>NC_138899.1:82311001-83511001 GCF_965194825.1 Balaenoptera physalus
GGGTTCGGGGAGGGCTTCGGGTACGGCGTAGGGTGTGGGTTAGGGTTAGGGTTAGTGTTAGGGTTAGGGCTCGGTTTAGGGTACAGTTTAGGATTAGGGTACGTGTTAGGGTTAGGGTAGGGGTTTGGGTTAGGGTACGCGTTAGGGTTAGGGTAATTATTAAACCTATCCCACTCTCTAGATACCCCTTAGCACGTACAGGAATATTATTTGGGAGTCCAGCCATGGAAAAGAATTTAGACACTAGGATAAGATAAGGAACACACCCATTATAAAGAAATCACATTAGGATTCTCTTTTTAAGCTGTTCCTTAAAACACTAGTGCTTAGGAAATCTATTGGAGGCAGAAGCAGTCAAGGGTAGCCTAGGGTTAGGGTTAGGCTTAGGGTTAGGCTTAGGGTACGGCTTAGGGTACGGGTTCGGGGAGGGCTTCGAGTATGGCGTAGGGTATGGTTTAGGGTTAGGGTTAGGGTTAGTGTTAGGGTTAGGGCTCGGTTTAGGGTACGGTTTAGGATTAGGTTACGTGTTAGGGTTAGGGTAGGGGTTAGGGTTAGTGTACGTGTTAGGGTTAGGGTAGTTATTAAACCTATCCCATTCTCTAGATACCCCATAGCACGTAAAGCAATATTATTTGTGGGTCCAGCCATGGAGAAGAGTTTAGACACTAGGATAAGATAAGGAACACACCCATTATAAAGAAATCACATTAGGATTCACTTTTTAAGGTGTTCCTTAAAACACTAGTGCATAGGAAATCTAATGGAGGCAGAAGCAGTCAAGGGTAGCCTAGGGTTAGGGTTAGGCTTCGGGTTAGGCTTAGGGTACGGCGTAGGGTACGGGTTCGGGGAGGGCTTCGGGTATGGCGTAGGGTGTGGCTTAGGGTTAGGGTTAGGGTTAGTGTTAGGGTTAGGCCTCGGTTTAGGGTACAGGTTAGGATTAGGGTACGTGTTAGGGTTAGGGTAGGGGTTAGGGATAGGGTAAGCGTTACGGTTAGGGTAGTTATTAAACCTATCCCACTCTCTAGATACCCCTTAGCACGTAAAGGAATATTATTTGGGGGTCCAGCCATGGAGAAGAGTTTAGACACTAAGATAATATAAGGAACACACACATTATAAAGAAATCACATTAGGATTCTCTTTTTAAGCTGTTCCTTAAAACACTAGTGCTTAGGAAATCTATTGGAGGCAGAAGCAGTCAAGGGTAGCCTAGGGTTAGGGTTAGGCTTAGGGTTAGTCTTAGGGTACGGCTTAGGGTACGGGTTCGGGGAGGGCTTCGGGTACGGCGTAGCGTATGGGTTAGGGTTAGGGTTAGGGTTAGTGTTAGGGTTAGGGCTCGGTTTAGGGTACGGGTTAGGATTAGGGTACGTGTTAGGGTTAGGGTAGGTGTTAGCGTTAGGGTACGCATTAGGGTTAGGGTAGTTATTAAACCTATACCACTCTCTAGTTACCCCTTAGCACGTAAAGGAATATTATTTGGGGGTCCAGCCATGGAGAAGAGTTTAGACACTAGGATAAGATAAGGAACACACCCATTATAAAGTAATCACATTAGGATTCTTTTTAAGCTGTTCCTTAAAACACTAGTGCTTAGGAAATCTATTGGAGGCAGAAGCAGTCAAGGGTAGCCTAGGGTTAGGGTTAGGCTTAGGGTTAGGCTTAGGGTACGGCTTAGGGTACGGGTTCGGGGAGGGCTTCAGGTACGGCGTAGGGTATTGGTTAGGGTTAGGGTTAGGGTTAGTGTTAGGGTTAGGGCTCGGTTTAGGGTACGGGTTAGGATTAGGGTACGTGTTAGGGTTAGGGTAGGGGTTAGGGATAGGGTACGCGTTAGGGTTAGGGTAGTTATTAAACCTGTCCCACTCTCTAGATACCCCTTAGCACGTAAAGGAATATTATTTGGGGGTCCAGCCATGGAGAAGAGTTTAGACACTAAGATAATATAAGGAACACACACATTATAAAGAAATCACATTAGGATTCTCTTTTTAAGCTGTTCCTTAAAACACTAGTGCTTAGGAAATCTATTGGAGGCAGAAGCAGTCAAGGGTAGCCTAGGGTTAGGGTTAGGCTTAGGGTTAGGCTTAGGGTACGGCTTAGGGTGCGGGTTCGGGGAGGGCTTCGAGTACGGCGTAGGGTATGGGTTAGGTTTAGGGTTAGGGTTAGTCATAGTGTTAGGGCTCGGTTTAGTGTACGAGATAGGATTAGGGTACGTCTTAGGGTTAGGGTAGGGGTTAGGGTTAGGTTACGCGTTAGGGTTAGGGTAGTTATTAAACCTATCCCAGTCTCTAGAAACCCCTTAGCACGTAAAGGAATATTATTTGGGGGTCCAGCCATGGAGAAGAGTTTAGACACTAGGATAAGATAAGGAACACACCCATTATAAAGAAATCACATTAGGATTCTCTTTTTAAGCTGTTCCTTAAAACACTAGTGCTTAGGAAATCTATTGGAGGCAGAAGCAGTCAAGGGTAGCCTAGGTTTAGGGTTAGGCTTAGGGTTAGGCTTAGGGTACGGCTTAGGGTACGGGTTCGGGGAGAGCTTCGGGTATGGCGTAGGGTGTGGGTTAGGGTTAGGGTTAGTGTTAGGGTTAGGGCTCGGTTTAGGGTAAAGGTTAGGATTAGGGTACGTGTTAGGGTTAGGGTAGGGGTTTGGGTTAGGGTATGCGTTAGGGTTAGGGTAATTATGAAACCTATCCCACTCTCTAGATACCCCTTAGCACGTAAAGGAATATTATTTGGGAGTCCAGCCATGGAAAAGAGTTTAGACACTAGGATAAGATAAGGAACACACCCATTATAAAGAAATCACATTAGGATTCTCTTTTTAAGCTGTTCCTTAAAACACTAGTGCTTAGGAAATCTATTGGAGGCAGAAGCAGTCAAGGGTAGCCTAGGGTTAGGGTTAGGCTTCGGGTTAGGCTTAGGGTACGGCGTAGGGTACGGGTTCGGGGAGGGCTTCGGGTACGGTGTAGGGTGTGTGTTAGGGTTAGGGTTAGGGTTAGTGTTAGGGTTAGGGCTCGGTTTAGGGTACAGGTTAGGATTAGGGTACGTGTTAGGGTTAGGGTAGGGGTTTGGGTTAGGTTACGCGTTAGGGTTAGGGTAATTGTTAAACCTATCCCACTCTCTAGATACCCCTTAGCACGTAAAGGAATATTATTTGGGAGTCCAGCCATGGAGAAGAGTTTAGACACTAGGATAAGATAAGGAACACACCTATTATAAAGAAATCACATTAGGATTCTCTTTTTAAGCTGTTCCTTAAAACACTAGTGCTTAGGAAATCTATTGGAAGCAGAAGCAGTCAAGGGTAGCCTAGGGTTAGGGTTAGGCTTAGGGTTAGGTTTAGGGTACGGCTTAGGGTACGGGTTCGCGGAGGGCTTCGAGTACGGCGTAGGGTATGGGTTAGGGTTAGGGTTAGTGTTAGTGTTAGGGTTAGGGCTCCGTTTAGGATACGGGTTAGGATTAGGGTACGTGTTATGGTTAGGGTAGGGGTCAGGGTTAGGGTACGCGTTAGGGTTCGGGTAGTTATTAAACCTATCCCAGTCTCTAGATACCCCTTAGCACGTAAAGGAATATTATTTGGGGGTCCAGCCATGGAGAAGAGTTTAGACACTAGGATAAGATATGGAACATACCCATTATAAAGAAATCACATTAGGATTCTCTTTTTAAGCTGTTCCTTAAAACACTAGTGCTTAGCAAATCTATTGGAGGCCGAAGCTTTCAAGGGTAGCCTAGGGTTAGGGTTAGGCTTAGGGTTAGGCTTAGGGTACGGCTTAGGGTACGGTTTCGGGGAGGGCTTCGGGTACGGCGTAGGGTATGGGTTAGGGTTAGGGTTAGTGTTAGGGTTAGGGCTCGGTTTAGGTTACGGGTTAGGATTAGGGTACGTTTTAGTGTTAGGGTAGGGGTTAGGGTTAGGGTTAGGGTTAGGGTTAGGTTTAGGGTTAGTGTTAGAGTTACGGCTCGGTTTAGGGTACGGGATAGGATTAGGGTACGTGTTAGGGTTAGGGTAGGGGTTAGGGTTAGGGTACGTGTTAGGGTTAGGGTAGTTATTAATCCTATCCCAATCTCTAGATACCCCTTAGCACGTAAAGGAATATTATTTGGTGGTCCAGCCATGGAGAAGAGTTTAGACACTAAGATAAGATAAGGAACACACGTATTATAAAGAAATCACATTAGGATTCTCTTTTTAAGCTCTTCCTTAAAACACTAGTGCTTAGGAAATCTATTGGAGGCAGAAGCAGTCAAGGGTAGCCTAGGGTTAGGGATAGGCTTAGGGTTAGGCTTAGGTTAGGGCTTAGGGTACGGGTTCGGGGACGGCTTCGGGTACGGCGTAGGGTATGGGTTAGGGTTAGGGTTAGTGTTAGGGTTAGGGCTCGGTTTAGGGTACGGTTTAGGATTAGGTTACGTGTTAGGGTAAGGGTAGGGGTTAGGGTTAGTGTGCGTGTTAGGGTTAGGGTAGTTATTAAACCTATCCCACTCTCTAGATACCCCATAGCACGTAAAGCAATATTATTTGGGGGTCCAGCCATGGAGAAGAGTTTAGACACTAGGATATGATAAGGAACACACCCATTATAAAGAAATCACATTAGGATTCTCTTTTTAAGGTGTTCCTTAAAACACTAGTGCATAGGAAATCTATTGGAGGCAGAAGCAGTCAAGGGTAGCCTAGAGTTAGGGTTAGGCTTAGGGTTAGGCTTAGGGTACGGCTTAGGGTACGGGTTCGGGGAGGGCTTCGGGTACGGCGTAGGGTATGGGTTAGGGTTAGAGTTAGGGTTAGTGTTAGGGTTAGGGCTCGGTTTAGGGTACAGGTTAGGATTAGGGTACGTGTTAGGGTTAGGGTAGGGGTTTGGTTTAGGGTACGCGTTAGGGTTAGGGTAGTTATTAAACCTATCCCACTCTCTAGATACCCCTTAGCACGTAAAGGAATATTATTTGGGGGTCCAGCCATGGAGAAGAATTTAGACACTAGGATAAGATAAGGAACACACCCATTATAAAGAAATCACATTAAGATTCTCTTTTTAAGCTGTTCCTTAAAACACTAGTGCTTAGGAAATCTATTGGAGGCAGAAGCAATCAAGGGTAGCCTAGGGTTAGGGTTAGGCTTAGGGTTAGGCTTAGGGTACGGCTTAGGGTACGGGTTCGGGGATGGCTTCGGGTACAGTGTAGGGTATGGGTTAGGGTTAGGGTTAGGGTTAGTGTTAGGGTTAGGGCTCGGTTTAGGTTCTGGGTTAGGATTAGGGTACGTGTTAGGGTTAGGGTAGTGGTTAGGGTTAGTGTACGTGTTAGGGTTAGGGTAGTGATTAAACCTATCCCACTCTCTAGATACCCCTTAGCACGTAAAGGAATATTATTTGGGGGTCCAGCCATGGAGAAAAGTTTAGACACTAGGATAAGATAAGGAACATACCCAATATAAAGAAATCACATTAGGATTCTCTTTTTATGCTGTTCGTTAAAACACTAGTGCTTAGGAAATCTATTGGAGGCAGAAGCTGTCAAGGGTAGCCTAGGGTTAGGTTTAGGCTTAGGGTTAGGTTTAGGGTACGGCTTAGGGTACGGGTTCGGGGAGGGGTTCGGATATGGCGTAGGGTATGAGTTAGGGTTAGGGTTAGCGTTAGGGTACGGCTTAGGTTTTGGGTTCTGGGAGGGGTTCGGGTACGGCGTAGGGTATGGGTTAGGGTTAGGGTTAGGGTTAGTGTTAGGGTTAGGGCTCGGTTTAGGCTATGGTTTAGGATTAGGGTACGTGTTAGGGTTAGGGTAGTGGTTAGGGTTAGTGTACGTGTTAGGGTTAGGGTAGTGATTAAACCTATCCCACTCTCTAGATACCCCTTAGCACGTAAAGGAATATTATTTGGGGGTCCAGCCATGGAGAAAAGTTTAGACACTAGGATAAGATAAGGAACATACCCATTATAAAGAAATCACATTAGGATTCTCTTTTTAAGCTGTTCCTTAAAACACTAGTGCTTAGGAAATCTATTGGAGGCAGAAGCAGTCAAGGGTAGCCTAGGCTTAGGGTTAGGCTTAGGGTACGGCTTAGGGTACAGGTTCGGGGAGGGCTTCGGGTACGGCGTAGGGTATGGGTTAGGGTTAGGGTTAGGGTTAGGGTTAGGGCTCGGTTTTGGGTACGGCTTAGGATTAGGGTACGTGTTAGTGTTAGGGTAGTGGTTAGGGTTAGGGTACCCGTTAGGATTAGGGTAGTTATTAAACCTATCCCACTCTCTAGATACCCCTTAGCACGTAAAGGAATATTATTTGGGGGTCCAGCCATGGAGAAGAATTTAGACACTAGGATAAGATAAGGAACACACCCATTATAAAGAAATCACATTAGGATTCCCTATTTAAGCTGTTCCTTAAAACACTAGTGCTTAGGAAATCTATTGGAGGCAGAAGCAGTCAAGGGTAGCCTAGGGTTAGGGTTAGGCTTAGGGTTAGGCTTAGGGTACGGCTTAGGGTGCGGGTACGGGGAGGGCTTCGAGTACGGCGTAGGGTATGGGTTAGGTTTAGGGTTAGGGTTAGTGATAGTGTTAGGGCTCGGTTTAGTGTACGAGATAGGATTAGGGTACGTCTTAGGTTTAGGGTAGGGGTTAGGGTTAGGTTACGCGTTAGGGTTAGGGTAGTTATTAAACCTATCCCAGTCTCTAGATACCCCTTAGCACGTAAAGGAATATTATTTGGGGGTCCAGCCATGGAGAAGAGTTTAGACACTAGGATAAGATAAGGAACACACCCATTATAAAGAAATCACATTAGGATTCTCTTTTTAAGCTGTTCCTTAAAACACTAGTGCTTAGGAAATCTATTGGAGGCAGAAGCAGTCAAGGGTAGCCTAGGTTTAGGGTTAGGCTTAGGGTTAGGCTTAGGGTACGGCTTAGGGTACGGGTTCGGGGAGAGCTTCGGGTATGGCGTAGGGTGTGGGTTAGGGTTAGGGTTAGTGTTAGGGTTAGGGCTCGGTTTAGGGTAAAGGTTAGGATTAGGGTACGTGTTAGGGTTAGGGTAGGGGTTTGGGTTAGGGTATGCGTTAGGGTTAGGGTAATTATGAAACCTATCCCACTCTCTAGATACCCCTTAGCACGTAAAGGAATATTATTTGGGAGTCCAGCCATGGAAAAGAGTTTAGACACTAGGATAAGATAAGGAACACACCCATTATAAAGAAATCACATTAGGATTCTCTTTTTAAGCTGTTCCTTAAAACACTAGTGCTTAGGAAATCTATTGGAGGCAGAAGCAGTCAAGGGTAGCCTAGGGTTAGGGTTAGGCTTCGGGTTAGGCTTAGGGTACGGCGTAGGGTACGGGTTCGGGGAGGGCTTCGGGTACGGTGTAGGGTGTGTGTTAGTGTTAGGGTTAGGGTTAGTGTTAGGGTTAGGGCTCGGTTTAGGGTACAGGTTAGGATTAGGGTACGTGTTAGGGTTAGGGTAGGGGTTTGGGTTAGGTTACGCGTTAGGGTTAGGGTAATTGTTAAACCTATCCCACTCTCTAGATACCCCTTAGCACGTAAAGGAATATTATTTGGGAGTCCAGCCATGGAGAAGAGTTTAGACACTAGGATAAGATAAGGAACACACCTATTATAAAGAAATCACATTAGGATTCTCTTTTTAAGCTGTTCCTTAAAACACTAGTGCTTAGGAAATCTATTGGAAGCAGAAGCAGTCAAGGGTAGCCTAGGGTTAGGGTTAGGCTTAGGGTTAGGTTTAGGGTACGGCTTAGGGTACGGGTTCGCGGAGGGCTTCGAGTACGGCGTAGGGTATGGGTTAGGGTTAGGGTTAGTGTTAGTGTTAGGGTTAGGGCTCCGTTTAGGATACGGGTTAGGATTAGGGTACGTGTTATGGTTAGGGTAGGGATCAGGGTTAGGGTACGCGTTAGGGTTCGGGTAGTTATTAAACCTATCCCAGTCTCTAGATACCCCTTAGCACGTAAAGGAATATTATTTGGGGGTCCAGCCATGGAGAAGAGTTTAGACACTAGGATAAGATATGGAACATACCCATTATAAAGAAATCACATTAGGATTCTCTTTTTAAGCTGTTCCTTAAAACACTAGTGCTTAGCAAATCTATTGGAGGCCGAAGCTTTCAAGGGTAGCCTAGGGTTAGGGTTAGGCTTAGGGTTAGGCTTAGGGTACGGCTTAGGGTACGGTTTCGGGGAGGGCTTCGGGTACGGCGTAGGGTATGGGTTAGGGTTAGGGTTAGTGTTAGGGTTAGGGCTCGGTTTAGGTTACGGGTTAGGATTAGGGTACGTTTTAGTGTTAGGGTAGGGGTTAGGGTTAGGGTTAGGGTTAGGGTTAGGTTTAGGGTTAGTGTTAGAGTTACGGCTCGGTTTAGGGTACGGGATAGGATTAGGGTACGTGTTAGGGTTAGGGTAGGGGTTAGGGTTAGGGTACGTGTTAGGGTTAGGGTAGTTATTAATCCTATCCCAATCTCTAGATACCCCTTAGCACGTAAAGGAATATTATTTGGGGGTCCAGCCATGGAGAAGAGTTTAGACACTAAGATAAGATAAGGAACACACGTATTATAAAGAAATCACATTAGGATTCTCTTTTTAAGCTGTTCCTTAAAACACTAGTGCTTAGGAAATCTATTGGAGGCAGAAGCAGTCAAGGGTAGCCTAGGGTTAGGGTTAGTCTTAGGGTACGGCTTAGGGTACGGGTTCGGGGAGGGCTTCGGGTACGGCGTAGGGTATGGGTTAGGGTTAGGGTTAGGGTTAGTGTTAGGGTTAGGGCTCGGTTTAGGGTATTGTTTAGGATTAGGGTACGTGCTAGGATTAGGGTAGGGGTTAGGGTTAGGGTACGCATTAGTGTTAGGGTAGTTATTAAACCTATCCCACTCTCTAGATACCCCTTAGCAGGTAAAGGAATATTATTTGGGGGTCCAGCCGTGGAGAAGAGTTTAGACACTAGGATAAGATAAGGAACACACCCATTATAAAGAAATCACATTAGGATTCTCTGTTTAAGCTGTTCCTTAAAACACTAGTGCTTAGGAAATCTATTGGAGGCAGAAGCAGTGAAGGGTAGTCTAGGGATAGGGTTAGGCTTAGGGTACGGCTTAGGGTACGGGTTCGGGGAGGGCTTCAGGTACGGTGTAGGGTATGGGATAGGGTTAGGGTTCGGGTTAGTGTTAGGGTTAGGGCTCGGTTTAGGGTATTGGTTAGGATTATGGTACGTGTTAGGGATAGGGTAGTGGTTAGGGTTAGGGTACGCATTAGTGTTAGGGTAGTTATTAAACCTATCCCACTCTCTAGATACCCCTTAGCACATAAAGGAATATTATTTGGAGGTCCAGCCATGGAGAAGAGTTTAGACACTAGGATAAGATAAGGAACACACCCATTATAAAGAAATCACATTAGGATTCACTTTTTAAGCTGTTCCTTTAAACACTACTGCTTAGGATATCTATTGGAGGCAGAAGCAGTCCAGGGTAGCCTAGGTTTAGGGTTAGGTTTAGGGTTAGGCTTAGGGTACGGCTTAGGGTACGGGTTCGGGGAGGGCTTCGGGTATGGCGTAGGGTATGGGTTAGGGTTAGGGTTAGGGTGAGTGTTAGGGTTAGGGCTCGGTTTAGGGTACGGGTTAGGATTAGGGTACGTGTTAGGGTTATGGTAGAGGTTAGGGTTAGGGTACGCGTTTGGGTTAGTGTAGTTATTAAACCTATCCCACTCTCTAGATACACCTTAGCACGTAAAGAAATATTATTTGGAGGTCCAGCCATGGAGGAGCGTTTAGACACTAGGATAAGATAAGGAACACACCCATTATAAAAAAATCACATTAGGATTCTCTTTTTAAGCTGTTCCTTAAAACACTAGTGCTTAGGAAATCTATTGGAGGCAGAGGCAGTCAAGGGTAGCCTAGGGTTAGGGTTAGGCTTAGGGTACGGCTTAGGGTACGGGTTCGGGGAGGGCTTCGGGTACGTCGTAGGGTATGTGTTAGGGTTAGGGTTAGGGTTAGTGTTAGGGTTAGGGCTCGGTTTAGGGAACGGGTTAGGATTACGGTACGTGTTAGGGTTAGGGTAGGGGTTAGGGTTAGGGTACGCGTTAGGGTTAGGGTAGTTATTAAACCTATCCCACTCTCTAGATACCCCTTAGCACGTAAAGGAATATTATTTGGAGGTCCAGCCATGGAGAAGAGTTTAGACACTAGGATAAGATAAGGAACCCACCCATTATAAAGAAATCACATTAGGATTCTCTTTTTAAGCTGTTCCTTAAAACACTAGTGCTTAGGAAATCTATTGGAGGCAGAAGCAGTCAAGGGTAGCCTAGGGATAGGGTTAGGCTTAGGGTACGGCTTAGTGTACGGCTTAGGGTACGGGTTCGGGGAGGGCTTCGGGTACGTCGTAGGGTATGGGTTAGGGTTAGGGTTAGGGTTAGTGTTAGGGTTAGGGCTCGGTTTAGGGTACGGGTTAGGATTAGGGTACGTGTTAGGGTTAGGGTAGGGGTTAGGTTTAGGGTACGCGTTGGGGTGAGTGTAGTTATTAAACCTATCCCACTCTCTATATACCCCTTAGCACGTAAAGGTATATTATTTGGAGGTCCAGCCATGGAGAAGCGTTTAGACACTAGGATAAGATAAGGAACACACCCATTATAAAGAAATCACATTAGGATTCTCTTTTTAAGCTTTTCCTTAAAACACTAGTGCTTAGGAAATCTATTGGAGGCAGAAGCAGTCAAGGGTAGCCTAGGGTTAGGGTTAGGCTTAGGGTTAGGCTTAGGGTACGGCTTAGGTTACGGGTTCGAGGAGGGGTTCGGGTACGGCGTAGGGTATGGGTTAGGGTTAGGGTTAGTGTTAGGGTTAGGGCTCGGTTTAGGGCACGGGTTAGGATTAGGGTATATGGTAGAGTTAGGGTTAGGGTACGCGTTAGGGTTAGGGTAGTTATTAAACCTATCCCACTCTCTAGATACACCTTAGCACGTAAAGGAATATTATTTGGTGGTCCAGCCATGGAGAAGAGTTTAGACACTAGGATAAGATAAGGAACACACCCATTATAAAGAAATCACATTAGGATTCTCTTTTTAAGCTGTTCCTTAAAACACTAGTGCTTAGGAAATCTATTGGAGGCAGAAGCAGTCAAGGGTAGCCTAGGGTTAGGGTTAGGCTTAGGGTACAGCTTAGGGTACGGGTTCGGGGAGGGCTTCGGGTACGGCGTAGGGTATGGGTTAGGGTTAGGGTTAGGGTTAGTGTTAGGGTTAGGGCTCGGTTTAGGGTACGGGTTAGGATTAGGGTACGAGTTAGGGTTATGGTAGAGGTTAGGGTTAGGGTACGCGTTGGGGTTAGTGTAGTTATTAAAACTATCCCACTCTCTAGATACACCTTAGCACGTAAAGAAATAGTATTTGGAGGTCCAGCCATGGAGGAGCGTTTAGACACTAGGATAAGATAAGGAACACACCCATTATAAAGAAATCACATTAGGATTCTCTTTTTAAGCTGTTCCTTAAAACACTAGTGCTTAGGAAATCTATTGGAGGCAGAGGCAGTCAAGGGTAGCCTAGGGTTAGGGTTAGGCTTAGGGTGCGGCTTAGGGTACTGGTTCGGGGAGGGCTTCGGGTACGTCGTAGGGTATGTGTTAGGGTTAGGGTTAGGGTTAGTGTTAGGGTTAGGGCTCGGTTTAGGGTACGGGTTAGGATTAGGGTACGTGTTAGGGTTAGGGTAGGGGTTAGGGTTAGGGTACGCGTTAGGGTTAGGGTAGTTATTAAACCTATCCCACTCTCTAGATACCCCTTAGCACGTAAAGGAATATTATTTGGAGATCCAGCCATGGAGAAGAGTTTAGACACTAGGATAAGATAAGGAACCCACCCATTATAAAGAAATCACATTAGGATTCTCTTTTTAAGCTGTTCCTTAAAACACTAGTGCTTAGGAAATCTATTGGAGGCAGAAGCAGTCAAGGGAATCCTAGGGATAGGGTTAGGCTTAGGGTACGGCTTATGGTACGGCTTAGGGTACGGGTTCGGGGAGGCCTTCGTGTACGGCGTAGGGTATGGGTTAGGGTTAGGGTTAGGGTTAGTGTTATGGTTAGGGTTCGGTTTAGGGTATTGGTTAGGATTAGGGTACGTGTTAGGGTTAGGGTAGGGGTTAGGGTTAGGGTACGCGTTAGTGTTAGGGTAGTTATTAAACCTATCCCACTCTCTAGATACCCCTTAGCACGTAAAGGAATATTATTTGGAGGTCCAGCCATGGGGAAGAGTTTAGACACTAGGATAAGATAAGGAACACACCCATTATAAAGAAATCACATTAGGATTCTCTTTTTAAGCTGTTCCTTAAAACACTAGTGCTTAGGAAATCCATTGGAGGCAGAAGCAGTCAAGGGTAGCCTAGGGTTAGGGTTAGGCTTAGGGTACGGCTTAGGGTACGGCTTAGGGTACGGGTTCGAGTAGGGCTTCGGGTACAGCGTAGGGTATGGCTTAGGGTTAGGGTTAGGGTTAGTGTTAGGGTTAGGGCTCGGTTTAGGGTATTGGTTAGGATTAGGGTACGTGTTAGGGTTAGGGTAGGGGTTAGGGTTAGGGTACGCGTTAGTGTTAGGGTAGTTATTAAACCTATCCCACTCTCTAGATACCCCTTAGCACGTAAACGAATATTATTTGGAGGTCCAGCCATGGAGAAGAGTTTAGGCACTAGGATAAAATAAGGAACACACCCATTATAAAGAAATCACATTAGGATTCTCTTTTTAAGCTGTTCCTTAAAACACTAGTGCTTAGGAAATCTATTGGAGGCAGAAGCAGTCAAGGGTAGCCTAGGGTTAGGGTTAGGCTTGGGGTTAGGCTTAGGGTACAGCTTAGTGTACGGCTTAGGGTACGGGTTCGGGGAGGGCTTCGGGTACGTCGTAGGGTATGGGTTAGGGTTAGGGTTAGGGTTAGTGTTAGGGTTAGGGCTCGGTTTAGGGTACGGGTTAGGATTAGGGTACGTGTTAGGGTTAGGGTAGGGGTTAGGTTTAGGGTACGCGTTGGGGTGAGTGTAGTTATTAAACCTATCCCACTCTCTATATACCCCTTAGCACGTAAAGGTATATTATTTGGAGGTCCAGCCATGGAGAAGCGTTTAGACACTAGGATAAGATAAGGAACACACCCATTATAAAGAAATCACATTAGGATTCTCTTTTTAAGCTTTTCCTTAAAACACTAGTGCTTAGGAAATCTATTGGAGGCAGAAGCAGTCAAGGGTAGCCTAGGGTTAAGGTTAGGCTTAGGGTTAGGCTTAGGGTACGGCTTAGGGTACGGGTTCGAGGAGGGGTTCGGGTACGGCGTAGGGTATGGGTTAGGGTTAGGGTTAGTGTTAGGGTTAGGGCTCGGTTTAGGGTACGGGTTAGGATTAGGGTACGTTTTAGTGTTAGGGTAGGGGTTAGGGTTAGGGTTAGGGTTAGGGTTAGGTTTAGGGTTAGTGTTAGAGTTACGGCTCGGTTTAGGGTACGGGATAGGATTAGGGTACGTGTTAGGGTTAGGGTAGGGGTTAGGGTTAGGGTACGTGTTAGGGTTAGGGTAGTTATTAATCCTATCCCAATCTCTAGATACCCCTTAGCACGTAAAGGAATATTATTTGGTGGTCCAGCCATGGAGAAGAGTTTAGACACTAAGATAAGATAAGGAACACACGTATTATAAAGAAATCACATTAGGATTCTCTTTTTAAGCTCTTCCTTAAAACACTAGTGCTTAGGAAATCTATTGGAGGCAGAAGCAGTCAAGGGTAGCCTAGGGTTAGGGATAGGCTTAGGGTTAGGCTTAGGTTAGGGCTTAGGGTACGGGTTCGGGGACGGCTTCGGGTACGGCGTAGGGTATGGGTTAGGGTTAGGGTTAGTGTTAGGGTTAGGGCTCGGTTTAGGGTACGGTTTAGGATTAGGTTACGTGTTAGGGTAAGGGTAGGGGTTAGGGTTAGTGTGCGTGTTAGGGTTAGGGTAGTTATTAAACCTATCCCACTCTCTAGATACCCCATAGCACGTAAAGCAATATTATTTGGGGGTCCAGCCATGGAGAAGAGTTTAGACACTAGGATATGATAAGGAACACACCCATTATAAAGAAATCACATTAGGATTCTCTTTTTAAGGTGTTCCTTAAAACACTAGTGCATAGGAAATCTATTGGAGGCAGAAGCAGTCAAGGGTAGCCTAGAGTTAGGGTTAGGCTTAGGGTTAGGCTTAGGGTACGGCTTAGGGCACGGGTTCGGGGAGGGCTTCGGGTACGGCGTAGGGTATGGGTTAGGGTTAGAGTTAGGGTTAGTGTTAGGGTTAGGGCTCGGTTTAGGGTACAGGTTAGGATTAGGGTACGTGTTAGGGTTAGGGTAGGGGTTTGGTTTAGGGTACGCGTTAGGGTTAGGGTAGTTATTAAACCTCTCCCACTCTCTAGATACCCCTTAGCACGTAAAGGAATATTATTTGGGGGTCCAGCCATGGAGAAGAATTTAGACACTAGGATAAGATAAGGAACACACCCATTATAAAGAAATCACATTAAGATTCTCTTTTTAAGCTGTTCCTTAAAACACTAGTGCTTAGGAAATCTATTGGAGGCAGAAGCAATCAAGGGTAGCCTAGGGTTAGGGTTAGGCTTAGGGTTAGGCTTAGGGTACGGCTTAGGGTACGGGTTCGGGGATGGCTTCGGGTACAGTGTAGGGTATGGGTTAGGGTTAGGGTTAGGGTTAGTGTTAGGGTTAGGGCTCGGTTTAGGTTCTGGGTTAGGATTAGGGTACGTGTTAGGGTTAGGGTAGTGGTTAGGGTTAGTGTACGTGTTAGGGTTAGGGTAGTGATTAAAGCTATCCCACTCTCTAGATACCCCTTAGCACGTAAAGGAATATTATTTGGGGGTCCAGCCATGGAGAAAAGTTTAGACACTAGGATAAGATAAGGAACATACCCAATATAAAGAAATCACATTAGGATTCTCTTTTTATGCTGTTCGTTAAAACACTAGTGCTTAGGAAATCTATTGGAGGCAGAAGCTGTCAAGGGTAGCCTAGGGTTAGGTTTAGGCTTAGGGTTAGGTTTAGGGTACGGCTTAGGGTACGGGTTCGGGGAGGGGTTCGGATATGGCGTAGGGTATGAGTTAGGGTTAGGGTTAGCGTTAGGGTACGGCTTAGGTTTTGGGTTCTGGGAGGGGTTCGGGTACGGCGTAGGGTATGGGTTAGGGTTAGGGTTAGGGTTAGTGTTAGGGTTAGGGCTCGGTTTAGGCTATGGTTTAGGATTAGGGTACGTGTTAGGGTTAGGGTAGTGGTTAGGGTTAGTGTACGTGTTAGGGTTAGGGTAGTGATTAAACCTATCCCACTCTCTAGATACCCCTTAGCACGTAAAGGAATATTATTTGGGGGTCCAGCCATGGAGAAAAGTTTAGACACTAGGATAAGATAAGGAACATACCCATTATAAAGAAATCACATTAGGATTCTCTTTTTAAGCTGTTCCTTAAAACACTAGTGCTTAGGAAATCTATTGGAGGCAGAAGCAGTCAAGGGTAGCCTAGGCTTAGGGTTAGGCTTAGGGTACGGCTTAGGGTACAGGTTCGGGGAGGGCTTCGGGTACGGCGTAGGGTATGGGTTAGGGTTAGGGTTAGGGTTAGGGTTAGGGCTCGGTTTTGGGTACGGCTTAGGATTAGGGTACGTGTTAGTGTTAGGGTAGTGGTTAGGGTTAGGGTACCCGTTAGGATTAGGGTAGTTATTAAACCTATCCCACTCTCTAGATACCCCTTAGCACGTAAAGGAATATTATTTGGGGGTCCAGCCATGGAGAAGAATTTAGACACTAGGATAAGATAAGGAACACACCCATTATAAAGAAATCACATTAGGATTCCCTATTTAAGCTGTTCCTTAAAACACTAGTGCTTAGGAAATCTATTGGAGGCAGAAGCAGTCAAGGGTAGCCTAGGGTTAGGGTTAGGCTTAGGGTTAGGCTTAGGGTACGGCTTAGGGTGCGGGTTCGGGGAGGGCTTCGAGTACGGCGTAGGGTATGGGTTAGGTTTAGGGTTAGGGTTAGTGATAGTGTTAGGGCTCGGTTTAGTGTACGAGATAGGATTAGGGTACGTCTTAGGGTTAGGGTAGGGGTTAGGGTTAGGTTACGCGTTAGGGTTAGGGTAGTTATTAAACCTATCCCAGTCTCTAGATACCCCTTAGCACGTAAAGGAATATTATTTGGGGGTCCAGCCATGGAGAAGAGTTTAGACACTAGGATAAGATAAGGAACACACCCATTATAAAGAAATCACATTAGGATTCTCTTTTTAAGCTGTTCCTTAAAACACTAGTGCTTAGGAAATCTATTGGAGGCAGAAGCAGTCAAGGGTAGCCTAGGTTTAGGGTTAGGCTTAGGGTTAGGCTTAGGGTACGGCTTAGGGTACGGGTTCGGGGAGAGCTTCGGGTATGGCGTAGGGTGTGGGTTAGGGTTAGGGTTAGTGTTAGGGTTAGGGCTCGGTTTAGGGTAAAGGTTAGGATTAGGGTACGTGTTAGGGTTAGGGTAGGGGTTTGGGTTAGGGTATGCGTTAGGGTTAGGGTAATTATGAAACCTATCCCACTCTCTAGATACCCCTTAGCACGTAAAGGAATATTATTTGGGAGTCCAGCCATGGAAAAGAGTTTAGACACTAGGATAAGATAAGGAACACACCCATTATAAAGAAATCACATTAGGATTCTCTTTTTAAGCTGTTCCTTAAAACACTAGTGCTTAGGAAATCTATTGGAGGCAGAAGCAGTCAAGGGTAGCCTAGGGTTAGGGTTAGGCTTCGGGTTAGGCTTAGGGTACGGCGTAGGGTACGGGTTCGGGGAGGGCTTCGGGTACGGTGTAGGGTGTGTGTTAGGGTTAGGGTTAGGGTTAGTGTTAGGGTTAGGGCTCGGTTTAGGGTACAGGTTAGGATTAGGGTACGTGTTAGGGTTAGGGTAGGGGTTTGGGTTAGGTTACGCGTTAGGGTTAGGGTAATTGTTAAACCTATCCCACTCTCTAGATACCCCTTAGCACGTAAAGGAATATTATTTGGGAGTCCAGCCATGGAGAAGAGTTTAGACACTAGGATAAGATAAGGAACACACCTATTATAAAGAAATCACATTAGGATTCTCTTTTTAAGCTGTTCCTTAAAACACTAGTGCTTAGGAAATCTATTGGAAGCAGAAGCAGTCAAGGGTAGCCTAGGGTTAGGGTTAGGCTTAGGGTTAGGTTTAGGGTACGGCTTAGGGTACGGGTTCGCGGAGGGCTTCGAGTACGGCGTAGGGTATGGGTTAGGGTTAGGGTTAGTGTTAGTGTTAGGGTTAGGGCTCCGTTTAGGATACGGGTTAGGATTAGGGTACGTGTTATGGTTAGGGTAGGGATCAGGGTTAGGGTACGCGTTAGGGTTCGGGTAGTTATTAAACCTATCCCAGTCTCTAGATACCCCTTAGCACGTAAAGGAATATTATTTGGGGGTCCAGCCATGGAGAAGAGTTTAGACACTAGGATAAGATATGGAACATACCCATTATAAAGAAATCACATTAGGATTCTCTTTTTAAGCTGTTCCTTAAAACACTAGTGCTTAGCAAATCTATTGGAGGCCGAAGCTTTCAAGGGTAGCCTAGGGTTAGGGTTAGGCTTAGGGTTAGGCTTAGGGTACGGCTTAGGGTACGGTTTCGGGGAGGGCTTCGGGTACGGCGTAGGGTATGGGTTAGGGTTAGGGTTAGTGTTAGGGTTAGGGCTCGGTTTAGGTTACGGGTTAGGATTAGGGTACGTTTTAGTGTTAGGGTAGGGGTTAGGGTTAGGGTTAGGGTTAGGGTTAGGTTTAGGGTTAGTGTTAGAGTTACGGCTCGGTTTAGGGTACGGGATAGGATTAGGGTACGTGTTAGGGTTAGGGTAGGGGTTAGGGTTAGGGTACGTGTTAGGGTTAGGGTAGTTATTAATCCTATCCCAATCTCTAGATACCCCTTAGCACGTAAAGGAATATTATTTGGGGGTCCAGCCATGGAGAAGAGTTTAGACACTAAGATAAGATAAGGAACACACGTATTATAAAGAAATCACATTAGGATTCTCTTTTTAAGCTGTTCCTTAAAACACTAGTGCTTAGGAAATCTATTGGAGGCAGAAGCAGTCAAGGGTAGCCTAGGGTTAGGGTTAGTCTTAGGGTACGGCTTAGGGTACGGGTTCGGGGAGGGCTTCGGGTACGGCGTAGGGTATGGGTTAGGGTTAGGGTTAGGGTTAGTGTTAGGGTTAGGGCTCGGTTTAGGGTATTGTTTAGGATTAGGGTACGTGCTAGGATTAGGGTAGGGGTTAGGGTTAGGGTACGCATTAGTGTTAGGGTAGTTATTAAACCTATCCCACTCTCTAGATACCCCTTAGCAGGTAAAGGAATATTATTTGGGGGTCCAGCCGTGGAGAAGAGTTTAGACACTAGGATAAGATAAGGAACACACCCATTATAAAGAAATCACATTAGGATTCTCTGTTTAAGCTGTTCCTTAAAACACTAGTGCTTAGGAAATCTATTGGAGGCAGAAGCAGTCAAGGGTAGTCTAGGGATAGGGTTAGGCTTAGGGTACGGCTTAGGGTACGGGTTCGGGGAGGGCTTCAGGTACGGTGTAGGGTATGGGATAGGGTTAGGGTTCGGGTTAGTGTTAGGGTTAGGGCTCGGTTTAGGGTATTGGTTAGGATTATGGTACGTGTTAGGGATAGGGTAGTGGTTAGGGTTAGGGTACGCATTAGTGTTAGGGTAGTTATTAAACCTATCCCACTCTCTAGATACCCCTTAGCACATAAAGGAATATTATTTGGAGGTCCAGCCATGGAGAAGAGTTTAGACACTAGGATAAGATAAGGAACACACCCATTATAAAGAAATCACATTAGGATTCACTTTTTAAGCTGTTCCTTTAAACACTACTGCTTAGGATATCTATTGGAGGCAGAAGCAGTCCAGGGTAGCCTAGGTTTAGGGTTAGGTTTAGGGTTAGGCTTAGGGTACGGCTTAGGGTACGGGTTCGGGGAGGGCTTCGGGTATGGCGTAGGGTATGGGTTAGGGTTAGGGTTAGGGTGAGTGTTAGGGTTAGGGCTCGGTTTAGGGTACGGGTTAGGATTAGGGTACGTGTTAGGGTTATGGTAGAGGTTAGGGTTAGGGTACGCGTTTGGGTTAGTGTAGTTATTAAACCTATCCCACTCTCTAGATACACCTTAGCACGTAAAGAAATATTATTTGGAGGTCCAGCCATGGAGGAGCGTTTAGACACTAGGATAAGATAAGGAACACACCCATTATAAAAAAATCACATTAGGATTCTCTTTTTAAGCTGTTCCTTAAAACACTAGTGCTTAGGAAATCTATTGGAGGCAGAGGCAGTCAAGGGTAGCCTAGGGTTAGGGTTAGGCTTAGGGTACGGCTTAGGGTACGGGTTCGGGGAGGGCTTCGGGTACGTCGTAGGGTATGTGTTAGGGTTAGGGTTAGGGTTAGTGTTAGGGTTAGGGCTCGGTTTAGGGAACGGGTTAGGATTACGGTACGTGTTAGGGTTAGGGTAGGGGTTAGGGTTAGGGTACGCGTTAGGGTTAGGGTAGTTATTAAACCTATCCCACTCTCTAGATACCCCTTAGCACGTAAAGGAATATTATTTGGAGGTCCAGCCATGGAGAAGAGTTTAGACACTAGGATAAGATAAGGAACCCACCCATTATAAAGAAATCACATTAGGATTCTCTTTTTAAGCTGTTCCTTAAAACACTAGTGCTTAGGAAATCTATTGGAGGCAGAAGCAGTCAAGGGTAGCCTAGGGATAGGGTTAGGCTTAGGGTACGGCTTAGTGTACGGCTTAGGGTACGGGTTCGGGGAGGGCTTCGGGTACGTCGTAGGGTATGGGTTAGGGTTAGGGTTAGGGTTAGTGTTAGGGTTAGGGCTCGGTTTAGGGTACGGGTTAGGATTAGGGTACGTGTTAGGGTTAGGGTAGGGGTTAGGTTTAGGGTACGCGTTGGGGTGAGTGTAGTTATTAAACCTATCCCACTCTCTATATACCCCTTAGCACGTAAAGGTATATTATTTGGAGGTCCAGCCATGGAGAAGCGTTTAGACACTAGGATAAGATAAGGAACACACCCATTATAAAGAAATCACATTAGGATTCTCTTTTTAAGCTTTTCCTTAAAACACTAGTGCTTAGGAAATCTATTGGAGGCAGAAGCAGTCAAGGGTAGCCTAGGGTTAGGGTTAGGCTTAGGGTTAGGCTTAGGGTACGGCTTAGGGTACGGGTTCGAGGAGGGGTTCGGGTACGGCGTAGGGTATGGGTTAGGGTTAGGGTTAGTGTTAGGGTTAGGGCTCGGTTTAGGGCACGGGTTAGGATTAGGGTATATGGTAGAGTTAGGGTTAGGGTACGCGTTAGGGTTAGGGTAGTTATTAAACCTATCCCACTCTCTAGATACACCTTAGCACGTAAAGGAATATTATTTGGTGGTCCAGCCATGGAGAAGAGTTTAGACACTAGGATAAGATAAGGAACACACCCATTATAAAGAAATCACATTAGGATTCTCTTTTTAAGCTGTTCCTTAAAACACTAGTGCTTAGGAAATCTATTGGAGGCAGAAGCAGTCAAGGGTAGCCTAGGGTTAGGGTTAGGCTTAGGGTACAGCTTAGGGTACGGGTTCGGGGAGGGCTTCGGGTACGGCGTAGGGTATGGGTTAGGGTTAGGGTTAGGGTTAGTGTTAGGGTTAGGGCTCGGTTTAGGGTACGGGTTAGGATTAGGGTACGAGTTAGGGTTATGGTAGAGGTTAGGGTTAGGGTACGCGTTGGGGTTAGTGTAGTTATTAAAACTATCCCACTCTCTAGATACACCTTAGCACGTAAAGAAATAGTATTTGGAGGTCCAGCCATGGAGGAGCGTTTAGACACTAGGATAAGATAAGGAACACACCCATTATAAAGAAATCACATTAGGATTCTCTTTTTAAGCTGTTCCTTAAAACACTAGTGCTTAGGAAATCTATTGGAGGCAGAGGCAGTCAAGGGTAGCCTAGGGTTAGGGTTAGGCTTAGGGTGCGGCTTAGGGTACTGGTTCGGGGAGGGCTTCGGGTACGTCGTAGGGTATGTGTTAGGGTTAGGGTTAGGGTTAGTGTTAGGGTTAGGGCTCGGTTTAGGGTACGGGTTAGGATTAGGGTACGTGTTAGGGTTAGGGTAGGGGTTAGGGTTAGGGTACGCGTTAGGGTTAGGGTAGTTATTAAACCTATCCCACTCTCTAGATACCCCTTAGCACGTAAAGGAATATTATTTGGAGATCCAGCCATGGAGAAGAGTTTAGACACTAGGATAAGATAAGGAACCCACCCATTATAAAGAAATCACATTAGGATTCTCTTTTTAAGCTGTTCCTTAAAACACTAGTGCTTAGGAAATCTATTGGAGGCAGAAGCAGTCAAGGGAATCCTAGGGATAGGGTTAGGCTTAGGGTACGGCTTATGGTACGGCTTAGGGTACGGGTTCGGGGAGGCCTTCGTGTACGGCGTAGGGTATGGGTTAGGGTTAGGGTTAGGGTTAGTGTTATGGTTAGGGTTCGGTTTAGGGTATTGGTTAGGATTAGGGTACGTGTTAGGGTTAGGGTAGGGGTTAGGGTTAGGGTACGCGTTAGTGTTAGGGTAGTTATTAAACCTATCCCACTCTCTAGATACCCCTTAGCACGTAAAGGAATATTATTTGGAGGTCCAGCCATGGGGAAGAGTTTAGACACTAGGATAAGATAAGGAACACACCCATTATAAAGAAATCACATTAGGATTCTCTTTTTAAGCTGTTCCTTAAAACACTAGTGCTTAGGAAATCCATTGGAGGCAGAAGCAGTCAAGGGTAGCCTAGGGTTAGGGTTAGGCTTAGGGTACGGCTTAGGGTACGGCTTAGGGTACGGGTTCGAGTAGGGCTTCGGGTACAGCGTAGGGTATGGCTTAGGGTTAGGGTTAGGGTTAGTGTTAGGGTTAGGGCTCGGTTTAGGGTATTGGTTAGGATTAGGGTACGTGTTAGGGTTAGGGTAGGGGTTAGGGTTAGGGTACGCGTTAGTGTTAGGGTAGTTATTAAACCTATCCCACTCTCTAGATACCCCTTAGCACGTAAACGAATATTATTTGGAGGTCCAGCCATGGAGAAGAGTTTAGGCACTAGGATAAAATAAGGAACACACCCATTATAAAGAAATCACATTAGGATTCTCTTTTTAAGCTGTTCCTTAAAACACTAGTGCTTAGGAAATCTATTGGAGGCAGAAGCAGTCAAGGGTAGCCTAGGGTTAGGGTTAGGCTTGGGGTTAGGCTTAGGGTACGGCTTAGTGTACGGCTTAGGGTACGGGTTCGGGGAGGGCTTCGGGTACGTCGTAGGGTATGGGTTAGGGTTAGGGTTAGGGTTAGTGTTAGGGTTAGGGCTCGGTTTAGGGTACGGGTTAGGATTAGGGTACGTGTTAGGGTTAGGGTAGGGGTTAGGTTTAGGGTACGCGTTGGGGTGAGTGTAGTTATTAAACCTATCCCACTCTCTATATACCCCTTAGCACGTAAAGGTATATTATTTGGAGGTCCAGCCATGGAGAAGCGTTTAGACACTAGGATAAGATAAGGAACACACCCATTATAAAGAAATCACATTAGGATTCTCTTTTTAAGCTTTTCCTTAAAACACTAGTGCTTAGGAAATCTATTGGAGGCAGAAGCAGTCAAGGGTAGCCTAGGGTTAAGGTTAGGCTTAGGGTTAGGCTTAGGGTACGGCTTAGGGTACGGGTTCGAGGAGGGGTTCGGGTACGGCGTAGGGTATGGGTTAGGGTTAGGGTTAGTGTTAGGGTTAGGGCTCGGTTTAGGGTACGGGTTAGGATTAGGGTACATGGTAGAGTTAGGGTTAGGGTACGCGTTAGGGTTAGGGTAGTTATTAAAGCTATCCCACTCTCTAGATACACCTTAGCACGTAAAGGAATATTATTTGGTGGTCCAGCCATGGAGAAGAGTTTAGACACTAGGATAAGATATGGAACACACCCATTATAAAGAAATCACATTAGGATTCTCTTTTTAAGCTGTTCCTTAAAACACTAGTGCTTAGGAAATCTATTGGAGGCAGAAGCAGTCAAGGGTAGCCTAGGGTTAGGGTTAGGCTTAGGGTACGGCTTAGGGTACGGCTTAGGGTACGGGTTCGGGGAGGGCTTCGGGTACGGCGTAGGGTATGGGTTAGGGTTAGGGTTAGTGTTAGGGTTAGGGCTCGGTTTAGGGTACGGGTTAGGATTAGGGTACGTGTTAGCGTTATGGTAGAGGTTAGGGTTAGGGTACGCGTTGGGGTTAGTGTAGTTATTAAACCTATCCCACTCTCTAGATACACCTTAGCACGTAAAGAAATATTATTTGGAGGTCCAGCCATGGAGGAGCGTTTAGACACTAGGATAAGATAAGGAACACACCCATTATAAAGAAATCACTTTAGGATTCTCTTTTTAAGCTGTTCCTTAAAACACTAGTGCTTAGGAAATCTATTGGAGGCAGAAGCAGTCAAGGGTAGCCTAGGGTTAGGGTTAGGCTTAGGGTACGGCTTAGGGTACGGGTTCGGGGAGGGCTTCGGGTACGTCGTAGGGTATGTGTTAGGGTTAGGGTTAGGGTTAGTGTTAGGGTTAGGGCTCGGTTTAGGGTACGGGTTAGGATTAGGGTACGTGTTAGGGTTAGGGTAGGGGTTAGGGTTAGGGTACGCGTTAGGGTTAGGGTAGTTATTAAAACTATCCCACTCTCTAGATACCCCTTAGCACGTAAAGGAATATTATTTGGAGATCCAGCCATGGAGAAGAGTTTAGACACTAGGATAAGATAAGGAACACCCCCATTATAAAGAAATCACATTAGGATTCTCTTTTTAAGCTGTTCCTTAAAACACTAGTGCTTAGGAAATCTATTGGAGGCAGAAGCAGTCCAGGGTAGCCTAGGGTTAGGGTTAGGTTTAGGGTTAGGCTTAGGGTACGGGTTCGGGGAGGGCTTCGGGTACGTCGTAGGGTATGTGTTAGGGTTAGGGTTAGGGTTAGTGTTAGGGTTAGGGCTCGGTTTAGGGAACGGGTTAGGATTACGGTACGTGTTAGGGTTAGGGTAGGGGTTAGGGTTAGGGTACGCGTTAGGGTTAGGGTAGTTATTAAACCTATCCCACTCTCTAGATACCCCTTAGCACGTAAAGGAATATTATTTGGAGGTCCAGCCATGGAGAAGAGTTTAGACACTAGGATAAGATAAGGAACCCACCCATTATAAAGAAATCACATTAGGATTCTCTTTTTAAGCTGTTCCTTAAAACACTAGTGCTTAGGAAATCTATTGGAGGCAGAAGCAGTCAAGGGTAGCCTAGGGATAGGGTTAGGCTTAGGGTACGGCTTATGGTACGGCTTATGGTACGGCTTCGGGGAGGGCTTCGTGTACGGCGTAGGGTATGGGTTAGGGTTAGGGTTAGGGTTACTGTTAGGGTTAGGGTTCGGTTTAGGGTATTGGTTAGGATTAGGGTACGTGTTAGGGTTAGGGTAGGGGTTAGGGTTAGGATACGCGTTAGTGTTAGGGTAGTTATTAAACCTATCCCACTCTCTAGATACCCCTTAGCACGTAAAGGAATATTATTTGGAGGTCCAGCCATGGGGAAGAGTTTAGACACTAGGATAAGATAAGGAACACACCCATTATAAAGAAATCACATTAGGATTCTCTTTTTAAGCTGTTCCTTAAAACACTAGTGCTTAGGAAATCCATTGGAGGCAGAAGCAGTCAAGGGTAACCTAGGGTTAGGGTTAGGCTTAGGGTACGGCTTAGGGTACGGCTTAGGGTACGGGTTCGGGTAGGGCTTCGGGTACAGCGTAGGGTATGGCTTAGGGTTAGGGTTAGGGTTAGTGTTAGGGTTAGGGCTCGGTTTAGGGTATTGGTTAGGATTAGGGTACGTGTTAGGGTTAGGGTAGGGGTTAGGGTTAGGGTACGCGTTAGTGTTAGGGTAGTTATTAAACCTATCCCACTCTCTAGATACCCCTTAGCACGTAAAGGAATATTATTTGGAGGTCCAGCCATGGAGAAGAGTTTAGGCAGTAGGATAAAATAAGGAACACACCCATTATAAAGAAATCACATTAGGATTCTCTTTTTAAGCTGTTCCTTAAAACACTAGTGCTTAGGAAATCTATTGGAGGCAGAAGCAGTCAAGGGTAGCCTAGGGTTAGGGTTAGGCTTGGGGTTAGGCTTAGGGTACGGCTTAGGGTACGGGTTCGGGGAGGGGTTCGGGTACGGCGTAGGGTATGGGTTAGGGTTAGGGTTAGGGTTAGTGTTAGGGTTAGGGCTCCGTTTAGGTTATGGGTTAGGATTAGGTTACGTGTTAGGGTTAGTGTAGGGGTTGGGTTAGGGTACGCATTAGGGTTAGGGTAATTATTAAACCTATCCCACTCTCTAGATACCCCTTAGCACGTAAAGGAATATTATTTGGGGGTCCAGCCATGGAGAAGAGTTTAGACACTAGCATAAGATAAGGAACACACCCATTATAAAGAAATCACATTAGGATTCTCTTTTTAAGCTGTTCCTTAAAACACTAGTGCTTAGGAAATCTATTGGAGGCAGAAGCAGTCAAGGGTAGGCTAGGGTTAGGGTTAGGCTTAGGGTACGGCTTAGGGTATGGCTTAGGGTACGGGTTCGGGGAGGGCTTTGGGTACGGCGTAGTGTATGGGTTAGGGTTAGGTTTAGGGTTAGTGTTAGGGTTAGGGCTCGGTTTAGGGTATTGGTTAGGTTTAGGGTACCTGTTAGGGTTAGGGTACGCTTTAGTGTTAGGGTAGTTATTAAACCTATCCCACTCTCTAGATACACCTTAGCACGTAAAGGAATATTATTTGGTGGTCCAGCCATGGAGAAGAGTTTAGACACTAGGATAAGATAAGGAACACACCCATTATAAAGAAATCACATTAGGATTCTCTTTTTAAGCTGTTCCTTAAAACACTAGTGCTTAGGAAATCTATTGGAGGCAGAAGCAGTCAAGGGTAGCCTAGGGTTAGGGTTAGGCTTAGGGTACGGCTTAGGGTACGGGTTCGGGGAGGGCTTCGGGTACGGCGTAGGGTATGGGTTAGGGTTAGGGTTAGGGTTAGTGTTAGGGTTAGGGCTCGGTTTAGGGTACGGGTTAGGATTAGGGTACGAGTTAGGGTTATGGTAGAGGTTAGGGTTAGGGTACACGTTGGGGTTAGTGTAGTTATTAAAACTATCCCACTCTCTAGATACACCTTAGCACGTAAAGAAATATTATTTGAAGGTCCAGCCATGGAGGAGCGTTTAGACACTAGGATAAGATAAGGAACACACCCATTATAAAGAAATCACATTAGGATTCTCTTTTTAAGCTGTTCCTTAAAACACTAGTGCTTAGGAAATCTATTGGAGGCAGAGGCAGTCAAGGGTAGCCTAGGGTTAGGGTTAGGCTTAGGGTACGGCTTAGGGTACGGGTTCGGGGAGGGCTTCGGGTAGGTCGTAGGGTATGTGTTAGTGTTAGGGTTAGGGTTAGTGTTAGGGTTAGGGCTCGGTTTAGGGTACGGGTTAGGATTAGGGTACGTGTTAGGGTTAGGGTAGGGGTTAGCGTTAGGGTACACGTTAGGGTTAGGGTAGTTATTAAACCTATCCCACTCTCTAGATACCCCTTAGCACGTAAAGGAATATTTTTTGGAGATCCGGCCATGGAGAAGAGTTTAGACACTAGGATAAGATAAGGAACCCACCCATTATAAAGAAATCACATTAGGATTCTCTTTTTAAGCTGTTCCTTAAAACACTAGTGCTTAGGAAATCTATTGGAGGCAGAAGCAGTCAAGGGAAGCCTAGGGATAGGGTTAGGCTTAGGGTACGGCTTATGGTACGGCTTAGGGTACGGGTTCGGGGAGGGCTTCGTGTACGGCGTAGGGTATGGGTTAGGGTTAGGGTTAGGGTTAGTGTTAGGGTTAGGGTTCGGTTTAGGGTATTGGTTAGGATTAGGGTACGTGTTAGGGTTAGGGTAGGGGTTAGGGATAGGGTACGCGTTAGTGTTAGGGTAGTTATTAAACCTATCCCACTCTCTAGATACCCCTTAGCACGTAAAGGAATATTATTTGGAGGTCCAGCCATGGGGAAGAGTTTAGACACTAGGATAAGATAAGGAACACACCCATTATAAAGAAATCACATTAGGATTCTCTTTTTAAGCTGTTCCTTAAAACACTAGTGCTTAGGAAATCCATTGGAGGCAGAAGCAGTCAAGGGTAGCCTAGGGTTAGGGTTAGGCTTACGGTACGGCTTAGGGTACGGCTTAGGGTACGGGTTCGGGTAGGGCTTCGGGTACAGCGTAGGGTATGGCTTAGGGTTAGGGTTAGGGTTAGTGTTAGGGTTAGGGCTCGGTTTAGGGTATTGGTTAGGATTAGGGTACGTGTTAGGGTTAGGGTAGGGGTTAGGGTTAGGGTACGCGTTAGTGTTAGGGTAGTTATTAAACCTATCCCACTCTCTAGATACCCCTTAGCACGTAAAGGAATATTATTTGGAGGTCCAGCCATGGAGAAGAGTTTAGGCACTAGGATAAAATAAGGAACACACCCATTATAAAGAAATCACATTAGGATTCTCTTTTTAAGCTGTTCCTTAAAACACTAGTGCTTAGGAAATCTATTGGAGGCAGAAGCAGTCAAGGGTAGCCTAGGGTTAGGGTTAGGCTTAGGGTACAGCTTAGGGTACGGGTTCGGTGAGGGCTTCGGGTACGGCGTAGGGTATGGGTTAGGGTTAGGGTTAGGGTTAGTGTTAGGGTTAGGGCTCGGTTTAGGTTTAGGGTTAGGATTAGGGTACGAGTTAGGGTTATGGTAGAGGTTAGGGTTAGGGTACGCGTTGGGGTTAGTGTAGTTATTAAACCTATCCCACTCTCTAGATACCCCTTAGCACGTAAAGGAATATTATTTGGGGGTCCAGCAATGGAGAAGAGTTTAGACACTAGCATAAGATAAGGAACACACCCATTATAAAGAAATCACATTAGGATTCTCTTTTTAAGCTGTTCCTTAAAACACTAGTGCTTAGGAAATCTATTGGAGGCAGAAGCAGTCAAGGGAAGGCTAGGGTTAGGGTTAGGCTTAGGGTACGGCTTAGGGTATGGCTTAGGGTACGGGTTAGGGGAGGGCTTTGGGTACGGCGTAGTGTATGGGTTAGGGTTAGGTTTAGGGTTAGTGTTAAGGTTAGGGCTCGGTTTAGGGTATTGGTTAGGTTTAGGGTACCTGTTAGGGTTAGGGTACGCGTTAGTGTTAGGGTAGTTATTAAACCTATCCCACTCTCTAGATACACCTTAGCACGTAAAGGAATATTATTTGGTGGTCCAGCCATGGAGAAGAGTTTAGACACTAGGATAAGATAAGGAACACACCCATTATTAAGAAATCACATTAGGATTCTCTTTTTAAGCTGTTCCTTAAAACACTAGTGCTTAGGAAATCTATTGGAGGCAGAAGCAGTCAAGGGTAGCCTAGGGTTAGGGTTAGGCTTAGGGTACAGCTTAGGGTACGGGTTCGGGGAGGGCTTCGGGTACGGCGTAGGGTATGGGTTAGGGTTAGGGTTAGGGTTAGTGTTAGGGTTAGGGCTCGGTTTAGGGTACGGGTTAGGATTAGGGTACGAGTTAGGGTTATGGTAGAGGTTAGGGTTAGGGTACGCGTTGGGGTTAGTGTAGTTATTAAACCTATCCCACTCTCTAGATACACCTTAGCACGTAAAGAAATATTATTTGGAGGTCCAGCCATGGAGGAGCGTTTAGACACTAGGAAAAGATAAGGAACACACCCATTATAAAGAAATCACATTAGGATTCTCTTTTTAAGCTGTTCCTTAAAACACTAGTGCTTAGGAAATCTATTGGAGGCAGAGGCAGTCAAGGGTAGCCTAGGGTTAGGGTTAGGCTTAGGGTACGGCTTAGGGTACGGGTTCGGGGAGGGCTTCGGGTACGTCGTAGGGTATGTGTTAGGGTTAGGGTTAGGGTTAGTGTTAGGGTTAGGGCTCGGTTTAGGGTACGGGTTAGGATTAGGGTACGTGTTAGGGTTAGGGTAGGGGTTAGGGTTAGGGTACGCGTTAGGGTTAGGGTAGTTATTAAACCTATCCCACTCTCTAGATACCCCTTAGCACGTAAAGGAATATTATTTGGAGATCCAGCCATGGAGAAGAGTTTAGACACTAGGATAAGATAAGGAACCCACCCATTATAAAGAAATCACATTAGGATTCTCTTTTTAAGCTGTTCCTTAAAACACTAGTGCTTAGGAAATCTATTGGAGGCAGAAGCAGTCAAGGGAAGCCTAGGGATAGGGTTAGGCTTAGGGTACGGCTTATGGTACGGCTTAGGGTACGGGTTCGGGGAGGGCTTCGTGTACGGCGTAGGGTATGGGTTAGCGTTAGGGTTAGGGTTAGTGTTAGGGTTAGGGTTCGGTTTAGGGTATTGGTTAGGATTAGGGTACGTGTTAGGGTTAGGGTAGGGTTTAGGGTTAGGGTACGCGTTAGTGTTAGGGTAGTTATTAAACCTATCCCACTCTCTAGATACCCCTTAGCACGTAAAGGAATATTATTTGGAGGTCCAGCCATGGGGAAGAGTTTAGAAACTAGGATAAGATAAGGAACACACCCATTATAAAGAAATCACATTAGGATTCTCTTTTTAAGCTGTTCCTTAAAACACTAGTGCTTAGGAAATCCATTGGAGGCAGAAGCAGTCAAGGGTAGCCTAGGGTTAGGGTTAGGCTTAGGGTACGGCTTAGGGTACGGCTTAGGGTACGGGTTCGGGTAGGGCTTCGGGTACAGCGTAGGGTATGGCTTAGGGTTAGGGTTAGGGTTAGTGTTAGGGTTAGGGCTCGGTTTAGAGTATTGGTTAGGATTAGGGTACGTTTTAGGGTTAGGGTAGGGGTTAGGGTTAGGGTACGCGTTAGTGTTAGGGTAGTTATTAAGCCTATCCCACTCTCTAGATACCCCTTAGCACGTAAAGGAATATTATTTGGAGGTCCAGCCATGGAGAAGAGTTTAGGCACTAGGATAAAATAAGGAACACACCCATTATAAAGAAATCACATTAGGATTCTCTTTTTAAGCTGTTCCTTAAAACACTAGTGCTTAGGAAATCTATTGGAGGCAGAAGCAGTCAAGGGTAGCCTAGGGTTAGGGTTAGGCTTGGGGCTAGGCTTAGGGTACGGCTTAGTGTACGGCTTAGGGTACGGGTTCGGGGAGGGCTTCGGGTACGTCGTAGGGTATGGGTTAGGGTTAGGGTTAGGGTTAGTGTTAGGGTTAGGGCTCGGTTTAGGGTACGGGTTAGGATTAGGGTACGTGTTAGGGTTAGGGTAGGGGTTAGGTTTAGGGTACGCGTTGGGGTGAGTGTAGTTATTAAACCTATCCCACTCTCTATATACCCCTTAGCACGTAAAGGTATATTATTTGGAGGTCCAGCCATGGAGAAGCGTTTAGACACTAGGATAAGATAAGGAACACACCCATTATAAAGAAATCACATTAGGATTCTCTTTTTAAGCTTTTCCTTAAAACACTAGTGCTTAGGAAATCTATTGGAGGCAGAAGCAGTCAAGGGTAGCCTAGGGTTAGGGTTAGGCTTAGGGTTAGGCTTAGGGTACGGCTTAGGGTACGGGTTCGAGGAGGGGTTCGGGTACGGCGTAGGGTATGGGTTAGGGTTAGGGTTAGTGTTAGGGTTAGGGCTCGGTTTAGGGTACGGGTTAGGATTAGGGTACATGGTAGAGTTAGGGTTAGGGTACGCGTTAGGGTTAGGGTAGTTATTAAAGCTATCCCACTCTCTAGATACACCTTAGCACGTAAAGGAATATTATTTGGTGGTCCAGCCATGGAGAAGAGTTTAGACACTAGGATAAGATATGGAACACACCCATTATAAAGAAATCACATTAGGATTCTCTTTTTAAGCTGTTCCTTAAAACACTAGTGCTTAGGAAATCTATTGGAGGCAGAAGCAGTCAAGGGTAGCCTAGGGTTAGGGTTAGGCTTAGGGTACGGCTTAGGGTACGGCTTAGGGTACGGGTTCGGGGAGGGCTTCGGGTACGGCGTAGGGTATGGGTTAGGGTTAGGGTTAGTGTTAGGGTTAGGGCTCGGTTTAGGGTACGGGTTAGGATTAGGGTACGTGTTAGGGTTAGGGTAGGGGTTAGGGTTAGGGTACGCGTTAGGGTTAGGGTAGTTATTAAAACTATCCCACTCTCTAGATACCCCTTAGCACGTAAAGGAATATTATTTGGAGATCCAGCCATGGAGAAGAGTTTAGACACTAGGATAAGATAAGGAACACCCCCATTATAAAGAAATCACATTAGGATTCTCTTTTTAAGCTGTTCCTTAAAACACTAGTGCTTAGGAAATCTATTGGAGGCAGAAGCAGTCAAGGGTAGCCTAGGGTTAGGGTTAGTCTTAGGGTACGGCTTAGGGTACGGGTTCGGGGAGGGCTTCGGGTACGGCGTAGGGTATGGGTTAGGGTTAGGGTTAGGGTTAGTGTTAGGGTTAGGGCTCGGTTTAGGGTATTGTTTAGGATTAGGGTACGTGCTAGGATTAGGGTAGGGGTTAGGGTTAGGGTACGCATTAGTGTTAGGGTAGTTATTAAACCTATCCCACTCTCTAGATACCCCTTAGCAGGTAAAGGAATATTATTTGGGGGTCCAGCCGTGGAGAAGAGTTTAGACACTAGGATAAGATAAGGAACACACCCATTATAAAGAAATCACATTAGGATTCTCTGTTTAAGCTGTTCCTTAAAACACTAGTGCTTAGGAAATCTATTGGAGGCAGAAGCAGTCAAGGGTAGTCTAGGGATAGGGTTAGGCTTAGGGTACGGCTTAGGGTACGGGTTCGGGGAGGGCTTCAGGTACGGTGTAGGGTATGGGATAGGGTTAGGGTTCGGGTTAGTGTTAGGGTTAGGGCTCGGTTTAGGGTATTGGTTAGGATTATGGTACGTGTTAGGGATAGGGTAGTGGTTAGGGTTAGGGTACGCATTAGTGTTAGGGTAGTTATTAAACCTATCCCACTCTCTAGATACCCCTTAGCACGTAAAGGAATATTATTTGGAGGTCCAGCCATGGAGAAGAGTTTAGACACTAGGATAAGATAAGGAACACACCCATTATAAAGAAATCACATTAGGATTCACTTTTTAAGCTGTTCCTTTAAACACTACTGCTTAGGATATCTATTGGAGGCAGAAGCAGTCCAGGGTAGCCTAGGTTTAGGGTTAGGTTTAGGGTTAGGCTTAGGGTACGGCTTAGGGTACGGGTTCGGGGAGGGCTTCGGGTATGGCGTAGGGTATGGGTTAGGGTTAGGGTTAGGGTGAGTGTTAGGGTTAGGGCTCGGTTTAGGGTACGGGTTAGGATTAGGGTACGTGTTAGGGTTATGGTAGAGGTTAGGGTTAGGGTACGCGTTTGGGTTAGTGTAGTTATTAAACCTATCCCACTCTCTAGATACACCTTAGCACGTAAAGAAATATTATTTGGAGGTCCAGCCATGGAGGAGCGTTTAGACACTAGGATAAGATAAGGAACACACCCATTATAAAAAAATCACATTAGGATTCTCTTTTTAAGCTGTTCCTTAAAACACTAGTGCTTAGGAAATCTATTGGAGGCAGAGGCAGTCAAGGGTAGCCTAGGGTTAGGGTTAGGCTTAGGGTACGGCTTAGGGTACGGGTTCGGGGAGGGCTTCGGGTACGTCGTAGGGTATGTGTTAGGGTTAGGGTTAGGGTTAGTGTTAGGGTTAGGGCTCGGTTTAGGGAACGGGTTAGGATTACGGTACGTGTTAGGGTTAGGGTAGGGGTTAGGGTTAGGGTACGCGTTAGGGTTAGGGTAGTTATTAAACCTATCCCACTCTCTAGATACCCCTTAGCACGTAAAGGAATATTATTTGGAGGTCCAGCCATGGAGAAGAGTTTAGACACTAGGATAAGATAAGGAACCCACCCATTATAAAGAAATCACATTAGGATTCTCTTTTTAAGCTGTTCCTTAAAACACTAGTGCTTAGGAAATCAATTGGAGGCAGAAGCAGTCAAGGGTAGCCTAGGGATAGGGTTAGGCTTAGGGTACGGCTTAGTGTACGGCTTAGGGTACGGGTTCGGGGAGGGCTTCGGGTACGTCGTAGGGTATGGGTTAGGGTTAGGGTTAGGGTTAGTGTTAGGGTTAGGGCTCGGTTTAGGGTACGGGTTAGGATTAGGGTACGTGTTAGGGTTAGGGTAGGGGTTAGGTTTAGGGTACGCGTTGGGGTGAGTGTAGTTATTAAACCTATCCCACACTCTATATACCCCTTAGCACGTAAAGGTATATTATTTGGAGGTCCAGCCATGGAGAAGCGTTTAGACACTAGGATAAGATAAGGAACACACCCATTATAAAGAAATCACATTAGGATTCTCTTTTTAAGCTTTTCCTTAAAACACTAGTGCTTAGGAAATCTATTGGAGGCAGAAGCAGTCAAGGGTAGCCTAGGGTTAGGGTTAGGCTTAGGGTTAGGCTTAGGGTACGGCTTAGGGTACGGGTTCGAGGAGGGGTTCGGGTACGGCGTAGGGTATGGGTTAGGGTTAGGGTTAGTGTTAGGGTTAGGGCTCGGTTTAGGGTACGGGTTAGGATTAGGGTATATGGTAGAGTTAGGGTTAGGGTACGCGTTAGGGTTAGGGTAGTTATTAAACCTATCCCACTCTCTAGATACACCTTAGCACGTAAAGGAATATTATTTGGTGGTCCAGCCATGGAGAAGAGTTTAGACACTAGGATAAGATAAGGAACACACCCATTATAAAGAAATCACATTAGGATTCTCTTTTTAAGCTGTTCCTTAAAACACTAGTGCTTAGGAAATCTATTGGAGGCAGAAGCAGTCAAGGGTAGCCTAGGGTTAGGGTTAGGCTTAGGGTACAGCTTAGGGTACGGGTTCGGGGAGGGCTTCGGGTACGGCGTAGGGTATGGGTTAGGGTTAGGGTTAGGGTTAGTGTTAGGGTTAGGGCTCGGTTTAGGGTACGGGTTAGGATTAGGGTACGAGTTAGGGTTATGGTAGAGGTTAGGGTTAGGGTACGCGTTGGAGTTAGTGTAGTTATTAAAACTATCCCACTCTCTAGATACACCTTAGCACGTAAAGAAATAGTATTTGGAGGTCCAGCCATGGAGGAGCGTTTAGACACTAGGATAAGATAAGGAACACACCCATTATAAAGAAATCACATTAGGATTCTCTTTTTAAGCTGTTCCTTAAAACACTAGTGCTTAGGAAATCTATTGGAGGCAGAGGCAGTCAAGGGTAGCCTAGGGTTAGGGTTAGGTTTAGGGTTAGGCTTAGGGTACGGGTTCGGGGAGGGCTTCGGGTACGTCGTAGGGTATGTGTTAGGGTTAGGGTTAGGGTTAGTGTTAGGGTTAGGGCTCGGTTTAGGGAACGGGTTAGGATTACGGTACGTGTTAGGGTTAGGGTAGGGGTTAGGGTTAGGGTACGCGTTAGGGTTAGGGTAGTTATTAAACCTATCCCACTCTCTAGATACCCCTTAGCACGTAAAGGAATATTATTTGGAGGTCCAGCCATGGAGAAGAGTTTAGACACTAGGATAAGATAAGGAACCCACCCATTATAAAGAAATCACATTAGGATTCTCTTTTTAAGCTGTTCCTTAAAACACTAGTGCTTAGGAAATCTATTGGAGGCAGAAGCAGTCAAGGGTAGCCTAGGGATAGGGTTAGGCTTAGGGTACGGCTTATGGTACGGCTTATGGTACGGCTTCGGGGAGGGCTTCGTGTACGGCGTAGGGTATGGGTTAGGGTTAGGGTTAGGGTTACTGTTAGGGTTAGGGTTCGGTTTAGGGTATTGGTTAGGATTAGGGTACGTGTTAGGGTTAGGGTAGGGGTTAGGGTTAGGATACGCGTTAGTGTTAGGGTAGTTATTAAACCTATCCCACTCTCTAGATACCCCTTAGCACGTAAAGGAATATTATTTGGAGGTCCAGCCATGGGGAAGAGTTTAGACACTAGGATAAGATAAGGAACACACCCATTATAAAGAAATCACATTAGGATTCTCTTTTTAAGCTGTTCCTTAAAACACTAGTGCTTAGGAAATCCATTGGAGGCAGAAGCAGTCAAGGGTAACCTAGGGTTAGGGTTAGGCTTAGGGTACGGCTTAGGGTACGGCTTAGGGTACGGGTTCGGGTAGGGCTTCGGGTACAGCGTAGGGTATGGCTTAGGGTTAGGGTTAGGGTTAGTGTTAGGGTTAGGGCTCGGTTTAGGGTATTGGTTAGGATTAGGGTACGTGTTAGGGTTAGGGTAGGGGTTAGGGTTAGGGTACGCGTTAGTGTTAGGGTAGTTATTAAACCTATCCCACTCTCTAGATACCCCTTAGCACGTAAAGGAATATTATTTGGAGGTCCAGCCATGGAGAAGAGTTTAGGCAGTAGGATAAAATAAGGAACACACCCATTATAAAGAAATCACATTAGGATTCTCTTTTTAAGCTGTTCCTTAAAACACTAGTGCTTAGGAAATCTATTGGAGGCAGAAGCAGTCAAGGGTAGCCTAGGGTTAGGGTTAGGCTTGGGGTTAGGCTTAGGGTACGGCTTAGGGTACGGGTTCGGGGAGGGGTTCGGGTACGGCGTAGGGTATGGGTTAGGGTTAGGGTTAGGGTTAGTGTTAGGGTTAGGGCTCCGTTTAGGTTATGGGTTAGGATTAGGTTACGTGTTAGGGTTAGTGTAGGGGTTGGGTTAGGGTACGCATTAGGGTTAGGGTAATTATTAAACCTATCCCACTCTCTAGATACCCCTTAGCACGTAAAGGAATATTATTTGGGGGTCCAGCCATGGAGAAGAGTTTAGACACTAGCATAAGATAAGGAACACACCCATTATAAAGAAATCACATTAGGATTCTCTTTTTAAGCTGTTCCTTAAAACACTAGTGCTTAGGAAATCTATTGGAGGCAGAAGCAGTCAAGGGTAGGCTAGGGTTAGGGTTAGGCTTAGGGTACGGCTTAGGGTATGGCTTAGGGTACGGGTTCGGGGAGGGCTTTGGGTACGGCGTAGTGTATGGGTTAGGGTTAGGTTTAGGTTTAGTGTTAGGGTTAGGGCTCGTTTTAGGGTATTGGTTAGGTTTAGGGTACCTGTTAGGGTTAGGGTACGCTTTAGTGTTAGGGTAGTTATTAAACCTATCCCACTCTCTAGATACACCTTAGCACGTAAAGGAATATTATTTGGTGGTCCAGCCATGGAGAAGAGTTTAGACACTAGGATAAGATAAGGAACACACCCATTATAAAGAAATCACATTAGGATTCTCTTTTTAAGCTGTTCCTTAAAACACTAGTGCTTAGGAAATCTATTGGAGGCAGAAGCAGTCAAGGGTAGCCTAGGGTTAGGGTTAGGCTTAGGGTACGGCTTAGGGTACGGGTTCGGGGAGGGCTTCGGGTACGGCGTAGGGTATGGGTTAGGGTTAGGGTTAGGGTTAGTGTTAGGGTTAGGGCTCGGTTTAGGGTACGGGTTAGGATTAGGGTACGAGTTAGGGTTATGGTAGAGGTTAGGGTTAGGGTACACGTTGGGGTTAGTGTAGTTATTAAAACTATCCCACTCTCTAGATACACCTTAGCACGTAAAGAAATATTATTTGGAGGTCCAGCCATGGAGGAGCGTTTAGACACTAGGATAAGATAAGGAACACACCCATTATAAAGAAATCACATTAGGATTCTCTTTTTAAGCTGTTCCTTAAAACACTAGTGCTTAGGAAATCTATTGGAGGCAGAGGCAGTCAAGGGTAGCCTAGGGTTAGGGTTAGGCTTAGGGTACGGCTTAGGGTACGGGTTCGGGGAGGGCTTCGGGTAGGTCGTAGGATATGTGTTAGTGTTAGGGTTAGGGTTAGTGTTAGGGTTAGGGCTCGGTTTAGGGTACGGGTTAGGATTAGGGTACGTGTTAGGGTTAGGGTAGGGGTTAGCGTTAGGGTACACGTTAGGGTTAGGGTAGTTATTAAACCTATCCCACTCTCTAGATACCCCTTAGCACGTAAAGGAATATTTTTTGGAGATCCGGCCATGGAGAAGAGTTTAGACACTAGGATAAGATAAGGAACCCACCCATTATAAAGAAATCACATTAGGATTCTCTTTTTAAGCTGTTCCTTAAAACACTAGTGCTTAGGAAATCTATTGGAGGCAGAAGCAGTCAAGGGAAGCCTAGGGATAGGGTTAGGCTTAGGGTACGGCTTATGGTACGGCTTAGGGTACGGGTTCGGGGAGGGCTTCGTGTACGGCGTAGGGTATGGGTTAGGGTTAGGGTTAGGGTTAGTGTTAGGGTTAGGGTTCGGTTTAGGGTATTGGTTAGGATTAGGGTACGTGTTAGGGTTAGGGTAGGGGTTAGGGATAGGGTACGCGTTAGTGTTAGGGTAGTTATTAAACCTATCCCACTCTCTAGATACCCCTTAGCACGTAAAGGAATATTATTTGGAGGTCCAGCCATGGGGAAGAGTTTAGACACTAGGATAAGATAAGGAACACACCCATTATAAAGAAATCACATTAGGATTCTCTTTTTAAGCTGTTCCTTAAAACACTAGTGCTTAGGAAATCCATTGGAGGCAGAAGCAGTCAAGGGTAGCCTAGGGTTAGGGTTAGGCTTACGGTACGGCTTAGGGTACGGCTTAGGGTACGGGTTCGGGTAGGGCTTCGGGTACAGCGTAGGGTATGGCTTAGGGTTAGGGTTAGGGTTAGTGTTAGGGTTAGGGCTCGGTTTAGGGTATTGGTTAGGATTAGGGTACGTGTTAGGGTTAGGGTAGGGGTTAGGGTTAGGGTACGCGTTAGTGTTAGGGTAGTTATTAAACCTATCCCACTCTCTAGATACCCCTTAGCACGTAAAGGAATATTATTTGGAGGTCCAGCCATGGAGAAGAGTTTAGGCACTAGGATAAAATAAGGAACACACCCATTATAAAGAAATCACATTAGGATTCTCTTTTTAAGCTGTTCCTTAAAACACTAGTGCTTAGGAAATCTATTGGAGGCAGAAGCAGTCAAGGGTAGCCTAGGGTTAGGGTTAGGCTTAGGGTACAGCTTAGGGTACGGGTTCGGTGAGGGCTTCGGGTACGGCGTAGGGTATGGGTTAGGGTTAGGGTTAGGGTTAGTGTTAGGGTTAGGGCTCGGTTTAGGTTTAGGGTTAGGATTAGGGTACGAGTTAGGGTTATGGTAGAGGTTAGGGTTAGGGTACGCGTTGGGGTTAGTGTAGTTATTAAACCTATCCCACTCTCTAGATACCCCTTAGCACGTAAAGGAATATTATTTGGGGGTCCAGCAATGGAGAAGAGTTTAGACACTAGCATAAGATAAGGAACACACCCATTATAAAGAAATCACATTAGGATTCTCTTTTTAAGCTGTTCCTTAAAACACTAGTGCTTAGGAAATCTATTGGAGGCAGAAGCAGTCAAGGGAAGGCTAGGGTTAGGGTTAGGCTTAGGGTACGGCTTAGGGTATGGCTTAGGGTACGGGTTAGGGGAGGGCTTTGGGTACGGCGTAGTGTATGGGTTAGGGTTAGGTTTAGGGTTAGTGTTAAGGTTAGGGCTCGGTTTAGGGTATTGGTTAGGTTTAGGGTACCTGTTAGGGTTAGGGTACGCGTTAGTGTTAGGGTAGTTATTAAACCTATCCCACTCTCTAGATACACCTTAGCACGTAAAGGAATATTATTTGGTGGTCCAGCCATGGAGAAGAGTTTAGACACTAGGATAAGATAAGGAACACACCCATTATTAAGAAATCACATTAGGATTCTCTTTTTAAGCTGTTCCTTAAAACACTAGTGCTTAGGAAATCTATTGGAGGCAGAAGCAGTCAAGGGTAGCCTAGGGTTAGGGTTAGGCTTAGGGTACAGCTTAGGGTACGGGTTCGGGGAGGGCTTCGGGTACGGCGTAGGGTATGGGTTAGGGTTAGGGTTAGGGTTAGTGTTAGGGTTAGGGCTCGGTTTAGGGTACGGGTTAGGATTAGGGTACGAGTTAGGGTTATGGTAGAGGTTAGGGTTAGGGTACGCGTTGGGGTTAGTGTAGTTATTAAACCTATCCCACTCTCTAGATACACCTTAGCACGTAAAGAAATATTATTTGGAGGTCCAGCCATGGAGGAGCGTTTAGACACTAGGAAAAGATAAGGAACACACCCATTATAAAGAAATCACATTAGGATTCTCTTTTTAAGCTGTTCCTTAAAACACTAGTGCTTAGGAAATCTATTGGAGGCAGAGGCAGTCAAGGGTAGCCTAGGGTTAGGGTTAGGCTTAGGGTACGGCTTAGGGTACGGGTTCGGGGAGGGCTTCGGGTACGTCGTAGGGTATGTGTTAGGGTTAGGGTTAGGGTTAGTGTTAGGGTTAGGGCTCGGTTTAGGGTACGGGTTAGGATTAGGGTACGTGTTAGGGTTAGGGTAGGGGTTAGGGTTAGGGTACGCGTTAGGGTTAGGGTAGTTATTAAACCTATCCCACTCTCTAGATACCCCTTAGCACGTAAAGGAATATTATTTGGAGATCCAGCCATGGAGAAGAGTTTAGACACTAGGATAAGATAAGGAACCCACCCATTATAAAGAAATCACATTAGGATTCTCTTTTTAAGCTGTTCCTTAAAACACTAGTGCTTAGGAAATCTATTGGAGGCAGAAGCAGTCAAGGGAAGCCTAGGGATAGGGTTAGGCTTAGGGTACGGCTTATGGTACGGCTTAGGGTACGGGTTCGGGGAGGGCTTCGTGTACGGCGTAGGGTATGGGTTAGCGTTAGGGTTAGGGTTAGTGTTAGGGTTAGGGTTCGGTTTAGGGTATTGGTTAGGATTAGGGTACGTGTTAGGGTTAGGGTAGGGTTTAGGGTTAGGGTACGCGTTAGTGTTAGGGTAGTTATTAAACCTATCCCACTCTCTAGATACCCCTTAGCACGTAAAGGAATATTATTTGGAGGTCCAGCCATGGGGAAGAGTTTAGAAACTAGGATAAGATAAGGAACACACCCATTATAAAGAAATCACATTAGGATTCTCTTTTTAAGCTGTTCCTTAAAACACTAGTGCTTAGGAAATCCATTGGAGGCAGAAGCAGTCAAGGGTAGCCTAGGGTTAGGGTTAGGCTTAGGGTACGGCTTAGGGTACGGCTTAGGGTACGGGTTCGGGTAGGGCTTCGGGTACAGCGTAGGGTATGGCTTAGGGTTAGGGTTAGGGTTAGTGTTAGGGTTAGGGCTCGGTTTAGAGTATTGGTTAGGATTAGGGTACGTTTTAGGGTTAGGGTAGGGGTTAGGGTTAGGGTACGCGTTAGTGTTAGGGTAGTTATTAAGCCTATCCCACTCTCTAGATACCCCTTAGCACGTAAAGGAATATTATTTGGAGGTCCAGCCATGGAGAAGAGTTTAGGCACTAGGATAAAATAAGGAACACACCCATTATAAAGAAATCACATTAGGATTCTCTTTTTAAGCTGTTCCTTAAAACACTAGTGCTTAGGAAATCTATTGGAGGCAGAAGCAGTCAAGGGTAGCCTAGGGTTAGGGTTAGGCTTGGGGCTAGGCTTAGGGTACGGCTTAGTGTACGGCTTAGGGTACGGGTTCGGGGAGGGCTTCGGGTACGTCGTAGGGTATGGGTTAGGGTTAGGGTTAGGGTTAGTGTTAGGGTTAGGGCTCGGTTTAGGGTACGGGTTAGGATTAGGGTACGTGTTAGGGTTAGGGTAGGGGTTAGGTTTAGGGTACGCGTTGGGGTGAGTGTAGTTATTAAACCTATCCCACTCTCTATATACCCCTTAGCACGTAAAGGTATATTATTTGGAGGTCCAGCCATGGAGAAGCGTTTAGACACTAGGATAAGATAAGGAACACACCCATTATAAAGAAATCACATTAGGATTCTCTTTTTAAGCTTTTCCTTAAAACACTAGTGCTTAGGAAATCTATTGGAGGCAGAAGCAGTCAAGGGTAGCCTAGGGTTAGGGTTAGGCTTAGGGTTAGGCTTAGGGTACGGCTTAGGGTACGGGTTCGAGGAGGGGTTCGGGTACGGCGTAGGGTATGGGTTAGGGTTAGGGTTAGTGTTAGGGTTAGGGCTCGGTTTAGGGTACGGGTTAGGATTAGGGTACATGGTAGAGTTAGGGTTAGGGTACGCGTTAGGGTTAGGGTAGTTATTAAAGCTATCCCACTCTCTAGATACACCTTAGCACGTAAAGGAATATTATTTGGTGGTCCAGCCATGGAGAAGAGTTTAGACACTAGGATAAGATATGGAACACACCCATTATAAAGAAATCACATTAGGATTCTCTTTTTAAGCTGTTCCTTAAAACACTAGTGCTTAGGAAATCTATTGGAGGCAGAAGCAGTCAAGGGTAGCCTAGGGTTAGGGTTAGGCTTAGGGTACGGCTTAGGGTACGGCTTAGGGTACGGGTTCGGGGAGGGCTTCGGGTACGGCGTAGGGTATGGGTTAGGGTTAGGGTTAGTGTTAGGGTTAGGGCTCGGTTTAGGGTACGGGTTAGGATTAGGGTACGTGTTAGGGTTAGGGTAGGGGTTAGGGTTAGGGTACGCGTTAGGGTTAGGGTAGTTATTAAAACTATCCCACTCTCTAGATACCCCTTAGCACGTAAAGGAATATTATTTGGAGATCCAGCCATGGAGAAGAGTTTAGACACTAGGATAAGATAAGGAACACCCCCATTATAAAGAAATCACATTAGGATTCTCTTTTTAAGCTGTTCCTTAAAACACTAGTGCTTAGGAAATCTATTGGAGGCAGAAGCAGTCAAGGGTAGCCTAGGGTTAGGGTTAGTCTTAGGGTACGGCTTAGGGTACGGGTTCGGGGAGGGCTTCGGGTACGGCGTAGGGTATGGGTTAGGGTTAGGGTTAGGGTTAGTGTTAGGGTTAGGGCTCGGTTTAGGGTATTGTTTAGGATTAGGGTACGTGCTAGGATTAGGGTAGGGGTTAGGGTTAGGGTACGCATTAGTGTTAGGGTAGTTATTAAACCTATCCCACTCTCTAGATACCCCTTAGCAGGTAAAGGAATATTATTTGGGGGTCCAGCCGTGGAGAAGAGTTTAGACACTAGGATAAGATAAGGAACACACCCATTATAAAGAAATCACATTAGGATTCTCTGTTTAAGCTGTTCCTTAAAACACTAGTGCTTAGGAAATCTATTGGAGGCAGAAGCAGTCAAGGGTAGTCTAGGGATAGGGTTAGGCTTAGGGTACGGCTTAGGGTACGGGTTCGGGGAGGGCTTCAGGTACGGTGTAGGGTATGGGATAGGGTTAGGGTTCGGGTTAGTGTTAGGGTTAGGGCTCGGTTTAGGGTATTGGTTAGGATTATGGTACGTGTTAGGGATAGGGTAGTGGTTAGGGTTAGGGTACGCATTAGTGTTAGGGTAGTTATTAAACCTATCCCACTCTCTAGATACCCCTTAGCACGTAAAGGAATATTATTTGGAGGTCCAGCCATGGAGAAGAGTTTAGACACTAGGATAAGATAAGGAACACACCCATTATAAAGAAATCACATTAGGATTCACTTTTTAAGCTGTTCCTTTAAACACTACTGCTTAGGATATCTATTGGAGGCAGAAGCAGTCCAGGGTAGCCTAGGTTTAGGGTTAGGTTTAGGGTTAGGCTTAGGGTACGGCTTAGGGTACGGGTTCGGGGAGGGCTTCGGGTATGGCGTAGGGTATGGGTTAGGGTTAGGGTTAGGGTGAGTGTTAGGGTTAGGGCTCGGTTTAGGGTACGGGTTAGGATTAGGGTACGTGTTAGGGTTATGGTAGAGGTTAGGGTTAGGGTACGCGTTTGGGTTAGTGTAGTTATTAAACCTATCCCACTCTCTAGATACACCTTAGCACGTAAAGAAATATTATTTGGAGGTCCAGCCATGGAGGAGCGTTTAGACACTAGGATAAGATAAGGAACACACCCATTATAAAAAAATCACATTAGGATTCTCTTTTTAAGCTGTTCCTTAAAACACTAGTGCTTAGGAAATCAATTGGAGGCAGAAGCAGTCAAGGGTAGCCTAGGGATAGGGTTAGGCTTAGGGTACGGCTTAGTGTACGGCTTAGGGTACGGGTTCGGGGAGGGCTTCGGGTACGTCGTAGGGTATGGGTTAGGGTTAGGGTTAGGGTTAGTGTTAGGGTTAGGGCTCGGTTTAGGGTACGGGTTAGGATTAGGGTACGTGTTAGGGTTAGGGTAGGGGTTAGGTTTAGGGTACGCGTTGGGGTGAGTGTAGTTATTAAACCTATCCCACACTCTATATACCCCTTAGCACGTAAAGGTATATTATTTGGAGGTCCAGCCATGGAGAAGCGTTTAGACACTAGGATAAGATAAGGAACACACCCATTATAAAGAAATCACATTAGGATTCTCTTTTTAAGCTTTTCCTTAAAACACTAGTGGTTAGGAAATCTATTGGAGGCAGAAGCAGTCAAGGGTAGCCTAGGGTTAGGGTTAGGCTTAGGGTTAGGCTTAGGGTACGGCTTAGGGTACGGGTTCGAGGAGGGGTTCGGGTACGGCGTAGGGTATGGGTTAGGGTTAGGGTTAGTGTTAGGGTTAGGGCTCGGTTTAGGGTACGGGTTAGGATTAGGGTATATGGTAGAGTTAGGGTTAGGGTACGCGTTAGGGTTAGGGTAGTTATTAAACCTATCCCACTCTCTAGATACACCTTAGCACGTAAAGGAATATTATTTGGTGGTCCAGCCATGGAGAAGAGTTTAGACACTAGGATAAGATAAGGAACACACCCATTATAAAGAAATCACATTAGGATTCTCTTTTTAAGCTGTTCCTTAAAACACTAGTGCTTAGGAAATCTATTGGAGGCAGAAGCAGTCAAGGGTAGCCTAGGGTTAGGGTTAGGCTTAGGGTACAGCTTAGGGTACGGGTTCGGGGAGGGCTTCGGGTACGGCGTAGGGTATGGGTTAGGGTTAGGGTTAGGGTTAGTGTTAGGGTTAGGGCTCGGTTTAGGGTACGGGTTAGGATTAGGGTACGAGTTAGGGTTATGGTAGAGGTTAGGGTTAGGGTACGCGTTGGAGTTAGTGTAGTTATTAAAACTATCCCACTCTCTAGATACACCTTAGCACGTAAAGAAATAGTATTTGGAGGTCCAGCCATGGAGGAGCGTTTAGACACTAGGATAAGATAAGGAACACACCCATTATAAAGAAATCACATTAGGATTCTCTTTTTAAGCTGTTCCTTAAAACACTAGTGCTTAGGAAATCTATTGGAGGCAGAGGCAGTCAAGGGTAGCCTAGGGTTAGGGTTAGGCTTAGGGTACGGCTTAGGGTACTGGTTCGGGGAGGGCTTCGGGTACGTCGTAGGGTATGTGTTAGGGTTAGGGTTAGGGTTAGTGTTAGGGTTAGGGCTCGGTTTAGGGTACGGGTTAGGATTAGGGTACGTGTTAGGGTTAGGGTAGGGGTTAGGGTTAGGGTACGCGTTAGGGTTAGGGTAGTTATTAAACCTATCCCACTCTCTAGATACCCCTTAGCACGTAAAGGAATATTATTTGGAGATCCAGCCATGGAGAAGAGTTTAGACACTAGGATAAGATAAGGAACCCACCCATTATAAAGAAATCACATTAGGATTCTCTTTTTAAGCTGTTCCTTAAAACACTAGTGCTTAGGAAATCTATTGGAGGCAGAAGCAGTCAAGGGAAGCCTAGGGATAGGGTTAGGCTTAGGGTACGGCTTATGGTACGGCTTAGGGTACGGGTTCGGGGAGGGCTTCGTGTACGGCGTAGGGTATGGGTTAGGGTTAGGGTTAGGGTTAGTGTTATGGTTAGGGTTCGGTTTAGGGTATTGGTTAGGATTAGGGTACGTGTTAGGGTTAGGGTAGGGGTTAGGGTTAGGGTACGCGTTAGTGTTAGGGTAGTTATTAAACCTATCCCACACTCTAGATACCCCTTAGCAGGTAAAGGAATATTATTTGGAGGTCCAGCCATGGGGAAGAGTTTAGACACTAGGATAAGATAAGGAACACACCCATTATAAAGAAATCACATTAGGATTCTCTTTTTAAGCTGTTCCTTAAAACACTAGTGCTTAGGAAATCCATTGGAGGCAGAAGCAGTCAAGGGTAGCCTAGGGTTAGGGTTAGGCTTAGGGTACGGCTTAGGGTACGGCTTAGGGTACGGGTTCGAGTAGGGCTTCGGGTACAGCGTAGGGTATGGCTTAGGGTTAGGGTTAGGGTTAGTGTTAGGGTTAGGGCTCGGTTTAGGGTATTGGTTAGGATTAGGGTACGTGTTAGGGTTAGGGTAGGGGTTAGGGTTAGGGTACGCGTTAGTGTTAGGGTTGTTATTAAACCTATCCCACTCTCTAGATACCCCTTAGCACGTAAACGAATATTATTTGGAGGTCCAGCCATGGAGAAGAGTTTAGGCACTAGGATAAAATAAGGAACACACCCATTATAAAGAAATCACATTAGGATTCTCTTTTTAAGCTGTTCCTTAAAACACTAGTGCTTAGGAAATCTATTGGAGGCAGAAGCAGTCAAGGGTAGCCTAGGGTTAGGGTAAGGCTTGGGGTTAGGCTTAGGGTACGGCTTAGTGTACGGCTTAGGGTACGGGTTCGGGGAGGGCTTCGGGTACGTCGTAGGGTATGGGTTAGGGTTAGGGTTAGGGTTAGTGTTAGGGTTAGGGCTCGGTTTAGGGTACGGGTTAGGATTAGGGTACGTGTTAGGGTTAGGGTAGGGGTTAGGTTTAGGGTACGCGTTGGGGTGAGTGTAGTTATTAAACCTATCCCACTCTCTATATACCCCTTAGCACGTAAAGGTATATTATTTGGAGGTCCAGCCATGGAGAAGCGTTTAGACACTAGGATAAGATAAGGAACACACCCATTATAAAGAAATCAGATTAGGATTCTCTTTTTAAGCTTTTCCTTAAAACACTAGTGCTTAGGAAATCTATTGGAGGCAGAAGCAGTCAAGGGTAGCCTAGGGTTAAGGTTAGGCTTAGGGTACGGCTTAGGGTACGGGTTCGAGGAGGGGTTCGGGTACGGCGTAGGGTATGGGTTAGGGTTAGGGTTAGTGTTAGGGTTAGGGCTCGGTTTAGGGTACGGGTTAGGATTAGGGTACATGGTAGAGTTAGGGTTAGGGTACGCGTTAGGGTTAGGGTAGTTATTAAAGCTATCCCACTCTCTAGATACACCTTAGCACGTAAAGGAATATTATTTGGTGGTCCAGCCATGGAGAAGAGTTTAGACACTAGGATAAGATATGGAACACACCCATTATAAAGAAATCACATTAGGATTCTCTTTTTAAGCTGTTCCTTAAAACACTAGTGCTTAGGAAATCTATTGGAGGCAGAAGCAGTCAAGGGTAGCCTAGGGTTAGGGTTAGGCTTAGGGTACGGCTTAGGGTACGGCTTAGGGTACGGGTTCGGGGAGGGCTTCGGGTACGGCGTAGGGTATGGGTTAGGGTTAGGGTTAGTGTTAGGGTTAGGGCTCGGTTTAGGGTACGGGTTAGGATTAGGGTACGTGTTAGCGTTATGGTAGAGGTTAGGGTTAGGGTACGCGTTGGGGTTAGTGTAGTTATTAAACCTATCCCACTCTCTAGATACACCTTAGCACGTAAAGAAATATTATTTGGAGGTCCAGCCATGGAGGAGCGTTTAGACACTAGGATAAGATAAGGAACACACCCATTATAAAGAAATCACTTTAGGATTCTCTTTTTAAGCTGTTCCTTAAAACACTAGTGCTTAGGAAATCTATTGGAGGCAGAAGCAGTCAAGGGTAGCCTAGGGTTAGGGTTAGGCTTAGGGTACGGCTTAGGGTACGGGTTCGGGGAGGGCTTCGGGTACGTCGTAGGGTATGTGTTAGGGTTAGGGTTAGGGTTAGTGTTAGGGTTAGGGCTCGGTTTAGGGTACGGGTTAGGATTAGGGTACGTGTTAGGGTTAGGGTAGGGGTTAGGGTTAGGGTACGCGTTAGGGTTAGGGTAGTTATTAAAACTATCCCACTCTCTAGATACCCCTTAGCACGTAAAGGAATATTATTTGGAGATCCAGCCATGGAGAAGAGTTTAGACACTAGGATAAGATAAGGAACACACCCATTATAAAGAAATCACATTAGGATTCTCTTTTTATGCTGTTCCTTTAAACACTACTGCTTAGGAAATCTATTGGAGGCAGAAGCAGTCCAGGGTAGCCTAGGGTTAGGGTTAGGTTTAGGGTTAGGCTTAGGGTACGGCTTAGGGTACGGGTTCGGGGAGGGCTTCGGGTACGGCGTAGGGTATGGGTTAGGGTTAGGGTTAGGGTTAGTGTTTGGGTTAGGGCTCGGTTTAGGGTACGGGTTAGGATTAGGGTACGTGTTAGGGTTATGGTAGAGGTTAGCGTTAGGGTACGCGTTGGGGTTAGTTTAGTTATTAAACCTATCCCACTCTCTAGATACACCTTAGCACGTAAAGAAATATTATTTGGAGGTCCAGCCATGGAGGAGCGTTTAGACACTAGGATAAGATAAGGAACACACCCATTATAAAGAAATCACATTAGGATTCTCTTTTTAAGCTGTTCCTTAAAACACTAGTGCTTAGGAAATCTATTGGAGGCAGAGGCAGTCAAGGGTAGCCTAGGGTTAGGGTTAGGCTTAGGGTACGGCTTAGGGTACGGGTTCGGGGAGGGCTTCGGGTACGTCGTAGGGTATGTGTTAGGGTTAGGGTTAGGGTTAGTGTTAGGGTTAGGGCTCGGTTTAGGGAACGGGTTAGGATTACGGTACGTGTTAGGGTTAGGGTAGGGGTTAGGGTTAGGGTACGCGTTAGGGTTAGGGTAGTTATTAAACCTATCCCACTCTCTAGATACCCCTTAACACGTAAAGGAATATTATTTGGAGGTCCAGCCATGGAGAAGAGTTTAGACACTAGGATAAGATAAGGAACCCACCCATTATAAAGAAATCACATTAGGATTCTCTTTTTAAGCTGTTCCTTAAAACACTAGTGCTTAGGAAATCTATTGGAGGCAGAAGCAGTCAAGGGTAGCCTAGGGATAGGGTTAGGCTTAGGGTACGGCTTATGGTACGGCTTATGGTACGGCTTCGGGGAGGGCTTCGTGTACGGCGTAGGGTATGGGTTAGGGTTAGGGTTAGGGTTACTGTTAGGGTTAGGGTTCGGTTTAGGGTATTGGTTAGGATTAGGGTACGTGTTAGGGTTAGGGTAGGGGTTAGGGTTAGGATACGCGTTAGTGTTAGGGTAGTTATTAAACCTATCCCACTCTCTAGATACCCCTTAGCACGTAAAGGAATATTATTTGGAGGTCCAGCCATGGGGAAGAGTTTAGACACTAGGATAAGATAAGGAACACACCCATTATAAAGAAATCACATTAGGATTCTCTTTTTAAGCTGTTCCTTAAAACACTATTGCTTAGGAAATCCATTGGAGGCAGAAGCAGTCAAGGGTAACCTAGGGTTAGGGTTAGGCTTAGGGTACGGCTTAGGGTACGGCTTAGGGTACGGGTTCGGGTAGGGCTTCGGGTACAGCGTAGGGTATGGCTTAGGGTTAGGGTTAGGGTTAGTGTTAGGGTTAGGGCTCGGTTTATGGTATTGGTTAGGATTAGGGTACGTGTTAGGGTTAGGGTAGGGGTTAGGGTTAGGGTACGCGTTAGTGTTAGGGTAGTTATTAAACCTATCCCACTCTCTAGATACCCCTTAGCACGTAAAGGAATATTATTTGGAGGTCCAGCCATGGAGAAGAGTTTAGGCACTAGGATAAAATAAGGAACACACCCATTATAAAGAAATCACATTAGGATTCTCTTTTTAAGCTGTTCCTTAAAACACTAGTGCTTAGGAAATCTATTGGAGGCAGAAGCAGTCAAGGGTAGCCTAGGGTTAGGGTTAGGCTTGGGGTTAGGCTTAGGGTACGGCTTAGGGTACGGGTTCGGGGAGGGGTTCGGGTACGGCGTAGAGTATGGGTTAGGGTTAGGGTAAGGGTTAGTGTTAGGGTTAGGGCTCCGTTTAGGTTATGGGTTAGGATTAGGTTACGTGTTAGGGTTAGTGTAGGGGTTGGGTTAGGGTACGCATTAGGGTTAGGCTAATTATTAAACCTATCCCACTCTCTAGATACCCCTTAGCACGTAAATGAATATTATTTGGGGGTCCAGCCATGGAGAAGAGTTTAGACACTAGCATAAGATAAGGAACACACCCATTATAAAGAAATCACATTAGGATTCTCTTTTTAAGCTGTTCCTTAAAACACTAGTGCTTAGGAAATCTATTGGAGGCAGAAGCAGTCAAGGGTAGGCTAGGGTTAGGGTTAGGCTTAGGGTACGGCTTAGGGTATGGCTTAGGGTACGGGTTCGGGGAGGGCTTTGGGTACGGCGTAGTGTATGGGTTAGGGTTAGGTTTAGGGTTAGTGTTAGGGTTAGGGCTCGGTTTAGGGTATTGGTTAGGTTTAGGGTACCTGTTAGGGTTAGGGTACGCTTTAGTGTTAGGGTAGTTATTAAACCTATCCCACTCTCTAGATACACCTTAGCACGTAAAGGAATATTATTTGGTGGTCCAGCCATGGAGAAGAGTTTAGACACTAGGATAAGATAAGGAACACACCCATTATAAAGAAATCACATTAGGATTCTCTTTTTAAGCTGTTCCTTAAAACACTAGTGCTTAGGAAATCTATTGGAGGCAGAAGCAGTCAAGGGTAGCCTAGGGTTAGGGTTAGGCTTAGGGTACGGCTTAGGGTACGGGTTCGGGGAGGGCTTCGGGTACGGCGTAGGGTATGGGTTAGGGTTAGGGTTAGGGTTAGTGTTAGGGTTAGGGCTCGGTTTAGGGTACGGGTTAGGATTATGGTACGAGTTAGGGTTATGGTAGAGGTTAGGGTTAGGGTACACGTTGGGGTTAGTGTAGTTATTAAAACTATCCCACTCTCTAGATACACCTTAGCACGTAAAGAAATATTATTTGGAGGTCCAGCCATGGAGGAGCGTTTAGACACTAGGATAAGATAAGGAACACACCCATTATAAAGAAATCACATTAGGATTCTCTTTTTAAGCTGTTCCTTAAAACACTAGTGCTTAGGAAATCTATTGGAGGCAGAGGCAGTCAAGGGTAGCCTAGGGTTAGGGTTAGGCTTAGGGTACGGCTTAGGGTACGGGTTCGGGGAGGGCTTCGGGTAGGTCGTAGGGTATGTGTTAGTGTTAGGGTTAGGGTTAGTGTTAGGGTTAGGGCTCGGTTTAGGGTACGGGTTAGGATTAGGGTACGTGTTAGGGTTAGGGTAGGGGTTAGCGTTAGGGTACGCGTTAGGGTTAGGGTAGTTATTAAACCTATCCCACTCTCTAGATACCCCTTAGCACGTAAAGGAATATTTTTTGGAGATCCGGCCATGGAGAAGAGTTTAGACACTAGGATAAGATAAGGAACCCACCCATTATAAAGAAATCACATTAGGATTCTCTTTTTAAGCTGTTCCTTAAAACACTAGTGCTTAGGAAATCTATTGGAGGCAGAAGCAGTCAAGGGAAGCCTAGGGATAGGGTTAGGCTTAGGGTACGGCTTATGGTACGGCTTAGGGTACGGGTTCGGGGAGGGCTTCGTGTACGGCGTAGGGTATGGGTTAGGGTTAGGGTTAGGGTTAGTGTTAGGGTTAGGGTTCGGTTTAGGGTATTGGTTAGGATTAGGGTACGTGTTAGGGTTAGGGTAGGGGTTAGGGATAGGGTACGCGTTAGTGTTAGGGTAGTTATTAAACCTATCCCACTCTCTAGATACCCCTTAGCACGTAAAGGAATATTATTTGGAGGTCCAGCCATGGGGAAGAGTTTAGACACTAGGATAAAATAAGGAACACACCCATTATAAAGAAATCACATTAGGATTCTCTTTTTAAGCTGTTCCTTAAAACACTAGTGCTTAGGAAATCTATTGGAGGCAGAAGCAGTCAAGGGTAGCCTAGGGTTAGGGTTAGGCTTAGGGTACAGCTTAGGGTACGGGTTCGGTGAGGGCTTCGGGTACGGCGTAGGGTATGGGTTAGGGTTAGGGTTAGGGTTAGTGTTAGGGTTAGGGCTCGGTTTAGGGTTAGGGTTAGGATTAGGGTACGAGTTAGGGTTATGGTAGAGGTTAGGGTTAGGGTACGCGTTGGGGTTAGTGTAGTTATTAAACCTATCCCACTCTCTAGATACACCTTAGCACGTAAAGGTATATTATTTGGAGGTCCAGCCATGGAGAAGCGTTTAGACACTAGGATAAGATAAGGAACACACCCATTATAAAGAAATCACATTAGGATTCTCTTTTTAAGCTTTTCCTTAAAACACTAGTGCTTAGGAAATCTATTGGAGGCAGAAGCAGTCAAGGGTAGCCTAGGGTTAGGGTTAGGCTTAGGGTTAGGCTTAGGGTACGGCTTAGGGTACGGGTTCGAGGAGGGGTTCGGGTACGGCGTAGGGTATGGGTTAGGGTTAGGGTTAGTGTTAGGGTTAGGGCTCGGTTTAGGGTAGGGTTAGGATTAGGGTATATGGTAGAGTTAGGGTTAGGGTACGCCTTAGGGTTAGGGTAGTTATTAAACCTATCCCACTCTCTAGATACACCTTAGCACGTAAAGGAATATTATTTGGTGGTCCAGCCATGGAGAAGAGTTTAGACACTAGGATAAGATATGGAACACACCCATTATAAAGATATCACATTAGGATTCTCTTTTTAAGCTGTTCCTTAAAACACTAGTGCTTAGGAAATCTATTGGAGGCAGAAGCAGTCAAGGGTAGCCTAGGGTTAGGGTTAGGCTTAGGGTACGGCTTAGGGTACGGCTTAGGGTACGGGTTCGGGGAGGGCTTCGGGTACGGCGTAGGGTATGGGTTAGGGTTAGGGTTAGTGTTAGGGTTAGGGCTCGGTTTAGGGTACGGGTTAGGATTAGGGTACATGTTAGGGTTATGGTAGAGGTTAGGGTTAGGGTACGCGTTGGGGTTAGTGTAGTTATTAAACCTATCCCACTCTCTAGATACACCTTAGCACGTAAAGAAATATTATTTGGAGGTCCAGCCATGGAGGAGCGTTTAGACACTAGGATAAGATAAGGAACACACCCATTATAAAGAAATCACATTAGGATTCTCTTTTTAAGCTGTTCCTTAAAACACTAGTGCTTAGGAAATCTATTGGAGGCAGAAGCAGTCAAGGGTAGCCTAGGGTTAGGGTTAGGCTTAGGGTACGGCTTAGGGTACGGGTTCGGGGAGGGCTTCGGGTACGTCGTAGGGTATGTGTTAGGGTTAGGGTTAGGGTTAGTGTTAGGGTTAGGGCTCGGTTTAGGGTACGGGTTAGGATTAGGGTACGTGTTAGGGTTAGAGTAGGGGTTAGGGTTAGGGTACGCGTTAGGGTTAGGGTAGTTATTAAAACTATCCCACTCTCTAGATACCCCTTAGCACGTAAAGGAATATTATTTGGCGATCCAGCCATGGAGAAGAGTTTAGACACTAGGATAAGATAAGGAACACCCCCATTATAAAGAAATCACATTAGGATTCTCTTTTTAAGCTGTTGCTTAAAACACTAGTGCTTAGGAAATCTATTGGAGGCAGAAGCAGTCAAGGGTAGCCTAGGGTTAGGGTTAGTCTTAGGGTACGGCTTAGGGTACGGGTTCGGGGAGGGCTTCGGGTACGGCGTAGGGTATGGGTTAGGGTTAGGGTTAGGGTTAGTGTTAGGGTTAGGGCTCGGTTTAGGGTATTGTTTAGGATTAGGGTACGTGCTAGGATTAGGGTAGGGGTTAGGGTTAGGGTACGCGTTAGTGTTAGGGTAGTTATTAAACCTATCCCACTCTCTAGATACCCCTTAGCAGGTAAAGGAATATTATTTGGGGGTCCAGCCGTGGAGAAGAGTTTAGACACTAGGATAAGATAAGGAACACACCCATTATAAAGAAATCACATTAGGATTCTCTGTTTAAGCTGTTCCTTAAAACACTAGTGCTTAGGAAATCTATTGGAGGCAGAAGCAGTCAAGGGTAGTCTAGGGTTAGGGTTAGGCTTAGGGTACGGCTTAGGGTACGGGTTCGGGGAGGGCTTCAGGTACGGTGTAGGGTATGGGATAGGGTTAGGGTTCGGGTTAGTGTTAGGGTTAGGGCTCGGTTTAGGGTATTGGTTAGGATTATGGTACGTGTTAGGGATAGGGTAGTGGTTAGGGTTAGGGTACGCATTAGTGTTAGGGTAGTTATTAAACCTATCCCACTCTCTAGATACCCCTTAGCACGTAAAGGAATATTATTTGGAGGTCCAGCCATGGAGAAGAGTTTAGACACTAGGATAAGATAAGGAACACACCCATTATAAAGAAATCACATTAGGATTCTCTTTTTAAGCTGTTCCTTTAAACACTACTGCTTAGGAAATCTATTGGAGGCAGAAGCAGTCCAGGGTAGCCTAGGTTTAGGGTTAGGTTTAGGGTTAGGCTTAGGGTACGGCTTAGGGTACGGCTTAGGGTACGGGTTCGGGAAGGGCTTCGGGTACGGCGTAGGGTATGGGTTAGGGTTAGGGTTAGGGTTAGTGTTTGGGTTAGGGCTCGGTTTAGGGTACGGGTTAGGATTAGGGTACGTGTTAGGGTTATGGTAGAGGATAGGGTTAGGGTACGCGTTGGGGTTAGTGTAGTTATTAAACCTATCCCACTCTCTAGATACACCTTAGCACGTAAAGAAATATTATTTGGAGGTCCAGCCATGGAGGAGCGTTTAGACACTAGGATAAGATAAGGAACACACCCATTATAAAGAAATCACATTAGGATTCTCTTTTTAAGCTGTTCCTTAAAACACTAGTGCTTAGGAAATTTATTGGAGGCAGAAGCAGTCAAGGGTAGCCTAGGGATAGGGTTAGGCTTAGGGTACGGCTTATGGTACGGCTTATGGTACGGCTTTGGGGAGGGCTTCGTGTACGGCGTAGGGTATGGGTTAGGGTTAGGGTTAGGGTTACTGTTAGGGTTAGGGTTCGGTTTAGGGTATTGGTTAGGATTAGGGTACGTGTTAGGGTTAGGGTAGGGGTTAGGGTTAGGGTACGCGTTAGTGTTAGGGTAGTTATTAAACCTATCCCACTCTCTAGATACCCCTTAGCACGTAAAGGAATATTATTTGGAGGTCCAGCCATGGGGAAGAGTTTTGACACTAGGATAAGATAAGGAACACACCCATTATAAAGAAATCACATTAGGATTCTCTTTTTAAGCTGTTCCTTAAAACACTAGTGCTTAGGAAATCCATTGGAGGCAGAAGCAGTCAAGGGTAACTTAGGGTTAGGGTTAGGCTTAGGGTACGGCTTAGGGTACGGCTTAGGGTACGGGTTCGGGTAGGGCTTCGGGTACAGCGTAGGGTATGGCTTAGGGTTAGGGTTAGGGTTAGTGTTAGGGTTAGGGCTCGGTTTAGGGTATTGGTTAGGATTAGGGTACGTGTTAGGGTTAGGGTAGGGGTTAGGGTTAGGGTACGCGTTAGTGTTAGGGTAGTTATTAAACCTATCCCACTCTCTAGATACCCCTTAGCACGTAAAGGAATATTATTTGGAGGTCCAGCCATGGAGAAGAGTTTAGGCACTAGGATAAAATAAGGAACACACCCATTATAAAGAAATCACATTAGGATTCTCTTTTTAAGCTGTTCCTTAAAACACTAGTGCTTAGGAAATCTATTGGAGGCAGAAGCAGTCAAGGGTAGCCTAGGGTTAGGGTTAGGCTTGGGGTTAGGCTTAGGGTACGGCTTAGTGTACGGCTTAGGGTACGGGTTCGGGGAGGGCTTCGGGTACGTCGTAGGGTATGGGTTAGGGTTAGGGTTAGGGTTAGTGTTAGGGTTAGGGCTCGGTTTAGGGTACGGGTTAGGATTAGGGTACGTGTTAGGGTTAGGGTAGGGGTTAGGTTTAGGGTACGCGTTGGGGTGAGTGTAGTTATTAAACCTATCCCACTCTCTATATACCCCTTAGCACGTAAAGGTATATTATTTGGAGGTCCAGCCATGGAGAAGCGTTTAGACACTAGGATAAGATAAGGAACACACCCATTATAAAGAAATCACATTAGGATTCTCTTTTTAAGCTTTTCCTTAAAACACTAGTGCTTAGGAAATCTATTGGAGGCAGAAGCAGTCAAGGGTAGCCTAGGGTTAAGGTTAGGCTTAGGGTACGGCTTAGGGTACGGGTTCGAGGAGGGGTTCGGGTACGGCGTAGGGTATGGGTTAGGGTTAGGGTTAGTGTTAGGGTTAGGGCTCGGTTTAGGGTACGGGTTAGGATTAGGGTACATGGTAGAGTTAGGGTTAGGGTACGCGTTAGGGTTAGGGTAGGTATTAAAGCTATCCCACTCTCTAGATACACCTTAGCACGTAAAGGAATATTATTTGGTGGTCCAGCCATGGAGAAGAGTTTAGACACTAGGATAAGATATGGAACACACCCATTATAAAGAAATCACATTAGGATTCTCTTTTTAAGCTGTTCCTTAAAACACTAGTGCTTAGGAAATCTATTGGAGGCAGAAGCAGTCAAGGGTAGCCTAGGGTTAGGGTTAGGCTTAGGGTACGGCTTAGGGTACGGCTTAGGGTACGGGTTCGGGGAGGGCTTCGGGTACGGCGTAGGGTATGGGTTAGGGTTAGGGTTAGTGTTAGGGTTAGGGCTCGGTTTAGGGTACGGGTTAGGATTAGGGTACGTGTTAGCGTTATGGTAGAGGTTAGGGTTAGGGTACGCGTTGGGGTTAGTGTAGTTATTAAACCTATCCCACTCTCTAGATACACCTTAGCACGTAAAGAAATATTATTTGGAGGTCCAGCCATGGAGGAGCGTTTAGACACTAGGATAAGATAAGGAACACACCCATTATAAAGAAATCACTTTAGGATTCTCTTTTTAAGCTGTTCCTTAAAACACTAGTGCTTAGGAAATCTATTGGAGGCAGAAGCAGTCAAGGGTAGCCTAGGGTTAGGGTTAGGCTTAGGGTACGGCTTAGGGTACGGGTTCGGGGAGGGCTTCGGGTACGTCGTAGGGTATGTGTTAGGGTTAGGGTTAGGGTTAGTGTTAGGGTTAGGGCTCGGTTTAGGGTACGGGTTAGGATTAGGGTACGTGTTAGGGTTAGGGTAGGGGTTAGGGTTAGGGTACGCGTTAGGGTTAGGGTAGTTATTAAAACTATCCCACTCTCTAGATACCCCTTAGCACGTAAAGGAATATTATTTGGAGATCCAGCCATGGAGAAGAGTTTAGACACTAGGATAAGATAAGGAACACACCCATTATAAAGAAATCACATTAGGATTCTCTTTTTATGCTGTTCCTTTAAACACTACTGCTTAGGAAATCTATTGGAGGCAGAAGCAGTCCAGGGTAGCCTAGGGTTAGGGTTAGGTTTAGGGTTAGGCTTAGGGTACGGCTTAGGGTACGGGTTCGGGGAGGGCTTCGGGTACGGCGTAGGGTATGGGTTAGGGTTAGGGTTAGGGTTAGTGTTTGGGTTAGGGCTCGGTTTAGGGTACGGGTTAGGATTAGGGTACGTGTTAGGGTTATGGTAGAGGTTAGCGTTAGGGTACGCGTTGGGGTTAGTTTAGTTATTAAACCTATCCCACTCTCTAGATACACCTTAGCACGTAAAGAAATATTATTTGGAGGTCCAGCCATGGAGGAGCGTTTAGACACTAGGATAAGATAAGGAACACACCCATTATAAAGAAATCACATTAGGATTCTCTTTTTAAGCTGTTCCTTAAAACACTAGTGCTTAGGAAATCTATTGGAGGCAGAGGCAGTCAAGGGTAGCCTAGGGTTAGGGTTAGGCTTAGGGTACGGCTTAGGGTACGGGTTCGGGGAGGGCTTCGGGTACGTCGTAGGGTATGTGTTAGGGTTAGGGTTAGGGTTAGTGTTAGGGTTAGGGCTCGGTTTAGGGAACGGGTTAGGATTACGGTACGTGTTAGGGTTAGGGTAGGGGTTAGGGTTAGGGTACGCGTTAGGGTTAGGGTAGTTATTAAACCTATCCCACTCTCTAGATACCCCTTAGCACGTAAAGGAATATTATTTGGAGGTCCAGCCATGGAGAAGACTTTAGACACTAGGATAAGATAAGGAACCCACCCATTATAAAGAAATCACATTAGGATTCTCTTTTTAAGCTGTTCCTTAAAACACTAGTGCTTAGGAAATCTATTGGAGGCAGAAGCAGTCAAGGGTAGCCTAGGGATACGGTTAGGCTTAGGGTACGGCTTATGGTACGGCTTATGGTACGGCTTCGGGGAGGGCTTCGTGTACGGCGTAGGGTATGGGTTAGGGTTAGGGTTAGGGTTACTGTTAGGGTTAGGGTTCGGTTTAGGGTATTGGTTAGGATTAGGGTACGTGTTAGGGTTAGGGTAGGGGTTAGGGTTAGGATACGCGTTAGTGTTAGGGTAGTTATTAAACCTATCCCACTCTCTAGATACCCCTTAGCACGTAAAGGAATATTATTTGGAGGTCCAGCCATGGGGAAGAGTTTAGACACTAGGATAAGATAAGGAACACACCCATTATAAAGAAATCACATTAGGATTCTCTTTTTAAGCTGTTCCTTAAAACACTAGTGCTTAGGAAATCCATTGGAGGCAGAAGCAGTCAAGGGTAGCCTAGGGTTAGGGTTAGGCTTACGGTACGGCTTAGGGTACGGCTTAGGGTACGGGTTCGGGTAGGGCTTCGGGTACAGCGTAGGGTATGGCTTAGGGTTAGGGTTAGGGTTAGTGTTAGGGTTAGGGCTCGGTTTAGGGTATTGGTTAGGATTAGGGTACGTGTTAGGGTTAGGGTAGGGGTTAGGGTTAGGGTACGCGTTAGTGTTAGGGTAGTTATTAAACCTATCCCACTCTCTAGATACCCCTTAGCACGTAAAGGAATATTATTTGGAGGTCCAGCCATGGAGAAGAGTTTAGGCACTAGGATAAAATAAGGAACACACCCATTATAAAGAAATCACATTAGGATTCTCTTTTTAAGCTGTTCCTTAAAACACTAGTGCTTAGGAAATCTATTGGAGGCAGAAGCAGTCAAGGGTAGCCTAGGGTTAGGGTTAGGCTTAGGGTACAGCTTAGGGTACGGGTTCGGTGAGGGCTTCGGGTACGGCGTAGGGTATGGGTTAGGGTTAGGGTTAGGGTTAGTGTTAGGGTTAGGGCTCGGTTTAGGGTTAGGGTTAGGATTAGGGTACGAGTTAGGGTTATGGTAGAGGTTAGGGTTAGGGTACGCGTTGGGGTTAGTGTAGTTATTAAACCTATCCCACTCTCTAGATACACCTTAGCACGTAAAGGTATATTATTTGGAGGTCCAGCCATGGAGAAGCGTTTAGACACTAGGATAAGATAAGGAACACACCCATTATAAAGAAATCACATTAGGATTCTCTTTTTAAGCTTTTCCTTAAAACACTAGTGCTTAGGAAATCTATTGGAGGCAGAAGCAGTCAAGGGTAGCCTAGGGTTAGGGTTAGGCTTAGGGTTAGGCTTAGGGTACGGCTTAGGGTACGGGTTCGAGGAGGGGTTCGGGTACGGCGTAGGGTATGGGTTAGGGTTAGGGTTAGTGTTAGGGTTAGGGCTCGGTTTAGGGTAGGGTTAGGATTAGGGTATATGGTAGAGTTAGGGTTAGGGTACGCCTTAGGGTTAGGGTAGTTATTAAACCTATCCCACTCTCTAGATACACCTTAGCACGTAAAGGAATATTATTTGGTGGTCCAGCCATGGAGAAGAGTTTAGACACTAGGATAAGATATGGAACACACCCATTATAAAGATATCACATTAGGATTCTCTTTTTAAGCTGTTCCTTAAAACACTAGTGCTTAGGAAATCTATTGGAGGCAGAAGCAGTCAAGGGTAGCCTAGGGTTAGGGTTAGGCTTAGGGTACGGCTTAGGGTACGGCTTAGGGTACGGGTTCGGGGAGGGCTTCGGGTACGGCGTAGGGTATGGGTTAGGGTTAGGGTTAGTGTTAGGGTTAGGGCTCGGTTTAGGGTACGGGTTAGGATTAGGGTACATGTTAGGGTTATGGTAGAGGTTAGGGTTAGGGTACGCGTTGGGGTTAGTGTAGTTATTAAACCTATCCCACTCTCTAGATACACCTTAGCACGTAAAGAAATATTATTTGGAGGTCCAGCCATGGAGGAGCGTTTAGACACTAGGATAAGATAAGGAACACACCCATTATAAAGAAATCACATTAGGATTCTCTTTTTAAGCTGTTCCTTAAAACACTAGTGCTTAGGAAATCTATTGGAGGCAGAAGCAGTCAAGGGTAGCCTAGGGTTAGGGTTAGGCTTAGGGTACGGCTTAGGGTACGGGTTCGGGGAGGGCTTCGGGTACGTCGTAGGGTATGTGTTAGGGTTAGGGTTAGGGTTAGTGTTAGGGTTAGGGCTCGGTTTAGGGTACGGGTTAGGATTAGGGTACGTGTTAGGGTTAGAGTAGGGGTTAGGGTTAGGGTACGCGTTAGGGTTAGGGTAGTTATTAAAACTATCCCACTCTCTAGATACCCCTTAGCACGTAAAGGAATATTATTTGGCGATCCAGCCATGGAGAAGAGTTTAGACACTAGGATAAGATAAGGAACACCCCCATTATAAAGAAATCACATTAGGATTCTCTTTTTAAGCTGTTGCTTAAAACACTAGTGCTTAGGAAATCTATTGGAGGCAGAAGCAGTCAAGGGTAGCCTAGGGTTAGGGTTAGTCTTAGGGTACGGCTTAGGGTACGGGTTCGGGGAGGGCTTCGGGTACGGCGTAGGGTATGGGTTAGGGTTAGGGTTAGGGTTAGTGTTAGGGTTAGGGCTCGGTTTAGGGTATTGTTTAGGATTAGGGTACGTGCTAGGATTAGGGTAGGGGTTAGGGTTAGGGTACGCGTTAGTGTTAGGGTAGTTATTAAACCTATCCCACTCTCTAGATACCCCTTAGCAGGTAAAGGAATATTATTTGGGGGTCCAGCCGTGGAGAAGAGTTTAGACACTAGGATAAGATAAGGAACACACCCATTATAAAGAAATCACATTAGGATTCTCTGTTTAAGCTGTTCCTTAAAACACTAGTGCTTAGGAAATCTATTGGAGGCAGAAGCAGTCAAGGGTAGTCTAGGGTTAGGGTTAGGCTTAGGGTACGGCTTAGGGTACGGGTTCGGGGAGGGCTTCAGGTACGGTGTAGGGTATGGGATAGGGTTAGGGTTCGGGTTAGTGTTAGGGTTAGGGCTCGGTTTAGGGTATTGGTTAGGATTATGGTACGTGTTAGGGATAGGGTAGTGGTTAGGGTTAGGGTACGCATTAGTGTTAGGGTAGTTATTAAACCTATCCCACTCTCTAGATACCCCTTAGCACGTAAAGGAATATTATTTGGAGGTCCAGCCATGGAGAAGAGTTTAGACACTAGGATAAGATAAGGAACACACCCATTATAAAGAAATCACATTAGGATTCTCTTTTTAAGCTGTTCCTTTAAACACTACTGCTTAGGAAATCTATTGGAGGCAGAAGCAGTCCAGGGTAGCCTAGGTTTAGGGTTAGGTTTAGGGTTAGGCTTAGGGTACGGCTTAGGGTACGGCTTAGGGTACGGGTTCGGGAAGGGCTTCGGGTACGGCGTAGGGTATGGGTTAGGGTTAGGGTTAGGGTTAGTGTTTGGGTTAGGGCTCGGTTTAGGGTACGGGTTAGGATTAGGGTACGTGTTAGGGTTATGGTAGAGGATAGGGTTAGGGTACGCGTTGGGGTTAGTGTAGTTATTAAACCTATCCCACTCTCTAGATACACCTTAGCACGTAAAGAAATATTATTTGGAGGTCCAGCCATGGAGGAGCGTTTAGACACTAGGATAAGATAAGGAACACACCCATTATAAAGAAATCACATTAGGATTCTCTTTTTAAGCTGTTCCTTAAAACACTAGTGCTTAGGAAATCTATTGGAGGCAGAAGCAGTCAAGGGTAGCCTAGGGATAGGGTTAGGCTTAGGGTACGGCTTATGGTACGGCTTATGGTACGGCTTTGGGGAGGGCTTCGTGTACGGCGTAGGGTATGGGTTAGGGTTAGGGTTAGGGTTACTGTTAGGGTTAGGGTTCGGTTTAGGGTATTGGTTAGGATTAGGGTACGTGTTAGGGTTAGGGTAGGGGTTAGGGTTAGGGTACGCGTTAGTGTTAGGGTAGTTATTAAACCTATCCCACTCTCTAGATACCCCTTAGCACGTAAAGGAATATTATTTGGAGGTCCAGCCATGGGGAAGAGTTTTGACACTAGGATAAGATAAGGAACACACCCATTATAAAGAAATCACATTAGGATTCTCTTTTTAAGCTGTTCCTTAAAACACTAGTGCTTAGGAAATCCATTGGAGGCAGAAGCAGTCAAGGGTAACTTAGGGTTAGGGTTAGGCTTAGGGTACGGCTTAGGGTACGGCTTAGGGTACGGGTTCGGGTAGGGCTTCGGGTACAGCGTAGGGTATGGCTTAGGGTTAGGGTTAGGGTTAGTGTTAGGGTTAGGGCTCGGTTTAGGGTATTGGTTAGGATTAGGGTACGTGTTAGGGTTAGGGTAGGGGTTAGGGTTAGGGTACGCGTTAGTGTTAGGGTAGTTATTAAACCTATCCCACTCTCTAGATACCCCTTAGCACGTAAAGGAATATTATTTGGAGGTCCAGCCATGGAGAAGAGTTTAGGCACTAGGATAAAATAAGGAACACACCCATTATAAAGAAATCACATTAGGATTCTCTTTTTAAGCTGTTCCTTAAAACACTAGTGCTTAGGAAATCTATTGGAGGCAGAAGCAGTCAAGGGTAGCCTAGGGTTAGGGTTAGGCTTGGGGTTAGGCTTAGGGTACGGCTTAGTGTACGGCTTAGGGTACGGGTTCGGGGAGGGCTTCGGGTACGTCGTAGGGTATGGGTTAGGGTTAGGGTTAGGGTTAGTGTTAGGGTTAGGGCTCGGTTTAGGGTACGGGTTAGGATTAGGGTACGTGTTAGGGTTAGGGTAGGGGTTAGGTTTAGGGTACGCGTTGGGGTGAGTGTAGTTATTAAACCTATCCCACTCTCTATATACCCCTTAGCACGTAAAGGTATATTATTTGGAGGTCCAGCCATGGAGAAGCGTTTAGACACTAGGATAAGATAAGGAACACACCCATTATAAAGAAATCACATTAGGATTCTCTTTTTAAGCTTTTCCTTAAAACACTAGTGCTTAGGAAATCTATTGGAGGCAGAAGCAGTCAAGGGTAGCCTAGGGTTAAGGTTAGGCTTAGGGTACGGCTTAGGGTACGGGTTCGAGGAGGGGTTCGGGTACGGCGTAGGGTATGGGTTAGGGTTAGGGTTAGTGTTAGGGTTAGGGCTCGGTTTAGGGTACGGGTTAGGATTAGGGTACATGGTAGAGTTAGGGTTAGGGTACGCGTTAGGGTTAGGGTAGGTATTAAAGCTATCCCACTCTCTAGATACACCTTAGCACGTAAAGGAATATTATTTGGTGGTCCAGCCATGGAGAAGAGTTTAGACACTAGGATAAGATATGGAACACACCCATTATAAAGAAATCACATTAGGATTCTCTTTTTAAGCTGTTCCTTAAAACACTAGTGCTTAGGAAATCTATTGGAGGCAGAAGCAGTCAAGGGTAGCCTAGGGTTAGGGTTAGGCTTAGGGTACGGCTTAGGGTACGGCTTAGGGTACGGGTTCGGGGAGGGCTTCGGGTACGGCGTAGGGTATGGGTTAGGGTTAGGGTTAGTGTTAGGGTTAGGGCTCGGTTTAGGGTACGGGTTAGGATTAGGGTACGTGTTAGCGTTATGGTAGAGGTTAGGGTTAGGGTACGCGTTGGGGTTAGTGTAGTTATTAAACCTATCCCACTCTCTAGATACACCTTAGCACGTAAAGAAATATTATTTGGAGGTCCAGCCATGGAGGAGCGTTTAGACACTAGGATAAGATAAGGAACACACCCATTATAAAGAAATCACTTTAGGATTCTCTTTTTAAGCTGTTCCTTAAAACACTAGTGCTTAGGAAATCTATTGGAGGCAGAAGCAGTCAAGGGTAGCCTAGGGTTAGGGTTAGGCTTAGGGTACGGCTTAGGGTACGGGTTCGGGGAGGGCTTCGGGTACGTCGTAGGGTATGTGTTAGGGTAAGGGTTAGGGTTAGTGTTAGGGTTAGGGCTCGGTTTAGGGTACGGGTTAGGATTAGGGTACGTGTTAGGGTTAGGGTAGGGGTTAGGGTTAGGGTACGCGTTAGGGTTAGGGTAGTTATTAAAACTATCCCACTCTCTAGATACCCCTTAGCACGTAAAGGAATATTATTTGGAGATCCAGCCATGGAGAAGAGTTTAGACACTAGGATAAGATAAGGAACACACCCATTATAAAGAAATCACATTAGGATTCTCTTTTTATGCTGTTCCTTTAAACACTACTGCTTAGGAAATCTATTGGAGGCAGAAGCAGTCCAGGGTAGCCTAGGGTTAGGGTTAGGTTTAGGGTTAGGCTTAGGGTACGGCTTAGGGTACGGGTTCGGGGAGGGCTTCGGGTACGGCGTAGGGTATGGGTTAGGGTTAGGGTTAGGGTTAGTGTTTGGGTTAGGGCTCGGTTTAGGGTACGGGTTAGGATTAGGGTACGTGTTAGGGTTATGGTAGAGGTTAGCGTTAGGGTACGCGTTGGGGTTAGTTTAGTTATTAAACCTATCCCACTCTCTAGATACACCTTAGCACGTAAAGAAATATTATTTGGAGGTCCAGCCATGGAGGAGCGTTTAGACACTAGGATAAGATAAGGAACACACCCATTATAAAGAAATCACATTAGGATTCTCTTTTTAAGCTGTTCCTTAAAACACTAGTGCTTAGGAAATCTATTGGAGGCAGAGGCAGTCAAGGGTAGCCTAGGGTTAGGGTTAGGCTTAGGGTACGGCTTAGGGTACGGGTTCGGGGAGGGCTTCGGGTACGTCGTAGGGTATGTGTTAGGGTTAGGGTTAGGGTTAGTGTTAGGGTTAGGGCTCGGTTTAGGGAACGGGTTAGGATTACGGTACGTGTTAGGGTTAGGGTAGGGGTTAGGGTTAGGGTACGCGTTAGGGTTAGGGTAGTTATTAAACCTATCCCACTCTCTAGATACCCCTTAGCACGTAAAGGAATATTATTTGGAGGTCCAGCCATGGAGAAGAGTTTAGACACTAGGATAAGATAAGGAACCCACCCATTATAAAGAAATCACATTAGGATTCTCTTTTTAAGCTGTTCCTTAAAACACTAGTGCTTAGGAAATCTATTGGAGGCAGAAGCAGTCAAGGGTAGCCTAGGGATACGGTTAGGCTTAGGGTACGGCTTATGGTACGGCTTATGGTACGGCTTCGGGGAGGGCTTCGTGTACGGCGTAGGGTATGGGTTAGGGTTAGGGTTAGGGTTACTGTTAGGGTTAGGGTTCGGTTTAGGGTATTGGTTAGGATTAGGGTACGTGTTAGGGTTAGGGTAGGGGTTAGGGTTAGGATACGCGTTAGTGTTAGGGTAGTTATTAAACCTATCCCACTCTCTAGATACCCCTTAGCACGTAAAGGAATATTATTTGGAGGTCCAGCCATGGGGAAGAGTTTAGACACTAGGATAAGATAAGGAACACACCCATTATAAAGAAATCACATTAGGATTCTCTTTTTAAGCTGTTCCTTAAAACACTAGTGCTTAGGAAATCCATTGGAGGCAGAAGCAGTCAAGGGTAACCTAGGGTTAGGGTTAGGCTTAGGGTACGGCTTAGGGTACGGCTTAGGGTACGGGTTCGGGTAGGGCTTCGGGTACAGCGTAGGGTATGGCTTAGGGTTAGGGTTAGGGTTAGTGTTAGGGTTAGGGCTCGGTTTAGGGTATTGGTTAGGATTAGGGTACGTGTTAGGGTTAGGGTAGGGGTTAGGGTTAGGGTACGCGTTAGTGTTAGGGTAGTTATTAAACCTATCCCACTCTCTAGATACCCCTTAGCACGTAAAGGAATATTATTTGGAGGTCCAGCCATGGAGAAGAGTTTAGGCACTAGGATAAAATAAGGAACACACCCATTATAAAGAAATCACATTAGGATTCTCTTTTTAAGCTGTTCCTTAAAACACTAGTGCTTAGGAAATCAATTGGAGGCAGAAGCAGTCAAGGGTAGCCTAGGGTTAGGGTTAGGCTTGGGGTTAGGCTTAGGGTACGGCTTAGGGTACGGGTTCGGGGAGGGGTTCGGGTACGGCGTAGGGTATGGGTTAGGGTTAGGGTTAGGGTTAGTGTTAGGGTTAGGGCTCCGTTTAGGTTATGGGTTAGGATTAGGTTACGTGTTAGGGTTAGTGTAGGGGTTGGGTTAGGGTACGCATTAGGGTTAGGCTAATTATTAAACCTATCCCACTCTCTAGATACCCCTTAGCACGTAAAGGAATATTATTTGGGGGTCCAGCCATGGAGAAGAGTTTAGACACTAGCATAAGATAAGGAACACACCCATTATAAAGAAATCACATTAGGATTCTCTTTTTAAGCTGTTCCTTAAAACACTAGTGCTTAGGAAATCTATTGGAGGCAGAAGCAGTCAAGGGTAGGCTAGGGTTAGGGTTAGGCTTAGGGTACGGCTTAGGGTATGGCTTAGGGTACGGGTTCGGGGAGGGCTTTGGGTACGGCGTAGTGTATGGGTTAGGGTTAGGTTTAGGGTTAGTGTTAGGGTTAGGGCTCGGTTTAGGGTATTGGTTAGGTTTAGGGTACCTGTTAGGGTTAGGGTACGCTTTAGTGTTAGGGTAGTTATTAAACCTATCCCACTCTCTAGATACACCTTAGCACGTAAAGGAATATTATTTGGTGGTCCAGCCATGGAGAAGAGTTTAGACACTAGGATAAGATAAGGAACACACCCATTATAAAGAAATCACATTAGGATTCTCTTTTTAAGCTGTTCCTTAAAACACTAGTGCTTAGGAAATCTATTGGAGGCAGAAGCAGTCAAGGGTAGCCTAGGGTTAGGGTTAGGCTTAGGGTACGGCTTAGGGTACGGGTTCGGGGAGGGCTTCGGGTACGGCGTAGGGTATGGGTTAGGGTTAGGGTTAGGGTTAGTGTTAGGGTTAGGGCTCGGTTTAGGGTACGGGTTAGGATTAGGGTACGAGTTAGGGTTATGGTAGAGGTTAGGGTTAGGGTACACGTTGGGGTTAGTGTAGTTATTAAAACTATCCCACTCTCTAGATACACCTTAGCACGTAAAGAAATATTATTTGGAGGTCCAGCCATGGAGGAGCGTTTAGACACTAGGATAAGATAAGGAACACACCCATTATAAAGAAATCACATTAGGATTCTCTTTTTAAGCTGTTCCTTAAAACACTAGTGCTTAGGAAATCTATTGGAGGCAGAGGCAGTCAAGGGTAGCCTAGGGTTAGGGTTAGGCTTAGGGTACGGCTTAGGGTACGGGTTCGGGGAGGGCTTCGGGTAGGTCGTAGGGTATGTGTTAGTGTTAGGGTTAGGGTTAGTGTTAGGGTTAGGGCTCGGTTTAGGGTACGGGTTAGGATTAGGGTACGTGTTAGGGTTAGGGTAGGGGTTAGCGTTAGGGTACGCGTTAGGGTTAGGGTAGTTATTAAACCTATCCCACTCTCTAGATACCCCTTAGCACGTAAAGGAATATTTTTTGGAGATCCGGCCATGGAGAAGAGTTTAGACACTAGGATAAGATAAGGAACCCACCCATTATAAAGAAATCACATTAGGATTCTCTTTTTAAGCTGTTCCTTAAAACACTAGTGCTTAGGAAATCTATTGGAGGCAGAAGCAGTCAAGGGAAGCCTAGGGATAGGGTTAGGCTTAGGGTACGGCTTATGGTACGGCTTAGGGTACGGGTTCGGGGAGGGCTTCGTGTACGGCGTAGGGTATGGGTTAGGGTTAGGGTTAGGGTTAGTGTTAGGGTTAGGGTTCGGTTTAGGGTATTGGTTAGGATTAGCGTACGTGTTAGGGTTAGGGTAGGGTTTAGGGATAGGGTACGCGTTAGTGTTAGGGTAGTTATTAAACCTATCCCACTCTCTAGATACCCCTTAGCACGTAAAGGAATATTATTTGGAGGTCCAGCCATGGGGAAGAGTTTAGACACTAGGATAAGATAAGGAACACACCCATTATAAAGAAATCACATTAGGATTCTCTTTTTAAGCTGTTCCTTAAAACACTAGTGCTTAGGAAATCCATTGGAGGCAGAAGCAGTCAAGGGTAGCCTAGGGTTAGGGTTAGGCTTACGGTACGGCTTAGGGTACGGCTTAGGGTACGGGTTCCGGTAGGGCTTCGGGTACAGCGTAGGGTATGGCTTAGGGTTAGGGTTAGGGTTAGTGTTAGGGTTAGGGCTCGGTTTAGGGTATTGGTTAGGATTAGGGTACGTGTTAGGGTTAGGGTAGGGGTTAGGGTTAGGGTACGCGTTAGTGTTAGGGTAGTTATTAAACCTATCCCACTCTCTAGATACCCCTTAGCACGTAAAGGAATATTATTTGGAGGTCCAGCCATGGAGAAGAGTTTAGGCACTAGGATAAAATAAGGAACACACCCATTATAAAGAAATCACATTAGGATTCTCTTTTTAAGCTGTTCCTTAAAACACTAGTGCTTAGGAAATCTATTGGAGGCAGAAGCATTCAAGGGTAGCCTAGGGTTAGGGTTAGGCTTAGGGTATGGCTTAGGGTACGGCTTAGGGTACGGGTTCGGGGAGGGCTTCGGGTACGGCGTAGGGTATGGGTTAGGGTTAGGGTTAGTGTTAGGGTTAGGGCTCGGTTTAGGGTACGGGTTAGGATTAGGGTACGTGTTAGCGTTATGGTAGAGGTTAGGGTTAGGGTACGCGTTGGGGTTAGTGTAGTTATTAAACCTATCCCACTCTCTAGATACACCTTAGCACGTAAAGAAATATTATTTGGAGGTCCAGCCATGGAGGAGCGTTTAGACACTAGGATAAGATAAGGAACACACCCATTATAAAGAAATCACTTTAGGATTCTCTTTTTAAGCTGTTCCTTAAAACACTAGTGCTTAGGAAATCTATTGGAGGCAGAAGCAGTCAAGGGTAGCCTAGGGTTAGGGTTAGGCTTAGGGTACGGCTTAGGGTACGGGTTCGGGGAGGGCTTCGGTTACGTCGTAGGGTATGTGTTAGGGTTAGGGTTAGGGTTAGTGTTAGGGTTAGGGCTCGGTTTAGGGTACGGGTTAGGATTAGGGTACGTGTTAGGGTTAGGGTAGGGGTTAGGGTTAGGGTACGCGTTAGGGTTAGGGTAGTTATTAAAACTATCCCACTCTCTAGATACCCCTTAGCACGTAAAGGAATATTATTTGGAGATCCAGCCATGGAGAAGAGTTTAGACACTAGGATAAGATAAGGAACACACCCATTATAAAGAAATCACATTAGGATTCTCTTTTTATGCTGTTCCTTTAAACACTACTGCTTAGGAAATCTATTGGAGGCAGAAGCAGTCCAGGGTAGCCTAGGGTTAGGGTTAGGTTTAGGGTTAGGCTTAGGGTACGGCTTAGGGTACGGGTTCGGGGAGGGCTTCGGGTACGGCGTAGGGTATGGGTTAGGGTTAGGGTTAGGGTTAGTGTTTGGGTTAGGGCTCGGTTTAGGGTACGGGTTAGGATTAGGGTACGTGTTAGGGTTATGGTAGAGGTTAGCGTTAGGGTACGCGTTGGGGTTAGTTTAGTTATTAAACCTATCCCACTCTCTAGATACACCTTAGCACGTAAAGAAATATTATTTGGAGGTCCAGCCATGGAGAAGAGTTTAGACACTAGGATAAGATAAGGAACCCACCCATTATAAAGAAATCACATTAGGATTCTCTTTTTAAGCTGTTCCTTAAAACACTAGTGCTTAGGAAATCTATTGGAGGCAGAAGCAGTCAAGGGTAGCCTAGGGATACGGTTAGGCTTAGGGTACGGCTTATGGTACGGCTTATGGTACGGCTTCGGGGAGGGCTTCGTGTACGGCGTAGGGTATAGGTTAGGGTTAGGGTTAGGGTTACTGTTAGGGTTAGGGTTCGGTTTAGGGTATTGGTTAGGATTAGGGTACGTGTTAGGGTTAGGGTAGGGGTTAGGGTTAGGATACGCGTTAGTGTTAGGGTAGTTATTAAACCTATCCCACTCTCTAGATACCCCTTAGCACGTAAAGGAATATTATTTGGAGGTCCAGCCATGGGGAAGAGTTTAGACACTAGGATAAGATAAGGAACACACCCATTATAAAGAAATCACATTAGGATTCTCTTTTTAAGCTGTTCCTTAAAACACTAGTGCTTAGGAAATCCATTGGAGGCAGAAGCAGTCAAGGGTAACCTAGGGTTAGGGTTAGGCTTATGGTACGGCTTAGGGTACGGCTTAGGGTACGGGTTCGGGTAGGGCTTCGGGTACAGCGTAGGGTATGGCTTAGGGTTAGGGTTAGGGTTAGTGTTAGGGTTAGGGCTCGGTTTAGGGTATTGGTTAGGATTAGGGTACGTGTTAGGGTTAGGGTAGGGGTTAGGGTTAGGGTACGCGTTAGTGTTAGGGTAGTTATTAAACCTATCCCACTCTCTAGATACCCCTTAGCACGTAAAGGAATATTATTTGGAGGTCCAGCCATGGAGAAGAGTTTAGGCACTAGGATAAAATAAGGAACACACCCATTATAAAGAAATCACATTAGGATTCTCTTTTTAAGCTGTTCCTTAAAACACTAGTGCTTAGGAAATCTATTGGAGGCAGAAGCAGTCAAGGGTAGCCTAGGGTTAGGGTTAGGCTTGGGGTTAGGCTTAGGGTACGGCTTAGGGTACGGGTTCGGGGAGGGGTTCGGGTACGGCGTAGGGTATGGGTTAGGGTTAGGGTTAGGGTTAGTGTTAGGGTTAGGGCTCCGTTTAGGTTATGGGTTAGGATTAGGTTACGTGTTAGGGTTAGTGTAGGGGTTGGGTTAGGGTACGCATTAGGGTTAGGCTAATTATTAAACCTATCCCACTCTCTAGATACCCCTTAGCACGTAAAGGAATATTATTTGGGGGTCCAGCCATGGAGAAGAGTTTAGACACTAGCATAAGATAAGGAACACACCCATTATAAAGAAATCACATTAGGATTCTCTTTTTAAGCTGTTCCTTAAAACACTAGTGCTTAGGAAATCTATTGGAGGCAGAAGCAGTCAAGGGTAGGCTAGGGTTAGGGTTAGGCTTAGGGTACGGCTTAGGGTATGGCTTAGGGTACGGGTTCGGGGAGGGCTTTGGGTACGGCGTAGTGTATGGGTTAGGGTTAGGTTTAGGGTTAGTGTTAGGGTTAGGGCTCGGTTTAGGGTATTGGTTAGGTTTAGGGTACCTGTTAGGGTTAGGGTACGCTTTAGTGTTAGGGTAGTTATTAAACCTATCCCACTCTCTAGATACACCTTAGCACGTAAAGGAATATTATTTGGTGGTCCAGCCATGGAGAAGAGTTTAGACACTAGGATAAGATAAGGAACACACCCATTATAAAGAAATCACATTAGGATTCTCTTTTTAAGCTGTTCCTTAAAACACTAGTGCTTAGGAAATCTATTGGAGGCAGAAGCAGTCAAGGGTAGCCTAGGGTTAGGGTTAGGCTTAGGGTACGGCTTAGGGTACGGGTTCGGGGAGGGCTTCGGGTACGGCGTAGGGTATGGGTTAGGGTTAGGGTTAGGGTTAGTGTTAGGGTTAGGGCTCGGTTTAGGGTACGGGTTAGGATTAGGGTACGAGTTAGGGTTATGGTAGAGGTTAGGGTTAGGGTACACGTTGGGGTTAGTGTAGTTATTAAAACTATCCCACTCTCTAGATACACCTTAGCACGTAAAGAAATATTATTTGGAGGTCCAGCCATGGAGGAGCGTTTAGACACTAGGATAAGATAAGGAACACACCCATTATAAAGAAATCACATTAGGATTCTCTTTTTAAGCTGTTCCTTAAAACACTAGTGCTTAGGAAATCTATTGGAGGCAGAGGCAGTCAAGGGTAGCCTAGGGTTAGGGTTAGGCTTAGGGTACGGCTTAGGGTACGGGTTCGGGGAGGGCTTCGGGTAGGTCGTAGGGTATGTGTTAGTGTTAGGGTTAGGGTTAGTGTTAGGGTTAGGGCTCGGTTTAGGGTACGGGTTAGGATTAGGGTACGTGTTAGGGTTAGGGTAGGGGTTAGCGTTAGGGTACGCGTTAGGGTTAGGGTAGTTATTAAACCTATCCCACTCTCTAGATAACCCTTAGCACGTAAAGGAATATTTTTTGGAGATCCGGCCATGGAGAAGAGTTTAGACACTAGGATAAGATAAGGAACCCACCCATTATAAAGAAATCACATTAGGATTCTCTTTTTAAGCTGTTCCTTAAAACACTAGTGCTTAGGAAATCTATTGGAGGCAGAAGCAGTCAAGGGAAGCCTAGGGATAGTGTTAGGCTTAGGGTACGGCTTATGGTACGGCTTAGGGTACGGGTTCGGGGAGGGCTTCGTGTACGGCGTAGGGTATGGGTTAGGGTTAGGGTTAGGGTTAGTGTTAGGGTTAGGGTTCGGTTTAGGGTATTGGTTAGGATTAGCGTACGTGTTAGGGTTAGGGTAGGGGTTAGGGATAGGGTACGCGTTAGTGTTAGGGTAGTTATTAAACCTATCCCACTCTCTAGATACCCCTTAGCACGTAAAGGAATATTATTTGGAGGTCCAGCCATGGGGAAGAGTTTAGACACTAGGATAAGATAAGGAACACACCCATTATAAAGAAATCACATTAGGATTCTCTTTTTAAGCTGTTCCTTAAAACACTAGTGCTTAGGAAATCCATTGGAGGCAGAAGCAGTCAAGGGTAGCCTAGGGTTAGGGTTAGGCTTACGGTACGGCTTAGGGTACGGCTTAGGGTACGGGTTCGGGTAGGGCTTCGGGTACAGCGTAGGGTATGGCTTAGGGTTAGGGTTAGGGTTAGTGTTAGGGTTAGGGCTCGGTTTAGGGTATTGGTTAGGATTAGGGTACGTGTTAGGGTTAGGGTAGGGGTTAGGGTTAGGGTACGCGTTAGTGTTAGGGTAGTTATTAAACCTATCCCACTCTCTAGATACCCCTTAGCACGTAAAGGAATATTATTTGGAGGTCCAGCCATGGAGAAGAGTTTAGGCACTAGGATAAAATAAGGAACACACCCATTATAAAGAAATCACATTAGGATTCTCTTTTTAAGCTGTTCCTTAAAACACTAGTGCTTAGGAAATCTATTGGAGGCAGAAGCAGTCAAGGGTAGCCTAGGGTTAGGGTTAGGCTTAGGGTACAGCTTAGGGTACGGGTTCGGTGAGGGCTTCGGGTACGGCGTAGGGTATGGGTTAGGGTTAGGGTTAGGGTTAGTGTTAGGGTTAGGGCTCGGTTTAGGGTTAGGGTTAGGATTAGGGTACGAGTTAGGGTTATGGTAGAGGTTAGGGTTAGGGTACGCGTTGGGGTTAGTGTAGTTATTAAACCTATCCCACTCTCTAGATACACCTTAGCACGTAAAGGTATATTATTTGGAGGTCCAGCCATGGAGAAGCGTTTAGACACTAGGATAAGATAAGGAACACACCCATTATAAAGAAATCACATTAGGATTCTCTTTTTAAGCTTTTCCTTAAAACACTAGTGCTTAGGAAATCTATTGGAGGCAGAAGCAGTCAAGGGTAGCCTAGGGTTAGGGTTAGGCTTAGGGTTAGGCTTAGGGTACGGCTTAGGGTACGGGTTCGAGGAGGGGTTCGGGTACGGCGTAGGGTATGGGTTAGGGTTAGGGTTAGTGTTAGGGTTAGGGCTCGGTTTAGGGTACGGGTTAGGATTAGGGTATATGGTAGAGTTAGGGTTAGGGTACGCCTTAGGGTTAGGGTAGTTATTAAACCTATCCCACTCTCTAGATACACCTTAGCACGTAAAGGAATATTATTTGGTGGTCCAGCCATGGAGAAGAGTTTAGACACTAGGATAAGATATGGAACACACCCATTATAAAGATATCACATTAGGATTCTCTTTTTAAGCTGTTCCTTAAAACACTAGTGCTTAGGAAATCTATTGGAGGCAGAAGCAGTCAAGGGTAGCCTAGGGTTAGGGTTAGGCTTAGGGTACGGCTTAGGGTACGGCTTAGGGTACGGGTTCGGGGAGGGCTTCGGGTACGGCGTAGGGTATGGGTTAGGGTTAGGGTTAGTGTTAGGGTTAGGGCTCGGTTTAGGGTACGGGTTAGGATTAGGGTACGTGTTAGGGTTATGGTAGAGGTTAGGGTTAGGGTACGCGTTGGGGTTAGTGTAGTTATTAAACCTATCCCACTCTCTAGATACACCTTAGCACGTAAAGAAATATTATTTGGAGGTCCAGCCATGGAGGAGCGTTTAGACACTAGGATAAGATAAGGAACACACCCATTATAAAGAAATCACATTAGGATTCTCTTTTTAAGCTGTTCCTTAAAACACTAGTGCTTAGGAAATCTATTGGAGGCAGAAGCAGTCAAGGGTAGCCTAGGGTTAGGGTTAGGCTTAGGGTACGGCTTAGGGTACGGGTTCGGGGAGGGCTTCGGGTACGTCGTAGGGTATGTGTTAGGGTTAGGGTTAGGGTTAGTGTTAGGGTTAGGGCTCGGTTTAGGGTACGGGTTAGGATTAGGGTACGTGTTAGGGTTAGAGTAGGGGTTAGGGTTAGGGTACGCGTTAGGGTTAGGGTAGTTATTAAAACTATCCCACTCTCTAGATACCCCTTAGCACGTAAAGGAATATTATTTGGCGATCCAGCCATGGAGAAGAGTTTAGACACTAGGATAAGATAAGGAACACCCCCATTATAAAGAAATCACATTAGGATTCTCTTTTTAAGCTGTTCCTTAAAACACTAGTGCTTAGGAAATCTATTGGAGGCAGAAGCAGTCAAGGGTAGCCTAGGGTTAGGGTTAGTCTTAGGGTACGGCTTAGGGTACGGGTTCGGGGAGGGCTTCGGGTACGGCGTAGGGTATGGGTTAGGGTTAGGGTTAGGGTTAGTGTTAGGGTTAGGGCTCCGTTTAGGGTATTGTTTAGGATTAGGGTACGTGCTAGGATTAGGGTAGGGGTTAGGGTTAGGGTACGCGTTAGTGTTAGGGTAGTTATTAAACCTATCCCACTCTCTAGATACCCCTTAGCAGGTAAAGGAATATTATTTGGGGGTCCAGCCGTGGAGAAGAGTTTAGACACTAGGATAAGATAAGGAACACACCCATTATAAAGAAATCACATTAGGATTCTCTGTTTAAGCTGTTCCTTAAAACACTAGTGCTTAGGAAATCTATTGGAGGCAGAAGCAGTCAAGGGTAGTCTAGGGTTAGGGTTAGGCTTAGGGTACGGCTTAGGGTACGGGTTCGGGGAGGGCTTCAGGTACGGTGTAGGGTATGGGATAGGGTTAGGGTTCCGGTTAGTGTTAGGGTTAGGGCTCGGTTTAGGGTATTGGTTAGGATTATGGTACGTGTTAGGGATAGGGTAGTGGTTAGGGTTAGGGTACGCATTAGTGTTAGGGTAGTTATTAAACCTATCCCACTCTCTAGATACCCCTTAGCACGTAAAGGAATATTATTTGGAGGTCCAGCCATGGAGAAGAGTTTAGACACTAGGATAAGATAAGGAACACACCCATTATAAAGAAATCACATTAGGATTCTCTTTTTAAGCTGTTCCTTTAAACACTACTGCTTAGGAAATCTATTGGAGGCAGAAGCAGTCCAGGGTAGCCTAGATTTAGGGTTAGGTTTAGGGTTAGGCTTAGGGTACGGCTTAGGGTACGGCTTAGGGTACGGGTTCGGGAAGGGCTTCGGGTACGTCGTAGGGTATGGGTTAGGGTTAGGGTTAGGGTTAGTGTTTGGGTTAGGGCTCGGTTTAGGGTACGGGTTAGGATTAGGGTACGTGTTAGGGTTATGGTAGAGGATAGGGTTAGGGTACGCGTTGGGGTTAGTGTAGTTATTAAACCTATCCCACTCTCTAGATACACCTTAGCACGTAAAGAAATATTATTTGGAGGTCCAGCCATGGAGGAGCGTTTAGACACTAGGATAAGATAAGGAACACACCCATTATAAAGAAATCACATTAGGATTCTCTTTTTAAGCTGTTCCTTAAAACACTAGTGCTTAGGAAATCTATTGGAGGCAGAAGCAGTCAAGGGTAGCCTAGGGATAGGGTTAGGCTTAGGGTACGGCTTATGGTACGGCTTATGGTACGGCTTTGGGGAGGGCTTCGTGTACGGCGTAGGGTATGGGTTAGGGTTAGGGTTAGGGTTACTGTTAGGGTTAGGGTTCGGTTTAGGGTATTGGTTAGGATTAGGGTACGTGTTAGGGTTAGGGTAGGGGTTAGGGTTAGGGTACGCGTTAGTGTTAGGGTAGTTATTAAACCTATCCCACTCTCTAGATACCCCTTAGCACGTAAAGGAATATTATTTGGAGGTCCAGCCATGGGGAAGAGTTTTGACACTAGGATAAGATAAGGAACACACCCATTATAAAGAAATCACATTAGGATTCTCTTTTTAAGCTGTTCCTTAAAACACTAGTGCTTAGGAAATCCATTGGAGGCAGAAGCAGTCAAGGGTAACCTAGGGTTAGGGTTAGGCTTAGGGTACGGCTTAGGGTACGGCTTAGGGTACGGGTTCGGGTAGGGCTTCGGGTACAGCGTAGGGTATGGCTTAGGGTTAGGGTTAGGGTTAGTGTTAGGGTTAGGGCTCGGTTTAGGGTATTGGTTAGGATTAGGGTACGTGTTAGGGTTAGGGTAGGGGTTAGGGTTAGGGTACGCGTTAGTGTTAGGGTAGTTATTAAACCTATCCCACTCTCTAGATACCCCTTAGCACGTAAAGGAATATTATTTGGAGGTCCAGCCATGGAGAAGAGTTTAGGCACTAGGATAAAATAAGGAACACACCCATTATAAAGAAATCACATTAGGATTCTCTTTTTAAGCTGTTCCTTAAAACACTAGTGCTTAGGAAATCTATTGGAGGCAGAAGCAGTCAAGGGTAGCCTAGGGTTAGGGTTAGGCTTGGGGTTAGGCTTAGGGTACGGCTTAGGGTACGGGTTCGGGGAGGGGTTCGGATACGGCGTAGGGTATGGGTTAGGGTTAGGGTTAGGGTTAGTGTTAGGGTTAGGGCTCCGTTTAGGTTATGGGTTAGGATTAGGTTACGTGTTAGGGTTAGTGTAGGGGTTGGGTTAGGGTACGCATTAGGGTTAGGGTAGTTATTAAACCTATCCCACTCTCTAGATACCCCTTAGCACGTAAAGGAATATTATTTGGGGGTCCAGCCATGGAGAAGAGTTTAGACACTAGCATAAGATAAGGAACACACCCATTATAAAGAAATCACATTAGGATTCTCTTTTTAAGCTGTTCCTTAAAACACTAGTGCTTAGGAAATCTATTGGAGGCAGAAGCAGTCAAGGGTAGGCTAGGGTTAGGGTTAGGCTTAGGGTACGGCTTAGGGTATGGCTTAGGGTACGGGTTCGGGGAGGGCTTTGGGTACGGCGTAGTGTATGGGTTAGGGTTAGGTTTAGGGTTAGTGTTAGGGTTAGGGCTCGGTTTAGGGTATTGGTTAGGTTTAGGGTACCTGTTAGGGTTAGGGTACGCTTTAGTGTTAGGGTAGTTATTAAACCTATCCCACTCTCTAGATACACCTTAGCACGTAAAGTAATATTATTTGGTGGTCCAGCCATGGAGAAGAGTTTAGACACTAGGATAAGATAAGGAACACACCCATTATAAAGAAATCACATTAGGATTCTCTTTTTAAGCTGTTCCTTAAAACACTAGTGCTTAGGAAATCTATTGGAGGCAGAAGCAGTCAAGGGTAGCCTAGGGTTAGGGTTAGGCTTAGGGTACGGCTTAGGGTACGGGTTCGGGGAGGGCTTCGGGTACGGCGTAGGGTATGGGTTAGGGTTAGGGTTAGGGTTAGTGTTAGGGTTAGGGCTCGGTTTAGGGTACGGGTTAGGATTAGGGTACGAGTTAGGGTTATGGTAGAGGTTAGGGTTAGGGTACGCGTTGGGGTTAGTGTAGTTATTAAAACTATCCCACTCTCTAGATACACCTTAGCACGTAAAGAAATATTATTTGGAGGTCCAGCCATGGAGGAGCGTTTAGACACTAGGATAAGATAAGGAACACACCCATTATAAAGAAATCACATTAGGATTCTCTTTTTAAGCTGTTCCTTAAAACACTAGTGCTTAGGAAATCTATTGGAGGCAGAGGCAGTCAAGGGTAGCCTAGGGTTAGGGTTAGGCTTAGGGTACGGCTTAGGGTACGGGTTCGGGGAGGGCTTCGGGTAGGTCGTAGGGTATGTGTTAGGGTTAGGGTTAGGGTTAGTGTTAGGGTTAGGGCTCGGTTTAGGGTACGGGTTAGGATTAGGGTACGTGTTAGGGTTAGGGTAGGGGTTAGGGTTAGGGTACGCGTTAGGGTTAGGGTAGTTATTAAACCTATCCCACTCTCTAGATACCCCTTAGCACGTAAAGGAATATTTTCTGGAGATCCGGCCATGGAGAAGAGTTTAGACACTAGGATAAGATAAGGAACCCACCCATTATAAAGAAATCACATTAGGATTCTCTTTTTAAGCTGTTCCTTAAAACACTAGTGCTTAGGAAATCTATTGGAGGCAGAAGCAGTCAAGGGAAGCCTAGGGATAGGGTTAGGCTTAGGGTACGGCTTATGGTACGGCTTAGGGTACGGGTTAGGGGAGGGCTTCGTGTACGGCGTAGGGTATGGGTTAGGGTTAGGGTTAGGGTTAGTGTTAGGGTTAGGGTTCGGTTTAGGGTATTGGTTAGGATTAGGGTACGTGTTAGGGTTAGGGTAGGGGTTAGGGTTAGGGTACGCGTTAGTGTTATGGTAGTTATTAAACCTATCCCACTCTCTAGATACCCCTTAGCACGTAAAGGAATATTATTTGGAGGTCCAGCCATGGGGAAGAGTTTAGACACTAGGATATGATAAGGAACACACCCATTATAAAGAAATCACATTAGGATTCTCTTTTTAAGCTGTTCCTTAAAACACTAGTGCTTAGGAAATCCATTGGAGGCAGAAGCAGTCAAGGGTAGCCTAGGGTTAGGGTTAGGCTTACGGTACGGCTTAGGGTACGGCTTAGGGTACGGGTTCGGGTAGGGCTTCGGGTACAGCGTAGGGTATGGCTTAGGGTTAGGGTTAGGGTTAGTGTTAGGGTTAGGGCTCGGTTTAGGGTATTGGTTAGGATTAGGGTACGTGTTAGGGTTAGGGTAGGGGTTAGGGTTAGGGTACGCGTTAGTGTTAGGGTAGTTATTAAACCTATCCCACTCTCTAGATACCCCTTAGCACGTAAAGGAATATTATTTGGAGGTCCAGCCATGGAGAAGAGTTTAGACACTAGGATAAGATAAGGAACACACCCATTATAAAGAAATCACATTAGGATTCTCTTTTTAAGCTGTTCCTTTAAACACTACTGCTTAGGAAATCTATTGGAGGCAGAAGCAGTCCAGGGTAGCCTAGATTTAGGGTTAGGTTTAGGGTTAGGCTTAGGGTACGGCTTAGGGTACGGCTTAGGGTACGGGTTCGGGAAGGGCTTCGGGTACGGCGTAGGGTATGGGTTAGGGTTAGGGTTAGGGTTAGTGTTTGGGTTAGGGCTCGGTTTAGGGTACGGGTTAGGATTAGGGTACGTGTTAGGGTTATGGTAGAGGATAGGGTTAGGGTACGCGTTGGGGTTAGTGTAGTTATTAAACCTATCCCACTCTCTAGATACACCTTAGCACGTAAAGAAATATTATTTGGAGGTCCAGCCATGGAGGAGCGTTTAGACACTAGGATAAGATAAGGAACACACCCATTATAAAGAAATCACATTAGGATTCTCTTTTTAAGCTGTTCCTTAAAACACTAGTGCTTAGGAAATCTATTGGAGGCAGAAGCAGTCAAGGGTAGCCTAGGGATAGGGTTAGGCTTAGGGTACGGCTTAGGGTACGGGTTCGGGGAGGGCTTCGGGTAGGTCGTAGGGTATGTGTTAGGGTTAGGGTTAGGGTTAGTGTTAGGGTTAGGGCTCGGTTTAGGGTACGGGTTAGGATTAGGGTACGTGTTAGGGTTAGGGTAGGGGTTAGGGTTAGGGTACGCGTTAGGGTTAGGGTAGTTATTAAACCTATCCCACTCTCTAGATACCCCTTAGCACGTAAAGGAATATTTTTTGGAGATCCGGCCATGGAGAAGAGTTTAGACACTAGGATAAGATAAGGAACCCACCCATTATAAAGAAATCACATTAGGATTCTCTTTTTAAGCTGTTCCTTAAAACACTAGTGCTTAGGAAATCTATTGGAGGCAGAAGCAGTCAAGGGAAGCCTAGGGATAGGGTTAGGCTTAGGGTACGGCTTATGGTACGGCTTAGGGTACGGGTTAGGGGAGGGCTTCGTGTACGGCGTAGGGTATGGGTTAGGGTTAGGGTTAGGGTTAGTGTTAGGGTTAGGGTTCGGTTTAGGGTATTGGTTAGGATTAGGGTACGTGTTAGGGTTAGGGTAGGGGTTAGGGTTAGGGTACGCGTTAGTGTTATGGTAGTTATTAAACCTATCCCACTCTCTAGATACCCCTTAGCACGTAAAGGAATATTATTTGGAGGTCCAGCCATGGGGAAGAGTTTAGACACTAGGATATGATAAGGAACACACCCATTATAAAGAAATCACATTAGGATTCTCTTTTTAAGCTGTTCCTTAAAACACTAGTGCTTAGGAAATCCATTGGAGGCAGAAGCAGTCAAGGGTAGCCTAGGGTTAGGGTTAGGCTTACGGTACGGCTTAGGGTACGGCTTAGGGTACGGGTTCGGGTAGGGCTTCGGGTACAGCGTAGGGTATGGCTTAGGGTTAGGGTTAGGGTTAGTGTTAGGGTTAGGGCTCGGTTTAGGGTATTGGTTAGGATTAGGGTACGTGTTAGGGTTAGGGTAGGGGTTAGGGTTAGGGTACGCGTTAGTGTTAGGGTAGTTATTAAACCTATCCCACTCTCTAGATACCCCTTAGCACGTAAAGGAATATTATTTGGAGGTCCAGCCATGGAGAAGAGTTTAGGCACTAGGATAAAATAAGGAACACACCCATTATAAAGAAATCACATTAGGATTCTCTTTTTAAGCTGTTCCTTAAAACACTAGTGCTTAGGAAATCTATTGGAGGCAGAAGCAGTCAAGGGTAGCCTAGGGTTAGGGTTAGGCTTAGGGTACGGCTTAGGGTACGGCTTAGGGTACGGGTTCGGGGAGGGCTTCGGGTACGGCGTAGGGTATGGGTTAGGGTTAGGGTTAGTGTTAGGGTTAGGGCTCGGTTTAGGGTACGGGTTAGGATTAGGGTACGTGTTAGGGTTATGGTAGAGGTTAGGGTTAGGGTACGCGTTGGGGTTAGTGTAGTTATTAAACCTATCCCACTCTCTAGATACACCTTAGCACGTAAAGAAATATTATTTGGAGGTCCAGCCATGGAGGAGCGTTTAGACACTAGGATAAGATAAGGAACACACCCATTATAAAGAAATCACATTAGGATTCTCTTTTTAAGCTGTTCCTTAAAACACTAGTGCTTAGGAAATCTATTGGAGGCAGAAGCAGTCAAGGGTAGCCTAGGGTTAGGGTTAGGCTTAGGGTACGGCTTAGGGTACGGGTTCGGGGAGGGCTTCGGGTACGGCGTAGGGTATGGGTTAGGGTTAGGGTTAGGGTTAGTGTTAGGGTTAGGGCTCGGTTTAGGGTATTGTTTAGGATTAGGGTACGTGCTAGGATTAGGGTAGGGGTTAGGGTTAGGGTACGCGTTAGTGTTAGGGTAGTTATTAAACCTATCCCACTCTCTAGATACCCCTTAGCAGGTAAAGGAATATTATTTGGGGGTCCAGCCGTGGAGAAGAGTTTAGACACTAGGATAAGATAAGGAACACACCCATTATAAAGAAATCACATTAGGATTCTCTGTTTAAGCTGTTCCTTAAAACACTAGTGCTTAGGAAATCTATTGGAGGCAGAAGCAGTCAAGGGTAGTCTAGGGTTAGGGTTAGGCTTAGGGTACGGCTTAGGGTACGGGTTCGGGGAGGGCTTCAGGTACGGTGTAGGGTATGGGATAGGGTTAGGGTTCGGGTTAGTGTTAGGGTTAGGGCTCGGTTTAGGGTATTGGTTAGGATTATGGTACGTGTTAGGGATAGGGTAGTGGTTAGGGTTAGGGTACGCATTAGTGTTAGGGTAGTTATTAAACCTATCCCACTCTCTAGATACCCCTTAGCACGTAAAGGAATATTATTTGGAGGTCCAGCCATGGAGAAGAGTTTAGACACTAGGATAAGATAAGGAACACACCCATTATAAAGAAATCACATTAGGATTCTCTTTTTAAGCTGTTCCTTTAAACACTACTGCTTAGGAAATCTATTGGAGGCAGAAGCAGTCCAGGGTAGCCTAGATTTAGGGTTAGGTTTAGGGTTAGGCTTAGGGTACGGCTTAGGGTACGGCTTAGGGTACGGGTTCGGGAAGGGCTTCGGGTACGGCGTAGGTTATGGGTTAGGGTTAGGGTTAGGGTTAGTGTTTGGGTTAGGGCTCGGTTTAGGGTACGGGTTAGGATTAGGGTACGTGTTAGGGTTATGGTAGAGGATAGGGTTAGGGTACGCGTTGGGGTTAGTGTAGTTATTAAACCTATCCCACTCTCTAGATACACCTTAGCACGTAAAGAAATATTATTTGGAGGTCCAGCCATGGAGGAGCGTTTAGACACTAGGATAAGATAAGGAACACACCCATTATAAAGAAATCACATTAGGATTCTCTTTTTAAGCTGTTCCTTAAAACACTAGTGCTTAGGAAATCTATTGGAGGCAGAAGCAGTCAAGGGTAGCCTAGGGATAGGGTTAGGCTTTGGGTACGGCTTATGGTACGGCTTATGGTACGGCTTTGGGGAGGGCTTCGTGTACGGCGTAGGGTATGGGTTAGGGTTAGGGTTAGGGTTACTGTTAGGGTTAGGGTTCGGTTTAGGGTATTGGTTAGGATTAGGGTACGTGTTAGGGTTAGGGTAGGGGTTAGGGTTAGGGTACGCGTTAGTGTTAGGGTAGTTATTAAACCTATCCCACTCTCTAGATACCCCTTAGCACGTAAAGGAATATTATTTGGAGGTCCAGCCATGGGGAAGAGTTTTGACACTAGGATAAGATAAGGAACACACCCATTATAAAGAAATCACATTAGGATTCTCTTTTTAAGCTGTTCCTTAAAACACTAGTGCTTAGGAAATCCATTGGAGGCAGAAGCAGTCAAGGGTAACCTAGGGTTAGGGTTAGGCTTAGGGTACGGCTTAGGGTACGGCTTAGGGTACGGGTTCGGGTAGGGCTTCGGGTACAGCGTAGGGTATGGCTTAGGGTTAGGGTTAGGGTTAGTGTTAGGGTTAGGGCTCGGTTTAGGGTATTGGTTAGGATTAGGGTACGTGTTAGGGTTAGGGTAGGGGTTAGGGTTAGGGTACGCGTTAGTGTTAGGGTAGTTATTAAACCTATCCCACTCTCTAGATACCCCTTAGCACGTAAAGGAATATTATTTGGAGGTCCAGCCATGGAGAAGAGTTTAGGCACTAGGATAAAATAAGGAACACACCCATTATAAAGAAATCACATTAGGATTCTCTTTTTAAGCTGTTCCTTAAAACACTAGTGCTTAGGAAATCTATTGGAGGCAGAAGCAGTCAAGGGTAGCCTAGGGTTAGGGTTAGGCTTGGGGTTAGGCTTAGGGTACGGCTTAGGGTACGGGTTCGGGGAGGGGTTCGGATACGGCGTAGGGTATGGGTTAGGGTTAGGGTTAGGGTTAGTGTTAGGGTTAGGGCTCCGTTTAGGTTATGGGTTAGGATTAGGTTACGTGTTAGGGTTAGTGTAGGGGTTGGGTTAGGGTACGCATTAGGGTTAGGGTAGTTATTAAACCTATCCCACTCTCTAGATACCCCTTAGCACGTAAAGGAATATTATTTGGGGGTCCAGCCATGGAGAAGAGTTTAGACACTAGCATAAGATAAGGAACACACCCATTATAAAGAAATCACATTAGGATTCTCTTTTTAAGCTGTTCCTTAAAACACTAGTGCTTAGGAAATCTATTGGAGGCAGAAGCAGTCAAGGGTAGGCTAGGGTTAGGGTTAGGCTTAGGGTACGGCTTAGGGTATGGCTTAGGGTACGGGTTCGGGGAGGGCTTTGGGTACGGCGTAGTGTATGGGTTAGGGTTAGGTTTAGGGTTAGTGTTAGGGTTAGGGCTCGGTTTAGGGTATTGGTTAGGTTTAGGGTACCTGTTAGGGTTAGGGTACGCTTTAGTGTTAGGGTAGTTATTAAACCTATCCCACTCTCTAGATACACCTTAGCACGTAAAGTAATATTATTTGGTGGTCCAGCCATGGAGAAGAGTTTAGACACTAGGATAAGATAAGGAACACACCCATTATAAAGAAATCACATTAGGATTCTCTTTTTAAGCTGTTCCTTAAAACACTAGTGCTTAGGAAATCTATTGGAGGCAGAAGCAGTCAAGGGTAGCCTAGGGTTAGGGTTAGGCTTAGGGTACGGCTTAGGGTACGGGTTCGGGGAGGGCTTCGGGTACGGCGTAGGGTATGGGTTAGGGTTAGGGTTAGGGTTAGTGTTAGGGTTAGGGCTCGGTTTAGGGTACGGGTTAGGATTAGGGTACGAGTTAGGGTTATGGTAGAGGTTAGGGTTAGGGTACGCGTTGGGGTTAGTGTAGTTATTAAAACTATCCCACTCTCTAGATACACCTTAGCACGTAAAGAAATATTATTTGGAGGTCCAGCCATGGAGGAGCGTTTAGACACTAGGATAAGATAAGGAACACACCCATTATAAAGAAATCACATTAGGATTCTCTTTTTAAGCTGTTCCTTAAAACACTAGTGCTTAGGAAATCTATTGGAGGCAGAGGCAGTCAAGGGTAGCCTAGGGTTAGGGTTAGGCTTAGGGTACGGCTTAGGGTACGGGTTCGGGGAGGGCTTCGGGTAGGTCGTAGGGTATGTGTTAGGGTTAGGGTTAGGGTTAGTGTTAGGGTTAGGGCTCGGTTTAGGGTACGGGTTAGGATTAGGGTACGTGTTAGGGTTAGGGTAGGGGTTAGGGTTAGGGTACGCGTTAGGGTTAGGGTAGTTATTAAACCTATCCCACTCTCTAGATACCCCTTAGCACGTAAAGGAATATTTTTTGGAGATCCGGCCATGGAGAAGAGTTTAGACACTAGGATAAGATAAGGAACCCACCCATTATAAAGAAATCACATTAGGATTCTCTTTTTAAGCTGTTCCTTAAAACACTAGTGCTTAGGAAATCTATTGGAGGCAGAAGCAGTCAAGGGAAGCCTAGGGATAGGGTTAGGCTTAGGGTACGGCTTATGGTACGGCTTAGGGTACGGGTTAGGGGAGGGCTTCGTGTACGGCGTAGGGTATGGGTTAGGGTTAGGGTTAGGGTTAGTGTTAGGGTTAGGGTTCGGTTTAGGGTATTGGTTAGGATTAGGGTACGTGTTAGGGTTAGGGTAGGGGTTAGGGTTAGGGTACGCGTTAGTGTTATGGTAGTTATTAAACCTATCCCACTCTCTAGATACCCCTTAGCACGTAAAGGAATATTATTTGGAGGTCCAGCCATGGGGAAGAGTTTAGACACTAGGATATGATAAGGAACACACCCATTATAAAGAAATCACATTAGGATTCTCTTTTTAAGCTGTTCCTTAAAACACTAGTGCTTAGGAAATCCATTGGAGGCAGAAGCAGTCAAGGGTAGCCTAGGGTTAGGGTTAGGCTTACGGTACGGCTTAGGGTACGGCTTAGGGTACGGGTTCGGGTAGGGCTTCGGGTACAGCGTAGGGTATGGCTTAGGGTTAGGGTTAGGGTTAGTGTTAGGGTTAGGGCTCGGTTTAGGGTATTGGTTAGGATTAGGGTACGTGTTAGGGTTAGGGTAGGGGTTAGGGTTAGGGTACGCGTTAGTGTTAGGGTAGTTATTAAACCTATCCCACTCTCTAGATACCCCTTAGCACGTAAAGGAATATTATTTGGAGGTCCAGCCATGGAGAAGAGTTTAGGCACTAGGATAAAATAAGGAACACACCCATTATAAAGAAATCACATTAGGATTCTCTTTTTAAGCTGTTCCTTAAAACACTAGTGCTTAGGAAATCTATTGGAGGCAGAAGCAGTCAAGGGTAGCCTAGGGTTAGGGTTAGGCTTAGGGTACAGCTTAGGGTACGGGTTCGGGGAGGGCTTCGGGTACGGCGTAGGGTATGGGTTAGGGTTAGGGTTAGGGTTAGTGTTAGGGTTAGGGCTCGGTTTAGGGTACGGGTTAGGATTAGGGTACGAGTTAGGGTTATGGTAGAGGTTAGGGTTAGGGTACGCGTTGGGGTTAGTGTAGTTATTAAACCTATCCCACTCTCTAGATACACCTTAGCACGTAAAGAAATATTATTTGGAGGTCCAGCCATGGAGGAGCGTTTAGACACTAGGATAAGATAAGGAACACACCCATTATAAAGAAATCACATTAGGATTCTCTTTTTAAGCTGTTCCTTAAAACACTAGTGCTTAGGAAATCTATTGGAGGCAGAGGCAGTCAAGGGTAGCCTAGGGTTAGGGTTAGGCTTAGGGTACGGCTTAGGGTACGGGTTCGGGGAGGGCTTCGGGTAGGTCGTAGGGTATGTGTTAGGGTTAGGGTTAGGGTTAGTGTTAGGGTTAGGGCTCGGTTTAGGGTACGGGTTAGGATTAGGGTACGTGTTAGGGTTAGGGTAGGGGTTAGGGTTAGGGTACGCGTTAGGGTTAGGGTAGTTATTAAACCTATCCCACTCTCTAGATACCCCTTAGCACGTAAAGGAATATTTTTTGGAGATCCGGCCATGGAGAAGAGTTTAGACACTAGGATAAGATAAGGAACCCACCCATTATAAAGAAATCACATTAGGATTCTCTTTTTAAGCTGTTCCTTAAAACACTAGTGCTTAGGAAATCTATTGGAGGCAGAAGCAGTCAAGGGAAGCCTAGGGATAGGGTTAGGCTTAGGGTACGGCTTATGGTACGGCTTAGGGTACGGGTTAGGGGAGGGCTTCGTGTACGGCGTAGGGTATGGGTTAGGGTTAGGGTTAGGGTTAGTGTTAGGGTTAGGGTTCGGTTTAGGGTATTGGTTAGGATTAGGGTACGTGTTAGGGTTAGGGTAGGGGTTAGGGTTAGGGTACGCGTTAGTGTTATGGTAGTTATTAAACCTATCCAACTCTCTAGATACCCCTTAGCACGTAAAGGAATATTATTTGGAGGTCCAGCCATGGGGAAGGGTTTAGACACTAGGATATGATAAGGAACACACCCATTATAAAGAAATCACATTAGGATTCTCTTTTTAAGCTGTTCCTTAAAACACTAGTGCTTAGGAAATCCATTGGAGGCAGAAGCAGTCAAGGGTAGCCTAGGGTTAGGGTTAGGCTTACGGTACGGCTTAGGGTACGGCTTAGGGTACGGGTTCGGGTAGGGCTTCGGGTACAGCGTAGGGTATGGCTTAGGGTTAGGGTTAGGGTTAGTGTTAGGGTTAGGGCTCGGTTTAGGGTATTGGTTAGGATTAGGGTACGTGTTAGGGTTAGGGTAGGGGTTAGGGTTAGGGTACGCGTTAGTGTTAGGGTAGTTATTAAACCTATCCCACTCTCTAGATACCCCTTAGCACGTAAAGGAATATTATTTGGAGGTCCAGCCATGGAGAAGAGTTTAGGCACTAGGATAAAATAAGGAACACACCCATTATAAAGAAATCACATTAGGATTCTCTTTTTAAGCTGTTCCTTAAAACACTAGTGCTTAGGAAATCTATTGGAGGCAGAAGCAGTCAAGGGTAGCCTAGGGTTAGGGTTAGGCTTAGGGTACAGCTTAGGGTACGGGTTCGGGGAGGGCTTCGGGTACGGCGTAGGGTATGGGTTAGGGTTAGGGTTAGGGTTAGTGTTAGGGTTAGGGCTCGGTTTAGGGTTCGGGTTAGGATTAGGGTACGAGTTAGGGTTATGGTAGAGGTTAGGGTTAGGGTACGCGTTGGGGTTAGTGTAGTTATTAAACCTATCCCACTCTCTAGATACACCTTAGCACGTAAAGAAATATTATTTGGAGGTCCAGCCATGGAGGAGCGTTTAGACACTAGGATAAGATAAGGAACACACCCATTATAAAGAAATCACATTAGGATTCTCTTTTTAAGCTGTTCCTTAAAACACTAGTGCTTAGGAAATCTATTGGAGGCAGAGGCAGTCAAGGGTAGCCTAGGGTTAGGGTTAGGCTTAGGGTACGGCTTAGGGTACGGGTTCGGGGAGGGCTTCGGGTACGTCGTAGGGTATGTGTTAGGGTTAGGGTTAGGGTTAGTGTTAGGGTTAGGGCTCGGTTTAGGGTACGGTTTAGGATTAGGGTACGTGTTAGGGTTAGGGTAGGGGTTAGGGTTAGGGTACGCGTTAGGGTTAGGGTAGTTATTAAACCTATCCCACTCTCTAGATACCCCTTAGCACGTAAAGGAATATTTTTTGGAGATCCGGCCATGGAGAAGAGTTTAGACACTAGGATAAGATAAGGAACCCACCCATTATAAAGAAATCACATTAGGATTCTCTTTTTAAGCTGTTCCTTAAAACACTAGTGCTTAGGAAATCTATTGGAGGCAGAAGCAGTCAAGGGAAGCCTAGGGATAGGGTTAGGCTTAGGGTACGGCTTAGTGTACGGCTTAGGGTACGGGTTCGGGGAGGGCTTCGGGTACGTCGTAGGGTATGGGTTAGGGTTAGGGTTAGGGTTAGTGTTAGGGTTAGGGCTTGGTTTAGGGTACGGGTTAGGATTAGGGTACGTGTTAGTGTTAGGGTAGGGGTTAGGTTTAGGGTACGCGTTGGGGTGAGTGTAGTTATTAAACCTATCCCACTCTCTATATACCCCTTAGCACGTAAAGGTATATTATTTGGAGGTCCAGCCATGGAGGAGCGTTTAGACACTAGGATAAGATAAGGAACACACCCATTATAAAGAAATCACATTAGGATTCTCTTTTTAAGCTTTTCCTTAAAACACTAGTGCTTAGGAAATCTATTGGAGGCAGAAGCAGTCAAGGGTAGCCTAGGGTTAGGGTTAGGCTTAGGGTTAGGCTTAGGGTACGGCTTAGGGTACGGGTTCGAGGAGGGGTTCGGGTACGGCGTAGGGTATGGGTTAGGGTTAGGGTTAGGGTTAGTGTTAGGGTTAGGGCTCGGTTTAGGGTACGGGTTAGGATTAGGGTACGTGTTAGGGTTAGGGTAGGGGTTAGGGTTAGGGTACGCGTTAGGGTTAGGGTAGTTATTAAACCTATCCCACTCTCTAGATACCCCTTAGCACGTAAAGGAATATTTTTTGGAGATCCGGCCATGGAGAAGAGTTTAGACACTAGGATAAGATAAGGAACCCACCCATTATAAAGAAATCACATTAGGATTCTCTTTTTAAGCTGTTCCTTAAAACACTAGTGCTTAGGAAATCTATTGGAGGCAGAAGCAGTCAAGGGAAGCCTAGGGATAGGGTTAGGCTTAGGGTACGGCTTATGGTACGGCTTAGGGTACGGGTTAGGGGAGGGCTTCGTGTACGGCGTAGGGTATGGGTTAGGGTTAGGGTTAGGGTTAGTGTTAGGGTTAGGGTTCGGTTTAGGGTATTGGTTAGGATTAGGGTACGTGTTAGGGTTAGGGTAGGGGTTAGGTTTAGGGTACGCGTTAGTGTTATGGTAGTTATTAAACCTATCCCACTCTCTAGATACCCCTTAGCACGTAAAGGAATATTATTTGGAGGTCCAGCCATGGGGAAGAGTTTAGACACTAGGATATGATAAGGAACACACCCATTATAAAGAAATCACATTAGGATTCTCTTTTTAAGCTGTTCCTTAAAACACTAGTGCTTAGGAAATCCATTGGAGGCAGAAGCAGTCAAGGGTAGCCTAGGGTTAGGGTTAGGCTTACGGTACGGCTTAGGGTACGGCTTAGGGTACGGGTTCGGGTAGGGCTTCGGGTACAGCGTAGGGTATGGCTTAGGGTTAGGGTTAGGGTTAGTGTTAGGGTTAGGGCTCGGTTTAGGGTATTGGTTAGGATTAGGGTACGTGTTAGGGTTAGGGTAGGGGTTAGGGTTAGGGTACGCGTTAGTGTTAGGGTAGTTATTAAACCTATCCCACTCTCTAGATACCCCTTAGCACGTAAAGGAATATTATTTGGAGGTCCAGCCATGGAGAAGAGTTTAGGCACTAGGATAAAATAAGGAACACACCCATTATAAAGAAATCACATTAGGATTCTCTTTTTAAGCTGTTCCTTAAAACACTAGTGCTTAGGAAATCTATTGGAGGCAGAAGCAGTCAAGGGTAGCCTAGGGTTAGGGTTAGGCTTAGGGTACAGCTTAGGGTACGGGTTCGGGGAGGGCTTCGGGTACGGCGTAGGGTATGGGTTAGGGTTAGGGTTAGGGTTAGTGTTAGGGTTAGGGCTCGGTTTAGGGTACGGGTTAGGATTAGGGTACGAGTTAGGGTTATGGTAGAGGTTAGGGTTAGGGTACGCGTTGGGGTTAGTGTAGTTATTAAACCTATCCCACTCTCTAGATACACCTTAGCACGTAAAGAAATATTATTTGGAGGTCCAGCCATGGAGGAGCGTTTAGACACTAGGATAAGATAAGGAACACACCCATTATAAAGAAATCACATTAGGATTCTCTTTTTAAGCTGTTCCTTAAAACACTAGTGCTTAGGAAATCTATTGGAGGCAGAGGCAGTCAAGGGTAGCCTAGGGTTAGGGTTAGGCTTAGGGTACGGCTTAGGGTACGGGTTCGGGGAGGGCTTCGGGTAGGTCGTAGGGTATGTGTTAGGGTTAGGGTTAGGGTTAGTGTTAGGGTTAGGGCTCGGTTTAGGGTACGGGTTAGGATTAGGGTACGTGTTAGGGTTAGGGTAGGGGTTAGGGTTAGGGTACGCGTTAGGGTTAGGGTAGTTATTAAACCTATCCCACTCTCTAGATACCCCTTAGCACGTAAAGGAATATTTTTTGGAGATCCGGCCATGGAGAAGAGTTTAGACACTAGGATAAGATAAGGAACCCACCCATTATAAAGAAATCACATTAGGATTCTCTTTTTAAGCTGTTCCTTAAAACACTAGTGCTTAGGAAATCTATTGGAGGCAGAAGCAGTCAAGGGAAGCCTAGGGATAGGGTTAGGCTTAGGGTACGGCTTATGGTACGGCTTAGGGTACGGGTTAGGGGAGGGCTTCGTGTACGGCGTAGGGTATGGGTTAGGGTTAGGGTTAGGGTTAGTGTTAGGGTTAGGGTTCGGTTTAGGGTATTGGTTAGGATTAGGGTACGTGTTAGGGTTAGGGTAGGGGTTAGGGTTAGGGTACGCGTTAGTGTTATGGTAGTTATTAAACCTATCCCACTCTCTAGATACCCCTTAGCACGTAAAGGAATATTATTTGGAGGTCCAGCCATGGGGAAGGGTTTAGACACTAGGATATGATAAGGAACACACCCATTATAAAGAAATCACATTAGGATTCTCTTTTTAAGCTGTTCCTTAAAACACTAGTGCTTAGGAAATCCATTGGAGGCAGAAGCAGTCAAGGGTAGCCTAGGGTTAGGGTTAGGCTTACGGTACGGCTTAGGGTACGGCTTAGGGTACGGGTTCGGGTAGGGCTTCGGGTACAGCGTAGGGTATGGCTTAGGGTTAGGGTTAGGGTTAGTGTTAGGGTTAGGGCTCGGTTTAGGGTATTGGTTAGGATTAGGGTACGTGTTAGGGTTAGGGTAGGGGTTAGGGTTAGGGTACGCGTTAGTGTTAGGGTAGTTATTAAACCTATCCCACTCTCTAGATACCCCTTAGCACGTAAAGGAATATTATTTGGAGGTCCAGCCATGGAGAAGAGTTTAGGCACTAGGATAAAATAAGGAACACACCCATTATAAAGAAATCACATTAGGATTCTCTTTTTAAGCTGTTCCTTAAAACACTAGTGCTTAGGAAATCTATTGGAGGCAGAAGCAGTCAAGGGTAGCCTAGGGTTAGGGTTAGGCTTAGGGTACAGCTTAGGGTACGGGTTCGGGGAGGGCTTCGGGTACGGCGTAGGGTATGGGTTAGGGTTAGGGTTAGGGTTAGTGTTAGGGTTAGGGCTCGGTTTAGGGTTCGGGTTAGGATTAGGGTACGAGTTAGGGTTATGGTAGAGGTTAGGGTTAGGGTACGCGTTGGGGTTAGTGTAGTTATTAAACCTATCCCACTCTCTAGATACACCTTAGCACGTAAAGAAATATTATTTGGAGGTCCAGCCATGGAGGAGCGTTTAGACACTAGGATAAGATAAGGAACACACCCATTATAAAGAAATCACATTAGGATTCTCTTTTTAAGCTGTTCCTTAAAACACTAGTGCTTAGGAAATCTATTGGAGGCAGAGGCAGTCAAGGGTAGCCTAGGGTTAGGGTTAGGCTTAGGGTACGGCTTAGGGTACGGGTTCGGGGAGGGCTTCGGGTACGTCGTAGGGTATGTGTTAGGGTTAGGGTTAGGGTTAGTGTTAGGGTTAGGGCTCGGTTTAGGGTACGGGTTAGGATTAGGGTACGTGTTAGGGTTAGGGTAGGGGTTAGGGTTAGGGTACGCGTTAGGGTTAGGGTAGTTATTAAACCTATCCCACTCTCTAGATACCCCTTAGCACGTAAAGGAATATTTTTTGGAGATCCGGCCATGGAGAAGAGTTTAGACACTAGGATAAGATAAGGAACCCACCCATTATAAAGAAATCACATTAGGATTCTCTTTTTAAGCTGTTCCTTAAAACACTAGTGCTTAGGAAATCTATTGGAGGCAGAAGCAGTCAAGGGAAGCCTAGGGATAGGGTTAGGCTTAGGGTACGGCTTAGTGTACGGCTTAGGGTACGGGTTCGGGGAGGGCTTCGGGTACGTCGTAGGGTATGGGTTAGGGTTAGGGTTAGGGTTAGTGTTAGGGTTAGGGCTTGGTTTAGGGTACGGGTTAGGATTAGGGTACGTGTTAGTGTTAGGGTAGGGGTTAGGTTTAGGGTACGCGTTGGGGTGAGTGTAGTTATTAAACCTATCCCACTCTCTATATACCCCTTAGCACGTAAAGGTATATTATTTGGAGGTCCAGCCATGGAGGAGCGTTTAGACACTAGGATAAGATAAGGAACACACCCATTATAAAGAAATCACATTAGGATTCTCTTTTTAAGCTTTTCCTTAAAACACTAGTGCTTAGGAAATCTATTGGAGGCAGAAGCAGTCAAGGGTAGCCTAGGGTTAGGGTTAGGCTTAGGGTTAGGCTTAGGGTACGGCTTAGGGTACGGGTTCGAGGAGGGGTTCGGGTACGGCGTAGGGTATGGGTTAGGGTTAGGGTTAGTGTTAGGGTTAGGGCTCGGTTTAGGGTACGGGTTAGGATTAGGGTACATGGTAGAGTTAGGGTTAGGGTACGCATTAGGGTTAGGGTAGTTATTAAAGCTATCCCACTCTCTAGATACACCTTAGCACGTAAAGGAATATTATTTGGTGGTCCAGCCATGGAGAAGAGTTTAGACACTAGGATAAGATATGGAACACACCCATTATAAAGAAATCACATTAGGATTCTCTTTTTAAGCTGTTCCTTAAAACACTAGTGCTTAGGAAATCTATTGGAGGCAGAAGCAGTCAAGGGTAGCCTAGGGTTAGGGTTAGGCTTAGGGTACGGCTTAGGGTACGGGTTCGGGGAGGGCTTCGGGTACGTCATAGGGTATGTGTTAGGGTGAGGGTTAGTGTTAGGGTTAGGGCTCGGTTTAGGGTACGGGTTAGGATTAGGGTACGTGTTAGGGTTAGGGTAGGGGTTAGGGTTAGGGTACGCGTTAGGGTTAGGGTAGTTATTAAAACTATCCCACTCTCTAGATACCCCTTAGCACGTAAAGGAATATTATTTGGAGGTCCAGCCATGGAGAAGAGTTTAGACACTAGGATAAGATAAGGAACACACCCATTATAAAGAAATCACATTAGGATTCTCTTTTTAAGCTGTTCCTTTAAACACTACTGCTTAGGAAATCTATTGGAGGCAGAAGCAGTCCAGGGTAGCCTAGGGTTAGGGTTAGGTTTAGGGTTAGGCTTAGGGTACGGCTTAGGGTACGGCTTAGGGTACGGGTTCGGGTAGGGCTTCGGGTACGTCGTAGGGTATGGGTTAGTGTTAGGGTTAGTGTTAGGGTTAGGGCTCGGTTTAGGGTATTGGTTAGGATTAGGGTACGTGTTAGGGTTAGGGTAGGGGTTAGGGTTAGGGTACGCGTTAGGGTTAGGGTAGTTATTAAACCTATCCCACTCTCTAGATACCCCTTAGCACGTAAAGGAATATTATTTGGAGGTCCAGCCATGGAGAACAGGTTAGACACTAGGATAAGATAAGGAACACACCCATTATAAAGAAATCACATTAGGATTCTATTTTTAAGCTGTTCCTTAAAACACAAGTGCTTAGGAAATCTATTGGAGGCAGAAGCAGTCAAGGGTAGCCTAGGGTTAGGGTTAGGCTTAGGGTACGGCTTAGGGTACGGCTTAGGGTACGGGTTCGGGGAGGGCTTCGGGTACGGCGTAGGGTATGGGTTAGGGTTAGGGTTAGGGTTAGTGTTAGGGTTAGGGCTCGGTTTAGGGTACGGGTTAGGATTAGGGTACGAGTTAGGGTTATGGTAGAGGTTAGGGTTAGGGTACGCGTTGGGGTTAGTGTAGTTATTAAACCTATCCCACTCTCTAGATACACCTTAGCACGTAAAGAAATATTATTTGGAGGTCCAGCCATGGAGGAGCGTTTAGACACTAGGATAAGATAAGGAACACACCCATTATAAAGAAATCACATTAGGATTCTCTTTTTAAGCTGTTCCTTAAAACACTAGTGCTTAGGAAATCTATTGGAGGCAGAGGCAGTCAAGGGTAGCCTAGGGTTAGGGTTAGGCTTAGGGTACGGCTTAGGGTACGGGTTCGGGGAGGGCTTCGGGTAGGTCGTAGGGTATGTGTTAGGGTTAGGGTTAGGGTTAGTGTTAGGGTTAGGGCTCGGTTTAGGGTACGGGTTAGGATTAGGGTACGTGTTAGGGTTAGGGTAGGGGTTAGGGTTAGGGTACGCGTTAGGGTTAGGGTAGTTATTAAACCTATCCCACTCTCTAGATACCCCTTAGCACGTAAAGGAATATTTTTTGGAGATCCGGCCATGGAGAAGAGTTTAGACACTAGGATAAGATAAGGAACCCACCCATTATAAAGAAATCACATTAGGATTCTCTTTTTAAGCTGTTCCTTAAAACACTAGTGCTTAGGAAATCTATTGGAGGCAGAAGCAGTCAAGGGAAGCCTAGGGATAGGGTTAGGCTTAGGGTACGGCTTATGGTACGGCTTAGGGTACGGGTTAGGGGAGGGCTTCGTGTACGGCGTAGGGTATGGGTTAGGGTTAGGGTTAGGGTTAGTGTTAGGGTTAGGGTTCGGTTTAGGGTATTGGTTAGGATTAGGGTACGTGTTAGGGTTAGGGTAGGGGTTAGGGTTAGGGTACGCGTTAGTGTTATGGTAGTTATTAAACCTATCCCACTCTCTAGATACCCCTTAGCACGTAAAGGAATATTATTTGGAGGTCCAGCCATGGGGAAGGGTTTAGACACTAGGATATGATAAGGAACACACCCATTATAAAGAAATCACATTAGGATTCTCTTTTTAAGCTGTTCCTTAAAACACTAGTGCTTAGGAAATCCATTGGAGGCAGAAGCAGTCAAGGGTAGCCTAGGGTTAGGGTTAGGCTTACGGTACGGCTTAGGGTACGGCTTAGGGTACGGGTTCGGGTAGGGCTTCGGGTACAGCGTAGGGTATGGCTTAGGGTTAGGGTTAGGGTTAGTGTTAGGGTTAGGGCTCGGTTTAGGGTATTGGTTAGGATTAGGGTACGTGTTAGGGTTAGGGTAGGGGTTAGGGTTAGGGTACGCGTTAGTGTTAGGGTAGTTATTAAACCTATCCCACTCTCTAGATACCCCTTAGCACGTAAAGGAATATTATTTGGAGGTCCAGCCATGGAGAAGAGTTTAGGCACTAGGATAAAATAAGGAACACACCCATTATAAAGAAATCACATTAGGATTCTCTTTTTAAGCTGTTCCTTAAAACACTAGTGCTTAGGAAATCTATTGGAGGCAGAAGCAGTCAAGGGTAGCCTAGGGTTAGGGTTAGGCTTAGGGTACAGCTTAGGGTACGGGTTCGGGGAGGGCTTCGGGTACGGCGTAGGGTATGGGTTAGGGTTAGGGTTAGGGTTAGTGTTAGGGTTAGGGCTCGGTTTAGGGTTCGGGTTAGGATTAGGGTACGAGTTAGGGTTATGGTAGAGGTTAGGGTTAGGGTACGCGTTGGGGTTAGTGTAGTTATTAAACCTATCCCACTCTCTAGATACACCTTAGCACGTAAAGAAATATTATTTGGAGGTCCAGCCATGGAGGAGCGTTTAGACACTAGGATAAGATAAGGAACACACCCATTATAAAGAAATCACATTAGGATTCTCTTTTTAAGCTGTTCCTTAAAACACTAGTGCTTAGGAAATCTATTGGAGGCAGAGGCAGTCAAGGGTAGCCTAGGGTTAGGGTTAGGCTTAGGGTACGGCTTAGGGTACGGGTTCGGGGAGGGCTTCGGGTACGTCGTAGGGTATGTGTTAGGGTTAGGGTTAGGGTTAGTGTTAGGGTTAGGGCTCGGTTTAGGGTACGGGTTAGGATTAGGGTACGTGTTAGGGTTAGGGTAGGGGTTAGGGTTAGGGTACGCGTTAGGGTTAGGGTAGTTATTAAACCTATCCCACTCTCTAGATACCCCTTAGCACGTAAAGGAATATTTTTTGGAGATCCGGCCATGGAGAAGAGTTTAGACACTAGGATAAGATAAGGAACCCACCCATTATAAAGAAATCACATTAGGATTCTCTTTTTAAGCTGTTCCTTAAAACACTAGTGCTTAGGAAATCTATTGGAGGCAGAAGCAGTCAAGGGAAGCCTAGGGATAGGGTTAGGCTTAGGGTACGGCTTAGTGTACGGCTTAGGGTACGGGTTCGGGGAGGGCTTCGGGTACGTCGTAGGGTATGGGTTAGGGTTAGGGTTAGGGTTAGTGTTAGGGTTAGGGCTTGGTTTAGGGTACGGGTTAGGATTAGGGTACGTGTTAGTGTTAGGGTAGGGGTTAGGTTTAGGGTACGCGTTGGGGTGAGTGTAGTTATTAAACCTATCCCACTCTCTATATACCCCTTAGCACGTAAAGGTATATTATTTGGAGGTCCAGCCATGGAGGAGCGTTTAGACACTAGGATAAGATAAGGAACACACCCATTATAAAGAAATCACATTAGGATTCTCTTTTTAAGCTTTTCCTTAAAACACTAGTGCTTAGGAAATCTATTGGAGGCAGAAGCAGTCAAGGGTAGCCTAGGGTTAGGGTTAGGCTTAGGGTTAGGCTTAGGGTACGGCTTAGGGTACGGGTTCGAGGAGGGGTTCGGGTACGGCGTAGGGTATGGGTTAGGGTTAGGGTTAGTGTTAGGGTTAGGGCTCGGTTTAGGGTACGGGTTAGGATTAGGGTACATGGTAGAGTTAGGGTTAGGGTACGCATTAGGGTTAGGGTAGTTATTAAAGCTATCCCACTCTCTAGATACACCTTAGCACGTAAAGGAATATTATTTGGTGGTCCAGCCATGGAGAAGAGTTTAGACACTAGGATAAGATATGGAACACACCCATTATAAAGAAATCACATTAGGATTCTCTTTTTAAGCTGTTCCTTAAAACACTAGTGCTTAGGAAATCTATTGGAGGCAGAAGCAGTCAAGGGTAGCCTAGGGTTAGGGTTAGGCTTAGGGTACGGCTTAGGGTACGGGTTCGGGGAGGGCTTCGGGTACGTCATAGGGTATGTGTTAGGGTGAGGGTTAGTGTTAGGGTTAGGGCTCGGTTTAGGGTACGGGTTAGGATTAGGGTACGTGTTAGGGTTAGGGTAGGGGTTAGGGTTAGGGTACGCGTTAGGGTTAGGGTAGTTATTAAATCTATCCCACTCTCTAGATACCCCTTAGCACGTAAAGGAATATTATTTGGAGGTCCAGCCATGGAGAAGAGTTTAGACACTAGGATAAGATAAGGAACACACCCATTATAAAGAAATCACATTAGGATTCTCTTTTTAAGCTGTTCCTTTAAACACTACTGCTTAGGAAATCTATTGGAGGCAGAAGCAGTCCAGGGTAGCCTAGGGTTAGGGTTAGGTTTAGGGTTAGGCTTAGGGTACGGCTTAGGGTACGGCTTAGGGTACGGGTTCGGGTAGGGCTTCGGGTACGTCGTAGGGTATGGGTTAGGGTTAGGGTTAGTGTTAGGGTTAGGGCTCGGTTTAGGGTATTGGTTAGGATTAGGGTACGTGTTAGGGTTAGGGTAGGGGTTAGGGTTAGGGTACGCGTTAGGGTTAGGGTAGTTATTAAACCTATCCCACTCTCTAGATACCCCTTAGCACGTAAAGGAATATTATTTGGAGGTCCAGCCATGGAGAACAGGTTAGACACTAGGATAAGATAAGGAACACACCCATTATAAAGAAATCACATTAGGATTCTATTTTTAAGCTGTTCCTTAAAACACAAGTGCTTAGGAAATCTATTGGAGGCAGAAGCAGTCAAGGGTAGCCTAGGGTTAGGGTTAGGCTTAGGGTACGGCTTAGGGTACGGCTTAGGGTACGGGTTCGGGGAGGGCTTCGGGTACGGCGTAGGGTATGGGTTAGGGTTAGGGTTAGGGTTAGTGTTAGGGTTAGAGCTCGGTTTAGGGTACGGGTTAGGTTTAGGGTACGTGTTAGGGTTAGGGTAGGGGTTAGGGTTAGGGTACGCGTTGGGGTGAGTGTAGTTATTAAACCTATCCCACTCTCTATATACCCCTTAGCACGTAAAGGTATATTATTTGGAGGTCCAGCCATGGAGAAGCGTTTAGACACTAGGATAAGATAAGGAACACACCCATTATAAAGAAATCACATTAGGATTCTCTTTTTAAGCTTTTCCTTAAAACACTAGTGCTTAGGAAATCAATTGGAGGCAGAAGCAGTCAAGGGTAGCCTAGGGTTAGGGTTAGGCTTAGGGTTAGGCTTAGGGTACGGCTTAGGGTACGGGTTCGAGGAGGGGTTCGGGTACGGCGTAGGGTATGGGTTAGGGTTAGGGTTAGTGTTAGGGTTAGGGCTCGGTTTAGGGTACGGGTTAGGATTAGGGTACAAGGTAGGGTTAGGGTTAGGGTACGCGTTAGGGTTAGGGTAGTTATTAAACCTATCCCACTCTCTAGATACACCTTAGCACGTAAAGGAATATTATTTGGTGGTCCAGCCATGGAGAAGAGTTTAGACACTAGGATAAGATAAGGAACACACCCATTATAAAGAAATCACATTAGGATTCTCTTTTTAAGCTGTTCCTTATAACACTAGTGCTTAGGAAATCTATTGGAGGCAGAAGCAGTCAAGGGTAGCCTAGGGTTAGGGTTAGGCTTATGGTACGGCTTAGGGTACGGGTTCGGGGAGGGCTTCGTGTACGGCGTAGGGTATGGGTTAGGGTTAGGGTTAGGGTTAGTGTTAGGGTTAGGGTTCGGTTTAGGTTATTGGTTAGGATTAGGGTACGTGTTAGGGTTAGGGTAGGGGTTAGGTTTAGGGTACGCGTTAGTGTTAGGGTAGTTATTAAACCTATCCCACTCTCTAGATACCCCTTAGCACGTAAAGGAATATTATTTGGAGGTCCAGCCATGGGGAAGAGTTTAGACACTAGGATAAGATAAGGAACACACCCATTATAAAGAAATCACATTAGGATTCTCTTTTTAAGCTGTTCCTTAAAACACTAGTGCTTAGGAAATCCATTGGAGGCAGAAGCAGTCAAGGGTAGCCTAGGGTTAGGGTTAGGCTTAGGGTACGGCTTAGGGTACGGCTTAGGGTACGGGTTCGGGTAGGGCTTTGGGTTCAGCGTAGGGTATGGCTTAGGGTTAGGGTTAGGGTTAGTGTTAGGTTTAGGGCTCGGTTTAGGGTATTTGTTAGGATTAGGGTACGTGTTAGGGTTAGGGTAGGGGTTAGGGTTAGGGTACGCGTTAGTGTTAGGGTAGTTATTAAACCTATCCCACTCTCTAGATACCCCTTAGCACGTAAAGGAATATTATTTGGAGGTCCAGCCATGGAGAACAGTTTAGACACTAGGATAAGATAAGGAACACACCCATTATAAAGAAATCACATTAGGATTCTCTTTTTAAGCTGTTCCTTAAAACACTAGTGCTTAGGAAATCTATTGGAGGCAGAAGCAGTCAAGGGTAGCCTAGGGTTAGGGTTAGGCTTGGGGTTAGGCTTAGGGTACGGCTTAGGGTACGGGTTCGGGGAGGGGTTCGGGTACGGCGTAGGGTATGGGTTAGGGTTAGGGTTAGGGTTAGTGTTAGGGTTAGGGCTCCGTTTAGGTTATGGGTTAGGATTAGGTTACGTGTTAGGGTTAGTGTAGGGGTTGGGTTAGGGTACGCATTAGGGTTAGGGTAGTTATTAAACCTATCCCACTCTCTAGATACCCCTTAGCACGTAAAGGAATATTATTTGGGGGTCCAGCCATGGAGAAGAGTTTAGACACTAGCATAAGATAAGGAACACACCCATTATAAAGAAATCACATTAGGATTCTCTTTTTAAGCTGTTCCTTAAAACACTAGTGCTTAGGAAATCTATTGGAGGCAGAAGCAGTCAAGGGTAGCCTAGGGTTAGGGTTAGGCTTAGGGTTAGGCTTAGGGTACGGCTTAGGGTATGGCTTAGGGTACGGGTTCGGGGAGGGCTTCGGGTACGGCGTAGTGTATGGGTTAGGGTTAGGGTTAGGGTTAGTGTTAGGGTTAGGGCTCGGTTTAGGGTATTGGTTAGGTTTAGGGTACCTGTTAGGGTTAGGGTACGCGTTAGGGTTAGGGTAGTTATTAAACCTATCCCACTCTCTAGATACACCTTAGCACGTAAAGGAATATTATTTGGTGGTCCAGCCATGGAGAAGAGTTTAGACACTAGGATAAGATAAGGAACACACCCATTATAAAGAAATCACATTAGGATTCTCTTTTTAAGCTGTTCCTTATAACACTAGTGCTTAGGAAATCTATTGGAGGCAGAAGCAGTCAAGGGTAGCCTAGGGTTAGGGTTAGGCTTATGGTACGGCTTAGGGTACGGGTTCGGGGAGGGCTTCGTGTACGGCGTAGGGTATGGGTTAGGGTTAGGGTTAGGGTTAGTGTTAGGGTTAGGGTTCGGTTTAGGGTATTGGTTAGGATTAGGGTACGTGTTAGGGTTAGGGTAGGGGTTAGATTTAGGGTACGCGTTAGTGTTAGGGTAGTTATTAAACCGATCCCACTCTCTAGATACCCCTTAGCACGTAAAGGAATATTATTTGGAGGTCCAGCCATGGGGAAGAGTTTAGACACTAGGATAAGATAAGGAACACACCCATTATAAAGAAATCACATTAGGATTCTCTTTTTAAGCTGTTCCTTAAAACACTAGTGCTTAGGAAATCCATTGGAGGCAGAAGCAGTCAAGGGTAGCCTAGGGTTAGGGTTAGGCTTAGGGTACGGCTTAGGGTACGGCTTAGGGTACGGGTTCGGGTAGGGCTTTGGGTACAGCGTAGGGTATGGCTTAGGGTTAGGGTTAGGGTTAGTGTTAGGTTTAAGTCTCGGTTTAGGGTATTGGTTAGGATTAGGGTACGTGTTAGGGTTAGGGTAGGGGTTAGGGTTAGGGTACGCGTTAGTGTTAGGGTAGTTATTAAAACTATCCCACTCTCTAGATACCCCTTAGCACGTAAAGGAATATTATTTGGGGGTCCAGCCATGGAGAAGAGTTTAGACACTAGCATAAGATAAGGAAAACACCCATTATAAAGAAATCACATTAGGATTCTCTTTTTAAGCTGTTCCTTAAAACACTAGTGCTTAGGAAATCTATTGGAGGCAGAAGCAGTCAAGGGTAGCCTAGGGTTAGGGTTAGGCTTAGGGTTAGGCTTAGGGTACGGCTTAGGGTATGGCTTAGGGTACGGGTTCGGGGAGGGCTTCGGGTAGGGCGTAGTGTATGGGTTAGGGTTAGGGTTAGGGTTAGTGTTAGGGTTAGGGCTCGGTTTAGGGTATTGGTTAGGTTTAGGGTACCTGTTAGGGTTAGGGTACGCTTTAGTGTTAGGGTAGTTATTAAACCTATCCCACTCTCTAGATACACCTTAGCACGTAAAGGAATATTATTTGGTGGTCCAGCCATGGAGAAGAGTTTAGACACTAGGATAAGATAAGGAACACACCCATTATAAAGAAATCACATTAGGATTCTCTTTTTAAGCTGTTCCTTAAAACACTAGTGCTTAGGAAATCTATTGGAGGCAGAAGCAGTCAAGGGTAGCCTAGGGTTAGGGTTAGGCTTAGGGTTAGGCTTAGGGTACGGCTTAGGGTACGGGTTCGGGGAGGGCTTCGGGTACGGCGTAGGGTATGGGTTAGGGTTAGGGTTAGGGTTAGTGTTAGGCTTAGGGCTCGGTTTAGGGTACGGTTTAGGATTAGGGTACGTGTTATGGTTATGGTAGAGGGTAGTGTTAGGGTACGCGTTGGGGTTAGTGTAGTTATTAAACCTATCCCACTCTCTATATACCCCTTAGCACGTAAAGGAATATTATTTGGAGGTCCAGCCATGGAGAAGAGTTTAGACATTAGGATAAGGTAAGGAACACACCCATTATAAAGAAATCACATTAGGATTCTCTTTTTAAGCTTTTCCTTAAAACACTAGTGCTTAGGAAATCTATTGGAGGCAGAAGCACTCAAGGGTAGCCGAGGGTTAGGGTTAGGCTTAGGGTACGGCTTAGGGTACAGCTTAGGGTACGGGTTCGGGGAGGGCTTCGGGTACGGCATAGCGTATGGGTTAGGGTTAGGGTTAGGGTTAGTGTTAGGGTTAGGGCTCGGTTTAGGGTATTGTTTAGGATTAGAGTACGTGTTAGGGTTAGGGTAGGGGTTAGGGTTAGGGTACGCGTTGGGGTGAGTGTAGTTATTAAACCTATCCCACTCTCTATATACCCCTTAGCACGTAAAGGTCTATTATTTGGAGGTCCAGCCATGGAGAAGCGTTTAGACACTAGGATAAGATAAGGAACACACACATTATAAAGAAATCACATTAGGATTCTCTTTTTAAGCTGTTCCTTAAAACACTAGTTCTTAGGAAATCTATTGGAGGCAGAAGCAGTCAAGGGTAGCCTAGGGTTAGGGTTAGGCTTAGGGTACGGCTTAGGGTACGGCTTAGGGTACGGGTTCGGGGAGCGGTTCGTGTACGGCGTAGGGTATGCTTTAGGGTTAGGGTTAGGGTTAGTGTGAGGGTTAGGGCTCGGTTTAGGGTACGGGTTAGGATTAGGGTACGTGTTAGGGTTATGGTAGAGGTTAGGGTTAGGGTTCGCGTTGGGGTTAGTATAGTTATTAAACCTATCCCAGTCTCTATATACCCCTTAGCACGTAAAGGAATATTATTTGGAGGTCCAGCCATGGAGGAGCGTTTAGACACTAGGATAAGATAAGGAACACACCCATTATAAAGAAATCACATTAGGATTCTCTTTTTAAGCTGTTTCTTAAAACACTAGTGCTTAGGACATCTATTGGAGGCAGAAGCAGTCAAGGGTAGCCTAGGGTTAGGGTTAGGCTTAGGGTACGGCTTAGGGTATGGGTTCGGGGAGGGCTTCGGGTACAGCGTAGGGTATGGGTTAGGGTTAGGGTTAGGGTTAGTGTTAGGGTTAGGGCTCGGTTTAGGTTATTGGTTAGGATTAGGGTACGTGTTAGTGTTAGGGTAGGGTTTAGGGTTAGGGTACGCGTTAGTGTTAGGGTAGTTATTAAACCTATCCCACTCTCTAGATACCCCTTAGCACGTAAAGGAATATTATTTGGAGGTCCAGCCATCGAGAAGAGTTTAGACACTAGGATAAGATAAGGAACACACCCATTATAAAGAAATCACATTAGGATTCTCTTTTTAAGCTGTTCCTTAAAACACTAGTGCTTAAGAAATCCATTGGAGGCAGAAGCAGTCAAGGGTAGCCTAGGGTTAGGGTTAGGCTTAGGGTACGGCTTAGGGTACGGCTTAGGGTACGGGTTTGGGGAGGGCTTCGGGTACGGCGTAGGGTATGGGTTAGGGTTAGTGTTAGGGTTAGTGTTAGGGTTAGGGCTCGGTTTAGGGTATTTGTTAGGATTAGAGTACGTGTTAGGGTTAGGGTAGGGGTTAGGGTTAGGGTACGCATTAGTGTTAGAGTAGTTATTAAACCTATCCCTCTCTCTAGATACTCCTTAGCACATAAAGGAATATTATTTGGAGGTCCAGCCATGGAGAAGAGTTTAGACACTAGGATAAGATAAGGAACACACCCATTATAAAGAAATCACATTAGGATTCTCTTTTTAAGCTGTTCCTTAAAACACTAGTGCTTAGGAAATCTATTGGAGGCAGAAGCAGTCAAGGGTAGCCTAGGGTTAGGGTTAGGCTTAGGGTACGGCTTAGGGTACGGGTTCGGGGAGGGGTTCGGGTACGGCGTAGGGAATGGGTTAGGGTTAGGGTTAGGGTTAGTGTTAGGTTTAGGGCTCGGTTTAGGGTACGGGTTAGGATTAGGGTACATGTTGGGGTTAGGGTAGGGGGTTAGGATTACGGTACGCGTTACGGTTAGGGTAGTTATTAAACCTATCCCACTCTCTAGATACACCTTAGCACGTAAAGGAATATTATTTGGTGGTCCAGCCATGGAGAAGAGTTTAGACACTAGGGTAAGATAAGGAACACACCCATTATAAAGAAATCACATTAGGATTCTCTTTTTAAGCTGTTCCTTAAAACACTAGTGCTTAGGAAATCTATTGGAGGCAGAAGCAATCAAGGGTAGCCTAGGGTTAGGGTTAGGCTTAGGGTACGGGTTAGGGTACGGCTTAGGGTACGGGTTCGGGGAGGGCTTCGGGTACGGCGTTGGGTATGGGTTAGGGTTAGTGTTAGGGTTAGTGTTAGGGTTAGGGCTCGGTTTAGGGTATTGGTTAGGATTAGGGTACGTGTTAGGGTTAGGGTAGGGGTTAGGGTTAGGGTACACTTTAGTGTTAGGGTGGTTAATAAACCTATCCCACTCTCTAGATACCCTTTAGCACGTAAAGGAATATTATTTGGAGGTCCAGCCATGTAGAAGAGTTTAGACACTAGGATAAGATAAGGAACACACCCATTATAAAGAAATCACATTAGGATTCTCTTTTTAAGCTGTTCCTTAAAACACTAGTGCTTAGGAAATCTATTGGAGGCAGAAGCAGTCAAGGGTAGCCTAGGGTTAGGGTTAGGTTTAGGGTTAGGCATAGGGTACGGCATAGGGTACGGTTTCGGGGAGGGGTTCGGGTAGGGCGTAGGGTATGGGTTAGGGTTAGGGTTAGGGTTAGTGTTAGGGTTAGGGCTCCGTTTAGGGTACGGGTTAGGATTAGGTTACGTGTTAGGGTTAGTGTAGGGGTTAGGGTTTGGGTACGCATTAGGGTTAGGGTAGTTATTAAACCTATCCCATTCTCTAGATACCCCTTAGCACGTAAAGGAATATTATTTGGGGGTCCAGCCATGGAGAAGAGTTTAGACACTAGGATAAGATAAGGAACACACCCATTATAAAGAAATCACATAAGGATTCTCTTTTTAAGCTCTTCCTTAAAACACAAGTACTTAGGAAATCTATTGGAGGCAGAAGCAGTCAAGAGTAGCCTAGGGTTAGGGTTAGGCTTAGGGTTAGGCTTAGGGTACGGCTTAGGATACGGGTTCGAGGAGGGGTTCGGGTACGGCGTAGGGTATGGGTTAGGGTTAGGGTTAGGGTTAGTGTTAGGGTTAGGGCTCGGTTTAGTGTACGGGTTAGGATTAGGGTACGTGTTAGGGTTAGGGTAGGGGTTAGGGTTAGGGTACGCGTTGGGGTGAGTGTAGTTATTAAACCTATCCCACTCTCTATATACCCCTTAGTACGTAAAGGTATATTATTTGGAGGTCCAGCCATGGAGAAGCGTTTAGACACTAGGATAAGATAAGGAACACACCCATTATAAAGAAATCACATTAAGATTCTCTTTTTAAGCTTTTCCTTAAAACACTAGTGCTTAGGAAATCTATTGGAGGCAGAAGCAGTCAAGGGTAGCCTAGGGTTAGGGTTAGGCTTAGGGTTAGGCTTAGGGTACGGCTTAGGGTACGGGTTCGAGGAGGGGTTCGGGTAAAGCGTAGGGCATGGGTTAGGGATAAGGTTAGGATTAGTGTTAGGTTTAGGGCTCGGTTTAGGGTACGGGTTAGGATTAGGGTACATGGTAGGGTTAGGGTTAGGGTACGCGTTAGGGTTAGGGTAGTTATTAAACCTATCCCACTCTCTAGATACACCTTAGCACGTAAAGGAATATTATTTGGTGGTCCAGCCATGGAGAAGAGTTTAGACACTAGGATAAGATAAGGAACACACCCATTATAAAGAAATCACATTAGGATTCTCTTTTTAAGCTGTTCCTTAACACACTAGTGCTTAGGAAATCTATTGGAGGCAGAAGCAGTCAAGGGTAGCCTAGGGTTAGGGTTAGGCTTAGGGTACGGCGTAGGGTACGGCTTAGGGTACGGGTTCGGGGAGGGCTTCGGGTACGGCGTAGGGTATGGGTTAGGGTTAGGGTTAGGGTTAGTTTTAGGGTGAGGGCTCGGTTTAGGGTATTGGTTAGGATGAGGGTACGTGTTAGTGTTAGGGTAGGGGTTAGGGTTAGGGTACGTGTTAGTGTTAGGGTAGTTATTAAACCTATCCCACTCTCTAGATACCCCTTAGCACGTAAAGGAATATTATTTGGGGGTCCAACCATGGAGAAGAGTTGACACTAGGATAAGATAAGGAACACACCCATTACAAAGACATCACATTAGGATTCTCTTTTTAAGCTGTTCCTTAAAACACTAGTGCTTAGGAAATCTATTGGAGGCAGAAGCAATCCAGGGTAGCCTAGGGTTAGAGTTAGGTTTAGGGTTAGGCTTAGGGTACGGCTTAGGGTACGGCTTAGGGTACGGGTTCGGGGAGGGCTTCGGGTACAGCGTAGGGTATGGCTTAGGGTTAGGGTTAGGGTTAGTGTTAGGGTTAGGGCTCGGTTTAGGGTATTGGTTAGGTTTAGGGTACGTGTTAGGGTTAGGGTAGGGGTTAGGGTTAGGGTACGCGTTAGTGTTAGGGTAGTTATTAAACCTATCCCACTCTCTAGATACCCCTTAGCACGTAAAGGAATATTATTTGGAGGTCCAGCCATGGAGAAGAGTTTAGGCACTAGGATAAAATAAGGAACACACCCATTATAAAGAAATCACATTAGGATTCTCTTTTTAAGCTGTTCCTTAAAACACTAGTGCTTAGGAAATCTATTGGAGGCAGAAGCAGTCAAGGGTAGCCTAGGGTTAGGGTTAGGCTTCGGGTTAGGCTTAGGGTACGGCTTAGGGTACGGGTTCGGGGAGGGGTTCGGGTACGGCGTAGGGTATGGGTTAGGGTTAGGGTTAGGGTTAGTGTTAGGGTTAGGGCTCCGTTTAGGTTATGGGTTAGGATTAGGTTACGTGTTAGGGTTAGTGTAGGGGTTGGGTTAGGGTACGCATTAGGGTTAGGGTAGTTATTAAACCTATCCCACTCTCTAGATACCCCTTAGCACGTAAAGGAATATTATTTGGGGGTCCAGCCATGGAGAAGAGTTTAGACACTAGCATAAGATAAGGAACACACCCATTATAAAGAAATCACATTAGGATTCTATTTTTAAGCTGTTCCTTAAAACACTAGTGCTTAGGAAATCTATTGGAGGCAGAAGCAGTCAAGGGTAGGCTAGGGTTAGGGTTAGGCTTAGGGTACGGCTTAGGGTATGGCTTAGGGTACGGGTTCGGGGAGGGCTTCGGGTACGGCGTAGTGTATGGGTTAGGGTTAGGGTTAGGGTTAGTGTTAGGGTTAGGGCTCGGTTTAGGGTATTGGTTAGGTTTAGGGTACCTGTTAGGGATAGGGTACGCTTTAGTGTTAGGGTAGTTATTAAACCTATCCCACTCTCTAGATACACCTTAGCACGTAAAGTAATATTATTTGGTGGTCCAGCCATGGAGAAGAGTTTAGACACTAGGATAAGATAAGGAACACACCCATTATAAAGAAATCACATTAGGATTCTCTTTTTAAGCTGTTCCTTAAAACACTAGTGCTTAGGAAATCTATTGGAGGCAGAAGCAGTCAAGGGTAGCCTAGGGTTAGGGTTAGGCTTAGGGTACGGCTTAGGGTACGGGTTCGGGGAGGGCTTCGGGTACGGCGTAGGGTATGGGTTAGGGTTAGGGTTAGGGTTAGTGTTAGGGTTAGGGCTCGGTTTAGGGTACGGGTTAGGATTAGGGTACGAGTTAGGGTTATGGTAGAGGTTAGGGTTAGGGTACGCGTTGGGGTTAGTGTAGTTATTAAAACTATCCCACTCTCTAGATACACCTTAGCACGTAAAGAAATATTATTTGGAGGTCCAGCCATGGAGGAGCGTTTAGACACTAGGATAAGATAAGGAACACACCCATTATAAAGAAATCACATTAGGATTCTCTTTTTAAGCTGTTCCTTAAAACACTAGTGCTTAGGAAATCTATTGGAGGCAGAGGCAGTCAAGGGTAGCCTAGGGTTAGGGTTAGGCTTAGGGTACGGCTTAGGGTACGGGTTCGGGGAGGGCTTCGGGTAGGTCGTAGGGTATGTGTTAGGGTTAGGGTTAGGGTTAGTGTTAGGGTTAGGGCTCGGTTTAGGGTACGGGTTAGGATTAGGGTACGTGTTAGGGTTAGGGTAGGGGTTAGGGTTAGGGTACGCGTTAGGGTTAGGGTAGTTATTAAACCTATCCCACTCTCTAGATACCCCTTAGCACGTAAAGGAATATTTTTTGGAGATCCGGCCATGGAGAAGAGTTTAGACACTAGGATAAGATAAGGAACCCACCCATTATAAAGAAATCACATTAGGATTCTCTTTTTAAGCTGTTCCTTAAAACACTAGTGCTTAGGAAATCTATTGGAGGCAGAAGCAGTCAAGGGAAGCCTAGGGATAGGGTTAGGCTTAGGGTACGGCTTATGGTACGGCTTAGGGTACGGGTTCGGGGAGGGCTTCGTGTACGGCGTAGGGTATGGGTTAGGGTTAGGGTTAGGGTTAGTGTTAGGGTTAGGGTTCGGTTTAGGGTATTGGTTAGGATTAGGGTACGTGTTAGGGTTAGGGTAGGGGTTAGGGTTAGGGTACGCGTTAGTGTTAGGGTAGTTATTAAACCTATCCCACTCTCTAGATACCCCTTAGCACGTAAAGGAATATTATTTGGAGGTCCAGCCATGGGGAAGAGTTTAGACACTAGGATAAGATAAGGAACACACCCATTATAAAGAAATCACATTAGGATTCTCTTTTTAAGCTGTTCCTTAAAACACTAGTGCTTAGGAAATCCATTGGAGGCAGAAGCAGTCAAGGGTAGCCTAGGGTTAGGGTTAGGCTTAGGGTACGGCTTAGGGTACGGCTTAGGGTACGGGTTCGGGTAGGGCTTCGGGTACAGCGTAGGGTATGGCTTAGGGTTAGGGTTAGGGTTAGTGTTAGGGTTAGGGCTCGGTTTAGGGTATTGGTTAGGATTAGGGTACGTGTTAGGGTTAGGGTAGGGGTTAGGGTTAGGGTACGCGTTAGTGTTAGGGTAGTTATTAAACCTATCCCACTCTCTAGATACCCCTTAGCACGTAAAGGAATATTATTTGGAGGTCCAGACATGGAGAAGAGTTTAGGCACTAGGATAAAATAAGGAACACACCCATTATAAAGAAATCACATTAGGATTCTCTTTTTAAGCTGTTCCTTAAAACACTAGTGCTTAGGAAATCTATTGGAGGCAGAAGCAGTCAAGGGTAGCCTAGGGTTAGGGTTAGGCTTGGGGTTAGGCTTAGGGTACGGCTTAGTGTACGGCTTAGGGTACGGGTTCGGGGAGGGCTTCGGGTACGTCGTAGGGTATGGGTTAGGGTTAGGGTTAGGGTTAGTGTTAGGGCTCGGTTTAGGGTACGGGTTAGGATTAGGGTACGTGTTAGGGTTAGGGTAGGGGTTAGGTTTAGGGTACGCGTTGGGGTGAGTGTAGTTATTAAACCTATCCCACTCTCTATATACCCCTTAGCACGTAAAGGTATATTATTTGGAGGTCCAGCCATGGAGAAGCGTTTAGACACTAGGATAAGATAAGAAACACACCCATTATAAAGAAATCACATTAGGATTCTCTTTTTAAGCTTTTCCTTAAAACACTAGTACTTAGGAAATCTATTGGAGGCAGAAGCAGTCAAGGGTAGCCTAGGGTTAGGGTTAGGCTTAGGGTTAGGCTTAGGGTACGGCTTAGGGTATGGCTTAGGGTACGGGTTCGGGGAGGGCTTCGGGTACGGCGTAGTGTATGGGTTAGGGTTAGGGTTAGGGTTAGTGTTAGGGTTAGGGCTCGGTTTAGGGTATTGGTTAGGTTTAGGGTACCTGTTAGGGTTAGGGTACGCGTTAGGGTTAGGGTAGTTATTAAACCTATCCCACTCTCTAGATACACCTTAGCACGTAAAGGAATATTATTTGGTGGTCCAGCCATGGAGAAGAGTTTAGACACTAGGATAAGATAAGGAACACACCCATTATAAAGAAATCACATTAGGATTCTCTTTTTAAGCTGTTCCTTATAACACTAGTGCTTAGGAAATCTATTGGAGGCAGAAGCAGTCAAGGGTAGCCTAGGGTTAGGGTTAGGCTTATGGTACGGCTTAGGGTACGGGTTCGGGGAGGGCTTCGTGTACGGCGTAGGGTATGGGTTAGGGTTAGGGTTAGGGTTAGTGTTAGGGTTAGGGTTCGGTTTAGGGTATTGGTTAGGATTAGGGTACGTGTTAGGGTTAGGGTAGGGGTTAGATTTAGGGTACGCGTTAGTGTTAGGGTAGTTATTAAACCGATCCCACTCTCTAGATACCCCTTAGCACGTAAAGGAATATTATTTGGAGGTCCAGCCATGGGGAAGAGTTTAGACACTAGGATAAGATAAGGAACACACCCATTATAAAGAAATCACATTAGGATTCTCTTTTTAAGCTGTTCCTTAAAACACTAGTGCTTAGGAAATCCATTGGAGGCAGAAGCAGTCAAGGGTAGCCTAGGGTTAGGGTTAGGCTTAGGGTACGGCTTAGGGTACGGCTTAGGGTACGGGTTCGGGTAGGGCTTTGGGTACAGCGTAGGGTATGGCTTAGGGTTAGGGTTAGGGTTAGTGTTAGGTTTAAGTCTCGGTTTAGGGTATTGGTTAGGATTAGGGTACGTGTTAGGGTTAGGGTAGGGGTTAGGGTTAGGGTACGCGTTAGTGTTAGGGTAGTTATTAAAACTATCCCACTCTCTAGATACCCCTTAGCACGTAAAGGAATATTATTTGGGGGTCCAGCCATGGAGAAGAGTTTAGACACTAGCATAAGATAAGGAAAACACCCATTATAAAGAAATCACATTAGGATTCTCTTTTTAAGCTGTTCCTTAAAACACTAGTGCTTAGGAAATCTATTGGAGGCAGAAGCAGTCAAGGGTAGCCTAGGGTTAGGGTTAGGCTTAGGGTTAGGCTTAGGGTACGGCTTAGGGTATGGCTTAGGGTACGGGTTCGGGGAGGGCTTCGGGTAGGGCGTAGTGTATGGGTTAGGGTTAGGGTTAGGGTTAGTGTTAGGGTTAGGGCTCGGTTTAGGGTATTGGTTAGGTTTAGGGTACCTGTTAGGGTTAGGGTACGCTTTAGTGTTAGGGTAGTTATTAAACCTATCCCACTCTCTAGATACACCTTAGCACGTAAAGGAATATTATTTGGTGGTCCAGCCATGGAGAAGAGTTTAGACACTAGGATAAGATAAGGAACACACCCATTATAAAGAAATCACATTAGGATTCTCTTTTTAAGCTGTTCCTTAAAACACTAGTGCTTAGGAAATCTATTGGAGGCAGAAGCAGTCAAGGGTAGCCTAGGGTTAGGGTTAGGTTTAGGGTTAGGCATAGGGTACGGCATAGGGTACGGTTTCGGGGAGGGGTTCGGGTAGGGCGTAGGGTATGGGTTAGGGTTAGGGTTAGGGTTAGTGTTAGGGTTAGGGCTCGGTTTAGTGTACGGGTTAGGATTAGGGTACGTGTTAGGGTTAGGGTAGGGGTTAGGGTTAGGGTACGCGTTGGGGTGAGTGTAGTTATTAAACCTATCCCACTCTCTATATACCCCTTAGCACGTAAAGGTATATTATTTGGAGGTCCAGCCATGGAGAAGCGTTTAGACACTAGGATAAGATAAGGAACACACCCATTATAAAGAAATCACATTAGGATTCTCTTTTTAAGCTTTTCCTTAAAACACTAGTGCTTAGGAAATCTATTGGAGGCAGAAGCAGTCAAGGGTAGCCTAGGGTTAGGGTTAGGCTTAGGGTTAGGCTTAGGGTACGGCTTAGGGTACGGGTTCGGGGAGGGCTTCGGGTACGGCGTAGGGTATGGGTTAGGGTTAGGGTTAGGGTTAGTGTTAGGCTTAGGGCTCGGTTTAGGGTACGGTTTAGGATTAGGGTACGTGTTAGGGTTATGGTAGAGGGTAGTGTTAGGGTACGCGTTGGGGTTAGTGTAGTTATTAAACCTATCCCACTCTCTATATACCCCTTAGCACGTAAAGGAATATTATTTGGAGGTCCAGCCATGGAGAAGAGTTTAGACATTAGGATAAGGTAAGGAACACACCCATTATAAAGAAATCACATTAGGATTCTCTTTTTAAGCTTTTCCTTAAAACACTAGTGCTTAGGAAATCTATTGGAGGCAGAAGCACTCAAGGGTAGCCGAGGGTTAGGGTTAGGCTTAGGGTACGGCTTAGGGTACAGCTTAGGGTACGTGTTCGGGGAGGGCTTCGGGTACGGCATAGCGTATGGGTTAGGGTTAGGGTTAGGGTTAGTGTTAGGGTTAGGGCTCGGTTTAGGGTATTGTTTAGGATTAGAGTACGTGTTAGGGTTAGGGTAGGGGTTAGGGTTAGGGTACGCGTTGGGGTGAGTGTAGTTATTAAACCTATCCCACTCTCTATATACCCCTTAGCACGTAAAGGTCTATTATTTGGAGGTCCAGCCATGGAGAAGCGTTTAGACACTAGGATAAGATAAGGAACACACACATTATAAAGAAATCACATTAGGATTCTCTTTTTAAGCTGTTCCTTAAAACACTAGTTCTTAGGAAATCTATTGGAGGCAGAAGCAGTCAAGGGTAGCCTAGGGTTAGGGTTAGGCTTAGGGTACGGCTTAGGGTACGGCTTAGGGTACGGGTTCGGGGAGCGGTTCGTGTACGGCGTAGGGTATGCTTTAGGGTTAGGGTTAGGGTTAGTGTGAGGGTTAGGGCTCGGTTTAGGGTACGGGTTAGGATTAGGGTACGTGTTAGGGTTATGGTAGAGGTTAGGGTTAGGGTTCGCGTTGGGGTTAGTATAGTTATTAAACCTATCCCAGTCTCTATATACCCCTTAGCACGTAAAGGAATATTATTTGGAGGTCCAGCCATGGAGGAGCGTTTAGACACTAGGATAAGATAAGGAACACACCCATTATAAAGAAATCACATTAGGATTCTCTTTTTAAGCTGTTTCTTAAAACACTAGTGCTTAGGACATCTATTGGAGGCAGAAGCAGTCAAGGGTAGCCTAGGGTTAGGGTTAGGCTTAGGGTACGGCTTAGGGTATGGGTTCGGGGAGGGCTTCGGGTACAGCGTAGGGTATGGGTTAGGGTTAGGGTTAGGGTTAGTGTTAGGGTTAGGGCTCGGTTTAGGTTATTGGTTAGGATTAGGGTACGTGTTAGTGTTAGGGTAGGGTTTAGGGTTAGGGTACGCGTTAGTGTTAGGGTAGTTATTAAACCTATCCCACTCTCTAGATACCCCTTAGCACGTAAAGGAATATTATTTGGAGGTCCAGCCATCGAGAAGAGTTTAGACACTAGGATAATATAAGGAACACACCCATTATAAAGAAATCACATTAGGATTCTCTTTTTAAGCTGTTCCTTAAAACACTAGTGCTTAAGAAATCCATTGGAGGCAGAAGCAGTCAAGGGTAGCCTAGGGTTAGGGTTAGGCTTAGGGTACGGCTTAGGGTACGGCTTAGGGTACGGGTTTGGGGAGGGCTTCGGGTACGGCGTAGGGTATGGGTTAGGGTTAGTGTTAGGGTTAGTGTTAGGGTTAGGGCTCGGTTTAGGGTATTTGTTAGGATTAGAGTACGTGTTAGGGTTAGGGTAGGGGTTAGGGTTAGGGTACGCATTAGTGTTAGAGTAGTTATTAAACCTATCCCTCTCTCTAGATACTCCTTAGCACATAAAGGAATATTATTTGGAGGTCCAGCCATGGAGAAGAGTTTAGACACTAGGATAAGATAAGGAACACACCCATTATAAAGAAATCACATTAGGATTCTCTTTTTAAGCTGTTCCTTAAAACACTAGTGCTTAGGAAATCTATTGGAGGCAGAAGCAGTCAAGGGTAGCCTAGGGTTAGGGTTAGGCTTAGGGTACGGCTTAGGGTACGGGTTCGGGGAGGGGTTCGGGTACGGCGTAGGGAATGGGTTAGGGTTAGGGTTAGGGTTAGTGTTAGGTTTAGGGCTCGGTTTAGGGTACGGGTTAGGATTAGGGTACATGTTGGGGTTAGGGTAGGGGGTTAGGATTACGGTACGCGTTACGGTTAGGGTAGTTATTAAACCTATCCCACTCTCTAGATACACCTTAGCACGTAAAGGAATATTATTTGGTGGTCCAGCCATGGAGAAGAGTTTAGACACTAGGGTAAGATAAGGAACACACCCATTATAAAGAAATCACATTAGGATTCTCTTTTTAAGCTGTTCCTTAAAACACTAGTGCTTAGGAAATCTATTGGAGGCAGAAGCAATCAAGGGTAGCCTAGGGTTAGGGTTAGGCTTAGGGTACGGCTTAGGGTACGGCTTAGGGTACGGGTTCGGGGAGGGCTTCGGGTACGGCGTTGGGTATGGGTTAGGGTTAGTGTTAGGGTTAGTGTTAGGGTTAGGGCTCGGTTTAGGGTATTTGTTAGGATTAGGGTACGTGTTAGGGTTAGGGTAGGGGTTAGGGTTAGGGTACACTTTAGTGTTAGGGTGGTTAATAAACCTATCCCACTCTCTAGATACCCTTTAGCACGTAAAGGAATATTATTTGGAGGTCCAGCCATGTAGAAGAGTTTAGACACTAGGATAAGATAAGGAACACACCCATTATAAAGAAATCACATTAGGATTCTCTTTTTAAGCTGTTCCTTAAAACACTAGTGCTTAGGAAATCTATTGGAGGCAGAAGCAGTCAAGGGTAGCCTAGGGTTAGGGTTAGGTTTAGGGTTAGGCATAGGGTACGGCATAGGGTACGGTTTCGGGGAGGGGTTCGGGTAGGGCGTAGGGTATGGGTTAGGGTTAGGGTTAGGGTTAGTGTTAGGGTTAGGGCTCGGTTTAGTGTACGGGTTAGGATTAGGGTACGTGTTAGGGTTAGGGTAGGGGTTAGGGTTAGGGTACGCGTTGGGGTGAGTGTAGTTATTAAACCTATCCCACTCTCTATATACCCCTTAGTACGTAAAGGTATATTATTTGGAGGTCCAGCCATGGAGAAGCGTTTAGACACTAGGATAAGATAAGGAACACACCCATTATAAAGAAATCACATTAAGATTCTCTTTTTAAGCTTTTCCTTAAAACACTAGTGCTTAGGAAATCTATTGGAGGCAGAAGCAGTCAAGGGTAGCCTAGGGTTAGGCTTAGGGTACAGCTTAGGGTACGGCTTAGGGTACGGGTTCGGGTAGGGCTTTGGGTACAGCGTAGGGTATGGCTTAGGGTTAGGGTTAGGGTTAGTGTTAGGTTTAGGGCTCGGTTTAGGGTATTGGTTAGGATTAGGGTACGTGTTAGGGTTAGGGTAGGGGTTAGGGTTAGGGTACGCGTTAGTGTTAGGGTAGTTATTAAACCTATCCCACTCTCTAGATACCCCTTAGCACGTAAAGGAATATTATTTGGAGGTCCAGCCATGGAGAAGAGTTTAGGCACTAGGATAAAATAAGGAACACACCCATTATAAAGAAATCACATTAGGATTCTCTTTTTAAGCTGTTCCTTAAAACACTAGTGCTTAGGAAATCTATTGGAGGCAGAAGCAGTCAAGGGTAGCCTAGGGTTAGGGTTAGGCTTGGGGTTAGGCTTAGGGTACGGCTTAGGGTACGGGTTCGGGGAGGGGTTCGGGTACGGCGTAGGGTATGGGTTAGGGTTAGGGTTAGGGTTAGTGTTAGGGTTAGGGCTCCGTTAAGGTTATGGGTTAGGATTAGGTTACGTGTTAGGGTTAGTGTAGGGGTTGGGTTAGGGTACGCATTAGGGTTAGGGTAGTTATTAAACCTATCCCACTCTCTAGATACCCCTTAGCACGTAAAGGAATATTATTTGGGGGTCCAGCCATGGAGAAGAGTTTAGACACTAGCATAAGATAAGGAACACACCCATTATAAAGAAATCACATTAGGATTCTATTTTTAAGCTGTTCCTTAAAACACTAGTGCTTAGGAAATCTATTGGAGGCAGAAGCAGTCAAGGGTAGGCTAGGGTTAGGGTTAGGCTTAGGGTACGGCTTAGGGTATGGCTTAGGATACGGGTTCGGGGAGGGCTTCGGGTACGGCGTAGTGTATGGGTTAGGGTTAGGGTTAGGGTTAGTGTTAGGGTTAGGGCTCGGTTTAGGGTATTGGTTAGGTTTAGGGTACCTGTTAGGGTTAGGGTACGCTTTAGTGTTAGGGTAGTTATTAAACCTATCCCACTCTCTAGATACACCTTAGCACGTAAAGGAATATTATTTGGTGGTCCAGCCATGGAGAAGAGTTTAGACACTAGGATAAGATAAGGAACACACCCATTATAAAGAAATCACATTAGGATTCTCTTTTTAAGCTGTTCCTTAAAACACTAGTGCTTAGGAAATCTATTGGAGGCAGAAGCAGTCAAGGGTAGCCTAGGGTTAGGGTTAGGCTTAGGGTTAGGCTTAGGGTACGGCTTAGGGTACGGGTTCGGGGAGGGATTCGGGTACGGCGTAGGGTATGGCTTAGGGTTAGGGTTAGGGTTAGTGTGAGGGTTAGGGCTCGGTTTAGGGTACGGGTTAGGATTAGGGTACGTGTTAGGGTTATGGTAGAGGTTAGGGTTAGGGTTCGCGTTGGGGTTAGTGTAGTTATTAAACCTATCCCAGTCTCTATATACCCCTTAGCACGTAAAGGAATATTATTTGGAGGTCCAGCCATGGAGGAGCGTTTAGAAACTAGGATAAGATAAGGAACACACCCATTATAAAGAAATCACATTAGGATTCTCTTTTTAAGCTGTTTCTTAAAACACTAGTGCTTAGGACATCTATTGGAGGCAGAAGCAGTCAAGGGTAGCCTAGGGTTAGGGTTAGGCTTAGCGTACGGCTTAGGGTACGGGTTCGGGGAGGGCTTCGGATACAGCGTAGGGTATGGGTTATGGTTAGGGTTAGGGATAGTGTTAGGGTTAGGGCTCGGTTTAGGTTATTGGTTAGGATTAGGGTACGTGTTAGTGTTAGGGTAGGGTTTAGGGTTAGGGTACGCGTTAGTGTTAGGGTAGTTATTAAACCTATCCCACTCTCTAGATACCCCTTAGCACGTAAAGGAATATTATTTGGAGGTCCAGCCATCGAGAAGAGTTTAGACACTAGGATAATATAAGGAACACACCCATTATAAAGAAATCACATTAGGATTCTCTTTTTAAGCTGTTCCTTAAAACACTAGTGCTTAAGAAATCCATTGGAGGCAGAAGCAGTCAAGGGTAGCCTAGGGTTAGGGTTAGGCTTAGGGTACGGCTTAGGGTACGGCTTAGGGTACGGGTTCGGGTAGGGCTTCGGGTACGGCGTAGGGTATGGGTTAGGGTTAGTGTTAGGTTTAGGGCTCGGTTTAGGGTATTGGTTAGGATTAGGGTACGTGTTAGGGTTAGGGTAGGGGTTAGGGTTAGGGTACGCGTTAGTGTTAGGGTAGTTATTAAACCTATCCCACTCTCTAGATACCCCTTAGCACGTAAAGGAATATTATTTGGAGGTCCAGCCATCGAGAAGAGTTTAGACACTAGGATAAGATAAGGAACACACCCATTATAAAGAAATCACATTAGGATTCTCTTTTTAAGCTGTTCCTTAAAACACTAGTGCTTAGGAAATCTATTGGAGGCAGACGCAGTCAAGGGTAGCCTAGGGTTAGGGTTAGGCTTAGGGTACGGCTTAGGGTACGGCTTAGGGTACGGGTTCGGGGAGGGCTTCGGGTACGGCGTTGGGTATGGGTTAGGGTTAGTGTTAGGGTTAGTGTTAGGGTTAGGGCTCGGTTTAGGGTATTGGTTAGGATTAGGGTACGTGTTAGGGTTAGGGTAGGGGTTAGGGTTAGGGTACACTTTAGTGTTAGGGTGGTTAATAAACCTATCCCACTCTCTAGATACCCTTTAGCACGTAAAGGAATATTATTTGGAGGTCCAGCCATGTAGAAGAGTTTAGACACTAGGATAAGATAAGGAACACACCCATTATAAAGAAATCACATTAGGATTCTCTTTTTAAGCTGTTCCTTAAAACACTAGTGCTTAGGAAATCTATTGGAGGCAGAAGCAGTCAAGGGTAGCCTAGGGTTAGGGTTAGGTTTAGGGTTAGGCATAGGGTACGGCATAGGGTACGGTTTCGGGGAGGGGTTCGGGTAGGGCGTAGGGTATGGGTTAGGGTTAGGGTTAGGGTTAGTGTTAGGGTTAGGGCTCGGTTTAGTGTACGGGTTAGGATTAGGGTACGTGTTAGGGTTAGGGTAGGGGTTAGGGTTAGGGTACGCGTTGGGGTGAGTGTAGTTATTAAACCTATCCCACTCTCTATATACCCCTTAGTACGTAAAGGTATATTATTTGGAGGTCCAGCCATGGAGAAGCGTTTAGACACTAGGATAAGATAAGGAACACACCCATTATAAAGAAATCACATTAAGATTCTCTTTTTAAGCTTTTCCTTAAAACACTAGTGCTTAGGAAATCTATTGGAGGCAGAAGCAGTCAAGGGTAGCCTAGGGTTAGGCTTAGGGTACAGCTTAGGGTACGGCTTAGGGTACGGGTTCGGGTAGGGCTTTGGGTACAGCGTAGGGTATGGCTTAGGGTTAGGGTTAGGGTTAGTGTTAGGTTTAGGGCTCGGTTTAGGGTATTGGTTAGGATTAGGGTACGTGTTAGGGTTAGGGTAGGGGTTAGGGTTAGGGTACGCGTTAGTGTTAGGGTAGTTATTAAACCTATCCCACTCTCTAGATACCCCTTAGCACGTAAAGGAATATTATTTGGAGGTCCAGCCATGGAGAAGAGTTTAGGCACTAGGATAAAATAAGGAACACACCCATTATAAAGAAATCACATTAGGATTCTCTTTTTAAGCTGTTCCTTAAAACACTAGTGCTTAGGAAATCTATTGGAGGCAGAAGCAGTCAAGGGTAGCCTAGGGTTAGGGTTAGGCTTGGGGTTAGGCTTAGGGTACGGCTTAGGGTACGGGTTCGGGGAGGGGTTCGGGTACGGCGTAGGGTATGGGTTAGGGTTAGGGTTAGGGTTAGTGTTAGGGTTAGGGCTCCGTTAAGGTTATGGGTTAGGATTAGGTTACGTGTTAGGGTTAGTGTAGGGGTTGGGTTAGGGTACGCATTAGGGTTAGGGTAGTTATTAAACCTATCCCACTCTCTAGATACCCCTTAGCACGTAAAGGAATATTATTTGGGGGTCCAGCCATGGAGAAGAGTTTAGACACTAGCATAAGATAAGGAACACACCCATTATAAAGAAATCACATTAGGATTCTATTTTTAAGCTGTTCCTTAAAACACTAGTGCTTAGGAAATCTATTGGAGGCAGAAGCAGTCAAGGGTAGGCTAGGGTTAGGGTTAGGCTTAGGGTACGGCTTAGGGTATGGCTTAGGATACGGGTTCGGGGAGGGCTTCGGGTACGGCGTAGTGTATGGGTTAGGGTTAGGGTTAGGGTTAGTGTTAGGGTTAGGGCTCGGTTTAGGGTATTGGTTAGGTTTAGGGTACCTGTTAGGGTTAGGGTACGCTTTAGTGTTAGGGTAGTTATTAAACCTATCCCACTCTCTAGATACACCTTAGCACGTAAAGGAATATTATTTGGTGGTCCAGCCATGGAGAAGAGTTTAGACACTAGGATAAGATAAGGAACACACCCATTATAAAGAAATCACATTAGGATTCTCTTTTTAAGCTGTTCCTTAAAACACTAGTGCTTAGGAAATCTATTGGAGGCAGAAGCAGTCAAGGGTAGCCTAGGGTTAGGGTTAGGCTTAGGGTTAGGCTTAGGGTACGGCTTAGGGTACGGGTTCGGGGAGGGATTCGGGTACGGCGTAGGGTATGGCTTAGGGTTAGGGTTAGGGTTAGTGTGAGGGTTAGGGCTCGGTTTAGGGTACGGGTTAGGATTAGGGTACGTGTTAGGGTTATGGTAGAGGTTAGGGTTAGGGTTCGCGTTGGGGTTAGTGTAGTTATTAAACCTATCCGAGTCTCTATATACCCCTTAGCACGTAAAGGAATATTATTTGGAGGTCCAGCCATGGAGGAGCGTTTAGACACTAGGATAAGATAAGGAACACACCCATTATAAAGAAATCACATTAGGATTCTCTTTTTAAGCTGTTTCTTAAAACACTAGTGCTTAGGACATCTATTGGAGGCAGAAGCAGTCAAGGGTAGCCTAGGGTTAGGGTTAGGCTTAGCGTACGGCTTAGGGTACGGGTTCGGGGAGGGCTTCGGATACAGCGTAGGGTATGGGTTAGGGTTAGGGTTAGGGATAGTGTTAGGGTTAGGGCTCGGTTTAGGTTATTGGTTAGGATTAGGGTACGTGTTAGTGTTAGGGTAGGGTTTAGGGTTAGGGTACGCGTTAGTGTTAGGGTAGTTATTAAACCTATCCCACTCTCTAGATACCCCTTAGCACGTAAAGGAATATTATTTGGAGGTCCAGCCATCGAGAAGAGTTTAGACACTAGGATAATATAAGGAACACACCCATTATAAAGAAATCACATTAGGATTCTCTTTTTAAGCTGTTCCTTAAAACACTAGTGCTTAAGAAATCCATTGGAGGCAGAAGCAGTCAAGGGTAGCCTAGGGTTAGGGTTAGGCTTAGGGTACGGCTTAGGGTACGGCTTAGGGTACGGGTTCGGGTAGGGCTTCGGGTACGGCGTAGGGTATGGGTTAGGGTTAGTGTTAGGTTTAGGGCTCGGTTTAGGGTATTGGTTAGGATTAGGGTACGTGTTAGGGTTAGGGTAGGGGTTAGGGTTAGGGTACGCGTTAGTGTTAGGGTAGTTATTAAACCTATCCCACTCTCTAGATACCCCTTAGCACGTAAAGGAATATTATTTGGAGGTCCAGCCATCGAGAAGAGTTTAGACACTAGGATAAGATAAGGAACACACCCATTATAAAGAAATCACATTAGGATTCTCTTTTTAAGCTGTTCCTTAAAACACTAGTGCTTAGGAAATCTATTGGAGGCAGACGCAGTCAAGGGTAGCCTAGGGTTAGGGTTAGGCTTAGGGTACGGCTTAGGGTACGGCTTAGGGTACGGGTTCGGGGAGGGCTTCGGGTACGGCGTTGGGTATGGGTTAGGGTTAGTGTTAGGGTTAGTGTTAGGGTTAGGGCTCGGTTTAGGGTATTGGTTAGGATTAGGGTACGTGTTAGGGTTAGGGTAGGGGTTAGGGTTAGGGTACACTTTAGTGTTAGGGTGGTTATTAAACCTATCCCACTCTCTAGATACCCCTTAGCACGTAAAGGAATATTATTTGGAGGTCCAGCCATGTAGAAGAGTTTAGACACTAGGATAAGATAAGGAACACACCCATTATAAAGAAATCACATTAGGATTCTCTTTTTAAGCTGTTCCTTAAAACACTAGTGCTTAGGAAATCTATTGGAGGCAGAAGCAGTCAAAGGTAGCCTAGGGTTAGGGTTAGGTTTAGGGTTAGGCATAGGGTACGGCATAGGGTACGGTTTCGGGGAGGGGTTCGGGTAGGGCGTAGGGTATGGGTTAGGGTTAGGGTTAGGGTTAGTGTTAGGGTTAGGGCTCCGTTTAGGGTACGGGTTAGGATTAGGTTACGTGTTAGGGTTAGTGTAGGGGTTAGGGTTTGGGTACGCATTAGGGTTAGGGTAGTTATTAAACCTATCCCATTCTCTAGATACCCCTTAGCACGTAAAGGAATATTATTTGGGGGTCCAGCCATGGAGAAGAGTTTAGACACTAGGATAAGATAAGGAACACACCCATTATAAAGAAATCACATAAGGATTCTCTTTTTAAGCTCTTCCTTAAAACACAAGTACTTAGGAAATCTATTGGAGGCAGAAGCAGTCAAGAGTAGCCTAGGGTTAGGGTTAGGCTTAGGGTTAGGCTTAGGGTACGGCTTAGGATACGGGTTCGAGGAGGGGTTCGGGTAAAGCGTAGGGCATGGGTTAGGGTTAAGGTTAGGGTTAGTGTTAGGTTTAGGGCTCGGTTTAGGGTACGGGTTAGGATTAGGGTACATGGTAGGGTTAGGGTTAGGGTACGCGTTAGGGTTAGGGTAGTTATTAAACCTATCCCACTCTCTAGATACACCTTAGCACGTAAAGGAATATTATTTGGTGGTCCAGCCATGGAGAAGAGTTTAGACACTAGGATAAGATAAGGAACACACCCATTATAAAGAAATCACATTAGGATTCTCTTTTTAAGCTGTTCCTTAACACACTAGTGCTTAGGAAATCTATTGGAGGCAGAAGCAGTCAAGGGTAGCCTAGGGTTAGGGTTAGGCTTAGGGTACGGCGTAGGGTACGGCTTAGGGTACGGGTTCGGGGAGGGCTTCGGGTACGGCGTAGGGTATGGGTTAGGGTTAGGGTTAGGGTTAGTTTTAGGGTGAGGGCTCGGTTTAGGGTATTGGTTAGGATGAGGGTACGTGTTAGTGTTAGGGTAGGGGTTAGGGTTAGGGTACGTGTTAGTGTTAGGGTAGTTATTAAACCTATCCCACTCTCTAGATACCCCTTAGCACGTAAAGGAATATTATTTGGGGGTCCAACCATGGAGAAGAGTTGACACTAGGATAAGATAAGGAACACACCCATTACAAAGAAATCACATTAGGATTCTCTTTTTAAGCTGTTCCTTAAAACACTAGTGCTTAGGAAATCTATTGGAGGCAGAAGCAGTCAAGGGTAGCCTAGGGTTAGGGTTAGGCTTAGGGTACGGCTTAGGGTACGGCTTAGGGTACGGGTTCGGGGAGGGCTTCGGGTACGGCGTAGGGTATGGGTTAGGGTTAGGTTTAGGGTTAGGGTTAGGGTTAGGGCTCGGTTTAGGGTACGGGTTAGGATTAGGGTACGTGTTAGGGTTATGGTATAGGTTAGGGTTAGGGTACGCGTTGGGGTTAGTGTAGTTATTAAACGTATCCCACTCTCTATATACCCCTTAGCACGTAAAGGAATATTATTTGGAGGACCAGCCATGGAGGAGCGTTTAGACACTAGGATAAGAAAAGGAACACACCCATTATAAAGAAATCACATTAGGATTCTCTTTTTAAGCTGTTCCTTAAAACACTAGTGCTTAGGAAATCTATTGGAGGCAGAAGCAGTCAAGGGAAGCCTAGGGATAGGGTTAGGCTTCGGGTACGGCTTATGGTACGGCTTAGGGTACGGGTTCGGGGAGGGATTCGTGTACGGCGTAGGGTATTGGTTAGGGTTAGGGTTAGGGTTAGTGTTAGGGTTAGGGTTCGGTTTAGGGTATTGATTAGGATTAGGGTACGTGTTAGGGTTAGGGTAGGGGTTAGGGTTAGGGTACTCGTTAGTGTTAGGGTAGTTATTAAACCTATCCCACTCTCTAGATACCCCTTAGCACGTAAAGGAATATTATTTGGAGGTCCAGCCATGGGGAAGAGTTTAGACACTAGGATAAGATAAGGAACACACACATTATAAAGAAATCACATTAGGATTCTCTTTTTAAGCTGTTCCTTAAAACACTAGTGCTTAGGAAATCCATTGGAGGCAGAAGCAGTCAAGGGTAGCCTAGGGTTAGGATTAGGCTTGGGGTTAGGCTTAGGGTACGGCTTAGTGTACGGCTTAGGGTACGGGTTCGGGGAGGGCTTCGGGTACGTCGTAGGGTATGGGTTAGGGTTAGGGTTAGGGTTAGTGTTAGGGTTAGGGCTCGGTTTAGGGTACGGGTTAGGATTAGGGTACGTGTTAGGGTTAGGGTAGGGGTTAGGTTTAGTGTACGCGTTGGGGTGAGTGTAGTTATTAAACCTATCCCACTCTCTATATACCCCTTAGCACGTAAAGGTATATTATTTGGAGGTCCAGCCATGGAGAAGCGTTTAGACACTAGGATAAGATAAGGAACACACCCATTATAAAGAAATCACATTAGGATTCTCTTTTTAAGCTGTTCCTTAAAACACTAGTGCTTAGGAAATCTATTGGAGGCAGAAGCAGTCAAGGGTAGCCTAGGGTTAGGGTTAGTCTTAGGGTAAGGCTTAGGGTACGGGTTCGGGGAGGGCTTCGGGTTCAGCGTAGGGTATGGCTTAGGGTTAGGGTTAGGGTTAGTGTTAGGTTTAGGGCTCGGTTTAGGGTATTTGTTAGGATTAGGGTACGTGTTAGGGTTAGGGTAGGGGTTAGGGTTAGGGTACGCGTTAGTGTTAGGGTAGTTATTAAACCTATCCCACTCTCTAGATACCCCTTAGCACGTAAAGGAATATTATTTGGAGGTCCAGCCATGGAGAACAGTTTAGACACTAGGATAAGATAAGGAACACACCCATTATAAAGAAATCACATTAGGATTCTCTTTTTAAGCTGTTCCTTAAAACACTAGTGCTTAGGAAATCTATTGGAGGCAGAAGCAGTCAAGGGTAGCCTAGGGTTAGGGTTAGGCTTGGGGTTAGGCTTAGGGTACGGCTTAGGGTACGGGTTCGGGGAGGGGTTCGGGTACGGCGTAGGGTATGGGTTAGGGTTAGGGTTAGGGTTAGTGTTAGGGTTAGGGCTCCGTTTAGGTTATGGGTTAGGATTAGGTTACGTGTTAGGGTTAGTGTAGGGGTTGGGTTAGGGTACGCATTAGGGTTAGGGTAGTTATTAAACCTATCCCACTCTCTAGATACCCCTTAGCACGTAAAGGAATATTATTTGGGGGTCCAGCCATGGAGAAGAGTTTAGACACTAGCATAAGATAAGGAACACACCCATTATAAAGAAATCACATTAGGATTCTCTTTTTAAGCTGTTCCTTAAAACACTAGTGCTTAGGAAATCTATTGGAGGCAGAAGCAGTCAAGGGTAGCCTAGGGTTAGGGTTAGGCTTAGGGTTAGGCTTAGGGTACGGCTTAGGGTATGGCTTAGGGTACGGGTTCGGGGAGGGCTTCGGGTACGGCGTAGTGTATGGGTTAGGGTTAGGGTTAGGGTTAGTGTTAGGGTTAGGGCTCGGTTTAGGGTATTGGTTAGGTTTAGGGTACCTGTTAGGGTTAGGGTACGCGTTAGGGTTAGGGTAGTTATTAAACCTATCCCACTCTCTAGATACACCTTAGCACGTAAAGGAATATTATTTGGTGGTCCAGCCATGGAGAAGAGTTTAGACACTAGGATAAGATAAGGAACACACCCATTATAAAGAAATCACATTAGGATTCTCTTTTTAAGCTGTTCCTTATAACACTAGTGCTTAGGAAATCTATTGGAGGCAGAAGCAGTCAAGGGTAGCCTAGGGTTAGGGTTAGGCTTATGGTACGGCTTAGGGTACGGGTTCGGGGAGGGCTTCGTGTACGGCGTAGGGTATGGGTTAGGGTTAGGGTTAGGGTTAGTGTTAGGGTTAGGGTTCGGTTTAGGGTATTGGTTAGGATTAGGGTACGTTTTAGGGTTAGGGTAGGGGTTAGATTTAGGGTACGCGTTAGTGTTAGGGTAGTTATTAAACCGATCCCACTCTCTAGATACCCCTTAGCACGTAAAGGAATATTATTTGGAGGTCCAGCCATGGGGAAGAGTTTAGACACTAGGATAAGATAAGGAACACACCCATTATAAAGAAATCACATTAGGATTCTCTTTTTAAGCTGTTCCTTAAAACACTAGTGCTTAGGAAATCCATTGGAGGCAGAAGCAGTCAAGGGTAGCCTAGGGTTAGGGTTAGGCTTAGGGTACGGCTTAGGGTACGGCTTAGGGTACGGGTTCGGGTAGGGCTTTGGGTACAGCGTAGGGTATGGCTTAGGGTTAGGGTTAGGGTTAGTGTTAGGTTTAAGTCTCGGTTTAGGGTATTGGTTAGGATTAGGGTACGTGTTAGGGTTAGGGTAGGGGTTAGGGTTAGGGTACGCGTTAGTGTTAGGGTAGTTATTAAAACTATCCCACTCTCTAGATACCCCTTAGCACGTAAAGGAATATTATTTGGGGGTCCAGCCATGGAGAAGAGTTTAGACACTAGCATAAGATAAGGAAAACACCCATTATAAAGAAATCACATTAGGATTCTCTTTTTAAGCTGTTCCTTAAAACACTAGTGCTTAGGAAATCTATTGGAGGCAGAAGCAGTCAAGGGTAGCCTAGGGTTAGGGTTAGGCTTAGGGTTAGGCTTAGGGTACGGCTTAGGGTATGGCTTAGGGTACGGGTTCGGGGAGGGCTTCGGGTAGGGCGTAGTGTATGGGTTAGGGTTAGGGTTAGGGTTAGTGTTAGGGTTAGGGCTCGGTTTAGGGTATTGGTTAGGTTTAGGGTACCTGTTAGGGTTAGGGTACGCTTTAGTGTTAGGGTAGTTATTAAACCTATCCCACTCTCTAGATACACCTTAGCACGTAAAGGAATATTATTTGGTGGTCCAGCCATGGAGAAGAGTTTAGACACTAGGATAAGATAAGGAACACACCCATTATAAAGAAATCACATTAGGATTCTCTTTTTAAGCTGTTCCTTAAAACACTAGTGCTTAGGAAATCTATTGGAGGCAGAAGCAGTCAAGGGTAGCCTAGGGTTAGGGTTAGGCTTAGGGTTAGGCTTAGGGTACGGCTTAGGGTACGGGTTCGGGGAGGGCTTCGGGTACGGCGTAGGGTATGGGTTAGGGTTAGGGTTAGGGTTAGTGTTAGGCTTAGGGCTCGGTTTAGGGTACGGTTTAGGATTAGGGTACGTGTTATGGTTATGGTAGAGGGTAGTGTTAGGGTACGCGTTGGGGTTAGTGTAGTTATTAAACCTATCCCACTCTCTATATACCCCTTAGCACGTAAAGGAATATTATTTGGAGGTCCAGCCATGGAGAAGAGTTTAGACATTAGGATAAGGTAAGGAACACACCCATTATAAAGAAATCACATTAGGATTCTCTTTTTAAGCTTTTCCTTAAAACACTAGTGCTTAGGAAATCTATTGGAGGCAGAAGCACTCAAGGGTAGCCGAGGGTTAGGGTTAGGCTTAGGGTACGGCTTAGGGTACAGCTTAGGGTACGGGTTCGGGGAGGGCTTCGGGTACGGCATAGCGTATGGGTTAGGGTTAGGGTTAGGGTTAGTGTTAGGGTTAGGGCTCGGTTTAGGGTATTGTTTAGGATTAGAGTACGTGTTAGGGTTAGGGTAGGGGTTAGGGTTAGGGTACGCGTTGGGGTGAGTGTAGTTATTAAACCTATCCCACTCTCTATATACCCCTTAGCACGTAAAGGTCTATTATTTGGAGGTCCAGCCATGGAGAAGCGTTTAGACACTAGGATAAGATAAGGAACACACACATTATAAAGAAATCACATTAGGATTCTCTTTTTAAGCTGTTCCTTAAAACACTAGTTCTTAGGAAATCTATTGGAGGCAGAAGCAGTCAAGGGTAGCCTAGGGTTAGGGTTAGGCTTAGGGTACGGCTTAGGGTACGGCTTAGGGTACGGGTTCGGGGAGCGGTTCGTGTACGGCGTAGGGTATGCTTTAGGGTTAGGGTTAGGGTTAGTGTGAGGGTTAGGGCTCGGTTTAGGGTACGGGTTAGGATTAGGGTACGTGTTAGGGTTATGGTAGAGGTTAGGGTTAGGGTTCGCGTTGGGGTTAGTATAGTTATTAAACCTATCCCAGTCTCTATATACCCCTTAGCACGTAAAGGAATATTATTTGGAGGTCCAGCCATGGAGGAGCGTTTAGACACTAGGATAAGATAAGGAACACACCCATTATAAAGAAATCACATTAGGATTCTCTTTTTAAGCTGTTTCTTAAAACACTAGTGCTTAGGACATCTATTGGAGGCAGAAGCAGTCAAGGGTAGCCTAGGGTTAGGGTTAGGCTTAGGGTACGGCTTAGGGTATGGGTTCGGGGAGGGCTTCGGGTACAGCGTAGGGTATGGGTTAGGGTTAGGGTTAGGGTTAGTGTTAGGGTTAGGGCTCGGTTTAGGTTATTGGTTAGGATTAGGGTACGTGTTAGTGTTAGGGTAGGGTTTAGGGTTAGGGTACGCGTTAGTGTTAGGGTAGTTATTAAACCTATCCCACTCTCTAGATACCCCTTAGCACGTAAAGGAATATTATTTGGAGGTCCAGCCATCGAGAAGAGTTTAGACACTAGGATAATATAAGGAACACACCCATTATAAAGAAATCACATTAGGATTCTCTTTTTAAGCTGTTCCTTAAAACACTAGTGCTTAAGAAATCCATTGGAGGCAGAAGCAGTCAAGGGTAGCCTAGGGTTAGGGTTAGGCTTAGGGTACGGCTTAGGGTACGGCTTAGGGTACGGGTTCGGGTAGGGCTTCGGGTACGGCGTAGGGTATGGGTTAGGGTTAGTGTTAGGTTTAGGGCTCGGTTTAGGGTATTGGTTAGGATTAGGGTACGAGTTAGGGTTAGGGTAGGGGTTAGGGTTAGGGTACGCGTTAGTGTTAGGGTAGTTATTAAACCTATCCCACTCTCTAGATACCCCTTAGCACGTAAAGGAATATTATTTGGAGGTCCAGCCATCGAGAAGAGTTTAGACACTAGGATAAGATAAGGAACACACCCATTATAAAGAAATCACATTAGGATTCTCTTTTTAAGCTGTTCCTTAAAACACTAGTGCTTAAGAAATCCATTGGAGGCAGAAGCAGTCAAGGGTAGCCTAGGGTTAGGGTTAGGCTTAGGGTACGGCGTAGGGTACGGCTTAGGGTACGGGTTTGGGGAGGGCTTCGGGTACGGCGTAGGGTATGGGTTAGGGTTAGTGTTAGGGTTAGTGTTAGGGTTAGGGCTCGGTTTAGGGTATTTGTTAGGATTAGAGTACGTGTTAGGGTTAGGGTAGGGGTTAGGGTTAGGGTACGCATTAGTGTTAGAGTAGTTATTAAACCTATCCCTCTCTCTAGATACTCCTTAGCACATAAAGGAATATTATTTGGAGGTCCAGCCATGGAGAAGAGTTTAGACACTAGGATAAGATAAGGAACACACCCATTATAAAGAAATCACATTAGGATTCTCTTTTTAAGCTGTTCCTTAAAACACTAGTGCTTAGGAAATCTATTGGAGGCAGAAGCAGTCAAGGGTAGCCTAGGGTTAGGGTTAGGCTTAGGGTACGGCTTAGGGTACGGGTTCGGGGAGGGGTTCGGGTACGGCGTAGGGAATGGGTTAGGGTTAGGGTTAGGGTTAGTGTTAGGTTTAGGGCTCGGTTTAGGGTACGGGTTAGGATTAGGGTACATGTTGGGGTTAGGGTAGGGGGTTAGGATTACGGTACGCGTTACGGTTAGGGTAGTTATTAAACCTATCCCACTCTCTAGATACACCTTAGCACGTAAAGGAATATTATTTGGTGGTCCAGCCATGGAGAAGAGTTTAGACACTAGGGTAAGATAAGGAACACACCCATTATAAAGAAATCACATTAGGATTCTCTTTTTAAGCTGTTCCTTAAAACACTAGTGCTTAGGAAATCTATTGGAGGCAGAAGCAATCAAGGGTAGCCTAGGGTTAGGGTTAGGCTTAGGGTACGGGTTAGGGTACGGCTTAGGGTACGGGTTCGGGGAGGGCTTCGGGTACGGCGTTGGGTATGGGTTAGGGTTAGTGTTAGGGTTAGTGTTAGGGTTAGGGCTCGGTTTAGGGTATTGGTTAGGATTAGGGTACGTGTTAGGGTTAGGGTAGGGGTTAGGGTTAGGGTACACTTTAGTGTTAGGGTGGTTAATAAACCTATCCCACTCTCTAGATACCCTTTAGCACGTAAAGGAATATTATTTGGAGGTCCAGCCATGTAGAAGAGTTTAGACACTAGGATAAGATAAGGAACACACCCATTATAAAGAAATCACATTAGGATTCTCTTTTTAAGCTGTTCCTTAAAACACTAGTGCTTAGGAAATCTATTGGAGGCAGAAGCAGTCAAGGGTAGCCTAGGGTTAGGGTTAGGTTTAGGGTTAGGCATAGGGTACGGCATAGGGTACGGTTTCGGGGAGGGGTTCGGGTAGGGCGTAGGGTATGGGTTAGGGTTAGGGTTAGGGTTAGTGTTAGGGTTAGGGCTCCGTTTAGGGTACGGGTTAGGATTAGGTTACGTGTTAGGGTTAGTGTAGGGGTTAGGGTTTGGGTACGCATTAGGGTTAGGGTAGTTATTAAACCTATCCCATTCTCTAGATACCCCTTAGCACGTAAAGGAATATTATTTGGGGGTCCAGCCATGGAGAAGAGTTTAGACACTAGGATAAGATAAGGAACACACCCATTATAAAGAAATCACATAAGGATTCTCTTTTTAAGCTCTTCCTTAAAACACAAGTACTTAGGAAATCTATTGGAGGCAGAAGCAGTCAAGAGTAGCCTAGGGTTAGGGTTAGGCTTAGGGTTAGGCTTAGGGTACGGCTTAGGATACGGGTTCGAGGAGGGGTTCGGGTACGGCGTAGGGTATGGGTTAGGGTTAGGGTTAGGGTTAGTGTTAGGGTTAGGGCTCGGTTTAGTGTACGGGTTAGGATTAGGGTACGTGTTAGGGTTAGGGTAGGGGTTAGGGTTAGGGTACGCGTTGGGGTGAGTGTAGTTATTAAACCTATCCCACTCTCTATATACCCCTTAGTACGTAAAGGTATATTATTTGGAGGTCCAGCCATGGAGAAGCGTTTAGACACTAGGATAAGATAAGGAACACACCCATTATAAAGAAATCACATTAAGATTCTCTTTTTAAGCTTTTCCTTAAAACACTAGTGCTTAGGAAATCTATTGGAGGCAGAAGCAGTCAAGGGTAGCCTAGGGTTAGGGTTAGGCTTAGGGTTAGGCTTAGGGTACGGCTTAGGGTACGGGTTCGAGGAGGGGTTCGGGTAAAGCGTAGGGCATGGGTTAGGGATAAGGTTAGGGTTAGTGTTAGGTTTAGGGCTCGGTTTAGGGTACGGGTTAGGATTAGGGTACATGGTAGGGTTAGGGTTAGGGTACGCGTTAGGGTTAGGGTAGTTATTAAACCTATCCCACTCTCTAGATACACCTTAGCACGTAAAGGAATATTATTTGGTGGTCCAGCCATGGAGAAGAGTTTAGACACTAGGATAAGATAAGGAACACACCCATTATAAAGAAATCACATTAGGATTCTCTTTTTAAGCTGTTCCTTAACACACTAGTGCTTAGGAAATCTATTGGAGGCAGAAGCAGTCAAGGGTAGCCTAGGGTTAGGGTTAGGCTTAGGGTACGGCGTAGGGTACGGCTTAGGGTACGGGTTCGGGGAGGGCTTCGGGTACGGCGTAGGGTATGGGTTAGGGTTAGGGTTAGGGTTAGTTTTAGGGTGAGGGCTCGGTTTAGGGTATTGGTTAGGATGAGGGTACGTGTTAGTGTTAGGGTAGGGGTTAGGGTTAGGGTACGTGTTAGTGTTAGGGTAGTTATTAAACCTATCCCACTCTCTAGATACCCCTTAGCACGTAAAGGAATATTATTTGGGGGTCCAACCATGGAGAAGAGTTGACACTAGGATAAGATAAGGAACACACCCATTACAAAGACATCACATTAGGATTCTCTTTTTAAGCTGTTCCTTAAAACACTAGTGCTTAGGAAATCTATTGGAGGCAGAAGCAATCCAGGGTAGCCTAGGGTTAGAGTTAGGTTTAGGGTTAGGCTTAGGGTACGGCTTAGGGTACGGCTTAGGGTACGGGTTCGGGGAGGGCTTCGGGTACAGCGTAGGGTATGGCTTAGGGTTAGGGTTAGGGTTAGTGTTAGGGTTAGGGCTCGGTTTAGGGTATTGGTTAGGTTTAGGGTACGTGTTAGGGTTAGGGTAGGGGTTAGGGTTAGGGTACGCGTTAGTGTTAGGGTAGTTATTAAACCTATCCCACTCTCTAGATACCCCTTAGCACGTAAAGGAATATTATTTGGAGGTCCAGCCATGGAGAAGAGTTTAGGCACTAGGATAAAATAAGGAACACACCCATTATAAAGAAATCACATTAGGATTCTCTTTTTAAGCTGTTCCTTAAAACACTAGTGCTTAGGAAATCTATTGGAGGCAGAAGCAGTCAAGGGTAGCCTAGGGTTAGGGTTAGGCTTCGGGTTAGGCTTAGGGTACGGCTTAGGGTACGGGTTCGGGGAGGGGTTCGGGTACGGCGTAGGGTATGGGTTAGGGTTAGGGTTAGGGTTAGTGTTAGGGTTAGGGCTCCGTTTAGGTTATGGGTTAGGATTAGGTTACGTGTTAGGGTTAGTGTAGGGGTTGGGTTAGGGTACGCATTAGGGTTAGGGTAGTTATTAAACCTATCCCACTCTCTAGATACCCCTTAGCACGTAAAGGAATATTATTTGGGGGTCCAGCCATGGAGAAGAGTTTAGACACTAGCATAAGATAAGGAACACACCCATTATAAAGAAATCACATTAGGATTCTATTTTTAAGCTGTTCCTTAAAACACTAGTGCTTAGGAAATCTATTGGAGGCAGAAGCAGTCAAGGGTAGGCTAGGGTTAGGGTTAGGCTTAGGGTACGGCTTAGGGTATGGCTTAGGGTACGGGTTCGGGGAGGGCTTCGGGTACGGCGTAGTGTATGGGTTAGGGTTAGGGTTAGGGTTAGTGTTAGGGTTAGGGCTCGGTTTAGGGTATTGGTTAGGTTTAGGGTACCTGTTAGGGATAGGGTACGCTTTAGTGTTAGGGTAGTTATTAAACCTATCCCACTCTCTAGATACACCTTAGCACGTAAAGTAATATTATTTGGTGGTCCAGCCATGGAGAAGAGTTTAGACACTAGGATAAGATAAGGAACACACCCATTATAAAGAAATCACATTAGGATTCTCTTTTTAAGCTGTTCCTTAAAACACTAGTGCTTAGGAAATCTATTGGAGGCAGAAGCAGTCAAGGGTAGCCTAGGGTTAGGGTTAGGCTTAGGGTACGGCTTAGGGTACGGGTTCGGGGAGGGCTTCGGGTACGGCGTAGGGTATGGGTTAGGGTTAGGGTTAGGGTTAGTGTTAGGGTTAGGGCTCGGTTTAGGGTACGGGTTAGGATTAGGGTACGAGTTAGGGTTATGGTAGAGGTTAGGGTTAGGGTACGCGTTGGGGTTAGTGTAGTTATTAAAACTATCCCACTCTCTAGATACACCTTAGCACGTAAAGAAATATTATTTGGAGGTCCAGCCATGGAGGAGCGTTTAGACACTAGGATAAGATAAGGAACACACCCATTATAAAGAAATCACATTAGGATTCTCTTTTTAAGCTGTTCCTTAAAACACTAGTGCTTAGGAAATCTATTGGAGGCAGAGGCAGTCAAGGGTAGCCTAGGGTTAGGGTTAGGCTTAGGGTACGGCTTAGGGTACGGGTTCGGGGAGGGCTTCGGGTAGGTCGTAGGGTATGTGTTAGGGTTAGGGTTAGGGTTAGTGTTAGGGTTAGGGCTCGGTTTAGGGTACGGGTTAGGATTAGGGTACGTGTTAGGGTTAGGGTAGGGGTTAGGGTTAGGGTACGCGTTAGGGTTAGGGTAGTTATTAAACCTATCCCACTCTCTAGATACCCCTTAGCACGTAAAGGAATATTTTTTGGAGATCCGGCCATGGAGAAGAGTTTAGACACTAGGATAAGATAAGGAACCCACCCATTATAAAGAAATCACATTAGGATTCTCTTTTTAAGCTGTTCCTTAAAACACTAGTGCTTAGGAAATCTATTGGAGGCAGAAGCAGTCAAGGGAAGCCTAGGGATAGGGTTAGGCTTAGGGTACGGCTTATGGTACGGCTTAGGGTACGGGTTCGGGGAGGGCTTCGTGTACGGCGTAGGGTATGGGTTAGGGTTAGGGTTAGGGTTAGTGTTAGGGTTAGGGTTCGGTTTAGGGTATTGGTTAGGATTAGGGTACGTGTTAGGGTTAGGGTAGGGGTTAGGGTTAGGGTACGCGTTAGTGTTAGGGTAGTTATTAAACCTATCCCACTCTCTAGATACCCCTTAGCACGTAAAGGAATATTATTTGGAGGTCCAGCCATGGGGAAGAGTTTAGACACTAGGATAAGATAAGGAACACACCCATTATAAAGAAATCACATTAGGATTCTCTTTTTAAGCTGTTCCTTAAAACACTAGTGCTTAGGAAATCCATTGGAGGCAGAAGCAGTCAAGGGTAGCCTAGGGTTAGGGTTAGGCTTAGGGTACGGCTTAGGGTACGGCTTAGGGTACGGGTTCGGGTAGGGCTTCGGGTACAGCGTAGGGTATGGCTTAGGGTTAGGGTTAGGGTTAGTGTTAGGGTTAGGGCTCGGTTTAGGGTATTGGTTAGGATTAGGGTACGTGTTAGGGTTAGGGTAGGGGTTAGGGTTAGGGTACGCGTTAGTGTTAGGGTAGTTATTAAACCTATCCCACTCTCTAGATACCCCTTAGCACGTAAAGGAATATTATTTGGAGGTCCAGACATGGAGAAGAGTTTAGGCACTAGGATAAAATAAGGAACACACCCATTATAAAGAAATCACATTAGGATTCTCTTTTTAAGCTGTTCCTTAAAACACTAGTGCTTAGGAAATCTATTGGAGGCAGAAGCAGTCAAGGGTAGCCTAGGGTTAGGGTTAGGCTTGGGGTTAGGCTTAGGGTACGGCTTAGTGTACGGCTTAGGGTACGGGTTCGGGGAGGGCTTCGGGTACGTCGTAGGGTATGGGTTAGGGTTAGGGTTAGGGTTAGTGTTAGGGCTCGGTTTAGGGTACGGGTTAGGATTAGGGTACGTGTTAGGGTTAGGGTAGGGGTTAGGTTTAGGGTACGCGTTGGGGTGAGTGTAGTTATTAAACCTATCCCACTCTCTATATACCCCTTAGCACGTAAAGGTATATTATTTGGAGGTCCAGCCATGGAGAAGCGTTTAGACACTAGGATAAGATAAGAAACACACCCATTATAAAGAAATCACATTAGGATTCTCTTTTTAAGCTTTTCCTTAAAACACTAGTGCTTAGGAAATCTATTGGAGGCAGAAGCAGTCAAGGGTAGCCTAGGGTTAGGGTTAGGCTTAGGGTTAGGCTTAGGGTACGGCTTAGGGTATGGCTTAGGGTACGGGTTCGGGGAGGGCTTCGGGTACGGCGTAGTGTATGGGTTAGGGTTAGGGTTAGGGTTAGTGTTAGGGTTAGGGCTCGGTTTAGGGTATTGGTTAGGTTTAGGGTACCTGTTAGGGTTAGGGTACGCGTTAGGGTTAGGGTAGTTATTAAACCTATCCCACTCTCTAGATACACCTTAGCACGTAAAGGAATATTATTTGGTGGTCCAGCCATGGAGAAGAGTTTAGACACTAGGATAAGATAAGGAACACACCCATTATAAAGAAATCACATTAGGATTCTCTTTTTAAGCTGTTCCTTATAACACTAGTGCTTAGGAAATCTATTGGAGGCAGAAGCAGTCAAGGGTAGCCTAGGGTTAGGGTTAGGCTTATGGTACGGCTTAGGGTACGGGTTCGGGGAGGGCTTCGTGTACGGCGTAGGGTATGGGTTAGGGTTAGGGTTAGGGTTAGTGTTAGGGTTAGGGTTCGGTTTAGGGTATTGGTTAGGATTAGGGTACGTGTTAGGGTTAGGGTAGGGGTTAGATTTAGGGTACGCGTTAGTGTTAGGGTAGTTATTAAACCGATCCCACTCTCTAGATACCCCTTAGCACGTAAAGGAATATTATTTGGAGGTCCAGCCATGGGGAAGAGTTTAGACACTAGGATAAGATAAGGAACACACCCATTATAAAGAAATCACATTAGGATTCTCTTTTTAAGCTGTTCCTTAAAACACTAGTGCTTAGGAAATCCATTGGAGGCAGAAGCAGTCAAGGGTAGCCTAGGGTTAGGGTTAGGCTTAGGGTACGGCTTAGGGTACGGCTTAGGGTACGGGTTCGGGTAGGGCTTTGGGTACAGCGTAGGGTATGGCTTAGGGTTAGGGTTAGGGTTAGTGTTAGGTTTAAGTCTCGGTTTAGGGTATTGGTTAGGATTAGGGTACGTGTTAGGGTTAGGGTAGGGGTTAGGGTTAGGGTACGCGTTAGTGTTAGGGTAGTTATTAAAACTATCCCACTCTCTAGATACCCCTTAGCACGTAAAGGAATATTATTTGGGGGTCCAGCCATGGAGAAGAGTTTAGACACTAGCATAAGATAAGGAAAACACCCATTATAAAGAAATCACATTAGGATTCTCTTTTTAAGCTGTTCCTTAAAACACTAGTGCTTAGGAAATCTATTGGAGGCAGAAGCAGTCAAGGGTAGCCTAGGGTTAGGGTTAGGCTTAGGGTTAGGCTTAGGGTACGGCTTAGGGTATGGCTTAGGGTACGGGTTCGGGGAGGGCTTCGGGTAGGGCGTAGTGTATGGGTTAGGGTTAGGGTTAGGGTTAGTGTTAGGGTTAGGGCTCGGTTTAGGGTATTGGTTAGGTTTAGGGTACCTGTTAGGGTTAGGGTACGCTTTAGTGTTAGGGTAGTTATTAAACCTATCCCACTCTCTAGATACACCTTAGCACGTAAAGGAATATTATTTGGTGGTCCAGCCATGGAGAAGAGTTTAGACACTAGGATAAGATAAGGAACACACCCATTATAAAGAAATCACATTAGGATTCTCTTTTTAAGCTGTTCCTTAAAACACTAGTGCTTAGGAAATCTATTGGAGGCAGAAGCAGTCAAGGGTAGCCTAGGGTTAGGGTTAGGTTTAGGGTTAGGCATAGGGTACGGCATAGGGTACGGTTTCGGGGAGGGGTTCGGGTAGGGCGTAGGGTATGGGTTAGGGTTAGGTTTAGGGTTAGTGTTAGGGTTAGGGCTCGGTTTAGTGTACGGGTTAGGATTAGGGTACGTGTTAGGGTTAGGGTAGGGGTTAGGGTTAGGGTACGCGTTGGGGTGAGTGTAGTTATTAAACCTATCCCACTCTCTATATACCCCTTAGCACGTAAAGGTATATTATTTGGAGGTCCAGCCATGGAGAAGCGTTTAGACACTAGGATAAGATAAGGAACACACCCATTATAAAGAAATCACATTAGGATTCTCTTTTTAAGCTTTTCCTTAAAACACTAGTGCTTAGGAAATCTATTGGAGGCAGAAGCAGTCAAGGGTAGCCTAGGGTTAGGGTTAGGCTTAGGGTTAGGCTTAGGGTACGGCTTAGGGTACGGGTTCGGGGAGGGCTTCGGGTACGGCGTAGGGTATGGGTTAGGGTTAGGGTTAGGGTTAGTGTTAGGCTTAGGGCTCGGTTTAGGGTACGGTTTAGGATTAGGGTACGTGTTAGGGTTATGGTAGAGGGTAGTGTTAGGGTACGCGTTGGGGTTAGTGTAGTTATTAAACCTATCCCACTCTCTATATACCCCTTAGCACGTAAAGGAATATTATTTGGAGGTCCAGCCATGGAGAAGAGTTTAGACATTAGGATAAGGTAAGGAACACACCCATTATAAAGAAATCACATTAGGATTCTCTTTTTAAGCTTTTCCTTAAAACACTAGTGCTTAGGAAATCTATTGGAGGCAGAAGCACTCAAGGGTAGCCGAGGGTTAGGGTTAGGCTTAGGGTACGGCTTAGGGTACAGCTTAGGGTACGAGTTCGGGGAGGGCTTCGGGTACGGCATAGCGTATGGGTTAGGGTTAGGGTTAGGGTTAGTGTTAGGGTTAGGGCTCGGTTTAGGGTATTGTTTAGGATTAGAGTACGTGTTAGGGTTAGGGTAGGGGTTAGGGTTAGGGTACGCGTTGGGGTGAGTGTAGTTATTAAACCTATCCCACTCTCTATATACCCCTTAGCACGTAAAGGTCTATTATTTGGAGGTCCAGCCATGGAGAAGCGTTTAGACACTAGGATAAGATAAGGAACACACACATTATAAAGAAATCACATTAGGATTCTCTTTTTAAGCTGTTCCTTAAAACACTAGTTCTTAGGAAATCTATTGGAGGCAGAAGCAGTCAAGGGTAGCCTAGGGTTAGGGTTAGGCTTAGGGTACGGCTTAGGGTACGGCTTAGGGTACGGGTTCGGGGAGCGGTTCGTGTACGGCGTAGGGTATGCTTTAGGGTTAGGGTTAGGGTTAGTGTGAGGGTTAGGGCTCGGTTTAGGGTACGGGTTAGGATTAGGGTACGTGTTAGGGTTATGGTAGAGGTTAGGGTTAGGGTTCGCGTTGGGGTTAGTATAGTTATTAAACCTATCCCAGTCTCTATATACCCCTTAGCACGTAAAGGAATATTATTTGGAGGTCCAGCCATGGAGGAGCGTTTAGACACTAGGATAAGATAAGGAACACACCCATTATAAAGAAATCACATTAGGATTCTCTTTTTAAGCTGTTTCTTAAAACACTAGTGCTTAGGACATCTATTGGAGGCAGAAGCAGTCAAGGGTAGCCTAGGGTTAGGGTTAGGCTTAGGGTACGGCTTAGGGTATGGGTTCGGGGAGGGCTTCGGGTACAGCGTAGGGTATGGGTTAGGGTTAGGGTTAGGGTTAGTGTTAGGGTTAGGGCTCGGTTTAGGTTATTGGTTAGGATTAGGGTACGTGTTAGTGTTAGGGTAGGGTTTAGGGTTAGGGTACGCGTTAGTGTTAGGGTAGTTATTAAACCTATCCCACTCTCTAGATACCCCTTAGCACGTAAAGGAATATTATTTGGAGGTCCAGCCATCGAGAAGAGTTTAGACACTAGGATAATATAAGGAACACACCCATTATAAAGAAATCACATTAGGATTCTCTTTTTAAGCTGTTCCTTAAAACACTAGTGCTTAAGAAATCCATTGGAGGCAGAAGCAGTCAAGGGTAGCCTAGGGTTAGGGTTAGGCTTAGGGTACGGCTTAGGGTACGGCTTAGGGTACGGGTTTGGGGAGGGCTTCGGGTACGGCGTAGGGTATGGGTTAGGGTTAGTGTTAGGGTTAGTGTTAGGGTTAGGGCTCGGTTTAGGGTATTTGTTAGGATTAGAGTACGTGTTAGGGTTAGGGTAGGGGTTAGGGTTAGGGTACGCATTAGTGTTAGAGTAGTTATTAAACCTATCCCTCTCTCTAGATACTCCTTAGCACATAAAGGAATATTATTTGGAGGTCCAGCCATGGAGAAGAGTTTAGACACTAGGATAAGATAAGGAACACACCCATTATAAAGAAATCACATTAGGATTCTCTTTTTAAGCTGTTCCTTAAAACACTAGTGCTTAGGAAATCTATTGGAGGCAGAAGCAGTCAAGGGTAGCCTAGGGTTAGGGTTAGGCTTAGGGTACGGCTTAGGGTACGGGTTCGGGGAGGGGTTCGGGTACGGCGTAGGGAATGGGTTAGGGTTAGGGTTAGGGTTAGTGTTAGGTTTAGGGCTCGGTTTAGGGTACGGGTTAGGATTAGGGTACATGTTGGGGTTAGGGTAGGGGGTTAGGATTACGGTACGCGTTACGGTTAGGGTAGTTATTAAACCTATCCCACTCTCTAGATACACCTTAGCACGTAAAGGAATATTATTTGGTGGTCCAGCCATGGAGAAGAGTTTAGACACTAGGGTAAGATAAGGAACACACCCATTATAAAGAAATCACATTAGGATTCTCTTTTTAAGCTGTTCCTTAAAACACTAGTGCTTAGGAAATCTATTGGAGGCAGAAGCAATCAAGGGTAGCCTAGGGTTAGGGTTAGGCTTAGGGTACGGCTTAGGGTACGGCTTAGGGTACGGGTTCGGGGAGGGCTTCGGGTACGGCGTTGGGTATGGGTTAGGGTTAGTGTTAGGGTTAGTGTTAGGGTTAGGGCTCGGTTTAGGGTATTGGTTAGGATTAGGGTACGTGTTAGGGTTAGGGTAGGGGTTAGGGTTAGGGTACACTTTAGTGTTAGGGTGGTTAATAAACCTATCCCACTCTCTAGATACCCTTTAGCACGTAAAGGAATATTATTTGGAGGTCCAGCCATGTAGAAGAGTTTAGACACTAGGATAAGATAAGGAACACACCCATTATAAAGAAATCACATTAGGATTCTCTTTTTAAGCTGTTCCTTAAAACACTAGTGCTTAGGAAATCTATTGGAGGCAGAAGCAGTCAAGGGTAGCCTAGGGTTAGGGTTAGGTTTAGGGTTAGGCATAGGGTACGGCATAGGGTACGGTTTCGGGGAGGGGTTCGGGTAGGGCGTAGGGTATGGGTTAGGGTTAGGGTTAGGGTTAGTGTTAGGGTTAGGGCTCGGTTTAGTGTACGGGTTAGGATTAGGGTACGTGTTAGGGTTAGGGTAGGGGTTAGGGTTAGGGTACGCGTTGGGGTGAGTGTAGTTATTAAACCTATCCCACTCTCTATATACCCCTTAGTACGTAAAGGTATATTATTTGGAGGTCCAGCCATGGAGAAGCGTTTAGACACTAGGATAAGATAAGGAACACACCCATTATAAAGAAATCACATTAAGATTCTCTTTTTAAGCTTTTCCTTAAAACACTAGTGCTTAGGAAATCTATTGGAGGCAGAAGCAGTCAAGGGTAGCCTAGGGTTAGGCTTAGGGTACAGCTTAGGGTACGGCTTAGGGTACGGGTTCGGGTAGGGCTTTGGGTACAGCGTAGGGTATGGCTTAGGGTTAGGGTTAGGGTTAGTGTTAGGTTTAGGGCTCGGTTTAGGGTATTGGTTAGGATTAGGGTACGTGTTAGGGTTAGGGTAGGGGTTAGGGTTAGGGTACGCGTTAGTGTTAGGGTAGTTATTAAACCTATCCCACTCTCTAGATACCCCTTAGCACGTAAAGGAATATTATTTGGAGGTCCAGCCATGGAGAAGAGTTTAGGCACTAGGATAAAATAAGGAACACACCCATTATAAAGAAATCACATTAGGATTCTCTTTTTAAGCTGTTCCTTAAAACACTAGTGCTTAGGAAATCTATTGGAGGCAGAAGCAGTCAAGGGTAGCCTAGGGTTAGGGTTAGGCTTGGGGTTAGGCTTAGGGTACGGCTTAGGGTACGGGTTCGGGGAGGGGTTCGGGTACGGCGTAGGGTATGGGTTAGGGTTAGGGTTAGGGTTAGTGTTAGGGTTAGGGCTCCGTTAAGGTTATGGGTTAGGATTAGGTTACGTGTTAGGGTTAGTGTAGGGGTTGGGTTAGGGTACGCATTAGGGTTAGGGTAGTTATTAAACCTATCCCACTCTCTAGATACCCCTTAGCACGTAAAGGAATATTATTTGGGGGTCCAGCCATGGAGAAGAGTTTAGACACTAGCATAAGATAAGGAACACACCCATTATAAAGAAATCACATTAGGATTCTATTTTTAAGCTGTTCCTTAAAACACTAGTGCTTAGGAAATCTATTGGAGGCAGAAGCAGTCAAGGGTAGGCTAGGGTTAGGGTTAGGCTTAGGGTACGGCTTAGGGTATGGCTTAGGATACGGGTTCGGGGAGGGCTTCGGGTACGGCGTAGTGTATGGGTTAGGGTTAGGGTTAGGGTTAGTGTTAGGGTTAGGGCTCGGTTTAGGGTATTGGTTAGGTTTAGGGTACCTGTTAGGGTTAGGGTACGCTTTAGTGTTAGGGTAGTTATTAAACCTATCCCACTCTCTAGATACACCTTAGCACGTAAAGGAATATTATTTGGTGGTCCAGCCATGGAGAAGAGTTTAGACACTAGGATAAGATAAGGAACACACCCATTATAAAGAAATCACATTAGGATTCTCTTTTTAAGCTGTTCCTTAAAACACTAGTGCTTAGGAAATCTATTGGAGGCAGAAGCAGTCAAGGGTAGCCTAGGGTTAGGGTTAGGCTTAGGGTTAGGCTTAGGGTACGGCTTAGGGTACGGGTTCGGGGAGGGATTCGGGTACGGCGTAGGGTATGGCTTAGGGTTAGGGTTAGGGTTAGTGTGAGGGTTAGGGCTCGGTTTAGGGTACGGGTTAGGATTAGGGTACGTGTTAGGGTTATGGTAGAGGTTAGGGTTAGGGTTCGCGTTGGGGTTAGTGTAGTTATTAAACCTATCCCAGTCTCTATATACCCCTTAGCACGTAAAGGAATATTATTTGGAGGTCCAGCCATGGAGGAGCGTTTAGACACTAGGATAAGATAAGGAACACACCCATTATAAAGAAATCACATTAGGATTCTCTTTTTAAGCTGTTTCTTAAAACACTAGTGCTTAGGACATCTATTGGAGGCAGAAGCAGTCAAGGGTAGCCTAGGGTTAGGGTTAGGCTTAGCGTACGGCTTAGGGTACGGGTTCGGGGAGGGCTTCGGATACAGCGTAGGGTATGGGTTAGGGTTAGGGTTAGGGATAGTGTTAGGGTTAGGGCTCGGTTTAGGTTATTGGTTAGGATTAGGGTACGTGTTAGTGTTAGGGTAGGGTTTAGGGTTAGGGTACGCGTTAGTGTTAGGGTAGTTATTAAACCTATCCCACTCTCTAGATACCCCTTAGCACGTAAAGGAATATTATTTGGAGGTCCAGCCATCGAGAAGAGTTTAGACACTAGGATAATATAAGGAACACACCCATTATAAAGAAATCACATTAGGATTCTCTTTTTAAGCTGTTCCTTAAAACACTAGTGCTTAAGAAATCCATTGGAGGCAGAAGCAGTCAAGGGTAGCCTAGGGTTAGGGTTAGGCTTAGGGTACGGCTTAGGGTACGGCTTAGGGTACGGGTTCGGGTAGGGCTTCGGGTACGGCGTAGGGTATGGGTTAGGGTTAGTGTTAGGTTTAGGGCTCGGTTTAGGGTATTGGTTAGGATTAGGGTACGTGTTAGGGTTAGGGTAGGGGTTAGGGTTAGGGTACGCGTTAGTGTTAGGGTAGTTATTAAACCTATCCCACTCTCTAGATACCCCTTAGCACGTAAAGGAATATTATTTGGAGGTCCAGCCATCGAGAAGAGTTTAGACACTAGGATAAGATAAGGAACACACCCATTATAAAGAAATCACATTAGGATTCTCTTTTTAAGCTGTTCCTTAAAACACTAGTGCTTAGGAAATCTATTGGAGGCAGACGCAGTCAAGGGTAGCCTAGGGTTAGGGTTAGGCTTAGGGTACGGCTTAGGGTACGGCTTAGGGTACGGGTTCGGGGAGGGCTTCGGGTACGGCGTTGGGTATGGGTTAGGGTTAGTGTTAGGGTTAGTGTTAGGGTTAGGGCTCGGTTTAGGGTATTGGTTAGGATTAGGGTACGTGTTAGGGTTAGGGTAGGGGTTAGGGTTAGGGTACACTTTAGTGTTAGGGTGGTTAATAAACCTATCCCACTCTCTAGATACCCTTTAGCACGTAAAGGAATATTATTTGGAGGTCCAGCCATGTAGAAGAGTTTAGACACTAGGATAAGATAAGGAACACACCCATTATAAAGAAATCACATTAGGATTCTCTTTTTAAGCTGTTCCTTAAAACACTAGTGCTTAGGAAATCTATTGGAGGCAGAAGCAGTCAAGGGTAGCCTAGGGTTAGGGTTAGGTTTAGGGTTAGGCATAGGGTACGGCATAGGGTACGGTTTCGGGGAGGGGTTCGGGTAGGGCGTAGGGTATGGGTTAGGGTTAGGGTTAGGGTTAGTGTTAGGGTTAGGGCTCGGTTTAGTGTACGGGTTAGGATTAGGGTACGTGTTAGGGTTAGGGTAGGGGTTAGGGTTAGGGTACGCGTTGGGGTGAGTGTAGTTATTAAACCTATCCCACTCTCTATATACCCCTTAGTACGTAAAGGTATATTATTTGGAGGTCCAGCCATGGAGAAGCGTTTAGACACTAGGATAAGATAAGGAACACACCCATTATAAAGAAATCACATTAAGATTCTCTTTTTAAGCTTTTCCTTAAAACACTAGTGCTTAGGAAATCTATTGGAGGCAGAAGCAGTCAAGGGTAGCCTAGGGTTAGGCTTAGGGTACAGCTTAGGGTACGGCTTAGGGTACGGGTTCGGGTAGGGCTTTGGGTACAGCGTAGGGTATGGCTTAGGGTTAGGGTTAGGGTTAGTGTTAGGTTTAGGGCTCGGTTTAGGGTATTGGTTAGGATTAGGGTACGTGTTAGGGTTAGGGTAGGGGTTAGGGTTAGGGTACGCGTTAGTGTTAGGGTAGTTATTAAACCTATCCCACTCTCTAGATACCCCTTAGCACGTAAAGGAATATTATTTGGAGGTCCAGCCATGGAGAAGAGTTTAGGCACTAGGATAAAATAAGGAACACACCCATTATAAAGAAATCACATTAGGATTCTCTTTTTAAGCTGTTCCTTAAAACACTAGTGCTTAGGAAATCTATTGGAGGCAGAAGCAGTCAAGGGTAGCCTAGGGTTAGGGTTAGGCTTGGGGTTAGGCTTAGGGTACGGCTTAGGGTACGGGTTCGGGGAGGGGTTCGGGTACGGCGTAGGGTATGGGTTAGGGTTAGGGTTAGGGTTAGTGTTAGGGTTAGGGCTCCGTTAAGGTTATGGGTTAGGATTAGGTTACGTGTTAGGGTTAGTGTAGGGGTTGGGTTAGGGTACGCATTAGGGTTAGGGTAGTTATTAAACCTATCCCACTCTCTAGATACCCCTTAGCACGTAAAGGAATATTATTTGGGGGTCCAGCCATGGAGAAGAGTTTAGACACTAGCATAAGATAAGGAACACACCCATTATAAAGAAATCACATTAGGATTCTATTTTTAAGCTGTTCCTTAAAACACTAGTGCTTAGGAAATCTATTGGAGGCAGAAGCAGTCAAGGGTAGGCTAGGGTTAGGGTTAGGCTTAGGGTACGGCTTAGGGTATGGCTTAGGATACGGGTTCGGGGAGGGCTTCGGGTACGGCGTAGTGTATGGGTTAGGGTTAGGGTTAGGGTTAGTGTTAGGGTTAGGGCTCGGTTTAGGGTATTGGTTAGGTTTAGGGTACCTGTTAGGGTTAGGGTACGCTTTAGTGTTAGGGTAGTTATTAAACCTATCCCACTCTCTAGATACACCTTAGCACGTAAAGGAATATTATTTGGTGGTCCAGCCATGGAGAAGAGTTTAGACACTAGGATAAGATAAGGAACACACCCATTATAAAGAAATCACATTAGGATTCTCTTTTTAAGCTGTTCCTTAAAACACTAGTGCTTAGGAAATCTATTGGAGGCAGAAGCAGTCAAGGGTAGCCTAGGGTTAGGGTTAGGCTTAGGGTTAGGCTTAGGGTACGGCTTAGGGTACGGGTTCGGGGAGGGATTCGGGTACGGCGTAGGGTATGGCTTAGGGTTAGGGTTAGGGTTAGTGTGAGGGTTAGGGCTCGGTTTAGGGTACGGGTTAGGATTAGGGTACGTGTTAGGGTTATGGTAGAGGTTAGGGTTAGGGTTCGCGTTGGGGTTAGTGTAGTTATTAAACCTATCCCAGTCTCTATATACCCCTTAGCACGTAAAGGAATATTATTTGGAGGTCCAGCCATGGAGGAGCGTTTAGACACTAGGATAAGATAAGGAACACACCCATTATAAAGAAATCACATTAGGATTCTCTTTTTAAGCTGTTTCTTAAAACACTAGTGCTTAGGACATCTATTGGAGGCAGAAGCAGTCAAGGGTAGCCTAGGGTTAGGGTTAGGCTTAGCGTACGGCTTAGGGTACGGGTTCGGGGAGGGCTTCGGATACAGCGTAGGGTATGGGTTAGGGTTAGGGTTAGGGATAGTGTTAGGGTTAGGGCTCGGTTTAGGTTATTGGTTAGGATTAGGGTACGTGTTAGTGTTAGGGTAGGGTTTAGGGTTAGGGTACGCGTTAGTGTTAGGGTAGTTATTAAACCTATCCCACTCTCTAGATACCCCTTAGCACGTAAAGGAATATTATTTGGAGGTCCAGCCATCGAGAAGAGTTTAGACACTAGGATAATATAAGGAACACACCCATTATAAAGAAATCACATTAGGATTCTCTTTTTAAGCTGTTCCTTAAAACACTAGTGCTTAAGAAATCCATTGGAGGCAGAAGCAGTCAAGGGTAGCCTAGGGTTAGGGTTAGGCTTAGGGTACGGCTTAGGGTACGGCTTAGGGTACGGGTTCGGGTAGGGCTTCGGGTACGGCGTAGGGTATGGGTTAGGGTTAGTGTTAGGTTTAGGGCTCGGTTTAGGGTATTGGTTAGGATTAGGGTACGTGTTAGGGTTAGGGTAGGGGTTAGGGTTAGGGTACGCGTTAGTGTTAGGGTAGTTATTAAACCTATCCCACTCTCTAGATACCCCTTAGCACGTAAAGGAATATTATTTGGAGGTCCAGCCATCGAGAAGAGTTTAGACACTAGGATAAGATAAGGAACACACCCATTATAAAGAAATCACATTAGGATTCTCTTTTTAAGCTGTTCCTTAAAACACTAGTGCTTAGGAAATCTATTGGAGGCAGACGCAGTCAAGGGTAGCCTAGGGTTAGGGTTAGGCTTAGGGTACGGCTTAGGGTACGGCTTAGGGTACGGGTTCGGGGAGGGCTTCGGGTACGGCGTTGGGTATGGGTTAGGGTTAGTGTTAGGGTTAGTGTTAGGGTTAGGGCTCGGTTTAGGGTATTGGTTAGGATTAGGGTACGTGTTAGGGTTAGGGTAGGGGTTAGGGTTAGGGTACACTTTAGTGTTAGGGTGGTTATTAAACCTATCCCACTCTCTAGATACCCCTTAGCACGTAAAGGAATATTATTTGGAGGTCCAGCCATGTAGAAGAGTTTAGACACTAGGATAAGATAAGGAACACACCCATTATAAAGAAATCACATTAGGATTCTCTTTTTAAGCTGTTCCTTAAAACACTAGTGCTTAGGAAATCTATTGGAGGCAGAAGCAGTCAAAGGTAGCCTAGGGTTAGGGTTAGGTTTAGGGTTAGGCATAGGGTACGGCATAGGGTACGGTTTCGGGGAGGGGTTCGGGTAGGGCGTAGGGTATGGGTTAGGGTTAGGGTTAGGGTTAGTGTTAGGGTTAGGGCTCCGTTTAGGGTACGGGTTAGGATTAGGTTACGTGTTAGGGTTAGTGTAGGGGTTAGGGTTTGGGTACGCATTAGGGTTAGGGTAGTTATTAAACCTATCCCATTCTGTAGATACCCCTTAGCACGTAAAGGAATATTATTTGGGGGTCCAGCCATGGAGAAGAGTTTAGACACTAGGATAAGATAAGGAACACACACATTATAAAGAAATCACATTAGGATTCTCTTTTTAAGCTGTTCCTTAAAACACTAGTGCTTAGGAAATCCATTGGAGGCAGAAGCAGTCAAGGGTAGCCTAGGGTTAGGATTAGGCTTGGGGTTAGGCTTAGGGTACGGCTTAGTGTACGGCTTAGGGTACGGGTTCGGGGAGGGCTTCGGGTACGTCGTAGGGTATGGGTTAGGGTTAGGGTTAGGGTTAGTGTTAGGGTTAGGGCTCGGTTTAGGGTACGGGTTAGGATTAGGGTACGTGTTAGGGTTAGGGTAGGGGTTAGGTTTAGTGTACGCGTTGGGGTGAGTGTAGTTATTAAACCTATCCCACTCTCTATATACCCCTTAGCACGTAAAGGTATATTATTTGGAGGTCCAGCCATGGAGAAGCGTTTAGACACTAGGATAAGATAAGGAACACACCCATTATAAAGAAATCACATTAGGATTCTCTTTTTAAGCTTTTCCTTAAAACACTAGTGCTTAGGAAATCTATTGGAGTCAGAAGCAGTCAAGGGTAGCCTAGGGTTAGGGTTAGTCTTAGGGTAAGGCTTAGGGTACGGGTTCGGGGAGGGCTTCGGGTACGGCGTAGGGTATGTGTTAGGGTTAGGGTTAGGGTTAGTGTTAGGGTTAGGGCTCGGTTTAGGGTACGGGTTAGGATTAGGGTACGTGTTAGGGTTAGGGTAGGGGTTAGGGTTAGGGTACGCGTTAGGGTTAGGGTAGTTATTAAAACTATCCCTCTCTCTAGATACCCCTTAGCACGTAAAGGAATATTATTTGGAGATCCAGCCATGGAGAAGAGTTTAGACACTGGGATAAGATAAGGAACACACCCATTATAAAGAAATCACATTAGGATTCTCTTTTTAAGCTGTTCCTTAAAACACTAGTGCTTAGGAAATCTATTGGAGGCAGAAGCAGTCAAGGGTAGCCTAGGGTTAGGGTTAGTCTTAGGGTAAGGCTTAGGGTACGGGTTCGGGGAGGGCTTCGGGTACGGCGTAGGGTATGGGTTAGGGTTAGGGTTAGGGTTAGTGTTAGGTTTAGGGCTCGGTTTAGGGTATTGTTTAGGATTAGGGTACGTGCTAGGATTAGGGTAGGGGTTATGGTTAGGGTACGCGTTAGTGTTAGGGTAGTTATTAAACCTATCCCACTCTCTAGATACCCCTTAGCAGGTAAAGGAATATTATTTGGGGGTCCAGCCGTGGAGAAGAGTTTAGACACTAGGATAAGATAAGGAACACACCCATTATAAAGAAATCACATTAGGATTCTCTGTTTAAGCTGTTCCTTGAAACACTAGTGCTTAGGAAATCTATTGGAGGCAGAAGCAGTCAATGGTAGTCTAGGGTTAGGGTTAGGCTTAGGGTACGGCTTAGGGTACGGGTTCGGGGAGGGCTTCAGGTACGGTGTAGGGTATGGGATAGGGTTAGGGTTCGTGTTAGTGTTAGGGTTAGGGCTCGGTTTAGGGTATTGGTTAGGATTATGGTACGTGTTAGGGATAGGGTAGTGGTTAGGGTTAGGGTACGCATTAGTGTTAGGGTAGTTATTAAACCTATCCCACTCTCTAGATACCCCTTAGCACATAAAGGAATATTATTTGGAGGTCCAGCCATGGAGAAGAGTTTAGACACTAGGATAAGATAAGGAACACACCCATTATAAAGAAATCACATTAGGATTCTCTTTTTAAGCTGTTCCTTCAAACACTAGTGCTTAGGAAATCTATTGGAGGCAGAAGCAATCCAGGGTAGCCTAGGGTTAGGGTTAGGTTTAGGGTTAGGCTTAGGGTACGGCTTAGGGTACGGCTTAGGGTACGGGTTCGGGTAGGGCTTCGGGTACGTCGTAGGGTATGTGTTAGGGTTAGGGTTAGGGTTAGTGTTAGGGTTAGGGCTCGGTTTAGGGTATTGGTTAGGATTAGGGTACGTGTTAGGGTTAGGGTAGGGGTTAGGGTTAGGGTACGCGTTAGGGTCAGGGTAGTTATTAAACCTATCCGACTCTCTAGATACCCCTTAGCACGTAAAGGAATATTATTTGGAGGTCCAGCCATGGAGAAGAGTTTAGACACTAGGATAAGATAAGGAACACAACCATTATAAAGAAATCACATTAGGATTCTCTTTTTAAGCTGTTCCATAAAACACAAGTGCTTAGGAAATCTAATGGAGGCAGAAGCAGTCAAGGGTAGCCGAGCGTTAGGGTTAGGCTTAGGGTACGGCTTAGGGTACGTCTTAGGGTACGGGTTCGGAGAGGGCTTCGGGTACGGCGTAGGGTATGGTTTAGGGTTAGGGTTAGGGTTAGTGTTAGGGTTAGAGCTCGGTTTAGGGTACGGGTTAGGATTAGGGTACGTGTTAGGGTTAGGGTAGGGGTTAGGGTTAGGGTACGCGTTGGGGTGAGTGTAGTTATTAAACCTATCCCACTCTCTATATACCCCTTAGCACGTAAAGGAATATTATTTGGGGGTCCAGCCATGGAGAAGAGTTTAGACACTAGGATAAGATAAGGAACACACCCATTATAAAGAAATCACATTAGAATTCTGTTTTTATGCTGTTCCTTAAAACTCTAGTGCTTAGTAAATCTATTGGAGGTAGAAGCAGTCAAAGGTAGCCTAGGGTTTGGGTTAGGCTTAGGGTTAGGTTTAGGGTACGGCTTAGGGTACGGGTTCGGATATGGCGTAGGGTATGAGTTAGGGTTAGGGTTAGGGTTAGGGTACGGCTTAGGTTACGGGTTCTGGGAGGGGTTCGGGTACGGCGTAGGGTATGGGTTAGGATTAGGGTTACGGTTAGTGTTAGGGTTAGGGCTCCGTTTAGGCTATGAGTTAGGATTAGGGTACGTGTTAGGGTTAGGGTAGTGGTTAGGGTTAGTGTACGTGTTAGGGTTAGGGTAGTGATTAAACCTATCCCACTCTCTAGATAACCCTTAGCACGTAAAGGTATATTATTTGGGGGTCCAGCCATGGAGAAAAGTTTAGACACTAGGATAAGATAAGGAACATACACATTATAAAGAAATCACATTAGGATTCTCTTTTTAAGCTGATCCTTAAAACACTAGTGCTTAGGAAATCTATTGGAGGCAGAAGCTTTCAAGGGTAGCCTAGGGTTAGGGTTACGCTTAGGGTTAGGCTAAGGGTACGGCTTAGGGTACGGGTTCGGTGAGGGGTTCGTGTACGGCGGAGGGTATGGGTTAGGGTTAGGGTTTGGGTTAGTGTTAGGGTTAGGGCTCCGTTTAGGATACGGGTTAGGATAAGGGTACGGGTTAGGGTTAGGGTAGGGGTTAGGGTTAGGGTACGTGTTAGGGTTAGGGTAGTTATTAAACCTATCCCACTCTCTAGATACCCCTTAGCACGTAAAGGAATATTATTTGGGGGTCCAGCCATGGAGAAGAGTTTAGACACTAGGATAAGATAAGGAACACACCTATTATAAAGAAATCACATAAGGATTCTCTTTTTAAGCTCTTCCTTAAAACACTAGTGCTTAGGAAATCTATTGGAGGCAGAAGCAGTCAAGGGTAGCCTAGGGTTAGGGTTAGGCTTAGGGTTAGGGTTAGGGTACGGCTTAGGGTACGGGTTCGGGGAGCGGTTCGGATATGGCGTAGGGTATGAGTTAGGGTTAGGGTTAGGGTTAGGGTACGGCTTAGGTTACGGGTTCTGGGAGGGGTTCAGGTACGGCGTAGGGTATGGGTTAGGGTTAGGGTTAGGGTTAGTGTTAGTGTTAGGGCTCGGTTTAGGCTATGGGTTAGGATTAGGTTACGTGTTAGGGTTAGGGTAGTGGTTAGGGTTAGTGTACGTGTTAGGGTTAGGGTAGTGATTAAAACTATCCCACTCTCTAGATACCCCTTAGCACGTAAAGGAATATTATTTGGGGGTCCAGCCATGGAGAAAAGTTTAGACACTAGGATAAGATAAGGAACATACCTATTATAAAGAAAACACATTAGGATTCTCTTTTTAAGCTGTTCCTTAAAACTCTACTGCTTAGGAAATCTATTGGAGGCAGAAGCTGTCAAGGGTAGCCTAGGGTTAGGGTTAGGCTTAGGGTACGGCTTAGGGTACGGTTTCGGGGAGAGCTTCGGGTACGGCGTAGGGTATGGGTTAGGGTTAGGGTTAGGGTTAGTGTTAAGGTTAGGGCTCGGTTTAGGGTATTGGTTAGGATTAGGGTACGTGTTAGGGTTACGGTAGGGGTTAGGGTTAGGGTACGCTTTAGGGTTAGTGTAGTTATTAAACCTATCCCACTCTCTAGATACCCCTTAGCACGTAAAGGAATATTATTTGGGGGTCCAGCCATGGAGAAGAATTTAGACAGTAGGATAAGATAAGGAACACACCCATTATAAAGAAATCACATTAGGATTCTCTTTTTAAGCTGTTCCTTAAAACACTAGTGCTTAGAAAATCTATTGGAGACAGAAGCAGTCAAGGGTAGCCCAGGGACAGGTTTAGGCTTAGGGTTAGGCTTAGGGTACGCCTTAGGGTACGGGTTCGGGGAGGGCTTCGGGTACGGCGTAGGGTATGGGTTAGTGTTAGGGTTAGGGTTAGTGTTAGGGTTAGTGCTCGGTTTTGGTTACGGGTTAGGATTAGGGTACGTGTTAGTGTTAGGGTAGGGGTTAGGGTTAGGGTACGCGTTAGGATTAGGGTAGTTATTAAACCTATCCCACTCTCTAGATAACCCTTAGCACGTAAAGGAATATTATTTGGGGGTCCAGCCATGGAGAAGAGTTTAGACACTAGGATAAGATAAGGAACACACCCATTATAAAGAAATCACATTAGGATTCTCTTTATAAGCTGTTCCTTAAAACACTAGTGCTTGGGAAATCTATTGGAGGCAGAAGCAGTCAAGGGTAGTCTAGGGTTAGGGTTAGGCTTAGGGTACGGCTTAGGGTACGAGTTCGGGGAGGGCTTCGTGTACGGCGTAGGGTATGGCTTAGGGTTAGGGTTAGGGTTAGTGTTAGGGTTAGGGCTCGGTTTAGGGTCTGGGTTAGGATTAGGGTACGTGTTAGGGTTAGGGTAGGGGTTAGGGTTAGTGTACGCGTTAGGGTTAGTGTAGTTATTAAACCTATCCCACTCTCTACATACCCCTTAGCACGTAAAGGAATATTATTTGGGGGTCCAGCCATGGAGAAGAGTTTAGACACTAGGATAAGATAAGGAACACACCCATTATAAAGAAATCACATTAGGAGTCATTTTTTAAGCTGTTCCTTAAAACTCTAGTGCTTAGGATATCTATTGGAGGCAGAAGCATTCAAGGGTAGCCTAGGGTTAGGGTTAGGCTTAGGGTTAGGTTTAGTGTACGGTTTAGGGTACGGGTTCGGGGAGGGGTTCAGGTATGGCGTAGGGTATGAGTTAGGGTTAGGGTTAGGGTTAGGTTACGGCTTAGGGTACGGGTTCGGGGAGGGCTTCGGGTACGGTGTAGGGTATGGGTTAGGGTTAGGGTTAGGGTTAGTGTTAGGGTTAGGGCTCGGTTTAGGGTACGGGTTAGGATTAGGGTACGTGTTAGGGGTAGGGTAGGGGTTAGGGTTAGGGTACGTGTTAGGGTTAGGGTAGTTATTAATCCTATCCCACTCTCTAGATACCCCTTAGCACGTAAAGGAATATTATTTGGGGGTCCAGCCACGGAGAAGAGTTTAGACACTAAGATAATATAAGGAACACACACATTATAAAGAAATCACATTAGGATTCCCTTTTTAAGCTGTTCCTTAAAACACTAGTGCTTAGGAAATCTATTGGAGGCAGGAGCAGTCAAGGGTAGCCTAGGGTTAGGGTTAGGCTTAGGGTTAGGCTTAGGGTACGGCTTAGGGTACGGGTTCGGGGAGGGGTTTGGGTATGGCGTAGGGTATGGGTTAGGGTTAGGGTTAGTGTTAGGGTTAGGGCTCTGTTTAGGGTACGGGTTAGGATTAGGGTACGTGTTAGTGTTAGGGTAGGGGTTAGGGTTAGGGTACGCATTAGGGTTAGGGTAGTTATTAAACCTATCCCACTCTCTAGATACCCCTTAGCACGTAAAGGAATATTATTTGGGGGTCCAGCCATGGAGAAAAGTTTAGACACTAGGATAAGATAAGGAACATACCCATTATAAAGAAATCACATTAGGATTCTCTTTTAAAGCTGTTCCTTAAAACACTAGTGCTTAGGAAATCTATTGGAGGCAGAAGCTTTCAAGGGTAGCCTAGGGTTAGGGTTAGGCTTAGGGTTAGGCTTAGGGTAAGGCTTAGGGTACGGGTTCGGGGAGGGGTTCGTGTACGGCGGAGGGTATGGGTTAGGGTTAGGGTTTGGGTTAGTGTTAGGGTTAGGGCTCCGTTTAGGATACGGGTTAGGTTTAGGGTACGTGTTAGGGTTAGGGTAGGGGTTAGGGTTAGGGTACGCGTTAGGGTTAGGGTAGTTATTAAACCTATCCCACTCTCTAGATACCCCTTAGCACGTAAAGGAATATTATTTGGGGGTCCAGCCATGGAGAAGAGTTTAGACACCAGGATAAGATAAGGAACACACCCATTATAAAGAAATCACATTAGGATTCTCTTTTTAAGGTGTTCCTTAAAACACTAGTGCATAGGAAATCTATTGGAGGCAGAAGCAGTCAAGGGTAGCCTAGGGTTAGGGTTAGGCTTAGGGTTAGGCTTAGGGTACGGCTTAGGGTACGGGTTCGTGGAGGGCTTCGGGTATGGCGTAGGGTATGGGTTAGGGTTAGGGTTAGGGTTAGTGTTAGGGGTAGGGCTCGGTTTAGGGTACAGTTTAGGATTAGGGTACGTGTTAGGGTTAGGGTAGGGGTTTGGGTTAGGGTACGCGTTAGGGTTAGGGTAGTTATTAAACCTATCCCACTCTCTAGATACCCCTTAGCACGTAAAGGAATATTATTTGGGGGTCCAGCCATGGAGAAAAGTTTAGACACTAGGATAAGATAAGGAACATACCCATTATAAAGAAATCACATTATGATTCTCTTTTTAATCTGATCCTTAAAACACTAGTGCTTAGGAAATATAATGGAGGCAGAGGCTTTCAAGGGTAGCCTAGGGTTAGGGTTAGGCTTAGGGTTAGGCTTAGGGTACGGCTTAGGGTTCGGGTTCGGGGAGGGCTTCTGGTACGGCGTAGGGTATTGCTTAGGGTTAGGGTTAGGGTTAGTGTTAGGGTTAGGGCTCGGTTTAGGGTACGGGTTAGGATTAGGGTACGTGTTAGGGTTAGGGTAGGGGTTAGGGTTAGGGTACGTGTTAGGGTTAGGGTAGTTATTAATCCTATCCCACTCTCTAGATACCCCTTAGCACGTAAAGGAATATTATTTGGGGGTGCAGCCACGGAGAAGAGTTTAGACACTAAGATAATATAAGGAACTCACACATTATAAAGAAATCACATTAGGATTCCCTTTTTAAGCTGTTCCTTAAAACACTAGTGCTTAGGAAATCTATTGGAGGCAGAAGCAGTCAAGGGTAGCCTAGGGTTAGGGTTAGGCTTAGGGTTAGGCTTAGGGTACGGCATAGGGTACGGGTTCGGGGAGGGCTTCGGGTACGGCGTAGGGTATGGCTTAGGGTTAGGGTTAGGGTTAGTGTTAGGGTTAGGGCTCGGTTTAATGTACGGGTTAGAATTAGGGTACGTGTTAGGGTTAGGGTTAGGGTTAGGGTACTTTTTAGGGTTAGGGTAGTTATTAATCCTATCCCACTCTCTAGATACCCCTTAGCACGTAAAGGAATATTATTTGGGGGTCCAGCCATGGAGAAGTGTTTAGACACTAAGATAATATAAGGTACACACACATTATAAAGAAATCACATTAGGATTCCCTTTTTAAACTGTTCCTTAAAACACTAGTGCTTAGGAAATCTATTGGAGACAGAAGCAGTCAAGGGTAGCCTAGGGTTAGGGTTAGGCTTAGGGTTAGGCTTAGGGTAGGGCTTAGGGTACGGGTTCGCGGACGTCTTCGGGTACGGCGTAGGGTATGGGTTAGGGTTAGGGTTTGGGTTAGTGTTAGGGTTAGGGCTCGGTTTAGGGTACGGTTTAGGATTAGGTTACCTGTTAGGGTTAGGGTAGGGGTTAGGGTTAGTGTACGTGTTAGGGTTAGGGTAGTTATTAAACCTGTCCCACTCTCTAGATACCCCATAGCACGTAAAGCAATATTATTTGGGGGTCCAGCCATGGAGAAGAGTTTAGACACTAGGATAAGATAAGGAACACACCCATTATAAAGAAATCACATTAGGATTCTCTTTTTAAGGTGTTCCTTAAAACACTAGTGCATAGGAAATCTTTTGGAGGCAGAAGAAGTCAAGGGTAGCCTAGGGTTAGGGTTATGCTTAGGGTTAGGCTTAGGGTACGGCTTAGGGTACGGGTTCAGGGAGGGCTTCGGGTACGGCGTAGGGTGTGGGTTAGGGTTAGGGTTAGGGTTAGTGTTAGGGTTAGGGCTCGGTTTAGGGTACAGGTTAGGATTAGGGTACGTGTTAGGGTTAGGGTAGGCGTTTGGGTTAGGGTACGCGTTAGGGTTAGGGTAGTTATTAAACCTATCCCACTCTCTAGATACCCCTTAGCACGTAAAGCAATATTATTTGGGGGTCCATCCATGGAGAAGAGTTTAGACACTAAGATAATATAAGGAACACACACATTATAAAGAAATCACATTTGGATTCTCTTTTTAAGCTGTTCCTTAAAACACTAGTGCTTAGGAAATCTATTGGAGGCAGAAGCAGTCAAGGGTAGCCTAGGGTTAGGGTTATGCTTAGGGTTAGGCTTAGGGTACGGCTTAGGGTACGGGTTCGGGGAGCGGTTCGGGTACGGCGTACGGTATGGGTTAGGGTTAGGGTTAGGGTTAGTGTTAGGGTTAGGGCTCTGTTTAGGGTACGGGTTAGGATTAGGGTACGTGTTAGGGTGTTGGTAGGGGTTAGGGTTAGGGTACGCGTTAGGGTTAGGATAGTTATTAAACCTATCCCACTCTCTAGTTACCACTTAGCACGTAAAGGAATATTATTTGGGGGTCCAGCCATGGAGAAGAGTTTAGACACTAGGATAAGATAAGGAACACACCCATTATATAGAAATCACATTAGGATTCTCTTTTTAAGCTGTTCCTTAAAACACTAGTGCTTAGGAAATCTATTGGAGGCAGAAGCAGTCAAGGGTAGCCTAGGGTTAGGGTTAGGCTTAGGGTTAGGGTTAGGGTACGGTTTAGGGTACGGGTTCTGGGAGGGGTTCGGGTACGGCGTAGGGTATGGGTTAGGGTTAGGGTTATGGTTAGTGTTAGGTTTAGGGCTGGGTTTAGGGTATGGGTTAGGATTATGGTACGTGTTAGGGTTAGGGTAGTGGTTAGGGTTAGTGTACGTGTTAGGGTTAGGGTAGTGATTAAACCTATCCCACTCTCTAGATACCCCTTAGCACGTAAAGGAATATTATTTGGGGGTCCAGCCATGGAGAAAAGTTTAGACACTAGGATAAGATAAGGAACATATCCATTATAAAGAAATCACATTAGGATTCTATTTTTAAGCTGTTCCTTAAAACACTAGTGCTTAGGAAATCTATTGGAGGCAGAAGCTGTCAAGGGTAGCCTAGGGTTAGTGTTAGGCTTAGGGTTAGGCTTAGGGTACGGCTTAGGGTACGGGTTCGGGGAGGGCTTCGTGTACGGCGTAGGGTATGGGTTAGGTTTAGGGTTAGGGTTAGTGTTAGGGTTAGGGCTCGGTTTAGTGTACGGTATAGGATTACGGTACGTCTTAGGGTAAGGGTAGGGGTTAGGGTTAGGGTACGCGTTAGGGTTAGGGTAGTTATTAAACCTATCCCAGTCTCTAGATATCCATTAGCACGTAAAGGAATATTATTTGGGGGTCCAGCCATGGAGAAGAGTTTAGACACTAGGATAAGATAAGGAACACACCCATTATAAAGAAATCACATTAGGATTCTCTTTTTAAGCTGTTCCTTAAAACACTAGTGCTTAGGAAATCTATTGGAGGCAGAAGCAGTCAAGGGTAGCCTAGGGTTAGGGTTAGGCTTAGAGTTAGGCTTAGGGTACGGCTTAGGGTACGAGTTCGGGGAGGGCTTCGGGTACGGCGTAGGGTATGGCTTAGGGTTAGGGTTAGGGTTAGTGTTAGGGTTAGGGCTCGGTTTAGGGTACGGGTTAGGATTAGGGTACGTGTTAGGGGTAGGGTAGGGGTTAGGGTTAGGGTACGTGTTAAGGTTAGGGTAGTTATTAATCCTATCCCACTCTCTAGATACCCCTTAGCACGTAAAGGAATATTATTTGGGGGTCCAGCCACGAGGAAGAGTTTAGACACTAAGATAATATAAGGAACACACAGATTATAAAGAAATCACATTAGGATTCCCTTTTTAAGCTGTTCCTTAAAACACTAGTGCTTAGGAAATCTATTGGAGGCAGAAGCAGTCAAGGGTAGCCTAGGGTTAGGGTTAGGCTTAGGGTTAGGCTTAGGGTACAGCTTAGGGTACGGGTTCGGGGAGGGGTTCGTGTACGGCGGAGGGTATGGGTTAGGGTTAGGGTTTGGGTTAGTGTTACGGTTAGGGCTCCGTTTAGGATACGAGTTAGGATTAGGGTACGTGTTAGGGTTAGGGTAGGGGTTAGGGTTAGGGTACGCGTTAGGGTTAGGGTACTTATTAAACCTATCCCACTCTCTAGATACCCCTTAGCACGTAAAGGAATATTATTTGGGGGTCCAGCCATGGAGAAGAGTTTAGACACTAGGATAAGATAAGGAACACACCTATTATAAGGAAATCACATAAGGATTCTCTTTTTAAGCTGTTCCTTAAAACACTAGTGCTTAGGAAATCTATTGGAGGCAGAAGCAGTCAAGGGTAGACTAGGGTTAGGGTTACGCTTAGGGTTAGGCTTAGGGTACGGCTTAGGGTACGGGTTCGGGGAGGGCTTCGAGTACGGCGTAGGGTATTGGTTAGGTTTAGGGTTAGGGTTAGTGTTAGGGTTAGGGCTCGGTTTAGTGTACGGGATAGGATTAGGGTACGTCTTAGGGTTAGGGTAGGGGTTAGGGTTAGGGTACGTGTTAGGGTTAGGGTAGTTATTAAACCTATCCCAGTCTCTAGATACCCCTTAGCACGTAAAGGAATATTATTTGGGTAGCCAGCCATGGAGAAGAGTTTAGACACTAGGATAAGATAAGGAACACACCCATTATAAAGAAATCACATTAGGATTCTCTTTTTAAGCTGTTCCTTAAAACACTAGTGCTTAGGAAATCTATTGGAGGCAGAAGCAGTCAAGGGTAGCCTAGGGTTAGGGTTAGGCTTAGGGTTAGGCTTAGGGTACGGCTTAGGGAACGGGTTCGGGGAGGGCTTCGGGTACGGCGTAGGGTATGGCTTAGGGTTAGGGTTAGGGTTAGTGTTAGGGTTAAGGCTCGGTTTAATGTACGGGTTAGAATTAGGGTACGTGTTAGGGTTAGGGTAGGGGTTAGGGTTAGGGTACGCGTTAGGGTTAGGGTAGTTATTAAACCTATCCCACTCTCTAGATACCCCTTAGCACGTAAAGGAATATTATTTGGGGGTCCAGCCATGGAGAAGAATTTAGACACTAGGATAAGATAAGGAACACACCCATTATAAAGAAATCACATTCGGATTCTCTTTTTAAGCTGTTCCTTAAAACACTAGTGCTTAGAAATCTGTTGGAGCAGAAGCAGTCAAGGGTAGCCTAGGGTTAGGGTTAGGCTTAGGGTTAGGCTTAGGGTACGGCTTAGGGAACGGGTTCGGGGAGGGGTTCGGATATGGCGTAGGGTATGAGTTAGGGTTAGGGTTAGGGTTAGTGTTAGGGTTAGGGCTCGTTTTAGGCTATGGCTTAGGATTAGGGTACGTGTTAGGGTTAGGGTAGTGGTTAGGGTTAGTGTACGTGTTAGGGTTAGGGTAGTGATTAAACCTATCCCAATCTCTAGATACCCCTTAGCACGTAAAGGAATATTATTTGGGGGTCCAGCCATGGAGAAAAGTTTAGACACTAGGATAAGATAAGGAACATACACATTATAAAGAAATCACATTAGGATTCTCTTTGTAAGCTGTTCCTTAAAACACTAGTGCTTAGGAAATCTATTGGAGGCAGAAGCTGTCAAGGGTAGCCTAGGGTTAGGGTTAGGCTTAGGGTTAGGCTTAGGGTACGGCTTAGGGTACGGGTTCGGGGAGGGCTTCGGGTACGGCGTAGGATATGGGTTAGGGTGAGGGTTAGGGTTAGTGTTAGGGTTAGGGCTCGGTTTAGGGTATTGGTTAGGATTAGGGTACGTGTTAGGGTTACGGTAGGGGTTAGGGTTAGGGTACGCGTTAGGGTTAGTGTAGTTATTAAACCTATGCCACTCTCTAGATACCCCTTAGCACGTAAAGGAATATTATTTGGAGGTCCAGCCATGGAGAAGAGTTTAGACACTAGGATAAGATAAGGAACACACCCATTATAAAGAAATCACATTAGGACTCTCTTTTTAAGCTGTTCCTTAAAACACTAGTGCTTAAAAATCTATTGGAGGCAGAAGCAGTCAAGGGTAGACTAGGGTTAGGGTTAGGCTTAGGGTTAGGCTTAGGGTACGGGTTCGGGGAGGGCTTCGGGTACGGTGTAGGGTATGGGTTAGGGTTAGGGTTAGTGTTAGGGTTAGGGCTCGGTTTAGGGTACGGGTTAGGATTAGGGTACGTGTTAGTGTTAGAGTAGGGGTTAGGGTTAGGGTACGCATTAGGGTTAGGGTAGTTATTAAACCTATCCCACTCTCTAGATACCCCTTAGCACGTAAAGGAATATTATTTGGGGGTCCAGCCATGGAGAAGAATTTAGACACTAGGATAAGATAAGGAACACACCCATTATAAAGAAATCACATTAGGATTCTCTTTTTAAGCTGTTCCTTAAAACACTAGTGCTTAGGAAATCTGTTGGAGGCAGAAGCAGTCAAGGGTAGCCTAGGGTTAGGGTTAGGCTTAGGGTTAGGCTTAGGGTACGGCTTAGGGTACGGGTTCGGGGAGGGCTTTGGGTACAGCGTAGGGTATGGGTTAGGGTTAGGGTTAGGGTTAGTGTTAGGGTTAGGGCTCGGTTTAGGGTATGGGTTAGGATTAGGGTACGTGTTAGGGTTAGGGTAGTGGTTAGGGTTAGTGTACGTGTTAGGGTTAGGGTAGTGATTAAACCTATCCCACTCTCTAGATACCCCTTAGCACGTAAAGGAATATTATTTGGGGGTCCAGCCATGGAGAAAAGTTTAGACACTAGGATAAGATAAGGAACATACCCATTATAAAGAAATCACATTTGGATTCTCTTTTTAAGCTGTTCCTTAAAACCCTAGTGCTTAGGAAATCTATTGGAGGCAGAAGCAGTCAAGGGTAGCCTAGGGTTAGGGTTATGCTTAGGGTTAGGCTTAGGGTACGGCTTAGGGTACGGGTTCAGGGAGGGCTTCGGGTACGGCGTAGGGTGTGGGTTAGGGTTAGGGTTAGGGTTAGTGTTAGGGTTAGGGCTCGGTTTAGGGTACAGGTTAGGATTAGGGTACGTGTTAGGGTTAGGGTAGGCGTTTGGGTTAGGGTACGCGTTAGGGTTAGGGTAGTTATTAAACCTATCCCACTCTCTAGATACCCCTTAGCACGTAAAGGAATATTATTTGGGGGTCCAGCCATGGAGAAGAGTTTAGACACTAGGATAAGATAAGGAACACACCCATTATAAAGAAATCACATTAGGATTCCCTTTTTAAGCTGTTCCTTAAAACACTAGTGCTTAGGAAATCTATTGGAGGCAGAAGCAGTCAAGGGTAGCCTAGGGTTAGGGTTAGGCTTAGGGTTAGGCTTAGGGTACAGCTTAGGGTACGGGTTCGGGGAGGGGTTCGTGTACGGCGGAGGGTATGGGTTAGGGTTAGGGTTTGGGTTAGTGTTACGGTTAGGGCTCCGTTTAGGATACGAGTTAGGATTAGGGTACGTGTTAGGGTTAGGGTAGGGGTTAGGGTTAGGGTACGCGTTAGGGTTAGGGTACTTATTAAACCTATCCCAATCTCTAGATACCCCTTAGCACGTAAAGGAATATTATTTGGGGGTCCAGCCATGGAGAAGAGTTTAGACACTAGGATAAGATAAGGAACACACCTATTATAAGGAAATCACATAAGGATTCTCTTTTTAAGCTGTTCCTTAAAACACTAGTGCTTAGGAAATCTATTGGAGGCAGAAGCAGTCAAGGGTAGACTAGTGTTAGGGTTACGCTTAGGGTTAGGCTTAGGGTACGGCTTAGGGTACGGGTTCGGGGAGGGCTTCGAGTACGGCGTAGGGTATTGGTTAGGTTTAGGGTTAGGGTTAGTGTTAGGGTTAGGGCTCGGTTTAGTGTACGGGATAGGATTAGGGTACGTCTTAGGGTTAGGGTAGGGGTTAGGGTTAGGGTACGTGTTAGGGTTAGGGTAGTTATTAAACCTATCCCAGTCTCTAGATACCCCTTAGCACGTAAAGGAATATTATTTGGGTATCCAGCCATGGAGAAGAGTTTAGACACTAGGATAAGATAAGGAACACACCCATTATAAAGAAATCACATTAGGATTCTCTTTTTAAGCTGTTCCTTAAAACACTAGTGCTTAGGAAATCTATTGGAGGCAGAAGCAGTCAAGGGTAGCCTAGGGTTAGGGTTAGGCTTAGGGTTAGGCTTAGGGTACGGCTTAGGGTACGGGTTCGGGGAGGGCTTCGGGTACGGCGTAGGGTATGGCTTAGGGTTAGTGTTAGGGTTAGTGTTAGGGTTAAGGCTCGGTTTAATGTACGGGTTAGAATTAGGGTACGTGTTAGGGTTAGGGTAGGGGTTAGGGTTAGGGTACGCGTTAGGGTTAGGGTAGTTATTAAACCTATCCCACTCTCTAGATACCCCTTAGCACGTAAAGGAATATTATTTGGGGGTCCAGCCATGGAGAAGAATTTAGACACTAGGATAAGATAAGGAACACACCTATTATAAAGAAATCACATTAGGATTCTCTTTTTAAGCTGTTCCTTAAAACACTAGTGCTTAGAAATCTGTTGGAGCAGAAGCAGTCAAGGGTAGCCTAGGGTTAGTGTTAGGCTTAGGGTTAGGCTTAGGGTACGGCTTAGGGAACGGGTTCGGGGAGGGGTTCGGATATGGCGTAGGGTATGAGTTAGGGTTAGGGTTAGGGTTAGTGTTAGGGTTAGGGCTCGTTTTAGGCTATGGCTTAGGATTAGGGTACGTGTTAGGGTTAGGGTAGTGGTTAGGGTTAGTGTACGTGTTAGGGTTAGGGTAGTGATTAAACCTATCCCAATCTCTAGATACCCCTTAGCACGTAAAGGAATATTATTTGGGGGTCCAGCCATGGAGAAAAGTTTAGACACTATGATAAGATAAGGAACATACACATTATAAAGAAATCACATTAGGATTCTCTTTGTAAGCTGTTCCTTAAAACACTAGTGCTTAGGAAATCTATTGGAGGCAGAAGCTGTCAAGGGTAGCCTAGTGTTAGGGTTAGGCTTAGGGTTAGGCTTAGGGTACGGCTTAGGGTACGGGTTCGGGGAGGGCTTCGGGTACGGCGTAGGATATGGGTTAGGGTGAGGGTTAGGGTTAGTGTTAGGGTTAGGGCTCGGTTTAGGGTATTGGTTAGGATTAGGGTACGTGTTAGGGTTACGGTAGGGGTTAGGGTTAGGGTACGCGTTAGGGTTAGTGTAGTTATTAAACCTATGCCACTCTCTAGATACCCCTTAGCACGTAAAGGAATATTATTTGGAGGTCCAGCCATGGAGAAGAGTTTAGACACTAGGATAAGATAAGGAACACACCCATTATAAAGAAATCACATTAGGACTCTCTTTTTAAGCTGTTCCTTAAAACACTAGTGCTTAAAAATCTATTGGAGGCAGAAGCAGTCAAGGGTAGACTAGGGTTAGGGTTAGGCTTAGGGTTAGGCTTAGGGTACGGGTTCGGGGAGGGCTTCGGGTACGGTGTAGGGTATGGGTTAGGGTTAGGGTTAGGGTTAGTGTTAGGGTTAGGGCTCGGTTTAGGGTACGGGTTAGGATTAGGGTACGTGTTAGTGTTAGAGTAGGGGTTAGGGTTAGGGTACGCATTAGGGTTAGGGTAGTTATTAAACCTATCCCACTCTCTAGATACCCCTTAGCACGTAAAGGAATATTATTTGGGGGTCCAGCCATGGAGAAGAATTTAGACACTAGGATAAGATAAGGAACACACCCATTATAAAGAAATCACATTAGGATTCTCTTTTTAAGCTGTTCCTTAAAACACTAGTGCTTAGGAAATCTGTTGGAGGCAGAAGCAGTCAAGGGTAGCCTAGGGTTAGGGTTAGGCTTAGGGTTAGGTTTAGGGTACGACTTAGGGTACGGGTTCGGATATGGCGTAGGGTATGTGTTAGGGTTAGGGTTAGCGTTAGGGTACGGCTTAGGTTACGGGTTCTGGGAGGGGTTCGGGTACGGCGTAGGGTATGTGTTAGGGTTAGGGTTAGGGTTAGTGTTAGGGTAAGGGCTCCGTTTAGGCTATGGGTTAGGATTAGGGTACGTGTTAGGGTTAGGGTAGTGGTTAGGGTTAGTGTACGTGTTAGGGTTAGGGTAGTGATTAAACCTATCCCACTCTCTAGATACCCCTTAGCACGTAAAGGAATATTATTTGGGGGTCCAGCCATGGAGAAAAGTTTACACACTAGGATAAGATAAGGAACATACCCATTATAAAGAAATCACATTAGGATTCTCTTTTTAAGCTGTTCCTTAAAACACTAGTGCTTAGGAAATCTATTGGAGGCAGAAGCTTTCAAGGGTAGCCTAGGGTTAGGGTTAGGCTTAGGGTTAGGCTAAGGGTACGGCTTAGGGTACGGGTTCGGTGAGGGGTTCGTGTACGGCGGAGGGTATGGGTTAGGGTTAGGGTTTGGGTTAGTGTTAGGGTTAGGGCTCCGTTTAGGATACGGGTTAGGATAAGGGTACGTGTTAGGGTTAGGGTAGGGGTTAGGGTTAGGGTACGCGTTAGGGTTAGGGTAGTTATTAAACCTATCCCACTCTCTAGATACCCCTTAGCACGTAAAGGAATATTATTTGGGGGTCCAGCCATGGAGAAAAGTTTAGACACTAGGATAAGATAAGGAACATACCCATTATAAAGAAAACATATTAGGATTCTCTTTTTAAGCTGTTCCTTAAAGCACTACTGCTTAGGAAATCTATTGGAGGCAGAAGCTGTCAAGGGTAGCCTAGGGTTAGGGTTAGGCTTAGGGTACGGCTTAGGGTACGGTTTCGGGGAGAGCTTCGGGTACGGCGTAGGGTATGGGTTAGGGTTAGGGTTAGGGTTAGTGTTAAGGTTAGGGCTCGGTTTAGGGTATTGGTTAGGATTAGGGTACGTGTTAGGGTTACGGTAGGGGTTAGGGTTAGGGTACGCGTTAGGGTTAGTGTATTTATTAAACCTATCCCACTCTCTAGATACCCCTTAGCACGTAAAGGAATATTATTTGGGGGTCCAGCCATGGAGAAGAATTTAGACACTAGGATAAGATAAGGAACACACCCATTATAAAGAAATCACATTAGGATTCTCTTTTTAAGCTGTTCCTTAAAACACTAGTGCTTAGAAAATCTATTGGAGACAGAAGCAGTCAAGGGTAGCCCAGGGATAGGTTTAGGCTTAGGGTTAGGCTTAGGGTACGGCTTAGGGTACGGGTTCGGGGAGGGCTTCGGGTACGGCGTAGGGTATGGGTTAGGGTTAGGGTTAGGGTTAGTGTTAGGGTTAGTGCTCGGTTTTGTTACGGGTTAGGATTAGGGTACGTGTTAGTGTTAGGGTAGGGGTTAGGGTTAGGGTACGCGTTAGGATTAGGGTAGTTATTAAACCTATCCCACTCTCTAGATACCCCTTAGCACGTAAAGGAATATTATTTGGGGGTCCAGCCATGGAGAATAATTTAGACACTAGGATAAGATAAGGAACACACCCATTATAAAGAAATAACATTAGGATTCCCTTTTTAAGCTGTTCCTTAAAACACTAGTGCTTAGGAAATCTATTGGAGGCAGAAGCAGTCAATGGTAGCCTAGGGTTAGGGTTAGGCTTAGGGTTAGGCTTAGGATACGGCTTAGGGTACGGGTTCGGGGAGGGCTTCGTGTACGGCGTAGGGTATGTGTTAGGTTTAGGGTTAGGGTTAGTGTTAGGGTTAGGGCTCGGTTTAGTGTACGGGATAGGATTAGGGTACGTCTTAGGGTTAGGGTAGGGGTTAGGGTTAGGGTACGCGTTAGGGTTAGGGTAGTTATTAAACCTATCCCAGTCTCTAGATACCCCTTAGCACGTAAAGGAATATTATTTGTGGGTCCAGCCATGGAGAAGAGTTTAGACACTAGGACAAGATAAGGAACACACCCACCCATTATAAAGAAATCACATTAGGATTCTCTTTTTAAACTGTTCCTTAAAACACTAGCGCTTAGGAAATCTATTGGAGGCAGAAGCAGTCAAGGGTAGCCTAGGGTTAGGGTTAGGCTTAGGGTTAGGCTTAGGGTACGGCTTAGGGTACGAGTTCGGGGAGGGCTTCGTGTACGGCGTAGGGTATGGCTTAGGGTTTGGGTTAGGGTTAGTGTTAGGGTTAGGGCTCGGTTTAGGGTCTGGGTTAGGATTAGGGTACGTGTTAGGGTTAGGGTAGGGGTTAGGGTTAGGGTACGCGTTAGGGTTAGTGTAGTTATTAAACCTATCCCACTCTCTACATACCCCTTAGCACGTAAAGGAATATTATATGGGGGTCCAGCCATGGAGAAGAGTTTAGACACTAGGATAAGATAAGGAACACACCCATTATAAAGAAATCACATTTGGAGTCATTTTTTAAGCTGTTCCTTAAAACTCTAGTGCTTAGGATATCTTTTGGAGGCAGAAGCAGTCAAGGGTAGCCTAGGGTTAGGGTTAGGCTTAGGGTTAGGTTTAGGGTACGGCTTAGGGTACGGGTTCGGGGAGGGGTTCGGGTATGGCGTAGGGTATGAGTTAGGGTTAGGGTTAGGGTACGGCTTAGGGTACGGGTTCGGATATGGCGTAGGGTATGAGTTAGGGTTAGGGTTAGGGTTAGGGTACGGCTTAGGTTACGGGTTCTGGGAGGGGTTCAGGTACGGCGTAGGGTATGGGTTAGGGTTAGGGTTAGGGTTAGTGTTAGGGTTAGGGCTCGGTTTAGGCTATGGGTTAGGATTAGGTTACGTGTTAGGGTTAGGGTAGTGGTTAGGGTTAGTGTACGTGTTAGGGTTAGGGTAGTGATTAAACCTATCCCACTCTCTAGATACCCCTTAGCACGTAAAGGAATATTATTTGGGGGTTCAGCCATGGAGAAGAATTTAGACACTAGGATAAGATAAGGAACACACCCATTATAAAGAAATCACATTAGGATTCTCTTTTTAAGCTGTTCCTTAAAACACTAGTGCTTAGAAAATCTATTGGAGACAGAAGCAGTCAAGGGTAGCCCAGGGATAGGGTTAGGCTTAGGGTTAGGCTTAGGGTACGGGTTCGGGGAGGGCTTCGGGTACGGCGTAGGGTATGGGTTAGGGTTAGGGTTAGGGTTAGTGTTAGGGTTAGTGCTCGGTTTTGGTTACGGGTTAGGATTAGGGTACGTGTTACTGTTAGGGTAGGGGTTAGGTTTAGGGTACGCGTTAGGATTAGGGTAGTTATTAAACCTATCCCACTCTCTAGATACCCCTTAGCACGTAAAGGAATATTATTTGGGGGTCCAGCCATGGAGAATAATTTAGACACTAGGATAAGATAAGGAACACACCCATTATAAAGAAATAACATTAGGATTCCCTTTTTAAGCTGTTCCTTAAAACACTAGTGCTTAGGAAATCTATTGGAGGCAGAAGCAGTCAATGGTAGCCTAGGGTTAGGGTTAGGCTTAGGGTTAGGCTTAGGATACGGCTTAGGGTACGGGTTCGGGGAGGGCTTCGTGTACGGCGTAGGGTATGGGTTAGGTTTAGGGTTAGGGTTAGTGTTAGGGTTAGGGCTCGGTTTAGTGTACGGGATAGGATTAGTGTACGTGTTAGGGTTAGGGTAGGGGTTAGGGTTAGGGTACGCGTTAGGGTTAGGGTAGTTATTAAACCTATCCCAGTCTCTAGATACCCCTTAGCACGTAAAGGAATATTATTTGGGGGTCCAGCCATGGAGAAGAGTTTAGACACTAGGATAAGATAAGGAACACACCCATTATAAAGAAATCACATTAGGATTCTCTTTTTAAGCTGTTCCTTAAAACACTAGTGCTTAGGAAATCTATTGGAGGCAGAAGCAGTCAAGGGTAGCCTAGGGTTAGGGTTCGGCTTAGGGTTAGGCTTAGGGTACGGCTTAGGGTACGAGTTCGGGGAGGGCTTCGGGTACGGCGTAGGGTATGGCTTAGGGTTAGGGTTAGGGTTAGTGTTAGGGTTAGGGCTCGGTTTAGGGTACGGGTTAGGATTAGGGTACGTGTTAGGGGTAGGGTAGGGGTTAGGGTTAGGGTACGTGTTAGGGTTAGGGTAGTTATTAATCCTATCCCACTCTCTAGATACCCCTTAGCACGTAAAGGAATATTATTTGGGGGTCCAGCCACGGAGAAGAGTTTAGACACTAAGATAATATAAGGAACACACACATTATAAAGAAATCACATTAGGATTCCCTTTTTAAGCTGTTCCTTAAAACACTAGTGCTTAGGAAATCTATTGGAGGCAGAAGCAGTCAAGGGTAGCCTAGGGTTAGGGTTAGGCTTAGGCTTAGGCTTAGGGTACGGCTTAGGGTTCGGGTTCGGGGAGGGGTTCGTGTACGGCGGAGGGTATGGGTTTGGGTTAGGGTTTGGGTTAGTGTTACGGTTAGGGCTCCGTTTAGGATACGAGTTAGGATTAGGGTACGTGTTAGGGTTAGGGTAGGGGTAAGGGTTAGGGTACGCGTTAGGGTTAGGGTACTTATTAAACCTATCCCACTCTCTAGATACCCCTTAGCACGTAAAGGAATATTATTTGGGGGTCCAGCCATGGAGAAGAGTTTATACACTAGGAGAAGATAAGGAACACACCTATTATAAAGAAATCACATAAGGATTCTCTTTTTAAGCTGTTCCTTAAAACACTAGTGCTTAGGAAATCTATTGGAGGCAGAAGCAGTCAAGGGTAGCCTAGGGTTAGGGCTAGGCTTAGGGTTAGGCTTAGGGTACGGCTTAGGGTACGGGTTCGGGGAAGGCTTCGAGTACGGCGTAGGGTATGGGTTAGGTTTAGGGTTAGGGTTAGTGTTAGGTTTAGGACTCGGTTTAGTGTACGGGATAGGATTAGGGTACGTCGTAGGGTTAGGGTAGGGGTTAGGGTTAGGGTACGCGTTAGGGTTAGGGTAGTTATTAAACCTATCCCAGTCTCTAGATACCCCTTAGCACGTAAAGGAATATTATTTGGGGGTCCAGCCATGGAGAAGAGTTTAGACACTAGGATAAGATAAGGAACACACCCATTATAAAGAAATCACATTAGGATTCTCTTTTTAAGCTGTTCCTTAAAACACTAGTGCTTAGGAAATCTATTGGAGGCAGAAGCAGTCAAGGGTAGCCTAGGGTTAGGGTTAGGCTTAGGGTTAGGCTTAGGGTACGGCTTAGGGTACGGCTTAGGGTACGGGTTCGGGGAGGGCTTCGGTGACGGCGTAGGGTATGGCTTAGTGTTAGGGTTTGGGTTAGTGTTAGGGTTAGGGCTCGGTTTAGGGTACGGGTTAGGATTAGGGTACGTGTTAGGGTTACGGTAGGGGTTAGGGTTAGGGTAGGCGTTAAGGTTAGTGTAGTTATTAAACCTATCCCACTCTCTAGATAGCCCTTAGCACGTAAAGGAATATTATTTGGAGGTCCAGCCATGGAGAAGAGTTTAGACACTAGGATAAGATAAGGAACACACCCATTATAAAGAAATCACATTAGGATTCTCTTTTTAAGCTGTTCCTTAAAACACTAGTGCTTAGAAAATCTATTGGAGGCAGAAGAAGTCAAGGGTAGCCTAGGGTTAGGGTTATGCTTAGGGTTAGGCTTAGGGTACGGCTTAGGGTATGGGTTCGGGGAGGGGTTCGGGTATGGCGTAGGGTATGGGTTAGGGTTAGGGTTAGTGTTAGGGTTAGGGCTCTGTTTAGGGTACGGGTTAGGATTAGGGTACGTGTTAGTGTTAGGGTAGGGGTTAGGGTTAGGGTACGCATTAGGGTTAGGGTAGTTATTAAACCTATCCCACTCTCTAGATACCCCTTAGCACGTAAAGGAATATTATTTGGGGGTCCAGCCATGGAGAAAAGTTTAGACACTAGGATAAGATAAGGAACATACGCATTATAAAGAAATCACATTAGGATTCTCTTTTAAAGCTGTTCCTTAAAACACTAGTGCTTAGGAAATCTATTGGAGGCAGAAGCTTTCAAGGGTAGCCTAGGGTTAGGGTTAGGCTTAGGGTTAGGCTTAGGGTAAGGCTTAGGGTACGGGTTCGGGGAGGGGTTCGTGTACGGCGGAGGGTATGGGTTAGGGTTAGGTTTTGGGTTAGTGTTAGGGTTAGGGCTCCGTTTAGGATACGGGTTAGGTTTAGGGTACGTGTTAGGGTTAGGGTAGGGGTTAGGGTTAGGGTACGCGTTAGGGTTAGGGTAGTTATTAAACCTATCCCACTCTCTAGATACCCCTTAGCACGTAAAGGAATATTATTTGGGGGTCCAGCCATGGAGAAGAGTTTAGACACTAGGATAAGATAAGGAACACACCCATTATAAAGAAATCACATTAGGATTTTCTTTTTAAGGTGTTCCTTAAAACACTAGTGCATAGGAAATCTATTGGAGGCAGAAGCAGTCAAGGGTAGCCTAGGGTTAGGGTTAGGCTTAGGGTTAGGCTTACGGTACGGCTTAGGGTACGGGTTCGGGGAGGGCTTCGGGTATGGCGTAGGGTATGGGTTAGGGTTAGGGTTAGGGTTAGTGTTAGGGTTAGGGCTCGGTTTAGGGTACAGTTTAGGATTAGGGTACGTGTTAGGTTTAGGGTAGGGGTTTGGGTTAGGGTACGCGTTAGGGTTAGGGTAGTTATTAAACCTATCCCACTCTCTAGATACCCCTTAGCACGTAAAGGAATATTATTTGGGGGTCCAGCCATGGAGAAAAGTTTAGACACTAGGATAAGATAAGGAACATACCCATTATAAAGAAATCACATTAGGATTCTCTTTTTAATCTGATCCTTAAAACACTAGTGCTTAGGAAATCTAATGGAGGCAGAGGCTTTCAAGGGTAGCCTAGGGTTAGGGTTAGGCTTAGGGTTAGGCTTAGGGTACGGCTTAGGGTACGGGTTCGGGGAGGGCTTCGGGTACGGCGTAGGGTATGGGTTAGGGTTAGGGTTAGGGTTAGTGTTAGGGTTAGGGCTCGGTTTAGGGTACAGATTAGGATTAGGGTACGTGTTAGGGTTAGGTTAGGGGTTTGGGTTAGGGTACGCGTTAGGGTTAGGGTAGTTATTAAACCTATCCCACTCTCTAGATACCCCTTAGCACGTAAAGCAATATTATTTGGGGGTCCATCCATGGAGAAGAGTTTAGACACTAAGATAATATAAGGAACACACACATTATAAAGAAATCACATTAGGATTCTCTTTTTAAGCAGTTCCTTAAAACACTAGTGCTTAGGAAATCTATTGGAGGCAGACGCAGTCAAGGGTAGCCTAGGGTTAGGGTTAGGCTTGGGGTTAGGCTTAGGGTACGGCTTAGGTTACGGGTTCGGGGAGGGGTTTGGGTACGGCGTAGGTTATGGCTTAGGGTTAGGGTTAGGGTTAGTGTTAGGGTTAGGGCTCTGTTTAGGGTACGGGTTAGGATTAGGGTACGTGTTAGTGTTAGGGTAGGTGTTAGGGTTAGGGTACGCAATAGGGTTAGGGTAGTTATTAAACCTATTCCACTCTCTAGATACCCCTTAGCACGTAAAGGAATATTATTTGGCGGTCCAGCCACGGAAAAGAGTTTAGACACTAAGATAATATAAGGAACACACACATTATAAAGAAATCACATTAGGATTCCCTTTTTAAGCTGTTCCTTAAAACACTAGTGGTTAGGAAATCTATTGGAGGCAGAAGCAGTCAAGGGTAGCCTAGGGTTAGGGTTAGGCTTAGGGTTAGGCTTAGGGTACGGCGTAGGGTACGGGTTCGGGGAGGGGTTCGTGTACGGCGGAGGGTATGGGTTAGGGTTAGGGTTTGGGTTAGTGTTAGGGTTAGGGCTCCGTTTAGGATACGGGTTAGGATTAGGTTACGTGTTAGGGTTAGGGTAGGGGTTAGGGTTAGGATACGCGTTAGGGTTAGGGTAGTTATTAAACCTATCCCACTCTCTAGATACCCCTTAGCACGTAAAGGAATATTATTTGGTGGTCCAGCCATGGAGAAGAGTTTAGACACTAGGATAAGATAAGGAACACACCCATTATAAAGAAATCACATTAGGATTCTCTTTTTAAGGTGTTCCTTAAAACACTAGTGCATAGGAAATCTATTGGAGGCAGAAGCAGTCAAGGGTAGCCTAGGGTTAGGGTTAGGCTTAGGGTTAGGCTTAGGGTACGGCTTAGGGTACGGGTTCTGGGAGGGGTTCGGGTACGGCGTAGGGTATGGGTTAGGGTTAGGGTTAGGGTTAGTGTTAGGTTTAGGGCTCAGTTTAGGGTATGGGTTAGAATTAGGGTACGGGTTAGGGTTAGGGTAGTGGTTAGGGTTAGTGTACGTGTTAGGGTTAGGGTAGTGATTAAACCTATCCCACTCTCTAGATACCCCTTAGCACGTAAAGGAATATTATTTGGGGGTCCAGCCATGGAGAAAAGTTTAGACACTAGGATAAGATAAGGAACATACCCATTATAAAGAAATCACATTAGGATTCTCTTTTTAAGCTGTTCCTTAAAACACTAGTGCTTAGGAAATCTATTGGAGGCAGAAGCTTTCAAGGGTAGCCAGGTGTTAGGGTTAGGCTTAGGGTTAGGCTTAGGGTACGGCTTAGGGTACGGTTTCGGGGAGGGCTTCGGGTACGGCGTAGTGTATGGGTTAGGGTTAGGTTTAGGGTTAGTGTCAGGGTTAGGGCTCGGTTTAGGGTATTGGTTAGGATTAGGGTACGTGTTAGGGTTACGGTAGGGGTTAGGGTTAGGGTAGGCGTTAAGGTTAGTGTAGTTATTAAACCTATCCCACTCTCTAGATAGCCCTTAGCACGTAAAGGAATATTATTTGGAGGTCCAGCCATGGAGAAGAGTTTAGACACTAGGATAAGATAAGGAACACACCCATTATAAAGAAATCACATTAGGATTCTGTTTTTAAGCTGTTCCTTAAAACACTAGTGCTTAGAAAATCTATTGGAGGCAGAAGAAGTCAAGGGTAGCCTAGGGTTAGGGTTATGCTTAGGGTTTGGCTTAGGGTACGGCTTAGGGTACGGGTTCGGGGAGGGGTTCGGGAATGGCGTAGGGTATGGGTTAGGGTTAGGGTTAGTGTTAGGGTTAGGGCTCTGTTTAGGGTATGGGTTAGGATTAGCGTACGTGTTAGTGTTAGGGTAGGGGTTAGGGTTAGGGTACGCATTAGGGTTAGGGTAGTTATTAAACCTATCCCACTCTCTAGATACCCCTTAGCACGTAAAGGAATATTATTTGGGGGTCCAGCCATGGAGAAAAGTTTAGACACTAGGATAAGATAAGGAACATACCCATTATAAAGAAATCACATTAGGATTCTCTTTTAAAGCTGTTCCTTAAAACACTAGTGCTTAGGAAATCTATTGGAGGCAGAAGCTTTCAAGGGTAGCCTAGGGTTAGGGTTAGGCTTAGGGTTAGGCTTAGGGTAAGGCTTAGGGTACGGGTTCGGGGAGGGGTTCGTGTACGGCGGAGGGTATGGGTTAGGGTTAGGGTTTGGGTTAGTGATAGGGTTAGGGCTCCGTTTAGGATACGGGTTAGGTTTAGGGTACGTGTTAGGGTTAGGGTAGGGGTTAGGGTTAGGGTACGCGTTAGGGTTAGGGTAGTTATTAAACCTATCCCACTCTCTAGATACCCCTTAGCACGTAAAGGAATATTATTTGGGGGTCCAGCCATGGAGAAGAGTTTAGACACTAGGATAAGATAAGGAACACACCCATTATAAAGAAATCACATTAGGATTCTCTTTTTAAGGTGTTCCTTAAAACACTAGTGCATAGGAAATCTATTGGAGGCAGAAGCTGTCAAGGGTAGCCTAGGGTTAGGGTTAGGCTTAGGGTTAGGCTTAGGGTACGGCTTAGGGTACGGGTTCGGGGAGGGCTTCGGGTACGGCGTAGGGTATGGGTTAGGGTTAGGGTTAGGGTTAGTGTTAGGGTTAGGGCTCGGTTTAGGGTACAGATTAGGATTAGGGTACGTGTTAGGGTTAGGTTAGGGGTTTGGGTTAGGGTACGCGTTAGGGTTAGGGTAGTTATTAAACCTATCCCACTCTCTAGATACCCCTTAGCACGTAAAGCAATATTATTTGGGGGTCCATCCATGGAGAAGAGTTTAGACACTAAGATAATATAAGGAACACACACATTATAAAGAAATCACATTAGGATTCTCTTTTTAAGCAGTTCCTTAAAACACTAGTGCTTAGGAAATCTATTGGAGGCAGACGCAGTCAAGGGTAGCCTAGGGTTAGGGTTAGGCTTGGGGTTAGGCTTAGGGTACGGCTTAGGTTACGGGTTCGGGGAGGGGTTTGGGTACGGCGTAGGTTATGGCTTAGGGTTAGGGTTAGGGTTAGTGTTAGGGTTAGGGCTCTGTTTAGGGTACGGGTTAGGATTAGGGTACGTGTTAGTGTTAGGGTAGGTGTTAGGGTTAGGGTACGCAATAGGGTTAGGGTAGTTATTAAACCTATTCCACTCTCTAGATACCCCTTAGCACGTAAAGGAATATTATTTGGCGGTCCAGCCACGGAAAAGAGTTTAGACACTAAGATAATATAAGGAACACACACATTATAAAGAAATCACATTAGGATTCCCTTTTTAAGCTGTTCCTTAAAACACTAGTGGTTAGGAAATCTATTGGAGGCAGAAGCAGTCAAGGGTAGCCTAGGGTTAGGGTTAGGCTTAGGGTTAGGCTTAGGGTACGGCGTAGGGTACGGGTTCGGGGAGGGGTTCGTGTACGGCGGAGGGTATGGGTTAGGGTTAGGGTTTGGGTTAGTGTTAGGGTTAGGGCTCCGTTTAGGATACGGGTTAGGATTAGGTTACGTGTTAGGGTTAGGGTAGGGGTTAGGGTTAGGATACGCGTTAGGGTTAGGGTAGTTATTAAACCTATCCCACTCTCTAGATACCCCTTAGCACGTAAAGGAATATTATTTGGTGGTCCAGCCATGGAGAAGAGTTTAGACACTAGGATAAGATAAGGAACACACCCATTATAAAGAAATCACATTAGGATTCTCTTTTTAAGGTGTTCCTTAAAACACTAGTGCATAGGAAATCTATTGGAGGCAGAAGCAGTCAAGGGTAGCCTAGGGTTAGGGTTAGGCTTAGGGTTAGGCTTAGGGTACGGCTTAGGGTACGGGTTCTGGGAGGGGTTCGGGGACGGCGTAGGGTATGGGTTAGGGTTAGGGTTAGGGTTAGTGTTAGGTTTAGGGCTCAGTTTAGGGTATGGGTTAGAATTAGGGTACGGGTTAGGGTTAGGGTAGTGGTTAGGGTTAGTGTACGTGTTAGGGTTAGGGTAGTGATTAAACCTATCCCACTCTCTAGATACCCCTTAGCACGTAAAGGAATATTATTTGGGGGTCCAGCCATGGAGAAAAGTTTAGACACTAGGATAAGATAAGGAACATACCCATTATAAAGAAATCACATTAGGATTCTCTTTTTAAGCTGTTCCTTAAAACACTAGTGCTTAGGAAATCTATTGGAGGCAGAAGCTTTCAAGGGTAGCCTAGTGTTAGGGTTAGGCTTAGGGTTAGGCTTAGGGTACGGCTTAGGGTACGGTTTCGGGGAGGGCTTCGGGTACGGCGTAGTGTATGGGTTAGGGTTAGGGTTAGGGTTAGTGTCAGGGTTAGGGCTCGGTTTAGGGTATTGGTTAGGATTAGGGTACGTGTTAGGGTTACGGTAGGGGTTAGGGTTAGGGTAGGCGTTAAGGTTAGTGTAGTTATTAAACCTATCCCACTCTCTAGATAGCCCTTAGCACGTAAAGGAATATTATTTGGAGGTCCAGCCATGGAGAAGAGTTTAGACACTAGGATAAGATAAGGAACACACCCATTATAAAGAAATCACATTAGGATTCTGTTTTTAAGCTGTTCCTTAAAACACTAGTGCTTAGAAAATCTATTGGAGGCAGAAGAAGTCAAGGGTAGCCTAGGGTTAGGGTTATGCTTAGGGTTTGGCTTAGGGTACGGCTTAGGGTACGGGTTCGGGGAGGGGTTCGGGTATGGCGTAGGGTATGGGTTAGGGTTAGGGTTAGTGTTAGGGTTAGGGCTCTGTTTAGGGTATGGGTTAGGATTAGCGTACGTGTTAGTGTTAGGGTAGGGGTTAGGGTTAGGGTACGCATTAGGGTTAGGGTAGTTATTAAACCTATCCCACTCTCTAGATACCCCTTAGCACGTAAAGGAATATTATTTGGGGGTCCAGCCATGGAGAAAAGTTTAGACACTAGGATAAGATAAGGAACATACCCATTATAAAGAAATCACATTAGGATTCTCTTTTAAAGCTGTTCCTTAAAACACTAGTGCTTAGGAAATCTATTGGAGGCAGAAGCTTTCAAGGGTAGCCTAGGGTTAGGGTTAGGCTTAGGGTTAGGCTTAGGGTAAGGCTTAGGGTACGGGTTCGGGGAGGGGTTCGTGTACGGCGGAGGGTATGGGTTAGGGTTAGGGTTTGGGTTAGTGATAGGGTTAGGGCTCCGTTTAGGATACGGGTTAGGTTTAGGGTACGTGTTAGGGTTAGGGTAGGGGTTAGGGTTAGGGTACGCGTTAGGGTTAGGGTAGTTATTAAACCTATCCCACTCTCTAGATACCCCTTAGCACGTAAAGGAATATTATTTGGGGGTCCAGCCATGGAGAAGAGTTTAGACACTAGGATAAGATAAGGAACACACCCATTATAAAGAAATCACATTAGGATTCTCTTTTTAAGGTGTTCCTTAAAACACTAGTGCATAGGAAATCTATTGGAGGCAGAAGCAGTCAAGGGTAGCCTAGGGTTAGGGTTAGGCTTAGGGTTAGGCTTAGGGTACGGCTTAGGGTACGGGTTCGGGGAGGGCTTCGGGTACGGCGTAGTGTATGAGTTAGGGTTAGGGTTAGGGTTAGTGTTAGGGTTAGGGCTCGGTTTAGGGTATTGGTTACGATTAGGGTACGTGTTAGGGTTACGGTAGGGGTTAGGGTTAGGGTAGGCGTTAAGGTTAGTGTAGTTATTAAACCTATCCCACTCTCTAGATAGCCCTTAGCACGTAAAGGAATATTATTTGGAGGTCCAGCCATGGAGAAGAGTTTAGACACTAGGATAAGATAAGGAACACACCCATTATAAAGAAATCACATTAGGATTCTCTTTTTAAGCTGTTCCTTAAAACACTAGTGCTTAGAAAATCTATTGGAGGCAGAAGAAGTCAAGGGTAGCCTAGGGTTAGGGTTATGCTTAGGGTTAGGCTTAGGGTACGGCTTAGGGTATGGGTTCGGGGAGGGGTTCGGGTATGGCGTAGGGTATGGGTTAGGGTTAGGGTTAGTGTTAGGGTTAGGGCTCTGTTTAGGGTACGGGTTAGGATTAGGGTACGTGTTAGTGTTAGGGTAGGGGTTAGGGTTAGGGTACGCATTAGGGTTAGGGTAGTTATTAAACCTATCCCACTGTCTAGATACCCCTTAGCACGTAAAGGAATATTATTTGGGGGTCCAGCCATGGAGAAAAGTTTAGACACTAGGATAAGATAAGGAACATACCCATTATAAAGAAATCACATTAGGATTCTCTTTTAAAGCTGTTCCTTAAAACACTAGTGCTTAGGAAATCTATTGGAGGCAGAAGCTTTCAAGGGTAGCCTAGGGTTAGGGTTAGGCTTAGGGTTAGGCTTAGGGTAAGGCTTAGGGTACGGGTTCGGGGAGGGGTTCGTGTACGGCGGAGGGTATGGGTTAGGGTTAGGGTTTGGGTTAGTGTTAGGGTTAGGGCTCCGTTTAGGATACGGGTTAGGTTTAGGGTACGTGTTAGGGTTAGGGTAGGGGTTAGGGTTAGGGTACGCGTTAGGGTTAGGGTAGTTATTAAACCTATCCCACTCTCTAGATACCCCTTAGCACGTAAAGGAATATTATTTGGGGGTCCAGCCATGGAGAAGAGTTTAGACACTAGGATAAGATAAGGAACACACCCATTATAAAGAAATCACATTAGGATTCTCTTTTTAAGGTGTTCCTTAAAACACTAGTGCATAGGAAATCTATTGGAGGCAGAAGCAGTCAAGGGTAACCTAGGGTTAGCGTTAGGCTTAGGGTTAGGCTTAGGGTACGGCTTAGGGTACGGGTTCGGGGAGGGCTTCGGGTATGGCGTAGGGTATGGGTTAGTGTTAGGTTTAGGGTTAGTGTTATGGTTAGGGCTCGGTTTAGGGTACAGATTAGGATTAGGGTACGTGTTAGGGTTAGGTTAGGGGTTAGGGTTAGGGTACGCGTTAGGGTTAGGGTAGTTATTAAACCTATCCCACTCTCTAGATACCCCTTAGCACGTAAAGCAATATTATTTGGGGGTCCATCCATGGAGAAGAGTTTAGACACTAAGATAATATAAGGAACACACACATTATAAAGAAATCACATTAGGATTCTCTTTTTAAGCAGTTCCTTAAAACACTAGTGCTTAGGAAATCTATTGGAGGCAGACGCAGTCAAGGGAAGCCTAGGGTTAGGGTTAGGCTTGGGGTTAGGCTTAGGGTACGGCTTAGGTTACGGGTTCGGGGAGGGGTTTGGGTACGGCGTAGGTTATGGCTTAGGGTTAGGGTTAGGGTTAGTGTTAGGGTTAGGGCTCTGTTTAGGGTACGGGTTAGGATTAGGGTACGTGTTAGTGTTAGGGTAGGTGTTAGGGTTAGGGTACGCAATAGGGTTAGGGTAGTTATTAAACCTATTCCACTCTCTAGATACCCCTTAGCACGTAAAGGAATATTATTTGGCGGTCCAGCCACGGAAAAGAGTTTAGACACTAAGATAATATAAGGAACACACACATTATAAAGAAATCACATTAGGATTCCCTTTTTAAGCTGTTCCTTAAAACACTAGTGCTTAGGAAATCTATTGGAGGCAGAAGCAGTCAAGGGTAGCCTAGGGTTAGGGCTAGGCTTAGGGTTAGGCTTAGGGTACGGCGTAGGGTACGGGTTCTGGGAGGGGTTCGGGTACGGCGTAGGGTATGGGTTAGGGTTAGGGTTAGGGTTAGTGTTAGGTTTAGGGCTCGGTTTAGTGTATGGGTTAGGATTAGGGTACGTGTTAGGGTTAGGGTAGTGGTTAGGGTTAGTGTACGTGTTAGGGTGAGGGTAGTTATTAAACCTATCCCACTCTCTAGATAACCCTTAGCACGTAAAGGAATATTATTTGGGGGTCCAGCCATGGAGAAAAGTTTAGACACTAGGATAAGATAAGGAACATACCCATTATAAAGAAATCACATTAGGATTCTCTTTTTAAGCTGTTCCTTAAAACACTAGTGCTTAGGAAGTCTATTGGAGGCAGAAGCTTTCAAGGGTAGCCTAGGGTTAGGGTTATGCTTAGGGTTAGGCTTAGGGTACGGCTTAGGGTACGGGTTCGGGGAGGGCTTCGGGTACGGCGTAGGGTATGGGTTAGGGTTAGAGTTAGGGTTAGTGTTAGGGTTAGGGCTCGGTTTAGGGTACAGGTTAGGATTAGGGTACGTGTTAGGGTTATGGTAGGGGTTTGGTTTAGGGTACGCGTTAGGGTTAGGGTAGTTATTAAACCTATCCCACTCTCTAGATACCCCTTAGCACGTAAAGCAATATTATTTGGGGGTCCATCCATGGAGAAGAGTTTAGACACTAAGATAATATAATGAAAACACATTATAAAGAAATCACATTAGGATTCTCTTTTTAAGCTGTTCCTTAAAACACTAGTGCTTAGGAAATCTATTGGAGGCAGAAGCAGTCAAGGGTAGCCTAGTGTTAGGTTTAGGCTTGGGGTTAGGCTTAGGGTACGGCTTAGGGTACGGGTTCGGGGAGGGCTTCGGGTACGGCGGAGGGTATGGGTTAGGGTTAGGGTTAGGGTTAGTGTTAGGGTTAGGGCTCGGTTTAGGGTCTGGGTTAGTATTAGGGTACGTGTTAGGGTTAGGGTAGTGGTTAGGGTTAGTGTACGTGTTAGGGTTAGGGTAGAGATTAAACCTATCCCACTCTCTAGATACCCCTTAGCACGTAAAGGAATATTATTTGGGGGTCCAGCCATGGAGAAGAGTTTAGACACTAGGATAAGATAAGGAACACACCCATTATAAAGAAATCACATTAGGATTCTCTTTTTAAGGTGTTCCTTAAAACACTAGTGCATAGGAAATCTATTGGAGGCAGAAGCAGTCAAGGGTAGCCTAGGGTTAGGGTTATGCTTAGGGTTAGGCTTAGGGTACGGCTTAGGGTACGGGTTCGGGGAGGGCTTCGGGTACGGCATAGGGTGTGGGTTAGGGTTAGGGTTAGGGTTAGTGTTAGGGTTAGGGCTAGGTTTAGGGTACAGGTTAGGATTAGGGTACGTGTTAGGGTTAGGGTAGGCGTTTGGGTTAGGGTACGCGTTAGGGTTAGGGTAGTTATTAAACCTATCCCACTCTCTAGATACCCCTTAGCACGTAAAGGAATATTATTTGGGGGTCCAGCCATGGAGAAGAGTTTAGACACTAGGATAAGATAAGGAACACACTTATTATAAAGAAATCACATAAGGATTCTCTTTTTAAGCTCTTCCTTAAAACACTAGTGCTTAGGAAATCTATTGGAGGCAGAAGCTGTCAAGGGTACCCTAGGGTTAGGGTTAGGCTTAGGGTTAGGTTTAGTGTACGGCTTAGGGTATGGGTTCGGGGAGGGGTTCGGATATGGCGTAGGGTATGAGTTAGGGTTAGGGTTAGGGTTAGGGTACGGCTTAGGTTACGGGTTCTGGGAGGGGTTCGGGTACGGCATAGGGTATGGGTTAGGGTTAGGGTTAGGGTTAGTGTTAGGGTTAGGGCTCGGTTTAGGGTATTGGTTAACATTAGGGTACGCGTTAGGGTTACGGTAGGGGTTAGGGTTAGGGTACGCGTTAGGGTTAGTGTAGTTATTAAACCTATCCCACTCTCTAGATACCCCTTAGCACGTAAAGGAATATAATTTGAGGTCCAGCCATCGAGAAGAGTTTAGACACTCGGATAAGATAAGGAACACACCTATTATAAAGAAATCACATTAGGATTCTCTTTTTAAGCTGTTCCTTAAAACACTAGTGCTTAGAAAATCTATTGGAGGCAGAAGCAGTCAAGGTTAGCCCAGGGTTAGGGTTAGGCTTAGTGTTAGGCTTAGGGTATGGCTTAGGATACGGGTTCGGGGAGGGCTTCGGGTACGGCGTAGGGTATGGGTTAGGGTTAGGGTTATGGTTAGTGTTAGGTTTAGGGCTGGGTTTAGGGTATGGGTTAGGATTATGGTACGTGTTAGGGTTAGGGTAGTGGTTAGGGTTAGTGTACGTGTTAGGGTTAGGGTAGTGATTAAACCTATCCCACTCTCTAGATACCCCTGAGCACGTAAAGGAATATTATTTGGGGGTCCAGCCATGGAGAAAAGTTTAGACACTAGGATAAGATAAGGAACATACCCATTATAAAGAAATCACATTAGGATTCTATTTTTAAGCTGTTCCTTAAAACACTAGTGCTTAGGAAATCTATTGGAGGCAGAAGCAGTCAAGGGTAGCCTAGGGTTAGTGTTAGGCTTAGGGTTAGGCTTAGGGTACGGCTTAGGGTACGGGTTCGGGGAGGGCTTCGTGTACGGCGTAGGGTATGGGTTAGGTTTAGGGTTAGGGTTAGTGTTAGGGTTAGGGCTCGGTTTAGTGTACGGGATAGGATTAGGGTACGTCTTAGGGTAAGGGTAGGGGTTAGGGTTAGGGTACGCGTTAGGGTTAGGGTAGTTATTAAACCTATCCCAGTCTCTAGATATCCCTTAGCACGTAAAGGAATATTATTTGGGGGTCCAGCCATGGAGAAGAGTTTAGACACTAGGATAAGATAAGGAACACACCCATTATAAAGAAATCACATTAGGATTCCCTTTTTAAGCTGTTCCTTAAAACACTAGTGCTTAGGAAATCTATTGGAGGCAGAAGCAGTCAAGGGTAGCCTAGGGTTAGGGTTAGGCTTAGGGTTAGGCTTAGGGTACAGCTTAGGGTACGGGTTCGGGGAGGGGTTCGTGTATGGCGGAGGGTATGGGTTAGTGTTAGGGTTTGGGTTAGTGTTACGGTTAGGGCTCCGTTTAGGATACGAGTTAGGATTAGGGTACGTGTTAGGGTTAGGGTAGGGGTTAGGGTTAGGGTACGCGTTAGGGTTAGGGTACTTATTAAACCTATCCCACTCTCTAGATACCCCTTAGCACGTAAAGGAATATTATTTGGGGGTGCAGCCATGGAGAAGAGTTTAGACACTAGGATAAGATAAGGAACACACCTATTATAAGGAAATCACATAAGGATTCTCTTTTTAAGCTGTTCCTTAAAACACTAGTGCTTAGGAAATCTATTGGAGGCAGAAGCAGTCAAGGGTAGACTAGGGCTTTGGTTACGCTTAGGGTTAGGCTTAGGGTACGGCTTAGGGTACGGGTTCGGGGAGGGCTTCGAGTACGGCGTAGGGTATTGGTTAGGTTTAGGGTTAGGGTTAGTGTTAGGGTTAGGGCTCGGTTTAGTGTACGAGATAGGATTAGGGTACGTCTTAGGGTTAGGGTAGGGGTTAGGGTTAGGGTACGCGTTAGGGTTAGGGTAGTTATTAAACCTATCCCAGTCTCTAGATACCCCTTAGCACGTAAAGGAATATTATTTGGGGATCCAGCCATGGAGAAGAGTTTAGACACTAGGATAAGATAAGGAACACACCCATTATAAAGAAATCACATTAGGATTCTCTTTTTAAGCTGTTCCTTAAAACACTAGTGCTTAGGAAATCTATTGGAGGCAGAAGCAGTCAAGGGTAGCCTAGGGTTAGGGTTAGGCTTAGGGTTAGGCTTAGGGTACGGCTTAGGGTACGGGTTCGGGGAGGGCTTCGGGTACGGCGTAGGGTATGGCTTAGGGTTAGGGTTAGGGTTAGTGTTAGGGTTAAGGCTCGGTTTAATGTACGGGTTAGAATTAGGGTACGTGTTAGGGTTAGGGTAGGGGTTAGGTTTAGGGTACGCGTTAGGGTTAGGGTAGTTATTAAACCTATCCCACTCTCTAGATACCCCTTAGCACGTAAAGGAATATTATTTGGGGGTCCAGCCATGGAGAAGAATTTAGACACTAGGATAAGATAAGGAACACACCCATTATAAAGAAATCACATTAGGATTCTCTTTTTAAGCTGTTCCTTAAAACACTAGTGCTTAGAAATCTGTTGGAGCAGAAGCAGTCAAGGGTAGCCTAGGGTTAGGGTTAGGCTTAGGGTTAGGCTTAGGGTACGGCTTAGGGAACGGGTTTGGGGAGGGGTTCGGATATGGCGTAGGGTATGAGTTAGGGTTAGGGTTAGGGTTAGTGTTAGGGTTAGGGCTCGGTTTAGGCTATGGCTTAGGATTAGGGTACGTGTTAGGGTTAGGGTAGTGGTTAGGGTTAGTGTACGTGTTAGGGTTAGGGTAGTGATTAAACCTATCCCAATCTCTAGATACCCCTTAGCACGTAAAGGAATATTATTTGGGGGTCCAGCCATGGAGAAAAGTTTAGACACTAGGATAAGATAAGGAACATACACATTATAAAGAAATCACATTAGGATTCTCTTTGTAAGGTGTTCCTTAAAACACTAGTGCTTAGGAAATCTATTGGAGGCAGAAGCTGTCAAGGGTAGCCTAGGGTTAGGGTTAGGCTTAGGGTTAGGCTTAGGGTACGGCTTAGGGTACGGGTTCGGGGAGGGCTTCGGGTACGGCGTAGGATATGGGTTAGGTTGAGGGTTAGGGTTAGTGTTAGGGTTAGGGCTCGGTTTAGGGTATTGGTTAGGATTAGGGTACGTGTTAGGGTTACGGTAGGGGTTAGGGTTAGGGTACGCGTTAGGGGTAGTGTAGTTATTAAACCTATGCCACTCTCTAGATACCCCTTAGCACGTAAAGGAATATTATTTGGAGGTCCAGCCATGGAGAAGAGTTTAGACACTAGGATAAGATAAGGAACACACCCATTATAAAGAAATCACATTAGGACTCTCTTTTTAAGCTGTTCCTTAAAACACTAGTGCTTAAAAATCTATTGGAGGCAGAAGCAGTCAAGGGTAGACTAGGGTTAGGGTTAGGCTTAGGGTTAGGCTTAGGGTACGGGTTCGGGGAGGGCTTCGGGTACGGTGTAGGGTATGGGTTAGGGTTAGGGTTAGGGTTAGTGTTAGGGTTAGGGCTCGGTTTAGGGTACGGGTTAGGATTAGGGTACGTGTTAGTGTTAGAGTAGGGGTTAGGGTTAGGGTACGCATTAGGGTTAGGGTAGTTATTAAACCTATCCCACTCTCTAGATACCCCTTAGCACGTAAAGGAATATTATTTGGGGGTCCAGCCATGGAGAAGAATTTAGACACTAGGATAAGATAAGGAACACACCCATTATAAAGAAATCACATTAGGATTCTCTTTTTAAGCTGTTCCTTAAAACACTAGTGCTTAGGAAATCTGTTGGAGGCAGAAGCAGTCAAGGGTAGCCTAGGGTTAGGGTTAGGCTTAGGGTTAGGTTTAGGGTACGACTTAGGGTACGGGTTCGGATATGGCGTAGGGTATGTGTTAGGGTTAGGGTTAGCGTTAGGGTACGGCTTAGGTTACGGGTTCTGGGAGGGGTTCGGGTACGGCGTAGGGTATGTGTTAGGGTTAGGGTTAGGGTTAGTGTTAGGGTAAGGGCTCCGTTTAGGCTATGGGTTAGGATTAGGGTACGTGTTAGGGTTAGGGTAGTGGTTAGGGTTAGTGTACGTGTTAGGGTTAGGGTAGTTATTAAACCTATCCCACTCTCTAGATACCCCTTAGCACGTAAAGGAATATTATTTGGGGGTCCAGCCATGGAGAAAAGTTTACACACTAGGATAAGATAAGGAACATACCCATTATAAAGAAATCACATTAGGATTCTCTTTTTAAGCTGTTCCTTAAAACACTAGTGCTTAGGAAATCTATTGGAGGCAGAAGCTTTCAACGGTAGCCTAGGGTTAGGGTTAGGCTTAGGGTTAGGCTAAGGGTACGGCTTAGGGTACGGGTTCGGTGAGGGGTTCGTGTACGGCGGAGGGTATGGGTTAGGGTTAGGGTTTGGGTTAGTGTTAGGGTTAGGGCTCCGTTTAGGATACGGGTTAGGATAAGGGTACGTGTTAGGGTTAGGGTAGGGGTTAGGGTTAGGGTACGCGTTAGGGTTAGGGTAGTTATTAAACCTATCCCACTCTCTAGATACCCCTTAGCACGTAAAGGAATATTATTTGGGGGTCCAGCCATGGAGAAGAGTTTAGACACTAGGATAAGATAAGGAACACACCTATTATAAAGAAATCACATAAGGATTCTCTTTTTAAGCTCTTCCTTAAAACACTAGTGCTTAGGAAATCTATTGGAGGCAGAAGCAGTCAAGGGTAGCCTAGGGTTAGGGTTAGGCTTAGGGTTAGGGTTAGGGTACGGCTTAGGGTACGGGTTCGGGGAGCGGTTCGGATATGGCGTAGGTTATGAGTTAGGGTTAGGGTTAGGGTTAGGGTACGGCTTAGGTTACGGGTTCTGGGAGGGGTTCAGGTACGGCGTAGGGTATGGGTTAGGGTTAGGGTTAGGGTTAGTGTTAGGGTTAGGGCTCGGTTTAGGCTATGGGTTAGGATTAGGTTACGTGTTAGGGTTAGGGTAGTGGTTAGGGTTAGTGTACGTGTTAGGGTTAGGGTAGTGATTAAAACTATCCCACTCTCTAGATACCCCTTAGCACGTAAAGGAATATTATTTGGGGGTCCAGCCATGGAGAAAAGTTTAGACACTAGGATAAGATAAGGAACATACCCATTATAAAGAAAACATATTAGGATTCTCTTTTTAAGCTGTTCCTTAAAACACTACTGCTTAGGAAATCTATTGGAGGCAGAAGCTGTCAAGGGTAGCCTAGGGTTAGGGTTAGGCTTAGGGTACGGCTTAGGGTACGGTTTCGGGGAGAGCTTCGGGTACGGCGTAGGGTATGGGTTAGGGTTAGGGTTAGGGTTAGTGTTAAGGTTAGGGCTCGGTTTAGGGTATTGGTTAGGATTAGGGTACGTGTTAGGGTTACGGTAGGGGTTAGGGTTAGGGTACGCGTTAGGGTTAGTGTATTTATTAAACCTATCCCACTCTCTAGATACCCCTTAGCACGTAAAGGAATATTATTTGGGGGTCCAGCCATGGAGAAGAATTTAGACACTAGGATAAGATAAGGAACACACCCATTATAAAGAAATCACATTAGGATTCTCTTTTTAAGCTGTTCCTTAAAACACTAGTGCTTAGAAAATCTATTGGAGACAGAAGCAGTCAAGGGTAGCCCAGGGATAGGTTTAGGCTTAGGGTTAGGCTTAGGGTACGGCTTAGGGTACGGGTTCGGGGAGGGCTTCGGGTACGGCGTAGGGTATGGGTTAGGGTTAGGGTTAGGGTTAGTGTTAGGGTTAGTGCTCGGTTTTGGTTACGGGTTAGGATTAGGGTACGTGTTAGTGTTAGGGTAGGGGTTAGGGTTAGGGTACGCGTTAGGATTAGGGTAGTTATTAAACCTATCCCACTCTCTAGATACCCCTTAGCACGTAAAGGAATATTATTTGGGGGTCCAGCCATGGAGAATAATTTAGACACTAGGATAAGATAAGGAACACACCCATTATAAAGAAATAACATTAGGATTCCCTTTTTAAGCTGTTCCTTAAAACACTAGTGCTTAGGAAATCTATTGGAGGCAGAAGCAGTCAATGGTAGCCTAGGGTTAGGGTTAGGCTTAGGGTTAGGCTTAGGATACGGCTTAGGGTACGGGTTCGGGGAGGGCTTCGTGTACGGCGTAGGGTATGTGTTAGGTTTAGGGTTAGGGTTAGTGTTAGGGTTAGGGCTCGGTTTAGTGTACGGGATAGGATTAGGGTACGTCTTAGGGTTAGGGTAGGGGTTAGGGTTAGGGTACGCGTTAGGGTTAGGGTAGTTATTAAACCTATCCCAGTCTCTAGATACCCCTTAGCACGTAAAGGAATATTATTTGTGGGTCCAGCCATGGAGAAGAGTTTAGACACTAGGACAAGATAAGGAACACACCCACCCATTATAAAGAAATCACATTAGGATTCTCTTTTTAAACTGTTCCTTAAAACACTAGCGCTTAGGAAATCTATTGGAGGCAGAAGCAGTCAAGGGTAGCCTAGGGTTAGGGTTAGGCTTAGGGTTAGGCTTAGGGTACGGCTTAGGGTACGAGTTCGGGGAGGGCTTCGTGTACGGCGTAGGGTATGGCTTAGGGTTTGGTTTAGGGTTAGTGTTAGGGTTAGGGCTCGGTTTAGGGTCTGGGTTAGGATTAGGGTACGTGTTAGGGTTAGGGTAGGGGTTAGGGTTAGGGTACGCGTTAGGGTTAGTGTAGTTATTAAACCTATCCCACTCTCTACATACCCCTTAGCACGTAAAGGAATATTATATGGGGGTCCAGCCATGGAGAAGAGTTTAGACACTAGGATAAGATAAGGAACACACCCATTATAAAGAAATCACATTTGGAGTCATTTTTTAAGCTGTTCCTTAAAACTCTAGTGCTTAGGATATCTTTTGGAGGCAGAAGCAGTCAAGGGTAGCCTAGGGTTAGGGTTAGGCTTAGGGTTAGGTTTAGGGTACGGCTTAGGGTACGGGTTCGGGGAGGGGTTCGGGTATGGCGTAGGGTATGAGTTAGGGTTAGGGTTAGGGTACGGCTTAGGGTACGGGTTCGGATATGGCGTAGGGTATGAGTTAGGGTTAGGGTTAGGGTTAGGGTACGGCTTAGGTTACGGGTTCTGGGAGGGGTTCAGGTACGGCGTAGGGTATGGGTTAGGGTTAGGGTTAGGGTTAGTGTTAGGGTTAGGGCTCGGTTTAGGCTATGGGTTAGGATTAGGTTACGTGTTAGGGTTAGGGTAGTGGTTAGGGTTAGTGTACGTGTTAGGGTTAGGGTAGTGATTAAACCTATCCCACTCTCTAGATACCCCTTAGCACGTAAAGGAATATTATTTGGGGGTTCAGCCATGGAGAAGAATTTAGACACTAGGATAAGATAAGGAACACACCCATTATAAAGAAATCACATTAGGATTCTCTTTTTAAGCTGTTCCTTAAAACACTAGTGCTTAGAAAATCTATTGGAGACAGAAGCAGTCAAGGGTAGCCCAGGGATAGGGTTAGGCTTAGGGTTAGGCTTAGGGTACGGGTTCGGGGAGGGCTTCGGGTACGGCGTAGGGTATGGGTTAGGGTTAGGGTTAGGGTTAGTGTTAGGGTTAGTGCTCGGTTTTGGTTACGGGTTAGGATTAGGGTACGTGTTACTGTTAGGGTAGGGGTTAGGTTTAGGGTACGCGTTAGGATTAGGGTAGTTATTAAACCTATCCCACTCTCTAGATACCCCTTAGCACGTAAAGGAATATTATTTGGGGGTCCAGCCATGGAGAATAATTTAGACACTAGGATAAGATAAGGAACACACCCATTATAAAGAAATAACATTAGGATTCCCTTTTTAAGCTGTTCCTTAAAACACTAGTGCTTAGGAAATCTATTGGAGGCAGAAGCAGTCAATGGTAGCCTAGGGTTAGGGTTAGGCTTAGGGTTAGGCTTAGGATACGGCTTAGGGTATGGGTTCGGGGAGGGCTTCGTGTACGGCGTAGGGTATGGGTTAGGTTTAGGGTTAGGGTTAGTGTTAGGGTTAGGGCTCGGTTTAGTGTACGGGATAGGATTAGGGTACGTGTTAGGGTTAGGGTAGGGGTTAGGGTTAGGGTACGCGTTAGGGTTAGGGTAGTTATTAAACCTATCCCAGTCTCTAGATACCCCTTAGCACGTAAAGGAATATTATTTGGGGGTCCAGCCATGGAGAAGAGTTTAGACACTAGGATAAGATAAGGAACACACCCATTATAAAGAAATCACATTAGGATTCTCTTTTTAAGCTGTTCCTTAAAACACTAGTGCTTAGGAAATCTATTGGAGGCAGAAGCAGTCAAGGGTAGCCTAGGGTTAGGGTTCGGCTTAGGGTTAGGCTTAGGGTACGGCTTAGGGTACGAGTTCGGGGAGGGCTTCGGGTACGGCGTAGGGTATGGCTTAGGGTTAGGGTTAGGGTTAGTGTTAGGGTTAGGTCTCGGTTTAGGGTACGGGTTAGGATTAGGGTACGTGTTAGGGGTAGGGTAGGGGTTAGGGTTAGGGTACGTGTTAGGGTTAGGGTAGTTATTAATCCTATCCCACTCTCTAGATACCCCTTAGCACGTAAAGGAATATTATTTGGGGGTCCAGCCACGGAGAAGAGTTTAGACACTAAGATAATATAAGGAACACACACATTATAAAGAAATCACATTAGGATTCCCTTTTTAAGCTGTTCCTTAAAACACTAGTGCTTAGGAAATCTATTGGAGGCAGAAGCAGTCAAGGGTAGCCTAGGGTTAGGGTTAGGCTTAGGCTTAGGCTTAGGGTACGGCTTAGGGTACGGGTTCGGGGAGGGGTTAGTGTACGGCGGAGGGTATGGGTTTGGGTTAGGGTTTGGGTTATAGTTACGGTTAGGGCTCCGTTTAGGATACGAGTTAGGATTAGGGTACGTGTTAGGGTTAGGGTAGGGGTAAGGGTTAGGGTACGCGTTAGGGTTAGGGTACTTATTAAACCTATCCCACTCTCTAGATACCCCTTAGCACGTAAAGGAATATTATTTGGTGGTCCAGCCATGGAGAAGAGTTTATACACTAGGAGAAGATAAGGAACACACCTATTATAAAGAAATCACATAAGGATTCTCTTTTTAAGCTGTTCCTTAAAACACTAGTGCTTAGGAAATCTATTGGAGGCAGAAGCAGTCAAGGGTAGCCTAGGGTTAGGGCTAGGCTTAGGGTTAGGCTTAGGGTACGGCTTAGGGTACGGGTTCGGGGAAGGCTTCGAGTACGGCGTAGGGTATGGGTTAGGTTTAGGGTTAGGGTTAGTGTTAGGGTTAGGGCTCGGTTTAGTGTACGGGATAGGATTAGGGTACGTCGTAGGGTTAGGGTAGGGGTTAGGGTTAGGGTACGCGTTAGGGTTAGGGTAGTTATTAAACCTATCCCAGTCTCTAGATACCCCTTAGCACGTAAAGGAATATTATTTGGGGGTCCAGCCATGGAGAAGAGTTTAGACACTAGGATAAGATAAGGAACACACCCATTATAAAGAAATCACATTAGGATTCTCTTTTTAAGCTGTTCCTTAAAACACTAGTGCTTAGGAAATCTATTGGAGGCAGAAGCAGTCAAGGGTAGCCTAGGGTTAGGGTTAGGCTTAGGGTTAGGCTTAGGGTACGGCTTAGGGTACGGCTTAGGGTACGGGTTCGGGGAGGGCTTCGGTGACGGCGTAGGGTATGGCTTAGTGTTAGGGTTTGGGTTAGTGTTAGGGTTAGGGCTCGGTTTAGGGTACGGGTTAGGATTAGGGTACGTGTTAGGGTTAGGGTAGGGGTTAGGGTTAGGGTACGTGTTAGGGTTAGGGTAGTTATTAATCCTATCCCACTCTCTAGATACCCCTTAGCACATAAAGGAATATTATTTGGGGGGCCAGCCATGGAGAAGAGTTTAGACACTAAGATAATATGAGGAACACACACATTATAAAGAAATCACATTAGGATTCCCTTTTTAAGCTGTTCCTTAAAACACTAGTGCTTAGGAAATCTATTGGAGGCAGAAGCAGTCAAGGGTAGCCTAGGGTTAGGGTTAGGCTTAGGGTTAGGCTTAGGGTACGGCTTAGGGTACGGGTTCGGGGAGGGCTTCGGGTACGGCGTAGGGTATAGGTTAGGGTTAGGGTTAGTGTTAGGGTTAGGGCTCGGTTTAGGGTACAGATTAGGATTAGGGTACGTGTTAGGGTTAGGTTAGGGGTTTGGGTTAGGGTACGCGTTAGGGTTAGGGTAGTTATTAAACCTATCCCACTCTCTAGATACCCCTTAGCACGTAAAGCAATATTATTTGGGGGTCCATCCATGGAGAAGAGTTTAGACACTAAGATAATATAAGGAACACACACATTATAAAGGAATCACATTAGGATTCTCTTTTTAAGCAGTTCCTTAAAACACTAGTGCTTAGGAAATCTATTGGAGGCAGACGCAGTCAAGGGTAGCCTAGGGTTAGGGTTAGGCTTGGGGTTAGGCTTAGGGTACGGCTTAGGGTACGGGTTCGGGGAGGGGTTTGGGTACGGCGTAGGTTATGGCTTAGGGTTAGGGTTAGGCTTAGTGTTAGGGTTAGGGCTCTGTTTAGGGTACGGGTTAGGATTAGGGTACGTGTTAGTGTTAGGGTAGGTGTTAGGGTTAGGGTACGCGATAGGGTTAGGGTAGTTATTAAACCTATCCCACTCTCTAGATACCCCTTAGCACGTAAAGGAATATTATTTGGCGGTCCAGCCACGGAAAAGAGTTTAGACACTAAGATAATATAAGGAACACACACATAATAAAGAAATCACATTAGGATTCCCTTTTTAAGATGTTCCTTAAAACACTAGTGCTTAGGAAATCTATTGGAGGCAGAAGCAGTCAAGGGTAGCCTAGGGTTAGGGTTAGGCTTAGGGTTAGGCTTAGGGTACGGCGTAGGGTACGGGTTCGGGGAGGGGTTCGTGTACGGCGGAGGGTATGGGTTAGGGTTAGGGTTTGGGTTAGTGTTAGGGTTAGGGCTCCGTTTAGGATACGGGTTAGGATTAGGTTACGTGTTAGGGTTAGGGTAGGGGTTAGGGTTAGGGTACGCGTTAGGGTTAGGGTAGTTATTAAACCTATCCCACTCTCTAGATACCCCTTAGCACGTAAAGGAATATTATTTGGGGGTCCAGCCATGGAGAAGAGTTTAGACACTAGGATAAGATAAGGAACACACCCATTATAAAGAAATCACATTAGGATTCTCTTTTTAAGGTGTTCCTTAAAACACTAGTGCATAGGAAATCTATTGGAGGCAGAAGTAGTCAAGGGTAGCCTAGGGTTAGGGTTAGGCTTAGGGTTAGGCTTAGGGTACGGCTTAGGGTACGGGTTCGGGGAGGGCTTCGGGTACGGCGTAGTGTATGAGTTAGGGTTAGGGTTAGGGTTAGTGTTAGGGTTAGGGCTCGGTTTAGGGTATTGGTTAGGATTAGGGTACGTGTTAGGGTTAAGGTAGGGGTTAGGGTTAGGGTAGGCGTTAAGGTTAGTGTAGTTATTAAACCTATCCCACTCTCTAGATAGCCCTTAGCACGTAAAGGAATATTATTTGGAGGTCCAGCCATGGAGAAGAGTTTAGACACTAGGATAAGATAAGGAACACACCCATTATAAAGAAATCACATTAGGATTCTCTTTTTAAGCTGTTCCTTAAAACACTAGTGCTTAGAAAATCTATTGGAGGCAGAAGAAGTCAAGGGTAGCCTAGGGTTAGGGTTATTCTTAGGGTTAGGCTTAGGGTACGGCTTAGGGTATGGGTTCGGGGAGGGGTTCGGGTATGGCGTAGGGTATGGGTTAGGGTTAGGGTTAGTGTTTGGGTTAGGGCTCTGTTTAGGGTACGGTTTAGGATTAGGGTACGTGTTAGGGTTAGGGTAGGGGTTAGGGTTAGGGTACGCATTAGGGTTAGGGTAGTTATTAAACCTATCCCACTCTCTAGATACCCCTTAGCACGTAAAGGAATATTATTTGGGGGTCCAGCCATGGAGAAAAGTTTAGACACTAGGATAAGATAAGGAACATACCCATTATAAAGAAATCACATTAGGATTCTCTTTTAAAGCTGTTCCTTAAAACACTAGTGCTTAGGAAATCTATTGGAGGCAGAAGCTTTCAAGGGTAGCCTAGGGTTAGGGTTAGGCTTAGGGTTAGGCTTAGGGTAAGGCTTAGGGTACGGGTTCGGGGAGGGGTTCGTGTACGGCGGAGGGTATGGGTTAGGGTTAGGGTTTGGGTTAGTGTTAGGGTTAGGGCTCCGTTTAGGATACGGGTTAGGTTTAGGGTACGTGTTAGGGTTAGGGTAGGGGTTAGGGTTAGGGTACGCGTTAGGGTTAGGGTAGTTATTAAACCTATCCCACTCTCTAGATACCCCTTAGCACGTAAAGGAATATTATTTGGGGGTCCAGCCATGGAGAAGAGTTTAGACACTAGGATAAGATAAGGAACACACCCATTATAAAGAAATCACATTAGGATTCTCTTTTTAAGGTGTTCCTTAAAACACTAGTGCATAGGAAATCTATTGGAGGCAGAAGCAGTCAAGGGTAGCCTAGGGTTAGGGTTAGGCTTAGGGTTAGGCTTAGGGTATGGCTTAGGGTACGGGTTCGGGGAGGGCTTCGGGTATGGCGTAGGGTATGGGTTAGGGTTAGGGTTAGGGTTAGTGTTAGGGTTAGGGCTCGGTTTAGGGTACAGTTTAGGATTAGGGTACGTGTTAGGTTTAGGGTAGGGGTTTGGGTTAGGGTACGCATTAGGGTTAGGGTAGTTATTAAACCTATCCCACTCTCTAGATACCCCTTAGCACGTAAAGGAATATTATTTGGGGGTCCAGCCATGGAGAAAAGTTTAGACACTAGGATAAGATAAGGAACATACCCATTATAAAGAAATCACATTAGGATTCTCTTTTTAATCTGATCCTTAAAACACTAGTGCTTAGGAAATCTAATGGAGGCAGAGGCTTTCAAGGGTAGCCTAGGGTTAGGGTTAGGCTTAGGGTTAGGCTTAGGGTACGGCTTAGGGTACGGGTTCGGGGAGGGCTTCGGGTACGGCGTAGGGTATGGGTTAGGGTTAGGGTTAGGGTTAGTGTTAGGGTTAGGGCTCGGTTTAGGGTACAGATTAGGATTAGGGTACGTGTTAGGGTTAGGTTAGGGGTTTGGGTTAGGGTACGCAATAGGGTTAGGGTAGTTATTAAACCTATCCCACTCTCTAGATACCCCTTAGCACGTAAAGCAATATTATTTGGGGGTCCATCCATGGAGAAGAGTTTAGACACTAAGATAATATAAGGAACACACACATTATAAAGAAATCACATTAGGATTCTCTTTTTAAGCAGTTCCTTAAAACACTAGTGCTTAGGAAATCTATTGGAGGCAGACGCAGTCAAGGGTAGCCTAGGGTTAGGGTTAGGCTTGGGGTTAGGCTTAGGGTACGGCTTAGGTTACGGGTTCGGGGAGGGGTTTGGGTACGGCGTAGGTTATGGCTTAGGGTTAGGGTTAGGGTTAGTGTTAGGGTTAGGGCTCTGTTTAGGGTACGGGTTAGGATTAGGGTACGTGTTAGTGTTAGGGTAGGTGTTAGGGTTAGGGTACGCAATAGGGTTAGGGTAGTTATTAAACCTATTCCACTCTCTAGATACCCCTTAGCACGTAAAGGAATATTATTTGGCGGTCCAGCCACGGAAAAGAGTTTAGACACTAAGATAATATAAGGAACACACACATTATAAAGAAATCACATTAGGATTCCCTTTTTAAGCTGTTCCTTAAAACACTAGTGCTTAGGAAATCTATTGGAGGCAGAAGCAGTCAAGGGTAGCCTAGGGTTAGTGTTAGGCTTAGGGTTAGGCTTAGGGTACGGCGTAGGGTACGGGTTCGGGGAGGGGTTCGTGTACGGCGGAGGGTATGGGTTAGGGTTAGTGTTTGGGTTAGTGTTAGGGTTAGGGCTCCGTTTAGGATACGGGTTAGGATTAGGTTACGTGTTAGGGTTAGGGTAGGGGTTAGGGTTAGGATACGCGTTAGGGTTAGGGTAGTTATTAAACCTATCCCACTCTCTAGATACCCCTTAGCACGTAAAGGAATATTATTTGGTGCTGCAGCCATGGAGAAGAGTTTAGACACTAGGATAAGATAAGGAACACACCCATTATAAAGAAATCACATTAGGATTCTCTTTTTAAGGTGTTCCTTAAAACACTAGTGCATAGGAAATCTATTGGAGGCAGAAGCAGTCAAGGGTAGCCTAGGGTTAGGGTTAGGCTTAGGGTTAGGCTTAGGGTACGGCTTAGGGTACGGGTTCTGGGAGGGGTTCGGGTACGGCGTAGGGTATGGGTTAGGGTTAGGGTTAGGGTTAGTGTTAGGTTTAGGGCTCAGTTTAGGGTATGGGTTAGAATTAGGGTACGGGTTAGGGTTAGGGTAGTGGTTAGGGTTAGTGTACGTGTTAGGGTTAGGGTAGTGATTAAACCTATCCCACTCTCTAGATACCCCTTAGCACGTAAAGGAATATTATTTGGGGGTCCAGCCATGGAGAAAAGTTTAGACACTAGGATAAGATAAGGAACATACCCATTGTAAAGAAATCACATTAGGATTCTCTTTTTAAGCTGTTCCTTAAAACACTAGTGCTTAGGAAATCTATTGGAGGCAGAAGCTTTCAAGGGTAGCCTAGTGTTAGGGTTAGGCTTAGGGTTAGGCTTAGGGTACGGCTTAGGGTACGGTTTCGGGGAGGGCTTCGGGTACGGCGTAGTGTATGGGTTAGGGTTAGGGTTAGGGTTAGTGTCAGGGTTAGGGCTCGGTTTAGGGTATTGGTTAGGATTAGGGTACGTGTTAGGGTTACGGTAGGGGTTAGGGTTAGGGTAGGCGTTAAGGTTAGTGTAGTTATTAAACCTATCCCACTCTCTAGATAGCCCTTAGCACGTAAAGGAATATTATTTGGAGGTCCAGCCATGGAGAAGAGTTTAGACACTAGGATAAGATAAGGAACACACCCATTATAAAGAAATCACATTAGGATTCTGTTTTTAAGCTGTTCCTTAAAACACTAGTGCTTAGAAAATCTATTGGAGGCAGAAGAAGTCAAGGGTAGCCTAGGGTTAGGGTTATGCTTAGGGTTTGGCTTAGGGTACGGCTTAGGGTACGGGTTCGGGGAGGGGTTCGGGTATGGCGTAGGGTATGGGTTAGGGTTAGGGTTAGTGTTAGGGTTAGGGCTCTGTTTAGGGTATGGGTTAGGATTAGGGTACGTGTTAGTTTTAGGGTAGGGGTTAGGGTTAGGGTACGCATTAGGGTTAGGGTAGTTATTAAACATATCCCACTCTCTAGATACCCCTTAGCACGTAAAGGAATATTATTTGGGGGTCCAGCCATGGAGAAAAGTTTAGACACTAGGATAAGATAAGGAACATACCCATTATAAAGAAATCACATTAGGATTCTCTTTTAAAGCTGTTCCTTAAAACACTAGTGCTTAGGAAATCTATTGGAGGCAGAAGCTTTCAAGGGTAGCCTAGGGTTAGGGTTAGGCTTAGGGTTAGGCTTAGGGTAAGGCTTAGGGTACGGGTTCGGGGAGGGGTTCGTGTACGGCGGAGGGTATGGGTTAGGGTTAGGGTTTGGGTTAGTGTTAGGGTTAGGGCTCCGTTTAGGATACGGGTTAGGTTTAGGGTACGTGTTAGGGTTAGGGTAGGGGTTAGGGTTAGGGTACGCGTTAGGGTTAGGGTAGTTATTAAACCTATCCCACTCTCTAGATACCCCTTAGCACGTAAAGGAATATTATTTGGGGGTCCAGCCATGGAGAAGAGTTTAGACACTAGGATAAGATAAGGAACACACCCATTATAAAGAAATCACATTAGGATTCTCTTTTTAAGGTGTTCCTTAAAACACTAGTGCATAGGAAATCTATTGGAGGCAGAAGCAGTCAAGGGTAGCCTAGGGTTAGGGTTAGGCTTAGGGTTAGGCTTAGGGTACGGCTTAGGGTACGGGTTCGGGGAGGGCTTCGGGTACGGCGTAGTGTATGAGTTAGGGTTAGGGTTAGGGTTAGTGTTAGGGTTAGGGCTCGGTTTAGGGTATTGGTTAGGATTAGGGTACGTGTTAGGGTTACGGTAGGGGTTAGGGTTAGGGTAGGCGTTAAGGTTAGTGTAGTTATTAAACCTATCCCACTCTCTAGATAGCCCTTAGCACGTAAAGGAATATTATTTGGAGGTCCAGCCATGGAGAAGAGTTTAGACACTAGGATAAGATAAGGAACACACCCATTATAAAGAAATCACATTAGGATTCTCTTTTTAAGCTGTTCCTTAAAACACTAGTGCTTAGAAAATCTATTGGAGGCAGAAGAAGTCAAGGGTAGCCTAGGGTTAGGGTTATGCTTAGGGTTAGGCTTAGGGTACGGCTTAGGGTATGGGTTCGGGGAGGGGTTCGGGTATGGCGTAGGGTATGGGTTAGGGTTAGGGTTAGTGTTAGGGTTAGGGCTCTGTTTAGGGTACGGGTTAGGATTAGGGTACGTGTTAGTGTTAGGGTAGGGGTTAGGGTTAGGGTACGCATTAGGGTTAGGGTAGTTATTAAACCTATCCCACTCTCTAGATACCCCTTAGCACGTAAAGGAATATTATTTGGGGGTCCAGCCATGGAGAAAAGTTTAGACACTAGGATAAGATAAGGAACATACGCATTATAAAGCAATCACATTAGGATTCTCTTTTAAAGCTGTTCCTTAAAACACTAGTGCTTAGGAAATCTATTGGAGGCAGAAGCTTTCAAGGGTAGCCTAGGGTTAGGGTTAGGCTTAGGGTTAGGCTTAGGGTAAGGCTTAGGGTACGGGTTCGGGGAGGGGTTCGTGTACGGCGGAGGGTATGGGTTAGGGTTAGGTTTTGGGTTAGTGTTAGGGTTAGGGCTCCGTTTAGGATACGGGTTAGGTTTAGGGTACGTGTTAGGGTTAGGGTAGGGGTTAGGGTTAGGGTACGCGTTAGGGTTAGGGTAGTTATTAAACCTATCCCACTCTCTAGATACCCCTGAGCACGTAAAGGAATATTATTTGGGGGTCCAGCCATGGAGAAAAGTTTAGACACTAGGATAAGATAAGGAACATACCCATTATAAAGAAATCACATTAGGATTCTATTTTTAAGCTGTTCCTTAAAACACTAGTGCTTAGGAAATCTATTGGAGGCAGAAGCAGTCAAGGGTAGCCTAGGGTTAGTGTTAGGCTTAGGGTTAGGCTTAGGGTACGGCTTAGGGTACGGGTTCGGGGAGGGCTTCGTGTACGGCGTAGGGTATGGGTTAGGTTTAGGGTTAGGGTTAGTGTTAGGGTTAGGGCTCGGTTTAGTGTACGGGATAGGATTAGGGTACGTCTTAGGGTAAGGGTAGGGGTTAGGGTTAGGGTACGCGTTAGGGTTAGGGTAGTTATTAAACCTATCCCAGTCTCTAGATATCCCTTAGCACGTAAAGGAATATTATTTGGGGGTCCAGCCATGGAGAAGAGTTTAGACACTAGGATAAGATAAGGAACACACCCATTATAAAGAAATCACATTAGGATTCCCTTTTTAAGCTGTTCCTTAAAACACTAGTGCTTAGGAAATCTATTGGAGGCAGAAGCAGTCAAGGGTAGCCTAGGGTTAGGGTTAGGCTTAGGGTTAGGCTTAGGGTACAGCTTAGGGTACGGGTTCGGGGAGGGGTTCGTGTATGGCGGAGGGTATGGGTTAGTGTTAGGGTTTGGGTTAGTGTTACGGTTAGGGCTCCGTTTAGGATACGAGTTAGGATTAGGGTACGTGTTAGGGTTAGGGTAGGGGTTAGGGTTAGGGTACGCGTTAGGGTTAGGGTACTTATTAAACCTATCCCACTCTCTAGATACCCCTTAGCACGTAAAGGAATATTATTTGGGGGTCCAGCCATGGAGAAGAGTTTAGACACTAGGATAAGATAAGGAACACACCTATTATAAGGAAATCACATAAGGATTCTCTTTTTAAGCTGTTCCTTAAAACACTAGTGCTTAGGAAATCTATTGGAGGCAGAAGCAGTCAAGGGTAGACTAGGGTTATGGTTACGCTTAGGGTTAGGCTTAGGGTACGGCTTAGGGTACGGGTTCGGGGAGGGCTTCGAGTACGGCGTAGGGTATTGGTTAGGTTTAGGGTTAGGGTTAGTGTTAGGGTTAGGGCTCGGTTTAGTGTACGAGATAGGATTAGGGTACGTCTTAGGGTTAGGGTAGGGGTTAGGGTTAGGGTACGCGTTAGGGTTAGGGTAGTTATTAAACCTATCCCAGTCTCTAGATACCCCTTAGCACGTAAAGGAATATTATTTGGGGATCCAGCCATGGAGAAGAGTTTAGACACTAGGATAAGATAAGGAACACACCCATTATAAAGAAATCACATTAGGATTCTCTTTTTAAGCTGTTCCTTAAAACACTAGTGCTTAGGAAATCTATTGGAGGCAGAAGCAGTCAAGGGTAGCCTAGGGTTAGGGTTAGGCTTAGGGTTAGGCTTAGGGTACGGCTTAGGGTACGGGTTCGGGGAGGGCTTCGGGTACGGCGTAGGGTATGGGTTAGGGTTAGGGTTAGGGTTAGTGTTAGGGTTAGGGCTCGGTTTAGGGTACAGATTAGGATTAGGGTACGTGTTAGGGTTAGGTTAGGGGTTTGGGTTAGGGTACGCGTTAGGGTTAGGGTAGTTATTAAACCTATCCCACTCTCTAGATACCCCTTAGCACGTAAAGCAATATTATTTGGGGGTCCATCCATGGAGAAGAGTTTAGACACTAAGATAATATAAGGAACACACACATTATAAAGAAATCACATTAGGATTCTCTTTTTAAGCAGTTCCTTAAAACACTAGTGCTTAGGAAATCTATTGGAGGCAGACGCAGTCAAGGGTAGCCTAGGGTTAGGGTTAGGCTTGGGGTTAGGCTTAGGGTACGGCTTAGGTTACGGGTTCGGGGAGGGGTTTGGGTACGGCGTAGGTTATGGCTTAGGGTTAGGGTTAGGGTTAGTGTTAGGGTTAGGGCTCTGTTTAGGGTACGGGTTAGGATTAGGGTACGTGTTAGTGTTAGGGTAGGTGTTAGGGTTAGGGTACGCAATAGGGTTAGGGTAGTTATTAAACCTATTCCACTCTCTAGATACCCCTTAGCACGTAAAGGAATATTATTTGGCGGTCCAGCCACGGAAAAGAGTTTAGACACTAAGATAATATAAGGAACACACACATTATAAAGAAATCACATTAGGATTCCCTTTTTAAGCTGTTCCTTAAAACACTAGTGCTTAGGAAATCTATTGGAGGCAGAAGCAGTCAAGGGTAGCCTAGGGTTAGTGTTAGGCTTAGGGTTAGGCTTAGGGTACGGCGTAGGGTACGGGTTCGGGGAGGGGTTCGTGTACGGCGGAGGGTATGGGTTAGGGTTAGGGTTTGGGTTAGTGTTAGGGTTAGGGCTCCGTTTAGGATACGGGTTAGGATTAGGTTACGTGTTAGGGTTAGGGTAGGGGTTAGGGTTAGGATACGCGTTAGGGTTAGGGTAGTTATTAAACCTATCCCACTCTCTAGATACCCCTTAGCACGTAAAGGAATATTATTTGGTGCTGCAGCCATGGAGAAGAGTTTAGACACTAGGATAAGATAAGGAACACACCCATTATAAAGAAATCACATTAGGATTCTCTTTTTAAGGTGTTCCTTAAAACACTAGTGCATAGGAAATCTATTGGAGGCAGAAGCAGTCAAGGGTAGCCTAGGGTTAGGGTTAGGCTTAGGGTTAGGCTTAGGGTACGGCTTAGGGTACGGGTTCTGGGAGGGGTTCGGGTACGGCGTAGGGTATGGGTTAGGGTTAGGGTTAGGGTTAGTGTTAGGTTTAGGGCTCAGTTTAGGGTATGGGTTAGAATTAGGGTACGGGTTAGGGTTAGGGTAGTGGTTAGGGTTAGTGTACGTGTTAGGGTTAGGGTAGTGATTAAACCTATCCCACTCTCTAGATACCCCTTAGCACGTAAAGGAATATTATTTGGGGGTCCAGCCATGGAGAAAAGTTTAGACACTAGGATAAGATAAGGAACATACCCATTGTAAAGAAATCACATTAGGATTCTCTTTTTAAGCTGTTCCTTAAAACACTAGTGCTTAGGAAATCTATTGGAGGCAGAAGCTTTCAAGGGTAGCCTAGTGTTAGGGTTAGGCTTAGGGTTAGGCTTAGGGTACGGCTTAGGGTACGGTTTCGGGGAGGGCTTCGGGTACGGCGTAGTGTATGGGTTAGGGTTAGGGTTAGGGTTAGTGTCAGGGTTAGGGCTCGGTTTAGGGTATTGGTTAGGATTAGGGTACGTGTTAGGGTTACGGTAGGGGTTAGGGTTAGGGTAGGCGTTAAGGTTAGTGTAGTTATTAAACCTATCCCACTCTCTAGATAGCCCTTAGCACGTAAAGGAATATTATTTGGAGGTCCAGCCATGGAGAAGAGTTTAGACACTAGGATAAGATAAGGAACACACCCATTATAAAGAAATCACATGAGGATTCTGTTTTTAAGCTGTTCCTTAAAACACTAGTGCTTAGAAAATCTATTGGAGGCAGAAGAAGTCAAGGGTAGCCTAGGGTTAGGGTTATGCTTAGGGTTTGGCTTAGGGTACGGCTTCGGGTACGGGTTCGGGGAGGGGTTCGGGTATGGCGTAGGGTATGGGTTAGGGTTAGGGTTAGTGTTAGGGTTAGGGCTCTGTTTAGGGTATGGGTTAGGATTAGCGTACGTGTTAGTGTTAGGGTAGGGGTTAGGGTTAGGGTACGCATTAGGGTTAGGGTAGTTATTAAACCTATCCCACTCTCTAGATACCCCTTAGCACGTAAAGGAATATTATTTGGGGGTCCAGCCATGGAGAAAAGTTTAGACACTAGGATAAGATAAGGAACATACCCATTATAAAGAAATCACATTAGGATTCTCTTTTAAAGCTGTTCCTTAAAACACTAGTGCTTAGGAAATCTATTGGAGGCAGAAGCTTTCAAGGGTAGCCTAGGGTTAGGGTTAGGCTTAGGGTTAGGCTTAGGGTAAGGCTTAGGGTACGGGTTCGGGGAGGGGTTCGTGTACGGCGGAGGGTATGGGTTAGGGTTAGGGTACGCGTTAGGGTTAGGGTAGTTATTAAACCTATCCCACTCTCTAGATACCCCTTAGCACGTAAAGGAATATTATTTGGGGGTCCAGCCATGGAGAAGAGTTTAGACACTAGGATAAGATAAGGAACACACCCATTATAAAGAAATCACATTAGGATTCTCTTTTTAAGGTGTTCCTTAAAACACTAGTGCATAGGAAATCTATTGGAGGCAGAAGCAGTCAAGGGTAGCCTAGGGTTAGGGTTAGGCTTAGGGTTAGGCTTAGGGTACGGCTTAGGGTACGGGTTCGGGGAGGGCTTCGGGTACGGCGTAGTGTATGAGTTAGGGTTAGGGTTAGGGTTAGTGTTAGGGTTAGGGCTCGGTTTAGGGTATTGGTTAGGATTAGGGTACGTGTTAGGGTTACGGTAGGGGTTAGGGTTAGGGTAGGCGTTAAGGTTAGTGTAGTTATTAAACCTATCCCACTCTCTAGATAGCCCTTAGCACGTAAAGGAATATTATTTGGAGGTCCAGCCATGGAGAAGAGTTTAGACACTAGGATAAGATAAGGAACACACCCATTATAAAGAAATCACATTAGGATTCTCTTTTTAAGCTGTTCCTTAAAACACTAGTGCTTAGAAAATCTATTGGAGGCAGAAGAAGTCAAGGGTAGCCTAGGGTTAGGGTTATGCTTAGGGTTAGGCTTAGGGTACGGCTTAGGGTATGGGTTCGGGGAGGGGTTCGGGTATGGCGTAGGGTATGGGTTAGGGTTAGGGTTAGTGTTAGGGTTAGGGCTCTGTTTAGGGTACGGGTTAGGATTAGGGTACGTGTTAGTGTTAGGGTAGGGGTTAGGGTTAGGGTACGCATTAGGGTTAGGGTAGTTATTAAACCTATCCCACTCTCTAGATACCCCTTAGCACGTAAAGGAATATTATTTGGGGGTCCAGCCATGGAGAAAAGTTTAGACACTAGGATAAGATAAGGAACATACCCATTATAAAGAAATCACATTAGGATTCTCTTTTAAAGCTGTTCCTTAAAACACTAGTGCTTAGGAAATCTATTGGAGGCAGAAGCTTTCAAGGGTAGCCTAGGGTTAGGGTTAGGCTTAGGGTTAGGCTTAGGGTAAGGCTTAGGGTACGGGTTCGGGGAGGGGTTCGTGTACGGCGGAGGGTATGGGTTAGGGTTAGGGTTTGGGTTAGTGTTAGGGTTAGGGCTCCGTTTAGGATACGGGTTAGGTTTAGGGTACGTGTTAGGGTTAGGGTAGGGGTTAGGGTTAGGGTACGCGTTAGGGTTAGGGTAGTTATTAAACCTATCCCACTCTCTAGATACCCCTTAGCACGTAAAGGAATATTATTTGGGGGTCCAGCCATGGAGAAGAGTTTAGACACTAGGATAAGATAAGGAACACACCCATTATAAAGAAATCACATTAGGATTCTCTTTTTAAGGTGTTCCTTAAAACACTAGTGCATAGGAAATCTATTGGAGGCGAAAGCAGTCAAGGGTAGCCTAGGGTTAGGGTTAGGCTTAGGGTTAGGCTTAGGGTACGGCTTAGGGTACGGGTTCGGGGAGGGCTTCGGGTATGGCGTAGGGTATGGGTTAGGGTTAGGTTTAGGGTTAGTGTTAGGGTTAGGGCTCGGTTTAGGGTACAGTTTAGGATTAGGGTACGTGTTAGGTTTAGGGTAGGGGTTTGGGTTAGGGTACGCGTTAGGGTTAGTGTAGTTATTAAACCTATCCCACTCTCTAGATACCCCTTAGCACGTAAAGGAATATTATTTGGGGGTCCAGCCATGGAGAAAAGTTTAGACACTAGGATAAGATAAGGAACATACCCATTATAAAGAAATCACATTAGGATTCTCTTTTTAAGCTGTTCCTTAAAACACTAGTGCTTAGGAAATCTATTGGAGGCAGAAGCTTTCAAGGGTAGCCTAGTGTTAGGGTTAGGCTTAGGGTTAGGCTTAGGGTACGGCTTAGGGTACGGTTTCGGGGAGGGCTTCGGGTACGGCGTAGTGTATGGGTTAGGGTTAGGGTTAGGGTTAGTGTCAGGGTTAGGGCTCGGTTTAGGGTATTGGTTAGGATTAGGGTACGTGTTAGGGTTACGGTAGGGGTTAGGGTTAGGGTAGGCGTTAAGGTTAGTGTAGTTATTAAACCTATCCCACTCTCTAGATAGCCCTTAGCACGTAAAGGAATATTATTTGGAGGTCCAGCCATGGAGAAGAGTTTAGACACTAGGATAAGATAAGGAACACACCCATTATAAAGAAATCACATGAGGATTCTGTTTTTAAGCTGTTCCTTAAAACACTAGTGCTTAGAAAATCTATTGGAGGCAGAAGAAGTCAAGGGTAGCCTAGGGTTAGGGTTATGCTTAGGGTTTGGCTTAGGGTACGGCTTCGGGTACGGGTTCGGGGAGGGGTTCGGGTATGGCGTAGGGTATGGGTTAGGGTTAGGGTTAGTGTTAGGGTTAGGGCTCTGTTTAGGGTATGGGTTAGGATTAGCGTACGTGTTAGTGTTAGGGTAGGGGTTAGGGTTAGGGTACGCATTAGGGTTAGGGTAGTTATTAAACCTATCCCACTCTCTAGATACCCCTTAGCACGTAAAGGAATATTATTTGGGGGTCCAGCCATGGAGAAAAGTTTAGACACTAGGATAAGATAAGGAACATACCCATTATAAAGAAATCACATTAGGATTCTCTTTTAAAGCTGTTCCTTAAAACACTAGTGCTTAGGAAATCTATTGGAGGCAGAAGCTTTCAAGGGTAGCCTAGGGTTAGGGTTAGGCTTAGGGTTAGGCTTAGGGTAAGGCTTAGGGTACGGGTTCGGGGAGGGGTTCGTGTACGGCGGAGGGTATGGGTTAGGGTTAGGGTACGCGTTAGGGTTAGGGTAGTTATTAAACCTATCCCACTCTCTAGATACCCCTTAGCACGTAAAGGAATATTATTTGGGGGTCCAGCCATGGAGAAGAGTTTAGACACTAGGATAAGATAAGGAACACACCCATTATAAAGAAATCACATTAGGATTCTCTTTTTAAGGTGTTCCTTAAAACACTAGTGCATAGGAAATCTATTGGAGGCAGAAGCAGTCAAGGGTAGCCTAGGGTTAGGGTTAGGCTTAGGGTTAGGCTTAGGGTACGGCTTAGGGTACGGGTTCGGGGAGGGCTTCGGGTACGGCGTAGTGTATGAGTTAGGGTTAGGGTTAGGGTTAGTGTTAGGGTTAGGGCTCGGTTTAGGGTATTGGTTAGGATTAGGGTACGTGTTAGGGTTACGGTAGGGGTTAGGGTTAGGGTAGGCGTTAAGGTTAGTGTAGTTATTAAACCTATCCCACTCTCTAGATAGCCCTTAGCACGTAAAGGAATATTATTTGGAGGTCCAGCCATGGAGAAGAGTTTAGACACTAGGATAAGATAAGGAACACACCCATTATAAAGAAATCACATTAGGATTCTCTTTTTAAGCTGTTCCTTAAAACACTAGTGCTTAGAAAATCTATTGGAGGCAGAAGAAGTCAAGGGTAGCCTAGGGTTAGGGTTATGCTTAGGGTTAGGCTTAGGGTACGGCTTAGGGTATGGGTTCGGGGAGGGGTTCGGGTATGGCGTAGGGTATGGGTTAGGGTTAGGGTTAGTGTTAGGGTTAGGGCTCTGTTTAGGGTACGGGTTAGGATTAGGGTACGTGTTAGTGTTAGGGTAGGGGTTAGGGTTAGGGTACGCATTAGGGTTAGGGTAGTTATTAAACCTATCCCACTCTCTAGATACCCCTTAGCACGTAAAGGAATATTATTTGGGGGTCCAGCCATGGAGAAAAGTTTAGACACTAGGATAAGATAAGGAACATACCCATTATAAAGAAATCACATTAGGATTCTCTTTTAAAGCTGTTCCTTAAAACACTAGTGCTTAGGAAATCTATTGGAGGCAGAAGCTTTCAAGGGTAGCCTAGGGTTAGGGTTAGGCTTAGGGTTAGGCTTAGGGTAAGGCTTAGGGTACGGGTTCGGGGAGGGGTTCGTGTACGGCGGAGGGTATGGGTTAGGGTTAGGGTTTGGGTTAGTGTTAGGGTTAGGGCTCCGTTTAGGATACGGGTTAGGTTTAGGGTACGTGTTAGGGTTAGGGTAGGGGTTAGGGTTAGGGTACGCGTTAGGGTTAGGGTAGTTATTAAACCTATCCCACTCTCTAGATACCCCTTAGCACGTAAAGGAATATTATTTGGGGGTCCAGCCATGGAGAAGAGTTTAGACACTAGGATAAGATAAGGAACACACCCATTATAAAGAAATCACATTAGGATTCTCTTTTTAAGGTGTTCCTTAAAACACTAGTGCATAGGAAATCTATTGGAGGCGAAAGCAGTCAAGGGTAGCCTAGGGTTAGGGTTAGGCTTAGGGTTAGGCTTAGGGTACGGCTTAGGGTACGGGTTCGGGGAGGGCTTCGGGTATGGCGTAGGGTATGGGTTAGGGTTAGGTTTAGGGTTAGTGTTAGGGTTAGGGCTCGGTTTAGGGTACAGTTTAGGATTAGGGTACGTGTTAGGTTTAGGGTAGGGGTTTGGGTTAGGGTACGCGTTAGGGTTAGTGTAGTTATTAAACCTATCCCACTCTCTAGATACCCCTTAGCACGTAAAGGAATATTATTTGGGGGTCCAGCCATGGAGAAAAGTTTAGACACTAGGATAAGATAAGGAACATACCCATTATAAAGAAATCACATTAGGATTCTCTTTTTAATCTGATCCTTAAAACACTAGTGCTTAGGAAATCTAATGGAGGCAGAGGCTTTCAAGGGTAGCCTAGGGTTAGGGTTAGGCTTAGGGTTAGGCTTAGGGTACGGCTTAGGGTACGGGTTTGGGGAGGGCTTCGGGTACGGCGTAGGGTATGGGTTAGGGTTAGGGTTAGGGTTAGTGTTAGGGTTAGGGCTCGGTTTAGGGTACAGATTAGGATTAGGGTACGTGTTAGGGTTAGGTTAGGGGTTAGGGTTAGGGTACGCGTTAGGGTTAGGGTAGTTATTAAACCTATCCCACTCTCTAGATACCCCTTAGCACGTAAAGCAATATTATTTGGGGGTCCATCCATGGAGAAGAGTTTAGACACTAAGATAATATAAGGAACACACACATTATAAAGAAATCACATTAGGATTCTCTTTTTAAGCAGTTCCTTAAAACACTAGTGCTTAGGAAATCTATTGGAGGCAGACGCAGTCAAGGGAAGCCTAGGGTTAGGGTTAGGCTTGGGGTTAGGCTTAGGGTACGGCTTAGGTTACGGGTTCGGGGAGGGGTTTGGGTACGGCGTAGGTTATGGCTTAGGGTTAGGGTTAGGGTTAGTGTTAGGGTTAGGGCTCTGTTTAGGGTACGGGTTAGGATAAGGGTACGTGTTAGTGTTAGGGTAGGTGTTAGGGTTAGGGTACGCAATAGGGTTAGGGTAGTTATTAAACCTATTCCACTCTCTAGATACCCCTTAGCACGTAAAGGAATATTATTTGGCGGTCCAGCCACGGAAAAGAGTTTAGACACTAAGATAATATAAGGAACACACACATTATAAAGAAATCACATTAGGATTCCCTTTTTAAGCTGTTCCTTAAAACACTAGTGCTTAGGAAATCTATTGGAGGCAGAAGCAGTCAAGGGTAGCCTAGGGTTAGGGTTAGGCTTAGGGTTAGGCTTAGGGTACGGCGTAGGGTACGGGTTCTGGGAGGGGTTCGGGTACGGCGTAGGGTATGGGTTAGGGTTAGGGTTAGGGTTAGTGTTAGGGTTAGGGCTCGGTTTAGGGTACGGGTTAGGATTAGGGTACGTGTTAGGGTTAGGGTAGGGGTTAGGGTTAGTGTACGTGTTAGGGTTAGGGTAGTTATTAAACCTGTCCCACTCTCTAGATACCCCATAGCACGTAAAGCAATATTATTTGGGGGTCCAGCCATGGAGAAGAGTTTAGACACTAGGATAAGATAAGGAACACACCCATTATAAAGAAATCACATTAGGATTCTCTTTTTAAGGTGTTCCTTAAAACACTAGTGCATAGGAAATCTATTGGAGGCAGAAGCAGTCAAGGGTAGCCTAGGGTTAGGGTTATGCTTAGGGTTAGGCTTAGGGTACGGCTTAGGGTACGGGTTCGGGGAGGGCTTCGGGTACGGCATAGGGTGTGGGTTAGGGTTAGGGTTAGGGTTAGTGTTAGGGTTAGGGCTCGGTTTAGGGTACAGGTTAGGATTAGGGTACGTGTTAGGGTTAGGGTAGTGGTTAGGGTTAATGTACGTGTTAGGGTTAGGGTAGTGATTAAACCTATCCCACTCTCTAGATACCCCTTAGCACGTAAAGGAATATTATTTGGGGGTCCAGCCATGGAGAAAAGTTTAGACACTATGATAAGATAAGGAACACACCTATTATAAAGAAATCACATAAGGATTCTCTTTTTAAGCTCTCCCTTAAAACACTAGTGCTTAGGAAATCTATTGGAGGCAGAAGCATTCAAGGGTAGCCTAGGGTTAGGGTTAGGCTTAGGGTTAGTGTTAGGGTACGGCTTAGGGTACGGGTTCTGGGAGGGGTTCGGGTACGGCGTAGGGTATGGGTTAGGGTTAGGGTTAGGGTTAGTGTTAGGTTTAGGGCTCGGTTTAGGGTATGGGTTAGGATTAGGGTACGTGTTAGGGTTAGGGTAGTGGTTAGGGTTAGTGTACGTGTTAGGGTTAGGGTAGTGATTAAACCTATCCCACTCTCTAGATACCCCTTAGCACGTAAAGGAATATTATTTGGGGGTCCAGCCATGGAGAAAAGTTTAGACACTATGATAAGATAAGGAACATACCCAATATAAAGAAATCACATTAGGATTCTCTTTTTAAGCTGTTCCTTAAAACACTAGTGCTTAGGAAATCTATTGGAGGCAGAAGCTGTCAAGGGTACCCTAGGGTTAGGGTTAGGCTTAGGGTTGGGTTTAGTGTACGGCTTAGGGTATGGGTTCGGGGAGGGGTTCGGATATGGCGTAGGGTATGAGTTAGGGTTAGGGTTAGGGTTAGGGTACGGCTTAGGTTACGGGTTCTGGGAGGGGTTCGGGTACGGCATAGGGTATGGGTTAGGGTTAGGGTTAGGGTTAGTGTTAGGGTTAGGGCTCGGTTTAGGGTATTGGTTAAGATTAGGGTACGTGTTAGGGTTACGGTAGGGGTTAGGGTTAGGGTACGCGTTAGGGTTAGTGTAGTTATTAAACCTATCCCACTCTCTAGATACCCGTTAGCACGTAAAGGAATATAATTTGAGGTCCAGCCATCGAGAAGAGTTTAGACACTCGGATAAGATAAGGAACACACCTATTATAAAGAAATCACATTAGGATTCTCTTTTTAAGCTGTTCCTTAAAACACTAGTGCTTAGAAAATCTATTGGAGGCAGAAGCAGTCAAGGGTAGCCCAGGGTTAGGGTTAGGCTTAGTGTTAGGCTTAGGGTACGGCTTAGGATACGGGTTCGGGGAGGGCTTCGGGTACGGCGTAGGGTATGGGTTAGGGTTAGGGTTAGGGTTAGTGTTAGGGTTAGGGCTCGGTTTTGGGTACGGCTTAGGATTAGGGTACGTGTTAGTGTTAGGGTAGGGGTTAGGGTTAGGGTACGCGTTAGGATTAGCGTAGTTATTAAACCTATCCCACTCTCTAGATACCCCTTAGCACGTAAAGGAATATTATTTGGGGGTCTAGCCATGGAGAAGAATTTAGACACTAGGATAAGATAAGGAACACAACCATTATAAAGAAATCACATTAGGATTCCCTTTTTAAGCTGTTCCTTAAAACACTAGTGTTTAGGAAATCTATTGGAGACAGAAGCAGTCAAGGGTAGCCTAGGGTTAGGGTTAGGCTTAGGGATAGGCTTAGGGCACGGCTTAGGGTACGGGTTCGGGGAGGGCTTCGGGTACGGCGTAGGGTATTGCTTAGGGTTAGGGTTAGGGTTAGTGTTAGGGTTAGGGCTCGGTTTAGTGTACGGGATACGATTAGGGTACGTCTTAGGGTTAGGGTAGGGGTTAGGGTTAGGGTATGCGTTAGGGTTAGGGTAGTTATTAAACCTATCCCAGTCTCTAGATACCCCTTAGCAGGTAAAGGAATATTATTTGGGGGTCCAGCCACGGAGAAGAGTTTAGACACTAAGATAATATAAGGAACACACAGATTATAAAGAAATCACATTAGGATTCCCTTTTTAAGCTGTTCTTTAAAACACTAGTGCTTAGGAAATCTATTGGAGGCAGAAGCAGTCAAGGGTAGCCTAGGGTTAGGGTTAGGCTTAGGGTTAGGCTTAGGGTACAGCTTAGGGTACAGGTTCGGGGAGGGGTTCGTGTACGGCGGAGGGTATGGATTAGGGTTAGGGTTTGGGTTAGTGTTACGGTTAGGGCTCCGTTTAGGTTACGAGTTAGGATTAGGGTACGTGTTAGGGTTAGGGTAGGGGTTAGGGTTAGGGTACGCGTTAGGGTTAGGGTACTTATTAAACCTATCCCACTCTAGATACCCCTTAGCACGTAAAGGAATATTATTTGGGGGTCCAGCCATGGAGAAGAGTTTAGACACTAGGATAAGATAAGGAACACACGTATTATAAAGAAATCACATAAGGATTCTCTTTTTAAGCTGTTCCTTAAAACACTAGTGCTTAGGAAATCTATTGGAGGCAGAAGCAGTCAAGGGTAGCCTAGGGTTAGGGTTAGGCTTAGGGTTAGGCTTAGGGTAGGGCTTAGGGTACGGGTTCGCGGACGTCTTCGGGTACGGCGTAGGGTATGGGTTAGGGTTAGGGTTTGGGTTAGTGTTAGGGTTAGGGCTCGGTTTAGGGTACGGTTTAGGATTAGGTTAACTGTTAGGGTTAGGGTAGGGGTTAGGGTTAGTGTACGTGTTAGGGTTAGGGTAGTTATTAAACCTGTCCCACTCTCTAGATACCCCATAGCACGTAAAGCAATATTATTTGGGGGTCCAGCCATGGAGAAGAGTTTAGACACTAGGATAAGAATAGGAACACACCCATTATAAAGAAATCACATTAGGATTCTCTTTTTAAGGTGTTCCTTAAAACACTAGTGCATAGGAAATCTATTGGAGGCAGAAGCAGTCAAGGGTAGCCTAGGGTTAGGGTTATGCTTAGGGTTAGGCTTAGGGTACGGCTTAGGGTACGGGTTCGGGGAGGGCTTCGGGTACGGCATAGGGTGTGGATTAGTGTTAGGGTTAGGGTTAGTGTTAGGGTTAGGGCTCGGTTTAGGGTACAGGTTAGGATTAGGGTACGTGTTAGGGCTAGGGTAGGCGTTTGGGTTAGGGTACGCGTTAGGGTTAGGGTAGTTATTAAACCTATCCCACTCTCTAGATACCCCTTAGCACGTAAAGGAATATTATTTGGGGGTCCAGCCATGGAGAAGAGTTTAGACACTAGGATAAGATAAGGAACACACCTATTATAAAGAAATCACATAAGGATTCTCTTTTTAAGCTCTTCCTTAAAACACTAGTGCTTAGGAAATCTATTGGAGGCAGAAGCATTCAAGGGTAGCCTAGGGTTAGGGTTAGGCTTAGGGTTAGTGTTAGGGTACGGCTTAGGGTACGGGTTCTGGGAGGGGTTCGGGTACGGCGTAGGGTATGGGTTAGGGTTAGGGTTAGGGTTAGTGTTAGGTTTAGGGCTCGGTTTAGGGTATGGGTTAGGATTAGGGTACGTGTTAGGGTTAGGGTAGTGGTTAGGGTTAGTGTACGTGTTAGGGTTAGGGTAGTGATTAAACCTATCCCACTCTCTAGATACCCCTTAGCACGTAAAGGAATATTATTTGGGGGTCCAGCCATGGAGAAAAGTTTAGACACTATGATAAGATAAGGAATATACCCAATATAAAGAAATCACATTAGGATTCTCTTTTTAAGCTGTTCCTTAAAACACTAGTGCTTAGGAAATCTATTGGAGGCAGAAGCTGTCAAGGGTACCCTAGGGTTAGGGTTAGGCTTAGGGTTAGGTTTAGTGTACGGCTTAGGGTATGGGTTCGGGGAGGGGTTCGGATATGGCGTAGGGTATGAGTTAGGGTTAGGGTTAGGGTTAGGGTACGGCTTAGGTTACGGGTTCTGGGAGGGGTTCGGGTACGGCATAGGGTATGGTTTAGGGTTAGGGTTAGGGTTAGTGTTAGGGTTAGGGCTCGGTTTAGGGTATTGGTTAAGATTAGGGTACGTGTTAGCGTTACGGTAGGGGTTAGGGTTAGGGTACGCGTTAGGGTTAGTGTAGTTATTAAACCTATCCAACTCTCTAGATACCCCTTGGCACGTAAAGGAATATAATTTGAGGTCCAGCCATCGAGAAGAGTTTAGACACTAGGATAAGATGAGGAACACACCTATTATAAAGAAATCACATTAGGATTCTCTTTTTAAGCTGTTCCTTAAAACACTAGTGCTTAGAAAATCTATTGGAGGCAGAAGCAGTCAAGGGTAGCCCAGGGTTAGGGTTAGGCTTAGTGTTAGGCTTAGGGTACGGCTTAGGATACGGGTTCGGGGAGGGCTTCGGGTACGGCGTAGGGTATGGGTTAGGGTTAGGGTTAGGGTTAGTGTTAGGGTTAGGGCTCGGTTTTGGGTACGGCTTAGGATTAGGGTACGTGTTAGTGTTAGGGTAGGGGTTAGGGTTAGGGTACGCGTTAGGATTAGCGTAGTTATTAAACCTATCCCACTCTCTAGATACCCCTTAGCACGTAAAGGAATATTATTTGGGGGTCTAGCCATGGAGAAGAATTTAGACACTAGGATAAGATAAGGAACACACCCATTATAAAGAAATCACATTAGGATTCCCTTTTTAAGCTGTTCCTTAAAACACTAGTGCTTAGGAAATCTATTGGAGGCAGAAGCAGTCAAGGGTAGCCTAGGGTTAGGGTTAGGCTTAGGGTTAGGCTTAGGATACGGCTTAGGGTACGGGTTCAGGGAGGGATTCGAGTACGGCGTAGGGTATGGGTTAGGTTTAGGGTTAGGGTTAGTGATAGGGTTAGGGCTCGGTTTAGTGTACGGGATAGAATTAGTGTACGTCTTAGGGTTAGGGTAGGGGTTAGGGTTAGGGTACGCGTTAGGGTTAGGGTAGTTATTAAACCTATTCCAGTCTCTAGATACCCCTTAGCACGTAAAGGAATATTATTTGGGGGTCCAGCCATGGAGAAGAGTTTAGACACTAGGATAAGATAAGGAACACACCCATTATAAAGAAATCACATTAGGATTCTCTTTTTAAGCTGTTCCTTAAAACACTAGTGCTTAGGAAATCTATTGGAGGCAGAAGCAGTCAAGGGTAGCCTAGGGTTAGGGTTAGGCTTAGGGTTAGGCTTAGGGTACGGCTTAGGGTACGGGTTCGGGGAGGGCTTCGGGTACGGCGTAGGGTATTGCTTAGGGTTAGGGTTAGGGTTAGTGTTAGGGTTAGGGCTCCGTTTAGGGTACGGGTTAGGATTAGGGTACGTGTTAGGGTTAGGGTAGGGGTTAGGGTTAGTGTACGTGTTAGGGTTAGGGTAGTTATTAAACCTGTCCCACTCTCTAGATACCCCATAGCACGTAAAGCAATATTATTTGGGGGTCCAGCCATGGAGAAGAGTTTAGACACTAGGATAAGATAAGGAACACACCCATTATAAAGAAATCACATTAGGATTCTCTTTTTAAGGTGTTCCTTAAAACACTAGTGCATAGGAAATCTATTGGAGGCAGAAGCAGTCAAGGGTAGCCTAGGGTTAGGGTTATGCTTAGGGTTAGGCTTAGGGTACGGCTTAGGGTACGGGTTCGGGGAGGGCTTCGGGTACGGCATAGGGTGTGGGTTAGGGTTAGGGTTAGGGTTAGTGTTAGGGTTAGAGCTCGGTTTAGGGTACAGGTTAGGATTAGGGTACGTGTTAGGGTTAGGGTAGTGGTTAGGGTTAGTGTACGTGTTAGGGTTAGGGTAGTGATTAAACCTATCCCACTCTCTAGATACCCCTTAGCACGTAAAGGAATATTATTTGGGGGTCCAGCCATGGAGAAAAGTTTAGACACTATGATAAGATAAGGAACACACCTATTATAAAGAAATCACATAAGGATTCTCTTTTTAAGCTGTTCCTTAAAACACTAGTGCTTAGGAAATCTATTGGAGGCAGAAGCATTCAAGGGTAGCCTAGGGTTAGGGTTAGGCTTAGGGTTAGTGTTAGGGTACGGCTTAGGGTACGGGTTCTGGGAGGGGTTCGGGTACGGCGTAGGGTATGGGTTAGGGTTAGGGTTATGGTTAGTGTTAGGTTTAGGGCTGGGTTTAGGGTATGGGTTAGGATTATGGTACGTGTTAGGGTTAGGGTAGTGGTTAGGGTTAGTGTACGTGTTAGGGTTAGGGTAGTGATTAAACCTATCCCACTCTCTAGATACCCCTTAGCACGTAAAGGAAAATTATTTGGGGGTCCAGCCATGGAGAAAAGTTTAGACAATAGGATAAGATAAGGAACATACCCATTATAAAGAAATCACATTAGGATTCTATTTTTAAGCTGTTCCTTAAAACACTAGTGCTTAGGAAATCTATTGGAGGCAGAAGCAGTCAAGGGTAGCCTAGGGTTAGTGTTAGGCTTAGGGTTAGGCTTAGGGTACGGCTTAGGGTACGGGTTCGGGGAGGGCTTCGTGTACGGCGTAGGGTATGGGTTAGGTTTAGGGTTAGGGTTAGTGTTAGGGTTAGGGCTCGGTTTAGTGTACGGGATAGGATTAGGGTACGTCTTAGGGTTAGGGTAGGGGTTAGGGTTAGGGTACGCGTTAGGGTTAGGGTAGTTATTAAACCTATCCCAGTCTCTAGATACCCCTTAGCACGTAAAGGAATATTATTTGGGGGTCCAGCCATGGAGAAGAGTTTAGACACTAGGATAAGATAAGGAACACACCCATTATAAAGAAATCACATTAGCATTCTCTTTTTAAGCTGTTCCTTAAAACACTAGTGCTTAGGAAATCTATTGGAGGCAGAAGCAGTCAAGGGTAGCCTAGGGTTAGGGTTAGGCTTAGGGTTAGGCTTAGGGTACGGCTTAGGGTACGGGTTCGGGGAGTGCTTCGGGTACGGCGTAGGGTATTGCTTAGGGTTAGGGTTAGGGTTAGTGTTAGGGTTAGGGCTCGGTTTAGGGTACGGGTTAGGATTAGGGTACGTGTTAGGGTTAGGGTAGGGGTTAGGGTTAGGGTACGTGTTAGGGTTAGGGTAGTTATTAATCCTATCCCACTCTCTAGATACCCCTTAGCACGTAAAGGAATATTATTTGGGGGTGCAGCCACGGAGAAGAGTTTAGACACTAAGATAATACAAGGAACTCACACATTATAAAGAAATCACATTAGGATTCCCTTTTTAAGCTGTTCCTTAAAACACTAGTGCTTAGGAAATCTATTGGAGGCAGAAGCAGTCAAGGGTAGCCTAGGGTTAGGGTTAGGCTTAGGGTTAGGCTTAGGGTACGGCTTAGGGTACGGGTTCGGGGAGGGCTTCGGGTACGGCGTAGGGTATGGCTTAGGGTTAGGGTTAGGGTTAGTGTTAGGGTTAGGGCTCGGTTTAATGTACGGGTTAGAATTAGGGTACGTGTTAGGGTTAGGGTAGGGGTTAGGGTTAGGGTACTTTTTAGGGTTAGGGTAGTTATTAATCCTATCCCACTCTCTAGATACCCCTTAGCACGTAAAGGAATATTATTTGGGGGTCCAGCCATGGAGAAGTGTTTAGACACTAAGATAATATAAGGTACACACACATTATAAAGAAATCACATTAGGATTCCCTTTTTAAGCTGTTCCTTAAAACACTAGTGCTTAGGAAATCTATTGGAGACAGAAGCAGTCAAGGGTAGCCTAGGGTTAGGGTTAGGCTTAGGGTTAGGCTTAGGGTAGGGCTTAGGGTACGGGTTCGCGGACGTCTTCGGGTATGGCGTATGGTATGGGTTAGGGTTAGGGATTGGGTTAGTGTTAGGGTTAGGGCTCGGTTTAGGGTACGGTTTAGGATTAGATTACCTGTTAGGGTTAGGGTAGGGGTTAGGGTTAGTGTGCGTGTTAGGGTTAGGGTAGTTATTAAACCTGTCCCACTCTCTAGATACCCCTTAGCACCTAAAGCAATATTATTTGGGGGTCCATCCATGGAGAAGAGTTTAGACACTAAGATAATATAAGGAACACACACATTATAAAGAAATCACATTTGGATTCTCTTTTTAAGCTGTTCCTTAAAACACTAGTGCTTAGGAAATCTATTGGAGGCAGAAGCAGTCAAGGGTAGCCTAGGGTTAGGGTTATGCTTAGGGTTATGCTTAGGGTACGGCTTAGGGTACGGGTTCGGGGAGGGCTTCGGGTACGGCGTAGGGTGTGGGTTAGGGTTAGGGTTAGGGTTAGTGTTAGGGATAGGGCTCGGTTTAGGGTACAGGTTAGGATTAGGGTACGTGTTAGGGTTAGGGTAGGCGTTTGGGTTAGGGTACGCGTTAGGGTTAGGGTAGTTATTAAACCTATCCCACTCTCTAGATACCCCTTAGCACGTAAAGCAATATTATTTAGGGGTCCATCCATGGAGAAGAGTTTAGACACTAAGATAATATAAGGAACACACACATTATAAAGAAATCACATTTGGATTCTCTTTTTAAGCTGTTCCTTAAAACACTAGTGCTTAGGAAAACTATTGGAGGCAGAAGCAGTCAAGGGTAGCCTAGGGTTAGGGTTAGGCTTGGGGTTAGGCTTAGGGTACGGCTTAGGGTACGGGTTCGGTTAGCGGTTCGGGTACGGCGTAGGTATGGGTTAGGGTTAGGGTTAGGGTTAGTGTTAGGGTTAGGGCTCTGTTTAGGGTACGGGTTAGGATTAGGGTACGTGTTAGTGTTAGGGTAGGGGTTAGGGTTAGGGTACGCGTTAGGGTTAGGGTAGTTATTAAACCTATCCCACTCTCTAGATACCACTTAGCACGTAAAGGAATATTATTTGGGGGTCCAGCCATGGAGAAGAGTTTAGACACTAGGATAAGATAAGGAACACACCCATTATAAAGAAATCACATTAGGATTCTCTTTTTAAGCTGTTCCTTAAAACACTAGTGCTTAGGAAATCTATTGGAGGCAGAAGCAGTCAAGGGTAGCCTAGGGTTAGGGTTAGGCTTAGGGTTAGGGTTAGGGTACGGCTTAGGGTACGGGTTCTGGGAGGGGTTCGGGTACGGCGTAGGGTATGGGTTAGGGTTAGGGTTATGGTTAGTGTTAGGTTTAGGGCTGGGTTTAGGGTATGGGTTAGGATTATGGTACGTGTTAGGGTTAGGGTAGTGGTTAGGGTTAGTGTACGTGTTAGGTTTAGGGTAGTGATTAAACCTATCCCACTCTCTAGATACCCCTTAGCACGTAAAGGAATATTATTTGGGGGTCCAGCCATGGAGAAAAGTTTAGACACTAGGATAAGATAAGGAACATACCCATTATAAAGAAATCACATTAGGATTCTATTTTTAAGCTGTTCCTTAAAACACTAGTGCTTAGGAAATCTATTGGAGGCAGAAGCAGTCAAGGGTAGCCTAGGGTTAGTGTTAGGCTTAGGGTTAGGCTTAGGGTACGGCTTAGGGTACGGGTTCGGGGAGGGCTTCGTGTACGGCGTAGGGTATGGGTTAGGTTTAGGGTTAGGGTTAGTGTTAGGGTTAGGGCTCGGTTTAGTGTACGGGATAGGATTAGGGTACGTCTTAGGGTTAGGGTAGGGGTTAGGGTTAGGGTACGCGTTAGGGTTAGGGTAGTTATTAAACCTATCCCAGTCTCTAGATACCCCTTAGCACGTAAAGGAATATTATTTGGGGGTCCAGCCATGGAGAAGAGTTTAGACACTAGGATAAGATAAGGAACACACCCATTATAAAGAAATCACATTAGCATTCTCTTTTTAAGCTGTTCCTTAAAACACTAGTGCTTAGGAAATCTATTGGAGGCAGAAGCAGTCAAGGGTAGCCTAGGGTTAGGGTTAGGCTTAGGGTTAGGCTTAGGGTACGGGTTCGGGGAGTGCTTCGGGTACGGCGTAGGGTATTGCTTAGGGTTAGGGTTAGGGTTAGTGTTAGGGTTAGGGCTCGGTTTAGGGTACGGGTTAGGATTAGGGTACGTGTTAGGGTTAGGGTAGGGGTTAGGGTTAGGGTACGTGTTAGGGTTAGGGTAGTTATTAATCCTATCCCACTCTCTAGATACCCCTTAGCACGTAAAGGAATATTATTTGGGGGTGCAGCCACGGAGAAGAGTTTAGACACTAAGATAATATAAGGAACTCACACATTATAAAGAAATCACATTAGGATTCCCTTTTTAAGCTGTTCCTTAAAACACTAGTGCTTAGGAAATCTATTGGAGGCAGAAGCAGTCAAGGGTAGCCTAGGGTTAGGGTTAGGCTTAGGGTTAGGCTTAGGGTACGGCTTAGGGTACGGGTTCGGGGAGGGCTTCGGGTATGGCGTAGGGTATGGCTTAGGGTTAGGGTTAGGGTTAGTGTTAGGGTTAGGGCTCGGTTTAATGTACGGGTTAGAATTAGGGTACGTGTTAGGGTAAGGGTAGGGGTTAGGGTTAGGGTACTTTTTAGGGTTAGGGTAGTTATTAATCCTATCCCACTCTCTAGATACCCCTTAGCACGTAAAGGAATATTATTTGGGGGTCCAGCCATGGAGAAGTGTTTAGACACTAAGATAATACAAGGTACACACACATTATAAAGAAATCACATTAGGATTCCCTTTTTAAGCTGTTCCTTAAAACACTAGTGCTTAGGAAATCTATTGGAGACAGAAGCAGTCAAGGGTAGCCTAGGGTTAGGGTTAGGCTTAGGGTTAGGCTTAGGGTAGGGCTTAGGGTACGGGTTCGCGGACGTCTTCGTGTACGGCGTAGGGTATGGGTTAGGGTTAGGGATTGGGTTATTGTTAGGGTTAGGGCTCGGTTTAGGGTACGGTTTAGGATTAGGTTACCTGTTAGGGTTAGGGTAGGGGTTAGGGTTAGTGTACGTGTTAGGGTTAGGGTAGTTATTAAACCTGTCCCACTCTCTAGATACCCCATAGCACGTAAAGCAATATTATTTGGGGGTCCAGCCATGGAGAAGAGTTTAGACACTAGGATAAGATAAAGAACACACCCATTATAAAGAAATCACATTAGGATTCTCTTTTTAAGGTGTTCCTTAAAACACTAGTGCATAGGAAATCTATTGGAGGCAGAAGCAGTCAAGGGTAGCCTAGGGTTAGGGTTATGCTTAGGGTTAGGCTTAGGGTACGGCTTAGGGTACGGGTTCGGGGAGGGCTTCGGGTACGGCGTAGGGTGTGGGTTAGGGTTAGGGTTAGGGTTAGTGTTAGGGTTAGGGCTCGGTTTAGGGTACAGGTTAGGATTAGGGTACGTGTTAGGGTTAGGGTAGTCGTTTGGGTTATGGTACGCGTTAGGGTTAGGGTAGTTATTAAACCTATCCCACTCTCTAGATACCCCTTAGCACGGAAAGCAATATTATTTGGGGGTCCATCCATGGAGAAGAGTTTAGACACTAAGATAATATAAGGAACACACCCATTATAACGAAATCACATTAGGATTCTCTTTTTAAGCTGTTCCTTAAAACACTAGTGCTTAGGAAATCTATTGGAGGCAGAAGCAGTCAAGGGTAGCCTAGGGTTAGGGTTAGGCTTAGGGTTAGGGTTAGGGTACGGCTTAGGGTACGGGTTCTGGGAGGGGTTCGGGTACGGCGTAGGGTATGGGTTAGGGTTAGGGTTATGGTTAGTGTTAGGTTTAGGGCTGGGTTTAGGGTATGGGTTAGGATTATGGTACGTGTTAGGGTTAGGGTAGTGGTTAGGGTTAGTGTACGTGTTAGGGTTAGGGTAGTGATTAAACCTATCCCACTCTCTAGATACCCCTTAGCACGTAAAGGAAAATTATTTGGGGGTCCAGCCATGGAGAAAAGTTTAGACAATAGGATAAGATAAGGAACATACCCATTATAAAGAAATCACATTAGGATTCTATTTTTAAGCTGTTCCTTAAAACACTAGTGCTTAGGAAATCTATTGGAGGCAGAAGCAGTCAAGGGAAGCCTAGGGTTAGTGTTAGGCTTAGGGTTAGGCTTAGGGTACGGCTTAGGGTACGGGTTCGGGGAGGGCTTCGTGTACGGCGTAGGGTATGGGTTAGGTTTAGGGTTAGGGTTAGTGTTAGGGTTAGGGCTCGGTTTAGGGTACGGGTTAGGATTAGGGTACGTGTTAGGGTTAGGGTAGGGGTTAGGGTTAGGGTACGTGGTAGGGTTAGGGTAGTTATTAATCCTATCCCACTCTCTAGATACCCCTTAGCACGTAAAGGAATATTATTTGGGGGTGCAGCCACGGAGAAGAGTTTAGACACTAAGATAATATAAGGAACTCACACATTATAAAGAAATCACATTAGGATTCCCTTTTTAAGCTGTTCCTTAAAACACTAGTGCTTAGGAAATCTATTGGAGGCAGAAGCAGTCAAGGGTAGCCTAGGGTTAGGGTTAGGCTTAGGGTACGGCTTAGGGTAGGGCTTAGGGTACGGGTTCGCGGACGTCTTCGGGTACGGCGTATGGTATGGGTTAGGGTTAGGGATTGGGTTAGTGTTAGGGTTAGGGCTCGGTTTAGGGTACGGTTTAGGATTAGGTTACCTGTTAGGGTTAGGGTAGGGGTTAGGGTTAGTGTACGTGTTAGGGTTAGGGTAGTTATTAAACCTGTCCCACTCTCTAGATACCCGATAGCACGTAAAGCAATATTATTTGGGGGTCCAGCCATGGAGAAGAGTTTAGACACGAGGATAAGATAAGGAACACACCCATTATAAAGAAATCACATTAGGATTCTCTTTTTAAGCTGTTCCTTAAAACACTAGTGCTTAGGAAATCTATTGGAGGCAGAAGCAGTCAAGGGTAGCCTAGGGTTAGGGTTAGGCTTAGGGTTAGGGTTAGGGTACGGCTTAGGGTACGGGTTCTGGGAGGGGTTCGGGTACGGCGTAGGGTATGGGTTAGGGTTAGGGTTATGGTTAGTGTTAGGTTTAGGGCTGGGTTTAGGGTATGGGTTAGGATTATGGTACGTGTTAGGGTTAGGGTAGTGGTTAGGGTTAGTGTACGTGTTAGGGTTAGGGTAGTGATTAAACCTATCCCACTCTCTAGATACCCCTTAGCACGTAAAGGAAAATTATTTGGGGGTCCAGCCATGGAGAAAAGTTTAGACAATAGGATAAGATAAGGAACATACCCATTATAAAGAAATCACATTAGGATTCTATTTTTAAGCTGTTCCTTAAAACACTAGTGCTTAGGAAATCTATTGGAGGCAGAAGCAGTCAAGGGTAGCCTAGGGTTAGTGTTAGGCTTAGGGTTAGGCTTAGGGTACGGCTTAGGGTACGGGTTCGGGGAGTGCTTCGGGTACGGCGTAGGGTATTGCTTAGGGTTAGGGTTAGGGTTAGTGTTAGGGTTAGGGCTCGGTTTAGGGTACGGGTTAGGATTAGGGTACGTGTTAGGGTTAGGGTAGGGGTTAGGGTTAGGGTACGTGTTAGGGTTAGGGTAGTTATTAATCCTATCCCACTCTCTAGATACCCCTTAGCACGTAAAGGAATATTATTTGGGGGTGCAGCCACGGAGAAGAGTTTAGACACTAAGATAATATAAGGAACTCACACATTATAAAGAAATCACATTAGGATTCCCTTTTTAAGCTGTTCCTTAAAACACTAGTGCTTAGGAAATCTATTGGAGGCAGAAGCAGTCAAGGGTAGCCTAGGGTTAGGGTTAGGCTTAGGGTTAGGCTTAGGGTAGGGCTTAGGGTACGGGTTCGCGGACGTCTTCGTGTACGGCGTAGGGTATGGGTTAGGGTTAGGGATTGGGTTATTGTTAGGGTTAGGGCTCGGTTTAGGGTACGGTTTAGGATTAGGTTACCTGTTAGGGTTAGGGTAGGGGTTAGGGTTAGTGTACGTGTTAGGGTTAGGGTAGTTATTAAACCTGTCCCACTCTCTAGATACCCCATAGCACGTAAAGCAATATTATTTGGGGGTCCAGCCATGGAGAAGAGTTTAGACACTAGGATAAGATAAGGAACACACCCATTATAAAGAAATCACATTAGGATTCTCTTTTTAAGGTGTTCCTTAAAACACTAGTGCATAGGAAATCTATTGGAGGCAGAAGCAGTCAAGGGTAGCCTAGGGTTAGGGTTATGCTTAGGGTTAGGCTTAGGGTACGGCTTAGGGTACGGGTTCGGGGAGGGCTTCGGGTACGGCGTAGGGTGTGGGTTAGGGTTAGGGTTAGGGTTAGTGTTAGGGTTAGGGCTCGGTTTAGGGTACAGGTTAGGATTAGGGTACGTGTTAGGGTTAGGGTAGTCGTTTGGGTTAGGGTACGCGTTAGGGTTAGGGTAGTTATTAAACCTATCCCACTCTCTAGATACCCCTTAGCACGTAAAGCAATATTATTTGGGGGTCCATCCATGGAGAAGAGTTTAGACACTAAGATAATATAAGGAACACACCCATTATAACGAAATCACATTAGGATTCTCTTTTTAAGCTGTTCCTTAAAACACTAGTGCTTAGGAAATCTATTGGAGGCAGAAGCAGTCAAGGGTAGCCTAGGGTTAGGGTTAGGCTTAGGGTTAGGGTTAGGGTACGGCTTAGGGTACGGGTTCTGGGAGGGGTTCGGGTACGGCGTAGGGTATGGGTTAGGGTTAGGGTTATGGTTAGTGTTAGGTTTACGGCTGGGTTTAGGGTATGGGTTAGGATTATGGTACGTGTTAGGGTTAGGGTAGTGGTTAGGGTTAGTGTACGTGTTAGGGTTAGGGTAGTGATTAAACCTATCCCACTCTCTAGATACCCCTTAGCACGTAAAGGAAAATTATTTGGGGGTCCAGCCATGGAGAAAAGTTTAGACAATAGGATAAGATAAGGAACATACCCATTATAAAGAAATCACATTAGGATTCTATTTTTAAGCTGTTCCTTAAAACACTAGTGCTTAGGAAATCTATTGGAGGCAGAAGCAGTCAAGGGAAGCCTAGGGTTAGTGTTAGGCTTAGGGTTAGGCTTAGGGTACGGCTTAGGGTACGGGTTCGGGGAGGGCTTCGTGTACGGCGTAGGGTATGGGTTAGGTTTAGGGTTAGGGTTAGTGTTAGGGTTAGGGCTCGGTTTAGGGTACGGGTTAGGATTAGGGTACGTGTTAGGGTTAGGGTAGGGGTTAGGGTTAGGGTACGTGTTAGGGTTAGGGTAGTTATTAATCCTATCCCACTCTCTAGATACCCCTTAGCACGTAAAGGAATATTATTTGGGGGTGCAGCCACGGAGAAGAGTTTAGACACTAAGATAATATAAGGAACTTACACATTATAAAGAAATCACATTAGGATTCCCTTTTTAAGCTGTTCCTTAAAACACTAGTGCTTAGGAAATCTATTGGAGGCAGAAGCAGTCAAGGGTAGCCTAGGGTTAGGGTTAGGCTTAGGGTACGAATTAGGGTAGGGCTTAGGGTACGGGTTCGCGGACGTCTTCGGGTACGGCGTATGGTATGGGTTAGGGTTAGGGATTGGGTTAGTGTTAGGGTTAGGGCTCGGTTTAGGGTACGGTTTAGGATTAGGTTACCTGTTAGGGTTAGGGTAGGGGTTAGGGTTAGTGTACGTGTTAGGGTTAGGGTAGTTATTAAACCTGTCCCACTCTCTAGATACCCCATAGCACGTAAAGCAATATTATTTGGGGGTCCAGCCATGGAGAAGAGTTTAGACACGAGGATAAGATAAGGAACACACCCATTATAAAGAAATCACATTAGGATTCTCTTTTTAAGGTGTTCCTTAAAACACTAGTGCATAGGAAATCTATTGGAGGCAGAAGCAGTCAAGGGTAGCCTAGGGTTAGGGTTATGCTTAGGGTTAGGCTTAGGGTACGGCTTAGGGTACGGGTTCGGGGAGGGCTTCGGGTACGGCATAGGGTGTGGGTTAGGGTTAGGGTTAGGGTTAGTGTTAGGGTTAGGGCTCGGTTTAGGGTACAGGTTAGGATTAGGGTACGTGTTAGGGTTAGGGTAGGCGTTTGGGTTAGGGTACGCGTTAGGGTTAGGGTAGTTATTAAACCTATCCCACTCTCTAGATACCCCTTAGCACCTAAAGCAATATTATTTGGGGGTCCATCCATGGAGAAGAGTTTAGACACTAAGATAATATAAGGAACACACACATTATAAAGAAATCACATTTGGATTCTCTTTTTAAGCTGTTCCTTAAAACACTAGTGCTTAGGAAATCTATTGGAGGCAGAAGCAGTCAAGGGTAGCCTAGGGTTAGGGTTATGCTTAGGGTTATGCTTAGGGTACGTCTTAGGGTACGGGTTCGGGGAGGGCTTTGGGTACGGCGTAGGGTGTGGGTTAGGGTTAGGGTTAGGGTTAGTGTTAGGGTTAGGGCTCGGTTTAGGGTACAGGTTAGGATTAGGGTACGTGTTAGGGTTAGGGTAGGCGTTTGGGTTAGGGTACGCGTTAGGGTTAGGGTAGTTATTAAACCTATCCCACTCTCTAGATACCCCTTAGCACGTAAAGCAATATTATTTGGGGGTCCATCCATGGAGAAGAGTTTAGACACTAAGATAATATAAGGAACACACACATTATAAAGAAATCACATTTGGATTCTCTTTTTAAGCTGTTCCTTAAAACACTAGTGCTTAGGAAAACTATTGGAGGCAGAAGCAGTCAAGGGTAGCCTAGGGTTAGGGTTAGGCTTGGGGTTAGGCTTAGGGTACGGCTTAGGGTACGGGTTCGGGGAGCGGTTCGGGTACGGCGTATGGTATGGGTTAGGGTTAGGGTTAGGGTTAGTGTTAGGGTTAGGGCTCTGTTTAGGGTACGGGTTAGGATTAGGGTACGTGTTAGTGTTAGGGTAGGGGTTAGGGTTAGGGTACGCGTTAGGGTTAGGGTAGTTATTAAACCTATCCCACTCTCTAGATACCACTTAGCACGTAAAGGAATATTATTTGGGGGTCCAGCCATGGAGAAGAGTTTAGACACTAGGATAAGATAAGGAACACACCCATTATAAAGAAATCACATTAGCATTCTCTTTTTAAGCTGTTCCTTAAAACACTAGTGCTTAGGAAATCTATTGGAGGCAGAAGCAGTCAAGGGTAGCCTAGGGTTAGGGTTAGGCTTAGAGTTAGGCTTAGGGTACGGCTTAGGGTACGAGTTCGGGGAGGGCTTCGGGTACGGCGTAGGGTATGGGTTAGGGTTAGGGTTAGGGTTAGTGTTAGGGTTAGGGCTCGGTTTAGGGTACGGGTTAGGATTAGGGTACGTGTTAGGGGTAGGGTAGGGGTTAGGGTTAGGGTACGTGTTAAGGTTAGGGTAGTTATTAATCCTATCCCACTCTCTAGATACCCCTTAGCACGTAAAGGAATATTATTTGGTGGTCCAGCCACGGAGAAGAGTTTAGACACTAAGATAATATAAGGAACACACAGATTATAAAGAAATCACATTAGGATTCCCTTTTTAAGCTGTTCCTTAAAACACTAGTGCTTAGGAAATCTATTGGAGACAGAAGCAGTCAAGGGTAGCCTAGGGTTAGGGTTAGGCTTATGGTTAGGCTTAGGGTACGGCTTAGGGTACGGGTTCGGGGAGTGCTTCGGGTACGGCGTGGGGTATTGCTTAGGGTTAGGGTTAGGGTTAGTGTTAGGGTTAGGGCTCGGTTTAGGGTACGGGTTAGGATTAGGGTACGTGTTAGGGTTAGGGTAGGGGTTAGGGTTAGGGTACGTGTTAGGGTTAGGGTAGTTATTAATCCTATCCCACTCTCTAGATACCCCTTAGCACGTAAAGGAATATTATTTGGGGGTGCAGCCACGGAGAAGAGTTTAGACACTAAGGTAATATAAGGAACTCACACATTATAAAGAAATCACATTAGGATTCCCTTTTTAAGCTGTTCCTTAAAACACTAGTGCTTAGGAAATCTATTGGAGGCAGAAGCAGTCAAGGGTAGCCTAGGGTTAGGGTTAGGCTTAGGGTACGGCTTAGGGTAGGGCTTAGGGTACGGGTTCGCGGACGTCTTCGGGTACGGCGTAGGGTATGGCTTAGGGTTAGGGATTGGGTTAGTGTTAGGGTTAGGGCTCGGTTTAGGGTACGGTTTAGGATTAGGTTACCTGTTAGGGTTAGGGTAGGGGTTAGGGTTAGTGTACGTGTTAGGGTTAGGGTAGTTATTAAACCTGTCCCACTCTCTAGATACCCCATAGCACGTAAAGCAATATTATTTGGGGGTCCAGCCATGGAGAAGAGTTTAGACACGAGGATAAGATAAGGAACACACCCATTATAAAGAAATCACATTAGGATTCTCTTTTTAAGCTGTTCCTTAAAACACTAGTGCTTAGGAAATCTATTGGAGGCAGAAGCAGTCAAGGGTAGCCTAGGGTTAGGGTTAGGCTTAGGGTTAGGGTTAGGGTACGGCTTAGGGTACGGGTTCTGGGAGGGGTTCGGGTACGGCGTAGGGTATGGGTTAGGGTTAGGGTTATGGTTAGTTTTAGGTTTAGGGCTGGGTTTAGGGTATGGGTTAGGATTATGGTACGTGTTAGGGTTAGGGTAGTGGTTAGGGTTAGTGTACGTGTTAGGGTTAGGGTAGTGATTAAACCTATCCCACTCTCTAGATACCCCTTAGCACGTAAAGGAAAATTATTTGGGGGTCCAGCCATGGAGAAAAGTTTAGACAATAGGATAAGATAAGGAACATACCCATTATAAAGAAATCACATTAGGATTCTATTTTTAAGCTGTTCCTTAAAACACTAGTGCTTAGGAAATCTATTGGAGGCAGAAGCAGTCAAGGGTAGCCTAGGGTTAGTGTTAGGCTTAGGGTTAGGCTTAGGGTACGGCTTAGGGTACGGGTTCGGGGAGTGCTTCGGGTACGGCGTAGGGTATTGCTTAGGGTTAGGGTTAGGGTTAGTGTTAGGGTTAGGGCTCGGTTTAGGGTACGGGTTAGGATTAGGGTACGTGTTAGGGTTAGGGTAGGGGTTAGGGTTAGGGTACGTGTTAGGGTTAGGGTAGTTATTAATCCTATCCCACTCTCTAGATACCCCTTAGCACGTAAAGGAATATTATTTGGGGGTGCAGCCACGGAGAAGAGTTTAGACACTAAGATAATATAAGGAACTCACACATTATAAAGAAATCACATTAGGATTCCCTTTTTAAGCTGTTCCTTAAAACACTAGTGCTTAGGAAATCTATTGGAGGCAGAAGCAGTCAAGGGTAGCCTAGGGTTAGGGTTAGGCTTAGGGTTAGGCTTAGGGTACGGCTTAGGGTACGGGTTCGGGGAGGGCTTCGGGTATGGCGTAGGGTATGGCTTAGGGTTAGGGTTAGGGTTAGTGTTAGGGTTAGGGCTCGGTTTAATGTACGGGTTAGAATTAGGGTACGTGTTAGGGTAAGGGTAGGGGTTAGGGTTAGGGTACTTTTTAGGGTTAGGGTAGTTATTAATCCTATCCCACTCTCTAGATACCCCTTAGCACGTAAAGGAATATTATTTGGGGGTCCAGCCATGGAGAAGTGTTTAGACACTAAGATAATACAAGGTACACACACATTATAAAGAAATCACATTAGGATTCCCTTTTTAAGCTGTTCCTTAAAACACTAGTGCTTAGGAAATCTATTGGAGACAGAAGCAGTCAAGGGTAGCCTAGGGTTAGGGTTAGGCTTAGGGTTAGGCTTAGGGTAGGGCTTAGGGTACGGGTTCGCGGACGTCTTCGTGTACGGCGTAGGGTATGGGTTAGGGTTAGGGATTGGGTTATTGTTAGGGTTAGGGCTCGGTTTAGGGTACGGTTTAGGATTAGGTTACCTGTTAGGGTTAGGGTAGGGGTTAGGGTTAGTGTACGTGTTAGGGTTAGGGTAGTTATTAAACCTGTCCCACTCTCTAGATACCCCATAGCACGTAAAGCAATATTATTTGGGGGTCCAGCCATGGAGAAGAGTTTAGACACTAGGATAAGATAAGGAACACACCCATTATAAAGAAATCACATTAGGATTCTCTTTTTAAGGTGTTCCTTAAAACACTAGTGCATAGGAAATCTATTGGAGGCAGAAGCAGTCAAGGGTAGCCTAGGGTTAGGGTTATGCTTAGGGTTAGGCTTAGGGTACGGCTTAGGGTACGGGTTCGGGGAGGGCTTCGGGTACGGCGTAGGGTGTGGGTTAGGGTTAGGGTTAGGGTTAGTGTTAGGGTTAGGGCTCGGTTTAGGGTACAGGTTAGGATTAGGGTACGTGTTAGGGTTAGGGTAGTCGTTTGGGTTAGGGTACGCGTTAGGGTTAGGGTAGTTATTAAACCTATCCCACTCTCTAGATACCCCTTAGCACGTAAAGCAATATTATTTGGGGGTCCATCCATGGAGAAGAGTTTAGACACTAAGATAATATAAGGAACACACCCATTATAACGAAATCACATTAGGATTCTCTTTTTAAGCTGTTCCTTAAAACACTAGTGCTTAGGAAATCTATTGGAGGCAGAAGCAGTCAAGGGTAGCCTAGGGTTAGGGTTAGGCTTAGGGTTAGGGTTAGGGTACGGCTTAGGGTACGGGTTCTGGGAGGGGTTCGGGTACGGCGTAGGGTATGGGTTAGGGTTAGGGTTATGGTTAGTGTTAGGTTTAGGGCTGGGTTTAGGGTATGGGTTAGGATTATGGTACGTGTTAGGGTTAGGGTAGTGGTTAGGGTTAGTGTACGTGTTAGGGTTAGGGTAGTGATTAAACCTATCCCACTCTCTAGATACCCCTTAGCACGTAAAGGAAAATTATTTGGGGGTCCAGCCATGGAGAAAAGTTTAGACAATAGGATAAGATAAGGAACATACCCATTATAAAGAAATCACATTAGGATTCTATTTTTAAGCTGTTCCTTAAAACACTAGTGCTTAGGAAATCTATTGGAGGCAGAAGCAGTCAAGGGAAGCCTAGGGTTAGTGTTAGGCTTAGGGTTAGGCTTAGGGTACGGCTTAGGGTACGGGTTCGGGGAGGGCTTCGTGTACGGCGTAGGGTATGGGTTAGGTTTAGGGTTAGGGTTAGTGTTAGGGTTAGGGCTCGGTTTAGGGTACGGGTTAGGATTAGGGTACGTGTTAGGGTTAGGGTAGGGGTTAGGGTTAGGGTACGTGTTAGGGTTAGGGTAGTTATTAATCCTATCCCACTCTCTAGATACCCCTTAGCACGTAAAGGAATATTATTTGGGGGTGCAGCCACGGAGAAGAGTTTAGACACTAAGATAATATAAGGAACTCACACATTATAAAGAAATCACATTAGGATTCCCTTTTTAAGCTGTTCCTTAAAACACTAGTGCTTAGGAAATCTATTGGAGGCAGAAGCAGTCAAGGGTAGCCTAGGGTTAGGGTTAGGCTTAGGGTACGGCTTAGGGTAGGGCTTAGGGTACGGGTTCGCGGACGTCTTCGGGTACGGCGTATGGTATGGGTTAGGGTTAGGGATTGGGTTAGTGTTAGGGTTAGGGCTCGGTTTAGGGTACGGTTTAGGGTTAGGTTACCTGTTAGGGTTAGGGTAGGGGTTAGGGTTAGTGTACGTGTTAGGGTTAGGGTAGTTATTAAACCTGTCCCACTCTCTAGATACCCCATAGCACGTAAAGCAATATTATTTGCGGGTCCAGCCATGGAGAAGAGTTTAGACACGAGGATAAGATAAGGAACACACCCATTATAAAGAAATCACATTAGGATTCTCTTTTTAAGGTGTTCCTTAAAACACTAGTGCATAGGAAATCTATTGGAGGCAGAAGCAGTCAAGGGTAGCCTAGGGTTAGGGTTATGCTTAGGGTTAGGCTTAGGGTACGGCTTAGGGTACGGGTTCGGGGAGGGCTTCGGGTACGGCGTAGGGTGTGGGTTAGGGTTAGGGTTAGGGTTAGTGTTAGGGTTAGGGCTCGGTTTAGGGTACAGGTTAGGATTAGGGTACGTGTTAGGGTTAGGGTAGGCGTTTGGGTTAGGGTACGCGTTAGGGTTAGGGTAGTTATTAAACCTATCCCACTCTCTAGATACCCCTTAGCACCTAAAGCAATATTATTTGGGGGTCCATCCATGGAGAAGAGTTTAGACACTAAGATAATATAAGGAACACACACATTATAAAGAAATCACATTTGGATTCTCTTTTTAAGCTGTTCCTTAAAACACTAGTGCTTAGGAAATCTATTGGAGGCAGAAGCAGTCAAGGGTAGCCTAGGGTTAGGGTTAGGCTTAGGGTTAGGGTTAGGGTACGGCTTAGGGTACGGGTTCTGGGAGGGGTTCGGGTACGGCGTAGGGTATGGGTTAGGGTTAGGGTTATGGTTAGTTTTAGGTTTAGGGCTGGGTTTAGGGTATGGGTTAGGATTATGGTACGTGTTAGGGTTAGGGTAGTGGTTAGGGTTAGTGTACGTGTTAGGGTTAGGGTAGTGATTAAACCTATCCCACTCTCTAGATACCCCTTAGCACGTAAAGGAAAATTATTTGGGGGTCCAGCCATGGAGAAAAGTTTAGACAATAGGATAAGATAAGGAACATACCCATTATAAAGAAATCACATTAGGATTCTATTTTTAAGCTGTTCCTTAAAACACTAGTGCTTAGGAAGTCTATTGGAGGCAGAAGCAGTCAAGGGTAGCCTAGGGTTAGTGTTAGGCTTAGGGTTAGGCTTAGGGTACGGCTTAGGGTACGGGTTCGGGGAGTGCTTCGGGTACGGCGTAGGGTATTGCTTAGGGTTAGGGTTAGGGTTAGTGTTAGGGTTAGGGCTCGGTTTAGGGTACGGGTTAGGATTAGGGTACGTGTTAGGGTTAGGGTAGGGGTTAGGGTTAGGGTACGTGTTAGGGTTAGGGTAGTTATTAATCCTATCCCACTCTCTAGATACCCCTTAGCACGTAAAGGAATATTATTTGGGGGTGCAGCCACGGAGAAGAGTTTAGACACTAAGATAATATAAGGAACTCACACATTATAAAGAAATCACATTAGGATTCCCTTTTTAAGCTGTTCCTTAAAACACTAGTGCTTAGGAAATCTATTGGAGGCAGAAGCAGTCAAGGGTAGCCTAGGGTTAGGGTTAGCCTTAGGGTTAGGCTTAGGGTACGGCTTAGGGTACGGGTTCGGGGAGGGCTTCGGGTATGGCGTAGGGTATGGCTTAGGGTTAGGGTTAGGGTTAGTGTTAGGGTTAGGGCTCGGTTTAATGTACGGGTTAGAATTAGGGTACGTGTTAGGGTAAGGGTAGGGGTTAGGGTTAGGGTACTTTTTAGGGTTAGGGTAGTTATTAATCCTATCCCACTCTCTAGATACCCCTTAGCACGTAAAGGAATATTATTTGGGGGTCCAGCCATGGAGAAGTGTTTAGACACTAAGATAATACAAGGTACACACACATTATAAAGAAATCACATTAGGATTCCCTTTTTAAGCTGTTCCTTAAAACACTAGTGCTTAGGAAATCTATTGGAGACAGAAGCAGTCAAGGGTAGCCTAGGGTTAGGGTTAGGCTTAGGGTTAGGCTTAGGGTAGGGCTTAGGGTACGGGTTCGCGGACGTCTTCGTGTACGGCGTAGGGTATGGGTTAGGGTTAGGGATTGGGTTATTGTTAGGGTTAGGGCTCGGTTTAGGGTACGGTTTAGGATTAGGTTACCTGTTAGGGTTAGGGTAGGGGTTAGGGTTAGTGTACGTGTTAGGGTTAGGGTAGTTATTAAACCTGTCCCACTCTCTAGATACCCCATAGCACGTAAAGCAATATTATTTGGGGGTCCAGCCATGGAGAAGAGTTTAGACACTAGGATAAGATAAGGAACACACCCATTATAAAGAAATCACATTAGGATTCTCTTTTTAAGGTGTTCCTTAAAACACTAGTGCATAGGAAATCTATTGGAGGCAGAAGCAGTCAAGGGTAGCCTAGGGTTAGGGTTATGCTTAGGGTTAGGCTTAGGGTACGGCTTAGGGTACGGGTTCGGGGAGGGCTTCGGGTACGGCGTAGGGTGTGGGTTAGGGTTAGGGTTAGGGTTAGTGTTAGGGTTAGGGCTCGGTTTAGGGTACAGGTTAGGATTAGGGTACGTGTTAGGGTTAGGGTAGGCGTTTGGGTTAGGGTACGCGTTAGGGTTAGGGTAGTTATTAAACCTATCCCACTCTCTAGATACCCCTTAGCACCTAAAGCAATATTATTTGGGGGTCCATCCATGGAGAAGAGTTTAGACACTAAGATAATATAAGGAACACACACATTATAAAGAAATCACATTTGGATTCTCTTTTTAAGCTGTTCCTTAAAACACTAGTGCTTAGGAAATCTATTGGAGGCAGAAGCAGTCAAGGGTAGCCTAGGGTTAGGGTTATGCTTAGGGTTATGCTTAGGGTACGGCTTAGGGTACGGGTTCGGGGAGGGCTTCGGGTACGGCGTAGGGTGTGGGTTAGGGTTAGGGTTAGGGTTAGTGTTAGGGTTAGGGCTCGGTTTAGGGTACAGGTTAGGATTAGGGTACGTGTTAGGGTTAGGGTAGGCGTTTGGGTTAGGGTACGCGTTAGGGTTAGGGTAGTTATTAAACCTATCCCACTCTCTAGATACCCCTTAGCACGTAAAGCAATATTATTTGGGGGTCCATCCATGGAGAAGAGTTTAGACACTAAGATAATATAAGGAACACACACATTATAAAGAAATCACATTTGGATTCTCTTTTTAAGCTGTTCCTTAAAACACTAGTGCTTAGGAAAACTATTGGAGGCAGAAGCAGTCAAGGGTAGCCTAGGGTTAGGGTTAGGCTTGGGGTTAGGCTTAGGGTACGGCTTAGGGTACGGGTTCGGGGAGCGGTTCGGGTACGGCGTATGGTATGGGTTAGGGTTAGGGTTAGGGTTAGTGTTAGGGTTAGGGCTCTGTTTAGGGTACGGGTTAGGATTAGGGTACGTGTTAGTGTTAGGGTAGGGGTTAGGGTTAGGGTACGCGTTAGGGTTAGGGTAGTTATTAAACCTATCCCACTCTCTAGATACCACTTAGCACGTAAAGGAATATTATTTGGGGGTCCATCCATGGAGAAGAGTTTAGACACTAGGATAAGATAAGGAACACACCCATTATAAAGAAATCACATTAGCATTCTCTTTTTAAGCTGTTCCTTAAAACACTAGTGCTTAGGAAATCTATTGGAGGCAGAAGCAGTCAAGGGTAGCCTAGGGTTAGGGTTAGGCTTAGAGTTAGGCTTAGGGTACGGCTTAGGGTACGAGTTCGGGGAGGGCTTCGGGTACGGCGTAGGGTATGGGTTAGGCTTAGGGTTAGGGTTAGGGTACGGCTTAGGGTACGGGTTCTGGGAGGGGTTCGGGTACGGCGTAGGGTATGGGTTAGGGTTAGGGTTATGGTTAGTTTTAGGTTTAGGGCTGGGTTTAGGGTATGGGTTAGGATTATGGTACGTGTTAGGGTTAGGGTAGTGGTTAGGGTTAGTGTACGTGTTAGGGTTAGGGTAGTGATTAAACCTATCCCACTCTCTAGATACCCCTTAGCACGTAAAGGAAAATTATTTGGGGGTCCAGCCATGGAGAAAAGTTTAGACAATAGGATAAGATAAGGAACATACCCATTATAAAGAAATCACATTAGGATTCTATTTTTAAGCTGTTCCTTAAAACACTAGTGCTTAGGAAGTCTATTGGAGGCAGAAGCAGTCAAGGGTAGCCTAGGGTTAGTGTTAGGCTTAGGGTTAGGCTTAGGGTACGGCTTAGGGTACGGGTTCGGGGAGTGCTTCGGGTACGGCGTAGGGTATTGCTTAGGGTTAGGGTTAGGGTTAGTGTTAGGGTTAGGGCTCGGTTTAGGGTACGGGTTAGGATTAGGGTACGTGTTAGGGTTAGGGTAGGGGTTAGGGTTAGGGTACGTGTTAGGGTTAGGGTAGTTATTAATCCTATCCCACTCTCTAGATACCCCTTAGCACGTAAAGGAATATTATTTGGGGGTGCAGCCACGGAGAAGAGTTTAGACACTAAGATAATATAAGGAACTCACACATTATAAAGAAATCACATTAGGATTCCCTTTTTAAGCTGTTCCTTAAAACACTAGTGCTTAGGAAATCTATTGGAGGCAGAAGCAGTCAAGGGTAGCCTAGGGTTAGGGTTAGGCTTAGGGTTAGGCTTAGGGTACGGCTTAGGGTACGGGTTCGGGGAGGGCTTCGGGTATGGCGTAGGGTATGGCTTAGGGTTAGGGTTAGGGTTAGTGTTAGGGTTAGGGCTCGGTTTAATGTACGGGTTAGAATTAGGGTACGTGTTAGGGTAAGGGTAGGGGTTAGGGTTAGGGTACTTTTTAGGGTTAGGGTAGTTATTAATCCTATCCCACTCTCTAGATACCCCTTAGCACGTAAAGGAATATTATTTGGGGGTCCAGCCATGGAGAAGTGTTTAGACACTAAGATAATACAAGGTACACACACATTATAAAGAAATCACATTAGGATTCCCTTTTTAAGCTGTTCCTTAAAACACTAGTGCTTAGGAAATCTATTGGAGACAGAAGCAGTCAAGGGTAGCCTAGGGTTAGGGTTAGGCTTAGGGTTAGGCTTAGGGTAGGGCTTAGGGTACGGGTTCGCGGACGTCTTCGTGTACGGCGTAGGGTATGGGTTAGGGTTAGGGATTGGGTTATTGTTAGGGTTAGGGCTTGGTTTAGGGTACGGTTTAGGATTAGGTTACCTGTTAGGGTTAGGGTAGGGGTTAGGGTTAGTGTACGTGTTAGGGTTAGGGTAGTTATTAAACCTGTCCCACTCTCTAGATACCCCATAGCACGTAAAGCAATATTATTTGGGGGTCCAGCCATGGAGAAGAGTTTAGACACTAGGATAAGATAAGGAACACACCCATTATAAAGAAATCACATTAGGATTCTCTTTTTAAGGTGTTCCTTAAAACACTAGTGCATAGGAAATCTATTGGAGGCAGAAGCAGTCAAGGGTAGCCTAGGGTTAGGGTTATGCTTAGGGTTAGGCTTAGGGTACGGCTTAGGGTACGGGTTCGGGGAGGGCTTCGGGTACGGCGTAGGGTGTGGGTTAGGGTTAGGGTTAGGGTTAGTGTTAGGGTTAGGGCTCGGTTTAGGGTACAGGTTAGGATTAGGGTACGTGTTAGGGTTAGGGTAGGCGTTTGGGTTAGGGTACGCGTTAGGGTTAGGGTAGTTATTAAACCTATCCCACTCTCTAGATACCCCTTAGCACCTAAAGCAATATTATTTGGGGGTCCATCCATGGAGAAGAGTTTAGACACTAAGATAATATAAGGAACACACACATTATAAAGAAATCACATTTGGATTCTCTTTTTAAGCTGTTCCTTAAAACACTAGTGCTTAGGAAATCTATTGGAGGCAGAAGCAGTCAAGGGTAGCCTAGGGTTAGGGTTATGCTTAGGGTTATGCTTAGGGTACGGCTTAGGGTACGGGTTCGGGGAGGGCTTCGGGTACGGCGTAGGGTGTGGGTTAGGGTTAGGGTTAGGGTTAGTGTTAGGGTTAGGGCTCGGTTTAGGGTACAGGTTAGGATTAGGGTACGTGTTAGGGTTAGGGTAGGCGTTTGGGTTAGGGTACGCGTTAGGGTTAGGGTAGTTATTAAACCTATCCCACTCTCTAGATACCCCTTAGCACGTAAAGCAATATTATTTGGGGGTCCATCCATGGAGAAGAGTTTAGACACTAAGATAATATAAGGAACACACACATTATAAAGAAATCACATTTGGATTCTCTTTTTAAGCTGTTCCTTAAAACACTAGTGCTTAGGAAAACTATTGGAGGCAGAAGCAGTCAAGGGTAGCCTAGGGTTAGGGTTAGGCTTGGGGTTAGGCTTAGGGTACGGCTTAGGGTACGGGTTCGGGGAGCGGTTCGGGTACGGCGTATGGTATGGGTTAGGGTTAGGGTTAGGGTTAGTGTTAGGGTTAGGGCTCTGTTTAGGGTACGGGTTAGGATTAGGGTACGTGTTAGTGTTAGGGTAGGGGTTAGGGTTAGGGTACGCGTTAGGGTTAGGGTAGTTATTAAACCTATCCCACTCTCTAGATACCACTTAGCACGTAAAGGAATATTATTTGGGGGTCCATCCATGGAGAAGAGTTTAGACACTAGGATAAGATAAGGAACACACCCATTATAAAGAAATCACATTAGCATTCTCTTTTTAAGCTGTTCCTTAAAACACTAGTGCTTAGGAAATCTATTGGAGGCAGAAGCAGTCAAGGGTAGCCTAGGGTTAGGGTTAGGCTTAGAGTTAGGCTTAGGGTACGGCTTAGGGTACGAGTTCGGGGAGGGCTTCGGGTACGGCGTAGGGTATGGGTTAGGGTTAGGGTTAGGGTTAGTGTTAGGGTTAGGGCTCGGTTTAGGGTACGGGTTAGGATTAGGGTACGTGTTAGGGGTAGGGTAGGGGTTAGGGTTAGGGTACGTGTTAAGGTTAGGGTAGTTATTAATCCTATCCCACTCTCTAGATACCCCTTAGCACGTAAAGGAATATTATTTGGTGGTCCAGCCACGGAGAAGAGTTTAGACACTAAGATAATATAAGGAACACACAGATTATAAAGAAATCACATTAGGATTCCCTTTTTAAGCTGTTCCTTAAAACACTAGTGCTTAGGAAATCTATTGGAGGCAGAAGCAGTCAAGGGTAGCCTAGGGTTAGGGTTAGGCTTAGGGTTAGGCTTAGGGTACGGCTTAGGGTACGGGTTCGGGGAGTGCTTCGGGTACGGCGTAGGGTATTGCTTAGGGTTAGGTTTAGGGTTAGTGTTAGGGTTAGGGCTCGGTTTAGGGTACGGGTTAGGATTAGGGTACGTGTTAGGGTTAGGGTAGGGGTTAGGGTTAGGGTACGTGTTAGGGTTAGGGTAGTTATTAATCCTATCCCACTCTCTAGATACCCCTTAGCACGTAAAGGAATATTATTTGGGGGTGCAGCCACGGAGAAGAGTTTAGACACTAAGGTAATATAAGGAACTCACACATTATAAAGAAATCACATTAGGATTCCCTTTTTAAGCTGTTCCTTAAAACACTAGTGCTTAGGAAATCTATTGGAGGCAGAAGCAGTCAAGGGTAGCCTAGGGTTAGGGTTAGGCTTAGGGTTAGGCTTAGGGTACGGCTTAGGGTACGGGTTCGGGGAGGGCTTCGGGTACGGCGTAGGGTATGGCTTAGGGTTAGGGTTAGGGTTAGTGTTAGGGTTAGGGCTCGGTTTAATGTACGGGTTAGAATTAGGGTACGTGTTAGGGTTAGGGTAGGGGTTAGGGTTAGGGTACTTTTTAGGGTTAGGGTAGTTATTAATCCTATCCCACTCTCTAGATACCCGTTAGCACGTAAAGGAATATTATTTGGCGGTCCAGCCATGGAGAAGAGTTTAGACACTAGGATAAGATAAGGAACACACCCATCATAAAGAAATCACATTAGGATTCTCTTTTTAAGGTGTTCCTTAAAACACTAGTGCATAGGAAATCTATTGGAGGCAGAAGCAGTCAAGGGTAGCCTAGGGTTAGGGTTATGCTTAGGGTTAGGCTTAGGGTACGGCTTAGGGTACGGGTTCGGGGAGGGCTTCGGGTACGGCGTAGGGTGTGGGTTAGGGTTAGGGTTAGGGTTAGTGTTAGGGTTAGGGCTCGGTTTAGGGTACAGGTTAGGATTAGGGTACGTGTTAGGGTTAGGGTAGGCGTTTGGGTTAGGGTACGCGTTAGGGTTAGGGTAGTTATTAAACCTATCCCACTCTCTAGATACCCCTTAGCACCTAAAGCAATATTATTTGGGGGTCCATCCATGGAGAAGAGTTTAGACACTAAGATAATATAAGGAACACACACATTATAAAGAAATCACATTTGGATTCTCTTTTTAAGCTGTTCCTTAAAACACTAGTGCTTAGGAAATCTATTGGAGGCAGAAGCAGTCAAGGGTAGCCTAGGGTTAGGGTTATGCTTAGGGTTATGCTTAGGGTACGGCTTAGGGTACGGGTTCGGGGAGGGCTTCGGGTACGGCGTAGGGTGTGGGTTAGGGTTAGGGTTAGGGTTAGTGTTAGGGTTAGGGCTCGGTTTAGGGTACAGGTTAGGATTAGGGTACGTGTTAGGGTTAGGGTAGGCGTTTGGGTTAGGGTACGCGTTAGGGTTAGGGTAGTTATTAAACCTATCCCACTCTCTAGATACCCCTTAGCACGTAAAGCAATATTATTTGGGGGTCCATCCATGGAGAAGAGTTTAGACACTAAGATAATATAAGGAACACACACATTATAAAGAAATCACATTTGGATTCTCTTTTTAAGCTGTTCCTTAAAACACTAGTGCTTAGGAAAACTATTGGAGGCAGAAGCAGTCAAGGGTAGCCTAGGGTTAGGGTTAGGCTTGGGGTTAGGCTTAGGGTACGGCTTAGGGTACGGGTTCGGGGAGCGGTTCGGGTACGGCGTATGGTATGGGTTAGGGTTAGGGTTAGGGTTAGTGTTAGGGTTAGGGCTCTGTTTAGGGTACGGGTTAGGATTAGGGTACGTGTTAGTGTTAGGGTAGGGGTTAGGGTTAGGGTACGCGTTAGGGTTAGGGTAGTTATTAAACCTATCCCACTCTCTAGATACCACTTAGCACGTAAAGGAATATTATTTGGGGGTCCATCCATGGAGAAGAGTTTAGACACTAGGATAAGATAAGGAACACACCCATTATAAAGAAATCACATTAGCATTCTCTTTTTAAGCTGTTCCTTAAAACACTAGTGCTTAGGAAATCTATTGGAGGCAGAAGCAGTCAAGGGTAGCCTAGGGTTAGGGTTAGGCTTAGAGTTAGGCTTAGGGTACGGCTTAGGGTACGAGTTCGGGGAGGGCTTCGGGTACGGCGTAGGGTATGGGTTAGGGTTAGGGTTAGGGTTAGTGTTAGGGTTAGGGCTCGGTTTAGGGTACGGGTTAGGATTAGGGTACGTGTTAGGGGTAGGGTAGGGGTTAGGGTTAGGGTACGTGTTAAGGTTAGGGTAGTTATTAATCCTATCCCACTCTCTAGATACCCCTTAGCACGTAAAGGAATATTATTTGGTGGTCCAGCCACGGAGAAGAGTTTAGACACTAAGATAATATAAGGAACACACAGATTATAAAGAAATCACATTAGGATTCCCTTTTTAAGCTGTTCCTTAAAACACTAGTGCTTAGGAAATCTATTGGAGGCAGAAGCAGTCAAGGGTAGCCTAGGGTTAGGGTTAGGCTTAGGGTTAGGCTTAGGGTACGGCTTAGGGTACGGGTTCGGGGAGTGCTTCGGGTACGGCGTAGGGTATTGCTTAGGGTTAGGTTTAGGGTTAGTGTTAGGGTTAGGGCTCGGTTTAGGGTACGGGTTAGGATTAGGGTACGTGTTAGGGTTAGGGTAGGGGTTAGGGTTAGGGTACGTGTTAGGGTTAGGGTAGTTATTAATCCTATCCCACTCTCTAGATACCCCTTAGCACGTAAAGGAATATTATTTGGGGGTGCAGCCACGGAGAAGAGTTTAGACACTAAGGTAATATAAGGAACTCACACATTATAAAGAAATCACATTAGGATTCCCTTTTTAAGCTGTTCCTTAAAACACTAGTGCTTAGGAAATCTATTGGAGGCAGAAGCAGTCAAGGGTAGCCTAGGGTTAGGGTTAGGCTTAGGGTTAGGCTTAGGGTACGGCTTAGGGTACGGGTTCGGGGAGGGCTTCGGGTACGGCGTAGGGTATGGCTTAGGGTTAGGGTTAGGGTTAGTGTTAGGGTTAGGGCTCGGTTTAATGTACGGGTTAGAATTAGGGTACGTGTTAGGGTTAGGGTAGGGGTTAGGGTTAGGGTACTTTTTAGGGTTAGGGTAGTTATTAATCCTATCCCACTCTCTAGATACCCGTTAGCACGTAAAGGAATATTATTTGGCGGTCCAGCCATGGAGAAGAGTTTAGACACTAGGATAAGATAAGGAACACACCCATCATAAAGAAATCACATTAGGATTCTCTTTTTAAGGTGTTCCTTAAAACACTAGTGCATAGGAAATCTATTGGAGGCAGAAGCAGTCAAGGGTAGCCTAGGGTTAGGGTTATGCTTAGGGTTAGGCTTAGGGTACGGGTTCGGGGAGGGCTTCGGGTACGGCGTAGGGTGTGGGTTAGGGTTAGGGTTAGGGTTAGTGTTAGGGTTAGGGCTCGGTTTAGGGTACAGGTTAGGATTAGTGTACGTGTTAGGGTTAGGGTAGGCGTTTGGGTTAAGGTACGCGTTAGGGTTAGGGTAGTTATTAAACCTATCCCACTCTCTAGATACCCCTTAGCACCTAAAGCAATATTATTTGGGGGTCCATCCATGGAGAAGAGTTTAGACACTAAGATAATATAAGGAACACACAGATTATAAAGAAATCACATTAGGATTCCCTTTTTAAGCTGTTCCTTAAAACACTAGTGCTTAGGAAATCTATTGGAGGCAGAAGCAGTCAAGGGTAGCCTAGGGTTAGGGTTAGGCTTAGGGTTAGGCTTAGGGTAGGGCTTAGGGTACGGGTTCGCGGACGTCTTCGGGTACGGCGTAGGGTATGGGTTAGGGTTAGGGATTGGGTTAGTGTTAGGGTTAGGGCTCGGTTTAGGGTACGGTTTAGGATTAGGTTACCTGTTAGGGTTAGGGTAGGGGTTAGGGTTAGTGTACGTGTTAGGGTTAGGGTAGTTATTAAACCTGTCCCACTCTCTAGATACCCCATAGCACGTAAAGCAATATTATTTGGGGGTCCAGCCATGGAGAAGAGTTTAGACACTAGGATAAGATAAGGAACACACCCATTATAAAGAAATCACATTAGGATTCTCTTTTTAAGGTGTTCCTTAAAACACTAGTGCATAGGAAATCTATTGGAGGCAGAAGCAGTCAAGGGTAGCCTAGGGTTAGGGCTTTGCTTAGGGTTAGGCTTAGGGTACGGCTTAGGGTACGGGTTCGGGGAGGGCTTCGGGTACGGCGTAGGTTGTGGGTTAGGGTTAGGGTTAGTGTTAGTGTTAGGGTTAGGGCTCGGTTTAGGGTACAGGTTAGGATTAGGGTACGTGTTAGGGTTAGGGTAGGCGTTTGGGTTAGGGTACGCGTTAGGGTTAGGGTAGTTATTAAACCTATCCCACTCTCTAGATACCCCTTAGCACCTAAAGCAATATTATTTGGGGGTCCATCCATGGAGAAGAGTTTAGACATTAAGATAATATAAGGAACACACACATTATAAAGAAATCACATTTGGATTCTCTTTTTAAGCTGTTCCTTAAAACACTAGTGCTTAGGAAAACTATTGGAGGCAGAAGCAGTCAAGGGTAGCCTAGGGTTAGGGTTAGGCTTGGGGTTAGGCTTAGGGTACGGCTTAGGGTACGGGTTCGGGGAGCGGTTCGGGTACGGCTTACGGTATGGGTTAGGGTTAGGGTTAGGGTTAGTGTTAGGGTTAGGGCTCTGTTTAGGGTACGGGTTAGGATTAGGGTACGTGTTAGTGTTAGGGTAGGGGTTAGGGTTAGGGTACGCGTTAGGGTTAGGGTAGTTATTAATCCTATCCCACTCTCTAGATACCACTTAGCACGTAAAGGAATATTATTTGGGGGTCCAGCCATGGAGAAGAGTTTAGACAGTAGGATAAGATAAGGAACACACCCATTATAAAGAAATCACATTAGGATTCTCTTTTTAAGGTGTTCCTTAAAACACTAGTGCTTAGGAAATCTATTGGAGGCAGAAGCAGTCAAGGGTAGCCTAGGGTTAGGGTTAGGCTTAGGGTTAGGCTTAGGGTACGGCTCAGGGTACGGGTTCTGGGAGGGGTTCGGGTACGGCGTAGGGTATGGGTTAGGGTTCGGGTTAGGGTTAGTGTTAGGTTTAGGGCTGGGTTTAGGGTATGGGTTAGGATTATGGTACGTGTTAGGGTTAGGGTAGTGGTTAGGGTTAGTGTACGTGTTAGGGTTAGGGTAGTGATTAAACCTATCCCACTATCTAGATACCCCTTAGCACGTAAAGGAATATTATTTGGGGGTCCAGCCATGGAGAAAAGTTTAGACACTAGGATAAGATAAGGAACATACCCATTATAAAGAAATCACATTAGGATTCTCTTTTTAAGCTGTTCCTTAAAACACTAGTGCTTAGGAAATCTATTGGAGGCAGAAGCAGTCAAGGGTAGCCTAGGGTTAGGGTTAGGCTTAGGGTTAGGCTTAGGGTACGGCTTAGGGTACGGGTTCGGGGAGGGCTTCGGGGACGGCGTAGGGTATGGCTTAGGGTTAGGGTTTGGGTTAGTGTTAGGGTTAGGGCTCGGTTTAGGGTACGGGTTAGGATTAGGGTACGTGTTAGGGTTAGCGTAGGGGTTAGGGTTAGGGTACGTGTTAGGGTTAGGGTAGTTATTAATCCTATCCCACTCTCTAGATACCCCTCTAGCACATAAAGGAATATTATTTGTGTGTCCTGCCATGGAGAAGAGTTTAGACACTAAGATAATATAAGGAACACACACATTATAAAGAAATCACATTAGGATTCCCTTTTTAAGCTGTTCCTTAAAACACTAGGGCTTAGGAAATCTATTGGAGGCAGAAGCAGTCAAGGGTAGACTAGGGTTAGTGTTAGGCTTAGGGTTAGGCTTAGGGTACGGCTTAGGGTACGGGTTCGGGGAGGGGTTCGTGTACGGCGTAGGGTATGGCTTAGGATTAGGGTTAGGGTTAGTGTTAGGGTTAGGGCTCCGTTTAGGATACGGGTTAGGATTAGGGTACGTGTTAGGGTTAGGGTAGGGGTTAGGGTTAGGGTACGCGTTAGGGTTAGGGTAGTTATTAAACCTATCCCACTCTCTAGATACCCCTTAGCACGTAAAGGAATATTATTTGGGGGTCCAGCCATGGAGAAGAGTTTAGACACTAGGATAAGATAAGGAACACACCCATTATAAAGAAATCACATTAGGATTCTCTTTTTAAGGTGTTCCTTAAAACACTAGTGCATAGGAAATCTATTGGAGGCAGAAGCAGTCAAGGGTAGCCTAGGGTTAGGGTTAGGCTTAGGATTAGGCTTAGGGTACGGCTTAGGGTACGGGTTCGGGGAGGGGTTCGTGTACGGCGTAGGGTATGGGTTAGGGTAAGGGTTAGGCTTAGGGTAAGGCTTAGGGTACGGGTTCGGGGAGGGGTTCGTGTACGGCGTAGGGTATGGGTTAGGGTTAGGGTTAGGGTTAGTATTAGGGTTAGGGCTCGCTTTAGGGTACAGGTTAGGATTAGGGTACGTGTTAGGGTTAGGGTAGGGGTTTGGGTTAGGGTACGCGTTAGGGTTAGGGTAGTTATTAAAACTATCCCACTCTCTAGATACCCCTTAGCACGTAAAGCAATATTATTTGGGGGTCCATCCATGGAGAAGAGTTTAGACACTAAGATAATATAAGGAACACACACATTATAAAGAAATCACATTTGGATTCTCTTTTTAAGCTGTTCCTTAAAATACTAGTGCTTAGGAAATCTATTGGAGGCAGAAGCAGTCAAGGGTAGCCTAGGGTTAGGGTTAGGCTTGGGGTTAGGCTTAGGTTACGGCTTAGGGTACGGGTTCGGGGAGCGGTTCGGGTACGGCGTAGGGTATGGGTTAGGTTTAGGTTTAGGGTTAGTGTTAGGGTTAGGGCTCTGTTTAGTGTACGGGATAGGATTAGGGTACGTCTTAGGGTTAGGGTAGGGGTTATGGATAGGGTACGCTTTAGGGTTAGGGTAGTTATTAAACCTATCCCAGTCTCTAGATACCCCTTAGCACGTAAAGGAATATTATTTGGGGGTCCAGCCATGGAGAAGCGTTTAGACACTAGGATAAGATAAGGAACACACCAATTATAAAGAAATCACATTAGGATTCTCTTATTAAACTGTTCCTTAAAACACTAGTGCTTACGAAATCTATTGGAGGCAGAAGCAGTCAAGGGTAGCCTAGGGTTAGGGTTAGGCTTAGGGTTAGGCTTAGGGTACAGCTTAGGGTACGTGTTCGGGGACGGCTTCGGGTACGGCGTAGGGTATGGCTTAGGGTTAAGGTTAGGGTTAGTGTTAGGGTTAGGGCTCGGTTTAGTGTACGGGTTAGGATTAGGGTACGTGTTAGGGTTAGGGTAGGGGTTAGGGTTAGGGTACGTGTTAGGGTTAGGGTAGTTATTAATCCTATCCCACTCTCTAGATACCCCTTAGCACGTAAAGGAATATTATTTGGGGGTCCAGCCACGGAAAAGTGTTTAGACACTAAGATAATATAAGGAACACACACATTATAAAGAAATCACATTAGGATTCCCTTTTTAAGCTGTTCCTTAAAACACTAGTGCTTAGGAAATCTATTGGAGGCAGAAGCAGTCAAGGGTAGCCTAGGGTTAGGGTTAGGCTTAGGGTTAGGCTTAGGGTACGGCGTAGGGTACGGGTTCGGGGAGGGGTTCGTGTACGGCGGAGGGTATGGGTTAGGGTTAGGGTTTGGGTTAGTGTTAGGGTTAGGGCTCCGTGTAGGATACGGGTTAGGATTAGGGTACGTGTTAGGGTTAGGGTAGTGGTTAGGGTTAGGGTACGCGTTAGGGTTAGGGTAGTTATTAAACCTATCCCACTCTCTAGATACCCCTTAGCACGTAAAGGAATATTATTTGGTGGTCCAGCCATGGAGAAGAGTTTAGACACTAGGATAAGATAAGGAACACACCTATTATAAAGAAATCACATTAGGATTCTCTTTTTAAGCTGTTCCTTAAAACACTAGTGCTTAGGAAATCTATTGGAGGCAGAAGCTTTCAAGGGTAGCCTAGGGTTAGGGTTATGCTTAGGGTTAGGCTTAGGGTACGGCTTAGGGTACGGGTTCGGGGACGGCTTCGGGTACGGCGTAGGGTATGGGTTAGGTTTAGGGTTAGGGTTAGTGTTAGGGTTAGGGCTCGGTTTAGTGTACGGGATAGGATTAGGGTACGTCTTAGGGTTAGGGTAGGAATTAGGGTTAGGGTACGCGTTAGGGTTAGGGTAGTTATTAAACCTATCCCACTCTCTAGATACCCCTTAGCACGTAAAGGAATATTATTTGTGGGTCCAGCCATGGAGAAGAGTTTAGACACTAGGATAAGATAAGGAACACACCTATTATAAAGAAATCACATTAGGATTCTCTTTTTAAGCTCTTCCTTAAAACACTAGTGCTTAGGAAATCTATTGGAGGCAGAAGCAGTCAAGGGTAGCCTAGGGTTAGGGTTAGGCTTAGGGTTAGGCTTAGGGAACGGCTTAGGGTAGAGGTTCGGGGAGGGCTTCGGGTACGGCGTAGGGTATGGGTTAGGTTTAGGGTTAGGGTTAGTTTTAGGGTTAGGGCTCTGTTTAGTGTACGGGATAGGATTAGTGTACGTGTTAGGGTTAGGGTAGGGGTTATGGATAGGGTACGCTTTAGGGTTAGGGTAGTTATTAAAACTATCCCAGTCTCTAGATACCCCTTAGCACGTAAAGGAATATTATTTGGGGGTCCAGCCATGGAGAAGAGTTTAGACACTAGGATAAGATAAGGAACACACCCATGATAAAGAAATCACATTAGGATTCTCTTTTTAAGCTGTTCCTTAAAACACTAGTGCTTAGGAAATCTATTGGAGGCAGAAGCAGTCAAGGGTAGCCTAGGGTTAGGGTTAGGCTTAGGGTTAGGCTTAGGGTACGGCTTAGGGTACAGGTTCGGGGACGCCTTCGGGTACGGCGTAGGGTATGGCTTAGGGTTAGGGTTAGGGTTAGTGTTAGGGTTAGGGCTCGGTTTAGGGTACGGGTTAGGATTAGGGTACCTTTTAGGGTTAGGGTAGGGGTTAAGGTTAAGGTACGTGTTAGGGTTAGGGTAGTTATTAATCCTATCCTACTCTCTAGATACCCCTTAGCACGTAAAGGAATATTATTTGGGGGTCCAGCCACGGAGAAGAGTTTAGACACTAAGATAATATAAGGAACACACACATTATAAAGAAATCACATTAGGATTCCCTTTTTAAGCTGTTCCTTAAAACACTAGTGCTTAGGAAATCTATTGGAGGCAGAAGCAGTCAAGGGTAGCCTAGGGTTAGGGTTAGGCTTAGGGTTAGGCTTAGGGTAGGGCGTAGGGTATGGGTTCGGGGACGGCTTCGAGTACGGCGTAGGGTATTTGTTAGGGTTAGGGTTAGGGTTAGTGTTAGGGTTAGGGCTCGGTTTAGGGTACGGGTTAGGATTAGGGTACGTGTTAGTGTTAGGGTAGGGGTTAGGGTTAGGGTACGCGTTAGGGTTAGGGTAGTTATTAAACCTATCCCACTCTCTAGATACCCCATAGCACGTAAAGGAATATTATTTGGTGGTCCAGCCATGGAGAAGAGTTTAGACACTAGGATAAGATAAGGAACACACCCATTATAAAGAAATCACATTAGGATTCTCTTTTTAAGCTGTTCCTTAAAACACTAGTGCTTAGGAAATCTATTGGAGGCAGAAGCAGTCAAGGGTAGCCTAGGGTTAGGGTTAGGCTTAGGGTTAGGCTTAGGGTACGGCTTAGGGTACGGGTTCTGGGAGGGGTTCGTGTACGGCATAGGTTATGGGTTAGGGTTAGGGTTAGAGTTAGTGTTAGGGTTAGGGCTCGGTTTTGGGTACGGGTTAGGATTAGGGTACGTGTTTGTGTTAGGGTAGGGGTTAGGGTTAGGGTACGCGTTAGGATTAGGGTAGTTATTAAACCTATCCCACTCTCTAGATACCCCTTAGCACGTAAAGGAATATTATTTGGGGGTCCAGCCATGGAGAAGAATTTAGACACTAGGATAAGATAAGGAACACACCCATTATAAAGAAATCACATTAGGATTCCCTTTTTAAGCTGTTCCTTAAAACACTAGTGCTTAGGAAATCTATTGGAGGCAGAAGCAGTCAAGGGTAGCCTAGGGTTAGGGTTAGGCTTAGGGTTAGGCTTAGGGTACGGCTTAGGGTACGGGTTCGGGGAGGGCTTCGAGTACGGCGTAGGGTATGGGTTAGGTTTAGGGTTAGGGTTAGTGTTAGGGTTAGGGCTCGGTTTAGTGTACGGGATAGGATTAGGGTACGTCTTAGGGTTAGGGTAGGGGTTAGGGTTACTCTACGCGTTAGGGTTAGGGTAGTTATTAAACCTATCCCAGTCTCTAGATACCCCTTAGCACGTAAAGGAATATTATTTGGGGGTCCAGCCATGGAGAAGAGTTTAGACACTAGGATAAGATAAGGAACACACCCATTATAAAGAAATCACATTAGGATTCTCTTTTTAAGCTGTTCCTTAAAACACTAGTGCTTAGGAAAACTATTGGAGGCAGAAGCAGTCAAGGGTAGCCTAGGGTTAGGGTTAGGCTTAGGGTTAGGCTTAGGGTACGGCTTAGGGTACCGGTTCGGGGAGGGCTTCGGGTACGGCGTAGGGTATGGGTTAGGGTTAGGGATTGGGTTAGTGTTAGGGTTAGGGCTCGGTTTAGGGTACGGTTTAGGATTAGGTTACCTGTTAGGGTTAGGGTAGGGGTTAGGGTTAGTGTACGTGTTAGGGTTAGGGTAGTTATTAAACCTGTCCCACTCTCTAGATACCCCATAGCACGTAAAGCAATATTATTTGCGGGTCCAGCCATGGAGAAGAGTTTAGACACGAGGATAAGATAAGGAACACACCCATTATAAAGAAATCACATTAGGATTCTCTTTTTAAGGTGTTCCTTAAAACACTAGTGCATAGGAAATCTATTGGAGGCAGAAGCAGTCAAGGGTAGCCTAGGGTTAGGGTTATGCTTAGGGTTAGGCTTAGGGTACGGCTTAGGGTACGGGTTCGGGGAGGGCTTCGGGTACGGCGTAGGGTGTGGGTTAGGGTTAGGGTTAGGGTTAGTGTTAGGGTTAGGGCTCGGTTTAGGGTACAGGTTAGGATTAGGGTACGTGTTAGGGTTAGGGTAGGCGTTTGGGTTAGGGTACGCGTTAGGGTTAGGGTAGTTATTAAACCTATCCCACTCTCTAGATACCCCTTAGCACCTAAAGCAATATTATTTGGGGGTCCATCCATGGAGAAGAGTTTAGACACTAAGATAATATAAGGAACACACACATTATAAAGAAATCACATTTGGATTCTCTTTTTAAGCTGTTCCTTAAAACACTAGTGCTTAGGAAATCTATTGGAGGCAGAAGCAGTCAAGGGTAGCCTAGGGTTAGGGTTAGGCTTAGGGTTAGGGTTAGGGTACGGCTTAGGGTACGGGTTCTGGGAGGGGTTCGGGTACGGCGTAGGGTATGGGTTAGGGTTAGGGTTATGGTTAGTTTTAGGTTTAGGGCTGGGTTTAGGGTATGGGTTAGGATTATGGTACGTGTTAGGGTTAGGGTAGTGGTTAGGGTTAGTGTACGTGTTAGGGTTAGGGTAGTGATTAAACCTATCCCACTCTCTAGATACCCCTTAGCACGTAAAGGAAAATTATTTGGGGGTCCAGCCATGGAGAAAAGTTTAGACAATAGGATAAGATAAGGAACATACCCATTATAAAGAAATCACATTAGGATTCTATTTTTAAGCTGTTCCTTAAAACACTAGTGCTTAGGAAGTCTATTGGAGGCAGAAGCAGTCAAGGGTAGCCTAGGGTTAGTGTTAGGCTTAGGGTTAGGCTTAGGGTACGGCTTAGGGTACGGGTTCGGGGAGTGCTTCGGGTACGGCGTAGGGTATTGCTTAGGGTTAGGGTTAGGGTTAGTGTTAGGGTTAGGGCTCGGTTTAGGGTACGGGTTAGGATTAGGGTACGTGTTAGGGTTAGGGTAGGGGTTAGGGTTAGGGTACGTGTTAGGGTTAGGGTAGTTATTAATCCTATCCCACTCTCTAGATACCCCTTAGCACGTAAAGGAATATTATTTGGGGGTGCAGCCACGGAGAAGAGTTTAGACACTAAGATAATATAAGGAACTCACACATTATAAAGAAATCACATTAGGATTCCCTTTTTAAGCTGTTCCTTAAAACACTAGTGCTTAGGAAATCTATTGGAGGCAGAAGCAGTCAAGGGTAGCCTAGGGTTAGGGTTAGGCTTAGGGTTAGGCTTAGGGTACGGCTTAGGGTACGGGTTCGGGGAGGGCTTCGGGTATGGCGTAGGGTATGGCTTAGGGTTAGGGTTAGGGTTAGTGTTAGGGTTAGGGCTCGGTTTAATGTACGGGTTAGAATTAGGGTACGTGTTAGGGTAAGGGTAGGGGTTAGGGTTAGGGTACTTTTTAGGGTTAGGGTAGTTATTAATCCTATCCCACTCTCTAGATACCCCTTAGCACGTAAAGGAATATTATTTGGGGGTCCAGCCATGGAGAAGTGTTTAGACACTAAGATAATACAAGGTACACACACATTATAAAGAAATCACATTAGGATTCCCTTTTTAAGCTGTTCCTTAAAACACTAGTGCTTAGGAAATCTATTGGAGACAGAAGCAGTCAAGGGTAGCCTAGGGTTAGGGTTAGGCTTAGGGTTAGGCTTAGGGTAGGGCTTAGGGTACGGGTTCGCGGACGTCTTCGTGTACGGCGTAGGGTATGGGTTAGGGTTAGGGATTGGGTTATTGTTAGGGTTAGGGCTCGGTTTAGGGTACGGTTTAGGATTAGGTTACCTGTTAGGGTTAGGGTAGGGGTTAGGGTTAGTGTACGTGTTAGGGTTAGGGTAGTTATTAAACCTGTCCCACTCTCTAGATACCCCATAGCACGTAAAGCAATATTATTTGGGGGTCCAGCCATGGAGAAGAGTTTAGACACTAGGATAAGATAAGGAACACACCCATTATAAAGAAATCACATTAGGATTCTCTTTTTAAGGTGTTCCTTAAAACACTAGTGCATAGGAAATCTATTGGAGGCAGAAGCAGTCAAGGGTAGCCTAGGGTTAGGGTTATGCTTAGGGTTAGGCTTAGGGTACGGCTTAGGGTACGGGTTCGGGGAGGGCTTCGGGTACGGCGTAGGGTGTGGGTTAGGGTTAGGGTTAGGGTTAGTGTTAGGGTTAGGGCTCGGTTTAGGGTACAGGTTAGGATTAGGGTACGTGTTAGGGTTAGGGTAGGCGTTTGGGTTAGGGTACGCGTTAGGGTTAGGGTAGTTATTAAACCTATCCCACTCTCTAGATACCCCTTAGCACCTAAAGCAATATTATTTGGGGGTCCATCCATGGAGAAGAGTTTAGACACTAAGATAATATAAGGAACACACACATTATAAAGAAATCACATTTGGATTCTCTTTTTAAGCTGTTCCTTAAAACACTAGTGCTTAGGAAATCTATTGGAGGCAGAAGCAGTCAAGGGTAGCCTAGGGTTAGGGTTATGCTTAGGGTTATGCTTAGGGTACGGCTTAGGGTACGGGTTCGGGGAGGGCTTCGGGTACGGCGTAGGGTGTGGGTTAGGGTTAGGGTTAGGGTTAGTGTTAGGGTTAGGGCTCGGTTTAGGGTACAGGTTAGGATTAGGGTACGTGTTAGGGTTAGGGTAGGCGTTTGGGTTAGGGTACGCGTTAGGGTTAGGGTAGTTATTAAACCTATCCCACTCTCTAGATACCCCTTAGCACGTAAAGCAATATTATTTGGGGGTCCATCCATGGAGAAGAGTTTAGACACTAAGATAATATAAGGAACACACACATTATAAAGAAATCACATTTGGATTCTCTTTTTAAGCTGTTCCTTAAAACACTAGTGCTTAGGAAAACTATTGGAGGCAGAAGCAGTCAAGGGTAGCCTAGGGTTAGGGTTAGGCTTGGGGTTAGGCTTAGGGTACGGCTTAGGGTACGGGTTCGGGGAGCGGTTCGGGTACGGCGTATGGTATGGGTTAGGGTTAGGGTTAGGGTTAGTGTTAGGGTTAGGGCTCTGTTTAGGGTACGGGTTAGGATTAGGGTACGTGTTAGTGTTAGGGTAGGGGTTAGGGTTAGGGTACGCGTTAGGGTTAGGGTAGTTATTAAACCTATCCCACTCTCTAGATACCACTTAGCACGTAAAGGAATATTATTTGGGGGTCCATCCATGGAGAAGAGTTTAGACACTAGGATAAGATAAGGAACACACCCATTATAAAGAAATCACATTAGCATTCTCTTTTTAAGCTGTTCCTTAAAACACTAGTGCTTAGGAAATCTATTGGAGGCAGAAGCAGTCAAGGGTAGCCTAGGGTTAGGGTTAGGCTTAGAGTTAGGCTTAGGGTACGGCTTAGGGTACGAGTTCGGGGAGGGCTTCGGGTACGGCGTAGGGTATGGGTTAGGCTTAGGGTTAGGGTTAGGGTACGGCTTAGGGTACGGGTTCTGGGAGGGGTTCGGGTACGGCGTAGGGTATGGGTTAGGGTTAGGGTTATGGTTAGTTTTAGGTTTAGGGCTGGGTTTAGGGTATGGGTTAGGATTATGGTACGTGTTAGGGTTAGGGTAGTGGTTAGGGTTAGTGTACGTGTTAGGGTTAGGGTAGTGATTAAACCTATCCCACTCTCTAGATACCCCTTAGCACGTAAAGGAAAATTATTTGGGGGTCCAGCCATGGAGAAAAGTTTAGACAATAGGATAAGATAAGGAACATACCCATTATAAAGAAATCACATTAGGATTCTATTTTTAAGCTGTTCCTTAAAACACTAGTGCTTAGGAAGTCTATTGGAGGCAGAAGCAGTCAAGGGTAGCCTAGGGTTAGTGTTAGGCTTAGGGTTAGGCTTAGGGTACGGCTTAGGGTACGGGTTCGGGGAGTGCTTCGGGTACGGCGTAGGGTATTGCTTAGGGTTAGGGTTAGGGTTAGTGTTAGGGTTAGGGCTCGGTTTAGGGTACGGGTTAGGATTAGGGTACGTGTTAGGGTTAGGGTAGGGGTTAGGGTTAGGGTACGTGTTAGGGTTAGGGTAGTTATTAATCCTATCCCACTCTCTAGATACCCCTTAGCACGTAAAGGAATATTATTTGGGGGTGCAGCCACGGAGAAGAGTTTAGACACTAAGATAATATAAGGAACTCACACATTATAAAGAAATCACATTAGGATTCCCTTTTTAAGCTGTTCCTTAAAACACTAGTGCTTAGGAAATCTATTGGAGGCAGAAGCAGTCAAGGGTAGCCTAGGGTTAGGGTTAGGCTTAGGGTTAGGCTTAGGGTACGGCTTAGGGTACGGGTTCGGGGAGGGCTTCGGGTATGGCGTAGGGTATGGCTTAGGGTTAGGGTTAGGGTTAGTGTTAGGGTTAGGGCTCGGTTTAATGTACGGGTTAGAATTAGGGTACGTGTTAGGGTAAGGGTAGGGGTTAGGGTTAGGGTACTTTTTAGGGTTAGGGTAGTTATTAATCCTATCCCACTCTCTAGATACCCCTTAGCACGTAAAGGAATATTATTTGGGGGTCCAGCCATGGAGAAGTGTTTAGACACTAAGATAATACAAGGTACACACACATTATAAAGAAATCACATTAGGATTCCCTTTTTAAGCTGTTCCTTAAAACACTAGTGCTTAGGAAATCTATTGGAGACAGAAGCAGTCAAGGGTAGCCTAGGGTTAGGGTTAGGCTTAGGGTTAGGCTTAGGGTAGGGCTTAGGGTACGGGTTCGCGGACGTCTTCGTGTACGGCGTAGGGTATGGGTTAGGGTTAGGGATTGGGTTATTGTTAGGGTTAGGGCTTGGTTTAGGGTACGGTTTAGGATTAGGTTACCTGTTAGGGTTAGGGTAGGGGTTAGGGTTAGTGTACGTGTTAGGGTTAGGGTAGTTATTAAACCTGTCCCACTCTCTAGATACCCCATAGCACGTAAAGCAATATTATTTGGGGGTCCAGCCATGGAGAAGAGTTTAGACACTAGGATAAGATAAGGAACACACCCATTATAAAGAAATCACATTAGGATTCTCTTTTTAAGGTGTTCCTTAAAACACTAGTGCATAGGAAATCTATTGGAGGCAGAAGCAGTCAAGGGTAGCCTAGGGTTAGGGTTATGCTTAGGGTTAGGCTTAGGGTACGGCTTAGGGTACGGGTTCGGGGAGGGCTTCGGGTACGGCGTAGGGTGTGGGTTAGGGTTAGGGTTAGGGTTAGTGTTAGGGTTAGGGCTCGGTTTAGGGTACAGGTTAGGATTAGGGTACGTGTTAGGGTTAGGGTAGGCGTTTGGGTTAGGGTACGCGTTAGGGTTAGGGTAGTTATTAAACCTATCCCACTCTCTAGATACCCCTTAGCACCTAAAGCAATATTATTTGGGGGTCCATCCATGGAGAAGAGTTTAGACACTAAGATAATATAAGGAACACACACATTATAAAGAAATCACATTTGGATTCTCTTTTTAAGCTGTTCCTTAAAACACTAGTGCTTAGGAAATCTATTGGAGGCAGAAGCAGTCAAGGGTAGCCTAGGGTTAGGGTTATGCTTAGGGTTATGCTTAGGGTACGGCTTAGGGTACGGGTTCGGGGAGGGCTTCGGGTACGGCGTAGGGTGTGGGTTAGGGTTAGGGTTAGGGTTAGTGTTAGGGTTAGGGCTCGGTTTAGGGTACAGGTTAGGATTAGGGTACGTGTTAGGGTTAGGGTAGGCGTTTGGGTTAGGGTACGCGTTAGGGTTAGGGTAGTTATTAAACCTATCCCACTCTCTAGATACCCCTTAGCACGTAAAGCAATATTATTTGGGGGTCCATCCATGGAGAAGAGTTTAGACACTAAGATAATATAAGGAACACACACATTATAAAGAAATCACATTTGGATTCTCTTTTTAAGCTGTTCCTTAAAACACTAGTGCTTAGGAAAACTATTGGAGGCAGAAGCAGTCAAGGGTAGCCTAGGGTTAGGGTTAGGCTTGGGGTTAGGCTTAGGGTACGGCTTAGGGTACGGGTTCGGGGAGCGGTTCGGGTACGGCGTATGGTATGGGTTAGGGTTAGGGTTAGGGTTAGTGTTAGGGTTAGGGCTCTGTTTAGGGTACGGGTTAGGATTAGGGTACGTGTTAGTGTTAGGGTAGGGGTTAGGGTTAGGGTACGCGTTAGGGTTAGGGTAGTTATTAAACCTATCCCACTCTCTAGATACCACTTAGCACGTAAAGGAATATTATTTGGGGGTCCATCCATGGAGAAGAGTTTAGACACTAGGATAAGATAAGGAACACACCCATTATAAAGAAATCACATTAGCATTCTCTTTTTAAGCTGTTCCTTAAAACACTAGTGCTTAGGAAATCTATTGGAGGCAGAAGCAGTCAAGGGTAGCCTAGGGTTAGGGTTAGGCTTAGAGTTAGGCTTAGGGTACGGCTTAGGGTACGAGTTCGGGGAGGGCTTCGGGTACGGCGTAGGGTTTGGGTTAGGGTTAGGGTTAGGGTTAGTGTTAGGGTTAGGGCTCGGTTTAGGGTACGGGTTAGGATTAGGGTACGTGTTAGGGGTAGGGTAGGGGTTAGGGTTAGGGTACGTGTTAAGGTTAGGGTAGTTATTAATCCTATCCCACTCTCTAGATACCCCTTAGCACGTAAAGGAATATTATTTGGTGGTCCAGCCACGGAGAAGAGTTTAGACACTAAGATAATATAAGGAACACACAGATTATAAAGAAATCACATTAGGATTCCCTTTTTAAGCTGTTCCTTAAAACACTAGTGCTTAGGAAATCTATTGGAGGCAGAAGCAGTCAAGGGTAGCCTAGGGTTAGGGTTAGGCTTAGGGTTAGGCTTAGGGTACGGCTTAGGGTACGGGTTCGGGGAGTGCTTCGGGTACGGCGTAGGGTATTGCTTAGGGTTAGGTTTAGGGTTAGTGTTAGGGTTAGGGCTCGGTTTAGGGTACGGGTTAGGATTAGGGTACGTGTTAGGGTTAGGGTAGGGGTTAGGGTTAGGGTACGTGTTAGGGTTAGGGTAGTTATTAATCCTATCCCACTCTCTAGATACCCCTTAGCACGTAAAGGAATATTATTTGGGGGTGCAGCCACGGAGAAGAGTTTAGACACTAAGGTAATATAAGGAACTCACACATTATAAAGAAATCACATTAGGATTCCCTTTTTAAGCTGTTCCTTAAAACACTAGTGCTTAGGAAATCTATTGGAGGCAGAAGCAGTCAAGGGTAGCCTAGGGTTAGGGTTAGGCTTAGGGTTAGGCTTAGGGTACGGCTTAGGGTACGGGTTCGGGGAGGGCTTCGGGTACGGCGTAGGGTATGGCTTAGGGTTAGGGTTAGGGTTAGTGTTAGGGTTAGGGCTCGGTTTAATGTACGGGTTAGAATTAGGGTACGTGTTAGGGTTAGGGTAGGGGTTAGGGTTAGGGTACTTTTTAGGGTTAGGGTAGTTATTAATCCTATCCCACTCTCTAGATACCCGTTAGCACGTAAAGGAATATTATTTGGCGGTCCAGCCATGGAGAAGAGTTTAGACACTAGGATAAGATAAGGAACACACCCATCATAAAGAAATCACATTAGGATTCTCTTTTTAAGGTGTTCCTTAAAACACTAGTGCATAGGAAATCTATTGGAGGCAGAAGCAGTCAAGGGTAGCCTAGGGTTAGGGTTATGCTTAGGGTTAGGCTTAGGGTACGGGTTCGGGGAGGGCTTCGGGTACGGCGTAGGGTGTGGGTTAGGGTTAGGGTTAGGGTTAGTGTTAGGGTTAGGGCTCGGTTTAGGGTACAGGTTAGGATTAGTGTACGTGTTAGGGTTAGGGTAGGCGTTTGGGTTAAGGTACGCGTTAGGGTTAGGGTAGTTATTAAACCTATCCCACTCTCTAGATACCCCTTAGCACCTAAAGCAATATTATTTGGGGGTCCATCCATGGAGAAGAGTTTAGACACTAAGATAATATAAGGAACACACAGATTATAAAGAAATCACATTAGGATTCCCTTTTTAAGCTGTTCCTTAAAACACTAGTGCTTAGGAAATCTATTGGAGGCAGAAGCAGTCAAGGGTAGCCTAGGGTTAGGGTTAGGCTTAGGGTTAGGCTTAGGGTAGGGCTTAGGGTACGGGTTCGCGGACGTCTTCGGGTACGGCGTAGGGTATGGGTTAGGGTTAGGGATTGGGTTAGTGTTAGGGTTAGGGCTCGGTTTAGGGTACGGTTTAGGATTAGGTTACCTGTTAGGGTTAGGGTAGGGGTTAGGGTTAGTGTACGTGTTAGGGTTAGGGTAGTTATTAAACCTGTCCCACTCTCTAGATACCCCATAGCACGTAAAGCAATATTATTTGGGGGTCCAGCCATGGAGAAGAGTTTAGACACTAGGATAAGATAAGGAACACACCCATTATAAAGAAATCACATTAGGATTCTCTTTTTAAGGTGTTCCTTAAAACACTAGTGCATAGGAAATCTATTGGAGGCAGAAGCAGTCAAGGGTAGCCTAGGGTTAGGGCTTTGCTTAGGGTTAGGCTTAGGGTACGGCTTAGGGTACGGGTTCGGGGAGGGCTTCGGGTACGGCGTAGGTTGTGGGTTAGGGTTAGGGTTAGTGTTAGTGTTAGGGTTAGGGCTCGGTTTAGGGTACAGGTTAGGATTAGGGTACGTGTTAGGGTTAGGGTAGGCGTTTGGGTTAGGGTACGCGTTAGGGTTAGGGTAGTTATTAAACCTATCCCACTCTCTAGATACCCCTTAGCACCTAAAGCAATATTATTTGGGGGTCCATCCATGGAGAAGAGTTTAGACATTAAGATAATATAAGGAACACACACATTATAAAGAAATCACATTTGGATTCTCTTTTTAAGCTGTTCCTTAAAACACTAGTGCTTAGGAAAACTATTGGAGGCAGAAGCAGTCAAGGGTAGCCTAGGGTTAGGGTTAGGCTTGGGGTTAGGCTTAGGGTACGGCTTAGGGTACGGGTTCGGGGAGCGGTTCGGGTACGGCTTACGGTATGGGTTAGGGTTAGGGTTAGGGTTAGTGTTAGGGTTAGGGCTCTGTTTAGGGTACGGGTTAGGATTAGGGTACGTGTTAGTGTTAGGGTAGGGGTTAGGGTTAGGGTACGCGTTAGGGTTAGGGTAGTTATTAATCCTATCCCACTCTCTAGATACCACTTAGCACGTAAAGGAATATTATTTGGGGGTCCAGCCATGGAGAAGAGTTTAGACAGTAGGATAAGATAAGGAACACACCCATTATAAAGAAATCACATTAGGATTCTCTTTTTAAGGTGTTCCTTAAAACACTAGTGCTTAGGAAATCTATTGGAGGCAGAAGCAGTCAAGGGTAGCCTAGGGTTAGGGTTAGGCTTAGGGTTAGGCTTAGGGTACGGCTCAGGGTACGGGTTCTGGGAGGGGTTCGGGTACGGCGTAGGGTATGGGTTAGGGTTCGGGTTAGGGTTAGTGTTAGGTTTAGGGCTGGGTTTAGGGTATGGGTTAGGATTATGGTACGTGTTAGGGTTAGGGTAGTGGTTAGGGTTAGTGTACGTGTTAGGGTTAGGGTAGTGATTAAACCTATCCCACTATCTAGATACCCCTTAGCACGTAAAGGAATATTATTTGGGGGTCCAGCCATGGAGAAAAGTTTAGACACTAGGATAAGATAAGGAACATACCCATTATAAAGAAATCACATTAGGATTCTCTTTTTAAGCTGTTCCTTAAAACACTAGTGCTTAGGAAATCTATTGGAGGCAGAAGCAGTCAAGGGTAGCCTAGGGTTAGGGTTAGGCTTAGGGTTAGGCTTAGGGTACGGCTTAGGGTACGGGTTCGGGGAGGGCTTCGGGGACGGCGTAGGGTATGGCTTAGGGTTAGGGTTTGGGTTAGTGTTAGGGTTAGGGCTCGGTTTAGGGTACGGGTTAGGATTAGGGTACGTGTTAGGGTTAGCGTAGGGGTTAGGGTTAGGGTACGTGTTAGGGTTAGGGTAGTTATTAATCCTATCCCACTCTCTAGATACCCCTCTAGCACATAAAGGAATATTATTTGTGTGTCCTGCCATGGAGAAGAGTTTAGACACTAAGATAATATAAGGAACACACACATTATAAAGAAATCACATTAGGATTCCCTTTTTAAGCTGTTCCTTAAAACACTAGGGCTTAGGAAATCTATTGGAGGCAGAAGCAGTCAAGGGTAGACTAGGGTTAGTGTTAGGCTTAGGGTTAGGCTTAGGGTACGGCTTAGGGTACGGGTTCGGGGAGGGGTTCGTGTACGGCGTAGGGTATGGCTTAGGATTAGGGTTAGGGTTAGTGTTAGGGTTAGGGCTCCGTTTAGGATACGGGTTAGGATTAGGGTACGTGTTAGGGTTAGGGTAGGGGTTAGGGTTAGGGTACGCGTTAGGGTTAGGGTAGTTATTAAACCTATCCCACTCTCTAGATACCCCTTAGCACGTAAAGGAATATTATTTGGGGGTCCAGCCATGGAGAAGAGTTTAGACACTAGGATAAGATAAGGAACACACCCATTATAAAGAAATCACATTAGGATTCTCTTTTTAAGGTGTTCCTTAAAACACTAGTGCATAGGAAATCTATTGGAGGCAGAAGCAGTCAAGGGTAGCCTAGGGTTAGGGTTAGGCTTAGGATTAGGCTTAGGGTACGGCTTAGGGTACGGGTTCGGGGAGGGGTTCGTGTACGGCGTAGGGTATGGGTTAGGGTAAGGGTTAGGCTTAGGGTAAGGCTTAGGGTACGGGTTCGGGGAGGGGTTCGTGTACGGCGTAGGGTATGGGTTAGGGTTAGGGTTAGGGTTAGTATTAGGGTTAGGGCTCGCTTTAGGGTACAGGTTAGGATTAGGGTACGTGTTAGGGTTAGGGTAGGGGTTTGGGTTAGGGTACGCGTTAGGGTTAGGGTAGTTATTAAAACTATCCCACTCTCTAGATACCCCTTAGCACGTAAAGCAATATTATTTGGGGGTCCATCCATGGAGAAGAGTTTAGACACTAAGATAATATAAGGAACACACACATTATAAAGAAATCACATTTGGATTCTCTTTTTAAGCTGTTCCTTAAAATACTAGTGCTTAGGAAATCTATTGGAGGCAGAAGCAGTCAAGGGTAGCCTAGGGTTAGGGTTAGGCTTGGGGTTAGGCTTAGGTTACGGCTTAGGGTACGGGTTCGGGGAGCGGTTCGGGTACGGCGTAGGGTATGGGTTAGGTTTAGGTTTAGGGTTAGTGTTAGGGTTAGGGCTCTGTTTAGTGTACGGGATAGGATTAGGGTACGTCTTAGGGTTAGGGTAGGGGTTATGGATAGGGTACGCTTTAGGGTTAGGGTAGTTATTAAACCTATCCCAGTCTCTAGATACCCCTTAGCACGTAAAGGAATATTATTTGGGGGTCCAGCCATGGAGAAGCGTTTAGACACTAGGATAAGATAAGGAACACACCCATTATAAAGAAATCACATTAGGATTCTCTTATTAAACTGTTCCTTAAAACACTAGTGCTTACGAAATCTATTGGAGGCAGAAGCAGTCAAGGGTAGCCTAGGGTTAGGGTTAGGCTTAGGGTTAGGCTTAGGGTACAGCTTAGGGTACGTGTTCGGGGACGGCTTCGGGTACGGCGTAGGGTATGGCTTAGGGTTAAGGTTAGGGTTAGTGTTAGGGTTAGGGCTCGGTTTAGTGTACGGGTTAGGATTAGGGTACGTGTTAGGGTTAGGGTAGGGGTTAGGGTTAGGGTACGTGTTAGGGTTAGGGTAGTTATTAATCCTATCCCACTCTCTAGATACCCCTTAGCACGTAAAGGAATATTATTTGGGGGTCCAGCCACGGAAAAGTGTTTAGACACTAAGATAATATAAGGAACACACACATTATAAAGAAATCACATTAGGATTCCCTTTTTAAGCTGTTCCTTAAAACACTAGTGCTTAGGAAATCTATTGGAGGCAGAAGCAGTCAAGGGTAGCCTAGGGTTAGGGTTAGGCTTAGGGTTAGGCTTAGGGTACGGCGTAGGGTACGGGTTCGGGGAGGGGTTCGTGTACGGCGGAGGGTATGGGTTAGGGTTAGGGTTTGGGTTAGTGTTAGGGTTAGGGCTCCGTGTAGGATACGGGTTAGGATTAGGGTACGTGTTAGGGTTAGGGTAGTGGTTAGGGTTAGGGTACGCGTTAGGGTTAGGGTAGTTATTAAACCTATCCCACTCTCTAGATACCCCTTAGCACGTAAAGGAATATTATTTGGTGGTCCAGCCATGGAGAAGAGTTTAGACACTAGGATAAGATAAGGAACACACCTATTATAAAGAAATCACATTAGGATTCTCTTTTTAAGCTGTTCCTTAAAACACTAGTGCTTAGGAAATCTATTGGAGGCAGAAGCTTTCAAGGGTAGCCTAGGGTTAGGGTTATGCTTAGGGTTAGGCTTAGGGTACGGCTTAGGGTACGGGTTCGGTGACGGCTTCGGGTACGGCGTAGGGTATGGGTTAGGTTTAGGGTTAGGGTTAGTGTTAGGGTTAGGGCTCGGTTTAGTGTACGGGATAGGATTAGGGTACGTCTTAGGGTTAGGGTAGGAATTAGGGTTAGGGTACGCGTTAGGGTTAGGGTAGTTATTAAACCTATCCCACTCTCTAGATACCCCTTAGCACGTAAAGGAATATTATTTGTGGGTCCAGCCATGGAGAAGAGTTTAGACACTAGGATAAGATAAGGAACACACCTATTATAAAGAAATCACATTAGGATTCTCTTTTTAAGCTCTTCCTTAAAACACTAGTGCTTAGGAAATCTATTGGAGGCAGAAGCAGTCAAGGGTAGCCTAGGGTTAGGGTTAGGCTTAGGGTTAGGCTTAGGGAACGGCTTAGGGTAGAGGTTCGGGGAGGGCTTCGGGTACGGCGTAGGGTATGGGTTAGGTTTAGGGTTAGGGTTAGTTTTAGGGTTAGGGCTCTGTTTAGTGTACGGGATAGGATTAGTGTACGTGTTAGGGTTAGGGTAGGGGTTATGGATAGGGTACGCTTTAGGGTTAGGGTAGTTATTAAAACTATCCCAGTCTCTAGATACCCCTTAGCACGTAAAGGAATATTATTTGGGGGTCCAGCCATGGAGAAGAGTTTAGACACTAGGATAAGATAAGGAACACACCCATGATAAAGAAATCACATTAGGATTCTCTTTTTAAGCTGTTCCTTAAAACACTAGTGCTTAGGAAATCTATTGGAGGCAGAAGCAGTCAAGGGTAGCCTAGGGTTAGGGTTAGGCTTAGGGTTAGGCTTAGGGTACGGCTTAGGGTACAGGTTCGGGGACGCCTTCGGGTACGGCGTAGGGTATGGCTTAGGGTTAGGGTTAGGGTTAGTGTTAGGGTTAGGGCTCGGTTTAGGGTACGGGTTAGGATTAGGGTACCTTTTAGGGTTAGGGTAGGGGTTAAGGTTAAGGTACGTGTTAGGGTTAGGGTAGTTATTAATCCTATCCTACTCTCTAGATACCCCTTAGCACGTAAAGGAATATTATTTGGGGGTCCAGCCACGGAGAAGAGTTTAGACACTAAGATAATATAAGGAACACACACATTATAAAGAAATCACATTAGGATTCCCTTTTTAAGCTGTTCCTTAAAACACTAGTGCTTAGGAAATCTATTGGAGGCAGAAGCAGTCAAGGGTAGCCTAGGGTTAGGGTTAGGCTTAGGGTTAGGCTTAGGGTAGGGCGTAGGGTATGGGTTCGGGGACGGCTTCGAGTACGGCGTAGGGTATTTGTTAGGGTTAGGGTTAGGGTTAGTGTTAGGGTTAGGGCTCGGTTTAGGGTACGGGTTAGGATTAGGGTACGTGTTAGTGTTAGGGTAGGGGTTAGGGTTAGGGTACGCGTTAGGGTTAGGGTAGTTATTAAACCTATCCCACTCTCTAGATACCCCATAGCACGTAAAGGAATATTATTTGGTGGTCCAGCCATGGAGAAGAGTTTAGACACTAGGATAAGATAAGGAACACACCCATTATAAAGAAATCACATTAGGATTCTCTTTTTAAGCTGTTCCTTAAAACACTAGTGCTTAGGAAATCTATTGGAGGCAGAAGCAGTCAAGGGTAGCCTAGGGTTAGGGTTAGGCTTAGGGTTAGGCTTAGGGTACGGCTTAGGGTACGGGTTCTGGGAGGGGTTCGTGTACGGCATAGGTTATGGGTTAGGGTTAGGGTTAGAGTTAGTGTTAGGGTTAGGGCTCGGTTTTGGGTACGGGTTAGGATTAGGGTACGTGTTTGTGTTAGGGTAGGGGTTAGGGTTAGGGTACGCGTTAGGATTAGGGTAGTTATTAAACCTATCCCACTCTCTAGATACCCCTTAGCACGTAAAGGAATATTATTTGGGGGTCCAGCCATGGAGAAGAATTTAGACACTAGGATAAGATAAGGAACACACCCATTATAAAGAAATCACATTAGGATTCCCTTTTTAAGCTGTTCCTTAAAACACTAGTGCTTAGGAAATCTATTGGAGGCAGAAGCAGTCAAGGGTAGCCTAGGGTTAGGGTTAGGCTTAGGGTTAGGCTTAGGGTACGGCTTAGGGTACGGGTTCGGGGAGGGCTTCGAGTACGGCGTAGGGTATGGGTTAGGTTTAGGGTTAGGGTTAGTGTTAGGGTTAGGGCTCGGTTTAGTGTACGGGATAGGATTAGGGTACGTCTTAGGGTTAGGGTAGGGGTTAGGGTTACTCTACGCGTTAGGGTTAGGGTAGTTATTAAACCTATCCCAGTCTCTAGATACCCCTTAGCACGTAAAGGAATATTATTTGGGGGTCCAGCCATGGAGAAGAGTTTAGACACTAGGATAAGATAAGGAACACACCCATTATAAAGAAATCACATTAGGATTCTCTTTTTAAGCTGTTCCTTAAAACACTAGTGCTTAGGAAAACTATTGGAGGCAGAAGCAGTCAAGGGTAGCCTAGGGTTAGGGTTAGGCTTAGGGTTAGGCTTAGGGTACGGCTTAGGGTACCGGTTCGGGGAGGGCTTCGGGTACGGCGTAGGGTATGGCTTAGGGTTAGGGTTAGGGTTAGTGTTAGGGTTAGGGCTCGGTTTAGGGTACGGGTTAGGATTAGGGTACGTGTTAGGGTTAGGGTAGGGGTTAGGGTTAGGGTACGCGTTAGGGTTAGGGTAGTTATTAAACCTATCCCACTCTCTAGATACCCCTTAGCACGTAAAGGAATATTATTTGGTGGTCCAGCCATGGAGAAGAGTTAAGACACTAGGATAAGATAAGGAACACACCTATTATAAAGAAATCACATTAGGATTCTCTTTTTAAGCTCTTCCTTAAAACACTAGTGCTTAGGAAATCTATTGGAGGCAGAAGCAGTCAAGGGTAGCCTAGGGATAGGGTTAGGCTTAGGGTTAGTGTTAGGGTACGGCTTAGGGTACGGGTTCTGGGAGGGGTTCGGGTATGGCGTAGGGTATGGGTTAGGGTTAGGGTTAGGGTTAGTGTTAGGTTTAGGGCTCGGTTTAGGGTATGGGTTAGGATTAGGGTACGTGTTACGGTTAGGGTAGTGGTTAGGGTTAGTGTACGTGTTAGGGTTAGGGTAGTGATTAAACCTATCCCACTCTCTAGATACCCCTTAGCACGTAAAGGAATATTATTTGGGGGTCCAGCCATGGAGAAAAGTTTAGACACTAGGATAAGATAAGGAACATACCCATTATAAAGAAATCACATTAGGATTCTCTTTTTAAGCTGTTCCTTAAAACACTAGTGCTTAGGATATCTATTGGAGGCAGAAGCTTTCAAGGGTAGCCTAGGGTTAGGGTTATGCTTAGGGTTAGGCTTAGGGTACGGCTTAGGGTACGGGTTCGGGGACGGCTTCGGGTACGGCGTAGGGTATGGGTTAGGGTTAGGGTTAGGGTGAGTGTTAGGGTTAGGGCTCGGTTTAGGTTACGGGTTAGGTTTAGGGTACGTTTTACTGTTAGGGTAGGGGTTAGGGTTAGGGTACGCGTTAGGGTTAGGGTAGTTATTAAACCTATCCCACTCTCTAGATACCCCTTAGCACGTAAAGGAATATTATTTGGGGGTCCAGCCATGGAGAAGAATTTAGACACTAGGATAAGATAAGGAACACACCCATTATAAAGAAATCACATTAGGATTCTCTTTTTAAGCTGTTCCTTAAAACACTAGTGCTTAGGAAATCTATTGGAAGCAGAAGCAGTCAAGGGTAGCCTAGGGTTAGGGTTAGGCTTAGGGTACGGCTTAGGGTACGGGTTCGGGGATGGCTTCGGGTACAGTGTAGGGTATGGGTTAGGGTTAGCGTTAGGTTTAGTGTTAGGGTTAGGTCTCGATTTAGGGTCTGGGTTAGTATTAGGGTACGTGTTAGGGTTAGGTTACTGGTTAGGGTTAGTGTACGTGTTAGGGTTAGGGTAGTGATTAAACCTATCCTACTCTCTAGATACCCCTTAGCACGTAAAGGAATATTATTTGGGGGTCCAGCCATGGAGAAAAGTTTATACACTAGGATAAGATAAGGAACATACCCATTATAAAGAAATCACATTAGGATTCTCTTTTTAAGCTGTTCCTTAAAACACTAGTGCTTAGGAAATCTATTGGAGGCAGAAGCAGTCAAGGGTAGCCTAGGGTTAGGTTTAGGCTTAGGGTTAGGTTTAGGGTACGGCTTAGGGTACGGGTTCGGGGAGGGGTTCGGATATGGCGTAGGGTATGATTTAGGGTTAGGGTTAGGGTTAGGGTACGGCTTAGGTTACGGGTTCTGGGAGGGGTTCGGGTACGGCGTACGTTATGGCTTAGGGTTAGGGTTAGGGTTAGTGTTAGGGTTAAGGCTCGGTTTAGGCTATGGGTTAGGATTAGGGTACATGTTAGGGTTAGGGTAGGGGTTAGGGCTAGTGTACGTGTTAGGGTTAGGGTAGTTATTAAACCTATCCCACTCTCTAGATACCCCATAGCACGTAAAGCAATATTATTTGGGGGTCCATCCATGGAGAAGAGTTTAGACACTAAGATAATATAATGAACACACACATTATAAAGAAATCACATTAGGATTCTCTTTTTAAGCTGTTCCTTAAAACACTAGGGCTTAGGAAATCTATTGGAGGCAGAAGCAGTCAAGGGTAGCCTAGGGTTAGGTTTAGGCTTGGGGTTAGGCTTAGGGTACGGCTTAGGGTACGGGTTCGGGGAGGGGTTCGGGTACGGCGGCGGGTATGGGTTAGGGTTAGGGTTTGGGTTAGTGTTAGGGTTAGGGCTCCGTTTAGGATACGGGTTAGGATTAGGGTACTTGTTAGGGTTAGGTTAGGGGTTAGGGTTAGGGTACGCGTTAGGGTTAGGGTAGTTATTAAACCTATCCCACTCTCTAGATACCCCTTAGCACGTAAAGGAATATTATTTGGGGGTCCAGCCATGGAGAAGAGTTTAGACACTAGGATAAGATAAGGAACACACATATTATAAAGAAATCACATAAGGATTCTCTTTTTAAGCTCTTCCTTAAAACACTAGTGCTTAGGAAATCTATTGGAGGCAGAAGCAGTCAAGGGTACCCTAGGGTTAGGGTTAGGCTTAGGGTTAGGTTTAGCGTACGGCTTAGGGTACGGGTTCGGGGAGGGGTTCGGATATGGCGTAGGGTATGAGTTAGGGTTAGGGTTAGGGTTAGGGTACGGCTTAGGTTACGGGTTCTGGGAGGGGTTCGGGTACGGCATAGGTTATGGGTTAGGGTTAGGGTTAGAGTTAGTGTTAGGGTTAGGGCTCGATTTAGGCTATGGGTTAGGATTAGGGTACGTGTTAGGGTTAGGGTAGTGGTTAGGGTTAGTGTACGTGTTAGGGTTAGGGTACTGATTAAACCTATCCCACTCTCTAGATACCCCTTAGCACGTAAAGGAATATTATTTGCGGGTCCAGCCATGGAGAAGAATTTAGACACTAGGATAAGATAAGGAACACACCCATTATAAAGAAATCACATTAGGATTCCCTTTTTAAGCTGTTCCTTAAAACACTAGTGCTTAGGAAATCTATTGGAGGCAGAAGCAGTCAAGGGTAGCCTAGGGTTAGGGTTAGGCTTAGGGTTAGGCTTAGGGTACGGCTTAGGGTACGGGTTCGGGGAGGGCTTCGAGTACGGCGTAGGGTATGGGTTAGGTTTAGGGTTAGGGTTAGTGATAGGGTTAGGGCTCGGTTTAGTGTACGGGATAGGATTAGGGTAAGTCTTAGGGTTAGGGTAAGGGTTAGGGGTAGGGTACGCGTTAGGGTTAGGGTAGTTATTAAACCTATCCCAGTCTCTAGATACCCCTTAGCACGTAAAGGAATATTATTTGGGGGTCCAGCCATGGAGAAGAGTTTAGACACTAGCATAAGATAAGGAACACACCCATTATAAAGAAATCACATTAGGATTCTCTTTTTAAGCTGTTCCTTAAAACACTAGTGCTTAGGAAATCTATTGGAGGCAGAAGCAGTCAAGGGTAGCCTAGGGTTAGGGTTAGGCTTAGGGTTAGGCTTAGGGTACGGGTTCGGGGAGGGCTTCGGGTACGGCGTAGGGTATGGCTTAGGATTAGGGTTAGGGTTAGTGTTAGGGTTAGGGCTCGGTTTAGGGTACGGTTTAGGATTAGGGTACGTGTTAGGGTTAGGGTAGGGGTTAGGGTTAGGGTACGTGTTAGGGTTAGGGTAGTTATTAATCCTATCCCACTCTTTAGATACCCCTTAGCACGTAAAGGAATATTATTTGGGGGTCCAGCCACGGAGAAGAGTTTAGACACTAAGATAATATAAGGAACTCACACATTATAAAGAAATCACATTAGGATTCCCTTTTTAAGCTGTTCCTTAAAACACTAGTGCATAGGAAATCTATTGGAGGCAGAAGCAGTCAAGGGTAGCCTAGGGTTAGGTTTAGGCTTAGGGTTAGGCTTAGGGTACGGCTTAGGGTACGGGTTCGGGGAGGGCTTCGAGTACGGCGTAGGGTATGGGTTAGGTTTAGGGTTAGGGTTAGTGATAGGGTTAGGGCTCGGTTTAGTGTACGGGATAGGATTAGGGTATGTCTTAGGGTTAGGGTAGGGGTTAGGGGTAGGGTACGCGTTAGGGTTAGGGTAGTTATTAAACCTATCCCAGTCTCTAGATACCCCTTAGCACGTAAAGGAATATTATTTGGGGGTCCAGCCATGGAGAAGAGTTTAGACACTAGGATAAGATAAGGAACACACCCATTATAAAGAAATCACATTAGGATTCTCTTTTTAAGCTGTTCCTTAAAACACTAGTGCTTAGGAAATGTATTGGAGGCAGAAGCAGTCAAGGGTAGCCTAGGGTTAGGGTTAGGCTTAGGGTTAGGCTTAGGGTACGGGTTCGGGGAGGGCTTCGGGTACGGCGTAGGGTATGGCTTAGGATTAGGGTTAGGGTTAGTGTTAGGCTTAGGGCTCTGTTTAGGGTACGGGTTAGGATTAGGGTACGTGTTTGTGTTAGGGTAGGGGTTAGGGTTAGGGTACGCGTTAAGATTAGGGTAGTTATTAAACCTATCACACTCTCTAGATACCCCTTAGCACGTAAAGGAATATTATTTGGGGGTCCAGCCATGGAGAAGAATTTAGACACTAGGATAAGATAAGGAAGACACCCATTATAAAGAAATCACATTAGGATTCCCTTTTTAAGCTGTTCCTTAAAACACTAGTGCTTAGGAAATCTATTGGAGGCAGAAGCAGTGAAGGGTAGCCTAGGGTTAGGGTTAGGCTTAGGGTTAGGCTTAGGGTACGGCTTAGGGTACGGGTTCGGGGAGGGCTTCGAGTACGGCGTAGGGTATGGGTTAGGGTTAGGGTTAGGGTTAGTGTTAGGGTTAGGGCTCGGTTTAGGGTACGGTTTAGGATTAGGTTACGTGTTAGGGTTAGGGCAGGGGTTAGGGTTAGGGTACGTGTTAGGGTTAGGGTAGTTATTAAACCTATCCCATTCTCTAGATACCCCATAGCACGTAAAGCAATATTATTTGTGGGTCCAGCCATGGAGAAGAGTTTAGACACTAGGATAAGAAAAGGAACACACCCATTATAAAGAAATCACATTAGGATTCACTTTTTAAGGTGTTCCTTAAAACACTAGTGCATAGGAAATCTATTGGAGGCAGAAGCAGTCAAGGGTAGCCTAGGGTTAGGGTTAGGCTTAGGGTACGGCTTAGGGTACGGGTTCGGGGACGGCTTCGGGTACGGCGTAGGGTATGGCTTAGGGTTAGGGTTAGGGTTAGTGTTAGGGTTAGGGCTCGGTTTAGGGTACGGGTTAGGATTAGGGTACGTGTTAGGGTTAGGGTAGGGGTTAGGGTTAGGGTACGTGTTAGGGTTAGGGTAGTTATTAATCCTATCCCACTCTCTAGATACCCCTTAGCACATAAAGGAATATTATTTGGGGGTCCAGCCACGGAGAAGAGTTTAGACACTAAGATAATATAAGGAAAACAGACATTATAAAGAAATCACTTTAGGATTCCCTTTTTAAGCTGTTCCTTAAAACACTAGTGCTTAGGAAATCTATTGGAGGCAGAAGCAGTCAAGGGTAGCCTAGGGTTAGGGTAAGGCTTAGGGTTAGGCTTAGGGTACGGCGTAGGGTATGGGCTCGGGGAGGGGTTCGTGTACGGCGGAGGGTATGGGTTAGGGTTAGGGTTTGGGTTAGTGTTAGGGTTAGGGCTCCGTTTAGGATACGGGTTAGGATTAGGGTACGTGTTAGGGTTAGGGTAGGGGTTAGGGTTAGGGTACGCGTTAGGGTTAGGGTAGTTATTAAACCTATCCCACTCTCTAGATACCCCTTAGCACGTAAAGGAATATTATTTGGTGGTCCAGCCATGGAGAAGAGTTTAGACACTAGATTAAGATAAGGAACACACCTATTATAAAGAAATCACATTAGGATTCTCTTTTTAAGCTGTTCCTTAAAACACTAGTGCTTAGTAAATCTATTGGAGGCAGAAGCAGTCAAGGGTAGCCTAGGGTTAGGGTTAGGCGTAGGGTTAGGCTTAGGGTAGGGCGTAAGGTACGGGTTCGGGGACGGCTTCGGGTACGGCGTAGGGTATGGGTTAGGGTTAGGGTTAGGCTTAGTGTTAGGGTTAGGGCTCGGTTTAGGGTATTGGTTAGGATTAGGGTACGTGTTAGTGTTAGGGTAGGGGTTAGGGTTAGGGTACGCGTTAGGGTTAGTGTAGTTATTAAACCTATCCCACTCTCTAGATACCCCTTAGCACGTAAAGGAATATTATTTGGGGGTCCAGCCATGGAGAAGAGTTTAGACACTAGTATAAGATAAGGAACACACCCATTATAAAGCATTCACATTAGGATTCTCTTTTTAAGCTGTTCCTTAAAACGCTAGTGCTTAGGAAATCTATTGGAGGCAGAAGCAGTCAAGGGTAGCCTAGGGTTAGGGTTAGGCTTAGGGTTAGGCTTAGGGTACGGCTTAGGGTACGGGTTCGGGGAGGGCTTCGAGTACGGCGTAGGGTGTGGGTTAGGGTTAGGGTTAGTGTTAGGGTTAGGGCTCGGTTTAGGGTACAGGTTAGGATTAGGGTACGTGTTAGGGTTAGGGTAGGGGTTTGGGTTAGGGTACGCGTTAGGGTTAGGGTAATTATTAAACCTATCCCACTCTCTAGATACCCCTTAGCACGTAAAGGAATATTATTTGGGAGTCCAGCCATGGAAAAGAATTTAGACACTAGGATAAGATAAGGAACACACCCATTATAAAGAAATCACATTAGGATTCTCTTTTTAAGCTGTTCCTTAAAACACTAGTGCTTAGGAAATCTATTGGAGGCAGAAGCAGTCAAGGGTAGCCTAGGGTTAGGGTTAGGCTTAGGGTTAGGCTTAGGGTACGGCTTAGGGTACGGGTTCGGGGAGGGCTTCGAGTATGGCGTAGGGTATGGGTTAGGGTTAGGGTTAGGGTTAGTGTTAGGGTTAGGGCTCGGTTTAGGGTACAGTTTAGGATTAGTTTACGTGTTAGGGTTAGGGTAGGGGTTAGGGTTAGTGTACGTGTTAGGGTTAGGGTAGTTATTAAACCTATCCCATTCTCTAGATACCCCATAGCACGTAAAGCAATATTATTTGTGGGTCCAGCCATGGAGAAGAGTTTAGACACTAGGATAAGATAAGGAACACACCCATTATAAAGAAATCACATTAGGATTCACTTTTTAAGGTGTTCCTTAAAACACTAGTGCATAGGAAATCTAATGGAGGCAGAAGCAGTCAAGGGTAGCCTAGGGTTAGGGTTAGGCTTCGGGTTAGGCTTAGGGTACGGCGTAGGGTACGGGTTCGGGGAGGGCTTCGGGTATGGCGTAGGGTGTGGCTTAGGGTTAGGGTTAGGGTTAGTCTTAGGGTTAGGCCTCGGTTTAGGGTACAGGTTAGGATTAGGGTACGTGTTAGGGTTAGGGTAGGGGTTAGGGATAGGGTACGCGTTACGGTTAGGGTAGTTATTAAACCTATCCCACTCTCTAGATACCCCTTAGCACGTAAAGGAATATTATTTGGGGGTCCAGCCATGGAGAAGAGTTTAGACACTAAGATAATATAAGGAACACACACATTATAAAGAAATCACATTAGGATTCTCTTTTTAAGCTGTTCCTTAAAACACTAGTGCTTAGGAAATCTATTGGAGGCAGAAGCAGTCAAGGGTAGCCTAGGGTTAGGGTTAGGCTTAGGGTTAGGCTTAGGGTACGGCTTAGGGTACGGGTTCGGGGAGGGCTTCGGGTACGGCGTAGCGTATGGGTTAGGGTTAGGGTTAGGGTTAGTGTTAGGGTTAGGGCTCGGTTTAGGGTACGGGTTAGGATTAGGGTACGTGTTAGGGTTAGGGTAGGTGTTAGCGTTAGGGTACGCATTAGGGTTAGGGTAGTTATTAAACCTATACCACTCTCTAGTTACCCCTTAGCACGTAAAGGAATATTATTTGGGGGTCCAGCCATGGAGAAGAGTTTAGACACTAGGATAAGATTAGGAACACACCCATTATAAAGTAATCACATTAGGATTCTTTTTAAGCTGTTCCTTAAAACACTAGTGCTTAGGAAATCTATTGGAGGCAGAAGCAGTCAAGGGTAGCCTAGGGTTAGGGTTAGGCTTAGGGTTAGGCTTAGGGTACGGCTTAGGGTACGGGTTCGGGGAGGGCTTCAGGTACGGCGTAGGGTATTGGTTAGGGTTAGGGTTAGGGTTAGTGTTAGGGTTAGGGCTCGGTTTAGGGTACGGGTTAGGATTAGGGTACGTGTTAGGGTTAGGGTAGGGGTTAGGGATAGGGTACGCGTTAGGGTTAGGGTAGTTATTAAACCTGTCCCACTCTCTAGATACCCCTTAGCACGTAAAGGAATATTATTTGGGGGTCCAGCCATGGAGAAGAGTTTAGACACTAAGATAATATAAGGAACACACACATTATAAAGAAATCACATTAGGATTCTCTTTTTAAGCTGTTCCTTAAAACACTAGTGCTTAGGAAATCTATTGGAGGCAGAAGCAGTCAAGGGTAGCCTAGGGTTAGGGTTAGGCTTCGGGTTAGGCTTAGGGTACGGCGTAGGGTACGGGTTCGGGGAGGGCTTCGGGTACGGTGTAGGGTGTGTGTTAGGGTTAGGGTTAGTGTTAGGGTTAGGGCTCGGTTTAGGGTACAGGTTAGGATTAGGGTACGTGTTAGTGTTAGGGTAGGGGTTAGGGTTAGGGTTAGGGTTAGGGTTAGGTTTAGGGTTAGTGTTAGAGTTACGGCTCGGTTTAGGGTACGGGATAGGATTAGGGTACGTGTTAGGGTTAGGGTAGTGGTTAGGGTTAGGGTACGTGTTAGGGTTAGGGTAGTTATTAATCCTATCCCAATCTCTAGATACCCCTTAGCACGTAAAGGAATATTATTTGGGGGTCCAGCCATGGAGAAGAGTTTAGACACTAAGATAAGATAAGGAACACACGTATTATAAAGAAATCACATTAGGATTCTCTTTTTAAGCTCTTCCTTAAAACACTAGTGCTTAGGAAATCTATTGGAGGCAGAAGCAGTCAAGGGTAGCCTAGGGTTAGGGATAGGCTTAGGGTTAGGCTTAGGTTAGGGCTTAGGGTACGGGTTCGGGGACGGCTTCGGGTACGGTGTAGGGTATGGGTTAGGGTTAGGGTTAGTGTTAGGGTTAGGGCTCGGTTTAGGGTACGGTTTAGGATTAGGTTACGTGTTAGGGTAAGGGTAGGGGTTAGGGTTAGTGTGCGTGTTAGGGTTAGGGTAGTTATTAAACCTATCCCACTCTCTAGATACCCCATAGCACGTAAAGCAATATTATTTGGGGGTCCAGCCATGGAGAAGAGTTTAGACACTAGGATAAGATAAGGAACACACCCATTATAAAGAAATCACATTAGGATTCTCTTTTTAAGGTGTTCCTTAAAACACTAGTGCATAGGAAATCTATTGGAGGCAGAAGCAGTCAAGGGTAGCCTAGAGTTAGGGTTAGGCTTAGGGTTAGGCTTAGGGTACGGCTTAGGGTACGGGTTCGGGGAGGGCTTCGGGTACGGCGTAGGGTATGGGTTAGGGTTAGAGTTAGGGTTAGTGTTAGGGTTAGGGCTCGGTTTAGGGTACAGGTTAGGATTAGGGTACGTGTTAGGGTTAGGGTAGGGGTTTGGTTTAGGGTACGCGTTAGGGTTAGGGTAGTTATTAAACCTATCCCACTCTCTAGATACCCCTTAGCACGTAAAGGAATATTATTTGGGGGTCCAGCCATGGAGAAGAATTTAGACACTAGGATAAGATAAGGAACACACCCATTATAAAGAAATCACATTAGGATTCTCTTTTTAAGCTGTTCCTTAAAACACTAGTGCTTAGGAAATCTATTGGAGGCAGAAGCAATCAAGGGTAGCCTAGGGTTAGGGTTAGGCTTAGGGTTAGGCTTAGGGTACGGCTTAGGGTACGGGTTCGGGGATGGCTTCGGGTACAGTGTAGGGTATGGGTTAGGGTTAGGGTTAGGGTTAGTGTTAGGGTTAGGGCTCGGTTTAGGTTCTGGGTTAGGATTAGGGTACGTGTTAGGGTTAGGGTAGTGGTTAGGGTTAGTGTACGTGTTAGGGTTAGGGTAGTGATTAAACCTATCCCACTCTCTAGATACCCCTTAGCACGTAAAGGAATATTATTTGGGGGTCCAGCCATGGAGAAAAGTTTAGACACTAGGATAAGATAAGGAACATACCCAATATAAAGAAATCACATTAGGATTCTCTTTTTATGCTGTTCCTTAAAACACTAGTGCTTAGGAAATCTATTGGAGGCAGAAGCTGTCAAGGGTAGCCTAGGGTTAGGTTTAGGCTTAGGGTTAGGTTTAGGGTACGGCTTAGGGTACGGGTTCGGGGAGGGGTTCGGATATGGCGTAGGGTATGAGTTAGGGTTAGGGTTAGCGTTAGGGTACGGCTTAGGTTTCGGGTTCTGGGAGGGGTTCGGGTACGGCGTAGGGTATGGGTTAGGGTTAGGGTAAGGGTTAGTGTTAGGGTTAGGGCTCGGTTTAGGCTATGGTTTAGGATTAGGGTACGTGTTAGGGTTAGGGTAGTGGTTAGGGTTAGTGTACGTGTTAGGGTTAGGGTAGTGATTAAACCTATCCCACTCTCTAGATACCCCTTAGCACGTAAAGGAATATTATTTGGGAGTCCAGCCATGGAGAAGAGTTTAGACACTAGGATAAGATAAGGAACACACCTATTATAAAGAAATCACATTAGGATTCTCTTTTTAAGCTGTTCCTTAAAACACTAGTGCTTAGGAAATCTATTGGAAGCAGAAGCAGTCAAGGGTAGCCTAGGGTTAGGGTTAGGCTTAGGGTTAGGCTTAGGGTACGGCTTAGGGTACGGGTTCGCGGAGGGCTTCGAGTACGGCGTAGGGTATGGGTTAGGGTTAGGGTTAGTGTTAGTGTTAGGGTTAGGGCTCCGTTTAGGATACGGGTTAGGATTAGGGTACGTGTTAGGGTTAGGGTAGGGGTCAGGGTTAGGGTACGCGTTAGGGTTCGGGTAGTTATTAAACCTATCCCAGTCTCTAGATACCCCTTAGCACGTAAAGGAATATTATTTGGGGGTCCAGCCATGGAGAAGAGTTTAGACACTAGGATAAGATAAGGAACACACCCATTATAAAGAAATCACATTAGGATTCTCTTTTTAAGCTGTTCCTTAAAACACTAGTGCTTAGGAAATCTATTGGAGGCAGAAGCAGTCAAGGGTAGCCTAGGGTTAGGGTTAGGCTTAGGGTTAGGCTTACGGTACGGCTCAGGGTACGGGTTCGGGGAGGGCTTCGGGTACGGCGTAGGGTATGGCTTAGGGTTAGGGTTAGTGTTAGGGTTAGGGCTCGGTTTCGGGTACGGGGTAGGATTAGGGTACGAGTTAGGGTTAGGGTAGGGGTTAGGGTTAGGGTACGTGTTAGGGTTAGGGTAGTTATTAATCCTATCCCACTCTCTAGATACCTCTTAGCACGTAAAGGAATATTATTTTGGGGTCCAGCCATGGAGAAGTGTTTAGACACTATGATAATATTAGGAACACACACATTATAAAGAAATCACATTAGGATTCCCTTTTTAAGCTGTTCCTTAAAACACTAATGCTTAGGAAATCTATTGGAGGCAGAAGCAGTCAAGGGTAGCCTAGGGTTAGGGTTAGGCTTAGGGTTAGGCTTAGGGTACGGCGTAGGTTACGGGTTCGGGGAGGGGTTCGGGTACGGCGTAGCGTATGGGTTAGGGTTAGGGTTAGGGTTAGTGTTAGGGTTAGGGCTCGGTTTAGGGTACGGGTTAGGATTGGGGTACGTGTTAGGGTTAGGGTAGGTGTTAGCGTTAGGGTACGCATTAGGGTTAGGGTAGTTATTAAACCTATCCCACTCTCTAGTTACCCCTTAGCACGTAAAGGAATATTATTTGGGGGTCCAGCCATGGAGAAGAGTTTAGACACTAGGATAAGATAAGGAACACACCCATTATAAAGAAATCACATTAGGATTCTTTTTAAGCTGTTCCTTAAAACACTAGTGCTTAGGAAATCTATTGGAGGCAGAAGCAGTCAAGGGTAGCCTAGGGTTAGGGTTAGGCTTAGGGTTAGGCTTAGGGTACGGCTTAGGGTACGGGTTCGGGGAGGGCTTCAGGTACGGCGTAGGGTATTGGTTAGGGTTAGGGTTAGGGTTAGTGTTAGGGTTAGGGCTCGGTTTAGGGTACGGGTTAGGATTAGGGTACGTGTTAGTGTTAGGGTAGGGGTTAGGCATAGGGTACGCGTTAGGGTTAGGGTAGTTATTAAACCTGTCCCACTCTCTAGATACCCCTTAGCACGTAAAGGAATATTATTTGGGGGTCCAGCCATGGAGAAGAGTTTAGACACTAAGATAATATAAGGAACACACCCATTATAAAGAAATCACATTAGGATTCTCTTTTTAAGCTGTTCCTTAAAACACTAGTGCTTAGGAAATCTATTGGAGGCAGAAGCAGTCAAGGGTAGCCTAGGCTTAGGGTTAGGCTTAGGGTACGGCTTAGGGTACAGGTTCGGGGAGGGCTTCGGGTACGGCGTAGGGTATGGGTTAGGGTTAGGGTTAGGGTTAGTGTTAGGTTTAGGGCTCGGTTTAGGGTACAGGTTAGGATTAGGGTACGTGTTAGGGTTAGGGTAGGGGTTAGGGTTAGGGTACGCGTTACGGTTAGGGTAGTTATTAAACCTATCCCACTCTCTAGATACCCCTTAGCACGTAAAGGAATATTATTTGGGAGTCCAGCCATGGAGAAGAGTTTAGACACTAAGATAATATAAGGAACACACACATTATAAAGAAATCACATTAGGATTCTCTTTTTAAGCTGTTCCTTAAAACACTAGTGCTTAGGAAATCTATTGGAGGCAGAAGCAGTCAAGGGTAGCCTAGGGTTAGGGTTGGGCTTAGGGTTAGGCTTAGGGTACGGCTTAGGGTATGGGTTCGGGGAGGGCTTCGGGTACGGCGTAGCGTATGGGTTAGGGTTAGGGTTAGGGTTAGTGTTAGGGTTAGGGCTCGGTTTAGGGTACGTGTTAGGGTTAGGGTAGGGGTTAGGGTTAGTGTACGTGTTAGGGTTAGGGTAGTAATTAAACCTATCCGACTCTCTAGATACCCCTTGGCACGTAAAGGAATATTATTTGGGGATCCAGCCATGGAAAAAAGTTTAGACACTAGGATAAGATATGGAACATACCCATTATAAAGAAATCACATTAGGATTCTCTTTTTAAGCTGTTCCTTAAAACACTAGTGCTTAGCAAATCTATTGGAGGCCGAAGCTTTCAAGGGTAGCCTAGGGTTAGGGTTAGGCTTAGGGTTAGGCTTAGGGTACGGCTTAGGGTACGGTTTCGGGGAGGGCTTCGGGTACGGCGTAGGGTATGGGTTAGGGTTAGGGTTAGGGTTAGTGTTAGGGTTAGGGCTCGGTTTAGGTTACGGGTTAGGATTAGGGTACGTTTTAGTGTTAGGGTAGGGGTTAGGGTTAGGTTTAGGGTTAGGGTTAGGTTTAGGGTTAGTGTTAGAGTTACGGCTCGGTTTAGGGTACGGGATAGGATTAGGGTACGTGTTAGGGTTAGGGTAGGGGTTAGGGTTAGGGTACGTGTTAGGGTTAGGGTAGTTATTAATCCTATCCCAATCTCTAGATACCCCTTAGCACGTAAAGGAATATTATTTGGGGGTCCAGCCATGGAGAAGAGTTTAGACACTAAGATAAGATAAGGAACACACGTATTATAAAGAAATCACATTAGGATTCTCTTTTTAAGCTCTTCCTTAAAACACTAGTGCTTAGGAAATCTATTGGAGGCAGAAGCAGTCAAGGGTAGCCTAGGGTTAGGGATAGGCTTAGGGTTAGGCTTAGGTTAGGGCTTAGGGTACGGGTTCGGGGACGGCTTCGGGTACGGCGTAGGGTATGGGTTAGGGTTAGGGTTAGTGTTAGTGTTAGGGCTCGGTTTAGGGTACGGTTTAGGATTAGGTTACGTGTTAGGGTAAGGGTAGGGGTTAGGGTTAGTGTGCGTGTTAGGGTTAGGGTAGTTATTAAACCTATCCCACTCTCTAGATACCCCATAGCACGTAAAGCAATATTATTTGGGGGTCCAGCCATGGAGAAGAGTTTAGACACTAGGATAAGATAAGGAACACACCCATTATAAAGAAATCACATTAGGATTCTCTTTTTAAGGTGTTCCTTAAAACACTAGTGCATAGGAAATCTATTGGAGGCAGAAGCAGTCAAGGGTAGCCTAGAGTTAGGGTTAGGCGTAGGGTTAGGCTTAGGGTACGGCTTAGGGTACGGGTTCGGGGAGGGCTTCGGGTACGGCGTAGGGTATGGGTTAGGGTTAGAGTTAGGGTTAGTGTTAGGGTTAGGGCTCGGTTTAGGGTACAGGTTAGGATTAGGGTACGTGTTAGGGTTAGGGTAGGGGTTTGGGTTAGGGTACGCGTTAGGGTTAGCGTAGTTATTAAACCTATCCCACTCTCTAGATACCCTTTAGCACGTAAAGGAATATTATTTGGGGGTCCAGCCATGGAGAAGAATTTAGACACTAGGATAAGATAAGGAACACACCCATTATAAAGAAATCACATTAGGATTCTCTTTTTAAGGTGTTCCTTAAAACACTAGTGCATAGGAAATCTATTGGAGGCAGAAGCAGTCAAGGGTAGCCTAGAGTTAGGGTTAGGCTTAGGATTAGGCTTAGGGTACGGCTTAGGGTACGGGTTCGGGGAGGGGTTCGTGTACGGCGTAGGGTATGGGTTAGGGTAAGGGTTAGGCTTAGGGTAAGGCTTAGGGTACGGGTTCGGGGAGGGGTTCGTGTACGGCGTAGGGTATGGGTTAGGGTTAGGGTTAGGGTTAGTATTAGGGTTAGGGCTCGCTTTAGGGTACAGGTTAGGATTAGGGTACGTGTTAGGGTTAGGGTAAGGGTTTGGGTTAGGGTACGCGTTAGGGTTAGGGTAGTTATTAAAACTATCCCACTCTCTAGATACCCCTTAGCACGTAAAGCAATATTATTTGGGGGTCCATCCATGGAGAAGAGTTTAGACACTAAGATAATATAAGGAACACACACATTATAAAGAAATCACATTTGGATTCTCTTTTTAAGCTGTTCCTTAAAACACTAGTGCTTAGGAAATCTATTGGAGGCAGAAGCAGTCAAGGGTAGCCTAGGGTTAGGGTTAGGCTTGGGGTTAGGCTTAGGTTACGGCTTAGGGTACGGGTTCGGGGAGCGGTTCGGGTACGGCGTAGGGTATGGGTTAGGTTTAGGTTTAGGGTTAGTGTTAGGGTTAGGGCTCTGTTTAGTGTACGGGATAGGATTAGGGTACGTCTTAGGGTTAGGGTAGGGGTTATGGATAGGGTACGCTTTAGGGTTAGGGTAGTTATTAAACCTATCCCAGTCTCTAGATACCCCTTAGCACGTAAAGGAATATTATTTGGGGGTCCAGCCATGGAGAAGAGTTTAGACACTAGGATAAGATAAGGAACACACCCATTATAAAGAAATCACATTAGGATTCTCTTATTAAACTGTTCCTTAAAACACTAGTGCTTACGAAATCTATTGGAGGCAGAAGCAGTCAAGGGTAGCCTAGGGTTAGGGTTAGGCTTAGGGTTAGGCTTAGGGTACAGCTTAGGGTACGTGTTCAGGGACGGCTTCGGGTACGGCGTAGGGTATGGCTTAGGGTTAAGGTTAGGGTTAGTGTTAGGGTTAGGGCTCGGTTTAGTGTACGGGTTAGGATTAGGGTATGTGTTAGGGTTAGGGTAGGGGTTAGGGTTAGGGTACGTGTTAGGGTTAGGGTAGTTATTAATCCTATCCCACTCTCTAGATACCCCTTAGCACGTAAAGGAATATTATTTGGGGGTCCAGCCACGGAAAAGTGTTTAGACACTAAGATAATATAAGGAACACACACATTATAAAGAAATCACATTAGGATTCCCTTTTTAAGCTGTTCCTTAAAACACTAGTGCTTAGGAAATCTATTGGAGGCAGAAGCAGTCAAGGGTAGCCTAGGGTTAGGGTTAGGCTTAGGGTTAGGCTTAGGGTACGGCGTAGGGTACGGGTTCGGGGAGGGGTTCGTGTACGGCGGAGGGTATGGGTTAGGGTTAGGGTTTGGGTTAGTGTTAGGGTTAGGGCTCCGTTTAGGATACGGGTTAGGATTAGGGTACGTGTTAGGGTTAGGGTAGTGGTTAGGGTTAGGGTACGCGTTAGGGTTAGGGTAGTTATTAAACCTATCCCACTCTCTAGATACCCCTTAGCACGTAAAGGAATATTATTTGGTGGTCCAGCCATGGAGAAGAGTTTAGACACTAGGATAAGATAAGGAACACACCTATTATAAAGAAATCACATTAGGATTCTCTTTTTAAGCTCTTCCTTAAAACACTAGTGCTTAGGAAATGTATTGGAGGCAGAAGCAGTCAAGGGTAGCCTAGGGATAGGGTTAGGCTTAGGGTTAGTGTTAGGGTACGGCTTAGGGTACGGGTTCTGGGAGGGGTTCGGGTATGGCGTAGGGTATGGGTTAGGGTTAGGGTTAGGGTTAGTGTTAGGTTTATGGCTCGGTTTAGGGTATGGGTTAGGATTAGGGTACGTGTTAGGGTTAGGGTAGTGGTTAGGGTTAGTGTACGTGTTAGGGTTAGGGTAGTGATTAAACCTATCCCACTCTCTAGATACCCCTTAGCACGTAAAGGAATATTATTTGGGGGTCCAGCCATGGAGAAAATTTTAGACACTAGGATAAGATAAGGAACATACCCATTATAAAGAAATCACATTAGGATTCTCTTTTTAAGCTGTTCCTTAAAACACTAGTGCTTAGGAAATCTATTGGAGGCAGAAGCTTTCAAGGGTAGCCTAGGTTTAGGGTTATGCTTAGGGTTAGGCTTAGGGTACGGCTTAGGGTACGGGTTCGGGGACGGCTTCGGGTACGGCGTAGTGTATGGGTTAGGTTTAGGGTTAGGGTTAGTGTTAGGGTTAGGGCTCGGTTTAGTGTACGGGATAGGATTAGGGTACGTCTTAGGGTTAGGGTAGGAATTAGGGTTAGGGTACGCGTTAGGGTTAGGGTGGTTATTAAACCTATCCCACTCTCTAGATACCCCTTAGCACGTAAAGGAATATTATTTGGGGGTCCAGCCATGGAGAAGAGTTTAGACACTAGGATAAGATAAGGAACACACCTATTATAAAGAAATCACATTAGGATTCTCTTTTTAAGCTCTTCCTTAAAACACTAGTGCTTAGGAAATCTATTGGAGGCAGAAGCAGTCAAGTTTATCCTAGGGTTAGGGTTAGGCTTAGGGTTAGGCTTAGGGTACGGCTTAGGGTACAGTTTCGGGGAGGGTTTCGGGTACGGCGTAGGGTATGGGTTAGGTTTAGGTTTAGGGTTAGTGTTAGGGTTAGGGCTCTGTTTAGTGTACGGGATAGGATTAGGGTACGTCTTAGGGTTAGGGTAGGGGTTAAGGATAGGGTACGCTTTAGGGTTAGGGTAGTTATTAAACCTATCCCAGTCTCTAGATACCCCTTAGCACGTAAAGGAATATTATTTGGGGGTCCAGCCATGGAGAAGAGTTTAGACACTAGGATAAGATAAGGAACACACCCATTATAAAGAAATCACATTAGGATTCTCTTTTTAAACTGTTCCTTAAAACACTAGTGCTTACGAAATCTATTTGAGGCAGAAGCAGTCAAGGGTAGCCTAGGGTTAGGGTTAGGCTTAGGGTTAGGCTTAGGGTACAGCTTAGGGTACGAGTTCGGGGACGGCTTCGGGTACGGCGTAGGGTATGGCTTAGGGTTAAGGTTAGGGTTAGTGTTAGGGTTAGGGCTCGGTTTAGTGTACGGGTTAGGATTAGGGTACGTGTTAGGGTTAGGGTAGGGGTTAGGGTTAGGGTACGTGTTAGGGTTAGGGTAGTTATTAATCCTATCCCACTCTCTAGATACCCCTTAGCACGTAAAGGAATATTATTTGGGGGTCCAGCCACGGAAAAGAGTTTAGACACTAAGATAATATAAGGAACACACACATTATAAAGAAATCACATTAGGATTCCCTTTTTAAGCTGTTCCTTAAAACACTAGTGCTTAGGAAATCTATTGGAGGCAGAAGCAGTCAAGGGTAGCCTAGGGTTAGGGTTAGGCTTAGGGTTGGGCTTCGGGTACGGCGTAGGGTACGGGTTCGGGGAGGGGTTCGTGTACGGCGGAGGGTATGGGTTAGGGTTAGGGTTTGGGTTAGTGTTAGGGTTAGGGTTCCGTTTAGGATACGGGTTAGGATTAGGGTACGTGTTAGGGTTAGGGTAGTGGTTAGGGTTAGTGTACGTGTTAGGGTTAGGGTAGTGATTAAACCTATCCCACTCTCTAGATACCCCTTAGCACGTAAAGGAATATTATTTGGGGGTCCAGCCATGGAGAAAAGTTTAGACACTAGGATAAGATAAGGAACATACCCATTATAAAGAAATCACATTAGGATTCTCTTTTTAAGCTGTTCCTTAAAACACTAGTGCTTAGGAAATCTATTGGAGGCAGAAGCTTTCAAGGGTAGCCTAGGGTTAGGGTTATGCTTAGGGTTAGGCTTAGGGTACGGCTTAGGGTACGGGTTCGGGGACGGCTTCGGGTACGGCGTAGGGTATGGGTTAGGTTTAGGGTTAGGGTTAGTGTTAGGGTTAGGGCTCGGTTTAGTGTACGGGATAGGATTAGGGTACGTCTTAGGGTTAGGGTAGGAATTAGGGTTAGGGTACGCGTTAGGGTTAGGGTAGTTATTAAACCTATCCCACTCTCTAGATACCCCTTAGCACGTAAAGGAATATTATTTGTGGGTCCAGCCATGGAGAAGAGTTTAGACACTAGGATAAGATAAGGAACACACCTATTATAAAGAAATCACATTAGGATTCTCTTTTTAAGCTCTTCCTTAAAACACTAGTGCTTAGGAAATCTATTGGAGGCAGAAGCAGTCAAGGGTAGCCTAGGGTTAGGGATAGGCTTAGGGTTAGGCTTAGGGTACGGCTTAGGGTAGAGGTTCGGGGAGGGCTTCGGGTACGGCGTAGGGTATGGGTTAGGTTTAGGGTTAGGGTTAGTTTTAGGGTTAGGGCTCTGTTTAGTGTACGGGATAGGATTAGTGTACGTGTTAGGGTTAGGGTAGGGGTTATGGATAGGGTACGCTTTAGGGTTAGGGTAGTTATTAAAACTATCCCAGTCTCTAGATACCCCTTAGCACGTAAAGGAATATTATTTGGGGGTCCAGCCATGGAGAAGAGTTTAGACACTAGGATAAGATAAGGAACACACCCATTATAAAGAAATCACATTAGGATTCTCTTTTTAAGCTGTTCCTTAAAACACTAGTGCTTAGGAAATCTATTGGAGGCAGAAGCAGTCAAGGGTAGCCTGGGGTTAGGGTTAGGCTTAGGGTTAGGCTTAGGGTACGGCTTAGGGTACAGGTTCGGGGACGCCTTCGGGTACGGCGTAGGGTATGGCTTAGGGTTAGGGTTAGGGTTAGTGTTAGGGTTAGGGCTCGGTTTAGGGTACGGGTTAGGATTAGGGTACCTTTTAGGGTTAGGGTAGGGGTTAAGGTTAAGGTACGTGTTAGGGTTAGGGTAGTTATTAATCCTATCCTACTCTCTAGATACCCCTTAGCACGTAAAGGAATATTATTTGCGGGTCCAGCCACGGAGAAGAGTTTAGACACTAAGATAATATAAGGAACACACACATTATAAAGAAATCACATTAGGATTCCCTTTTTAAGCTGTTCCTTAAAACACTAGTGCTTAGGAAATCTATTGGAGGCAGAAGCAGTCAAGGGTAGCCTAGGGTTAGGGTTAGGCTTAGGGTACGGCTTAGGGTACGGGTTCGGGGATGGCTTCGGGTACAGTGTAGGGTATGGGTTAGGGTTAGCGTTAGGTTTAGTGTTAGGGTTAGGTCTCGATTTAGGGTCTGGGTTAGTATTAGGGTACGTGTTAGGGTTAGGTTACTGGTTAGGGTTAGTGTACGTGTTAGGGTTAGGGTAGTGATTAAACCTATCCTACTCTCTAGATACCCCTTAGCACGTAAAGGAATATTATTTGGGGGTCCAGCCATGGAGAAAAGTTTATACACTAGGATAAGATAAGGAACATACCCATTATAAAGAAATCACATTAGGATTCTCTTTTTAAGCTGTTCCTTAAAACACTAGTGCTTAGGAAATCTATTGGAGGCAGAAGCAGTCAAGGGTAGCCTAGGGTTAGGTTTAGGCTTAGGGTTAGGTTTAGGGTACGGCTTAGGGTACGGGTTCGGGGAGGGGTTCGGATATGGCGTAGGGTATGATTTAGGGTTAGGGTTAGGGTTAGGGTACGGCTTAGGTTACGGGTTCTGGGAGGGGTTCGGGTACGGCGTACGTTATGGGTTAGGGTTAGGGTTAGGGTTAGTGTTAGGGTTAAGGCTCGGTTTAGGCTATGGGTTAGGATTAGGGTACATGTTAGGGTTAGGGTAGGGGTTAGGGCTAGTGTACGTGTTAGGGTTAGGGTAGTTATTAAACCTATCCCACTCTCTAGATACCCCATAGCACGTAAAGCAATATTATTTGGGGGTCCATCCATGGAGAAGAGTTTAGACACTAAGATAATATAATGAACACACACATTATAAAGAAATCACATTAGGATTCTCTTTTTAAGCTGTTCCTTAAAACACTAGGGCTTAGGAAATCTATTGGAGGCAGAAGCAGTCAAGGGTAGCCTAGGGTTAGGTTTAGGCTTGGGGTTAGGCTTAGGGTACGGCTTAGGGTACGGGTTCGGGGAGGGGTTCGGGTACGGCGGCGGGTATGGGTTAGGGTTAGGGTTTGGGTTAGTGTTAGGGTTAGGGCTCCGTTTAGGATACGGGTTAGGATTAGGGTACTTGTTAGGGTTAGGTTAGGGGTTAGGGTTAGGGTACGCGTTAGGGTTAGGGTAGTTATTAAACCTATCCCACTCTCTAGATACCCCTTAGCACGTAAAGGAATATTATTTGGGGGTCCAGCCATGGAGAAGAGTTTAGACACTAGGATAAGATAAGGAACACACCTATTATAAAGAAATCACATAAGGATTCTCTTTTTAAGCTCTTCCTTAAAACACTAGTGCTTAGGAAATCTATTGGAGGCAGAAGCAGTCAAGGGTACCCTAGGGTTAGGGTTAGGCTTAGGGTTAGGTTTAGCGTACGGCTTAGGGTACGGGTTCGGGGAGGGGTTCGGATATGGCGTAGGGTATGAGTTAGGGTTAGGGTTAGGGTTAGGGTACGGCTTAGGTTACGGGTTCTGGGAGGGGTTCGGGTACGGCATAGGTTATGGGTTAGGGTTAGGGTTAGAGTTAGTGTTAGGGTTAGGGCTCGATTTAGGCTATGGGTTAGGATTAGGGTACGTGTTAGGGTTAGGGTAGTGGTTAGGGTTAGTGTACGTGTTAGGGTTAGGGTACTGATTAAACCTATCCCACTCTCTAGATACCCCTTAGCACGTAAAGGAATATTATTTGGGGGTCCAGCCATGGAGAAGAATTTAGACACTAGGATAAGATAAGGAACACACCCATTATAAAGAAATCACATTAGGATTCCCTTTTTAAGCTGTTCCTTAAAACACTAGTGCTTAGGAAATCTATTGGAGGCAGAAGCAGTCAAGGGTAGCCTAGGGTTAGGGTTAGGCTTAGGGTTAGGCTTAGGGTACGGCTTAGGGTACGGGTTCGGGGAGGGCTTCGAGTACGGCGTAGGGTATGGGTTAGGTTTAGGGTTAGGGTTAGTGATAGGGTTAGGGCTCGGTTTAGTGTACGGGATAGGATTAGGGTAAGTCTTAGGGTTAGGGTAAGGGTTAGGGGTAGGGTACGCGTTAGGGTTAGGGTAGTTATTAAACCTATCCCAGTCTCTAGATACCCCTTAGCACGTAAAGGAATATTATTTGGGGGTCCAGCCATGGAGAAGAGTTTAGACACTAGCATAAGATAAGGAACACACCCATTATAAAGAAATCACATTAGGATTCTCTTTTTAAGCTGTTCCTTAAAACACTAGTGCTTAGGAAATCTATTGGAGGCAGAAGCAGTCAAGGGTAGCCTAGGGTTAGGGTTAGGCTTAGGGTTAGGCTTAGGGTACGGGTTCGGGGAGGGCTTCGGGTACGGCGTAGGGTATGGCTTAGGATTAGGGTTAGGGTTAGTGTTAGGGTTAGGGCTCGGTTTAGGGTACGGTTTAGGATTAGGGTACGTGTTAGGGTTAGGGTAGGGGTTAGGGTTAGGGTACGTGTTAGGGTTAGGGTAGTTATTAATCCTATCCCACTCTTTAGATACCCCTTAGCACGTAAAGGAATATTATTTGGGGGTCCAGCCACGGAGAAGAGTTTAGACACTAAGATAATATAAGGAACTCACACATTATAAAGAAATCACATTAGGATTCCCTTTTTAAGCTGTTCCTTAAAACACTAGTGCATAGGAAATCTATTGGAGGCAGAAGCAGTCAAGGGTAGCCTAGGGTTAGGTTTAGGCTTAGGGTTAGGCTTAGGGTACGGCTTAGGGTACGGGTTCGGGGAGGGCTTCGAGTACGGCGTAGGGTATGGGTTAGGTTTAGGGTTAGGGTTAGTGATAGGGTTAGGGCTCGGTTTAGTGTACGGGATAGGATTAGGGTACGTCTTAGGGTTAGGGTAGGGGTTAGGGGTAGGGTACGCGTTAGGGTTAGGGTAGTTATTAAACCTATCCCAGTCTCTAGATACCCCTTAGCACGTAAAGGAATATTATTTGGGGGTCCAGCCATGGAGAAGAGTTTAGACACTAGGATAAGATAAGGAACACACCCATTATAAAGAAATCACATTAGGATTCTCTTTTTAAGCTGTTCCTTAAAACACTAGTGCTTAGGAAATCTATTGGAGGCAGAAGCAGTCAAGGGTAGCCTAGGGTTAGGGTTAGGCTTAGGGTTAGGCTTAGGGTACGGGTTCGGGGAGGGCTTCGGGTACGGCGTAGGGTATGGCTTAGGATTAGGGTTAGGGTTAGTGTTAGGCTTAGGGCTCTGTTTAGGGTACGGGTTAGGATTAGGGTACGTGTTTGTGTTAGGGTAGGGGTTAGGGTTAGGGTACGCGTTAAGATTAGGGTAGTTATTAAACCTATCCCACTCTCTAGATACCCCTTAGCACGTAAAGGAATATTATTTGGGGGTCCAGCCATGGAGAAGAATTTAGACACTAGGATAAGATAAGGAAGACACCCATTATAAAGAAATCACATTAGGATTCCCTTTTTAAGCTGTTCCTTAAAACACTAGTGCTTAGGAAATCTATTGGAGGCAGAAGCAGTCAAGGGTAGCCTAGGGTTAGGGTTAGGCTTAGGGTTAGGCTTAGGGTACGGCTTAGGGTACGGGTTCGGGGAGGGCTTCGAGTACGGCGTAGGGTATGGGTTAGGGTTAGGGTTAGGGTTAGTGTTAGGGTTAGGACTCGGTTTAGGGTACGGTTTAGGATTAGGTTACGTGTTAGGGTTAGGGCAGGGGTTAGGGTTAGGGTACGTGTTAGGGTTAGGGTAGTTATTAAACCTATCCCATTCTCTAGATACCCCATAGCACGTAAAGCAATATTATTTGTGGGTCCAGCCATGGAGAAGAGTTTAGACACTAGGATAAGAAAAGGAACACACCCATTATAAAGAAATCACATTAGGATTCACTTTTTAAGGTGTTCCTTAAAACACTAGTGCATAGGAAATCTATTGGAGGCAGAAGCAGTCAAGGGTAGCCTAGGGTTAGGGTTAGGCTTAGGGTACGGCTTAGGGTACGGGTTCGGGGACGGCTTCGGGTACGGCGTAGGGTATGGCTTAGGGTTAGGGTTAGGGTTAGTGTTAGGGTTAGGGCTCGGTTTAGGGTACGGGTTAGGATTAGGGTACGTGTTAGGGTTAGGGTAGGGGTTAGGGTTAGGGTACGTGTTAGGGTTAGGGTAGTTATTAATCCTATCCCACTCTCTAGATACCCCTTAGCACATAAAGGAATATTATTTGGGGGTCCAGCCACGGAGAATAGTTTAGACACTAAGATAATATAAGGAAAACAGACTTTATAAAGAAATCACTTTAGGATTCCCTTTTTAAGCTGTTCCTTAAAACACTAGTGCTTAGGAAATCTATTGGAGGCAGAAGCAGTCAAGGGTAGCCTAGGGTTAGGGTAAGGCTTAGGGTTAGGCTTAGGGTACGGCGTAGGGTATGGGCTCGTGGAGGGGTTCGTGTACGGCGGAGGGTATGGGTTAGGGTTAGGGTTTGGGTTAGTGTTAGGGTTAGGGCTCCGTTTAGGATACGGGTTAGGATTAGGGTACGTGTTAGGGTTAGGGTAGGGGTTAGGGTTAGGGTACGCGTTAGGGTTAGGGTAGTTATTAAACCTATCCCACTCTCTAGATACCCCTTAGCACGTAAAGGAATATTATTTGGTGGTCCAGCCATGGAGAAGAGTTTAGACACTAGATTAAGATAAGGAACACACCTATTATAAAGAAATCACATTAGGATTCTCTTTTTAAGCTGTTCCTTAAAACACTAGTGCTTAGTAAATCTATTGGAGGCAGAAGCAGTCAAGGGTAGCCTAGGGTTAGGGTTAGGCGTAGGGTTAGGCTTAGGGTAGGGCGTAAGGTACAGGTTCGGGGACGGCTTCGGGTACGGCGTAGGGTATGGGTTAGGGTTAGGGTTAGGGTTAGTGTTAGGGTTAGGGCTCGGTTTAGGGTATTGGTTAGGATTAGGGTACGTGTTAGTGTTAGGGTAGGGGTTAGGGTTAGGGTACGCGTTAGGGTTAGTGTAGTTATTAAACCTATCCCACTCTCTAGATACCCCTTAGCACGTAAAGGAATATTATTTGGGGGTCCAGCCATGGAGAAGAGTTTAGACACTAGTATAAGATAAGGAACACACCCATTATAAAGCATTCACATTAGGATTCTCTTTTTAAGCTGTTCCTTAAAACGCTAGTGCTTAGGAAATCTATTGGAGGCAGAAGCAGTCAAGGGTAGCCTAGGGTTAGGGTTAGGCTTAGGGTTAGGCTTAGGGTACGGCTTAGGGTACGGGTTCGGGGAGGGCTTCGAGTACGGCGTAGGGTGTGGGTTAGGGTTAGGGTTAGTGTTAGGGTTAGGGCTCGGTTTAGGGTACAGGTTAGGATTAGGGTACGTGTTAGGGTTAGGGTAGGGGTTTGGGTTAGGGTACACGTTAGGGTTAGGGTAATTATTAAACCTATCCCACTCTCTAGATACCCCTTAGCACGTAAAGGAATATTATTTGGGGGTCCAGCCACGGAAAAGTGTTTAGACACTAAGATAATATAAGGAACACACACATTATAAAGAAATCACATTAGGATTCCCTTTTTAAGCTGTTCCTTAAAACACTAGTGCTTAGGAAATCTATTGGAGGCAGAAGCAGTCAAGGGTAGCCTAGGGTTAGGGTTAGGCTTAGGGTTAGGCTTAGGGTACGGCGTAGGGTACGGGTTCGGGGAGGGGTTCGTGTACGGCGGAGGGTATGGGTTAGGGTTAGGGTTTGGGTTAGTGTTAGGGTTAGGGCTCCGTTTAGGATACGGGTTAGGATTAGGGAACGTGTTAGGGTTAGGGTAGTGGTTAGGGTTAGGGTACGCGTTAGGGTTAGGGTAGTTATTAAACCTATCCCACTCTCTAGATACCCCTTAGCACGTAAAGGAATATTATTTGGTGGTCCAGCCATGGAGAAGAGTTTAGACACTAGGATAAGATAAGGAACACACCTATTATAAAGAAATCACATTAGGATTCTCTTTTTAAGCTCTTCCTTAAAACACTAGTGCTTAGGAAATCTATTGGAGGCAGAAGCAGTCAAGGGTAGCCTAGGGATAGGGTTAGGCTTAGGGTTAGTGTTAGGGTACGGCTTAGGGTACGGGTTCTGGGAGGGGTTCGGGTATGGCGTAGGGTATGGGTTAGGGTTAGGGTTAGGGTTAGTGTTAGGTTTATGGCTCGGTTTAGGGTATGGGTTAGGATTAGGGTACGTGTTAGGGTTAGGGTAGTGGTTAGGGTTAGTGTACGTGTTAGGGTTAGGGTAGTGATTAAACCTATCCCACTCTCTAGATACCCCTTAGCACGTAAAGGAATATTATTTGGGGGTCCAGCCATGGAGAAAATTTTAGACACTAGTATAAGATAAGGAACATACCCATTATAAAGAAATCACATTAGGATTCTCTTTTTAAGCTGTTCCTTAAAACACTAGTGCTTAGGAAATCTATTGGAGGCAGAAGCTTTCAAGGGTAGCCTAGGTTTAGGGTTATGCTTAGGGTTAGGCTTAGGGTACGGCTTAGGGTACGGGTTCGGGGACGGCTTCGGGTACGGCGTAGTGTATGGGTTAGGTTTAGGGTTAGGGTTAGTGTTAGGGTTAGGGCTCGGTTTAGTGTACGGGATAGGATTAGGGTACGTCTTAGGGTTAGGGTAGGAATTAGGGTTAGGTTACGCGTTAGGGTTAGGGTGGTTATTAAACCTATCCCACTCTCTAGATACCCCTTAGCACGTAAAGGAATATTATTTGGGGGTCCAGCCATGGAGAAGAGTTTAGACACTAGGATAAGATAAGGAACACACCTATTATAAAGAAATCACATTAGGATTCTCTTTTTAAGCTCTTCCTTAAAACACTAGTGCTTAGGAAATCTATTGGAGGCAGAAGCAGTCAAGTTTATCCTAGGGTTAGGGTTAGGCTTAGGGTTAGGCTTAGGGTACGGCTTAGGGTACAGGTTCGGGGAGGGTTTCGGGTACGGCGTAGGGTATGGGTTAGGTTTAGGTTTAGGGTTAGTGTTAGGGTTAGGGCTCTGTTTAGTGTACGGGATAGGATTAGGGTACGTCTTAGGGTTAGGGTAGGGGTTAAGGATAGGGTACGCTTTAGGGTTAGGGTAGTTATTAAACCTATCCCAGTCTCTAGATACCCCTTAGCACGTAAAGGAATATTATTTGGGGGTCCAGCCATGGAGAAGAGTTTAGACACTAGGATAAGATAAGGAACACACCCATTATAAAGAAATCACATTAGGATTCTCTTTTTAAACTGTTCCTTAAAACACTAGTGCTTACGAAATCTATTTGAGGCAGAAGCAGTCAAGGGTAGCCTAGGGTTAGGGTTAGGCTTAGGGTTAGGCTTAGGGTACAGCTTAGGGTACGAGTTCGGGGACGGCTTCGGGTACGGCGTAGGGTATGGCTTAGGGTTAAGGTTAGGGTTAGTGTTAGGGTTAGGGCTCGGTTTAGTGTACGGGTTAGGATTAGGGTACGTGTTAGGGTTAGGGTAGGGGTTAGGGTTAGGGTACGTGTTAGGGTTAGGGTAGTTATTAATCCTATCCCACTCTCTAGATACCCCTTAGCACGTAAAGGAATATTATTTGGGGGTCCAGCCACGGAAAAGAGTTTAGACACTAAGATAATATAAGGAACACACACATTATAAAGAAATCACATTAGGATTCCCTTTTTAAGCTGTTCCTTAAAACACTAGTGCTTAGGAAATCTATTGGAGGCAGAAGCAGTCAAGGGTAGCCTAGGGTTAGGGTTAGGCTTAGGGTTGGGCTTCGGGTACGGCGTAGGGTACGGGTTCGGGGAGGGGTTCGTGTACGGCGGAGGGTATGGGTTAGGGTTAGGGTTTGGGTTAGTGTTAGGGTTAGGGTTCCGTTTAGGATACGGGTTAGGATTAGGGTACGTGTTAGGGTTAGGGTAGTGGTTAGGGTTAGTGTACGTGTTAGGGTTAGGGTAGTGATTAAACCTATCCCACTCTCTAGATACCCCTTAGCACGTAAAGGAATATTATTTGGGGGTCCAGCCATGGAGAAAAGTTTAGACACTAGGATAAGATAAGGAACATACCCATTATAAAGAAATCACATTAGGATTCTCTTTTTAAGCTGTTCCTTAAAACACTAGTGCTTAGGAAATCTATTGGAGGCAGAAGCTTTCAAGGGTAGCCTAGGGTTAGGGTTATGCTTAGGGTTAGGCTTAGGGTACGGCCTAGGGTACGGGTTCGCGGACGTCTTCGGGTACGGCGTAGGGTATGGGTTAGGTTTAGGGTTAGGGTTAGTGTTAGGGTTAGGGCTCGGTTTAGTGTACGGGATAGGATTAGGGTACGTCTTAGGGTTAGGGTAGGAATTAGGGTTAGGGTACGCGTTAGGGTTAGGGTAGTTATTAAACCTATCCCACTCTCTAGATACCCCTTAGCACGTAAAGGAATATTATTTGTGGGTCCAGCCATGGAGAAGAGTTTAGACACTAGGATAAGATAAGGAACACACCTATTATAAAGAAATCACATTAGGATTCTCTTTTTAAGCTCTTCCTTAAAACACTAGTGCTTAGGAAATCTATTGGAGGCAGAAGCAGTCAAGGGTAGCCTAGGGTTAGGGATAGGCTTAGGGTTAGGCTTAGGGTACGGCTTAGGGTAGAGGTTCGGGGAGGGCTTCGGGTACGGCGTAGGGTATGGGTTAGGTTTAGGGTTAGGGTTAGTTTTAGGGTTAGGGCTCTGTTTAGTGTACGGGATAGGATTAGTGTACGTGTTAGGGTTAGGGTAGGGGTTATGGATAGGGTACGCTTTAGGGTTAGGGTAGTTATTAAAACTATCCCAGTCTCTAGATACCCCTTAGCACGTAAAGGAATATTATTTGGGGGTCCAGCCATGGAGAAGAGTTTAGACACTAGGATAAGATAAGGAACACACCCATTATAAAGAAATCACATTAGGATTCTCTTTTTAAGCTGTTCCTTAAAACACTAGTGCTTAGGAAATCTATTGGAGGCAGAAGCAGTCAAGGGTAGCCTAGGGTTAGGGTTAGGCTTAGGGTTAGGCTTAGGGTACGGCTTAGGGTACAGGTTCGGGGACGCCTTCGGGTACGGCGTAGGGTATGGCTTAGGGTTAGGGTTAGGGTTAGTGTTAGGGTTAGGGCTCGGTTTAGGGTACGGGTTAGGATTAGGGTACCTTTTAGGGTTAGGGTAGGGGTTAAGGTTAAGGTACGTGTTAGGGTTAGGGTAGTTATTAATCCTATCCTACTCTCTAGATACCCCTTAGCACGTAAAGGAATATTATTTGCGGGTCCAGCCACGGAGAAGAGTTTAGACACTAAGATAATATAAGGAACACACACATTATAAAGAAATCACATTAGGATTCCCTTTTTAAGCTGTTCCTTAAAACACTAGTGCTTAGGAAATCTATTGGAGGCAGAAGCAGTCAAGGGTAGCCTAGGGTTAGGGTTAGGCTTAGGGTACGGCTTAGGGTACGGGTTCGGGGATGGCTTCGGGTACAGTGTAGGGTATGGGTTAGGGTTAGCGTTAGGTTTAGTGTTAGGGTTAGGTCTCGATTTAGGGTCTGGGTTAGTATTAGGGTACGTGTTAGGGTTAGGTTACTGGTTAGGGTTAGTGTACGTGTTAGGGTTAGGGTAGTGATTAAACCTATCCTACTCTCTAGATACCCCTTAGCACGTAAAGGAATATTATTTGGGGGTCCAGCCATGGAGAAAAGTTTATACACTAGGATAAGATAAGGAACATACCCATTATAAAGAAATCACATTAGGATTCTCTTTTTAAGCTGTTCCTTAAAACACTAGTGCTTAGGAAATCTATTGGAGGCAGAAGCAGTCAAGGGTAGCCTAGGGTTAGGTTTAGGCTTAGGGTTAGGTTTAGGGTACGGCTTAGGGTACGGGTTCGGGGAGGGGTTCGGATATGGCGTAGGGTATGATTTAGGGTTAGGGTTAGGGTTAGGGTACGGCTTAGGTTACGGGTTCTGGGAGGGGTTCGGGTACGGCGTACGTTATGGGTTAGGGTTAGGGTTAGGGTTAGTGTTAGGGTTAAGGCTCGGTTTAGGCTATGGGTTAGGATTAGGGTACATGTTAGGGTTAGGGTAGGGGTTAGGGCTAGTGTACGTGTTAGGGTTAGGGTAGTTATTAAACCTATCCCACTCTCTAGATACCCCATAGCACGTAAAGCAATATTATTTGGGGGTCCATCCATGGAGAAGAGTTTAGACACTAAGATAATATAATGAACACACACATTATAAAGAAATCACATTAGGATTCTCTTTTTAAGCTGTTCCTTAAAACACTAGGGCTTAGGAAATCTATTGGAGGCAGAAGCAGTCAAGGGTAGCCTAGGGTTAGGTTTAGGCTTGGGGTTAGGCTTAGGGTACGGCTTAGGGTACGGGTTCGGGGAGGGGTTCGGGTACGGCGGCGGGTATGGGTTAGGGTTAGGGTTTGGGTTAGTGTTAGGGTTAGGGCTCCATTTAGGATACGGGTTAGGATTAGGGTACTTGTTAGGGTTAGGTTAGGGGTTAGGGTTAGGGTACGCGTTAGGGTTAGGGTAGTTATTAAACCTATCCCACTCTCTAGATACCCCTTAGCACGTAAAGGAATATTATTTGGGGGTCCAGCCATGGAGAAGAGTTTAGACACTAGGATAAGATAAGGAACACACCTATTATAAAGAAATCACATAAGGATTCTCTTTTTAAGCTCTTCCTTAAAACACTAGTGCTTAGGAAATCTATTGGAGGCAGAAGCAGTCAAGGGTACCCTAGGGTTAGGGTTAGGCTTAGGGTTAGGTTTAGCGTACGGCTTAGGGTACGGGTTCGGGGAGGGGTTCGGATATGGCGTAGGGTATGAGTTAGGGTTAGGGTTAGGGTTAGGGTACGGCTTAGGTTACGGGTTCTGGGAGGGGTTCGGGTACGGCATAGGTTATGGGTTAGGGTTAGGGTTAGAGTTAGTGTTAGGGTTAGGGCTCGATTTAGGCTATGGGTTAGGATTAGGGTACGTGTTAGGGTTAGGGTAGTGGTTAGGGTTAGTGTACGTGTTAGGGTTAGGGTACTGATTAAACCTATCCCACTCTCTAGATACCCCTTAGCACGTAAAGGAATATTATTTGGGGGTCCAGCCATGGAGAAGAATTTAGACACTAGGATAAGATAAGGAACACACCCATTATAAAGAAATCACATTAGGATTCCCTTTTTAAGCTGTTCCTTAAAACACTAGTGCTTAGGAAATCTATTGGAGGCAGAAGCAGTCAAGGGTAGCCTAGGGTTAGGGTTAGGCTTAGGGTTAGGCTTAGGGTACGGCTTAGGGTACGGGTTCGGGGAGGGCTTCGAGTACGGCGTAGGGTATGGGTTAGGTTTAGGGTTAGGGTTAGTGATAGGGTTAGGGCTCGGTTTAGTGTACGGGATAGGATTAGGGTAAGTCTTAGGGTTAGGGTAAGGGTTAGGGGTAGGGTACGCGTTAGGGTTAGGGTAGTTATTAAACCTATCCCAGTCTCTAGATACCCCTTAGCACGTAAAGGAATATTATTTGGGGGTCCAGCCATGGAGAAGAGTTTAGACACTAGCATAAGATAAGGAACACACCCATTATAAAGAAATCACATTAGGATTCTCTTTTTAAGCTGTTCCTTAAAACACTAGTGCTTAGGAAATCTATTGGAGGCAGAAGCAGTCAAGGGTAGCCTAGGGTTAGGGTTAGGCTTAGGGTTAGGCTTAGGGTACGGGTTCGGGGAGGGCTTCGGGTACGGCGTAGGGTATGGCTTAGGATTAGGGTTAGGGTTAGTGTTAGGGTTAGGGCTCGGTTTAGGGTACGGTTTAGGATTAGGGTACGTGTTAGGGTTAGGGTAGGGGTTAGGGTTAGGGTACGTGTTAGGGTTAGGGTAGTTATTAATCCTATCCCACTCTTTAGATACCCCTTAGCACGTAAAGGAATATTATTTGGGGGTCCAGCCACGGAGAAGAGTTTAGACACTAAGATAATATAAGGAACTCACACATTATAAAGAAATCACATTAGGATTCCCTTTTTAAGCTGTTCCTTAAAACACTAGTGCATAGGAAATCTATTGGAGGCAGAAGCAGTCAAGGGTAGCCTAGGGTTAGGTTTAGGCTTAGGGTTAGGCTTAGGGTACGGCTTAGGGTACGGGTTCGGGGAGGGCTTCGAGTACGGCGTAGGGTATGGGTTAGGTTTAGGGTTAGGGTTAGTGATAGGGTTAGGGCTCGGTTTAGTGTACGGGATAGGATTAGGGTACGTCTTAGGGTTAGGGTAGGGGTTAGGGGTAGGGTACGCGTTAGGGTTAGGGTAGTTATTAAACCTATCCCAGTCTCTAGATACCCCTTAGCACGTAAAGGAATATTATTTGGGGGTCCAGCCATGGAGAAGAGTTTAGACACTAGGATAAGATAAGGAACACACCCATTATAAAGAAATCACATTAGGATTCTCTTTTTAAGCTGTTCCTTAAAACACTAGTGCTTAGGAAATCTATTGGAGGCAGAAGCAGTCAAGGGTAGCCTAGGGTTAGGGTTAGGCTTAGGGTTAGGCTTAGGGTACGGGTTCGGGGAGGGCTTCGGGTACGGCGTAGGGTATGGCTTAGGATTAGGGTTAGGGTTAGTGTTAGGCTTAGGGCTCTGTTTAGGGTACGGGTTAGGATTAGGGTACGTGTTTGTGTTAGGGTAGGGGTTAGGGTTAGGGTACGCGTTAAGATTAGGGTAGTTATTAAACCTATCCCACTCTCTAGATACCCCTTAGCACGTAAAGGAATATTATTTGGGGGTCCAGCCATGGAGAAGAATTTAGACACTAGGATAAGATAAGGAAGACACCCATTATAAAGAAATCACATTAGGATTCCCTTTTTAAGCTGTTCCTTAAAACACTAGTGCTTAGGAAATCTATTGGAGGCAGAAGCAGTCAAGGGTAGCCTAGGGTTAGGGTTAGGCTTAGGGTTAGGCTTAGGGTACGGCTTAGGGTACGGGTTCGGGGAGGGCTTCGAGTACGGCGTAGGGTATGGGTTAGGGTTAGGGTTAGGGTTAGTGTTAGGGTTAGGACTCGGTTTAGGGTACGGTTTAGGATTAGGTTACGTGTTAGGGTTAGGGCAGGGGTTAGGGTTAGGGTACGTGTTAGGGTTAGGGTAGTTATTAAACCTATCCCATTCTCTAGATACCCCATAGCACGTAAAGCAATATTATTTGTGGGTCCAGCCATGGAGAAGAGTTTAGACACTAGGATAAGAAAAGGAACACACCCATTATAAAGAAATCACATTAGGATTCACTTTTTAAGGTGTTCCTTAAAACACTAGTGCATAGGAAATCTATTGGAGGCAGAAGCAGTCAAGGGTAGCCTAGGGTTAGGGTTAGGCTTAGGGTACGGCTTAGGGTACGGGTTCGGGGACGGCTTCGGGTACGGCGTAGGGTATGGCTTAGGGTTAGGGTTAGGGTTAGTGTTAGGGTTAGGGCTCGGTTTAGGGTACGGGTTAGGATTAGGGTACGTGTTAGGGTTAGGGTAGGGGTTAGGGTTAGGGTACGTGTTAGGGTTAGGGTAGTTATTAATCCTATCCCACTCTCTAGATACCCCTTAGCACATAAAGGAATATTATTTGGGGGTCCAGCCACGGAGAATAGTTTAGACACTAAGATAATATAAGGAAAACAGACATTATAAAGAAATCACTTTAGGATTCCCTTTTTAAGCTGTTCCTTAAAACACTAGTGCTTAGGAAATCTATTGGAGGCAGAAGCAGTCAAGGGTAGCCTAGGGTTAGGGTAAGGCTTAGGGTTAGGCTTAGGGTACGGCGTAGGGTATGGGCTCGGGGAGGGGTTCGTGTACGGCGGAGGGTATGGGTTAGGGTTAGGGTTTGGGTTAGTGTTAGGGTTAGGGCTCCGTTTAGGATACGGGTTAGGATTAGGGTACGTGTTAGGGTTAGGGTAGGGGTTAGGGTTAGGGTACGCGTTAGGGTTAGGGTAGTTATTAAACCTATCCCACTCTCTAGATACCCCTTAGCACGTAAAGGAATATTATTTGGTGGTCCAGCCATGGAGAAGAGTTTAGACACTAGATTAAGATAAGGAACACACCTATTATAAAGAAATCACATTAGGATTCTCTTTTTAAGCTGTTCCTTAAAACACTAGTGCTTAGTAAATCTATTGGAGGCAGAAGCAGTCAAGGGTAGCCTAGGGTTAGGGTTAGGCGTAGGGTTAGGCTTAGGGTAGGGCGTAAGGTACGGGTTCGGGGACGGCTTCGGGTACGGCGTAGGGTATGGGTTAGGGTTAGGGTTAGGGTTAGTGTTAGGGTTAGGGCTCGGTTTAGGGTATTGGTTAGGATTAGGGTACGTGTTAGTGTTAGGGTAGGGGTTAGGGTTAGGGTACGCGTTAGGGTTAGTGTAGTTATTAAACCTATCCCACTCTCTAGATACCCCTTAGCACGTAAAGGAATATTATTTGGGGGTCCAGCCATGGAGAAGAGTTTAGACACTAGTATAAGATAAGGAACACACCCATTATAAAGCATTCACATTAGGATTCTCTTTTTAAGCTGTTCCTTAAAACGCTAGTGCTTAGGAAATCTATTGGAGGCAGAAGCAGTCAAGGGTAGCCTAGGGTTAGGGTTAGGCTTAGGGTTAGGCTTAGGGTACGGCTTAGGGTACGGGTTCGGGGAGGGCTTCGAGTACGGCGTAGGGTGTGGGTTAGGGTTAGGGTTAGTGTTAGGGTTAGGGCTCGGTTTAGGGTACAGGTTAGGATTAGGGTACGTGTTAGGGTTAGGGTAGGGGTTTGGGTTAGGGTACGCGTAAGGGTTAGGGTAATTATTAAACCTATCCCACTCTCTAGATACCCCTTAGCACGTAAAGGAATATTATTTGGGAGTCCAGCCATGGAAAAGAATTTAGACACTAGGATAAGATAAGGAACACACCCATTATAAAGAAATCACATTAGGATTCTCTTTTTAAGCTGTTCCTTAAAACACTAGTGCTTAGGAAATCTATTGGAGGCAGAAGCAGTCAAGGGTAGCCTAGGGTTAGGGTTAGGCTTAGGGTTAGGCTTAGGGTACGGCTTAGTGTACGGGTTCGGGGAGGGCTTCGAGTATGGCGTAGGGTATGGGTTAGGGTTAGGGTTAGGGTTAGTGTTAGGGTTAGGGCTCGGTTTAGGGTACAGTTTAGGGTTAGTTTACGTGTTAGGGTTAGGGTAGGGGTTAGGGTTAGTGTACGTGTTAGGGTTAGGGTAGTTATTAAACCTATCCCATTCTCTAGATACCCCATAGCACGTAAAGCAATATTATTTGTGGGTCCAGCCATGGAGAAGAGTTTAGACACTAGGATAAGATAAGGAACACACCCATTATAAAGAAATCACATTAGGATTCACTTTTTAAGGTGTTCCTTAAAACACTAGTGCATAGGAAATCTAATGGAGGCAGAAGCAGTCAAGGGTAGCCTAGGGTTAGGGTTAGGCTTCGGGTTAGGCTTAGGGTACGGCGTAGGGTACGGGTTCGGGGAGGGCTTCGGGTATGGCGTAGGGTGTGGCTTAGGGTTAGGGTTAGGGTTAGTCTTAGGGTTAGGCCTCGGTTTAGGGTACAGGTTAGGATTAGGGTACGTGTTAGGGTTAGGGTAGGGGTTAGGGATAGGGTACGCGTTACGGTTAGGGTAGTTATTAAACCTATCCCACTCTCTAGATACCCCTTAGCACGTAAAGGAATATTATTTGGGGGTCCAGCCATGGAGAAGAGTTTAGACACTAAGATAATATAAGGAACACACACATTATAAAGAAATCACATTAGGATTCTCTTTTTAAGCTGTTCCTTAAAACACTAGTGCTTAGGAAATCTATTGGAGGCAGAAGCAGTCAAGGGTAGCCTAGGGTTAGGGTTAGGCTTAGGGTTAGGCTTAGGGTACGGCTTAGGGTACGGGTTCGGGGAGGGCTTCGGGTACGGCGTAGCGTATGGGTTAGGGTTAGGGTTAGGGTTAGTGTTAGGGTTAGGGCTCGGTTTAGGGTACGGGTTAGGATTAGGGTACGTGTTAGGGTTAGGGTAGGTGTTAGCGTTAGGGTACGCATTAGGGTTAGGGTAGTTATTAAACCTATACCACTCTCTAGTTACCCCTTAGCACGTAAAGGAATATTATTTGGGGGTCCAGCCATGGAGAAGAGTTTAGACACTAGGATAAGATTAGGAACACACCCATTATAAAGTAATCACATTAGGATTCTTTTTAAGCTGTTCCTTAAAACACTAGTGCTTAGGAAATCTATTGGAGGCAGAAGCAGTCAAGGGTAGCCTAGGGTTAGGGTTAGGCTTAGGGTTAGGCTTAGGGTACGGCTTAGGGTACGGGTTCGGGGAAGGCTTCAGGTACGGCGTAGGGTATTGGTTAGGGTTAGGGTTAGGGTTAGTGTTAGGGTTAGGGCTCGGTTTAGGGTACGGGTTAGGATTAGGGTACGTGTTAGGGTTAGGGTAGGGGTTAGGGATAGGGTACGCGTTAGGGTTAGGGTAGTTATTAAACCTGTCCCACTCTCTAGATACCCCTTAGCACGTAAAGGAATATTATTTGGGGGTCCAGCCATGGAGAAGAGTTTAGACACTAAGATAATATAAGGAACACACACATTATAAAGAAATCACATTAGGATTCTCTTTTTAAGCTGTTCCTTAAAACACTAGTGCTTAGGAAATCTATTGGAGGCAGAAGCAGTCAAGGGTAGCCTAGGGTTAGGGTTAGGCGTAGGGTTAGGCTTAGGGTACGGCGTAGGGTACGGGTTCGGGGAGGGCTTCGGGTACGGTGTAGGGTGTGTGTTAGGGTTAGGGTTAGGGTTAGTGTTAGGGTTAGGGCTCGGTTTAGGGTACAGGTTAGGATTAGGGTACGTGTTAGGGTTAGGGTAGGGGTTTGGGTTAGGTTACGCGTTAGGGTTAGGGTAATTGTTAAACCTATCCCACTCTCTAGATACCCCTTAGCACGTAAAGGAATATTATTTGGGAGTCCAGCCATGGAGAAGAGTTTAGACACTAGGATAAGATAAGGAACACACCTATTATAAAGAAATCACATTAGGATTCTCTTTTTAAGCTGTTCCTTAAAACACTAGTGCTTAGGAAATCTATTGGAAGCAGAAGCAGTCAAGGGTAGCCTAGGGTTAGGGTTAGGCTTAGGGTTAGGCTTAGGGTACGGCTTAGGGTACGGGTTCGCGGAGGGCTTCGAGTACGGCGTAGGGTATGGGTTAGGGTTAGGGTTAGTGTTAGTGTTAGGGTTAGGGCTCCGTTTAGGATACGGGTTAGGATTAGGGTACGTGTTAGGGTTAGGGTAGGGGTCAGGGTTAGGGTTAGGGTTAGGGTTAGGGCTCGGTTTCGGGTACGGGGTAGGATTAGGGTACGAGTTAGGGTTAGGGTAGGGGTTAGGGTTAGGGTACGTGTTAGGGTTAGGGTAGTTATTAATCCTATCCCACTCTCTAGATACCTCTTAGCACGTAAAGGAATATTATTTGGGGGTCCAGCCATGGAGAAGTGTTTAGACACTATGATAATATTAGGAACACACACATTATAAAGAAATCACATTAGGATTCCCTTTTTAAGCTGTTCCTTAAAACACTAATGCTTAGGAAATCTATTGGAGGCAGAAGCAGTCAAGGGTAGCCTAGGGTTAGGGTTAGGCTTAGGGTTAGGCTTAGGGTACGGCGTAGGTTACGGGTTCGGGGAGGGGTTCGGGTACGGCGTAGCGTATGGGTTAGGGTTAGGGTTAGGGTTAGTGTTAGGGTTAGGGCTCGGTTTAGGGTACGGGTTAGGATTGGGGTACGTGTTAGGGTTAGGGTAGGTGTTAGCGTTAGGGTACGCATTAGGGTTAGGGTAGTTATTAAACCTATCCCACTCTCTAGTTACCCCTTAGCACGTAAAGGAATATTATTTGGGGGTCCAGCCATGGAGAAGAGTTTAGACACTAGGATAAGATAAGGAACACACCCATTATAAAGAAATCACATTAGGATTCTTTTTAAGCTGTTCCTTAAAACACTAGTGCTTAGGAAATCTATTGGAGGCAGAAGCAGTCAAGGGTAGCCTAGGGTTAGGGTTAGGCTTAGGGTTAGGCTTAGGGTACGGCTTAGGGTACGGGTTCGGGGAGGGCTTCAGGTACGGCGTAGGGTATTGGTTAGGGTTAGGGTTAGGGTTAGTGTTAGGGTTAGGGCTCGGTTTAGGGTACGGGTTAGGATTAGGGTACGTGTTAGTGTTAGGGTAGGGGTTAGGCATAGGGTACGCGTTAGGGTTAGGGTAGTTATTAAACCTGTCCCACTCTCTAGATACCCCTTAGCACGTAAAGGAATATTATTTGGGGGTCCAGCCATGGAGAAGAGTTTAGACACTAAGATAATATAAGGAACACACCCATTATAAAGAAATCACATTAGGATTCTCTTTTTAAGCTGTTCCTTAAAACACTAGTGCTTAGGAAATCTATTGGAGGCAGAAGCAGTCAAGGGTAGCCTAGGCTTAGGGTTAGGCTTAGGGTACGGCTTAGGGTACAGGTTCGGGGAGGGCTTCGGGTACGGCGTAGGGTATGGGTTAGGGTTAGGGTTAGGGTTAGTGTTAGGGTTAGGGCTCGGTTTAGGGTACAGGTTAGGATTAGGGTACGTGTTAGGGTTAGGGTAGGGGTTAGGGTTAGGGTACGCGTTACGGTTAGGGTAGTTATTAAACCTATCCCACTCTCTAGATACCCCTTAGCACGTAAAGGAATATTATTTGGGAGTCCAGCCATGGAGAAGAGTTTAGACACTAAGATAATATAAGGAACACACACATTATAAAGAAATCACATTAGGATTCTCTTTTTAAGCTGTTCCTTAAAACACTAGTGCTTAGGAAATCTATTGGAGGCAGAAGCAGTCAAGGGTAGCCTAGGGTTAGGGTTGGGCTTAGGGTTAGGCTTAGGGTACGGCTTAGGGTATGGGTTCGGGGAGGGCTTCGGGTACGGCGTAGCGTATGGGTTAGGGTTAGGGTTAGGGTTAGTGTTAGGGTTAGGGCTCGGTTTAGGGTACGTGTTAGGGTTAGGGTAGGGGTTAGGGTTAGTGTACGTGTTAGGGTTAGGGTAGTAATTAAACCTATCCGACTCTCTAGATACCCCTTAGCACGTAAAGGAATATTATTTGGGGATCCAGCCATGGAAAAAAGTTTAGACACTAGGATAAGATATGGAACATACCCATTATAAAGAAATCACATTAGGATTCTCTTTTTAAGCTGTTCCTTAAAACACTAGTGCTTAGCAAATCTATTGGAGGCCGAAGCTTTCAAGGGTAGCCTAGGGTTAGGGTTAGGCTTAGGGTTAGGCTTAGGGTACGACTTAGGGTACGGTTTCCGGGAGGGCTTCGGGTACGGCGTAGGGTATGGGTTAGGGTTAGGGTTAGGGTTAGTGTTAGGGTTAGGGCTCGGTTTAGGTTACGGGTTAGGATTAGGGTACGTTTTAGTGTTAGGGTAGGGGTTAGGGTTAGGGTTAGGGTTAGGGTTAGGTTTAGGGTTAGTGTTAGAGTTACGGCTCGGTTTAGGGTACGGGATAGGATTAGGGTACGTGTTAGGGTTAGGGTAGTGGTTAGGGTTAGGGTACGTGTTAGGGTTAGGGTAGTTATTAATCCTATCCCAATCTCTAGATACCCCTTAGCACGTAAAGGAATATTATTTGGGGGTCCAGCCATGGAGAAGAGTTTAGACACTAAGATAAGATAAGGAACACACGTATTATAAAGAAATCACATTAGGATTCTCTTTTTAAGCTCTTCCTTAAAACACTAGTGCTTAGGAAATCTATTGGAGGCAGAAGCAGTCAAGGGTAGCCTAGGGTTAGGGATAGGCTTAGGGTTAGGCTTAGGTTAGGGCTTAGGGTACGGGTTCGGGGACGGCTTCGGGTACGGTGTAGGGTATGGGTTAGGGTTAGGGTTAGTGTTAGGGTTAGGGCTCGGTTTAGGGTACGGTTTAGGATTAGGTTACGTGTTAGGGTAAGGGTAGGGGTTAGGGTTAGTGTGCGTGTTAGGGTTAGGGTAGTTATTAAACCTATCCCACTCTCTAGATACCCCATAGCACGTAAAGCAATATTATTTGGGGGTCCAGCCATGGAGAAGAGTTTAGACACTAGGATAAGATAAGGAACACACCCATTATAAAGAAATCACATTAGGATTCTCTTTTTAAGGTGTTCCTTAAAACACTAGTGCATAGGAAATCTATTGGAGGCAGAAGCAGTCAAGGGTAGCCTAGAGTTAGGGTTAGGCTTAGGGTTAGGCTTAGGGTACGGCTTAGGGTACGGGTTCGGGGAGGGCTTCGGGTACGGCGTAGGGTATGGGTTAGGGTTAGAGTTAGGGTTAGTGTTAGGGTTAGGGCTCGGTTTAGGGTACAGGTTAGGATTAGGGTACGTGTTAGGGTTAGGGTAGGGGTTTGGTTTAGGGTACGCGTTAGGGTTAGGGTAGTTATTAAACCTATCCCACTCTCTAGATACCCCTTAGCACGTAAAGGAATATTATTTGGGGGTCCAGCCATGGAGAAGAATTTAGACACTAGGATAAGATAAGGAACACACCCATTATAAAGAAATCACATTAGGATTCTCTTTTTAAGCTGTTCCTTAAAACACTAGTGCTTAGGAAATCTATTGGAGGCAGAAGCAATCAAGGGTAGCCTAGGGTTAGGGTTAGGCTTAGGGTTAGGCTTAGGGTACGGCTTAGGGTACGGGTTCGGGGATGGCTTCGGGTACAGTGTAGGGTATGGGTTAGGGTTAGGGTTAGGGTTAGTGTTAGGGTTAGGGCTCGGTTTAGGTTCTGGGTTAGGATTAGGGTACGTGTTAGGGTTAGGGTAGTGGTTAGGGTTAGTGTACGTGTTAGGGTTAGGGTAGTGATTAAACCTATCCCACTCTCTAGATACCCCTTAGCACGTAAAGGAATATTATTTGGGGGTCCAGCCATGGAGAAAAGTTTAGACACTAGGATAAGATAAGGAACATACCCAATATAAAGAAATCACATTAGGATTCTCTTTTTATGCTGTTCCTTAAAACACTAGTGCTTAGGAAATCTATTGGAGGCAGAAGCTGTCAAGGGTAGCCTAGGGTTAGGTTTAGGCTTAGGGTTAGGTTTAGGGTACGGCTTAGGGTACAGGTTCGGGGAGGGGTTCGGATATGGCGTAGGGTATGAGTTAGGGTTAGGGTTAGCGTTAGGGTACGGCTTAGGTTTCGGGTTCTGGGAGGGGTTCGGGTACGGCGTAGGGTATGGGTTAGGGTTAGGGTTAGGGTTAGTGTTAGGGTTAGGGCTCGGTTTAGGCTATGGTTTAGGATTAGGGTACGTGTTAGGGTTAGGGTAGTGGTTAGGGTTAGTGTACGTGTTAGGGTTAGGGTAGTGATTAAACCTATCCCACTCTCTAGATACCCCTTAGCACGTAAAGGAATATTATTTGGGGGTCCAGCCATGGAGAAAAGTTTAGACACTAGGATAAGATAAGGAACATACCCATTATAAAGAAATCACATTAGGATTCTCTTTTTAAGCTGTTCCTTAAAACACTAGTGCTTAGGAAATCTATTGGAGGCAGAAGCTGTCAAGGGTAGCCTAGGGTTAGGGTTAGGCTTAGGGTTAGGCTTAGGGTACGGCTTAGGGTACGGTTTCGTGGAGGGCTTCTGGTACGGCGTAGGGTATGGCTTAGGGTTAGGGTTAGGGTTAGTGTTAGGGTTAGGGATCGGTTTAGGGTATTGGTTAGGATTAGGGTACGTGTTAGTGTTAGGGTAGGGGTTAGGGTTAGGGTACGCGTTAGGGTTAGTGTAGTTATTAAACCTATCCCACTCTCTATATACCCCTTAGCACGTAAAGGAATATTATTTGGGAGTCCAGCCATGGAGAAGAGTTTAGACACTAGGATAAGATAAGGAACACACCCATTATAAAGCAATCACATTAGGATTCTCTTTTTAAGCTGTTCCTTAAAACACTAGTGCTTAGGAAATCTATTGGAGGCAGAAGCAGTCAAGGGTAGCCTAGGGTTAGGGTTAGGCTTAGGGTTAGGCTTAGGGTACGGCTTAGGGTACGGGTTCGGGGAGGGCTTCGAGTACGGCGCAGGGTATGTGTTAGGGTTAGGGTTAGGGTTAGTGTTAGGGTTAGGGCTCGGTTTAGTGTACGGGATAGGATTAGGGTACGTCTTAGGGTTAGGGTAGGGGTTAGGGTTATGGTACGCGTTAGGGTTAGGGTAGTTATTAAACCTATCCAAGTCTCTAGATACCCCATAGCACGTAAAGGAATATTATTTGTGGGTCCAGCCATGGAGAAGAGTTTAGACACTAGGATAAGATAAGGAACACACCCATTATAAAGAAATCACATTAGGATTCTCTTTTTAAGCTGTTCCTTAGAACACTAGTGCTTAGGAAATCTATTGGAGGCAGAAGCAGTCAAGGGTAGCCTAGGGTTAGTGTTAGGCTTAGGGTTAGGCTTAGGGTACGGCTTAGGGTACGGGTCCGGGGAGGGCCTCGGGTACGGCGTAGGGTATGGCTTAGGGTTAGGGTTAGGGTTAGTGTTAGAGTAAGGGCTCGGTTTAGGGTACGGGTTAGGATTAGGGTACGTGTTAGGGTTAGGGTAGGGGTTAGGGTTAGGGTACTTGTTAGGGTTAGGGTAGTTATTAATCCTATCCCACTCTCTAGATACCCCTTAGCACGTAAAGGAATATTATTTGGGGGTCCAGCCATGGAGAAGAGTTTAGACACTAGGATAAGATAAGGAACACACCTATTATAAGGAAATCACATTAGGATTCTCTTTTTAAGCTCTTCCTTAAAACACTAGTGCTTAGGAAATCTATTGGAGGCAGAAGCAGTCAAGGGTAGCCTAGGGTTAGGGTTAGGCTTAGGGTTAGGCTTAGGGTAGGGCTTAGGGTACGGGTTCGGGGACGGCTTCGGGTACGGCGTAGGGTATGGGTTAGGGTTAGGGTTAGTGTTAGGGTTAGGGCTCGGTTTAGGGTATGGGTTAGGATTAGGGTACGTGTTAGGGTTAGGGTAGTTGTTAAACCTATCCCACTCTCTAGATACCCCTTAGCACGTAAAGGAATATTATTTCGGGGTCCAGCCATGGAGAAGAGTTTAGACACTAGGATAAGATAAGGAACACACCTATTATAAAGAAATCACATTAGGATTCTCTTTTTAAGCTCTTCCTTAAAACACTAGTGGTTAGGAAATCTATTGGAGGCAGAAGCAGTCAAGGGTAGCCTAGGGTTAGGGTTAGGCTTAGGGTTAGGCTTAGGGTACGGCTTAGGGTACAGGTTCGGGTAGGGCTTCGGGTACGGCGTAGGGTATGGGTTAGGTTTAGGGTTAGGGTTAGTGTTCGGGTTAGGGCTCTGTTTAGTGTACGGGATAGGATTAGGGTACGTCTTAGGGTTAGGGTAGGGGTTAGGGATAGGGTACGCTTTAGGGTTAGGGTAGTTATTAAACCTATCCCACTCTCTAGATACCCCTTAGCACGTAAAGGAATATTATTTGGGGGTCCTGCCACGGAGAAGAGTTTAGACACTAGGATAAGATAAGGACCACACCTATTATAAAGAAATCACATAAGGATTCTCTTTTTAAGCTCTTCCTTAAAACACTAGTGCTTAGGAAATCTATTGGGTGCAGAAGTAGTCAAGCGTAGCCTACGGTTAGGGTTAGGCTTAGGGTTAGGGTTAGGGTACGGCTTAGGGTACGGGTTCTGGGAGGGGTTCGGGTACGGCGTAGGGTATTGGTTAGTGTTAGGGTTAGGGTTAGTGATAGGTTTAGGGCTCGGTGTAGGGTATGGGTTAGGAGTAGGGTACGTGTTAGGGTTAGGGTAGTGGTTAGGGTTAGTGTACGTGTTAGGGTTAGGGTAGTAATTAAACCTATCCGACTCTCTAGATACCCCTTGGCACGTAAAGGAATATTATTTGGGGATCCAGCCATGGAAAAAAGTTTAGACACTAGGATAAGATATGGAACATACCCATTATAAAGAAATCACATTAGGATTCTCTTTTTAAGCTGTTCCTTAAAACACTAGTGCTTAGCAAATCTATTGGAGGCCGAAGCTTTCAAGGGTAGCCTAGGGTTAGGGTTAGGCTTAGGGTTAGGCTTAGGGTACGGCTTAGGGTACGGTTTCGGGGAGGGCTTCGGGTACGGCGTAGGGTATGGGTTAGGGTTAGGGTTAGGGTTAGTGTTAGGGTTAGGGCTCGGTTTAGGTTACGGGTTAGGATTAGGGTACGTTTTAGTGTTAGGGTAGGGGTTAGGGTTAGGGTTAGGGTTAGGGTTAGGTTTAGGGTTAGTGTTAGAGTTACGGCTCGGTTTAGGGTACGGGATAGGATTAGGGTACGTGTTAGGGTTAGGGTAGGGGTTAGGGTTAGGGTACGTGTTAGGGTTAGGGTAGTTATTAATCCTATCCCAATCTCTAGATACCCCTTAGCACGTAAAGGAATATTATTTGGGGGTCCAGCCATGGAGAAGAGTTTAGACACTAAGATAAGATAAGGAACACACGTATTATAAAGAAATCACATTAGGATTCTCTTTTTAAGCTCTTCCTTAAAACACTAGTGCTTAGGAAATCTATTGGAGGCAGAAGCAGTCAAGGGTAGCCTAGGGTTAGGGATAGGCTTAGGGTTAGGCTTAGGTTAGGGATTAGGGTACGGGTTCGGGGACGGCTTCGGGTACGGCGTAGGGTATGGGTTAGGGTTAGGGTTAGTGTTAGTGTTAGGGCTCGGTTTAGGGTACGGTTTAGGATTAGGTTACGTGTTAGGGTAAGGGTAGGGGTTAGGGTTAGTGTGCGTGTTAGGGTTAGGGTAGTTATTAAACCTATCCCACTCTCTAGATACCCCATAGCACGTAAAGCAATATTATTTGGGGGTCCAGCCATGGAGAAGAGTTTAGACACTAGGATAAGATAAGGAACACACCCATTATAAAGAAATCACATTAGGATTCTCTTTTTAAGGTGTTCCTTAAAACACTAGTGCATAGGAAATCTATTGGAGGCAGAAGCAGTCAAGGGTAGCCTAGAGTTAGGGTTAGGCGTAGGGTTAGGCTTAGGGTACGGCTTAGGGTACGGGTTCGGGGAGGGCTTCGGGTACGGCGTAGGGTATGGGTTAGGGTTAGAGTTAGGGTTAGTGTTAGGGTTAGGGCTCGGTTTAGGGTACAGGTTAGGATTAGGGTACGTGTTAGGGTTAGGGTAGGGGTTTGGGTTAGGGTACGCGTTAGGGTTAGGGTAGTTATTAAACCTATCCCACTCTCTAGATACCCTTTAGCACGTAAAGGAATATTATTTGGGGGTCCAGCCATGGAGAAGAATTTAGACACTAGGATAAGATAAGGAACACACCCATTATAAAGAAATCACATTAGGATTCTCTTTTTAAGCTGTTCCTTAAAACACTAGTGCTTAGGAAATCTATTGGAGGCAGAAGCAATCAAGGGTAGCCTAGGGTTAGGGTTAGGCTTAGGGTTAGGCTTAGGGTACGGCTTAGGGTACGGGTTCGGGGATGGCTTCGGGTACAGTGTAGGGTATGGGTTAGGGTTAGGGTTAGGGTTAGTGTTAGGGTTAGGGCTCGGTTTAGGTTCTGGGTTAGGATTAGGGTACGTGTTAGGGTTAGGGTAGTGGTTAGGGTTAGTGTACGTGTTAGGGTTAGGGTAGTGATTAAACCTATCCCACTCTCTAGATACCCCTTAGCACGTAAAGGAATATTATTTGGGGGTCCAGCCATGGAGAAAAGTTTAGACACTAGGATAAGATAAGGAACATACCCAATATAAAGAAATCACATTAGGATTCTCTTTTTATGCTGTTCCTTAAAACACTAGTGCTTAGGAAATCTATTGGAGGCAGAAGCTGTCAAGGGTAGCCTAGGGTTAGGTTTAGGCTTAGGGTTAGGTTTAGGGTACGGCTTAGGGTACGGGTTCGGGGAGGGGTTCGGATATGGCGTAGGGTATGAGTTAGGGTTAGGGTTAGCGTTAGGGTACGGCTTAGGTTTCGGGTTCTGGGAGGGGTTCGGGTACGGCGTAGGGTATGGGTTAGGGTTAGGGTTAGGGTTAGTGTTAGGGTTAGGGCTCGGTTTAGGCTATGGTTTAGGATTAGGGTACGTGTTAGGGTTAGGGTAGTGGTTAGGGTTAGTGTACGTGTTAGGGTTAGGGTAGTGATTAAACCTATCCCACTCTCTAGATACCCCTTAGCACGTAAAGGAATATTATTTGGGGGTCCAGCCATGGAGAAAAGTTTAGACACTAGGATAAGATAAGGAACATACCCATTATAAAGAAATCACATTAGGATTCTCTTTTTAAGCTGTTCCTTAAAACACTAGTGCTTAGGAAATCTATTGGAGGCAGAAGCTGTCAAGGGTAGCCTAGGGTTAGGGTTAGGCTTAGGGTTAGGCTTAGGGTACGGCTTAGGGTACGGTTTCGTGGAGGGCTTCTGGTACGGCGTAGGGTATGGCTTAGGGTTAGGGTTAGGGTTAGTGTTAGGGTTAGGGCTCGGTTTAGGGTATTGGTTAGGATTAGGGTACGTGTTAGTGTTAGGGTAGGGGTTAGGGTTAGGGTACGCGTTAGGGTTAGTGTAGTTATTAAACCTATCCCACTCTCTATATACCCCTTAGCACGTAAAGGAATATTATTTGGGAGTCCAGCCATGGAGAAGAGTTTAGACACTAGGATAAGATAAGGAACACACCCATTATAAAGCAATCACATTAGGATTCTCTTTTTAAGCTGTTCCTTAAAACACTAGTGCTTAGGAAATCTATTGGAGGCAGAAGCAGTCAAGGGTAGCCTAGGGTTAGGGTTAGGCTTAGGGTTAGGCTTAGGGTACGGCTTAGGGTACGGGTTCGGGGAGGGCTTCGAGTACGGCGCAGGGTATGTGTTAGGGTTAGGGTTAGGGTTAGTGTTAGGGTTAGGGCTCGGTTTAGTGTACGGGATAGGATTAGGGTACGTCTTAGGGTTAGGGTAGGGGTTAGGGTTATGGTACGCGTTAGGGTTAGGGTAGTTATTAAACCTATCCAAGTCTCTAGATACCCCATAGCACGTAAAGGAATATTATTTGTGGGTCCAGCCATGGAGAAGAGTTTAGACACTAGGATAAGATAAGGAACACACCCATTATAAAGAAATCACATTAGGATTCTCTTTTTAAGCTGTTCCTTAGAACACTAGTGCTTAGGAAATCTATTGGAGGCAGAAGCAGTCAAGGGTAGCCTAGGGTTAGTGTTAGGCTTAGGGTTAGGCTTAGGGTACGGCTTAGGGTACGGGTCCGGGGAGGGCCTCGGGTACGGCGTAGGGTATGGCTTAGGGTTAGGGTTAGGGTTAGTGTTAGAGTAAGGGCTCGGTTTAGGGTACGGGTTAGGATTAGGGTACGTGTTAGGGTTAGGGTAGGGGTTAGGGTTAGGGTACTTGTTAGGGTTAGGGTAGTTATTAATCCTATCCCACTCTCTAGATACCCCTTAGCACGTAAAGGAATATTATTTGGGGGTCCAGCCATGGAGAAGAGTTTAGACACTAGGATAAGATAAGGAACACACCTATTATAAGGAAATCACATTAGGATTCTCTTTTTAAGCTCTTCCTTAAAACACTAGTGCTTAGGAAATCTATTGGAGGCAGAAGCAGTCAAGGGTAGCCTAGGGTTAGGGTTAGGCTTAGGGTTAGGCTTAGGGTAGGGCTTAGGGTACGGGTTCGGGGACGGCTTCGGGTACGGCGTAGGGTATGGGTTAGGGTTAGGGTTAGTGTTAGGGTTAGGGCTCGGTTTAGGGTATGGGTTAGGATTAGGGTACGTGTTAGGGTTAGGGTAGTTATTAAACCTATCCCACTCTCTAGATACCCCTTAGCACGTAAAGGAATATTATTTCGGGGTCCAGCCATGGAGAAGAGTTTAGACACTAGGATAAGATAAGGAACACACCTATTATAAAGAAATCACATTAAGATTCTCTTTTTAAGCTCTTCCTTAAAACACTAGTGGTTAGGAAATCTATTGGAGGCAGAAGCAGTCAAGGGTAGCCTAGGGTTAGGGTTAGGCTTAGGGTTAGGCTTAGGGTACGGCTTAGGGTACAGGTTCGGGTAGGGCTTCGGGTACGGCGTAGGGTATGGGTTAGGTTTAGGGTTAGGGTTAGTGTTCGGGTTAGGGCTCTGTTTAGTGTACGGGATAGGATTAGGGTACGTCTTAGGGTTAGGGTAGGGGTTAGGGATAGGGTACGCTTTAGGGTTAGGGTAGTTATTAAACCTATCCCACTCTCTAGATACCCCTTAGCACGTAAAGGAATATTATTTGGGGGTCCTGCCACGGAGAAGAGTTTAGACACTAGGATAAGATAAGGACCACACCTATTATAAAGAAATCACATAAGGATTCTCTTTTTAAGCTCTTCCTTAAAACACTAGTGCTTAGGAAATCTATTGGGTGCAGAAGCAGTCAAGGGTAGCCTACGGTTAGGGTTAGGCTTAGGGTTAGGGTTAGGGTACGGCTTAGGGTACGGGTTCTGGGAGGGGTTCGGGTACGGCGTAGGGTATTGGTTAGTGTTAGGGTTAGGGTTAGTGATAGGTTTAGGGCTCGGTGTAGGGTATGGGTTAGGAGTAGGGTACGTGTTAGGGTTAGGGTAGTGGTTAGGGTTAGTGTACGTGTTAGGGTTAGGGTAGTAATTAAACCTATCCGACTCTCTAGATACCCCTTGGCACGTAAAGGAATATTATTTGGGGATCCAGCCATGGAAAAAAGTTTAGACACTAGGATAAGATATGGAACATACCCATTATAAAGAAATCACATTAGGATTCTCTTTTTAAGCTGTTCCTTAAAACACTAGTGCTTAGCAAATCTATTGGAGGCCGAAGCTTTCAAGGGTAGCCTAGGGTTAGGGTTAGGCTTAGGGTTAGGCTTAGGGTACGGCTTAGGGTACGGTTTCGGGGAGGGCTTCGGGTACGGCGTAGGGTATGGGTTAGGGTTAGGGTTAGGGTTAGTGTTAGGGTTAGGGCTCGGTTTAGGTTACGGGTTAGGATTAGGGTACGTTTTAGTGTTAGGGTAGGGGTTAGGGTTAGGGTTAGGGTTAGGGTTAAGTTTAGGGTTAGTGTTAGAGTTACGGCTCGGTTTAGGGTACGGGATAGGATTAGGGTACGTGTTAGGGTTAGGGTAGGGGTTAGGGTTAGGGTACGTGTTAGGGTTAGGGTAGTTATTAATCCTATCCCAATCTCTAGATACCCCTTAGCACGTAAAGGAATATTATTTGGGGGTCCAGCCATGGAGAAGAGTTTAGACACTAAGATAAGATAAGGAACACACGTATTATAAAGAAATCACATTAGGATTCTCTTTTTAAGCTCTTCCTTAAAACACTAGTGCTTAGGAAATCTATTGGAGGCAGAAGCAGTCAAGGGTAGCCTAGGGTTAGGGATAGGCTTAGGGTTAGGCTTAGGTTAGGGCTTAGGGTACGGGTTCGGGGACGGCTTCGGGTACGGCGTAGGGTATGGGTTAGGGTTAGGGTTAGTGTTAGTGTTAGGGCTCGGTTTAGGGTACGGTTTAGGATTAGGTTACGTGTTAGGGTAAGGGTAGGGGTTAGGGTTAGTGTGCGTGTTAGGGTTAGGGTAGTTATTAAACCTATCCCACTCTCTAGATACCCCATAGCACGTAAAGCAATATTATTTGGGGGTCCAGCCATGGAGAAGAGTTTAGACACTAGGATAAGATAAGGAACACACCCATTATAAAGAAATCACATTAGGATTCTCTTTTTAAGGTGTTCCTTAAAACACTAGTGCATAGGAAATCTATTGGAGGCAGAAGCAGTCAAGGGTAGCCTAGAGTTAGGGTTAGGCGTAGGGTTAGGCTTAGGGTACGGCTTAGGGTACGGGTTCGGGGAGGGCTTCGGGTACGGCGTAGGGTATGGGTTAGGGTTAGAGTTAGGGTTAGTGTTAGGGTTAGGGCTCGGTTTAGGGTACAGGTTAGGATTAGGGTACGTGTTAGGGTTAGGGTAGGGGTTTGGGTTAGGGTACGCGTTAGGGTTAGGGTAGTTATTAAACCTATCCCACTCTCTAGATACCCTTTAGCACGTAAAGGAATATTATTTGGGGGTCCAGCCATGGAGAAGAATTTAGACACTAGGATAAGATAAGGAACACACCCATTATAAAGAAATCACATTAGGATTCTCTTTTTAAGCTGTTCCTTAAAACACTAGTGCTTAGGAAATCTATTGGAGGCAGAAGCAATCAAGGGTAGCCTAGGGTTAGGGTTAGGCTTAGGGTTAGGCTTAGGGTACGGCTTAGGGTACGGGTTCGGGGATGGCTTCGGGTACAGTGTAGGGTATGGGTTAGGGTTAGGGTTAGGGTTAGTGTTAGGGTTAGGGCTCGGTTTAGGTTCTGGGTTAGGATTAGGGTACGTGTTAGGGTTAGGGTAGTGGTTAGGGTTAGTGTACGTGTTAGGGTTAGGGTAGTGATTAAACCTATCCCACTCTCTAGATACCCCTTAGCACGTAAAGGAATATTATTTGGGGGTCCAGCCATGGAGAAAAGTTTAGACACTAGGATAAGATAAGGAACATACCCAATATAAAGAAATCACATTAGGATTCTCTTTTTATGCTGTTCCTTAAAACACTAGTGCTTAGGAAATCTATTGGAGGCAGAAGCTGTCAAGGGTAGCCTAGGGTTAGGTTTAGGCTTAGGGTTAGGTTTAGGGTACGGCTTAGGGTACGGGTTCGGGGAGGGGTTCGGATATGGCGTAGGGTATGAGTTAGGGTTAGGGTTAGCGTTAGGGTACGGCTTAGGTTTCGGGTTCTGGGAGGGGTTCGGGTACGGCGTAGGGTATGGGTTAGGGTTAGGGTTAGGGTTAGTGTTAGGGTTAGGGCTCGGTTTAGGCTATGGTTTAGGATTAGGGTACGTGTTAGGGTTAGGGTAGTGGTTAGGGTTAGTGTACGTGTTAGGGTTAGGGTAGTGATTAAACCTATCCCACTCTCTAGATACCCCTTAGCACGTAAAGGAATATTATTTGGGGGTCCAGCCATGGAGAAAAGTTTAGACACTAGGATAAGATAAGGAACATACCCATTATAAAGAAATCACATTAGGATTCTCTTTTTAAGCTGTTCCTTAAAACACTAGTGCTTAGGAAATCTATTGGAGGCAGAAGCTGTCAAGGGTAGCCTAGGGTTAGGGTTAGGCTTAGGGTTAGGCTTAGGGTACGGCTTAGGGTACGGTTTCGTGGAGGGCTTCTGGTACGGCGTAGGGTATGGCTTAGGGTTAGGGTTAGGGTTAGTGTTAGGGTTAGGGCTCGGTTTAGGGTATTGGTTAGGATTAGGGTACGTGTTAGTGTTAGGGTAGGGGTTAGGGTTAGGGTACGCGTTAGGGTTAGTGTAGTTATTAAACCTATCCCACTCTCTATATACCCCTTAGCACGTAAAGGAATATTATTTGGGAGTCCAGCCATGGAGAAGAGTTTAGACACTAGGATAAGATAAGGAACACACCCATTATAAAGCAATCACATTAGGATTCTCTTTTTAAGCTGTTCCTTAAAACACTAGTGCTTAGGAAATCTATTGGAGGCAGAAGCAGTCAAGGGTAGCCTAGGGTTAGGGTTAGGCTTAGGGTTAGGCTTAGGGTACGGCTTAGGGTACGGGTTCGGGGAGGGCTTCGAGTACGGCGCAGGGTATGTGTTAGGGTTAGGGTTAGGGTTAGTGTTAGGGTTAGGGCTCGGTTTAGTGTACGGGATAGGATTAGGGTACGTCTTAGGGTTAGGGTAGGGGTTAGGGTTATGGTACGCGTTAGGGTTAGGGTAGTTATTAAACCTATCCAAGTCTCTAGATACCCCATAGCACGTAAAGGAATATTATTTGTGGGTCCAGCCATGGAGAAGAGTTTAGACACTAGGATAAGATAAGGAACACACCCATTATAAAGAAATCACATTAGGATTCTCTTTTTAAGCTGTTCCTTAGAACACTAGTGCTTAGGAAATCTATTGGTGGCAGAAGCAGTCAAGGGTAGCCTAGGGTTAGTGTTAGGCTTAGGGTTAGGCTTAGGGTACGGCTTAGGGTACGGGTCCGGGGAGGGCCTCGGGTACGGCGTAGGGTATGGCTTAGGGTTAGGGTTAGGGTTAGTGTTAGAGTAAGGGCTCGGTTTAGGGTACGGGTTAGGATTAGGGTACGTGTTAGGGTTAGGGTAGGGGTTAGGGTTAGGGTACTTGTTAGGGTTAGGGTAGTTATTAATCCTATCCCACTCTCTAGATACCCCTTAGCACGTAAAGGAATATTATTTGGGGGTCCAGCCATGGAGAAGAGTTTAGACACTAGGATAAGATAAGGAACACACCTATTATAAGGAAATCACATTAGGATTCTCTTTTTAAGCTCTTCCTTAAAACACTAGTGCTTAGGAAATCTATTGGAGGCAGAAGCAGTCAAGGGTAGCCTAGGGTTAGGGTTAGGCTTAGGGTTAGGCTTAGGGTAGGGCTTAGGGTACGGGTTCGGGGACGGCTTCGGGTACGGCGTAGGGTATGGGTTAGGGTTAGGGTTAGTGTTAGGGTTAGGGCTCGGTTTAGGGTATGGGTTAGGATTAGGGTACGTGTTAGGGTTAGGGTAGTTATTAAACCTATCCCACTCTCTAGATACCCCTTAGCACGTAAAGGAATATTATTTCGGGGTCCAGCCATGGAGAAGAGTTTAGACACTAGGATAAGATAAGGAACACACCTATTATAAAGAAATCACATTAAGATTCTCTTTTTAAGCTCTTCCTTAAAACACTAGTGGTTAGGAAATCTATTGGAGGCAGAAGCAGTCAAGGGTAGCCTAGGGTTAGGGTTAGGCTTAGGGTTAGGCTTAGGGTACGGCTTAGGGTACAGGTTCGGGTAGGGCTTCGGGTACGGCGTAGGGTATGGGTTAGGTTTAGGGTTAGGGTTAGTGTTCGGGTTAGGGCTCTGTTTAGTGTATGGGATAGGATTAGGGTACGTCTTAGGGTTAGGGTAGGGGTTAGGGATAGGGTACGCTTTAGGGTTAGGGTAGTTATTAAACCTATCCCACTCTCTAGATACCCCTTAGCACGTAAAGGAATATTATTTGGGGGTCCTGCCACGGAGAAGAGTTTAGACACTAGGATAAGATAAGGACCACACCTATTATAAAGAAATCACATAAGGATTCTCTTTTTAAGCTCTTCCTTAAAACACTAGTGCTTAGGAAATCTATTGGGTGCAGAAGCAGTCAAGGGTAGCCTACGGTTAGGGTTAGGCTTAGGGTTAGGGTTAGGGTACGGCTTAGGGTACGGGTTCTGGGAGGGGTTCGGGTACGGCGTAGGGTATTGGTTAGTGTTAGGGTTAGGGTTAGTGATAGGTTTAGGGCTCGGTGTAGGGTATGGGTTAGGAGTAGGGTACGTGTTAGGGTTAGGGTAGTGGTTAGGGTTAGTGTACGTGTTAGGGTTAGGGTAGTAATTAAACCTATCCGACTCTCTAGATACCCCTTGGCACGTAAAGGAATATTATTTGTGGATCCAGCCATGGAAAAAAGTTTAGACACTAGGATAAGATATGGAACATACCCATTATAAAGAAATCACATTAGGATTCTCTTTTTAAGCTGTTCCTTAAAACACTAGTGCTTAGCAAATCTATTGGAGGCCGAAGCTTTCAAGGGTAGCCTAGGGTTAGGGTTAGGCTTAGGGTTAGGCTTAGGGTACGGCTTAGGGTACGGTTTCGGGGAGGGCTTCGGGTACGGCGTAGGGTATGGGTTAGGGTTAGGGTTAGGGTTAGTGTTAGGGTTAGGGCTCGGTTTAGGTTACGGGTTAGGATTAGGGTACGTTTTAGTGTTAGGGTAGGGGTTAGGGTTAGGGTTAGGGTTAGGGTTAGGTTTAGGGTTAGTGTTAGAGTTACGGCTCGGTTTAGGGTACGGGATAGGATTAGGGTACGTGTTAGGGTTAGGGTAGGGGTTAGGGTTAGGGTACGTGTTAGGGTTAGGGTAGTTATTAATCCTATCCCAATCTCTAGATACCCCTTAGCACGTAAAGGAATATTATTTGGGGGTCCAGCCATGGAGAAGAGTTTAGACACTAAGATAAGATAAGGAACACACGTATTATAAAGAAATCACATTAGGATTCTCTTTTTAAGCTCTTCCTTAAAACACTAGTGCTTAGGAAATCTATTGGAGGCAGAAGCAGTCAAGGGTAGCCTAGGGTTAGGGATAGGCTTAGGGTTAGGCTTAGGTTAGGGCTTAGGGTACGGGTTCGGGGACGGCTTCGGGTACGGCGTAGGGTATGGGTTAGGGTTAGGGTTAGTGTTAGTGTTAGGGCTCGGTTTAGGGTACGGTTTAGGATTAGGTTACGTGTTAGGGTAAGGGTAGGGGTTAGGGTTAGTGTGCGTGTTAGGGTTAGGGTAGTTATTAAACCTATCCCACTCTCTAGATACCCCATAGCACGTAAAGCAATATTATTTGGGGGTCCAGCCATGGAGAAGAGTTTAGACACTAGGATAAGATAAGGAACACACCCATTATAAAGAAATGACATTAGGATTCTCTTTTTAAGGTGTTCCTTAAAACACTAGTGCATAGGAAATCTATTGGAGGCAGAAGCAGTCAAGGGTAGCCTAGAGTTAGGGTTAGGCGTAGGGTTAGGCTTAGGGTACGGCTTAGGGTACGGGTTCGGGGAGGGCTTCGGGTACGGCGTAGGGTATGGGTTAGGGTTAGAGTTAGGGTTAGTGTTAGGGTTAGGGCTCGGTTTAGGGTACAGGTTAGGATTAGGGTACGTGTTAGGGTTAGGGTAGGGGTTTGGGTTAGGGTACGCGTTAGGGTTAGGGTAGTTATTAAACCTATCCCACTCTCTAGATACCCTTTAGCACGTAAAGGAATATTATTTGGGGGTCCAGCCATGGAGAAGAATTTAGACACTAGGATAAGATAAGGAACACACCCATTATAAAGAAATCACATTAGGATTCTCTTTTTAAGCTGTTCCTTAAAACACTAGTGCTTAGGAAATCTATTGGAGGCAGAAGCAATCAAGGGTAGCCTAGGGTTAGGGTTAGGCTTAGGGTTAGGCTTAGGGTACGGCTTAGGGTACGGGTTCGGGGATGGCTTCGGGTACAGTGTAGGGTATGGGTTAGGGTTAGGGTTAGGGTTAGTGTTAGGGTTAGGGCTCGGTTTAGGTTCTGGGTTAGGATTAGGGTACGTGTTAGGGTTAGGGTAGTGGTTAGGGTTAGTGTACGTGTTAGGGTTAGGTTAGTGATTAAACCTATCCCACTCTCTAGATACCCCTTAGCACGTAAAGGAATATTATTTGGGGGTCCAGCCATGGAGAAAAGTTTAGACACTAGGATAAGATAAGGAACATACCCAATATAAAGAAATCACATTAGGATTCTCTTTTTATGCTGTTCCTTAAAACACTAGTGCTTAGGAAATCTATTGGAGGCAGAAGCTGTCAAGGGTAGCCTAGGGTTAGGTTTAGGCTTAGGGTTAGGTTTAGGGTACGGCTTAGGGTACGGGTTCGTGGAGGGGTTCGGATATGGCGTAGGGTATGAGTTACGGTTAGGGTTAGCGTTAGGGTACGGCTTAGGTTTCGGGTTCTGGGAGGGGTTCGGGTACGGCGTAGGGTATGGGTTAGGGTTAGGGTTAGGGTTAGTGTTAGGATTAGGGCTCGGTTTAGGCTATGGTTTAGGATTAGGGTACGTGTTAGGGTTAGGGTAGTGGTTAGGGTTAGTGTACGTGTTAGGGTTAGGGTAGTGATTAAACCTATCCCACTCTCTAGATACCCCTTAGCACGTAAAGGAATATTATTTGGGGGTCCAGCCATGGAGAAAAGTTTAGACACTAGGATAAGATAAGGAACATACCCATTATAAAGAAATCACATTAGGATTCTCTTTTTAAGCTGTTCCTTAAAACACTAGTGCTTAGGAAATCTATTGGAGGCAGAAGCTGTCAAGGGTAGCCTAGGGTTAGGGTTAGGCTTAGGGTTAGGCTTAGGGTACGGCTTAGGGTACGGTTTCGGGGAGGGCTTCTGGTACGGCGTAGGGTATGGGTTAGGGTTAGGGTTAGGGTTAGTGTTAGGGTTAGGGCTCGGTTTAGTGTACGGGATAGGATTAGGGTACGTCTTAGGGTTAGGGTAGGGGTTAGGGTTAGGGTACGCGTTAGGGTTAGGGTAGTTATTAAACCTATCCAAGTCTCTAGATACCCCATAGCACGTAAAGGAATATTATTTGTGGGTCCAGCCATGGAGAAGAGTTTAGACACTAGGATAAGATAAGGAACACACCCATTATAAAGAAATCACATTAGGATTCTCTTTTTAAGCTGTTCCTTAGAACACTAGTGCTTAGGAAATCTATTGGAGGCAGAAGCAGTCAAGGGTAGCCTAGGGTTAGTGTTAGGCTTAGGGTTAGGCTTAGGGTACGGCTTAGGGTACGGGTCCGGGGAGGGCCTCGGGTACGGCGTAGGGTATGGCTTAGGGTTAGGGTTAGGTTTAGTGTTAGAGTAAGGGCTCGGTTTAGGGTACGGGTTAGGATTAGGGTATGTGTTAGGGTTAGGGTAGGGGTTAGGGTTAGGGTACGTGTTAGGGTTAGGGTAGTTATTAATCCTATCCCACTCTCTAGATACCCCTTAGCACGTAAAGGAATATTATTTGGGGGTCCAGCCATGGAGAAGAGTTTAGACACTAGGATAAGATAAGGAACACACCTATTATAAGGAAATCACATTAGGATTCTCTTTTTAAGCTCTTCCTTAAAACACTAGTGCTTAGGAAATCTATTGGAGGCAGAAGCAGTCAAGGGTAGCCTAGGGTTAGGGTTAGGCTTAGGGTTAGGCTTAGGGTAGGGCTTAGGGTACGGGTTCGGGGACGGCTTCGGGTACGGCGTAGGGTATGGGTTAGGGTTAGGGTTAGTGTTAGGGTTAGGGCTCGGTTTAGGGTATGGGTTAGGATTAGGGTACGTGTTAGGGTTAGGGTAGTGGTTAGGGTTAGTGTACGTGTTAGGGTTAGGGTAATGATTAAACCTATCCCACTCTCTAGATACCCCTTAGCACGTAAAGGAATATTAATTGGGGGTCCAGCCATGGAGAAAAGTTTAGACACTAGGATAAGATAAGGAACATACCCATTATAAAGAAATCACATTAGGATTCTCTTTTTAAGCTGTTCCTTAAAACACTAGTGCTTAGGAAATCTATTGGAGGCAGAAGCTGTCAAGGGTAGCCTAGGGTTAGGGTTAGGCTTAGGGTTAGGCTTAGGGTACGGCGTAGGGTATGGTTTCGGGGAGGGCTTCGGGTACGGCGTAGGGTATGGGTTAGGGTTAGGGTTAGGGTTAGTGTTAGGGTTAGGGCTCGGTTTAGGGTATTGGTTAAGATTAGGGTACGTGTTAGGGTTAGGGTAGGGGTTAGGGTTAGGGTACGCCTTAGGGTTAGGGTAGTTATTAAACCTATCCCACTCTCTAGATACCCCTTAGCACGTAAAGGAATATTATTTGGGGGTCCAGCCATGGAGAAGAGTTTAGACACTAGGATAAGATAAGGAACACACTTATTATAAAGAAATCACATTAGGATTCTCTTTTTAAGCTCTTCCTTAAAACACTAGTGCTTAGGAAATCTATTGGAGGCAGAAGCAGTCAAGGGTAGCCTAGGGTTAGGGTTAGGCTTAGGGTTAGGCTTAGGGTACGGCTTAGGGTACAGGTTCGGGGAGGGTTTCGGGTACGGCGTAGGGTATGGGTTAGGTTTAGGGTTAGGGTTAGTGTTAGGGTTAGGGCTCTGTTTAGGGTACGGGATAGGATTAGGGTACGTGTTAGGGTTAGGTTAGGGGTTAGGGATAGGGTACGCTTTAGGGTTAGGGTAGTTATTAAAACTATCCCAGTCTCTAGATACCCCTTAGCACGTAAAGGAATATTATTTGGGGGTCCAGCCATGGAGAAGAGTTTAGACACTAGGATAAGATAAGGAACACACCCATTATAAAGAAATCACATTAGGATTCTCTTTTTAAGCTGTTCCTTAAAACACTAGTGCTTAGGAAATCTATTGGAGGCAGAAGCAGTCAAGGGTAGCCTAGGGTTAGGGTTAGGCTTAGGGTTAGGCTTAGGGTACGACTTAGGGTACCGGTTCGGGGACGGCTTCGGGTACGGCGGAGGGTATGGCTTAGGGTTACGTTAGGTTTAGTGTTAGGGTTAGGGCTCGGTTTAGGGTACGGGTTAGGATTAGGGTACGTGTTAGGGTTAGGGTAGGGGTTAGGGTTAGGGTACATGTTAGGGTTAGGTTAGTTATTAATCCTATCCCACTCTCTAGATACCCCTTAGCACGTAAAGGAATATTATTTGGGGGTCCAACCACGGAGAAGAGTTTAGACACTAAGATAATATAAGGAACACACACATTATAAAGAAATCACATTAGGATTCCCTTTTTAAGCTGTTCCTTAAAACACTAGTGCTTAGGAAATCTATTGGAGGCAGAAGCAGTCAAGGGTAGCCTAGGGTTAGGGTTAGGCTTAGGTTTAGGCTTAGGGTACGGCGTAGGGTATGGTTTCGGGGAGGGGTTCGTGTACGGCGGAGGGTATGGATTAGGGTTAGGGTTTGGGTTAGTGTTAGGTTTAGGGCTCCGTTTAGGATACGGGTTAGGTTTAGGGTACGTGTTAGGGTTAGGGTAAGGGTTAGGGTTAGGGTACGCGTTAGGGTTAGGGTAGTTATTAAACCTATCCCACTCTCTAGATACCCCTTAGCACGTAAAGGAATATTATTTGGTGGTCCAGCCATGGAGAAGATTTTAGACACTAGGATAAGATAAGGAACACACCTATTATAAAGAAATCACATTAGGATTCTCTTTTTAAGCTCTTCCTTAAAACACTAGTGCTTAGTAAATCTATTGGAGGCAGAAGCAGTCAAGGGTAGCCTAGGGTTAGGGTTAGGCTTAGGGTTAGGCTTAGGGTACGGCTTAGGGTACGGGTTCGGGGACGGCTTCGGGTATGGCGTAGGGTATGGGTTAGGGTTAGGGTTAGGGTTAGTGTTAGGGTTAGGGCTCGGTTTAGGGTATTGGTTAGGATTAGGGTACGTGTTAGTGTTAGGGTAGGGGTTAGGGTTAGGGTATGCGTTAGGGATAGGGTAGTTATTAAACCTATCCCAGTCTCTAGATACCCCATAGCACGTAAAGGAATATTATTTGTGGGTCCAGCCATGGAGAAGAGTTTAGACACTAGGATAAGATAAGGAACACACCCATTATAAAGCAATCACATTAGGATTCTCTTTTTAAGCTGTTCCTTAAAACACTAGTGCTTAGGAAATCTATTGGAGGCAGAAGCAGTCAAGGGTAGCCTAGGGTTAGGGTTAGGCTTAGGGTTAGGCTTAGGGTACGGCTTAGGGTACGGGTTCGGGGAGGGCCTCGGGTACGGCGTAGGGTATGGCTTAGGGTTAGGGTTAGGGTTAGTGTTAGAGTTAGGGCTCGGTTTAGGGTACGGGTTAGGATTAGGGTACGTGTTAGGGTTAGGGTAGGGGTTAGGGTTAGGGTACGTGTTAGGGTTAGGGTAGTTATTAATCCTATCCCACTCTCTAGATACCCCTTAGCACGTAAAGGAATATTATTTGGGGGTCCAGCCATGGAGAAGAGTTTAGCCACTAGGATAAGATAAGGAACACACCTATTATAAAGAAATCACATTAGGATTCTCTTTTTAAGCTCTTCCTTAAAACACTAGTGCTTAGGAAATCTATTGGAGGCAGAAGCAGTCAAGGGTAGCCTAGGTTTAGGGTTAGGCTTAGGGTTAGGCTTAGGGTAGGGCTTAGGGTACGGGTTTGGGGACGGCTTCGGGTACGGCGTAGGGTATGGGTTAGGGTCAGGGTTAGTGTTAGGGTTAGGGCTCGGTTTAGGGTACGGTTTAGGATTAGGTTACGTGTTAGGGTTAGGGTAGGGGTTAGGGTTAGTGTACGTGTTAGGGTTAGGGTAGTTATTAAACCTATCCCACTCTCTAGATACCCCATAGCACGTAAAGCAATATTATTTGGGGGTCCAGCCATGGAGAAGAGTTTAGACACTAGGAAAAGATAAGGAACACACCCATTATAAAGAAATCACATTAGGATTCTCTTTTTAAGGTGTTCCTTAAAACACTAGTGCATAGGAAATCTATTGGAGGCAGAAGCAGTCAAGGGTATCCTAGGGGTAGGGCTAGGCTTAGGGTTAGGCTTAGGGTACGGCTTAGGGTATGGGTTCGGGGAGGGCTTCGGGTACGGCGTAGGGTATGGGTTAGGGTTAGAGTTAGGGTTAGTGTTAGGGTTAGGGCTCGGTTTAGGGTACAGTTTAGGATTAGGGAACGTGTTAGGGTTAGGGTATGGGTTTGGTTTAGGGTACGCGTTAGGGTTAGGGTAGTTATTAAACCTATCCCACTCTCTAGATACCCCTTAGCACGTAAAGCAATATTATTTGGGGGTCCATCCATGGAGAAGAGTTTAGACACTAAGATAATATAATGAACACACACATTATAAAGAAATCACATTAGGATTCTCTTTTTAAGCTGTTCCTTAAAACACTAGTGCTTAGGAAATCTATTGGAGGCAGAAGCAGTCAAGGGTAGCCTAGGGTTAGTGTTAGGCTTGGGGTTAGGCTTAGGGTACGGCTTAGGGTACGGGTTCGGGGAGGGGTTCGGGTACGGCGGAGGGTATGGGTTAGGGTTAGGGTTTGGGTTAGTGTTAGGGTTAGGGCTCCGCTTAGGATACGGGTTAGGATTAGGGTACGTGTTAGGGTTAGGTTAGGGGTTAGGGTTAGGGTACGCGTTAGGGTTAGGGTAGTTATTAAACCTATCCCACTCTGTAGATACCCCTTAGCACGTAAAGGAATATTATTTGGGGGTCCAGCCATGGAGAAGAGTTTAGACCCTAGGATAAGATAAGGAACACACCTATTATAAAGAAATCACATAAGGATTCTCTTTTTAAGCTCTTCCTTAAAACACTAGTGCTTAGGAAATCTACTGGAGGCAGAAGCAGTCAAGGGTAGCCTAGGGTTAGGGTTAGGCTTAGGGTTAGTGTTAGGGTACGGCTTAGGGTACAGGTTCTGGGAGGGTTTCGGGTACGGCGTAGGGTATGGGTTAGGGTTAGGGTACGGCTTAGGGTACGGGTTCTGGGAGGGGTTCGGGTACGGCGTAGGGTATGGGTTAGGGTTAGGGTTAGGGTTAGTGTTAGGTTTAGGCCTCGGTTTAGGGTATGGGTTAGGATTAGGGTACGTGTTAGGGTTAGGGTAGTGGTTAGGGTTAGTGTACGTGTTAGGGTTAGGGTAGTGATTAAACCTATCCCACTCTCTAGATACCCCTTAGCACGTAAAGGAATATTATTTGGGGGTCCAGCCACGGAGAAGGGTTTAGAAACTAAGATAATATAAGGAACACACACATTATAAAGAAATCACATTAGGATTCCCTTTTTAAGCTGTTCCTTAAAACACTAGTGCTTAGGAAATCTATTGGAGGCAGAAGCTTTCAAGGGTAGCCTAGGGTTAGGGTTAGGCTTAGGGTTAGGCTTAGGGTACAGCTTAGGGTACGGGTTCGGGGAGGGGTTCGTGTACGGCGGAGGGTATGGGTTAGGGTTAGGGTTTGGGTTAGTGTTAGGGTTAGGGCTCCGTTTAGGATACGGGTTAGGATTAGGGTACGTGTTAGGGTTAGGGTAGGGGTCAGGGTTAGGGTACGCGTTAGGGTTAGGGTAGTTATTAAACCTATCCCACTCTCTAGATACCCCTTAGCACGTAAAGCAATATTATTTGGGGGTCCAGCCATGGAGAAGAGTTTAGACACTAGGATAAGATAAGGAACACACCTATTATAAAGAAATCACATCAGGATTCTCTTTTTAAGCTCTTCCTTAAAACACTAGTGCTTAGGAAATCTATTGGAGGCAGAAGCAGTCAAGGGTAGCCTACGGTTAGGGTTAGGCTTAGGGTTAGGCTTAGGGTACGGCTTAGGGTACGGGTTCGGGGAGGGCTTCGGGTACGGCGTAGGGTATGGCTTAGGGTTAGGGTTAGGGTTAGTGTTAGGTTTAGGGCTCGGTTTAAGGTATGGGTTAGGATTAGGGTACGTGTTAGGGTTAGGGTAGTGGTTAGGGTTAGTGTATGTGTTAGGGTTAGGGTAGTGATTAAACCTATCCCACACTCTAGATACCCCTTAGCACGTAAAGGAATATTATTTGGGGGTCCAGCTATGGAGAAAAGTTTAGACACTAGGATAAGATACGGAACATACCCATTATAAAGAAATCACATTAGGATTCTCTTTTTAAGCTGTTCCTTAAAACACTAGTGCTTAGGAAATCTATTGGAGACAGAAGCTTTCAAGGGTAGCCTAGGGTTAGGGTTAGGCTTAGGGTTAGGCTTAGTGTACGGCTTAGGGTACGGTTTCGGGGAGGGGTTCGTGTACGGCGTAGGGCATGGCTTAGGATTAGGGTTACGGTTAGTGTTAGGGTTAGGGCTCCGTTTAGGATACGGGTTAGGATTACGGTACGTGTTAGGGTTAGGGTAGGAGTTAGGGTTAGGGTACGCGTTAGGGTTAGGGTAGTTATTAAACCTATCCCACTCTCTAGATACCCCTTAGCACGTAAAGGAATATTATTTGGGGGTCCAGCCATGGAGAAGAGTTTAGACACTAGGATAAGATAAGGAACACACCTATTATAAAGAAATCACATAAGGATTCTCTTTTTAAGCTCTTCCTTAAAACACTAGTGCTTAGCAAATCTATTGGAGGCAGAAGCAGTCAAGGGTAGCCTAGGGTTAGGGTTAGGCTTAGGGTTAGGTTTAGGATACGGCTTAGGGTACGGGTTCGGGGAGGGATTCGGATATGGCGTAGGGTATGAGTTAGGGTTAGGGTTAGGGATAGGGTACGGCCTAGGTTACGGCTTCTGGGAGGGGTTCGGGTACGGCGTACGGTAAGGGTTAGGGTTAGGGTTAGGTTTAGTGTTAGGGTTAGGGCTCGGTTTAGGCTATGGGTTAGGATTAGGGTACGTGTTAGGGTTAGGGTAGTGGTTAAACCTATCCCACTATCTAGATACCCCTTAGCACGTAAAGGAATATTATTTGGGGGTCCAGCCATGGAGAAAAGTTTAGACACTAGGATAAGATAAGGAACATACCCATTATAAAGAAATCACATTAGGATTCTCTTTTTAAGCTGTTCCTTAAAACACTAGTGCTTAGGAAATCTATTGGAGGCAGAAGCAGTCAAGGGTAGCCTAGGGTTAGGGTTAGGCTTAGGGTTAGGCTTACGGTACGGCTTAGGGTACGGGTTCGGGGATGGCTTCGGGTACAGTGTAGGGTATGGGTTAGGGTTAGGGTTAGGGTTAGTGTTAGGGTTAGGGCTCGGTTTAGGGTCTGGGTTAGGATTAGGGTACGTGTTAAGGTTAGGGTAGTGGTTAGGGTTAGTGTACGTGTTAGGGTTAGGGTAGTGATTAAACCTATCCCACTCTCTAGGTACCCCTTAGCACGTAAAGGAATATTATTTGGGGGTCCAGCCATGGAGAAAAGTTTAGACACTAGGATAAGATAAGGAACATACCCAATATAAAGAAATCACATTAGGATTCTCTTTTTAAGCTATTCCTTAAAACACTAGTGCTTAGGAAATCTATTGGAGGCCGAAGCTGTCAAGGGTAGCCTAAGGTTAGGGTTAGGCTTAGGGTTAGGTTTAGGATACGGCTTAGGGTACGGGTTCGGGGAGGGATTCGGATATGGCGTAGGGTATGAGTTAGGGTTAGGGTTAGGGAGAGGGTACGGCCTAGGGTACGGCTTCTGGGAGGGGTTCGGGTACGGCGTAGGGTATGGGTTAGTGTTAGGGTTAGGGTTAGTGTTAGGGTTAGGGCTCGGTTTAGGCTATGGGTTGGGATTAGGGTACGTGTTAGGGTTAGGGTAGTGGTTAGGGTTAGTGTACCTATTAGGGTTAGGGTAGTGATTAAACCTATCCCACTCTCTAGATACCCCTTAGCACGTAAAGGAATATTATTTGGGGGTCCAGCCATGGAGAAAAGTTTAGACACTAGCATAAGATAAGGAACATACCCATTATAAAGAAATCACATTAGGATTCTCTTTTTAAGCTGTTCCTTAAAACACTAGTGCTTAGGAAATCTATTGGAGGCAGAAGCTGTCAAGGGTAGCCTAGGGATAGGGTTAGGCTTAGGGTTAGGCTTAGGGTACGGCTTAGGGTACGGGTTCGGGGAGGGGTTCGTGTACGGCGGAGGGTATGGGTTAGGGTTAGGGTTTGGGTTAGTGTTAGGGTTAGGGCTCCGTTTAGGATACGGATTAGTATTAGGGTACGTGTTAGGGTTAGGGTAGGGGTTAGGGTTAGGGTAAGCGTTAGGGTTAGGGTAGTTATTAAACCTATCCCACTCTCTAGATACCCCTTAGCAGGTAAAGGAATATTATTTGGGGGTCCAGCCATGGAGAAGAGTTTAGACACTAGGATAAGATAAGGAACACACCTATTATAAAGAAATCACATTAGGATTCTCTTTTTAAGCTCTTCCTTAAAACACTAGTGGTTAGGAAATCTATTGGAGGCAGAAGCAGTCAAGGGTAGCCTAGGGTTAGGGTTAGGCTTAGGGTTAGGCTTAGGGTACGGCTTAGGGTACAGGTTCGGGTAGGGCTTCGGGTACGGCGTAGGGTATGGGTTAGGTTTAGGGTTAGGGTTAGTGTTCGGGTTAGGGCTCTGTTTAGTGTACGGGATAGGATTAGGGTACGTCTTAGGGTTAGGGTAGGGGTTAGGGATAGGGTACGCTTTAGGGTTAGGGTAGTTATTAATCCTATCCCACTCTCTAGATACCCCTTAGCACGTAAAGGAATATTATTTGGGGGTCCAGCCACGGAGAAGAGTTTAGACACTAAGATAATATAAGGAACACACACATTATAAAGAAATCACATTAGGATTCCCTTTTTAAGCTGTTCCTTAAAACACTAGTGCTTAGGAAATGTATTGGAGGCAGAAGCAGTCAAGGGTAGCCTAGGGTTAGGGTTAGGCTTAGGGTTAGGCTTAGGGTACGGCGTAGGGTATGGTTTCGGGGAGGGGTTCGTGTACGGCGGAGGGTATGGGTTAGGGTTAGGGTTTGGGTTATTGTTAGGGTTGGGGCTCCGTTTAGGATACGGGTTAGGATTAGGGTACGTGTTAGGGTTAGGGTAGGGGTTAGGGTTAGGGTACGCGTTAGGGTTAGTGTAGTTATTAAACCTATCCCACTCTCTATATACCCCTTAGCACGTAAAGGAATATTATTTGGGAGTCCAGCGATGGAGGAGAGTTTAGACACTAGGATAAGATAAGGAACACACCCATTATAAAGCAATCACATTAGGATTCTCTTTTTAAGCTGTTCCTTAAAACACTAGTGCTTAGGAAATCTATTGGAGGCAGAAGCTGTCAAGGGTAGCCTAGGGTTAGGGTTAGGCTTAGGGTTAGGCTTAGGGTACGGCTTAGGGTACGGTTTCGGGGAGGGCTTCGGGTACGGCGTAGGGTATGGGTTAGGTATAGGGTTAGGGTTAGTGTTAGGGTTAGGGCTCGGTTTAGTGTACGGGATAGGATTAGGATACGTCTTAGGGTTAGGGTAGGGGTTAGGGTTAGGGTACGCGTTAGGGTTAGGGTAGTTATTAAACATATCCCACTCTCTAGATACCCCTTAGCACGTAAAGGAATATTATTTGGGGGTCCAGCCATGGAGAAGAGTTTAGACACTAGGATAAGATAAGGAACACATCTATTATAAAGAAATCACATTAGGATTCTCTTTTTAAGCTCTTCCTTAAAACACTAGTGCTTAGGAAATCTATTGGAGGCAGAAGCAGTCAAGGGTAGCCTAGGGTTAGGGTTAGGCTTAGGGTTAGGCTTAGGGTACGGCTTAGGGTACAGGTTCGGGGAGGGCTTCGGGTACGGCGTAGGGTATGGGTTAGGTTTAGGGTTAGGGTTAGTGTTAGGGTTAGGGCTCTGTTTAGTGTACGGGATAGGATTAGGGTACGTCTTAGGGTTAGGGTAGGGGTTAGGGATAGGGTACGCTTTAGGGTTAGGGTAGTTATTAAAACTATCCCAGTCTCTAGATACCCCTTAGCACGTAAAGGAATATTATTTGGGGGTCCAGCCATGGAGAAGAGTTAAGATACTAGGATAAGATAAGGAACACATCCATTATAAAGAAATCACATTAGGATTCTCTTTTTAAGCTGTTCCTTAAAACACTAGTGCTTAGGAAATCTATTGGAGGCAGAAGCAGTCAAGGGTAGCCTAGGGTTAGGTTTAGGCTTAGGGTTAGGCTTAGGGTACGGCTTAGGGTACGGGTTCGGGGACGGCTTCGGGTACGGCGTAGGGTATGGCTTAGGGTTAGGGTTAGGGTTAGTGTTAGGGTTAGGGCTCGGTTTAGGGTACGGGTTAGGATTAGGGTACGTGTTAGGGTTAGGGTAGGGGTTAGGGTTAGGGTACGTGTTAGGGTTAGGGTAGTTATTAATCCTATCCCACTCTCTAGATACCCCTTAGCACGTAAAGGAATATTATTTGGGGGTCCAGCACGGAGAAGAGTTTAGACACTAAGATAATATAAGGAACACACACATTATAAAGAAATCACATTAGGATTCCCTTTTTAAGCTGTTCCTTAAAACACTAGTGCTTAGGAAATCTATTGGAGGCAGAAGCAGTCAAGTGTAGCCTAGGGTTAGGGTTAGGCTTAGGGTTAGGCTTAGGGTACGGCGTAGGGTATGGTTTCGGGGAGGGGTTCGTGTACGGTGGAGGGTATGGGTTAGGGTTAGGGTTTGGGTTAGTTTTAGGGTTAGGGCTCCGTTTAGGATAGGGTTAGGATTAGGGTACGTGTTAGGGTTAGGGTAGGGGTTAGGGTTAGGGTACGCGTTAGGGTTAGGGTAGTTATTAAACCTATCCCACTCTCTAGATACCCCTTAGCACGTAAAGGAATATTATTTGGTGGTCCAGCCATGGAGAAGAGTTTAGAGAGTAGGATAAGATAAGGAACACACCTATTATAAAGAAATCACATTAGGATTCTCTTTTTAAGCTCTTCCTTAAAACACTAGTGCTTAGTAAATCTATTGGAGGCAGAAGCAGTCAAGGGTAGCCTAGGGTTAGGGTTAGGCTTAGGGTTAGGCTTAGGGTACGGCTTAGGGTACGGGTTCGGGGACGGCTTCGGGTACGGCGTAGGGTATGGGTTAGGGTTAGGGTTAGGGTTAGTGTTAGGGTTAGGGCTCGGTTTAGGGTATTGGTTAGGATTAGGGTACGTGTTAGTGTTAGGGTAGGGGTTAGGGTTAGGGTACGCGTTAGGGTTAGTGTAGTTATTAAACCTATCCCACTCTCTAGATACCCCTTAGCACATAAAGGAATGTTATTTGAGAGTCCAGCCATAGAGAAGAGTTTAGACCCTAGGATAAAATAAGGAACACACCCATTATAAAGCAATCACATTAGGATTCTCTTTTTAAGCTGTTCCTTAAAACACTAGTGCTTAGGAAATCTATTGGAGGCAGAAGCAGTCAAGGGTAGCCTAGGGTTAGGGTTAGGCTTAGGGTTAGGCTTAGGGTAGGGCTTAGGGTACGGGTTCGGGGATGGCTTCGGGTACGGCGTAGGGTATGGGTTAGGGTTAGGGTTAGTGTTAGGGTTAGGGCTCGGTTTAGGGTACGGTTTAGGATTAGGGTACGTGTTAGGGTTAGGTTAGGGGTTAGGGTTAGGGTACGCGTTAGGGTTAGGGTAGTTATTAAAACTATCCCACTCTCTAGATACCCCTTAGCACGTAAAGGAATATTATTTGGGGGTCCAGCCATGGAGAAGAGTTTAGAAACTAGGATAAGATAAGGAACACACCTATTATAAAGAAATCACATAAGGATTCTCTTTTTAAGCTCTTCCTTAAAACACTAGTGCTTAGGAAATCTATTGGAGGCAGAAGTAGTCAAGGGTAGCCTAGGGTTAGGGTTAGGCTTAGGGTTAGTGTTAGGTTACGGCTTAGGATACAGGTTCTGGGAGGGTTTCGGGTACGGCGTAGGGTATGGGTTAGGGTTAGGGTTAGGGTTAGGGTACGGCTTAGGTTACGGGTTCTGGGAGGGGTTCGGGTACGGCATAGGGTATGAGTTAGGGTTAGGGTTAGGGTTAGTGTTAGGGTTAGGGCTCGGTTTGGGCTATGCGTTAGGATTAGGGTACGTGTTAGGGTTAGGGTAGTGGTTAGGGTTAGTGTACATGTTAGGGTTAGGGTAGTGATTAAACCTATCCCACTCTCTAGATACCCCTTAGCACGTAAAGGAATATTATTTGGTGGTCCAGCCATGGAGAAACGTTTAGACACTAGGATAAGATAAGGAACATACCCATTATAAGGAAATCACATTAGGATTCTCTTTTTAAGCTGTTCCTTAAAACACTAGTGCTTAGGAAATCTATTGGAGGCAGAAGCTGTCAAGGGTAGCCTAGGGTTAGGGTTAGGCTTAGGGTTAGGCTTAGGGTACGGCGTAGGGTATGGTTTCGGGGAGGGCTTCGGGTACGGCGTAGGGTATGGCTTAGGGTTAGGGTTAGGGTTAGTGTTAGGGTTAGGGCTCTGTTTAGGGTACGGGATAGGATTAGGGTACGTGTTAGGGTTAGGGTAGGGGTTAGGGATAGGGTACGTTTTAGGGTTAGGGTAGTTATTAAAACTATCCCAGTCTCTAGATACCCCTTAGCACGTAAAGGAATATTATTTGGGGGTCCAGCCATGGAGAAGAGTTTAGACACTAGGATAAGATAAGGAACACACCCATTATAAAGAAATCACATTAGGATTCTCTTTTTAAGCTGTTCCTTAAAACACTAGTGCTTAGGAAATCTATTGGAGGCAGAAGCAGTCAAGGGTAGCCTAGGGTTAGGGTTAGGCTTAGGGTTAGGCTTAGGGTACGACGTAGGGTACCGGTTCGGGGACGGCTTCGGGTACGGCGGAGGGTATGGCTTAGGGTTAGGGTTAGGGTTAGTGTTAGGGTTAGGGCTCGGTTTAGGGTACGGGTTAGGTTTAGGGTACGTGTTAGGGTTAGGGTAGGGGTTAGGGTTAGGGTACGTGTTAGGGTTAGGTTAGTTATTAATCCTATCCCACTCTCTAGATACCCCTTAGCACGTAAAGGAATATTATTTGGGGGTCCAGCCACGGAGAAGAGTTTAGACACTAAGATAATATAAGGAACACACACATTATAAAGAAATCACATTAGGATTCCCTTTTTAAGCTGTTCCTTAAAACACTAGTGCTTAGGAAATCTATTGGAGGCAGAAGCAGTCAAGGGTAGCCTAGGGTTAGGGTTAGGCTTAGGTTTAGGCTTAGGGTACGGCGTAGGGTATGGTTTCGGGGAGGGGTTCGTGTACGGCGGAGGGTATGGATTAGGGTTAGGGTTTGGGTTAGTGTTAGGGTTAGGGCTCCGTTTAGGATACGGGTTAGGTTTAGGGTACGTGTTAGGGTTAGGGTAAGGGTTATGGTTAGGGTACACGTTAGGGTTAGGGTAGTTATTAAACCTATCCCACTCTCTAGATACCCCTTAGCACGTAAAGGAATATTATTTGGTGGTCCAGCCATGGAGAAGAGTTTAGACACTAGGATAAGATAAGGAACACACCTATTATAAAGAAATCACATTAGGATTCTCTTTTTAAGCTCTTCCTTAAAACACTAGTGCTTAGTAAATCTATTGGAGGCAGAAGCAGTCAAGGGTAGCCTAGGGTTAGGTTTAGGCTTAGGGTTGGGCTTAGGGTAGGGCTTAGGGTACGGGTTCGGGCACGGCTTCGGGTATGGCGTAGGGTATGGGTTAGGGTTAGGGTTAGGGTTAGTGTTAGGGTTAGGGCTCGGTTTAGGGTATTGGTTAGGATTAGGGTACGTGTTAGTGTTAGGGTAGGGGTTAGGGTTAGTGTACGTGTTAGGGTTAGGGTAGTTATTAAACCTATCCCAGTCTCTAGATACCCCATAGCACGTAAAGCAATATTATTTGGGGGTCCAGCCATGGAGAAGAGTTTAGACACTAGGAAAAGATAAGGAACACACCCATTATAAAGAAATCACATTAGGATTCTCTTTTTAAGGTGTTCCTTAAAACACTAGTGCATAGGAAATCTATTGGAGGCAGAAGCAGTCAAGGGTATCCTAGGGTTAGGGTTAGGCTTAGGGTTAGGCTTAGGGTACGGCTTAGGGTACGGGTTCGGGGAGGGCTTCGGGTACGGCGTAGGGTATGGGTTAGGGTTAGAGTTAGGGTTAGTGTTAGGGTTAGGGCTCGGTTTAGGGTACAGTTTAGGATTAGGGTACGTGTTAGGGTTAGGGTAGGGGTTTGCTTTAGGGTACGCGTTAGGGTTAGGGTAGTTATTAAACCTATCCCACTCTCTAGATACCCCTTAGCACGTAAAGCAATATTATTTGGGGGTCCATCCATGGAGAAGAGTTTAGACACTAAGATAATATAATGAACACACACATTATAAAGAAATCACATTAGGATTCTATTTTAAGCTGTTCCTTAAAACACTAGTGCTTAGGAAATCTATTGGAGGCAGAAGCAGTCAAGGGTAGCCTAGGGTTAGTGTTAGGCTTGGGGTTAGGCTTAGGGTACGGCTTAGGGTACGGGTTCGGGGAGGGGTTCGGGTACGGCGGAGGGTATGGGTTAGGGTTAGGGTTTGGGTTAGTGTTAGGGTTAGGGCTCCGTTTAGGATACGGGTTAGGATTAGGGTACGTGTTAGGGTTAGGTTAGGGGTTAGGGTTAGGGTACGCGTTAGGGTTAGGGTAGTTATTAAACCTATCCCACTCTCTAGATACACCTTAGCACGTAAAGGAATATTATTTGGTGGTCCAGCCATGGAGAAGAGTTTAGACACTAGGATAAGATAAGGAACACACCCATTATAAAGAAATCACATTAGGATTCTCTTTTTAAGCTGTTCCTTAAAACACTAGTGCTTAGGAAATCGATTGGAGGCAGAAGCAGTCAAGGGTAGCCTAGGGTTAGGGTTAGTCTTAGGGTACGGCTTAGGGTACGGATTCGGGGAGGGCTTCGGGTACGGCGTAGGGTATGGTTTAGGGTTAGGGTTAGGGTTAGTGTTAGGGTTAGGGCTCGGTTTAGGGTATTGTTTAGGATTAGGGTACGTGCTAGGATTAGGGTAGGGGTTAGGGTTAGGGTACGCGTTAGTGTTAGGGTAGTTATTAAACCTATCCCACTCTCTAGATACCCCTTAGCAGGTAAAGGAATATTATTTGGGGGTCCAGCCGTGGAGAAGAGTTTAGACACTAGGATAAGATAAGGAACACACCCATTATAAAGAAATCACATTAGGATTCTCTGTTTAAGCTGTTCCTTAGAACACTAGTGTTTAGGAAATCTATTGGAGGCAGAAGCAGTCAAGGGTAGTCTAGGGTTAGGGTTAGGCTTAGGGTACGGCTTAGGGTACGGTTCGGGGAGGGCTTCAGGTACGGTGTAGGGTATGGGATAGGGTTAGGTTTAGGGTTAGTGTTAGGGTTAGGGCTCGGTTTAGGGTACGGGTTAGGATTAGGGTACGTGTTTGTGTTAGGGTAGGGGTTAGGGTTAGGGTACGCGTTAAGATTAGGGTAGTTATTAAACCTATCCCACTCTCTAGATACCCCTTAGCACGTAAAGGAATATTATTTGGGGGTCCAGCCATGGAGAAGAATTTAGACACTAGGATAAGATAAGGAAGACACCCATTATAAAGAAATCACATTAGGATTCCCTTTTTAAGCTGTTCCTTAAAACACTAGTGCTTAGGAAATCTATTGGAGGCAGAAGCAGTCAAGGGTAGCCTAGGGTTAGGGTTAGGCTTAGGGTTAGGCTTAGGGTACGGCTTAGGGTACGGGTTCGGGGAGGGCTTCGAGTACGGCGTAGGGTATGGGTTAGGGTTAGGGTTAGGGTTAGTGTTAGGGTTAGGGCTCGGTTTAGGGTACGGTTTAGGATTAGGTTACGTGTTAGGGTTAGGGCAGGGGTTAGGGTTAGGGTACGTGTTAGGGTTAGGGTAGTTATTAAACCTATCCCATTCTCTAGATACCCCATAGCACGTAAAGCAATATTATTTGTGGGTCCAGCCATGGAGAAGAGTTTAGACACTAGGATAAGAAAAGGAACACACCCATTATAAAGAAATCACATTAGGATTCACTTTTTAAGGTGTTCCTTAAAACACTAGTGCATAGGAAATCTATTGGAGGCAGAAGCAGTCAAGGGTAGCCTAGGGTTAGGGTTAGGCTTAGGGTACGGCTTAGGGTACGGGTTCGGGGACGGCTTCGGGTACGGCGTAGGGTATGGCTTAGGGTTAGGGTTAGGGTTAGTGTTAGGGTTAGGGCTCGGTTTAGGGTACGGGTTAGGATTAGGGTACGTGTTAGGGTTAGGGTAGGGGTTAGGGTTAGGGTACGTGTTAGGGTTAGGGTAGTTATTAATCCTATCCCACTCTCTAGATACCCCTTAGCACATAAAGGAATATTATTTGGGGGTCCAGCCACGGAGAAGAGTTTAGACACTAAGATAATATAAGGAAAACAGACATTATAAAGAAATCACTTTAGGATTCCCTTTTTAAGCTGTTCCTTAAAACACTAGTGCTTAGGAAATCTATTGGAGGCAGAAGCAGTCAAGGGTAGCCTAGGGTTAGGGTAAGGCTTAGGGTTAGGCTTAGGGTACGGCGTAGGGTATGGGCTCGGGGAGGGGTTCGTGTACGGCGGAGGGTATGGGTTAGGGTTAGGGTTTGGGTTAGTGTTAGGGTTAGGGCTCCGTTTAGGATACGGGTTAGGATTAGGGTACGTGTTAGGGTTAGGGTAGGGGTTAGGGTTAGGGTACGCGTTAGGGTTAGGGTAGTTATTAAACCTATCCCACTCTCTAGATACCCCTTAGCACGTAAAGGAATATTATTTGGTGGTCCAGCCATGGAGAAGAGTTTAGACACTAGATTAAGATAAGGAACACACCTATTATAAAGAAATCACATTAGGATTCTCTTTTTAAGCTGTTCCTTAAAACACTAGTGCTTAGTAAATCTATTGGAGGCAGAAGCAGTCAAGGGTAGCCTAGGGTTAGGGTTAGGCGTAGGGTTAGGCTTAGTGTAGGGCGTAAGGTACGGGTTCGGGGACGGCTTCGGGTACGGCGTAGGGTATGGGTTAGGGTTAGGGTTAGGGTTAGTGTTAGGGTTAGGGCTCGGTTTAGGGTATTGGTTAGGATTAGGGTACGTGTTAGTGTTAGGGTAGGGGTTAGGGTTAGGGTACGCGTTAGGGTTAGTGTAGTTATTAAACCTATCCCACTCTCTAGATACCCCTTAGCACGTAAAGGAATATTATTTGGGGGTCCAGCCATGGAGAAGAGTTTAGACACTAGTATAAGATAAGGAACACACCCATTATAAAGCATTCACATTAGGATTCTCTTTTTAAGCTGTTCCTTAAAACGCTAGTGCTTAGGAAATTTATTGGAGGCAGAAGCAGTCAAGGGTAGCCTAGGGTTAGGGTTAGGCTTAGGGTTAGGCTTAGGGTACGGCTTAGGGTACGGGTTCGGGGAGGGCTTCGAGTACGGCGTAGGGTGTGGGTTAGGGTTAGGGTTAGTGTTAGGGTTAGGGCTCGGTTTAGGGTACAGGTTAGGATTAGGGTACGTGTTAGGGTTAGGGTAGGGGTTTGGGTTAGGGTACGCGTTAGGGTTAGGGTAATTATTAAACCTATCCCACTCTCTAGATACCCCTTAGCACGTAAAGGAATATTATTTGGGAGTCCAGCCATGGAAAAGAATTTAGACACTAGGATAAGATAAGGAACACACCCATTATAAAGAAATCACATTAGGATTCTCTTTTTAAGCTGTTCCTTAAAACACTAGTGCTTAGGAAATCTATTGGAGGCAGAAGCAGTCAAGGGTAGCCTAGGGTTAGGGTTAGGCTTAGGGTTAGGCTTAGGGTACGGCTTAGGGTACGGGTTCGGGGAGGGCTTCGAGTATGGCGTAGGGTATGGGTTAGGGTTAGGGTTAGGGTTAGTGTTAGGGTTAGGGCTCGGTTTAGGGTACAGTTTAGGATTAGTTTACGTGTTAGGGTTAGGGTAGGGGTTAGGGTTAGTGTACGTGTTAGGGTTAGGGTAGTTATTAAACCTATCCCATTCTCTAGATACCCCATAGCACGTAAAGCAATATTATTTGTGGGTCCAGCCATGGAGAAGAGTTTAGACACTAGGATAAGATAAGGAACACACCCATTATAAAGAAATCACATTAGGATTCACTTTTTAAGGTGTTCCTTAAAACACTAGTGCATAGGAAATCTAATGGAGGCAGAAGCAGTCAAGGGTAGCCTAGGGTTAGGGTTAGGCTTCGGGTTAGGCTTAGGGTACGGCGTAGGGTACGGGTTCGGGGAGGGCTTCGGGTATGGCGTAGGGTGTGGCTTAGGGTTAGGGTTAGGGTTAGTCTTAGGGTTAGGCCTCGGTTTAGGGTACAGGTTAGGATTAGGGTACGTGTTAGGGTTAGGGTAGGGGTTAGGGATAGGGTACGCGTTACGGTTAGGGTAGTTATTAAACCTATCCCACTCTCTAGATACCCCTTAGCACGTAAAGGAATATTATTTGGGGGTCCAGCCATGGAGAAGAGTTTAGACACTAAGATAATATAAGGAACACACACATTATAAAGAAATCACATTAGGATTCTCTTTTTAAGCTGTTCCTTAAAACACTAGTGCTTAGGAAATCTATTGGAGGCAGAAGCAGTCAAGGGTAGCCTAGGGTTAGGGTTAGGCTTAGGGTTAGGCTTAGGGTACGGCTTAGGGTACGGGTTCGGGGAGGGCTTCGGGTACGGCGTAGCGTATGGGTTAGGGTTAGGGTTAGGGTTAGTGTTAGGGTTAGGGCTCGGTTTAGGGTACGGGTTAGGATTAGGGTACGTGTTAGGGTTAGGGTAGGTGTTAGCGTTAGGGTACGCATTAGGGTTAGGGTAGTTATTAAACCTATACCACTCTCTAGTTACCCCTTAGCACGTAAAGGAATATTATTTGGGGGTCCAGCCATGGAGAAGAGTTTAGACACTAGGATAAGATTAGGAACACACCCATTATAAAGTAATCACATTAGGATTCTTTTTAAGCTGTTCCTTAAAACACTAGTGCTTAGGAAATCTATTGGAGGCAGAAGCAGTCAAGGGTAGCCTAGGGTTAGGGTTAGGCTTAGGGTTAGGCTTAGGGTACGGCTTAGGGTACGGGTTCGGGGAGGGCTTCAGGTACGGCGTAGGGTATTGGTTAGGGTTAGGGTTAGGGTTAGTGTTAGGGTTAGGGCTCGGTTTAGGGTACGGGTTAGGATTAGGGTACGTGTTAGGGTTAGGGTAGGGGTTAGGGATAGGGTACGCGTTAGGGTTAGGGTAGTTATTAAACCTGTCCCACTCTCTAGATACCCCTTAGCACGTAAAGGAATATTATTTGGGGGTCCAGCCATGGAGAAGAGTTTAGACACTAAGATAATATAAGGAACACACACATTATAAAGAAATCACATTAGGATTCTCTTTTTAAGCTGTTCCTTAAAACACTAGTGCTTAGGAAATCTATTGGAGGCAGAAGCAGTCAAGGGTAGCCTAGGGTTAGGGTTAGGCTTCGGGTTAGGCTTAGGGTACGGCGTAGGGTACGGGTTCGGGGAGGGCTTCGGGTACGGTGTAGGGTGTGTGTTAGGGTTAGGGTTAGGGTTAGTGTTAGGGTTAGGGCTCGGTTTAGGTTACAGGTTAGGATTAGGGTACGTGTTAGGGTTAGGGTAGGGGTTTGGGTTAGGTTACGCGTTAGGGTTAGGGTAATTGTTAAACCTATCCCACTCTCTAGATACCCCTTAGCACGTAAACGAATATTATTTGGGAGTCCAGCCATGGAGAAGAGTTTAGACACTAGGATAAGATAAGGAACACACCTATTATAAAGAAATCACATTAGGATTCTCTTTTTAAGCTGTTCCTTAAAACACTAGTGCTTAGGAAATCTATTGGAAGCAGAAGCAGTCAAGGGTAGCCTAGGGTTAGGGTTAGGCTTAGGGTTAGGCTTAGGGTACGGCTTAGGGTACGGGTTCGCGGAGGGCTTCGAGTACGGCGTAGGGTATGGGTTAGGGTTAGGGTTAGTGTTAGTGTTAGGGTTAGGGCTCCGTTTAGGATACGGGTTAGGATTAGGGTACGTGTTAGGGTTAGGGTAGGGGTCAGGGTTAGGGTACGCGTTAGGGTTCGGGTAGTTATTAAACCTATCCCAGTCTCTAGATACCCCTTAGCACGTAAAGGAATATTATTTGGGGGTCCAGCCATGGAGAAGAGTTTAGACACTAGGATAAGATAAGGAACACACCCATTATAAAGAAATCACATTAGGATTCTCTTTTTAAGCTGTTCCTTAAAACACTAGTGCTTAGGAAATCTATTGGAGGCAGAAGCAGTCAAGGGTAGCCTAGGGTTAGGGTTAGGCTTAGGGTTAGGCTTACGGTACGGCTCAGGGTACGGGTTCGGGGAGGGCTTCGGGTACGGCGTAGGGTATGGCTTAGGGTTAGGGTTAGTGTTAGGGTTAGGGCTCGGTTTCGGGTACGGGGTAGGATTAGGGTACGAGTTAGGGTTAGGGTAGGGGTTAGGGTTAGGGTACGTGTTAGGGTTAGGGTAGTTATTAATCCTATCCCACTCTCTAGATACCTCTTAGCACGTAAAGGAATATTATTTGGGGGTCCAGCCATGGAGAAGTGTTTAGACACTATGATAATATTAGGAACACACACATTATAAAGAAATCACATTAGGATTCCCTTTTTAAGCTGTTCCTTAAAACACTAATGCTTAGGAAATCTATTGGAGGCAGAAGCAGTCAAGGGTAGCCTAGGGTTAGGGTTAGGCTTAGGGTTAGGCTTAGGGTACGGCGTAGGTTACGGGTTCGGGGAGGGGTTCGGGTACGGCGTAGCGTATGGGTTAGGGTTAGGGTTAGGGTTAGTGTTAGGGTTAGGGCTCGGTTTAGGGTACGGGTTAGGATTGGGGTACGTGTTAGGGTTAGGGTAGGTGTTAGCGTTAGGGTACGCATTAGGGTTAGGGTAGTTATTAAACCTATCCCACTCTCTAGTTACCCCTTAGCACGTAAAGGAATATTATTTGGGGGTCCAGCCATGGAGAAGAGTTTAGACACTAGGATAAGATAAGGAACACACCCATTATAAAGAAATCACATTAGGATTCTTTTTAAGCTGTTCCTTAAAACACTAGTGCTTAGGAAATCTATTGGAGGCAGAAGCAGTGAAGGGTAGCCTAGGGTTAGGGTTAGGCTTAGGGTTAGGCTTAGGGTACGGCTTAGGGTACGGGTTCGGGGAGGGCTTCAGGTACGGCGTAGGGTATTGGTTAGGGTTAGGGTTAGAGTTAGTGTTAGGGTTAGGGCTCGGTTTAGGGTACGGGTTAGGATTAGGGTACGTGTTAGTGTTAGGGTAGGGGTTAGGCATAGGGTACGCGTTAGGGTTAGGGTAGTTATTAAACCTGTCCCACTCTCTAGATACCCCTTAGCACGTAAAGGAATATTATTTGGGGGTCCAGCCATGGAGAAGAGTTTAGACACTAAGATAATATAAGGAACACACCCATTATAAAGAAATCACATTAGGATTCTCTTTTTAAGCTGTTCCTTAAAACACTAGTGCTTAGGAAATCTATTGGAGGCAGAAGCAGTCAAGGGTAGCCTAGGCTTAGGGTTAGGCTTAGGGTACGGCTTAGGGTACAGGTTCGGGGAGGGCTTCGGGTACGGCGTAGGGTATGGGTTAGGGTTAGGGTTAGGGTTAGTGTTAGGGTTAGGGCTCGGTTTAGGGTACAGGTTAGGATTAGGGTACGTGTTAGGGTTAGGGTAGGGGTTAGGGTTAGGGTACGCGTTACGGTTAGGGTAGTTATTAAACCTATCCCACTCTCTAGATACCCCTTAGCACGTAAAGGAATATTATTTGGGAGTCCAGCCATGGAGAAGAGTTTAGACACTAAGATAATATAAGGAACACACACATTATAAAGAAATCACATTAGGATTCTCTTTTTAAGCTGTTCCTTAAAACACTAGTGCTTAGGAAATCTATTGGAGGCAGAAGCAGTCAAGGGTAGCCTAGGGTTAGGGTTGGGCTTAGGGTTAGGCTTAGGGTACGGCTTAGGGTATGGGTTCGGGGAGGGCTTCGGGTACGGCGTAGCGTATGGGTTAGGGTTAGGGTTAGGGTTAGTGTTAGGGTTAGGGCTCGGTTTAGGGTACGTGTTAGGGTTAGGGTAGGGGTTAGGGTTAGTGTACGTGTTAGGGTTAGGGTAGTAATTAAACCTATCCGACTCTCTAGATACCCCTTAGCACGTAAAGGAATATTATTTGGGGATCCAGCCATGGAAAAAAGTTTAGACACTAGGATAAGATATGGAACATACCCATTATAAAGAAATCACATTAGGATTCTCTTTTTAAGCTGTTCCTTAAAACACTAGTGCTTAGCAAATCTATTGGAGGCCGAAGCTTTCAAGGGTAGCCTAGGGTTAGGGTTAGGCTTAGGGTTAGGCTTAGGGTACGACTTAGGGTACGGTTTCCGGGAGGGCTTCGGGTACGGCGTAGGGTATGGGTTAGGGTTAGGGTTAGGGTTAGTGTTAGGGTTAGGGCTCGGTTTAGGTTACGGGTTAGGATTAGGGTACGTTTTAGTGTTAGGGTAGGGGTTAGGGTTAGGGTTAGGGTTAGGGTTAGGTTTAGGGTTAGTGTTAGAGTTACGGCTCGGTTTAGGGTACGGGATAGGATTAGGGTACGTGTTAGGGTTAGGGTAGTGGTTAGGGTTAGGGTACGTGTTAGGGTTAGGGTAGTTATTAATCCTATCCCAATCTCTAGATACCCCTTAGCACGTAAAGGAATATTATTTGGGGGTCCAGCCATGGAGAAGAGTTTAGACACTAAGATAAGATAAGGAACACACGTATTATAAAGAAATCACATTAGGATTCTCTTTTTAAGCTCTTCCTTAAAACACTAGTGCTTAGGAAATCTATTGGAGGCAGAAGCAGTCAAGGGTAGCCTAGGGTTAGGGATAGGCTTAGGGTTAGGCTTAGGTTAGGGCTTAGGGTACGGGTTCGGGGACGGCTTCGGGTACGGTGTAGGGTATGGGTTAGGGTTAGGGTTAGTGTTAGGGTTAGGGCTCGGTTTAGGGTACGGTTTAGGATTAGGTTACGTGTTAGGGTAAGGGTAGGGGTTAGGGTTAGTGTGCGTGTTAGGGTTAGGGTAGTTATTAAACCTATCCCACTCTCTAGATACCCCATAGCACGTAAAGCAATATTATTTGGGGGTCCAGCCATGGAGAAGAGTTTAGACACTAGGATAAGATAAGGAACACACCCATTATAAAGAAATCACATTAGGATTCTCTTTTTAAGGTGTTCCTTAAAACACTAGTGCATAGGAAATCTATTGGAGGCAGAAGCAGTCAAGGGTAGCCTAGAGTTAGGGTTAGGCTTAGGGTTAGGCTTAGGGTACGGCTTAGGGTACGGGTTCGGGGAGGGCTTCGGGTACGGCGTAGGGTATGGGTTAGGGTTAGAGTTAGGGTTAGTGTTAGGGTTAGGGCTCGGTTTAGGGTACAGGTTAGGATTAGGGTACGTGTTAGGGTTAGGGTAGGGGTTTGGTTTAGGGTACGCGTTAGGGTTAGGGTAGTTATTAAACCTATCCCACTCTCTAGATACCCCTTAGCACGTAAAGGAATATTATTTGGGGGTCCAGCCATGGAGAAGAATTTAGACACTAGGATAAGATAAGGAACACACCCATTATAAAGAAATCACATTAGGATTCTCTTTTTAAGCTGTTCCTTAAAACACTAGTGCTTAGGAAATCTATTGGAGGCAGAAGCAATCAAGGGTAGCCTAGGGTTAGGGTTAGGCTTAGGGTTAGGCTTAGGGTACGGCTTAGGGTACGGGTTCGGGGATGGCTTCGGGTACAGTGTAGGGTATGGGTTAGGGTTAGGGTTAGGGTTAGTGTTAGGGTTAGGGCTCGGTTTAGGTTCTGGGTTAGGATTAGGGTACGTGTTAGGGTTAGGGTAGTGGTTAGGGTTAGTGTACGTGTTAGGGTTAGGGTAGTGATTAAACCTATCCCACTCTCTAGATACCCCTTAGCACGTAAAGGAATATTATTTGGGGGTCCAGCCATGGAGAAAAGTTTAGACACTAGGATAAGATAAGGAACATACCCAATATAAAGAAATCACATTAGGATTCTCTTTTTAAGCTGTTCCTTAAAACACTAGTGCTTAGGAAATCTATTGGAGGCAGAAGCTGTCAAGGGTAGCCTAGGGTTAGGTTTAGGCTTAGGGTTAGGTTTAGGGTACGGCTTAGGGTACGGGTTCGGGGAGGGGTTCGGATATGGCGTAGGGTATGAGTTAGGGTTAGGGTTAGCGTTAGGGTACGGCTTAGGTTTCGGGTTCTGGGAGGGGTTCGGGTACGGCGTAGGGTATGGGTTAGGGTTAGGGTTAGGGTTAGTGTTAGGGTTAGGGCTCGGTTTAGGCTATGGTTTAGGATTAGGGTACGTGTTAGGGTTAGGGTAGTGGTTAGGGTTAGTGTACGTGTTAGGGTTAGGGTAGTGATTAAACCTATCCCACTCTCTAGATACCCCTTAGCACGTAAAGGAATATTATTTGGGGGTCCAGCCATGGAGAAAAGTTTAGACACTAGGATAAGATAAGGAACATACCCATTATAAAGAAATCACATTAGGATTCTCTTTTTAAGCTGTTCCTTAAAACACTAGTGCTTAGGAAATCTATTGGAGGCAGAAGCTGTCAAGGGTAGCCTAGGGTTAGGGTTAGGCTTAGGGTTAGGCTTAGGGTACGGCTTAGGGTACGGTTTCGTGGAGGGCTTCTGGTACGGCGTAGGGTATGGCTTAGGGTTAGGGTTAGGGTTAGTGTTAGGGTTAGGGCTCGGTTTAGGGTATTGGTTAGGATTAGGGTACGTCTTAGTGTTAGGGTAGGGGTTAGGGTTAGGGTACGCGTTAGGGTTAGTGTAGTTATTAAACCTATCCCACTCTCTATATACCCCTTAGCACGTAAAGGAATATTATTTGGGAGTCCAGCCATGGAGAAGAGTTTAGACACTAGGATAAGATAAGGAACACACCCATTATAAAGCAATCACATTAGGATTCTCTTTTTAAGCTGTTCCTTAAAACACTAGTGCTTAGGAAATCTATTGGAGGCAGAAGCAGTCAAGGGTAGCCTAGGGTTAGGGTTAGGCTTAGGGTTAGGCTTAGGGTACGGCTTAGGGTACGGGTTCGGGGAGGGCTTCGAGTACGGCGCAGGGTATGTGTTAGGGTTAGGGTTAGGGTTAGTGTTAGGGTTAGGGCTCGGTTTAGTGTACGGGATAGGATTAGGGTACGTCTTAGGGTTAGGGTAGGGGTTAGGGTTATGGTACGCGTTAGGGTTAGGGTAGTTATTAAACCTATCCAAGTATCTAGATACCCCATAGCACGTAAAGGAATATTATTTGTGGGTCCAGCCATGGAGAAGAGTTTAGACACTAGGATAAGATAAGGAACACACCCATTATAAAGAAATCACATTAGGATTCTCTTTTTAAGCTGTTCCTTAGAACACTAGTGCTTAGGAAATCTATTGGAGGCAGAAGCAGTCAAGGGTAGCCTAGGGTTAGTGTTAGGCTTAGGGTTAGGCTTAGGGTACGGCTTAGGGTACGGGTCCGGGGAGGGCCTCGGTTACGGCGTAGGGTATGGCTTAGGGTTAGGGTTAGGGTTAGTGTTAGAGTAAGGGCTCGGTTTAGGGTACGGGTTAGGATTAGGGTACGTGTTAGGGTTAGGGTAGGGGTTAGGGTTAGGGTACTTGTTAGGGTTAGGGTAGTTATTAATCCTATCCCACTCTCTAGATACCCCTTAGCACGTAAAGGAATATTATTTGGGGGTCCAGCCATGGAGAAGAGTTTAGACACTAGGATAAGATAAGGAACACACCTATTATAAGGAAATCACATTAGGATTCTCTTTTTAAGCTCTTCCTTAAAACACTAGTGCTTAGGAAATCTATTGGAGGCAGAAGCAGTCAAGGGTAGCCTAGGGTTAGGGTTAGGCTTAGGGTTAGGCTTAGGGTAGGGCTTAGGGTACGGGTTCGGGGACGGCTTCGGGTACGGCGTAGCGTATGGGTTAGGGTTAGGGTTAGTGTTAGGGTTAGGGCTCGGTTTAGGGTATGGGTTAGGATTAGGGTACGTGTTAGGGTTAGGGTAGTTATTAAACCTATCCCACTCTCTAGATACCCCTTAGCACGTAAAGGAATATTATTTCGGGGTCCAGCCATGGAGAAGAGTTTAGACACTAGGATAAGATAAGGAACACACCTATTATAAAGAAATCACATTAGGATTCTCTTTTTAAGCTCTTCCTTAAAACACTAGTGGTTAGGAAATCTATTGGAGGCAGAAGCAGTCAAGGGTAGCCTAGGGTTAGGGTTAGGCTTAGGGTTAGGCTTAGGGTACGGCTTAGGGTACAGGTTCGGGTAGGGCTTCGGGTACGGCGTAGGGTATGGGTTAGGTTTAGGGTTAGGGTTAGTGTTCGGGTTAGGGCTCTGTTTAGTGTACGGGATAGGATTAGGGTACGTCTTAGGGTTAGGGTAGGGGTTAGGGATAGGGTACGCTTTAGGGTTAGGGTAGTTATTAAACCTATCCCACTCTCTAGATACCCCTTAGCACGTAAAGGAATATTATTTGGGGGTCCTGCCACGGAGAAGAGTTTAGACACTAGGATAAGATAAGGACCACACCTATTATAAAGAAATCACATAAGGATTCTCTTTTTAAGCTCTTCCTTAAAACACTAGTGCTTAGGAAATCTATTGGGTGCAGAAGCAGTCAAGGGTAGCCTACGGTTAGGGTTAGGCTTAGGGTTAGGGTTAGGGTACGGCTTAGGGTACGGGTTCTGGGAGGGGTTCGGGTACGGCGTAGGGTATTGGTTAGTGTTAGGGTTAGGGTTAGTGATAGGTTTAGGGCTCGGTGTAGGGTATGGGTTAGGAGTAGGGTACGTGTTAGGGTTAGGGTAGTGGTTAGGGTTAGTGTACGTGTTAGGGTTAGGGTAGTAATTAAACCTATCCGACTCTCTAGATACCCCTTGGCACGTAAAGGAATATTATTTGGGGATCCAGCCATGGAAAAAAGTTTAGACACTAGGATAAGATATGGAACATACCCATTATAAAGAAATCACATTAGGATTCTCTTTTTAAGCTGTTCCTTAAAACACTAGTGCTTAGCAAATCTATTGGAGGCCGAAGCTTTCAAGGGTAGCCTAGGGTTAGGGTTAGGCTTAGGGTTAGGCTTAGGGTACGGCTTAGGGTACGGTTTCGGGGAGGGCTTCGGGTACGGCGTAGGGTATGGGTTAGGGTTAGGGTTAGGGTTAGTGTTAGGGTTAGGGCTCGGTTTAGGTTACGGGTTAGGATTAGGGTACGTTTTAGTGTTAGGGTAGGGGTTAGGGTTAGGGTTAGGGTTAGGGTTAGGTTTAGGGTTAGTGTTAGAGTTACGGCTCGGTTTAGGGTACGGGATAGGATTAGGGTACGTGTTAGGGTTAGGGTAGGGGTTAGGGTTAGGGTACGTGTTAGGGTTAGGGTAGTTATTAATCCTATCCCAATCTCTAGATACCCCTTAGCACGTAAAGGAATATTATTTGGGGGTCCAGCCATGGAGAAGAGTTTAGACACTAAGATAAGATAAGGAACACACGTATTATAAAGAAATCACATTAGGATTCTCTTTTTAAGCTCTTCCTTAAAACACTAGTGCTTAGGAAATCTATTGGAGGCAGAAGCAGTCAAGGGTAGCCTAGGGTTAGGGATAGGCTTAGGGTTAGGCTTAGGTTAGGGCTTAGGGTACGGGTTCGGGGACGGCTTCGGGTACGGCGTAGGGTATGGGTTAGGGTTAGGGTTAGTGTTAGTGTTAGGGCTCGGTTTAGGGTACGGTTTAGGATTAGGTTACGTGTTAGGGTAAGGGTAGGGGTTAGGGTTAGTGTGCGTGTTAGGGTTAGGGTAGTTATTAAACCTATCCCACTCTCTAGATACCCCATAGCACGTAAAGCAATATTATTTGGGGGTCCAGCCATGGAGAAGAGTTTAGACACTAGGATAAGATAAGGAACACACCCATTATAAAGAAATCACATTAGGATTCTCTTTTTAAGGTGTTCCTTAAAACACTAGTGCATAGGAAATCTATTGGAGGCAGAAGCAGTCAAGGGTAGCCTAGAGTTAGGGTTAGGCGTAGGGTTAGGCTTAGGGTACGGCTTAGGGTACGGGTTCGGGGAGGGCTTCGGGTACGGCGTAGGGTATGGGTTAGGGTTAGAGTTAGGGTTAGTGTTAGGGTTAGGGCTCGGTTTAGGGTACAGGTTAGGATTAGGGTACGTGTTAGGGTTAGGGTAGGGGTTTGGGTTAGGGTACGCGTTAGGGTTAGGGTAGTTATTAAACCTATCCCACTCTCTAGATACCCTTTAGCACGTAAAGGAATATTATTTGGGGGTCCAGCCATGGAGAAGAATTTAGACACTAGGATAAGATAAGGAACACACCCATTATAAAGAAATCACATTAGGATTCTCTTTTTAAGGTGTTCCTTAAAACACTAGTGCATAGGAAATCTATTGGAGGCAGAAGCAGTCAAGGGTAGCCTAGAGTTAGGGTTAGGCTTAGGATTAGGCTTAGGGTACGGCTTAGGGTACGGGTTCGGGGAGGGGTTCGTGTACGGCGTAGGGTATGGGTTAGGGTAAGGGTTAGGCTTAGGGTAAGGCTTAGGGTACGGGTTCGGGGAGGGGTTCGTGTACGGCGTAGGGTATGGGTTAGGGTTAGGGTTAGGGTTAGTATTAGGGTTAGGGCTCGCTTTAGGGTACAGGTTAGGATTAGGGTACGTGTTAGGGTTAGGGTAGGGGTTTGGGTTAGGGTACGCGTTAGGGTTAGGGTAGTTATTAAAACTATCCCACTCTCTAGATACCCCTTAGCACGTAAAGCAATATTATTTGGGGGTCCATCCATGGAGAAGAGTTTAGACACTAAGATAATATAAGGAACACACACATTATAAAGAAATCACATTTGGATTCTCTTTTTAAGCTGTTCCTTAAAACACTAGTGCTTAGGAAATCTATTGGAGGCAGAAGCAGTCAAGGGTAGCCTAGGGTTAGGGTTAGGCTTGGGGTTAGGCTTAGGTTACGGCTTAGGGTACGGGTTCGGGGAGCGGTTCGGGTACGGCGTAGGGTATGGGTTAGGTTTAGGTTTAGGGTTAGTGTTAGGGTTAGGGCTCTGTTTAGTGTACGGGATAGGATTAGGGTACGTCTTAGGGTTAGGGTAGGGGTTATGGATAGGGTACGCTTTAGGGTTAGGGTAGTTATTAAACCTATCCCAGTCTCTAGATACCCCTTAGCACGTAAAGGAATATTATTTGGGGGTCCAGCCATGGAGAAGAGTTTAGACACTAGGATAAGATAAGGAACACACCCATTATAAAGAAATCACATTAGGATTCTCTTATTAAACTGTTCCTTAAAACACTAGTGCTTACGAAATCTATTGGAGGCAGAAGCAGTCAAGGGTAGCCTAGGGTTAGGGTTAGGCTTAGGGTTAGGCTTAGGGTACAGCTTAGGGTACGTGTTCGGGGACGGCTTCGGGTACGGCGTAGGGTATGGCTTAGGGTTAAGGTTAGGGTTAGTGTTAGGGTTAGGGCTCGGTTTAGTGTACGGGTTAGGATTAGGGTATGTGTTAGGGTTAGGGTAGGGGTTAGGGTTAGGGTACGTGTTAGGGTTAGGGTAGTTATTAATCCTATCCCACTCTCTAGATACCCCTTAGCACGTAAAGGAATATTATTTGGGGGTCCAGCCACGGAAAAGTGTTTAGACACTAAGATAATATAAGGAACACACACATTATAAAGAAATCACATTAGGATTCCCTTTTTAAGCTGTTCCTTAAAACACTAGTGCTTAGGAAATCTATTGGAGGCAGAAGCAGTCAAGGGTAGCCTAGGGTTAGGGTTAGGCTTAGGGTTAGGCTTAGGGTACGGCGTAGGGTACGGGTTCGGGGAGGGGTTCGTGTACGGCTGAGGGTATGGGTTAGGGTTAGGGTTTGGGTTAGTGTTAGGGTTAGGGCTCCGTTTAGGATACGGGTTAGGATTAGGGTACGTGTTAGGGTTAGGGTAGTGGTTAGGGTTAGGGTACGCGTTAGGGTTAGGGTAGTTATTAAACCTATCCCACTCTCTAGATACCCCTTAGCACGTAAAGGAATATTATTTGGTGGTCCAGCCATGGAGAAGAGTTTAGACACTAGGATAAGATAAGGAACACACCTATTATAAAGAAATCACATTAGGATTCTCTTTTTAAGCTCTTCCTTAAAACACTAGTGCTTAGGAAATGTATTGGAGGCAGAAGCAGTCAAGGGTAGCCTAGGGATAGGGTTAGGCTTAGGGTTAGTGTTAGGGTACGGCTTAGGGTACGGGTTCTGGGAGGGGTTCGGGTATGGCGTAGGGTATGGGTTAGGGTTAGGGTTAGGGTTAGTGTTAGGTTTATGGCTCGGTTTAGGGTATGGGTTAGGATTAGGGTACGTGTTAGGGTTAGGGTAGTGGTTAGGGTTAGTGTACGTGTTAGGGTTAGGGTAGTGATTAAACCTATCCCACTCTCTAGATACCCCTTAGCACGTAAAGGAATATTATTTGGGGGTCCAGCCATGGAGAAAATTTTAGACACTAGGATAAGATAAGGAACATACCCATTATAAAGAAATCACATTAGGATTCTCTTTTTAAGCTGTTCCTTAAAACACTAGTGCTTAGGAAATCTATTGGAGGCAGAAGCTTTCAAGGGTAGCCTAGGTTTAGGGTTATGCTTAGGGTTAGGCTTAGGGTACGGCTTAGGGTACGGGTTCGGGGACGGCTTCGGGTACGGCGTAGTGTATGGGTTAGGTTTAGGGTTAGGGTTAGTGTTAGGGTTAGGGCTCGGTTTAGTGTACGGGATAGGATTAGGGTACGTCTTAGGGTTAGGGTAGGAATTAGGGTTAGGGTACGCGTTAGGGTTAGGGTGGTTATTAAACCTATCCCACTCTCTAGATACCCCTTAGCACGTAAAGGAATATTATTTGGGGGTCCAGCCATGGAGAAGAGTTTAGACACTAGGATAAGATAAGGAACACACCTATTATAAAGAAATCACATTAGGATTCTCTTTTTAAGCTCTTCCTTAAAACACTAGTGCTTAGGAAATCTATTGGAGGCAGAAGCAGTCAAGTTTATCCTAGGGTTAGGGTTAGGCTTAGGGTTAGGCTTAGGGTACGGCTTAGGGTACAGGTTCGGGGAGGGTTTCGGGTACGGCGTAGGGTATGGGTTAGGTTTAGGTTTAGGGTTAGTGTTAGGGTTAGGGCTCTGTTTAGTGTACGGGATAGGATTAGGGTACGTCTTAGGGTTAGGGTAGGGGTTAAGGATAGGGTACGCTTTAGGGTTAGGGTAGTTATTAAACCTATCCCAGTCTCTAGATACCCCTTAGCACGTAAAGGAATATTATTTGGGGGTCCAGCCATGGAGAAGAGTTTAGACACTAGGATAAGATAAGGAACACACCCATTATAAAGAAATCACATTAGGATTCTCTTTTTAAACTGTTCCTTAAAACACTAGTGCTTACGAAATCTATTTGAGGCAGAAGCAGTCAAGGGTAGCCTAGGGTTAGGGTTAGGCTTAGGGTTAGGCTTAGGGTACAGCTTAGGGTACGAGTTCGGGGACGGCTTCGGGTACGGCGTAGGGTATGGCTTAGGGTTAAGGTTAGGGTTAGTGTTAGGGTTAGGGCTCGGTTTAGTGTACGGGTTAGGATTAGGGTACGTGTTAGGGTTAGGGTAGGGGTTAGGGTTAGGGTACGTGTTAGGGTTAGGGTAGTTATTAATCCTATCCCACTCTCTAGATACCCCTTAGCACGTAAAGGAATATTATTTGGGGGTCCAGCCACGGAAAAGAGTTTAGACACTAAGATAATATAAGGAACACACACATTATAAAGAAATCACATTAGGATTCCCTTTTTAAGCTGTTCCTTAAAACACTAGTGCTTAGGAAATCTATTGGAGGCAGAAGCAGTCAAGGGTAGCCTAGGGTTAGGGTTAGGCTTAGGGTTGGGCTTCGGGTACGGCGTAGGGTACGGGTTCGGGGAGGGGTTCGTGTACGGCGGAGGGTATGGGTTAGGGTTAGGGTTTGGGTTAGTGTTAGGGTTAGGGTTCCGTTTAGGATACGGGTTAGGATTAGGGTACGTGTTAGGGTTAGGGTAGTGGTTAGGGTTAGTGTACGTGTTAGGGTTAGGGTAGTGATTAAACCTATCCCACTCTCTAGATACCCCTTAGCACGTAAAGGAATATTATTTGGGGGTCCAGCCATGGAGAAAAGTTTAGACACTAGGATAAGATAAGGAACATACCCATTATAAAGAAATCACATTAGGATTCTCTTTTTAAGCTGTTCCTTAAAACACTAGTGCTTAGGAAATCTATTGGAGGCAGAAGCTTTCAAGGGTAGCCTAGGGTTAGGGTTATGCTTAGGGTTAGGCTTAGGGTACGGCTTAGGGTACGGGTTCGGGGACGGCTTCGGGTACGGCGTAGGGTATGGGTTAGGTTTAGGGTTAGGGTTAGTGTTAGGGTTAGGGCTCGGTTTAGTGTACGGGATAGGATTAGGGTACGTCTTAGGGTTAGGGTAGGAATTAGGGTTAGGGTACGCGTTAGGGTTAGGGTAGTTATTAAACCTATCCCACTCTCTAGATACCCCTTAGCACGTAAAGGAATATTATTTCTGGGTCCAGCCATGGAGAAGAGTTTAGACACTAGGATAAGATAAGGAACACACCTATTATAAAGAAATCACATTAGGATTCTCTTTTTAAGCTCTTCCTTAAAACACTAGTGCTTAGGAAATCTATTGGAGGCAGAAGCAGTCAAGGGTAGCCTAGGGTTAGGGTTAGGCTTAGGGTTAGGCTTAGGGTACGGCTTAGGGTAGAGGTTCGGGGAGGGCTTCGGGTACGGCGTAGGGTATGGGTTAGGTTTAGGGTTAGGGTTAGTTTTAGGGTTAGGGCTCTGTTTAGTGTACGGGATAGGATTAGTGTACGTGTTAGGGTTAGGGTAGGGGTTATGGATAGGGTACGCTTTAGGGTTAGGGTAGTTATTAAAACTATCCCAGTCTCTAGATACCCCTTAGCACGTAAAGGAATATTATTTGGGGGTCCAGCCATGGAGAAGAGTTTAGACACTAGGATAAGATAAGGAACACACCCATTATAAAGAAATCACATTAGGATTCTCTTTTTAAGCTGTTCCTTAAAACACTAGTGCTTAGGAAATCTATTGGAGGCAGAAGCAGTCAAGGGTAGCCTAGGGTTAGGGTTAGGCTTAGGGTTAGGCTTAGGGTACGGCTTAGGGTACAGGTTCGGGGACGCCTTCGGGTACGGCGTAGGGTATGGCTTAGGGTTAGGGTTAGGGTTAGTGTTAGGGTTAGGGCTCGGTTTAGGGTACGGGTTAGGATTAGGGTACCTTTTAGGGTTAGGGTAGGGGTTAAGGTTAAGGTACGTGTTAGGGTTAGGGTAGTTATTAATCCTATCCTACTCTCTAGATACCCCTTAGCACGTAAAGGAATATTATTTGGGGGTCCAGCCACGGAGAAGAGTTTAGACACTAAGATAATATAAGGAACACACACATTATAAAGAAATCACATTAGGATTCCCTTTTTAAGCTGTTCCTTAAAACACTAGTGCTTAGGAAATCTATTGGAGGCAGAAGCAGTCAAGGGTAGCCTAGGGTTAGGGTTAGGCTTAGGGTTAGGCTTAGGGTAGGGCGTAGGGTATGGGTTCGGGGACGGCTTCGAGTACGGCGTAGGGTATTTGTTAGTGTTAGGGTTAGGGTTTGTGTTAGGGTTAGGGCTCGGTTTAGGGTATTGGTTAGGATTAGGGTACGTGTTAGTGTTAGGGTAGGGGTTAGGGTTAGGGTACGCGTTAGGGTTAGGGTAGTTATTAAACCTATCCCACTCTCTAGATACCCCATAGCACGTAAAGGAATATTATTTGGTGGTCCAGCCATGGAGAAGAGTTTAGACACTAGGATAAGATAAGGAACACACCCATTATAAAGAAATCACATTAGGATTCTCTTTTTAAGCTGTTCCTTAAAACACTAGTGCTTAGGAAATCTATTGGAGGCAGAAGCAGTCAAGGGTAGCCTAGGGTTAGGGTTAGGCTTAGGGTTAGGCTTAGGGTACGGCTTAGGGTACGGGTTCTGGGAGGGGTTCGTGTACGGCATAGGTTATGGGTTAGGGTTAGGGTTAGAGTTAGTGTTAGGGTTAGGGCTCGGTTTTGGGTACGGGTTAGGATTAGGGTACGTGTTTGTGTTAGGGTAGGGGTTAGGGTTAGGGTACGCGTTAGGATTAGGGTAGTTATTAAACCTATCCCACTCTCTAGATACCCCTTAGCACGTAAAGGAATATTATTTGGGGGTCCAGCCATGGAGAAGAATTTAGACACTAGGATAAGATAAGGAACACACCCATTATAAAGAAATCACATTAGGATTCCCTTTTTAAGCTGTTCCTTAAAACACTAGTGCTTAGGAAATCTATTGGAGGCAGAAGCAGTCAAGGGTAGCCTAGGTTTAGGGTTAGGCTTAGGGTTAGGCTTAGGGTACGGCTTAGGGTACGGGTTCGGGGAGGGCTTCGAGTACGGCGTAGGGTATGGGTTAGGTTTAGGGTTAGGGTTAGTGTTAGGGTTAGGGCTCGGTTTAGTGTACGGGATAGGATTAGGGTACGTCTTAGGGTTAGGGTAGGGGTTAGGGTTACTCTACGCGTTAGGGTTAGGGTAGTTATTAAACCTATCCCAGTCTCTAGATACCCCTTAGCACGTAAAGGAATATTATTTGGGGGTCCAGCCATGGAGAAGAGTTTAGACACTAGGATAAGATAAGGAACACACCCATTATAAAGAAATCACATTAGGATTCTCTTTTTAAGCTGTTCCTTAAAACACTAGTGCTTAGGAAAACTATTGGAGGCAGAAGCAGTCAAGGGTAGCCTAGGGTTAGGGTTAGGCTTAGGGTTAGGCTTAGGGTACGGCTTAGGGTACGGGTTCGGGGAGGGCTTCGGGTACGGCGTAGGGTATGGCTTAGGGTTAGGGTTAGGGTTAGTGTTAGGGTTAGGGCTCGGTTTAGGGTACGGGTTAGGATTAGGGTACGTGTTAGGGTTAGGGTAGGGGTTAGGGTTAGGGTACGCGTTAGGGTTAGGGTAGTTATTAAACCTATCCCACTCTCTAGATACCCCTTAGCACGTAAAGGAATATTATTTGGTGGTCCAGCCATGGAGAAGAGTTAAGACACTAGGATAAGATAAGGAACACACCTATTATAAAGAAATCACATTAGGATTCTCTTTTTAAGCTCTTCCTTAAAACACTAGTGCTTAGGAAATCTATTGGAGGCAGAAGCAGTCAAGGGTAGCCTAGGGATAGGGTTAGGCTTAGGGTTAGTGTTAGGGTACGGCTTAGGGTACGGGTTCTGGGAGGGGTTCGGGTATGGCGTAGGGTATGGGTTAGGGTTAGGGTTAGGGTTAGTGTTAGGTTTAGGGCTCGGTTTAGGGTATGGGTTAGGATTAGGGTACGTGTTAGGGTTAGGGTAGTGGTTAGGGTTAGTGTACGTGTTAGGGTTAGGGTAGTGATTAAACCTATCCCACTCTCTAGATACCCCTTAGCACGTAAAGGAATATTATTTGGGGGTCCAGCCATGGAGAAAAGTTTAGACACTAGGATAAGATAAGGAACATACCCATTATAAAGAAATCACATTAGGATTCTCTTTTTAAGCTGTTCCTTAAAACACTAGTGCTTAGGAAATCTATTGGAGGCAGAAGCTTTCAAGGGTAGCCTAGGGTTAGGGTTATGCTTAGGGTTAGGCTTAGGGTACGGCTTAGGGTACGGGTTCGGGGACGGCTTCGGGTACGGCGTAGGGTATGGGTTAGGGTTAGGGTTAGGGTGAGTGTTAGGGTTAGGGCTCGGTTTAGGTTACGGGTTAGGTTTAGGGTACGTTTTACTGTTAGGGTAGGGGTTAGGGTTAGGGTACGCGTTAGGGTTAGGGTAGTTATTAAACCTATCCCACTCTCTAGATACCCCTTAGCACGTAAAGGAATATTATTTGGGGGTCCAGCCATGGAGAAGAATTTAGACACTAGGATAAGATAAGGAACACACCCATTATAAAGAAATCACATTAGGATTCTCTTTTTAAGCTGTTCCTTAAAACACTAGTGCTTAGGAAATCTATTGGAAGCAGAAGCAGTCAAGGGTAGCCTAGGGATAGGGTTAGGCTTAGGGTACGGCTTAGGGTACGGGTTCGGGGATGGCTTCGGGTACAGTGTAGGGTATGGGTTAGGGTTAGGGTTAGGGTTAGTGTTAGGGTTAGGGCTCGGTTTAGGGTACGTGTTAGGGTTAGGGTAGGGGTTAGGGTTAGTGTACGTGTTAGGGTTAGGGTAGTAATTAAACCTATCCGACTCTCTAGATACCCCTTAGCACGTAAAGGAATATTATTTGGGGATCCAGCCATGGAAAAAAGTTTAGACACTAGGATAAGATATGGAAAATACCCATTATAAAGAAATCACATTAGGATTCTCTTTTTAAGCTGTTCCTTAAAACACTAGTGCTTAGCAAATCTATTGGAGGCCGAAGCTTTCAAGGGTAGCCTAGGGTTAGGGTTAGGCTTAGGGTTAGGCTTAGGGTACGACTTAGGGTACGGTTTCCGGGAGGGCTTCGGGTACGGCGTAGGGTATGGGTTAGGGTTAGGGTTAGGGTTAGTGTTAGGGTTAGGGCTCGGTTTAGGTTACGGGTTAGGATTAGGGTACGTTTTAGTGTTAGGGTAGGGGTTAGGGTTAGGGTTAGGGTTAGGGTTAGGTTTAGGGTTAGTGTTAGAGTTACGGCTCGGTTTAGGGTACGGGATAGGATTAGGGTACGTGTTAGGGTTAGGGTAGTGGTTAGGGTTAGGGTACGTGTTAGGGTTAGGGTAGTTATTAATCCTATCCCAATCTCTAGATACCCCTTAGCACGTAAAGGAATATTATTTGGGGGTCCAGCCATGGAGAAGAGTTTAGACACTAAGATAAGATAAGGAACACACGTATTATAAAGAAATCACATTAGGATTCTCTTTTTAAGCTCTTCCTTAAAACACTAGTGCTTAGGAAATCTATTGGAGGCAGAAGCAGTCAAGGGTAGCCTAGGGTTAGGGATAGGCTTAGGGTTAGGCTTAGGTTAGGGCTTAGGGTACGGGTTCGGGGACGGCTTCGGGTACGGTGTAGGGTATGGGTTAGGGTTAGGGTTAGTGTTAGGGTTAGGGCTCGGTTTAGGGTACGGTTTAGGATTAGGTTACGTGTTAGGGTAAGGGTAGGGGTTAGGGTTAGTGTGCGTGTTAGGGTTAGGGTAGTTATTAAACCTATCCCACTCTCTAGATACCCCATAGCACGTAAAGCAATATTATTTGGGGGTCCAGCCATGGAGAAGAGTTTAGACACTAGGATAAGATAAGGAACACACCCATTATAAAGAAATCACATTAGGATTCTCTTTTTAAGGTGTTCCTTAAAACACTAGTGCATAGGAAATCTATTGGAGGCAGAAGCAGTCAAGGGTAGCCTAGAGTTAGGGTTAGGCTTAGGGTTAGGCTTAGGGTACGGCTTAGGGTACGGGTTCGGGGAGGGCTTCGGGTACGGCGTAGGGTATGGGTTAGGGTTAGAGTTAGGGTTAGTGTTAGGGTTAGGGCTCGGTTTAGGGTACAGGTTAGGATTAGGGTACGTGTTAGGGTTAGGGTAGGGGTTTGGTTTAGGGTACGCGTTAGGGTTAGGGTAGTTATTAAACCTATCCCACTCTCTAGATACCCCTTAGCACGTAAAGGAATATTATTTGGGGGTCCAGCCATGGAGAAGAATTTAGACACTAGGATAAGATAAGGAACACACCCATTATAAAGAAATCACATTAGGATTCTCTTTTTAAGCTGTTCCTTAAAACACTAGTGCTTAGGAAATCTATTGGAGGCAGAAGCAATCAAGGGTAGCCTAGGGTTAGGGTTAGGCTTAGGGTTAGGCTTAGGGTACGGCTTAGGGTACGGGTTCGGGGATGGCTTCGGGTACAGTGTAGGGTATGGGTTAGGGTTAGGGTTAGGGTTAGTGTTAGGGTTAGGGCTCGGTTTAGGTTCTGGGTTAGGATTAGGGTACGTGTTAGGGTTAGGGTAGTGGTTAGGGTTAGTGTACGTGTTAGGGTTAGGGTAGTGATTAAACCTATCCCACTCTCTAGATACCCCTTAGCACGTAAAGGAATATTATTTGGGGGTCCAGCCATGGAGAAAAGTTTAGACACTAGGATAAGATAAGGAACATACCCAATATAAAGAAATCACATTAGGATTCTCTTTTTATGCTGTTCCTTAAAACACTAGTGCTTAGGAAATCTATTGGAGGCAGAAGCTGTCAAGGGTAGCCTAGGGTTAGGTTTAGGCTTAGGGTTAGGTTTAGGGTACGGCTTAGGGTACGGGTTCGGGGAGGGGTTCGGATATGGCGTAGGGTATGAGTTAGGGTTAGGGTTAGCGTTAGGGTACGGCTTAGGTTTCGGGTTCTGGGAGGGGTTCGGGTACGGCGTAGGGTATGGGTTAGGGTTAGGGTTAGGGTTAGTGTTAGGGTTAGGGCTCGGTTTAGGCTATGGTTTAGGATTAGGGTACGTGTTAGGGTTAGGGTAGTGGTTAGGGTTAGTGTACGTGTTAGGGTTAGGGTAGTGATTAAACCTATCCCACTCTCTAGATACCCCTTAGCACGTAAAGGAATATTATTTGGGGGTCCAGCCATGGAGAAAAGTTTAGACACTAGGATAAGATAAGGAACATACCCATTATAAAGAAATCACATTAGGATTCTCTTTTTAAGCTGTTCCTTAAAACACTAGTGCTTAGGAAATCTATTGGAGGCAGAAGCTGTCAAGGGTAGCCTAGGGTTAGGTTTAGGCTTAGGGTTAGGCTTAGGGTACGGCTTAGGGTACGGTTTCGTGGAAGGCTTCTGGTACGGCGTAGGGTATGGCTTAGGGTTAGGGTTAGGGTTAGTGTTAGGGTTAGGGCTCGGTTTAGGGTATTGGTTAGGATTAGGGTACGTGTTAGTGTTAGGGTAGGGGTTAGGGTTAGGGTACGCGTTAGGGTTAGTGTAGTTATTAAACCTATCCCACTCTCTATATAACCCTTAGCACGTAAAGGAATATTATTTGGGAGTCCAGCCATGGAGAAGAGTTTAGACACTAGGATAAGATAAGGAACACACCCATTATAAAGCAATCACATTAGGATTCTCTTTTTAAGCTGTTCCTTAAAACACTAGTGCTTAGGAAATCTATTGGAGGCAGAAGCAGTCAAGGGTAGCCTAGGGTTAGGGTTAGGCTTAGGGTTAGGCTTAGGGTACGGCTTAGGGTACGGGTTCGGGGAGGGCTTCGAGTACGGCGCAGGGTATGTGTTAGGGTTAGGGTTAGGGTTAGTGTTAGGGTTAGGGCTCGGTTTAGTGTACGGGATAGGATTAGGGTACGTCTTAGGGTTAGGGTAGGGGTTAGGGTTATGGTACGCGTTAGGGTTAGGGTAGTTATTAAACCTATCCAAGTCTCTAGATACCCCATAGCACGTAAAGGAATATTATTTGTGGGTCCAGCCATGGAGAAGAGTTTAGACACTAGGATAAGATAAGGAACACACCCATTATAAAGAAATCACATTAGGATTCTCTTTTTAAGCTGTTCCTTAGAACACTAGTGCTTAGGAAATCTATTGGAGGCAGAAGCAGTCAAGGGTAGCCTAGGGTTAGTGTTAGGCTTAGGCTTAGGCTTAGGGTACGGCTTAGGGTACGGGTCCGGGGAGGGCCTCGGGTACGGCGTAGGGTATGGCTTAGGGTTAGGGTTAGGGTTAGTGTTAGAGTAAGGGCTCGGTTTAGGGTACGGGTTAGGATTAGGGTACGTGTTAGGGTTAGGGTAGGGGTTAGGGTTAGGGTACTTGTTAGGGTTAGGGTAGTTATTAATCCTATCCCACTCTCTAGATACCCCTTAGCACGTAAAGGAATATTATTTGGGGGTCCAGCCATGGAGAAGAGTTTAGACACTAGGATAAGATAAGGAACACACCTATTATAAGGAAATCACATTAGGATTCTCTTTTTAAGCTCTTCCTTAAAACACTAGTGCTTAGGAAATCTATTGGAGGCAGAAGCAGTCAAGGGTAGCCTAGGGTTAGGGTTAGGCTTAGGGTTAGGCTTAGGGTAGGGCTTAGGGTACGGGTTCGGGGACGGCTTCGGGTACGGCGTAGGGTATGGGTTAGGGTTAGGGTTAGTGTTAGGGTTAGGGCTCGGTTTAGGGTATGGGTTAGGATTAGGGTACGTGTTAGGGTTAGGGTAGTTATTAAACCTATCCCACTCTCTAGATACCCCTTAGCACGTAAAGGAATATTATTTCGGGGTCCAGCCATGGAGAAGAGTTTAGACACTAGGATAAGATAAGGAACACACCTATTATAAAGAAATCACATTAGGATTCTCTTTTTAAGCTCTTCCTTAAAACACTAGTGGTTAGGAAATCTATTGGAGGCAGAAGCAGTCAAGGGTAGCCTAGGGTTAGGGTTAGGCTTAGGGTTAGGCTTAGGGTACGGCTTAGGGTACAGGTTCGGGTAGGGCTTCGGGTACGGCGTAGGGTATGGGTTAGGTTTAGGGTTAGGGTTAGTGTTCGGGTTAGGGCTCTGTTTAGTGTACGGGATAGGATTAGGGTACGTCTTAGGGTTAGGGTAGGGGTTAGGGATAGGGTACGCTTTAGGGTTAGGGTAGTTATTAAACCTATCCCACTCTCTAGATACCCCTTAGCACGTAAAGGAATATTATTTGGGGGTCCTGCCACGGAGAAGAGTTTAGACACTAGGATAAGATAAGGACCACACCTATTATAAAGAAATCACATAAGGATTCTCTTTTTAAGCTCTTCCTTAAAACACTAGTGCTTAGGAAATCTATTGGGTGCAGAAGCAGTCAAGGGTAGCCTACGGTTAGGGTTAGGCTTAGGGTTAGGGTTAGGGTACGGCTTAGGGTACGGGTTCTGGGAGGGGTTCGGGTACGGCGTAGGGTATTGGTTAGTGTTAGGGTTAGGGTTAGTGATAGGTTTAGGGCTCGGTGTAGGGTATGGGTTAGGAGTAGGGTACGTGTTAGGGTTAGGGTAGTGGTTAGGGTTAGTGTACGTGTTAGGGTTAGGGTAGTAATTAAACCTATCCGACTCTCTAGATACCCCTTGGCACGTAAAGGAATATTATTTGGGGATCCAGCCATGGAAAAAAGTTTAGACACTAGGATAAGATATGGAACATACCCATTATAAAGAAATCACATTAGGATTCTCTTTTTAAGCTGTTCCTTAAAACACTAGTGCTTAGCAAATCTATTGGAGGCCGAAGCTTTCAAGGGTAGCCTAGGGTTAGGGTTAGGCTTAGGGTTAGGCTTAGGGTACGGCTTAGGGTACGGTTTCGGGGAGGGCTTCGGGTACGGCGTAGGGTATGGGTTAGGGTTAGGGTTAGGGTTAGTGTTAGGGTTAGGGCTCGGTTTAGGTTACGGGTTAGGATTAGGGTACGTTTTAGTGTTAGGGTAGGGGTTAGGGTTAGGGTTAGGGTTAGGGTTAGGTTTAGGGTTAGTGTTAGAGTTACGGCTCGGTTTAGGGTACGGGATAGGATTAGGGTACGTGTTAGGGTTAGGGTAGGGGTTAGGGTTAGGGTACGTGTTAGGGTTAGGGTAGTTATTAATCCTATCCCAATCTCTAGATACCCCTTAGCACGTAAAGGAATATTATTTGGGGGTCCAGCCATGGAGAAGAGTTTAGACACTAAGATAAGATAAGGAACACACGTATTATAAAGAAATCACATTAGGATTCTCTTTTTAAGCTCTTCCTTAAAACACTAGTGCTTAGGAAATCTATTGGAGGCAGAAGCAGTCAAGGGTAGCCTAGGTTTAGGGATAGGCTTAGGGTTAGGCTTAGGTTAGGGCTTAGGGTACGGGTTCGGGGACGGCTTCGGGTACGGCGTAGGGTATGGGTTAGGGTTAGGGTTAGTGTTAGTGTTAGGGCTCGGTTTAGGGTACGGTTTAGGATTAGGTTACGTGTTAGGGTAAGGGTAGGGGTTAGGGTTAGTGTGCGTGTTAGGGTTAGGGTAGTTATTAAACCTATCCCACTCTCTAGATACCCCATAGCACGTAAAGCAATATTATTTGGGGTCCAGCCATGGAGAAGAGTTTAGACACTAGGATAAGATAAGGAACACACCCATTATAAAGAAATCACATTAGGATTCTCTTTTTAAGGTGTTCCTTAAAACACTAGTGCATAGGAAATCTATTGGAGGCAGAAGCAGTCAAGGGTAGCCTAGAGTTAGGGTTAGGCGTAGGGTTAGGCTTAGGGTACGGCTTAGGGTACGGGTTCGGGGAGGGCTTCGGGTACGGCGTAGGGTATGGGTTAGGGTTAGAGTTAGGGTTAGTGTTAGGGTTAGGGCTCGGTTTAGGGTACAGGTTAGGATTAGGGTACGTGTTAGGGTTAGGGTAGGGGTTTGGGTTAGGGTACGCGTTAGGGTTAGGGTAGTTATTAAACCTATCCCACTCTCTAGATACCCTTTAGCACGTAAAGGAATATTATTTGGGGGTCCAGCCATGGAGAAGAATTTAGACACTAGGATAAGATAAGGAACACACCCATTATAAAGAAATCACATTAGGATTCTCTTTTTAAGCTGTTCCTTAAAACACTAGTGCTTAGGAAATCTATTGGAGGCAGAAGCAATCAAGGGTAGCCTAGGGTTAGGGTTAGGCTTAGGGTTAGGCTTAGGGTACGGCTTAGGGTACGGGTTCGGGGATGGCTTCGGGTACAGTGTAGGGTATGGGTTAGGGTTAGGGTTAGGGTTAGTGTTAGGGTTAGGGCTCGGTTTAGGTTCTGGGTTAGGATTAGGGTACGTGTTAGGGTTAGGGTAGTGGTTAGGGTTAGTGTACGTGTTAGGGTTAGGGTAGTGATTAAACCTATCCCACTCTCTAGATACCCCTTAGCACGTAAAGGAATATTATTTGGGGGTCCAGCCATGGAGAAAAGTTTAGACACTAGGATAAGATAAGGAACATACCCAATATAAAGAAATCACATTAGGATTCTCTTTTTATGCTGTTCCTTAAAACACTAGTGCTTAGGAAATCTATTGGAGGCAGAAGCTGTCAAGGGTAGCCTAGGGTTAGGTTTAGGCTTAGGGTTAGGTTTAGGGTACGGCTTAGGGTACGGGTTCGGGGAGGGGTTCGGATATGGCGTAGGGTATGAGTTAGGGTTAGGGTTAGCGTTAGGGTACGGCTTAGGTTTCGGGTTCTGGGAGGGGTTCGGGTACGGCGTAGGGTATGGGTTAGGGTTAGGGTTAGGGTTAGTGTTAGGGTTAGGGCTCGGTTTAGGCTATGGTTTAGGATTAGGGTACGTGTTAGGGTTAGGGTAGTGGTTAGGGTTAGTGTACGTGTTAGGGTTAGGGTAGTGATTAAACCTATCCCACTCTCTAGATACCCCTTAGCACGTAAAGGAATATTATTTGGGGGTCCAGCCATGGAGAAAAGTTTAGACACTAGGATAAGATAAGGAACATACCCATTATAAAGAAATCACATTAGGATTCTCTTTTTAAGCTGTTCCTTAAAACACTAGTGCTTAGGAAATCTATTGGAGGCAGAAGCTGTCAAGGGTAGCCTAGGGTTAGGGTTAGGCTTAGGGTTAGGCTTAGGGTACGGCTTAGGGTACGGTTTCGTGGAGGGCTTCTGGTACGGCGTAGGGTATGGCTTAGGGTTAGGGTTAGGGTTAGTGTTAGGGTTAGGGCTCGGTTTAGGGTATTGGTTAGGATTAGGGTACGTGTTAGTGTTAGGGTAGGGGTTAGGGTTAGGGTACGCGTTAGGGTTAGTGTAGTTATTAAACCTATCCCACTCTCTATATACCCCTTAGCACGTAAAGGAATATTATTTGGGAGTCCAGCCATGGAGAAGAGTTTAGACACTAGGATAAGATAAGGAACACACCCATTATAAAGCAATCACATTAGGATTCTCTTTTTAAGCTGTTCCTTAAAACACTAGTGCTTAGGAAATCTATTGGAGGCAGAAGCAGTCAAGGGTAGCCTAGGGTTAGGGTTAGGCTTAGGGTTAGGCTTAGGGTACGGCTTAGGGTACGGGTTCGGGGAGGGCTTCGAGTACGGCGCAGGGTATGTGTTAGGGTTAGGGTTAGGGTTAGTGTTAGGGTTAGGGCTCGGTTTAGTGTACGGGATAGGATTAGGGTACGTCTTAGGGTTAGGGTAGGGGTTAGGGTTATGGTACGCGTTAGGGTTAGGGTAGTTATTAAACCTATCCAAGTCTCTAGATACCCCATAGCACGTAAAGGAATATTATTTGTGGGTCCAGCCATGGAGAAGAGTTTAGACACTAGGATAAGATAAGGAACACACCCATTATAAAGAAATCACATTAGGATTCTCTTTTTAAGCTGTTCCTTAGAACACTAGTGCTTAGGAAATCTATTGGAGGCAGAAGCAGTCAAGGGTAGCCTAGGGTTAGTGTTAGGCTTAGGCTTAGGCTTAGGGTACGGCTTAGGGTACGGGTCCGGGGAGGGCCTCGGGTACGGCGTAGGGTATGGCTTAGGGTTAGGGTTAGGGTTAGTGTTAGAGTAAGGGCTCGGTTTAGGGTACGGGTTAGGATTAGGGTACGTGTTAGGGTTAGGGTAGGGGTTAGGGTTAGGGTACTTGTTAGGGTTAGGGTAGTTATTAATCCTATCCCACTCTCTAGATACCCCTTAGCACGTAAAGGAATATTATTTGGGGGTCCAGCCATGGAGAAGAGTTTAGACACTAGGATAAGATAAGGAACACACCTATTATAAGGAAATCACATTAGGATTCTCTTTTTAAGCTCTTCCTTAAAACACTAGTGCTTAGGAAATCTATTGGAGGCAGAAGCAGTCAAGGGTAGCCTAGGGTTAGGGTTAGGCTTAGGGTTAGGCTTAGGGTAGGGCTTAGGGTACGGGTTCGGGGACGGCTTCGGGTACGGCGTAGGGTATGGGTTAGGGTTAGGGTTAGTGTTAGGGTTAGGGCTCGGTTTAGGGTATGGGTTAGGATTAGGGTACGTGTTAGGGTTAGGGTAGTTATTAAACCTATCCCACTCTCTAGATACCCCTTAGCACGTAAAGGAATATTATTTCGGGGTCCAGCCATGGAGAAGAGTTTAGACACTAGGATAAGATAAGGAACACACCTATTATAAAGAAATCACATTAGGATTCTCTTTTTAAGCTCTTCCTTAAAACACTAGTGGTTAGGAAATCTATTGGAGGCAGAAGCAGTCAAGGGTAGCCTAGGGTTAGGGTTAGGCTTAGGGTTAGGCTTAGGGTACGGCTTAGGGTACAGGTTCGGGTAGGGCTTCGGGTACGGCGTAGGGTATGGGTTAGGTTTAGGGTTAGGGTTAGTGTTCGGGTTAGGGCTCTGTTTAGTGTACGGGATAGGATTAGGGTACGTCTTAGGGTTAGGGTAGGGGTTAGGGATAGGGTACGCTTTAGGGTTAGGGTAGTTATTAAACCTATCCCACTCTCTAGATACCCCTTAGCACGTAAAGGAATATTATTTGGGGGTCCTGCCACGGAGAAGAGTTTAGACACTAGGATAAGATAAGGACCACACCTATTATAAAGAAATCACATAAGGATTCTCTTTTTAAGCTCTTCCTTAAAACACTAGTGCTTAGGAAATCTATTGGGTGCAGAAGCAGTCAAGGGTAGCCTACGGTTAGGGTTAGGCTTAGGGTTAGGGTTAGGGTACGGCTTAGGGTACGGGTTCTGGGAGGGGTTCGGGTACGGCGTAGGGTATTGGTTAGTGTTAGGGTTAGGGTTAGTGATAGGTTTAGGGCTCGGTGTAGGGTATGGGTTAGGAGTAGGGTACGTGTTAGGGTTAGGGTAGTGGTTAGGGTTAGTGTACGTGTTAGGGTTAGGGTAGTAATTAAACCTATCCGACTCTCTAGATACCCCTTGGCACGTAAAGGAATATTATTTGGGGATCCAGCCATGGAAAAAAGTTTAGACACTAGGATAAGATATGGAACATACCCATTATAAAGAAATCACATTAGGATTCTCTTTTTAAGCTGTTCCTTAAAACACTAGTGCTTAGCAAATCTATTGGAGGCCGAAGCTTTCAAGGGTAGCCTAGGGTTAGGGTTAGGCTTAGGGTTAGGCTTAGGGTACGGCTTAGGGTACGGTTTCGGGGAGGGCTTCGGGTACGGCGTAGGGTATGGGTTAGGGTTAGGGTTAGGGTTAGTGTTAGGGTTAGGGCTCGGTTTAGGTTACGGGTTAGGATTAGGGTACGTTTTAGTGTTAGGGTAGGGGTTAGGGTTAGGGTTAGGGTTAGGGTTAGGTTTAGGGTTAGTGTTAGAGTTACGGCTCGGTTTAGGGTACGGGATAGGATTAGGGTACGTGTTAGGGTTAGGGTAGGGGTTAGGGTTAGGGTACGTGTTAGGGTTAGGGTAGTTATTAATCCTATCCCAATCTCTAGATACCCCTTAGCACGTAAAGGAATATTATTTGGGGGTCCAGCCATGGAGAAGAGTTTAGACACTAAGATAAGATAAGGAACACACGTATTATAAAGAAATCACATTAGGATTCTCTTTTTAAGCTCTTCCTTAAAACACTAGTGCTTAGGAAATCTATTGGAGGCAGAAGCAGTCAAGGGTAGCCTAGGGTTAGGGATAGGCTTAGGGTTAGGCTTAGGTTAGGGCTTAGGGTACGGGTTCGGGGACGGCTTCGGGTACGGCGTAGGGTATGGGTTAGGGTTAGGGTTAGTGTTAGTGTTAGGGCTCGGTTTAGGGTACGGTTTAGGATTAGGTTACGTGTTAGGGTAAGGGTAGGGGTTAGGGTTAGTGTGCGTGTTAGGGTTAGGGTAGTTATTAAACCTATCCCACTCTCTAGATACCCCATAGCACGTAAAGCAATATTATTTGGGGGTCCAGCCATGGAGAAGAGTTTAGACACTAGGATAAGATAAGGAACACACCCATTATAAAGAAATCACATTAGGATTCTCTTTTTAAGGTGTTCCTTAAAACACTAGTGCATAGGAAATCTATTGGAGGCAGAAGCAGTCAAGGGTAGCCTAGAGTTAGGGTTAGGCGTAAGGTTAGGCTTAGGGTACGGCTTAGGGTACGGGTTCGGGGAGGGCTTCGGGTACGGCGTAGGGTATGGGTTAGGGTTAGAGTTAGGGTTAGTGTTAGGGTTAGGGCTCGGTTTAGGGTACAGGTTAGGATTAGGGTACGTGTTAGGGTTAGGGTAGGGGTTTGGGTTAGGGTACGCGTTAGGGTTAGGGTAGTTATTAAACCTATCCCACTCTCTAGATACCCTTTAGCACGTAAAGGAATATTATTTGGGGGTCCAGCCATGGAGAAGAATTTAGACACTAGGATAAGATAAGGAACACACCCATTATAAAGAAATCACATTAGGATTCTCTTTTTAAGCTGTTCCTTAAAACACTAGTGCTTAGGAAATCTATTGGAGGCAGAAGCAATCAAGGGTAGCCTAGGGTTAGGGTTAGGCTTAGGGTTAGGCTTAGGGTACGGCTTAGGGTACGGGTTCGGGGATGGCTTCGGGTACAGTGTAGGGTATGGGTTAGGGTTAGGGTTAGGGTTAGTGTTAGGGTTAGGGCTCGGTTTAGGTTCTGGGTTAGGATTAGGGTACGTGTTAGGGTTAGGGTAGTGGTTAGGGTTAGTGTACGTGTTAGGGTTAGGGTAGTGATTAAACCTATCCCACTCTCTAGATACCCCTTAGCACGTAAAGGAATATTATTTGGGGGTCCAGCCATGGAGAAAAGTTTAGACACTAGGATAAGATAAGGAACATACCCAATATAAAGAAATCACATTAGGATTCTCTTTTTATGCTGTTCCTTAAAACACTAGTGCTTAGGAAATCTATTGGAGGCAGAAGCTGTCAAGGGTAGCCTAGGGTTAGGTTTAGGCTTAGGGTTAGGTTTAGGGTACGGCTTAGGGTACGGGTTCGGGGAGGGGTTCGGATATGGCGTAGGGTATGAGTTAGGGTTAGGGTTAGCGTTAGGGTACGGCTTAGGTTTCGGGTTCTGGGAGGGGTTCGGGTACGGCGTAGGGTATGGGTTAGGGTTAGGGTTAGGGTTAGTGTTAGGGTTAGAGCTCGGTTTAGGCTATGGTTTAGGATTAGGGTACGTGTTAGGGTTAGGGTAGTGGTTAGGGTTAGTGTACGTGTTAGGGTTAGGGTAGTGATTAAACCTATCCCACTCTCTAGATACCCCTTAGCACGTAAAGGAATATTATTTGGGGGTCCAGCCATGGAGAAAAGTTTAGACACTAGGATAAGATAAGGAACATACCCATTATAAAGAAATCACATTAGGATTCTCTTTTTAAGCTGTTCCTTAAAACACTAGTGCTTAGGAAATCTATTGGAGGCAGAAGCTGTCAAGGGTAGCCTAGGGTTAGGGTTAGGCTTAGGGTTAGGCTTAGGGTACGGCTTAGGGTACGGTTTCGTGGAGGGCTTCTGGTACGGCGTAGGGTATGGCTTAGGGTTAGGGTTAGGGTTAGTGTTAGGGTTAGGGCTCGGTTTAGGGTATTGGTTAGGATTAGGGTACGTGTTAGTGTTAGGGTAGGGGTTAGGGTTAGGGTACGCGTTAGGGTTAGTGTAGTTATTAAACCTATCCCACTCTCTATATACCCCTTAGCACGTAAAGGAATATTATTTGGGAGTCCAGCCATGGAGAAGAGTTTAGACACTAGGATAAGATAAGGAACACACCCATTATAAAGCAATCACATTAGGATTCTCTTTTTAAGCTGTTCCTTAAAACACTAGTGCTTAGGAAATCTATTGGAGGCAGAAGCAGTCAAGGGTAGCCTAGGGTTAGGGTTAGGCTTAGGGTTAGGCTTAGGGTACGGCTTAGGGTACGGGTTCGGGGAGGGCTTCGAGTACGGCGCAGGGTATGTGTTAGGGTTAGGGTTAGGGTTAGTGTTAGGGTTAGGGCTCGGTTTAGTGTACGGGATAGGATTAGGGTACGTCTTAGGGTTAGGGTAGGGGTTAGGGTTATGGTACGCGTTAGGGTTAGGGTAGTTATTAAACCTATCCAAGTCTCTAGATACCCCATAGCACGTAAAGGAATATTATTTGTGGGTCCAGCCATGGAGAAGAGTTTAGACACTAGGATAAGATAAGGAACACACCCATTATAAAGAAATCACATTAGGATTCTCTTTTTAAGCTGTTCCTTAGAACACTAGTGCTTAGGAAATCTATTGGAGGCAGAAGCAGTCAAGGGTAGCCTAGGGTTAGTGTTAGGCTTAGGGTTAGGCTTAGGGTACGGCTTAGGGTACGGGTCCGGGGAGGGCCTCGGGTACGGCGTAGGGTATGGCTTAGGGTTAGGGTTAGGGTTAGTGTTAGAGTAAGGGCTCGGTTTAGGGTACGGGTTAGGATTAGGGTACGTGTTAGGGTTAGGGTAGTTATTAATCCTATCCCACTCTCTAGATACCCCTTAGCACGTAAAGGAATATTATTTGGGGGTCCAGCCATGGAGAAGAGTTTAGACACTAGGATAAGATAAGGAACACACCTATTATAAGGAAATCACATTAGGATTCTCTTTTTAAGCTCTTCCTTAAAACACTAGTGCTTAGGAAATCTATTGGAGGCAGAAGCAGTCAAGGGTAGCCTAGGGTTAGGGTTAGGCTTAGGGTTAGGCTTAGGGTAGGGCTTAGGGTACGGGTTCGGGGACGGCTTCGGGTACGGCGTAGGGTATGGGTTAGGGTTAGGGTTAGTGTTAGGGTTAGGGCTCGGTTTAGGGTATGGGTTAGGATTAGGGTACGTGTTAGGGTTAGGGTAGTTATTAAACCTATCCCACTCTCTAGATACCCCTTAGCACGTAAAGGAATATTATTTCGGGGTCCAGCCATGGAGAAGAGTTTAGACACTAGGATAAGATAAGGAACACACCTATTATAAAGAAATCACATTAAGATTCTCTTTTTAAGCTCTTCCTTAAAACACTAGTGGTTAGGAAATCTATTGGAGGCAGAAGCAGTCAAGGGTAGCCTAGGGTTAGGGTTAGGCTTAGGGTTAGGCTTAGGGTACGGCTTAGGGTACAGGTTCGGGTAGGGCTTCGGGTACGGCGTAGGGTATGGGTTAGGTTTAGGGTTAGGGTTAGTGTTCGGGTTAGGGCTCTGTTTAGTGTATGGGATAGGATTAGGGTACGTCTTAGGGTTAGGGTAGGGGTTAGGGATAGGGTACGCTTTAGGGTTAGGGTAGTTATTAAACCTATCCCACTCTCTAGATACCCCTTAGCACGTAAAGGAATATTATTTGGGGGTCCTGCCACGGAGAAGAGTTTAGACACTAGGATAAGATAAGGACCACACCTATTATAAAGAAATCACATAAGGATTCTCTTTTTAAGCTCTTCCTTAAAACACTAGTGCTTAGGAAATCTATTGGGTGCAGAAGCAGTCAAGGGTAGCCTACGGTTAGGGTTAGGCTTAGGGTTAGGGTTAGGGTACGGCTTAGGGTACGGGTTCTGGGAGGGGTTCGGGTACGGCGTAGGGTATTGGTTAGTGTTAGGGTTAGGGTTAGTGATAGGTTTAGGGCTCGGTGTAGGGTATGGGTTAGGAGTAGGGTACGTGTTAGGGTTAGGGTAGTGGTTAGGGTTAGTGTACGTGTTAGGGTTAGGGTAGTAATTAAACCTATCCGACTCTCTAGATACCCCTTGGCACGTAAAGGAATATTATTTGGGGATCCAGCCATGGAAAAAAGTTTAGACACTAGGATAAGATATGGAACATACCCATTATAAAGAAATCACATTAGGATTCTCTTTTTAAGCTGTTCCTTAAAACACTAGTGCTTAGCAAATCTATTGGAGGCCGAAGCTTTCAAGGGTAGCCTAGGGTTAGGGTTAGGCTTAGGGTTAGGCTTAGGGTACGGCTTAGGGTACGGTTTCGGGGAGGGCTTCGGGTACGGCGTAGGGTATGGGTTAGGGTTAGGGTTAGGGTTAGTGTTAGGGTTAGGGCTCGGTTTAGGTTACGGGTTAGGATTAGGGTACGTTTTAGTGTTAGGGTAGGGGTTAGGGTTAGGGTTAGGGTTAGGGTTAGGTTTAGGGTTAGTGTTAGAGTTACGGCTCGGTTTAGGGTACGGGATAGGATTAGGGTACGTGTTAGGGTTAGGGTAGTGGTTAGGGTTAGGGTACGTGTTAGGGTTAGGGTAGTTATTAATCCTATCCCAATCTCTAGATACCCCTTAGCACGTAAAGGAATATTATTTGGGGGTCCAGCCATGGAGAAGAGTTTAGACACTAAGATAAGATAAGGAACACACGTATTATAAAGAAATCACATTAGGATTCTCTTTTTAAGCTCTTCCTTAAAACACTAGTGCTTAGGAAATCTATTGGAGGCAGAAGCAGTCAAGGGTAGCCTAGGGTTAGGGATAGGCTTAGGGTTAGGCTTAGGTTAGGGCTTAGGGTACGGGTTCGGGGACGGCTTCGGGTACGGCGTAGGGTATGGGTTAGGGTTAGGGTTAGTGTTAGTGTTAGGGCTCGGTTTAGGGTACGGTTTAGGATTAGGTTACGTGTTAGGGTAAGGGTAGGGGTTAGGGTTAGTGTGCGTGTTAGGGTTAGGGTAGTTATTAAACCTATCCCACTCTCTAGATACCCCATAGCACGTAAAGCAATAGTATTTGGGGGTCCAGCCATGGAGAAGAGTTTAGACACTAGGATAAGATAAGGAACACACCTATTATAAAGAAATCACATTAGGATTCTCTTTTTAAGGTGTTCCTTAAAACACTAGTGCATAGGAAATCTATTGGAGGCAGAAGCAGTCAAGGGTAGCCTAGAGTTAGGGTTAGGCGTAGGGTTAGGCTTAGGGTACGGCTTAGGGTACGGGTTCGGGGAGGGCTTCGGGTACGGCGTAGGGTATGGGTTAGGGTTAGAGTTAGGGTTAGTGTTAGGGTTAGGGCTCGGTTTAGGGTACAGGTTAGGATTAGGGTACGTGTTAGGGTTAGGGTAGGGGTTTGGGTTAGGGTACGCGTTAGGGTTAGGGTAGTTATTAAACCTATCCCACTCTCTAGATACCCTTTAGCACGTAAAGGAATATTATTTGGGGGTCCAGCCATGGAGAAGAATTTAGACACTAGGATAAGATAAGGAACACACCCATTATAAAGAAATCACATTAGGATTCTCTTTTTAAGCTGTTCCTTAAAACACTAGTGCTTAGGAAATCTATTGGAGGCAGAAGCAATCAAGGGTAGCCTAGGGTTAGGGTTAGGCTTAGGGTTAGGCTTAGGGTACGGCTTAGGGTACGGGTTCGGGGATGGCTTCGGGTACAGTGTAGGGTATGGGTTAGGGTTAGGGTTAGGGTTAGTGTTAGGGTTAGGGCTCGGTTTAGGTTCTGGGTTAGGATTAGGGTACGTGTTAGGGTTAGGGTAGTGGTTAGGGTTAGTGTACGTGTTAGGGTTAGGGTAGTGATTAAACCTATCCCACTCTCTAGATACCCCTTAGCACGTAAAGGAATATTATTTGGGGGTCCAGCCATGGAGAAAAGTTTAGACACTAGGATAAGATAAGGAACATACCCAATATAAAGAAATCACATTAGGATTCTCTTTTTATGCTGTTCCTTAAAACACTAGTGCTTAGGAAATCTATTGGAGGCAGAAGCTGTCAAGGGTAGCCTAGGGTTAGGTTTAGGCTTAGGGTTAGGTTTAGGGTACGGCTTAGGGTACGGGTTCGCGGAGGGGTTCGGATATGGCGTAGGATATGAGTTAGGGTTAGGGTTAGCGTTAGGGTACGGCTTAGGTTTCGGGTTCTGGGAGGGGTTCGGGTACGGCGTAGGGTATGGGTTAGGGTTAGGGTTAGGGTTAGTGTTAGGATTAGGGCTCGGTTTAGGCTATGGTTTAGGATTAGGGTACGTGTTAGGGTTAGGGTAGTGGTTAGGGTTAGTGTACGTGTTAGGGTTAGGGTAGTGATTAAACCTATCCCACTCTCTAGATACCCCTTAGCACGTAAAGGAATATTATTTGGGGGTCCAGCCATGGAGAAAAGTTTAGACACTAGGATAAGATAAGGAACATACCCATTATAAAGAAATCACATTAGGATTCTCTTTTTAAGCTGTTCCTTAAAACACTAGTGCTTAGGAAATCTATTGGAGGCAGAAGCTGTCAAGGGTAGCCTAGGGTTAGGGTTAGGCTTAGGGTTAGGCTTAGGGTACGGCTTAGGGTACGGTTTCGGGGAGGGCTTCTGGTACGGCGTAGGGTATGGGTTAGGGTTAGGGTTAGGGTTAGTGTTAGGGTTAGGGCTCGGTTTAGTGTACGGGATAGGATTAGGGTACGTCTTAGGGTTAGGGTAGGGGTTAGGGTTAGGGTACGCGTTAGGGTTAGGGTAGTTATTAAACCTATCCAAGTCTCTAGATACCCCATAGCACGTAAAGGAATATTATTTGTGGGTCCAGCCATGGAGAAGAGTTTAGACACTAGGATAAGATAAGGAACACACCCATTATAAAGAAATCACATTAGGATTCTCTTTTTAAGCTGTTCCTTAGAACACTAGTGCTTAGGAAATCTATTGGAGGCAGAAGCAGTCAAGGGTAGCCTAGGGTTAGTGTTAGGCTTAGGGTTAGGCTTAGGGTACGGCTTAGGGTACGGGTCCGGGGAGGGCCTCGGGTACGGCGTAGGGTATGGCTTAGGGTTAGGGTTAGGGTTAGTGTTAGAGTAAGGGCTCGGTTTAGGGTACGGGTTAGGATTAGGGTACGTGTTAGGGTTAGGGTAGGGCTTAGGGTTAGGGTACGTGTTAGGGTTAGGGTAGTTATTAATCCTATCCCACTCTCTAGATACCCCTTAGCACGTAAAGGAATATTATTTGGGGGTCCAGCCATGGAGAAGAGTTTAGACACTAGGATAAGATAAGGAACACACCTATTATAAGGAAATCACATTAGGATTCTCTTTTTAAGCTCTTCCTTAAAACACTAGTGCTTAGGAAATCTATTGGAGGCAGAAGCAGTCAAGGGTAGCCTAGGGTTAGGGTTAGGCTTAGGGTTAGGCTTAGGGTAGGGCTTAGGGTACGGGTTCGGGGACGGCTTCGGGTACGGCGTAGGGTATGGGTTAGGGTTAGGGTTAGTGTTAGGGTTAGGGCTCGGTTTAGGGTATGGGTTAGGATTAGGGTTCGTGTTAGGGTTAGGGTAGTGGTTAGGGTTAGTGTACGTGTTAGGGTTAGGGTAGTGATTAAACCTATCCCACTCTCTAGATACCCCTTAGCACGTAAAGGAATATTATTTGGGGGTCCAGCCATGGAGAAAAGTTTAGACACTAGGATAAGATAAGGAACATACCCATTATAAAGAAATCACATTAGGATTCTCTTTTTAAGCTGTTCCTTAAAACACTAGTGCTTAGGAAATCTATTGGAGGCAGAAGCTGTCAAGGGTAGCCTAGGGTTAGGGTTAGGCTTAGGGTTAGGCTTAGGGTACGGCTTAGGGTACGGTTTCGGGGAGGGCTTCGGGTACGGCGTAGGGTATGGGTTAGGTTTAGGCTTAGGGTTAGTGTTAGGGTTAGGGCTCGGTTTAGTGAACGGGATAGGATTAGGGTACGTCTTAGGGTTAGGGTAGAGGTTAGGGTTAGGGTACGCGTTAGGGTTAGGGTAGTTATTAAACCTATCCCACTCTCTAGATACCCCTTAGCACGTAAAGGAATATTATTTGGGGGTCCAGCCATGGAGAAGAGTTTAGACACTAGGATAAGATAAGGAACACACCTATTATAAAGAAATCACATTAGGATTCTATTTTTAAGCTCTTCCTTAAAACACTAGTGGTTAGGAAATCTATTGGAGGCAGAATCAGTCAAGGGTAGCCTAGGGTTAGGGTTAGGCTTAGGGTTAGGCTTAGGGTACTGCTTAGGGTACAGGTTCGGGTAGGGCTTCGGGTACGGCGTAGGGTATGGGTTAGGTTTAGGGTTAGGGTTAGTGTTCGGGTTAGGGCTCTGTTTAGTGTACGGGATAGGATTAGGGTACGTCTTAGGGTTAGGGTAGGGGTTAGGGATAGGGTACGCTTTAGGGTTAGGGTAGTTATTAATCCTATCCCATTCTCTAGATACCCCTTAGCACGTAAAGGAATATTATTTGGGGGTCCAGCCACGGAGAAGAGTTTAGACACTAAGATAATATAAGGAACACACACATTATAAAGAAATCACATTAGGATTCCCTTTTTAAGCTGTTCCTTAAAACACTAGTGCTTAGGAAATGTATTGGAGGCAGAAGCAGTCAAGGGTAGCCTAGGGTTAGGGTTAGGCTTAGGGTTAGGCTTAGGGTACGGCGTAGGGTATGGTTTCGGGGAGGGCTTCGTGTACGGCGGAGGGTATGGGTTAGGGTTAGGGTTTGGGTTAGTGTTAGGGTTGGGGCTCCGTTTAGGATACGGGTTAGGATTAGGGTACATGTTAGGGTTAGGGTAGGGGTTAGGGTTAGGGTACGCGTTAGGGTTAGTGTAGTTATTAAACCTATCCCACTCTCTATATACCCCTTAGCACGTAAAGGAATATTATTTGGGAGTCCAGCCATGGAGAAGAGTTTAGACACTAGGATAAGATAAGGAACACACCCATTATAAAGCAATCACATTAGGATTCTCTTTTTAAGCTGTTCCTTAAAACACTAGTGCTTAGGAAATCTATTGGAGGCAGAAGCAGTCAAGGGTAGCCTAGGGTTAGGGTTAGGCTTAGGGTTAGGCTTAGGGTACGGCTTAGGGTACGGGTTCGGGGAGGGCTTCGAGTACGGCGCAGGGTATGGGTTAGGGTTAGGGTTAGGGTTAGTGATAGGGTTAGGGCTCGGTTTAGTGTACGGGATAGGATTAGGGTACGTCTTAGGGTTAGGGTAGGGGTTAGGGTTAGGGTACGCGTTTGGGTTAGGGTAGTTATTAAACCTATCCAAGTCTCTAGATACCCCATAGCACGTAAAGGAATATTATTTGTGGGTCCAGCCATGGAGAAGAGTTTAGACACTAGGATAAGATAAGGAACACACCCATTATAAAGAAATCACATTACGATTCTCTTTTTAAGCTGTTCCTTAGAACACTAGTGCTTAGGAAATCTATTGGAGGCAGAAGCAGTCAAGGGTAGCCTAGGGTTAGTGTTAGGCTTAGGGTTAGGCTTAGGGTACGGCTTAGGGTACGGGTCCGGGGAGGGCCTCGGGTACAGCGTAGGGTATGGCTTAGGGTTAGGGTTAGGGTTAGTGTTAGAGTAAGGGCTCGGTTTAGGGTACGGGTTAGGATTAGGGTACGTGTTAGGGTTAGGGTAGGGGTTAGGGTTAGGGTACGTGTTAGGGTTAGGGTAGTTATTAATCCTATCCCACTCTCTAGATACCCCTTAGCACGTAAAGGAATATTATTTGGGGGTCCAGCCATGGAGAAGAGTTTAGACACTAGGATAAGATAAGGAACACACCTATTATAAGGAAATCACATTAGGATTCTCTTTTTAAGCTCTTCCTTAAAACACTAGTGCTTAGGAAATCTATTGGAGGCAGAAGCAGTCAAGGGTAGCCTAGGGTTAGGGTTAGGCTTAGGGTTAGGCTTAGGGTAGGGCTTAGGGTACGGGTTCGGGGACGGCTTCGGGTACGGCGTAGGGTATGGGTTAGGGTTAGGGTTAGTGTTAGGGTTAGGGCTCGGTTTAGGGTATGGGTTAGGATTAGGGTACGTGTTAGGGTTAGGGTAGTGGTTAGGGTTAGTGTACGTGTTAGGGTTAGGGTAGTGATTAAACCTATCCCACTCTCTAGATACCCCTTAGCACGTAAAGGAATATTATTTGGGGGTCCAGCCATGGAGAAAAGTTTAGACACTAGGATAAGATAAGGAACATACCCATTATAAAGAAATCACTTTAGGATTCTCTTTTTAAGCTGTTCCTTAAAACACTAGAGCTTAGGAAATCTATTGGAGGCAGAAGCTGTCAAGGGTAGCCTAGGGTTAGGGTTAGGCTTAGGGTTAGGCTTAGGGTACGGCTTAGGGTACGGTTTCGGGGAGGGCTTCGGGTACGGCGTAGGGTATGGGTTAGGTTTAGGCTTAGGGTTAGTGTTAGGGTTAGGGCTCGGTTTAGTGTACGGGATAGGATTAGGGTACGTCTTAGGGTTAGGGTAGAGGTTAGGGTTAGGGTACGCGTTAGGGTTAGGGTAGTTATTAAACCTATCCCACTCTCTAGATACCCCTTAGCACGTAAAGGAATATTATTTAGGGGTCCAGCCATGGAGAAGAGTTTAGACACTAGGATAAGATAAGGAACACACCTATTATAAAGAAATCACATTAGGATTCTCTTTTTAAGCTCTTCCTTAAAACACTAGTGGTTAGGAAATCTATTGGAGGCAGAAGCAGTCAAGGGTAGCCTAGGGTTAGGGTTAGGCTTAGGGTTAGGCTTAGGGTACGGCTTAGGGTACAGGTTCGGGTAGGGCTTCGGGTACGGCGTAGGGTATGGGTTAGGTTTAGGGTTAGGGTTAGTGTTCGGGTTAGGGCTCGGTTAAGGCTATGGTTTAGGATTAGGGTACGTCTTAGGGTTAGGGTAGGGGTTAGGGATAGGGTACGCTTTAGGGTTAGGGTAGTTATTAATCCTATCCCACTCTCTAGATACCCCTTAGCACGTAAAGGAATATTATTTGGGGGTCCAGCCACGGAGAAGAGTTTAGACACTAAGATAATATAAGGAACACACACATTATAAAGAAATCACATTAGGATTCCCTTTTTAAGCTGTTCCTTAAAACACTAGTGCTTAGGAAATGTATTGGAGGCAGAAGCAGTCAAGGGTAGCCTAGGGTTAGGGTTAGGCTTAGGGTTAGGCTTAGGGTACGGCGTAGGGTATGGTTTCGGGGAGGGGTTCGTGTACGGCGGAGGGTATGGGTTAGGGTTAGGGTTTGGGTTAGTGTTAGGGTTGGGGTTCCGTTTAGGATACGGGTTAGGATTAGGGTACGTGTTAGGGTTAGGGTAGGGGTTAGGGTTAGGGTACGCGTTAGGGTTAGTGTAGTTATTAAACCTATCCCACTCTCTATATACCCCTTAGCACGTAAAGGAATATTATTTGGGAGTCCAGCCATGGAGAAGAGTTTAGACACTAGGATAAGATAAGGAACACACCCATTATAAAGCAATCGCATTAGGATTCTCTTTTTAAGCTGTTCCTTAAAACACTAGTGCTTAGGAAATCTATTGGAGGCAGAAGCAGTCAAGGGTAGCCTAGGGTTAGGGTTAGGCTTAGGGTTAGGCTTAGGGTACGGCTTAGGGTACGGGTTCGGGGAGGGCTTCGAGTACGGCGCAGGGTATGGGTTAGGGTTAGGGTTAGGGTTAGTGATAGGGTTAGGGCTCGGTTTAGTGTACGGGATAGGATTAGGGTACGTCTTAGGGTTAGGGTAGGGGTTAGGGTTAGGGTACGCGTTTGGGTTAGGGTAGTTATTAAACCTATCCAAGTCTCTAGATACCCCATAGCACGTAAAGGAATATTATTTGTGGGTCCAGCCATGGAGAAGAGTTTAGACACTAGGATAAGATAAGGAACACACCCATTATAAAGAAATCACATTAGGATTCTCTTTTTAAGCTGTTCCTTAGAACACTAGTGCTTAGGAAATCTATTGGAGGCAGAAGCAGTCAAGGGTAGCCTAGGGTTAGTGTTAGGCTTAGGGTTAGGCTTAGGGTACGGCTTAGGGTACGGGTCCGGGGAGGGCCTCGGGTACGGCGTAGGGTATGGCTTAGGGTTAGGGTTAGGGTTAGTGTTAGAGTAAGGGCTCGGTTTAGGGTACGGGTTAGGATTAGGGTACGTGTTAGGGTTAGGGTAGGGGTTAGGGTTAGGGTACGTGTTAGGGTTAGGGTAGTTATTAATCCTATCCCACTCTCTAGATACCCCTTAGCACGTAAAGGAATATTATTAGGGCGTCCAGCCATGGAGAAGAGTTTAGACACTAGGATAAGATAAGGAACACACCTATTATAAGGAAATCACATTAGGATTCTCTTTTTAAGCTGTTCCTTAAAACAATAGTGCTTAGGAAATCTATTGGAGGCAGAAGCAATCAAGGGTAGCCTAGGGTTAGGGTTAGGCTTAGGGTTAGGCTTAGGGTACGGCTTAGGGTATGGGTTCGGGGATGGCTTCGGGTACAGTGTAGGGTATGGGTTAGGGTTAGGGTTAGGGTGAGTGTTAGGGTTAGGGCTCGGTTTAGGGTCTGGGTTAGGATTAGAGTACGTGTTAGGGTTAGGGTAGTGATTAGGGTTAGTGTACGTGTTAGGGTTAGTGTAGTGATTAAACCTATCCCACTCTCTAGATACCCCTTAGCACGTAAAGGAATATTATTTGGGGGTCCAGCCATGGAGAAAAGTTTAGACACTAGGATAAGATAAGGAACATACCCAATATAAAGAAATCACATTAGGATTCTCTTTTTAAGCTGTTCCTTAAAACACTAGTGCTTAGGAAATCTATTGGAGGCAGAAGCTGTCAAGGGTAGCCTAGGGTTAGGTTTAGGCTTAGGGTTAGGTTTAGGGTACGGCTTAGGGTACGGGTTCGGGAGGTGTTCGGATATGGCGTAGGGTATGGGTTAGGGTTAGGGTTAGGGTACGTGTTAGGGTTAGGGTAGTGATTAAACCTATCCCACTCTCTAGATACCCCTTAGCACGTAAAGGAATATTATTTGGTGGTCCACCCATGGAGAAACGTTTAGACACTAGGATAAGATAAGGAACATACCCATTATAAAGAAATCACATTAGGATTCTATTTTTAAGCTGTTCCTTAAAACACTAGTGCTTAGGAAATCTATTGGAGGCAGAAGCTGTCAAGGGTAGCCTAGGGTTAGGGTTAGGCTTAGGGTTAGGCTTAGGGTACAGCGTAGGGTACGGTTTCGGGGAGGGCTTCGGGTACGGCGTAGGGTATGGGTTAGGGTTAGGGTTAGGGTTAGTGTTAGGGTTAGGGCTCGGTTTAGGGTATTGGTTAAGATTAGGGTACGTGTTAGGGTTAGGGTAGGGGTTAGGGTTAGGGTACGCCTTAGGGTTAGGGTAGTTATTAAACCTATCCCACTGTCTAGATACCCCTTAGCACGTAAAGGAATATTATTTGGGGGTCCAGCCATGGAGAAGAGTTTAGACACTAGGATAAGATAAGGAACACACTTATTATAAAGAAATCACATTAGGATTCTCTTTTTAAGCTCTTCCTTAAAACACTAGTGCTTAGGAAATCTATTGGAGGCAGAAGCAGTCAAGGGTAGCCTAGGGTTAGGGTTAGGCTTAGGGTTAGGCTTAGGGTACGGCTTAGGGTACAGGTTCGGGGAGGGTTTCGGGTACGGCGTAGGGTATGGGTTAGGTTTAGGGTTAGGGTTTGTGTTAGGGTTAGGGCTCTGTTTAGGGTACGGGATAGGATTAGGGTACGTGTTAGGGTTAGGTTAGGGGTTAGGGATAGGGTACGCTTTAGGGTTAGGGTAGTTATTAAAACTATCCCAGTCTCTAGATACCACTTAGCACGTAAAGGAATATTATTTGGGGGTCCAGCCATGGAGAAGAGTTTAGACACTAGGATAAGATAAGGAACACACCCATTATAAAGCAATCACATTAGGATTCTCTTTTTAAGCTGTTCCTTAAAACACTAGTGCTTAGGAAATCTATTGGGGGCAGAAGCAGTCAAGGGTAGCCTAGGGTTAGGGTTAGGCTTAGGGTTAGGCTTAGGGTACGGCTTAGGGTACGGGTTCGGGGAGGGCTTCGAGTACGGCGCAGGGTATGGGTTAGGGTTAGGGTTAGGGTTAGTGATAGGGTTAGGGCTCGGTTTAGTGTACGGGATAGGATTAGGGTACGTCTTAGGGTTAGGGTAGGGGTTAGGGTTAGGGTACGCGTTTGGGTTAGGGTAGTTATTAAACCTATCCAAGTCTCTAGATACCCCATAGCACGTAAAGGAATATTATTTGTGGGTCCAGCCATGGAGAAGAGTTTAGACACTAGGATAAGATAAGGAACACACCCATTATAAAGAAATCACCTTAGGATTCTCTTTTTAAGCTGTTCCTTAGAACACTAGTGCTTAGGAAATCTATTGGAGGCAGAAGCAGTCAAGGGTAGCCTAGGGTTAGTGTTAGGCTTAGGGTTAGGCTTAGGGTACGGCTTAGGGTACGGGTCCGGGGAGGGCCTCGGGTACGGCGTAGGGTATGGCTTAGGGTTAGGGTTAGGTTTAGTGTTAGAGTAAGGGCTCGGTTTAGGGTACGGGTTAGGATTAGGGTACGTGTTAGGGTTAGGGTAGGGGTTAGGGTTAGGGTACGTGTTAGGGTTAGGGTAGTTATTAATCCTATCCCACTCTCTAGATACCCCTTAGCACGTAAAGGAATATTATTTGGGGGTCCAGCCATGGAGAAGAGTTTAGACACTAGGATAAGATAAGGAACACACCTATTATAAGGAAATCACATTAGGATTCTCTTTTTAAGCTCTTCCTTAAAACACTAGTGCTTAGGAAATCTATTGGAGGCAGAAGCAGTCAAGGGTAGCCTAGGGTTAGGGTTAGGCTTAGGGTTAGGCTTAGGGTAGGGCTTAGGGTACGGGTTCGGGGACGGCTTCGGGTACGGCGTAGGGTATGGGTTAGGGTTAGGGTTAGTGTTAGGGTTAGGGCTCGGTTTAGGGTATGGGTTAGGATTAGGGTACGTGTTAGGGTTAGGGTAGTGGTTAGGGTTAGTGTACGTGTTAGGGTTAGGGTAGTGATTAAACCTATCCCACTCTCTAGATACCCCTTAGCACGTAAAGGAATATTAATTGGGGGTCCAGCCATGGAGAAAAGTTTAGACACTAGGATAAGATAAGGAACATACCCATTATAAAGAAATCACATTAGGATTCTCTTTTTAAGCTGTTCCTTAAAACACTAGTGCTTAGGAAATCTATTGGAGGCAGAAGCTGTCAAGGGTAGCCTAGGGTTAGGGTTAGGCTTAGGGTTAGGCTTAGGGTACGGCTTAGGGTACGGTTTCGGGGAGGGCTTCGGGTACGGCGTAGGGTATGGGTTAGGTTTAGGCTTAGGGTTAGTGTTAGGGTTAGGGCTCGGTTTAGTGTACGGGATAGGATTAGGGTACGTCTTAGGGTTAGGGTAGAGGTTAGGGTTAGGGTACGCATTAGGGTTAGGGTAGTTATTAAACCTATCCCACTCTCTAGATACCCCTTAGCACGTAAAGGAATATTATTTGGGGGTCCAGCCATGGAGAAGAGTTTAGACACTAGGATAAGATAAGGAACACACCTATTATAAAGAAATCACATTAGGATTCTCTTTTTAAGCTCTTCCTTAAAACACTAGTGGTTAGGAAATCTATTGGAGGCAGAAGCAGTCAAGGGTAGCCTAGGGTTAGGGTTAGGCTTAGGGTTAGGCTTAGGGTACGGCTTAGGGTACAGGTTCGGGTAGGGCTTCGGGTACGGCGTAGGGTATGGGTTAGGTTTAGGGTTAGGGTTAGTGTTCGGGTTAGGGCTCTGTTTAGTGTACGGGATAGGATTAGGGTACGTCTTAGGGTTAGGGTAGGGGTTAGGGATAGGGTACGCTTTAGGGTTAGGGTAGTTATTAATCCTATCCCACTCTCTAGATACCCCTTAGCACGTAAAGGAATATTATTTGGGGGTCCAGCCACGGAGAAGAGTTTAGACACTAAGAAAATATAAGGAACACACACATTATAAAGAAATCACATTAGGATTCCCTTTTTAAGCTGTTCCTTAAAACACTAGTGCTTAGGAAATGTATTGGAGGCAGAAGCAGTCAAGGGTAGCCTAGGGTTAGGGTTAGGCTTAGGGTTAGGCTTAGGGTACGGCGTAGGGTATGGTTTCGGGGAGGGGTTCGTGTACGGCGGAGGGTATGGGTTAGGGTTAGGGTTTGGGTTAGTGTTAGGGTTGGGGCTCCGTTTAGGATACGGGTTAGGATTAGGGTACGTGTTAGGGTTAGGGTAGGGGTTAGGGTTAGGGTACGCGTTAGGGTTAGGGTAGTTATTAAACCTATCCCACTCTCTAGATACCCCTTAGCACGTAAAGGAATATTATTTGCGGGTCCAGCCATGGAGAAGAATTTAGACACTAGGATAAGATAAGGAACACACCCATTATAAAGAAATCACATTAGGATTCTCTTTTTAAGCTGTTCCTTAAAACAATAGTGCTTAGGAAATCTATTGGAGGCAGAAGCAATCAAGGGTAGCCTAGGGTTAGGGTTAGGCTTAGGGTTAGGTTTAGGGTACGGCTTAGGGTATGGGTTCGGGGATGGCTTCGGGTACAGTGTAGGGTATGGGTTAGGGTTAGGGTTAGGGTGAGTGTTAGGCTTAGGGCTCGGTTTAGGGTCTGGGTTAGGATTAGAGTACGTGTTAGGGTTAGGGTAGTGGTTAGGGTTAGTGTACGTGTTAGGGTTAGTGTAGTGATTAAACCTATCCCACTCTCTAGATACCCCTTAGCACGTAAAGGAATATTATTTGGGGGTCCAGCCATGGAGAAAAGTTTAGACACTAGGATAAGATAAGGAACATACCCAATATAAAGAAATCACATTAGGATTCTCTTTTTAAGCTGTTCCTTAAAACACTAGTGCTTAGGAAATCTATTGGAGGCAGAAGCTGTCAAGGGTAGCCTAGGGTTAGGTTTAGGCTTAGGGTTAGGTTTAGGGTACGGCTTAGGGTACGGGTTCGGGAGGTGTTCGGATATGGCGTAGGGTATGGGTTAGGGTTAGGGTTAGGGTACGTGTTAGGGTTAGGGTAGTGATTAAACCTATCCCACTCTCTAGATACCCCTTAGCACGTAAAGGAATATTATTTGGTGGTCCACCCATGGAGAAACGTTTAGACACTAGGATAAGATAAGGAACATACCCATTATAAAGAAATCACATTAGGATTCTATTTTTAAGCTGTTCCTTAAAACACTAGTGCTTAGGAAATCTATTGGAGGCAGAAGCTGTCAAGGGTAGCCTAGGGTTAGGGTTAGGCTTAGGGTTAGGCTTAGGGTACGGCGTAGGGTACGGTTTCGGGGAGGGCTTCGGGTACGGCGTAGGGTATGGGTTAGGGTTAGGGTTAGGGTTAGTGTTAGGGTTAGGGCTCGGTTTAGGGTATTGGTTAAGATTAGGGTACGTGTTAGGGTTAGGGTAGGGGTTAGGGTTAGGGTACGCCTTAGGGTTAGGGTAGTTATTAAACCTATCCCACTCTCTAGATACCCCTTAGCACGTAAAGGAATATTATTTGGGGGTCCAGCCATGGAGAAGAGTTTAGACACTAGGATAAGATAAGGAACACACTTATTATAAAGAAATCACATTAGGATTCTCTTTTTAAGCTCTTCCTTAAAACACTAGTGCTTAGGAAATCTATTGGAGGCAGAAGCAGTCAAGGGTAGCCTAGGGTTAGGGTTAGGCTTAGGGTTAGGCTTAGGGTACGGCTTAGGGTACAGGTTCGGGGAGGGTTTCGGGTACGGCGTAGGGTATGGGTTAGGTTTAGGGTTAGGGTTAGTGTTAGGGTTAGGGCTCTGTTTAGGGTACGGGATAGGATTAGGGTACGTGTTAGGGTTAGGTTAGGGGTTAGGGATAGGGTACGCTTTAGGGTTAGGGTAGTTATTAAAACTATCCCAGTCTCTAGATACCCCTTAGCACGTAAAGGAATATTATTTGGGGGTCCAGCCATGGAGAAGAGTTTAGACACTAGGATAAGATAAGGAACACACCCATTATAAAGAAATCACATTAGGATTCTCTTTTTAAGCTGTTCCTTAAAACACTAGTGCTTAGGAAATCTATTGGAGGCAGAAGCAGTCAAGGGTAGCCTAGGGTTAGGGTTAGGCTTAGGGTTAGGCTTAGGGTACGACTTAGGGTACCGGTTCGGGGACGGCTTCGGGTACGGCGGAGGGTATGGCTTAGGGTTACGTTAGGTTTAGTGTTAGGGTTAGGGCTCGGTTTAGGGTACGGGTTAGGATTAGGGTACGTGTTAGGGTTAGGGTAGGGGTTAGGGTTAGGGTACATGTTAGGGTTAGGTTAGTTATTAATCCTATCCCACTCTCTAGATACCCCTTAGCACGTAAAGGAATATTATTTGGGGGTCCAACCACGGAGAAGAGTTTAGACACTAAGATAATATAAGGAACACACACATTATAAAGAAATCACATTAGGATTCCCTTTTTAAGCTGTTCCTTAAAACACTAGTGCTTAGGAAATCTATTGGAGGCAGAAGCAGTCAAGGGTAGCCTAGGGTTAGGGTTAGGCTTAGGTTTAGGCTTAGGGTACGGCGTAGGGTATGGTTTCGGGGAGGGGTTCGTGTACGGCGGAGGGTATGGATTAGGGTTAGGGTTTGGGTTAGTGTTAGGTTTAGGGCTCCGTTTAGGATACGGGTTAGGTTTAGGGTACGTGTTAGGGTTAGGGTAAGGGTTAGGGTTAGGGTACGCGTTAGGGTTAGGGTAGTTATTAAACCTATCCCACTCTCTAGATACCCCTTAGCACGTAAAGGAATATTATTTGGTGGTCCAGCCATGGAGAAGATTTTAGACACTAGGATAAGATAAGGAACACACCTATTATAAAGAAATCACATTAGGATTCTCTTTTTAAGCTCTTCCTTAAAACACTAGTGCTTAGTAAATCTATTGGAGGCAGAAGCAGTCAAGGGTAGCCTAGGGTTAGGGTTAGGCTTAGGGTTAGGCTTAGGGTACGGCTTAGGGTACAGGTTCGGGTAGGGCTTCGGGTACGGCGTAGGGTATGGGTTAGGTTTAGGGTTAGGGTTAGTGTTCGGGTTAGGGCTCTGTTTAGTGTACGGGATAGGATTAGGGTACGTCTTAGGGTTAGGGTAGGGGTTAGGGATAGGGTACGCTTTAGGGTTAGGGTAGTTATTAAACCTATCCCACTCTCTAGATACCCCTTAGCACGTAAAGGAATATTATTTGGGGGTCCTGCCACGGAGAAGAGTTTAGACACTAGGATAAGATAAGGACCACACCTATTATAAAGAAATCACATAAGGATTCTCTTTTTAAGCTCTTCCTTAAAACACTAGTGCTTAGGAAATCTATTGGGTGCAGAAGCAGTCAAGGGTAGCCTACGGTTAGGGTTAGGCTTAGGGTTAGGGTTAGGGTACGGCTTAGGGTACGGGTTCTGGGAGGGGTTCGGGTACGGCGTAGGGTATTGGTTAGTGTTAGGGTTAGGGTTAGTGATAGGTTTAGGGCTCGGTGTAGGGTATGGGTTAGGAGTAGGGTACGTGTTAGGGTTAGGGTAGTGGTTAGGGTTAGTGTACGTGTTAGGGTTAGGGTAGTAATTAAACCTATCCGACTCTCTAGATACCCCTTGGCACGTAAAGGAATATTATTTGGGGATCCAGCCATGGAAAAAAGTTTAGACACAAGGATAAGATATGGAACATACCCATTATAAAGAAATCACATTAGGATTCTCTTTTTAAGCTGTTCCTTAAAACACTAGTGCTTAGCAAATCTATTGGAGGCCGAAGCTTTCAAGGGTAGCCTAGGGTTAGGGTTAGGCTTAGGGTTAGGCTTAGGGTACGGCTTAGGGTACGGTTTCGGGGAGGGCTTCGGGTACGGCGTAGGGTATGGGTTAGGGTTAGGGTTAGGGTTAGTGTTAGGGTTAGGGCTCGGTTTAGGTTACGGGTTAGGATTAGGGTACGTTTTAGTGTTAGGGTAGGGGTTAGGGTTAGGGTTAGGGTTAGGGTTAGGTTTAGGGTTAGTGTTAGAGTTACGGCTCGGTTTAGGGTACGGGATAGGATTAGGGTACGTGTTAGGGTTAGGGTAGGGGTTAGGGTTAGGGTACGTGTTAGGGTTAGGGTAGTTATTAATCCTATCCCAATCTCTAGATACCCCTTAGCACGTAAAGGAATATTATTTGGGGGTCCAGCCATGGAGAAGAGTTTAGACACTAAGATAAGATAAGGAACACACGTATTATAAAGAAATCACATTAGGATTCTCTTTTTAAGCTCTTCCTTAAAACACTAGTGCTTAGGAAATCTATTGGAGGCAGAAGCAGTCAAGGGTAGCCTAGGGTTAGGGATAGGCTTAGGGTTAGGCTTAGGTTAGGGCTTAGGGTACGGGTTCGGGGACGGCTTCGGGTACGGCGTAGGGTATGGGTTAGGGTTAGGGTTAGTGTTAGTGTTAGGGCTCGGTTTAGGGTACGGTTTAGGATTAGGTTACGTGTTAGGGTAAGGGTAGGGGTTAGGGTTAGTGTGCGTGTTAGGGTTAGGGTAGTTATTAAACCTATCCCACTCTCTAGATACCCCATAGCACGTAAAGCAATATTATTTGGGGGTCCAGCCATGGAGAAGAGTTTAGACACTAGGATAAGATAAGGAACACACCCATTATAAAGAAATCACATTAGGATTCTCTTTTTAAGGTGTTCCTTAAAACACTAGTGCATAGGAAATCTATTGGAGGCAGAAGCAGTCAAGGGTAGCCTAGAGTTAGGGTTAGGCGTAAGGTTAGGCTTAGGGTACGGCTTAGGGTACGGGTTCGGGGAGGGCTTCGTGTACGGCGTAGGGTATGGGTTAGGGTTAGAGTTAGGGTTAGTGTTAGGGTTAGGGCTCGGTTTAGGGTACAGGTTAGGATTAGGGTACGTGTTAGGGTTAGGGTAGGGGTTTGGGTTAGGGTACGCGTTAGGGTTAGGGTAGTTATTAAACCTATCCCACTCTCTAGATACCCTTTAGCACGTAAAGGAATATTATTTGGGGGTCCAGCCATGGAGAAGAATTTAGACACTAGGATAAGATAAGGAACACACCCATTATAAAGAAATCACATTAGGATTCTCTTTTTAAGCTGTTCCTTAAAACACTAGTGCTTAGGAAATCTATTGGAGGCAGAAGCAATCAAGGGTAGCCTAGGGTTAGGGTTAGGCTTAGGGTTAGGCTTAGGGTACGGCTTAGGGTACGGGTTCGGGGATGGCTTCGGGTACAGTGTAGGGTATGGGTTAGGGTTAGGGTTAGGGTTAGTGTTAGGGTTAGGGCTCGGTTTAGGTTCTGGGTTAGGATTAGGGTACGTGTTAGGGTTAGGGTAGTGGTTAGGGTTAGTGTACGTGTTAGGGTTAGGGTAGTGATTAAACCTATCCCACTCTCTAGATACCCCTTAGCACGTAAAGGAATATTATTTGGGGGTCCAGCCATGGAGAAAAGTTTAGACACTAGGATAAGATAAGGAACATACCCAATATAAAGAAATCACATTAGGATTCTCTTTTTATGCTGTTCCTTAAAACACTAGTGCTTAGGAAATCTATTGGAGGCAGAAGCTGTCAAGGGTAGCCTAGGGTTAGGTTTAGGCTTAGGGTTAGGTTTAGGGTACGGCTTAGGGTACGGGTTCGGGGAGGGGTTCGGATATGGCGTAGGGTATGAGTTAGGGTTAGGGTTAGCGTTAGGGTACGGCTTAGGTTTCGGGTTCTGGGAGGGGTTCGGGTACGGCGTAGGGTATGGGTTAGGGTTAGGGTTAGGGTTAGTGTTAGGGTTAGGGCTCGGTTTAGGCTATGGTTTAGGATTAGGGTACGTGTTAGGGTTAGGGTAGTGGTTAGGGTTAGTGTACGTGTTAGGGTTAGGGTAGTGATTAAACCTATCCCACTCTCTAGATACCCCTTAGCACGTAAAGGAATATTATTTGGGGGTCCAGCCATGGAGAAAAGTTTAGACACTAGGATAAGATAAGGAACATACCCATTATAAAGAAATCACATTAGGATTCTCTTTTTAAGCTGTTCCTTAAAACACTAGTGCTTAGGAAATCTATTGGAGGCAGAAGCTGTCAAGGGTAGCCTAGGGTTAGGGTTAGGCTTAGGGTTAGGCTTAGGGTACGGCTTAGGGTACGGTTTCGTGGAGGGCTTCTGGTACGGCGTAGGGTATGGCTTAGGGTTAGGGTTAGGGTTAGTGTTAGGGTTAGGGCTCGGTTTAGGGTATTGGTTAGGATTAGGGTACGTGTTAGTGTTAGGGTAGGGGTTAGGGTTAGGGTACGCGTTAGGGTTAGTGTAGTTATTAAACCTATCCCACTCTCTATATACCCCTTAGCACGTAAAGGAATATTATTTGGGAGTCCAGCCATGGAGAAGAGTTTAGACACTAGGATAAGATAAGGAACACACCCATTATAAAGCAATCACATTAGGATTCTCTTTTTAAGCTGTTCCTTAAAACACTAGTGCTTAGGAAATCTATTGGAGGCAGAAGCAGTCAAGGGTAGCCTAGGGTTAGGGTTAGGCTTAGGGTTAGGCTTAGGGTACGGCTTAGGGTACGGGTTCGGGGAGGGCTTCGAGTACGGCGCAGGGTATGTGTTAGGGTTAGGGTTAGGGTTAGTGTTAGGGTTAGGGCTCGGTTTAGTGTACGGGATAGGATTAGGGTACGTCTTAGGGTTAGGGTAGGGGTTAGGGTTATGGTACGCGTTAGGGTTAGGGTAGTTATTAAACCTATCCAAGTCTCTAGATACCCCATAGCACGTAAAGGAATATTATTTGTGGGTCCAGCCATGGAGAAGAGTTTAGACACTAGGATAAGATAAGGAACACACCCATTATAAAGAAATCACATTAGGATTCTCTTTTTAAGCTGTTCCTTAGAACACTAGTGCTTAGGAAATCTATTGGAGGCAGAAGCAGTCAAGGGTAGCCTAGGGTTAGTGTTAGGCTTAGGGTTAGGCTTAGGGTACGGCTTAGGGTACGGGTCCGGGGAGGGCCTCGGGTACGGCGTAGGGTATGGCTTAGGGTTAGGGTTAGGGTTAGTGTTAGAGTAAGGGCTCGGTTTAGGGTACGGGTTAGGATTAGGGTACGTGTTAGGGTTAGGGTAGTTATTAATCCTATCCCACTCTCTAGATACCCCTTAGCACGTAAAGGAATATTATTTGGGGGTCCAGCCATGGAGAAGAGTTTAGACACTAGGATAAGATAAGGAACACACCTATTATAAGGAAATCACATTAGGATTCTCTTTTTAAGCTCTTCCTTAAAACACTAGTGCTTAGGAAATCTATTGGAGGCAGAAGCAGTCAAGGGTAGCCTAGGGTTAGGGTTAGGCTTAGGGTTAGGCTTAGGGTAGGGCTTAGGGTACGGGTTCGGGGACGGCTTCGGGTACGGCGTAGGGTATGGGTTAGGGTTAGGGTTAGTGTTAGGGTTAGGGCTCGGTTTAGGGTATGGGTTAGGATTAGGGTACGTGTTAGGGTTAGGGTAGTTATTAAACCTATCCCACTCTCTAGATACCCCTTAGCACGTAAAGGAATATTATTTCGGGGTCCAGCCATGGAGAAGAGTTTAGACACTAGGATAAGATAAGGAACACACCTATTATAAAGAAATCACATTAAGATTCTCTTTTTAAGCTCTTCCTTAAAACACTAGTGGTTAGGAAATCTATTGGAGGCAGAAGCAGTCAAGGGTAGCCTAGGGTTAGGGTTAGGCTTAGGGTTAGGCTTAGGGTACGGCTTAGGGTACAGGTTCGGGTAGGGCTTCGGGTACGGCGTAGGGTATGGGTTAGGTTTAGGGTTAGGGTTAGTGTTCGGGTTAGGGCTCTGTTTAGTGTATGGGATAGGATTAGGGTACGTCTTAGGGTTAGGGTAGGGGTTAGGGATAGGGTACGCTTTAGGGTTAGGGTAGTTATTAAACCTATCCCACTCTCTAGATACCCCTTAGCACGTAAAGGAATATTATTTGGGGGTCCTGCCACGGAGAAGAGTTTAGACACTAGGATAAGATAAGGACCACACCTATTATAAAGAAATCACATAAGGATTCTCTTTTTAAGCTCTTCCTTAAAACACTAGTGCTTAGGAAATCTATTGGGTGCAGAAGCAGTCAAGGGTAGCCTACGGTTAGGGTTAGGCTTAGGGTTAGGGTTAGGGTACGGCTTAGGGTACGGGTTCTGGGAGGGGTTCGGGTACGGCGTAGGGTATTGGTTAGTGTTAGGGTTAGGGTTAGTGATAGGTTTAGGGCTCGGTGTAGGGTATGGGTTAGGAGTAGGGTACGTGTTAGGGTTAGGGTAGTGGTTAGGGTTAGTGTACGTGTTAGGGTTAGGGTAGTAATTAAACCTATCCGACTCTCTAGATACCCCTTGGCACGTAAAGGAATATTATTTGGGGATCCAGCCATGGAAAAAAGTTTAGACACTAGGATAAGATATGGAACATACCCATTATAAAGAAATCACATTAGGATTCTCTTTTTAAGCTGTTCCTTAAAACACTAGTGCTTAGCAAATCTATTGGAGGCCGAAGCTTTCAAGGGTAGCCTAGGGTTAGGGTTAGGCTTAGGGTTAGGCTTAGGGTACGGCTTAGGGTACGGTTTCGGGGAGGGCTTCGGGTACGGCGTAGGGTATGGGTTAGGGTTAGGGTTAGGGTTAGTGTTAGGGTTAGGGCTCGGTTTAGGTTACGGGTTAGGATTAGGGTACGTTTTAGTGTTAGGGTAGGGGTTAGGGTTAGGGTTAGGGTTAGGGTTAGGTTTAGGGTTAGTGTTAGAGTTACGGCTCGGTTTAGGGTACGGGATAGGATTAGGGTACGTGTTAGGGTTAGGGTAGTGGTTAGGGTTAGGGTACGTGTTAGGGTTAGGGTAGTTATTAATCCTATCCCAATCTCTAGATACCCCTTAGCACGTAAAGGAATATTATTTGGGGGTCCAGCCATGGAGAAGAGTTTAGACACTAAGATAAGATAAGGAACACACGTATTATAAAGAAATCACATTAGGATTCTCTTTTTAAGCTCTTCCTTAAAACACTAGTGCTTAGGAAATCTATTGGAGGCAGAAGCAGTCAAGGGTAGCCTAGGGTTAGGGATAGGCTTAGGGTTAGGCTTAGGTTAGGGCTTAGGGTACGGGTTCGGGGACGGCTTCGGGTACGGCGTAGGGTATGGGTTAGGGTTAGGGTTAGTGTTAGTGTTAGGGCTCGGTTTAGGGTACGGTTTAGGATTAGGTTACGTGTTAGGGTAAGGGTAGGGGTTAGGGTTAGTGTGCGTGTTAGGGTTAGGGTAGTTATTAAACCTATCCCACTCTCTAGATACCCCATAGCACGTAAAGCAATATTATTTGGGGGTCCAGCCATGGAGAAGAGTTTAGACACTAGGATAAGATAAGGAACACACCCATTATAAAGAAATCACATTAGGATTCTCTTTTTAAGGTGTTCCTTAAAACACTAGTGCATAGGAAATCTATTGGAGGCAGAAGCAGTCAAGGGTAGCCTAGAGTTAGGGTTAGGCGTAGGGTTAGGCTTAGGGTACGGCTTAGGGTACGGGTTCGGGGAGGGCTTCGGGTACGGCGTAGGGTATGGGTTAGGGTTAGAGTTAGGGTTAGTGTTAGGGTTAGGGCTCGGTTTAGGGTACAGGTTAGGATTAGGGTACGTGTTAGGGTTAGGGTAGGGGTTTGGGTTAGGGTACGCGTTAGGGTTAGGGTAGTTATTAAACCTATCCCACTCTCTAGATACCCTTTAGCACGTAAAGGAATATTATTTGGGGGTCCAGCCATGGAGAAGAATTTAGACACTAGGATAAGATAAGGAACACACCCATTATAAAGAAATCACATTAGGATTCTCTTTTTAAGCTGTTCCTTAAAACACTAGTGCTTAGGAAATCTATTGGAGGCAGAAGCAATCAAGGGTAGCCTAGGGTTAGGGTTAGGCTTAGGGTTAGGCTTAGGGTACGGCTTAGGGTACGGGTTCGGGGATGGCTTCGGGTACAGTGTAGGGTATGGGTTAGGGTTAGGGTTAGGGTTAGTGTTAGGGTTAGGGCTCGGTTTAGGTTCTGGGTTAGGATTAGGGTACGTGTTAGGGTTAGGGTAGTGGTTAGGGTTAGTGTACGTGTTAGGGTTAGGGTAGTGATTAAACCTATCCCACTCTCTAGATACCCCTTAGCACGTAAAGGAATATTATTTGGGGGTCCAGCCATGGAGAAAAGTTTAGACACTAGGATAAGATAAGGAACATACCCAATATAAAGAAATCACATTAGGATTCTCTTTTTATGCTGTTCCTTAAAACACTAGTGCTTAGGAAATCTATTGGAGGCAGAAGCTGTCAAGGGTAGCCTAGGGTTAGGTTTAGGCTTAGGGTTAGGTTTAGGGTACGGCTTAGGGTACGGGTTCGCGGAGGGGTTCGGATATGGCGTAGGATATGAGTTAGGGTTAGGGTTAGCGTTAGGGTACGGCTTAGGTTTCGGGTTCTGGGAGGGGTTCGGGTACGGCGTAGGGTATGGGTTAGGGTTAGGGTTAGGGTTAGTGTTAGGATTAGGGCTCGGTTTAGGCTATGGTTTAGGATTAGGGTACGTGTTAGGGTTAGGGTAGTGGTTAGGGTTAGTGTACGTGTTAGGGTTAGGGTAGTGATTAAACCTATCCCACTCTCTAGATACCCCTTAGCACGTAAAGGAATATTATTTGGGGGTCCAGCCATGGAGAAAAGTTTAGACACTAGGATAAGATAAGGAACATACCCATTATAAAGAAATCACATTAGGATTCTCTTTTTAAGCTGTTCCTTAAAACACTAGTGCTTAGGAAATCTATTGGAGGCAGAAGCTGTCAAGGGTAGCCTAGGGTTAGGGTTAGGCTTAGGGTTAGGCTTAGGGTACGGCTTAGGGTACGGTTTCGGGGAGGGCTTCTGGTACGGCGTAGGGTATGGGTTAGGGTTAGGGTTAGGGTTAGTGTTAGGGTTAGGGCTCGGTTTAGTGTACGGGATAGGATTAGGGTACGTCTTAGGGTTAGGGTAGGGGTTAGGGTTAGGGTACGCTTTAGGGTTAGGGTAGTTATTAAACCTATCCAAGTCTCTAGATACCCCATAGCACGTAAAGGAATATTATTTGTGGGTCCAGCCATGGAGAAGAGTTTAGACACTAGGATAAGATAAGGAACACACCCATTATAAAGAAATCACATTAGGATTCTCTTTTTAAGCTGTTCCTTAGAACACTAGTGCTTAGGAAATCTATTGGAGGCAGAAGCAGTCAAGGGTAGCCTAGGGTTAGTGTTAGGCTTAGGGTTAGGCTTAGGGTACGGCTTAGGGTACGGGTCCGGGGAGGGCCTCGGGTACGGCGTAGGGTATGGCTTAGGGTTAGGGTTAGGGTTAGTGTTAGAGTAAGGGCTCGGTTTAGGGTACGGGTTAGGATTAGGGTACGTGTTAGGGTTAGGGTAGGGCTTAGGGTTAGGGTACGTGTTAGGGTTAGGGTAGTTATTAATCCTATCCCACTCTCTAGATACCCCTTAGCACGTAAAGGAATATTATTTGGGGGTCCAGCCATGGAGAAGAGTTTAGACACTAGGATAAGATAAGGAACACACCTATTATAAGGAAATCACATTAGGATTCTCTTTTTAAGCTCTTCCTTAAAACACTAGTGCTTAGGAAATCTATTGGAGGCAGAAGCAGTCAAGGGTAGCCTAGGGTTAGGGTTAGGCTTAGGGTTAGGCTTAGGGTAGGGCTTAGGGTACGGGTTCGGGGACGGCTTCGGGTACGGCGTAGGGTATGGGTTAGGGTTAGGGTTAGTGTTAGGGTTAGGGCTCGGTTTAGGGTATGGGTTAGGATTAGGGTTCGTGTTAGGGTTAGGGTAGTGGTTAGGGTTAGTGTACGTGTTAGGGTTAGGGTAGTGATTAAACCTATCCCACTCTCTAGATACCCCTTAGCACGTAAAGGAATATTATTTGGGGGTCCAGCCATGGAGAAAAGTTTAGACACTAGGATAAGATAAGGAACATACCCATTATAAAGAAATCACATTAGGATTCTCTTTTTAAGCTGTTCCTTAAAACACTAGTGCTTAGGAAATCTATTGGAGGCAGAAGCTGTCAAGGGTAGCCTAGGGTTAGGGTTAGGCTTAGGGTTAGGCTTAGGGTACGGCTTAGGGTACGGTTTCGGGGAGGGCTTCGGGTACGGCGTAGGGTATGGGTTAGGTTTAGGCTTAGGGTTAGTGTTAGGGTTAGGGCTCGGTTTAGTGAACGGGATAGGATTAGGGTACGTCTTAGGGTTAGGGTAGAGGTTAGGGTTAGGGTACGCGTTAGGGTTAGGGTAGTTATTAAACCTATCCCACTCTCTAGATACCCCTTAGCACGTAAAGGAATATTATTTGGGGGTCCAGCCATGGAGAAGAGTTTAGACACTAGGATAAGATAAGGAACACACCTATTATAAAGAAATCACATTAGGATTCTATTTTTAAGCTCTTCCTTAAAACACTAGTGGTTAGGAAATCTATTGGAGGCAGAATCAGTCAAGGGTAGCCTAGGGTTAGGGTTAGGCTTAGGGTTAGGCTTAGGGTACTGCTTAGGGTACAGGTTCGGGTAGGGCTTCGGGTACGGCGTAGGGTATGGGTTAGGTTTAGGGTTAGGGTTAGTGTTCGGGTTAGGGCTCTGTTTAGTGTACGGGATAGGATTAGGGTACGTCTTAGGGTTAGGGTAGGGGTTAGGGATAGGGTACGCTTTAGGGTTAGGGTAGTTATTAATCCTATCCCATTCTCTAGATACCCCTTAGCACGTAAAGGAATATTATTTGGGGGTCCAGCCACGGAGAAGAGTTTAGACACTAAGATAATATAAGGAACACACACATTATAAAGAAATCACATTAGGATTCCCTTTTTAAGCTGTTCCTTAAAACACTAGTGCTTAGGAAATGTATTGGAGGCAGAAGCAGTCAAGGGTAGCCTAGGGTTAGGGTTAGGCTTAGGGTTAGGCTTAGGGTACGGCGTAGGGTATGGTTTCGGGGAGGGGTTCGTGTACGGCGGAGGGTATGGGTTAGGGTTAGGGTTTGGGTTAGTGTTAGGGTTGGGGCTCCGTTTAGGATACGGGTTAGGATTAGGGTACATGTTAGGGTTAGGGTACGCGTTAGGGTTAGTGTAGTTATTAAACCTATCCCACTCTCTATATACCCCTTAGCACGTAAAGGAATATTATTTGGGAGTCCAGCCATGGAGAAGAGTTTAGACACTAGGATAAGATAAGGAACACACCCATTATAAAGCAATCACATTAGGATTCTCTTTTTAAGCTGTTCCTTAAAACACTAGTGCTTAGGAAATCTATTGGAGGCAGAAGCAGTCAAGGGTAGCCTAGGGTTAGGGTTAGGCTTAGGGTTAGGCTTAGGGTACGGCTTAGGGTACGGGTTCGGGGAGGGCTTCGAGTACGGCGCAGGGTATGGGTTAGGGTTAGGGTTAGGGTTAGTGATAGGGTTAGGGCTCGGTTTAGTGTACGGGATAGGATTAGGGTACGTCTTAGGGTTAGGGTAGGGGTTAGGGTTAGGGTACGCGTTTGGGTTAGGGTAGTTATTAAACCTATCCAAGTCTCTAGATACCCCATAGCACGTAAAGGAATATTATTTGTGGGTCCAGCCATGGAGAAGAGTTTAGACACTAGGATAAGATAAGGAACACACCCATTATAAAGAAATCACATTACGATTCTCTTTTTAAGCTGTTCCTTAGAACACTAGTGCTTAGGAAATCTATTGGAGGCAGAAGCAGTCAAGGGTAGCCTAGGGTTAGTGTTAGGCTTAGGGTTAGGCTTAGGGTACGGCTTAGGGTACGGGTCCGGGGAGGGCCTCGGGTACAGCGTAGGGTATGGCTTAGGGTTAGGGTTAGGGTTAGTGTTAGAGTAAGGGCTCGGTTTAGGGTACGGGTTAGGATTAGGGTACGTGTTAGGGTTAGGGTAGGGGTTAGGGTTAGGGTACGTGTTAGGGTTAGGGTAGTTATTAATCCTATCCCACTCTCTAGATACCCCTTAGCACGTAAAGGAATATTATTTGGGGGTCCAGCCATGGAGAAGAGTTTAGACACTAGGATAAGATAAGGAACACACCTATTATAAGGAAATCACATTAGGATTCTCTTTTTAAGCTCTTCCTTAAAACACTAGTGCTTAGGAAATCTATTGGAGGCAGAAGCAGTCAAGGGTAGCCTAGGGTTAGGGTTAGGCTTAGGGTTAGGCTTAGGGTAGGGCTTAGGGTACGGGTTCGGGGACGGCTTCGGGTACGGCGTAGGGTATGGGTTAGGGTTAGGGTTAGTGTTAGGGTTAGGGCTCGGTTTAGGGTATGGGTTAGGATTAGGGTACGTGTTAGGGTTAGGGTAGTGGTTAGGGTTAGTGTACGTGTTAGGGTTAGGGTAGTGATTAAACCTATCCCACTCTCTAGATACCCCTTAGCACGTAAAGGAATATTATTTGGGGGTCCAGCCATGGAGAAAAGTTTAGACACTAGGATAAGATAAGGAACATACCCATTATAAAGAAATCACTTTAGGATTCTCTTTTTAAGCTGTTCCTTAAAACACTAGAGCTTAGGAAATCTATTGGAGGCAGAAGCTGTCAAGGGTAGCCTAGGGTTAGGGTTAGGCTTAGGGTTAGGCTTAGGGTACGGCTTAGGGTACGGTTTCGGGGAGGGCTTCGGGTACGGCGTAGGGTATGGGTTAGGTTTAGGCTTAGGGTTAGTGTTAGGGTTAGGGCTCGGTTTAGTGTACGGGATAGGATTAGGGTACGTCTTAGGGTTAGGGTAGAGGTTAGGGTTAGGGTACGCGTTAGGGTTAGGGTAGTTATTAAACCTATCCCACTCTCTAGATACCCCTTAGCACGTAAAGGAATATTATTTAGGGGTCCAGCCATGGAGAAGAGTTTAGACACTAGGATAAGATAAGGAACACACCTATTATAAAGAAATCACATTAGGATTCTCTTTTTAAGCTCTTCCTTAAAACACTAGTGGTTAGGAAATCTATTGGAGGCAGAAGCAGTCAAGGGTAGCCTAGGGTTAGGGTTAGGCTTAGGGTTAGGCTTAGGGTACGGCTTAGGGTACAGGTTCGGGTAGGGCTTCGGGTACGGCGTAGGGTATGGGTTAGGTTTAGGGTTAGGGTTAGTGTTCGGGTTAGGGCTCGGTTAAGGCTATGGTTTAGGATTAGGGTACGTCTTAGGGTTAGGGTAGGGGTTAGGGATAGGGTACGCTTTAGGGTTAGGGTAGTTATTAATCCTATCCCACTCTCTAGATACCCCTTAGCACGTAAAGGAATATTATTTGGGGGTCCAGCCACGGAGAAGAGTTTAGACACTAAGATAATATAAGGAACACACACATTATAAAGAAATCACATTAGGATTCCCTTTTTAAGCTGTTCCTTAAAACACTAGTGCTTAGGAAATGTATTGGAGGCAGAAGCAGTCAAGGGTAGCCTAGGGTTAGGGTTAGGCTTAGGGTTAGGCTTAGGGTACGGCGTAGGGTATGGTTTCGGGGAGGGGTTCGTGTACGGCGGAGGGTATGGGTTAGGGTTAGGGTTTGGGTTAGTGTTAGGGTTGGGGTTCCGTTTAGGATACGGGTTAGGATTAGGGTACGTGTTAGGGTTAGGGTAGGGGTTAGGGTTAGGGTACGCGTTAGGGTTAGTGTAGTTATTAAACCTATCCCACTCTCTATATACCCCTTAGCACGTAAAGGAATATTATTTGGGAGTCCAGCCATGGAGAAGAGTTTAGACACTAGGATAAGATAAGGAACACACCCATTATAAAGCAATCGCATTAGGATTCTCTTTTTAAGCTGTTCCTTAAAACACTAGTGCTTAGGAAATCTATTGGAGGCAGAAGCAGTCAAGGGTAGCCTAGGGTTAGGGTTAGGCTTAGGGTTAGGCTTAGGGTACGGCTTAGGGTACGGGTTCGGGGAGGGCTTCGAGTACGGCGCAGGGTATGGGTTAGGGTTAGGGTTAGGGTTAGTGATAGGGTTAGGGCTCGGTTTAGTGTACGGGATAGGATTAGGGTACGTCTTAGGGTTAGGGTAGGGGTTAGGGTTAGGGTACGCGTTTGGGTTAGGGTAGTTATTAAACCTATCCAAGTCTCTAGATACCCCATAGCACGTAAAGGAATATTATTTGTGGGTCCAGCCATGGAGAAGAGTTTAGACACTAGGATAAGATAAGGAACACACCCATTATAAAGAAATCACATTAGGATTCTCTTTTTAAGCTGTTCCTTAGAACACTAGTGCTTAGGAAATCTATTGGAGGCAGAAGCAGTCAAGGGTAGCCTAGGGTTAGTGTTAGGCTTAGGGTTAGGCTTAGGGTACGGCTTAGGGTACGGGTCCGGGGAGGGCCTCGGGTACGGCGTAGGGTATGGCTTAGGGTTAGGGTTAGGGTTAGTGTTAGAGTAAGGGCTCGGTTTAGGGTACGGGTTAGGATTAGGGTACGTGTTAGGGTTAGGGTAGGGGTTAGGGTTAGGGTACGTGTTAGGGTTAGGGTAGTTATTAATCCTATCCCACTCTCTAGATACCCCTTAGCACGTAAAGGAATATTATTAGGGCGTCCAGCCATGGAGAAGAGTTTAGACACTAGGATAAGATAAGGAACACACCTATTATAAGGAAATCACATTAGGATTCTCTTTTTAAGCTGTTCCTTAAAACAATAGTGCTTAGGAAATCTATTGGAGGCAGAAGCAATCAAGGGTAGCCTAGGGTTAGGGTTAGGCTTAGGGTTAGGCTTAGGGTACGGCTTAGGGTATGGGTTCGGGGATGGCTTCGGGTACAGTGTAGGGTATGGGTTAGGGTTAGGGTTAGGGTGAGTGTTAGGGTTAGGGCTCGGTTTAGGGTCTGGGTTAGGATTAGAGTACGTGTTAGGGTTAGGGTAGTGATTAGGGTTAGTGTACGTGTTAGGGTTAGTGTAGTGATTAAACCTATCCCACTCTCTAGATACCCCTTAGCACGTAAAGGAATATTATTTGGGGGTCCAGCCATGGAGAAAAGTTTAGACACTAGGATAAGATAAGGAACATACCCAATATAAAGAAATCACATTAGGATTCTCTTTTTAAGCTGTTCCTTAAAACACTAGTGCTTAGGAAATCTATTGGAGGCAGAAGCTGTCAAGGGTAGCCTAGGGTTAGGTTTAGGCTTAGGGTTAGGTTTAGGGTACGGCTTAGGGTACGGGTTCGGGAGGTGTTCGGATATGGCGTAGGGTATGGGTTAGGGTTAGGGTTAGGGTACGTGTTAGGGTTAGGGTAGTGATTAAACCTATCCCACTCTCTAGATACCCCTTAGCACGTAAAGGAATATTATTTGGTGGTCCACCCATGGAGAAACGTTTAGACACTAGGATAAGATAAGGAACATACCCATTATAAAGAAATCACATTAGGATTCTATTTTTAAGCTGTTCCTTAAAACACTAGTGCTTAGGAAATCTATTGGAGGCAGAAGCTGTCAAGGGTAGCCTAGGGTTAGGGTTAGGCTTAGGGTTAGGCTTAGGGTACAGCGTAGGGTACGGTTTCGGGGAGGGCTTCGGGTACGGCGTAGGGTATGGGTTAGGGTTAGGGTTAGGGTTAGTGTTAGGGTTAGGGCTCGGTTTAGGGTATTGGTTAAGATTAGGGTACGTGTTAGGGTTAGGGTAGGGGTTAGGTTTAGGGTACGCCTTAGGGTTAGGGTAGTTATTAAACCTATCCCACTGTCTAGATACCCCTTAGCACGTAAAGGAATATTATTTGGGGGTCCAGCCATGGAGAAGAGTTTAGACACTAGGATAAGATAAGGAACACACTTATTATAAAGAAATCACATTAGGATTCTCTTTTTAAGCTCTTCCTTAAAACACTAGTGCTTAGGAAATCTATTGGAGGCAGAAGCAGTCAAGGGTAGCCTAGGGTTAGGGTTAGGCTTAGGGTTAGGCTTAGGGTACGGCTTAGGGTACAGGTTCGGGGAGGGTTTCGGGTACGGCGTAGGGTATGGGTTAGGTTTAGGGTTAGGGTTAGTGTTAGGGTTAGGGCTCTGTTTAGGGTACGGGATAGGATTAGGGTACGTGTTAGGGTTAGGTTAGGGGTTAGGGATAGGGTACGCTTTAGGGTTAGGGTAGTTATTAAAACTATCCCAGTCTCTAGATACCACTTAGCACGTAAAGGAATATTATTTGGGGGTCCAGCCATGGAGAAGAGTTTAGACACTAGGATAAGATAAGGAACACACCCATTATAAAGCAATCACATTAGGATTCTCTTTTTAAGCTGTTCCTTAAAACACTAGTGCTTAGGAAATCTATTGGGGGCAGAAGCAGTCAAGGGTAGCCTAGGGTTAGGGTTAGGCTTAGGGTTAGGCTTAGGGTACGGCTTAGGGTACGGGTTCGGGGAGGGCTTCGAGTACGGCGCAGGGTATGGGTTAGGGTTAGGGTTAGGGTTAGTGATAGGGTTAGGGCTCGGTTTAGTGTACGGGATAGGATTAGGGTACGTCTTAGGGTTAGGGTAGGGGTTAGGGTTAGGGTACGCGTTTGGGTTAGGGTAGTTATTAAACCTATCCAAGTCTCTAGATACCCCATAGCACGTAAAGGAATATTATTTGTGGGTCCAGCCATGGAGAAGAGTTTAGACACTAGGATAAGATAAGGAACACACCCATTATAAAGAAATCACCTTAGGATTCTCTTTTTAAGCTGTTCCTTAGAACACTAGTGCTTAGGAAATCTATTGGAGGCAGAAGCAGTCAAGGGTAGCCTAGGGTTAGTGTTAGGCTTAGGGTTAGGCTTAGGGTACGGCTTAGGGTACGGGTCCGGGGAGGGCCTCGGGTACGGCGTAGGGTATGGCTTAGGGTTAGGGTTAGGTTTAGTGTTAGAGTAAGGGCTCGGTTTAGGGTACGGGTTAGGATTAGGGTACGTGTTAGGGTTAGGGTAGGGGTTAGGGTTAGGGTACGTGTTAGGGTTAGGGTAGTTATTAATCCTATCCCACTCTCTAGATACCCCTTAGCACGTAAAGGAATATTATTTGGGGGTCCAGCCATGGAGAAGAGTTTAGACACTAGGATAAGATAAGGAACACACCTATTATAAGGAAATCACATTAGGATTCTCTTTTTAAGCTCTTCCTTAAAACACTAGTGCTTAGGAAATCTATTGGAGGCAGAAGCAGTCAAGGGTAGCCTAGGGTTAGGGTTAGGCTTAGGGTTAGGCTTAGGGTAGGGCTTAGGGTACGGGTTCGGGGACGGCTTCGGGTACGGCGTAGGGTATGGGTTAGGGTTAGGGTTAGTGTTAGGGTTAGGGCTCGGTTTAGGGTATGGGTTAGGATTAGGGTACGTGTTAGGGTTAGGGTAGTGGTTAGGGTTAGTGTACGTGTTAGGGTTAGGGTAGTGATTAAACCTATCCCACTCTCTAGATACCCCTTAGCACGTAAAGGAATATTAATTGGGGGTCCAGCCATGGAGAAAAGTTTAGACACTAGGATAAGATAAGGAACATACCCATTATAAAGAAATCACATTAGGATTCTCTTTTTAAGCTGTTCCTTAAAACACTAGTGCTTAGGAAATCTATTGGAGGCAGAAGCTGTCAAGGGTAGCCTAGGGTTAGGGTTAGGCTTAGGGTTAGGCTTAGGGTACGGCTTAGGGTACGGTTTCGGGGAGGGCTTCGGGTACGGCGTAGGGTATGGGTTAGGTTTAGGCTTAGGGTTAGTGTTAGGGTTAGGGCTCGGTTTAGTGTACGGGATAGGATTAGGGTACGTCTTAGGGTTAGGGTAGAGGTTAGGGTTAGGGTACGCGTTAGGGTTAGGGTAGTTATTAAACCTATCCCACTCTCTAGATACCCCTTAGCACGTAAAGGAATATTATTTGGGGGTCCAGCCATGGAGAAGAGTTTAGACACTAGGATAAGATAAGGAACACACCTATTATAAAGAAATCACATTAGGATTCTCTTTTTAAGCTCTTCCTTAAAACACTAGTGGTTAGGAAATCTATTGGAGGCAGAAGCAGTCAAGGGTAGCCTAGGGTTAGGGTTAGGCTTAGGGTTAGGCTTAGGGTACGGCTTAGGGTACAGGTTCGGGTAGGGCTTCGGGTACGGCGTAGGGTATGGGTTAGGTTTAGGGTTAGGGTTAGTGTTCGGGTTAGGGCTCTGTTTAGTGTACGGGATAGGATTAGGGTACGTCTTAGGGTTAGGGTAGGGGTTAGGGATAGGGTACGCTTTAGGGTTAGGGTAGTTATTAATCCTATCCCACTCTCTAGATACCCCTTAGCACGTAAAGGAATATTATTTGGGGGTCCAGCCACGGAGAAGAGTTTAGACACTAAGAAAATATAAGGAACACACACATTATAAAGAAATCACATTAGGATTCCCTTTTTAAGCTGTTCCTTAAAACACTAGTGCTTAGGAAATGTATTGGAGGCAGAAGCAGTCAAGGGTAGCCTAGGGTTAGGGTTAGGCTTAGGGTTAGGCTTAGGGTACGGCGTAGGGTATGGTTTCGGGGAGGGGTTCGTGTACGGCGGAGGGTATGGGTTAGGGTTAGGGTTTGGGTTAGTGTTAGGGTTGGGGCTCCGTTTAGGATACGGGTTAGGATTAGGGTACGTGTTAGGGTTAGGGTAGGGGTTAGGGTTAGGGTACGCGTTAGGGTTAGGGTAGTTATTAAACCTATCCCACTCTCTAGATACCCCTTAGCACGTAAAGGAATATTATTTGCGGGTCCAGCCATGGAGAAGAATTTAGACACTAGGATAAGATAAGGAACACACCCATTATAAAGAAATCACATTAGGATTCTCTTTTTAAGCTGTTCCTTAAAACAATAGTGCTTAGGAAATCTATTGGAGGCAGAAGCAATCAAGGGTAGCCTAGGGTTAGGGTTAGGCTTAGGGTTAGGTTTAGGGTACGGCTTAGGGTATGGGTTCGGGGATGGCTTCGGGTACAGTGTAGGGTATGGGTTAGGGTTAGGGTTAGGGTGAGTGTTAGGGTTAGGGCTCGGTTTAGGGTCTGGGTTAGGATTAGAGTACGTGTTAGGGTTAGGGTAGTGGTTAGGGTTAGTGTACGTGTTAGGGTTAGTGTAGTGATTAAACCTATCCCACTCTCTAGATACCCCTTAGCACGTAAAGGAATATTATTTGGGGGTCCAGCCATGGAGAAAAGTTTAGACACTAGGATAAGATAAGGAACATACCCAATATAAAGAAATCACATTAGGATTCTCTTTTTAAGCTGTTCCTTAAAACACTAGTGCTTAGGAAATCTATTGGAGGCAGAAGCTGTCAAGGGTAGCCTAGGGTTAGGTTTAGGCTTAGGGTTAGGTTTAGGGTACGGCTTAGGGTACGGGTTCGGGAGGTGTTCGGATATGGCGTAGGGTATGGGTTAGGGTTAGGGTTAGGGTACGTGTTAGGGTTAGGGTAGTGATTAAACCTATCCCACTCTCTAGATACCCCTTAGCACGTAAAGGAATATTATTTGGTGGTCCACCCATGGAGAAACGTTTAGACACTAGGATAAGATAAGGAACATACCCATTATAAAGAAATCACATTAGGATTCTATTTTTAAGCTGTTCCTTAAAACACTAGTGCTTAGGAAATCTATTGGAGGCAGAAGCTGTCAAGGGTAGCCTAGGGTTAGGGTTAGGCTTAGGGTTAGGCTTAGGGTACGGCGTAGGGTACGGTTTCGGGGAGGGCTTCGGGTACGGCGTAGGGTATGGGTTAGGGTTAGGGTTAGGGTTAGTGTTAGGGTTAGGGCTCGGTTTAGGGTATTGGTTAAGATTAGGGTACGTGTTAGGGTTAGGGTAGGGGTTAGGGTTAGGGTACGCCTTAGGGTTAGGGTAGTTATTAAACCTATCCCACTCTCTAGATACCCCTTAGCACGTAAAGGAATATTATTTGGGGGTCCAGCCATGGAGAAGAGTTTAGACACTAGGATAAGATAAGGAACACACTTATTATAAAGAAATCACATTAGGATTCTCTTTTTAAGCTCTTCCTTAAAACACTAGTGCTTAGGAAATCTATTGGAGGCAGAAGCAGTCAAGGGTAGCCTAGGGTTAGGGTTAGGCTTAGGGTTAGGCTTAGGGTACGGCTTAGGGTACAGGTTCGGGGAGGGTTTCGGGTACGGCGTAGGGTATGGGTTAGGTTTAGGGTTAGGGTTAGTGTTAGGGTTAGGGCTCTGTTTAGGGTACGGGATAGGATTAGGGTACGTGTTAGGGTTAGGTTAGGGGTTAGGGATAGGGTACGCTTTAGGGTTAGGGTAGTTATTAAAACTATCCCAGTCTCTAGATACCCCTTAGCACGTAAAGGAATATTATTTGGGGGTCCAGCCATGGAGAAGAGTTTAGACACTAGGATAAGATAAGGAACACACCCATTATAAAGAAATCACATTAGGATTCTCTTTTTAAGCTGTTCCTTAAAACACTAGTGCTTAGGAAATCTATTGGAGGCAGAAGCAGTCAAGGGTAGCCTAGGGTTAGGGTTAGGCTTAGGGTTAGGCTTAGGGTACGACTTAGGGTACCGGTTCGGGGACGGCTTCGGGTACGGCGGAGGGTATGGCTTAGGGTTACGTTAGGTTTAGTGTTAGGGTTAGGGCTCGGTTTAGGGTACGGGTTAGGATTAGGGTACGTGTTAGGGTTAGGGTAGGGGTTAGGGTTAGGGTACATGTTAGGGTTAGGTTAGTTATTAATCCTATCCCACTCTCTAGATACCCCTTAGCACGTAAAGGAATATTATTTGGGGGTCCAACCACGGAGAAGAGTTTAGACACTAAGATAATATAAGGAACACACACATTATAAAGAAATCACATTAGGATTCCCTTTTTAAGCTGTTCCTTAAAACACTAGTGCTTAGGAAATCTATTGGAGGCAGAAGCAGTCAAGGGTAGCCTAGGGTTAGGGTTAGGCTTAGGTTTAGGCTTAGGGTACGGCGTAGGGTATGGTTTCGGGGAGGGGTTCGTGTACGGCGGAGGGTATGGATTAGGGTTAGGGTTTGGGTTAGTGTTAGGTTTAGGGCTCCGTTTAGGATACGGGTTAGGTTTAGGGTACGTGTTAGGGTTAGGGTAAGGGTTAGGGTTAGGGTACGCGTTAGGGTTAGGGTAGTTATTAAACCTATCCCACTCTCTAGATACCCCTTAGCACGTAAAGGAATATTATTTGGTGGTCCAGCCATGGAGAAGATTTTAGACACTAGGATAAGATAAGGAACACACCTATTATAAAGAAATCACATTAGGATTCTCTTTTTAAGCTCTTCCTTAAAACACTAGTGCTTAGTAAATCTATTGGAGGCAGAAGCAGTCAAGGGTAGCCTAGGGTTAGGGTTAGGCTTAGGGTTAGGCTTAGGGTACGGCTTAGGGTACGGGTTCGGGGACGGCTTCGGGTATGGCGTAGGGTATGGGTTAGGGTTAGGGTTAGGGTTAGTGTTAGGGTTAGGGCTCGGTTTAGGGTATTGGTTAGGATTAGGGTACGTGTTAGTCTTAGGGTAGGGGTTAGGGTTAGGGTATGCGTTAGGGATAGGGTAGTTATTAAACCTATCCCAGTCTCTAGATACCCCATAGCACGTAAAGGAATATTATTTGTGGGTCCAGCCATGGAGAAGAGTTTAGACACTAGGATAAGATAAGGAACACACCCATTATAAAGCAATCACATTAGGATTCTCTTTTTAAGCTGTTCCTTAAAACACTAGTGCTTAGGAAATCTATTGGAGGCAGAAGCAGTCAAGGGTAGCCTAGGGTTAGGGTTAGGCTTAGGGTTAGGCTTAGGGTACGGCTTAGGGTACGGGTTCGGGGAGGGCCTCGGGTACGGCGTAGGGTATGGCTTAGGGTTAGGGTTAGGGTTAGTGTTAGAGTTAGGGCTCGGTTTAGGGTACGGGTTAGGATTAGGGTACGTGTTAGGGTTAGGGTAGGGGTTAGGGTTAGGGTACGTGTTAGGGTTAGGGTAGTTATTAATCCTATCCCACTCTCTAGATACCCCTTAGCACGTAAAGGAATATTATTTGGGGGTCCAGCCATGGAGAAGAGTTTAGCCACTAGGATAAGATAAGGAACACACCTATTATAAAGAAATCACATTAGGATTCTCTTTTTAAGCTCTTCCTTAAAACACTAGTGCTTAGGAAATCTATTGGAGGCAGAAGCAGTCAAGGGTAGCCTAGGTTTAGGGTTAGGCTTAGGGTTAGGCTTAGGGTAGGGCTTAGGGTACGGGTTCGGGGACGGCTTCGGGTACGGCGTAGGGTATGGGTTAGGGTCAGGGTTAGTGTTAGGGTTAGGGCTCGGTTTAGGGTACGGTTTAGGATTAGGTTACGTGTTAGGGTTAGGGTAGGGGTTAGGGTTAGTGTACGTGTTAGGGTTAGGGTAGTTATTAAACCTATCCCACTCTCTAGATACCCCATAGCACGTAAAGCAATATTATTTGGGGGTCCAGCCATGGAGAAGAGTTTAGACACTAGGAAAAGATAAGGAACACACCCATTATAAAGAAATCACATTAGGATTCTCTTTTTAAGGTGTTCCTTAAAACACTAGTGCATAGGAAATCTATTGGAGGCAGAAGCAGTCAAGGGTATCCTAGGGGTAGGGCTAGGCTTAGGGTTAGGCTTAGGGTACGGCTTAGGGTACGGGTTCGGGGAGGGCTTCGGGTACGGCGTAGGGTATGGGTTAGGGTTAGAGTTAGGGTTAGTGTTAGGGTTAGGGCTCGGTTTAGGGTACAGTTTAGGATTAGGGAACGTGTTAGGGTTAGGGTATGGGTTTGGTTTAGGGTACGCGTTAGGGTTAGGGTAGTTATTAAACCTATCCCACTCTCTAGATACCCCTTAGCACGTAAAGCAATATTATTTGGGGGTCCATCCATGGAGAAGAGTTTAGACACTAAGATAATATAATGAACACACACATTATAAAGAAATCACATTAGGATTCTCTTTTTAAGCTGTTCCTTAAAACACTAGTGCTTAGGAAATCTATTGGAGGCAGAAGCAGTCAAGGGTAGCCTAGGGTTAGTGTTAGGCTTGGGGTTAGGCTTAGGGTACGGCTTAGGGTACGGGTTCGGGGAGGGGTTCGGGTACGGCGGAGGGTATGGGTTAGGGTTAGGGTTTGGGTTAGTGTTAGGGTTAGGGCTCCGCTTAGGATACGGGTTAGGATTAGGGTACGTGTTAGGGTTAGGTTAGGGGTTAGGGTTAGGGTACGCGTTAGGGTTACGGTAGTTATTAAACCTATCCCACTCTGTAGATACCCCTTAGCACGTAAAGGAATATTATTTGGGGGTCCAGCCATGGAGAAGAGTTTAGACCCTAGGATAAGATAAGGAACACACCTATTATAAAGAAATCACATAAGGATTCTCTTTTTAAGCTCTTCCTTAAAACACTAGTGCTTAGGAAATCTATTGGAGGCAGAAGCAGTCAAGGGTAGCCTAGGGTTAGGGTTAGGCTTAGGGTTAGTGTTAGGGTACGGCTTAGGGTACAGGTTCTGGGAGGGTTTCGGGTACGGCGTAGGGTATGGGTTAGGGTTAGGGTACGGCTTAGGGTACGGGTTCTGGGAGGGGTTCGGGTACGGCGTAGGGTATGGGTTAGGGTTAGGGTTAGGGTTAGTGTTAGGTTTAGGCCTCGGTTTAGGGTATGGGTTAGGATTAGGGTTCGTGTTAGGGTTAGGGTAGTGGTTAGGGTTAGTGTACGTGTTAGGGTTAGGGTAGTGATTAAACCTATCCCACTCTCTAGATACCCCTTAGCACGTAAAGGAATATTATTTGGGGGTCCAGCCATGGAGAAAATTTTAGACACTAGGATAAGATAAGGAACATACCCATTATAAAGAAATCACATTAGGATTCTCTTTTTAAGCTGTTCCTTAAAACACTAGTGCTTAGGAAATCTATTGGAGGCAGAAGCTGTCAAGGGTAGCCTAGGGTTAGGGTTAGGCTTAGGGTTAGGCTTAGGGTACGGCTTAGGGTACGGTTTCGGGGAGGGCTTCGGGTACGGCGTAGGGTATGGGTTAGGTTTAGGCTTAGGGTTAGTGTTAGGGTTAGGGCTCGGTTTAGTGAACGGGATAGGATTAGGGTACGTCTTAGGGTTAGGGTAGAGGTTAGGGTTAGGGTACGCGTTAGGGTTAGGGTAGTTATTAAACCTATCCCACTCTCTAGATACCCCTTAGCACGTAAAGGAATATTATTTGGGGGTCCAGCCATGGAGAAGAGTTTAGACACTAGGATAAGATAAGGAACACACCTATTATAAAGAAATCACATTAGGATTCTATTTTTAAGCTCTTCCTTAAAACACTAGTGGTTAGGAAATCTATTGGAGGCAGAATCAGTCAAGGGTAGCCTAGGGTTAGGGTTAGGCTTAGGGTTAGGCTTAGGGTACGGCTTAGGGTACAGGTTCGGGTAGGGCTTCGGGTACGGCGTAGGGTATGGGTTAGGTTTAGGGTTAGGGTTAGTGTTCGGGTTAGGGCTCTGTTTAGTGTACGGGATAGGATTAGGGTACGTCTTAGGGTTAGGGTAGGGGTTAGGGATAGGGTACGCTTTAGGGTTAGGGTAGTTATTAATCCTATCCCATTCTCTAGATACCCCTTAGCACGTAAAGGAATATTATTTGGGGGTCCAGCCACGGAGAAGAGTTTAGACACTAAGATAATATAAGGAACACACACATTATAAAGAAATCACATTAGGATTCCCTTTTTAAGCTGTTCCTTAAAACACTAGTGCTTAGGAAATGTATTGGAGGCAGAAGCAGTCAAGGGTAGCCTAGGGTTAGGGTTAGGCTTAGGGTTAGGCTTAGGGTACGGCGTAGGGTATGGTTTCGGGGAGGGGTTCGTGTACGGCGGAGGGTATGGGTTAGGGTTAGGGTTTGGGTTAGTGTTAGGGTTGGGGCTCCGTTTAGGATACGGGTTAGGATTAGGGTACACGTTAGGGTTAGGGTAGGGGTTAGGGTTAGGGTACGCGTTAGGGTTAGTGTAGTTATTAAACCTATCCCACTCTCTATATACCCCTTAGCACGTAAAGGAATATTATTTGGGAGTCCAGCCATGGAGAAGAGTTTAGACACTAGGATAAGATAAGGAACACACCCATTATAAAGCAATCACATTAGGATTCTCTTTTTAAGCTGTTCCTTAAAACACTAGTGCTTAGGAAATCTATTGGAGGCAGAAGCAGTCAAGGGTAGCCTAGGGTTAGGGTTAGGCTTAGGGTTAGGCTTAGGGTACGGCTTAGGGTACGGGTTCGGGGAGGGCTTCGAGTACGGCGCAGGGTATGGGTTAGGGTTAGGGTTAGGGTTAGTGATAGGGTTAGGGCTCGGTTTAGTGTACGGGATAGGATTAGGGTACGTCTTAGGGTTAGGGTAGGGGTTAGGGTTAGGGTACGCGTTTGGGTTAGGGTAGTTATTAAACCTATCCAAGTCTCTAGATACCCCATAGCACGTAAAGGAATATTATTTGTGGGTCCAGCCATGGAGAAGAGTTTAGACACTAGGATAAGATAAGGAACACACCCATTATAAAGAAATCACATTACGATTCTCTTTTTAAGCTGTTCCTTAGAACACTAGTGCTTAGGAAATCTATTGGAGGCAGAAGCAGTCAAGGGTAGCCTAGGGTTAGTGTTAGGCTTAGGGTTAGGCTTAGGGTACGGCTTAGGGTACGGGTCCGGGGAGGGCCTCGGGTACAGCGTAGGGTATGGCTTAGGGTTAGGGTTAGGGTTAGTGTTAGAGTAAGGGCTCGGTTTAGGGTACGGGTTAGGATTAGGGTACGTGTTAGGGTTAGGGTAGGGGTTAGGGTTAGGGTACGTGTTAGGGTTAGGGTAGTTATTAATCCTATCCCAATCTCTAGATACCCCTTAGCACGTAAAGGAATATTATTTGGGGGTCCAGCCATGGAGAAGAGTTTAGACACTAGGATAAGATAAGGAACACACCTATTATAAGGAAATCACATTAGGATTCTCTTTTTAAGCTCTTCCTTAAAACACTAGTGCTTAGGAAATCTATTGGAGGCAGAAGCAGTCAAGGGTAGCCTAGGGTTAGGGTTAGGCTTAGGGTTAGGCTTAGGGTAGGGCTTAGGGTACGGGTTCGGGGACGGCTTCGGGTACGGCGTAGGGTATGGGTTAGGGTTAGGGTTAGTGTTAGGGTTAGGGCTCGGTTTAGGGTATGGGTTAGGATTAGGGTACGTGTTAGGGTTAGGGTAGTGGTTAGGGTTAGTGTACGTGTTAGGGTTAGGGTACTGATTAAACCTATCCCACTCTCTAGATACCCCTTAGCACGTAAAGGAATATTATTTGGGGGTCCAGCCATGGAGAAAAGTTTAGACACTAGGATAAGATAAGGAACATACCCATTATAAAGAAATCACTTTAGGATTCTCTTTTTAAGCTGTTCCTTAAAACACTAGAGCTTAGGAAATCTATTGGAGGCAGAAGCTGTCAAGGGTAGCCTAGGGTTAGGGTTAGGCTTAGGGTTAGGCTTAGGGTACGGCTTAGGGTACGGTTTCGGGGAGGGCTTCGGGTACGGCGTAGGGTATGGGTTAGGTTTAGGCTTAGGGTTAGTGTTAGGGTTAGGGCTCGGTTTAGTGTACGGGATAGGATTAGGGTACGTCTTAGGGTTAGGGTAGAGGTTAGGGTTAGGGTACGCGTTAGGGTTAGGGTAGTTATTAAACCTATCCCACTCTCTAGATACCCCTTAGCACGTAAAGGAATATTATTTAGGGGTCCAGCCATGGAGAAGAGTTTAGACACTAGGATAAGATAAGGAACACACCTATTATAAAGAAATCACATTAGGATTCTCTTTTTAAGCTCTTCCTTAAAACACTAGTGGTTAGGAAATCTATTGGAGGCAGAAGCAGTCAAGGGTAGCCTAGGGTTAGGGTTAGGCTTAGGGTTAGGCTTAGGGTACGGCTTAGGGTACAGGTTCGGGTAGGGCTTCGGGTACGGCGTAGGGTATGGGTTAGGTTTAGGGTTAGGGTTAGTGTTCGGGTTAGGGCTCGGTTAAGGCTATGGTTTAGGATTAGGGTACGTCTTAGGGTTAGGGTAGGGGTTAGGGATAGGGTACGCTTTAGGGTTAGGGTAGTTATTAATCCTATCCCACTCTCTAGATACCCCTTAGCACGTAAAGGAATATTATTTGGGGGTCCAGCCACGGAGAAGAGTTTAGACACTAAGATAATATAAGGAACACACACATTATAAAGAAATCACATTAGGATTCCCTTTTTAAGCTGTTCCTTAAAACACTAGTGCTTAGGAAATGTATTGGAGGCAGAAGCAGTCAAGGGTAGCCTAGGGTTAGGGTTAGGCTTAGGGTTAGGCTTAGGGTACGGCGTAGGGTATGGTTTCGGGGAGGGGTTCGTGTACGGCGGAGGGTATGGGTTAGGGTTAGGGTTTGGGTTAGTGTTAGGGTTGGGGCTCCGTTTAGGATACGGGTTAGGATTAGGGTACGTGTTAGGGTTAGGGTAGGGGTTAGGGTTAGGGTACGCGTTAGGGTTAGTGTAGTTATTAAACCTATCCCACTCTCTATATACCCCTTAGCACGTAAAGGAATATTATTTGGGAGTCCAGCCATGGAGAAGAGTTTAGACACTAGGATAAGATAAGGAACACACCCATTATAAAGCAATCGCATTAGGATTCTCTTTTTAAGCTGTTCCTTAAAACACTAGTGCTTAGGAAATCTATTGGAGGCAGAAGCAGTCAAGGGTAGCCTAGGGTTAGGGTTAGGCTTAGGGTTAGGCTTAGGGTACGGCTTAGGGTACGGGTTCGGGGAGGGCTTCGAGTACGGCGCAGGGTATGGGTTAGGGTTAGGGTTAGGGTTAGTGATAGGGTTAGGGCTCGGTTTAGTGTACGGGATAGGATTAGGGTACGTCTTAGGGTTAGGGTAGGGGTTAGGGTTAGGGTACGCGTTTGGGTTAGGGTAGTTATTAAACCTATCCAAGTCTCTAGATACCCCATAGCACGTAAAGGAATATTATTTGTGGGTCCAGCCATGGAGAAGAGTTTAGACACTAGGATAAGATAAGGAACACACCCATTATAAAGAAATCACATTAGGATTCTCTTTTTAAGCTGTTCCTTAGAACACTAGTGCTTAGGAAATCTATTGGAGGCAGAAGCAGTCAAGGGTAGCCTAGGGTTAGTGTTAGGCTTAGGGTTAGGCTTAGGGTACGGCTTAGGGTACGGGTCCGGGGAGGGCCTCGGGTACGGCGTAGGGTATGGCTTAGGGTTAGGGTTAGGGTTAGTGTTAGAGTAAGGGCTCGGTTTAGGGTACGGGTTAGGATTAGGGTACGTGTTAGGGTTAGGGTAGGGGTTAGGGTTAGGGTACGTGTTAGGGTTAGGGTAGTTATTAATCCTATCCCACTCTCTAGATACCCCTTAGCACGTAAAGGAATATTATTAGGGCGTCCAGCCATGGAGAAGAGTTTAGACACTAGGATAAGATAAGGAACACACCTATTATAAGGAAATCACATTAGGATTCTCTTTTTAAGCTGTTCCTTAAAACAATAGTGCTTAGGAAATCTATTGGAGGCAGAAGCAATCAAGGGTAGCCTAGGGTTAGGGTTAGGCTTAGGGTTAGGCTTAGGGTACGGCTTAGGGTATGGGTTCGGGGATGGCTTCGGGTACAGTGTAGGGTATGGGTTAGGGTTAGGGTTAGGGTGAGTGTTAGGGTTAGGGCTCGGTTTAGGGTCTGGGTTACGATTAGAGTACGTGTTAGGGTTAGGGTAGTGATTAGGGTTAGTGTACGTGTTAGGGTTAGTGTAGTGATTAAACCTATCCCACTCTCTAGATACCCCTTAGCACGTAAAGGAATATTATTTGGGGGTCCAGCCATGGAGAAAAGTTTAGACACTAGGATAAGATAAGGAACATACCCAATATAAAGAAATCACATTAGGATTCTCTTTTTAAGCTGTTCCTTAAAACACTAGTGCTTAGGAAATCTATTGGAGGCAGAAGCTGTCAAGGGTAGCCTAGGGTTAGGTTTAGGCTTAGGGTTAGGTTTAGGGTACGGCTTAGGGTACGGGTTCGGGAGGTGTTCGGATATGGCGTAGGGTATGGGTTAGGGTTAGGGTTAGGGTACGTGTTAGGGTTAGGGTAGTGATTAAACCTATCCCACTCTCTAGATACCCCTTAGCACGTAAAGGAATATTATTTGGTGGTCCACCCATGGAGAAACGTTTAGACACTAGGATAAGATAAGGAACATACCCATTATAAAGAAATCACATTAGGATTCTATTTTTAAGCTGTTCCTTAAAACACTAGTGCTTAGGAAATCTATTGGAGGCAGAAGCTGTCAAGGGTAGCCTAGGGTTAGGGTTAGGCTTAGGGTTAGGCTTAGGGTACAGCGTAGGGTACGGTTTCGGGGAGGGCTTCGGGTACGGCGTAGGGTATGGGTTAGGGTTAGGGTTAGGGTTAGTGTTAGGGTTAGGGCTCGGTTTAGGGTATTGGTTAAGATTAGGGTACGTGTTAGGGTTAGGGTAGGGGTTAGGGTTAGGGTACGCCTTAGGGTTAGGGTAGTTATTAAACCTATCCCACTGTCTAGATACCCCTTAGCACGTAAAGGAATATTATTTGGGGGTCCAGCCATGGAGAAGAGTTTAGACACTAGGATAAGATAAGGAACACACTTATTATAAAGAAATCACATTAGGATTCTCTTTTTAAGCTCTTCCTTAAAACACTAGTGCTTAGGAAATCTATTGGAGGCAGAAGCAGTCAAGGGTAGCCTAGGGTTAGGGTTAGGCTTAGGGTTAGGCTTAGGGTACGGCTTAGGGTACAGGTTCGGGGAGGGTTTCGGGTACGGCGTAGGGTATGGGTTAGGTTTAGGGTTAGGGTTAGTGTTAGGGTTAGGGCTCTGTTTAGGGTACGGGATAGGATTAGGGTACGTGTTAGGGTTAGGTTAGGGGTTAGGGATAGGGTACGCTTTAGGGTTAGGGTAGTTATTAAAACTATCCCAGTCTCTAGATACCACTTAGCACGTAAAGGAATATTATTTGGGGGTCCAGCCATGGAGAAGAGTTTAGACACTAGGATAAGATAAGGAACACACCCATTATAAAGCAATCACATTAGGATTCTCTTTTTAAGCTGTTCCTTAAAACACTAGTGCTTAGGAAATCTATTGGGGGCAGAAGCAGTCAAGGGTAGCCTAGGGTTAGGGTTAGGCTTAGGGTTAGGCTTAGGGTACGGCTTAGGGTACGGGTTCGGGGAGGGCTTCGAGTACGGCGCAGGGTATGGGTTAGGGTTAGGGTTAGGGTTAGTGATAGGGTTAGGGCTCGGTTTAGTGTACGGGATAGGATTAGGGTACGTCTTAGGGTTAGGGTAGGGGTTAGGGTTAGGGTACGCGTTTGGGTTAGGGTAGTTATTAAACCTATCCAAGTCTCTAGATACCCCATAGCACGTAAAGGAATATTATTTGTGGGTCCAGCCATGGAGAAGAGTTTAGACACTAGGATAAGATAAGGAACACACCCATTATAAAGAAATCACATTAGGATTCTCTTTTTAAGCTGTTCCTTAGAACACTAGTGCTTAGGAAATCTATTGGAGGCAGAAGCAGTCAAGGGTAGCCTAGGGTTAGTGTTAGGCTTAGGGTTAGGCTTAGGGTACGGCTTAGGGTACGGGTCCGGGGAGGGCCTCGGGTACGGCGTAGGGTATGGCTTAGGGTTAGGGTTAGGTTTAGTGTTAGAGTAAGGGCTCGGTTTAGGGTACGGGTTAGGATTAGGGTACGTGTTAGGGTTAGGGTAGGGGTTAGGGTTAGGGTACGTGTTAGGGTTAGGGTAGTTATTAATCCTATCCCACTCTCTAGATACCCCTTAGCACGTAAAGGAATATTATTTGGGGGTCCAGCCATGGAGAAGAGTTTAGACACTAGGATAAGATAAGGAACACACCTATTATAAGGAAATCACATTAGGATTCTCTTTTTAAGCTCTTCCTTAAAACACTAGTGCTTAGGAAATCTATTGGAGGCAGAAGCAGTCAAGGGTAGCCTAGGGTTAGGGTTAGGCTTAGGGTTAGGCTTAGGGTAGGGCTTAGGGTACGGGTTCGGGGACGGCTTCGGGTACGGCGTAGGGTATGGGTTAGGGTTAGGGTTAGTGTTAGGGTTAGGGCTCGGTTTAGGGTATGGGTTAGGATTAGGGTACGTGTTAGGGTTAGGGTAGTGGTTAGGGTTAGTGTACGTGTTAGGGTTAGGGTAGTGATTAAACCTATCCCACTCTCTAGATACCCCTTAGCACGTAAAGGAATATTAATTGGGGGTCCAGCCATGGAGAAAAGTTTAGACACTAGGATAAGATAAGGAACATACCCATTATAAAGAAATCACATTAGGATTCTCTTTTTAAGCTGTTCCTTAAAACACTAGTGCTTAGGAAATCTATTGGAGGCAGAAGCTGTCAAGGGTAGCCTAGGGTTAGGGTTAGGCTTAGGGTTAGGCTTAGGGTACGGCTTAGGGTACGGTTTCGGGGAGGGCTTCGGGTACGGCGTAGGGTATGGGTTAGGTTTAGGCTTAGGGTTAGTGTTAGGGTTAGGGCTCGGTTTAGTGTACGGGATAGGATTAGGGTACGTCTTAGGGTTAGGGTAGAGGTTAGGGTTAGGGTACGCGTTAGGGTTAGGGTAGTTATTAAACCTATCCCACTCTCTAGATACCCCTTAGCACGTAAAGGAATATTATTTGGGGGTCCAGCCATGGAGAAGAGTTTAGACACTAGGATAAGATAAGGAACACACCTATTATAAAGAAATCACATTAGGATTCTCTTTTTAAGCTCTTCCTTAAAACACTAGTGGTTAGGAAATCTATTGGAGGCAGAAGCAGTCAAGGGTAGCCTAGGGTTAGGGTTAGGCTTAGGGTTAGGCTTAGGGTACGGCTTAGGGTACAGGTTCGGGTAGGGCTTCGGGTACGGCGTAGGGTATGGGTTAGGTTTAGGGTTAGGGTTAGTGTTCGGGTTAGGGCTCTGTTTAGTGTACGGGATAGGATTAGGGTACGTCTTAGGGTTAGGGTAGGGGTTAGGGATAGGGTACGCTTTAGGGTTAGGGTAGTTATTAATCCTATCCCACTCTCTAGATACCCCTTAGCACGTAAAGGAATATTATTTGGGGGTCCAGCCACGGAGAAGAGTTTAGACACTAAGAAAATATAAGGAACACACACATTATAAAGAAATCACATTAGGATTCCCTTTTTAAGCTGTTCCTTAAAACACTAGTGCTTAGGAAATGTATTGGAGGCAGAAGCAGTCAAGGGTAGCCTAGGGTTAGGGTTAGGCTTAGGGTTAGGCTTAGGGTACGGCGTAGGGTATGGTTTCGGGGAGGGGTTCGTGTACGGCGGAGGGTATGGGTTAGGGTTAGGGTTTGGGTTAGTGTTAGGGTTGGGGCTCCGTTTAGGATACGGGTTAGGATTAGGGTACGTGTTAGGGTTAGGGTAGGGGTTAGGGTTAGGGTACGCGTTAGGGTTAGGGTAGTTATTAAACCTATCCCACTCTCTAGATACCCCTTAGCACGTAAAGGAATATTATTTGCGGGTCCAGCCATGGAGAAGAATTTAGACACTAGGATAAGATAAGGAACACACCCATTATAAAGAAATCACATTAGGATTCTCTTTTTAAGCTGTTCCTTAAAACAATAGTGCTTAGGAAATCTATTGGAGGCAGAAGCAATCAAGGGTAGCCTAGGGTTAGGGTTAGGCTTAGGGTTAGGTTTAGGGTACGGCTTAGGGTATGGGTTCGGGGATGGCTTCGGGTACAGTGTAGGGTATGGGTTAGGGTTAGGGTTAGGGTGAGTGTTAGGGTTAGGGCTCGGTTTAGGGTCTGGGTTAGGATTAGAGTACGTGTTAGGGTTAGGGTAGTGGTTAGGGTTAGTGTACGTGTTAGGGTTAGTGTAGTGATTAAACCTATCCCACTCTCTAGATACCCCTTAGCACGTAAAGGAATATTATTTGGGGGTCCAGCCATGGAGAAAAGTTTAGACACTAGGATAAGATAAGGAACATACCCAATATAAAGAAATCACATTAGGATTCTCTTTTTAAGCTGTTCCTTAAAACACTAGTGCTTAGGAAATCTATTGGAGGCAGAAGCTGTCAAGGGTAGCCTAGGGTTAGGTTTAGGCTTAGGGTTAGGTTTAGGGTACGGCTTAGGGTACGGGTTCGGGAGGTGTTCGGATATGGCGTAGGGTATGGGTTAGGGTTAGGGTTAGGGTACGTGTTAGGGTTAGGGTAGTGATTAAACCTATCCCACTCTCTAGATACCCCTTAGCACGTAAAGGAATATTATTTGGTGGTCCACCCATGGAGAAACGTTTAGACACTAGGATAAGATAAGGAACATACCCATTATAAAGAAATCACATTAGGATTCTATTTTTAAGCTGTTCCTTAAAACACTAGTGCTTAGGAAATCTATTGGAGGCAGAAGCTGTCAAGGGTAGCCTAGGGTTAGGGTTAGGCTTAGGGTTAGGCTTAGGGTACGGCGTAGGGTACGGTTTCGGGGAGGGCTTCGGGTACGGCGTAGGGTATGGGTTAGGGTTAGGGTTAGGGTTAGTGTTAGGGTTAGGGCTCGGTTTAGGGTATTGGTTAAGATTAGGGTACGTGTTAGGGTTAGGGTAGGGGTTAGGGTTAGGGTACGCCTTAGGGTTAGGGTAGTTATTAAACCTATCCCACTCTCTAGATACCCCTTAGCACGTAAAGGAATATTATTTGGGGGTCCAGCCATGGAGAAGAGTTTAGACACTAGGATAAGATAAGGAACACACTTATTATAAAGAAATCACATTAGGATTCTCTTTTTAAGCTCTTCCTTAAAACACTAGTGCTTAGGAAATCTATTGGAGGCAGAAGCAGTCAAGGGTAGCCTAGGGTTAGGGTTAGGCTTAGGGTTAGGCTTAGGGTACGGCTTAGGGTACAGGTTCGGGGAGGGTTTCGGGTACGGCGTAGGGTATGGCTTAGGGTTAGGGTTAGGGTTAGTGTTAGGTTTAGGGCTCGGTTTAAGGTATGGGTTAGGATTAGGGTACGTGTTAGGGTTAGGGTAGTGGTTAGGGTTAGTGTATGTGTTAGGGTTAGGGTAGTGATTAAACCTATCCCACACTCTAGATACCCCTTAGCACGTAAAGGAATATTATTTGGGGGTCCAGCTATGGAGAAAAGTTTAGACACTAGGATAAGATACGGAACATACCCATTATAAAGAAATCACATTAGGATTCTCTTTTTAAGCTGTTCCTTAAAACACTAGTGCTTAGGAAATCTATTGGAGACAGAAGCTTTCAAGGGTAGCCTAGGGTTACGGTTAGGCTTAGGGTTAGGCTTAGTGTACGGCTTAGGGTACGGTTTCGGGGAGGGGTTCGTGTACGGCGTAGGGCATGGCTTAGGATTAGGGTTACGGTTAGTGTTAGGGTTAGGGCTCCGTTTAGGATACGGGTTAGGATTACGGTACGTGTTAGGGTTAGGGTAGGAGTTAGGGTTAGGGTACGCGTTAGGGTTAGGGTAGTTATTAAACCTATCCCACTCTCTAGATACCCCTTAGCACGTAAAGGAATATTATTTGGGGGTCCAGCCATGGAGAAGAGTTTAGACACTAGGATAAGATAAGGAACACACCTATTATAAAGAAATCACATAAGGATTCTCTTTTTAAGCTCTTCCTTAAAACACTAGTGCTTAGCAAATCTATTGGAGGCAGAAGCAGTCAAGGGTAGCCTAGGGTTAGGGTTAGGCTTAGGGTTAGGTTTAGGATACGGCTTAGGGTACGGGTTCGGGGAGGGATTCGGATATGGCGTAGGGTATGAGTTAGGGTTAGGGTTAGGGATAGGGTACGGCCTAGGTTACGGCTTCTGGGAGGGGTTCGGGTACGGCGTACGGTATGGGTTAGGGTTAGGGTTAGGTTTAGTGTTAGGGTTAGGGCTCGGTTTAGGCTATGGGTTAGGATTAGGGTACGTGTTAGGGTTAGGGTAGTGGTTAAACCTATCCCACTCTCTAGATACCCCTTAGCACGTAAAGGAATATTATTTGGGGGTCCAGCCATGGAGAAAAGTTTAGACACTAGGATAAGATAAGGAACATACCCATTATAAAGAAATCACATTAGGATTCTCTTTTTAAGCTGTTCCTTAAAACACTAGTGCTTAGGAAATCTATTGGAGGCAGAAGCAGTCAAGGGTAGCCTAGGGTTAGGGTTAGGCTTAGGGTTAGGCTTACGGTACGGCTTAGGGTACGGGTTCGGGGATGGCTTCGGGTACAGTGTAGGGTATGGGTTAGGGTTAGGGTTAGGGTTAGTGTTAGGGTTAGGGCTCGGTTTAGGGTCTGGGTTAGGATTAGGGTACGTGTTAAGGTTAGGGTAGTGGTTAGGGTTAGTGTACGTGTTAGGGTTAGGGTAGTGATTAAACCTATCCCACTCTCTAGGTACCCCTTAGCACGTAAAGGAATATTATTTGGGGGTCCAGCCATGGAGAAAAGTTTAGACACTAGGATAAGATAAGGAACATACCCAATATAAAGAAATCACATTAGGATTCTCTTTTTAAGCTATTCCTTAAAACACTAGTGCTTAGGAAATCTATTGGAGGCCGAAGCTGTCAAGGGTAGCCTAAGGTTAGGGTTAGGCTTAGGGTTAGGTTTAGGATACGGCTTAGGGTACGGGTTCGGGGAGGGATTCGGATATGGCGTAGGGTATGAGTTAGGGTTAGGGTTAGGGAGAGGGTACGGCCTAGGTTACGGCTTCTGGGAGGGGTTCGGGTACGGCGTAGGGTATGGGTTAGTGTTAGGGTTAGGGTTAGTGTTAGGGTTAGGGCTCGGTTTAGGCTATGGGTTGGGATTAGGGTACGTGTTAGGGTTAGGGTAGTGGTTAGGGTTAGTGTACCTATTAGGGTTAGGGTAGTGATTAAACCTATCCCACTCTCTAGATACCCCTTAGCACGTAAAGGAATATTATTTGGGGGTCCAGCCATGGAGAAAAGTTTAGACACTAGCATAAGATAAGGAACATACCCATTATAAAGAAATCACATTAGGATTCTCTTTTTAAGCTGTTCCTTAAAACACTAGTGCTTAGGAAATCTATTGGAGGCAGAAGCTGTCAAGGGTAGCCTAGGGATAGGGTTAGGCTTAGGGTTAGGCTTAGGGTACGGCTTAGGGTACGGGTTCGGGGAGGGGTTCGTGTACGGCGGAGGGTATGGGTTAGGGTTAGGGTTTGGGTTAGTGTTAGGGTTAGGGCTCCGTTTAGGATACGGATTAGTATTAGGGTACGTGTTAGGGTTAGGGTAGGGGTTAGGGTTAGGGTAAGCGTTAGGGTTAGGGTAGTTATTAAACCTATCCCACTCTCTAGATACCCCTTAGCAGGTAAAGGAATATTATTTGGGGGTCCAGCCATGGAGAAGAGTTTAGACACTAGGATAAGATAAGGAACACACCTATTATAAAGAAATCACATTAGGATTCTCTTTTTAAGCTCTTCCTTAAAACACTAGTGCTTAGGAAATCTATTGGAGGCAGAAGCAGTCAAGTGTAGCCTAGGGTTAGGGTTAGGCTTAGGGTTAGGCTTAGGGTACGGCGTAGGGTATGGTTTCGGGGAGGGGTTCGTGTACGGTGGAGGGTATGGGTTAGGGTTAGGGTTTGGGTTAGTTTTAGGGTTAGGGCTCCGTTTAGGATAGGGTTAGGATTAGGGTACGTGTTAGGGTTAGGGTAGGGGTTAGGGTTAGGGTACGCGTTAGGGTTAGGGTAGTTATTAAACCTATCCCACTCTCTAGATACCCCTTAGCACGTAAAGGAATATTATTTGGTGGTCCAGCCATGGAGAAGAGTTTAGAGAGTAGGATAAGATAAGGAACACACCTATTATAAAGAAATCACATTAGGATTCTCTTTTTAAGCTCTTCCTTAAAACACTAGTGCTTAGTAAATCTATTGGAGGCAGAAGCAGTCAAGGGTAGCCTAGGGTTAGGGTTAGGCTTAGGGTTAGGCTTAGGGTACGGCTTAGGGTACGGGTTCGGGGACGGCTTCGGGTACGGCGTAGGGTATGGGTTAGGGTTAGGGTTAGGGTTAGTGTTAGGGTTAGGGCTCGGTTTAGGGTATTGGTTAGGATTAGGGTACGTGTTAGTGTTAGGGTAGGGGTTAGGGTTAGGGTACGCGTTAGGGTTAGTGTAGTTATTAAACCTATCCCACTCTCTAGATACCCCTTAGCACATAAAGGAATGTTATTTGAGAGTCCAGCCATAGAGAAGAGTTTAGACCCTAGGATAAAATAAGGAACACACCCATTATAAAGCAATCACATTAGGATTCTCTTTTTAAGCTGTTCCTTAAAACACTAGTGCTTAGGAAATCTATTGGAGGCAGAAGCAGTCAAGGGTAGCCTAGGGTTAGGGTTAGGCTTAGGGTTAGGCTTAGGGTACGGCTTAGGGTACGGGTTCGGGGAGGGCCTCGGGTACGTCGTAGGGTATGGCTTAGGGTTAGGGTTAGGGTTAGTGTTAGAGTTAGGGCTCGGTTTAGGGTACGGGTTAGGATTAGGGTACGTGTTAGGGTTAGGGTAGGGGTTAGGGTTAGGGTACGTGTTAGGGTTAGGGTAGTTATTAATCCTATCCCACTCTCTAGATACCCCTTAGCACGTAAAGGAATATTATTTGGGGGTCCAACCATGGAGAAGAGTTTAGCCACTAGGATAAGATATGGAACACACCTATTATAAAGAAATCACATTAGGATTCTCTTTTTAAGCTCTTCCTTAAAACACTAGTGCTTAGCAAATCTTTTGGAGGCAGAAGCAGTCAAGGGTAGCCTAGGGTTAGGGTTAGGCTTAGGGTTAGGCTTAGGGTAGGGCTTAGGGTACGGGTTCGGGGATGGCTTCGGGTACGGCGTAGGGTATGGGTTAGGGTTAGGGTTAGTGTTAGGGTTAGGGCTCGGTTTAGGGTACGGTTTAGGATTAGGGTACGTGTTAGGGTTAGGTTAGGGGTTAGGGTTAGGGTACGCGTTAGGGTTAGGGTAGTTATTAAAACTATCCCACTCTCTAGATACCCCTTAGCACGTAAAGGAATATTATTTGGGGGTCCAGCCATGGAGAAGAGTTTAGAAACTAGGATAAGATAAGGAACACACCTATTATAAAGAAATCACATAAGGATTCTCTTTTTAAGCTCTTCCTTAAAACACTAGTGCTTAGGAAATCTATTGGAGGCAGAAGTAGTCAAGGGTAGCCTAGGGTTAGGGTTAGGCTTAGGGTTAGTGTTAGGTTACGGCTTAGGATACAGGTTCTGGGAGGGTTTCGGGTACGGCGTAGGGTATGGGTTAGGGTTAGGGTTAGGGTTAGGGTACGGCTTAGGTTACGGGTTCTGGGAGGGGTTCGGGTACGGCATAGGGTATGAGTTAGGGTTAGGGTTAGGGTTAGTGTTAGGGTTAGGGCTCGGTTTGGGCTATGCGTTAGGATTAGGGTACGTGTTAGGGTTAGGGTAGTGGTTAGGGTTAGTGTACATGTTAGGGTTAGGGTAGTGATTAAACCTATCCCACTCTCTAGATACCCCTTAGCACGTAAAGGAATATTATTTGGTGGTCCAGCCATGGAGAAACGTTTAGACACTAGGATAAGATAAGGAACATACCCATTATAAGGAAATCACATTAGGATTCTCTTTTTAAGCTGTTCCTTAAAACACTAGTGCTTAGGAAATCTATTGGAGGCAGAAGCTGTCAAGGGTATCCTAGGGTTAGGGTTAGGCTTAGGGTTAGGCTTAGGGTACGGCGTAGGGTATGGTTTCGGGGAGGGCTTCGGGTACGGCGTAGGGTATGGCTTAGGGTTAGGGTTAGGGTTAGTGTTAGGGTTAGGGCTCTGTTTAGGGTACGGGATAGGATTAGGGTACGTGTTAGGGTTAGGGTAGGGGTTAGGGATAGGGTACGGTTTAGGGTTAGGGTAGTTATTAAAACTATCCCAGTCTCTAGATACCCCTTAGCACGTAAAGGAATATTATTTGGGGGTCCAGCCATGGAGAAGAGTTTAGACACTAGGATAAGATAAGGAACACACCCATTATAAAGAAATCACATTAGGATTCTCTTTTTAAGCTGTTCCTTAAAACACTAGTGCTTAGGAAATCTATTGGAGGCAGAAGCAGTCAAGGGTAGCCTAGGGTTAGGGTTAGGCTTAGGGTTAGGCTTAGGGTACGACGTAGGGTACCGGTTCGGGGACGGCTTCGGGTACGGCGGAGGGTATGGCTTAGGGTTAGGGTTAGGGTTAGTGTTAGGGTTAGGGCTCGGTTTAGGGTACGGGTTAGGTTTAGGGTACGTGTTAGGGTTAGGGTAGGGGTTAGGGTTAGGGTACGTGTTAGGGTTAGGTTAGTTATTAATCCTATCCCACTCTCTAGATACCCCTTAGCACGTAAAGGAATATTATTTGGGGGTCCAGCCACGGAGAAGAGTTTAGACACTAAGATAATATAAGGAACACACACATTATAAAGAAATCACATTAGGATTCCCTTTTTAAGCTGTTCCTTAAAACACTAGTGCTTAGGAAATCTATTGGAGGCAGAAGCAGTCAAGGGTAGCCTAGGGTTAGGGTTAGGCTTAGGTTTAGGCTTAGGGTACGGCGTAGGGTATGGTTTCGGGGAGGGGTTCGTGTACGGCGGAGGGTATGGATTAGGGTTAGGGTTTGGGTTAGTGTTAGGGTTAGGGCTCCGTTTAGGATACGGGTTAGGTTTAGGGTACGTGTTAGGGTTAGGGTAAGGGTTATGGTTAGGGTACACGTTAGGGTTAGGGTAGTTATTAAACCTATCCCACTCTCTAGATACCCCTTAGCACGTAAAGGAATATTATTTGGTGGTCCAGCCATGGAGAAGAGTTTAGACACTAGGATAAGATAAGGAACACACCTATTATAAAGAAATCACATTAGGATTCTCTTTTTAAGCTCTTCCTTAAAACACTAGTGCTTAGTAAATCTATTGGAGGCAGAAGCAGTCAAGGGTAGCCTAGGGTTAGGTTTAGGCTTAGGGTTGGGCTTAGGGTAGGGCTTAGGGTACGGGTTCGGGCACGGCTTCGGGTATGGCGTAGGGTATGGGTTAGGGTTAGGGTTAGGGTTAGTGTTAGGGTTAGGGCTCGGTTTAGGGTATTGGTTAGGATTAGGGTACGTGTTAGTGTTAGGGTAGGGGTTAGGGTTAGTGTACGTGTTAGGGTTAGGGTAGTTATTAAACCTATCCCAGTCTCTAGATACCCCATAGCACGTAAAGCAATATTATTTGGGGGTCCAGCCATGGAGAAGAGTTTAGACACTAGGAAAAGATAAGGAACACACCCATTATAAAGAAATCACATTAGGATTCTCTTTTTAAGGTGTTCCTTAAAACACTAGTGCATAGGAAATCTATTGGAGGCAGAAGCAGTCAAGGGTATCCTAGGGTTAGGGTTAGGCTTAGGGTTAGGCTTAGGGTACGGCTTAGGGTACGGGTTCGGGGAGGGCTTCGGGTACGGCGTAGGGTATGGGTTAGGGTTAGAGTTAGGGTTAGTGTTAGGGTTAGGGCTCGGTTTAGGGTACAGTTTAGGATTAGGGTACGTGTTAGGGTTAGGGTAGGGGTTTGCTTTAGGGTACGCGTTAGGGTTAGGGTAGTTATTAAACCTATCCCACTCTCTAGATACCCCTTAGCACGTAAAGCAATATTATTTGGGGGTCCATCCATGGAGAAGAGTTTAGACACTAAGATAATATAATGAACACACACATTATAAAGAAATCACATTAGGATTCTATTTTAAGCTGTTCCTTAAAACACTAGTGCTTAGGAAATCTATTGGAGGCAGAAGCAGTCAAGGGTAGCCTAGGGTTAGTGTTAGGCTTGGGGTTAGGCTTAGGGTACGGCTTAGGGTACGGGTTCGGGGAGGGGTTCGGGTACGGCGGAGGGTATGGGTTAGGGTTAGGGTTTGGGTTAGTGTTAGGGTTAGGGCTCCGTTTAGGATACGGGTTAGGATTAGGGTACGTGTTAGGGTTAGGTTAGGGGTTAGGGTTAGGGTACGCGTTAGGGTTAGGGTAGTTATTAAACCTATCCCACTCTCTAGATACACCTTAGCACGTAAAGGAATATTATTTGGTGGTCCAGCCATGGAGAAGAGTTTAGACACTAGGATAAGATAAGGAACACACCCATTATAAAGAAATCACATTAGGATTCTCTTTTTAAGCTGTTCCTTAAAACACTAGTGCTTAGGAAATCGATTGGAGGCAGAAGCAGTCAAGGGTAGCCTAGGGTTAGGGTTAGTCTTAGGGTACGGCTTAGGGTACGGATTCGGGGAGGGCTTCGGGTACGGCGTAGGGTATGGTTTAGGGTTAGGGTTAGGGTTAGTGTTAGGGTTAGGGCTCGGTTTAGGGTATTGTTTAGGATTAGGGTACGTGCTAGGATTAGGGTAGGGGTTAGGGTTAGGGTACGCGTTAGTGTTAGGGTAGTTATTAAACCTATCCCACTCTCTAGATACCCCTTAGCAGGTAAAGGAATATTATTTGGGGGTCCAGCCGTGGAGAAGAGTTTAGACACTAGGATAAGATAAGGAACACACCCATTATAAAGAAATCACATTAGGATTCTCTGTTTAAGCTGTTCCTTAGAACACTAGTGCTTAGGAAATCTATTGGAGGCAGAAGCAGTCAAGGGTAGTCTAGGGTTAGGGTTAGGCTTAGGGTACGGCTTAGGGTACGGTTCGGGGAGGGCTTCAGGTACGGTGTAGGGTATGGGATAGGGTTAGGTTTAGGGTTAGTGTTAGGGTTAGGGCTCGGTTTAGGGTACGGGTTAGGATTAGGGTACGTGTTTGTGTTAGGGTAGGGGTTAGGGTTAGGGTACGCGTTAAGATTAGGGTAGTTATTAAACCTATCCCACTCTCTAGATACCCCTTAGCACGTAAAGGAATATTATTTGGGGGTCCAGCCATGGAGAAGAATTTAGACACTAGGATAAGATAAGGAAGACACCCATTATAAAGAAATCACATTAGGATTCCCTTTTTAAGCTGTTCCTTAAAACACTAGTGCTTAGGAAATCTATTGGAGGCAGAAGCAGTCAAGGGTAGCCTAGGGTTAGGGTTAGGCTTAGGGTTAGGCTTAGGGTACGGCTTAGGGTACGGGTTCGGGGAGGGCTTCGAGTACGGCGTAGGGTATGGGTTAGGGTTAGGGTTAGGGTTAGTGTTAGGGTTAGGGCTCGGTTTAGGGTACGGTTTAGGATTAGGTTACGTGTTAGGGTTAGGGCAGGGGTTAGGGTTAGGGTACGTGTTAGGGTTAGGGTAGTTATTAAACCTATCCCATTCTCTAGATACCCCATAGCACGTAAAGCAATATTATTTGTGGGTCCAGCCATGGAGAAGAGTTTAGACACTAGGATAAGAAAAGGAACACACCCATTATAAAGAAATCACATTAGGATTCACTTTTTAAGGTGTTCCTTAAAACACTAGTGCATAGGAAATCTATTGGAGGCAGAAGCAGTCAAGGGTAGCCTAGGGTTAGGGTTAGGCTTAGGGTACGGCTTAGGGTACGGGTTCGGGGACGGCTTCGGGTACGGCGTAGGGTATGGCTTAGGGTTAGGGTTAGGGTTAGTGTTAGGGTTAGGGCTCGGTTTAGGGTACGGGTTAGGTTTAGGGTACGTGTTAGGGTTAGGGTAGGGGTTAGGGTTAGGGTACGTGTTAGGGTTAGGTTAGTTATTAATCCTATCCCACTCTCTAGATACCCCTTAGCACGTAAAGGAATATTATTTGGGGGTCCAGCCACGGAGAAGAGTTTAGACACTAAGATAATATAAGGAACACACACATTATAAAGAAATCACATTAGGATTCCCTTTTTAAGCTGTTCCTTAAAACACTAGTGCTTAGGAAATCTATTGGAGGCAGAAGCAGTCAAGGGTAGCCTAGGGTTAGGGTTAGGCTTAGGTTTAGGCTTAGGGTACGGCGTAGGGTATGGTTTCGGGGAGGGGTTCGTGTACGGCGGAGGGAATGGATTAGGGTTAGGGTTTGGGTTAGTGTTAGGGTTAGGGCTCCGTTTAGGATACGGGTTAGGTTTAGGGTACGTGTTAGGGTTAGGGTAAGGGTTATGGTTAGGGTACACGTTAGGGTTAGGGTAGTTATTAAACCTATCCCACTCTCTACATACCCCTTAGCACGTAAAGGAATATTATTTGGTGGTCCAGCCATGGAGAAGAGTTTAGACACTAGGATAAGATAAGGAACACACCTATTATAAAGAAATCACATTAGGATTCTCTTTTTAAGCTCTTCCTTAAAACACTAGTGCTTAGTAAATCTATTGGAGGCAGAAGCAGTCAAGGGTAGCCTAGGGTTAGGTTTAGGCTTAGGGTTGGGCTTAGGGTAGGGCTTAGGGTACGGGTTCGGGCACGGCTTCGGGTATGGCGTAGGGTATGGGTTAGGGTTAGGGTTAGGGTTAGTGTTAGGGTTAGGGCTCGGTTTAGGGTATTGGTTAGGATTAGGGTACGTGTTAGTGTTAGGGTAGGGGTTAGGGTTAGTGTACGTGTTAGGGTTAGGGTAGTTATTAAACCTATCCCAGTCTCTAGATACCCCATAGCACGTAAAGCAATATTATTTGGGGGTCCAGCCATGGAGAAGAGTTTAGACACTAGGAAAAGATAAGGAACACACCCATTATAAAGAAATCACATTAGGATTCTCTTTTTAAGGTGTTCCTTAAAACACTAGTGCATAGGAAATCTATTGGAGGCAGAAGCAGTCAAGGGTATCCTAGGGTTAGGGTTAGGCTTAGGGTACGGCTTAGGGTACGGCTTAGGGTACGGGTTCGGGGAGGGCTTCGGGTACGGCGTAGGGTATGGGTTAGGGTTAGAGTTAGGGTTAGTGTTAGGGTTAGGGCTCGGTTTAGGGTACAGTTTAGGATTAGGGTACGTGTTAGGGTTAGGGTAGGGGTTTGCTTTAGGGTACGCGTTAGGGTTAGGGTAGTTATTAAACCTATCCCACTCTCTAGATACCCCTTAGCACGTAAAGCAATATTATTTGGGGGTCCATCCATGGAGAAGAGTTTAGACACTAAGATAATATAATGAACACACACATTATAAAGAAATCACATTAGGATTCTATTTTAAGCTGTTCCTTAAAACACTAGTGCTTAGGAAATCTATTGGAGGCAGAAGCAGTCAAGGGTAGCCTAGGGTTAGTGTTAGGCTTGGGGTTAGGCTTAGGGTACGGCTTAGGGTACGGGTTCGGGGAGGGGTTCGGGTACGGCGGAGGGTATGGGTTAGGGTTAGGGTTTGGGTTAGTGTTAGGGTTAGGGCTCCGTTTAGGATACGGGTTAGGATTAGGGTACGTGTTAGGGTTAGGTTAGGGGTTAGGGTTAGGGTACGCGTTAGGGTTAGGGTAGTTATTAAACCTATCCCACTCTCTAGATACACCTTAGCACGTAAAGGAATATTATTTGGTGGTCCAGCCATGGAGAAGAGTTTAGACACTAGGATAAGATAAGGAACACACCCATTATAAAGAAATCACATTAGGATTCTCTTTTTAAGCTGTTCCTTAAAACACTAGTGCTTAGGAAATCGATTGGAGGCAGAAGCAGTCAAGGGTAGCCTAGGGTTAGGGTTAGTCTTAGGGTACGGCTTAGGGTACGGATTCGGGGAGGGCTTCGGGTACGGCGTAGGGTATGGTTTAGGGTTAGGGTTAGGGTTAGTGTTAGGGTTAGGGCTCGGTTTAGGGTATTGTTTAGGATTAGGGTACGTGCTAGGATTAGGGTAGGGGTTAGGGTTAGGGTACGCGTTAGTGTTAGGGTAGTTATTAAACCTATCCCACTCTCTAGATACCCCTTAGCAGGTAAAGGAATATTATTTGGGGGTCCAGCCGTGGAGAAGAGTTTAGACACTAGGATAAGATAAGGAACACACCCATTATAAAGAAATCACATTAGGATTCTCTGTTTAAGCTGTTCCTTAGAACACTAGTGTTTAGGAAATCTATTGGAGGCAGAAGCAGTCAAGGGTAGTCTAGGGTTAGGGTTAGGCTTAGGGTACGGCTTAGGGTACGGTTCGGGGAGGGCTTCAGGTACGGTGTAGGGTATGGGATAGGGTTAGGTTTAGGGTTAGTGTTAGGGTTAGGGCTCGGTTTAGGGTACGGGTTAGGATTAGGGTACGTGTTTGTGTTAGGGTAGGGGTTAGGGTTAGGGTACGCGTTAAGATTAGGGTAGTTATTAAACCTATCCCACTCTCTAGATACCCCTTAGCACGTAAAGGAATATTATTTGGGGGTCCAGCCATGGAGAAGAATTTAGACACTAGGATAAGATAAGGAAGACACCCATTATAAAGAAATCACATTAGGATTCCCTTTTTAAGCTGTTCCTTAAAACACTAGTGCTTAGGAAATCTATTGGAGGCAGAAGCAGTCAAGGGTAGCCTAGGGTTAGGGTTAGGCTTAGGGTTAGGCTTAGGGTACGGCTTAGGGTACGGGTTCGGGGAGGGCTTCGAGTACGGCATAGGGTATGGGTTAGGGTTAGGGTTAGGGTTAGTGTTAGGGTTAGGGCTCGGTTTAGGGTACGGTTTAGGATTAGGTTACGTGTTAGGGTTAGGGCAGGGGTTAGGGTTAGGGTACGTGTTAGGGTTAGGGTAGTTATTAAACCTATCCCATTCTCTAGATACCCCATAGCACGTAAAGCAATATTATTTGTGGGTCCAGCCATGGAGAAGAGTTTAGACACTAGGATAAGAAAAGGAACACACCCAGTATAAAGAAATCACATTAGGATTCACTTTTTAAGGTGTTCCTTAAAACACTAGTGCATAGGAAATCTATTGGAGGCAGAAGCAGTCAAGGGTAGCCTAGGGTTAGGGTTAGGCTTAGGGTACGGCTTAGGGTACGGGTTCGGGGACGGCTTCGGGTACGGCGTAGGGTATGGCTTAGGGTTAGGGTTAGGGTTAGGGTTAGGGTTAGGGCTCGGTTTAGGGTACGGGTTAGGATTAGGGTACGTGTTAGGGTTAGGGCAGGGGTCAGGGTTAGGGTACGTGTTAGGGTTAGGGTAGTTATTAATCCTATCCCACTCTCTAGATACCCCTTAGCACATAAAGGAATATTATTTGGGGGTCAAGCCACGGAGAAGAGTTTAGACACTAAGATAATATAAGGAAAACAGACATTATAAAGAAATCACTTTAGGATTCCCTTTTTAAGCTGTTCCTTAAAACACTAGTGCTTAGGAAATCTATTGGAGGCAGAAGCAGTCAAGGGTAGCCTAGGGTTAGGGTAAGGCTTAGGGTTAGGCTTAGGGTACGGCGTAGGGTATGGGCTCGGGGAGGGGTTCGTGTACGGCGGAGGGTATGGGTTAGGGTTAGGGTTTGGGTTAGTGTTAGGGTTAGGGCTCCGTTTAGGATACGGGTTAGGATTAGGGTACGTGTTAGGGTTAGGGTAGGGGTTAGGGTTAGGGTACGCGTTAGGGTTAGGGTAGTTATTAAACCTATCCCACTCTCTAGATACCCCTTAGCACGTAAAGGAATATTATTTGGTGGTCCAGCCATGGAGAAGAGTTTAGACACTAGATTAAGATAAGGAACACACCTATTATAAAGAAATCACATTAGGATTCTCTTTTTAAGCTGTTCCTTAAAACACTAGTGCTTAGTAAATCTATTGGAGGCAGAAGCAGTCAAGGGTAGCCTAGGGTTAGGGTTAGGCGTAGGGTTAGGCTTAGGGTAGGGCGTAAGGTACGGGTTCGGGGACGGCTTCGGGTACGGCGTAGGGTATGGGTTAGGGTTAGGGTTAGGGTTAGTGTTAGGGTTAGGGCTCGGTTTAGGGTATTGGTTAGGATTAGGGTACGTGTTAGTGTTAGGGTAGGGGTTAGGGTTAGGGTACGCGTTAGGGTTAGTGTAGTTATTAAACCTATCCCACTCTCTAGATACCCCTTAGCACGTAAAGGAATATTATTTGGGGGTCCAGCCATGGAGAAGAGTTTAGACACTAGTATAAGATAAGGAACACACCCATTATAAAGCATTCACATTAGGATTCTCTTTTTAAGCTGTTCCTTAAAACGCTAGTGCTTAGGAAATCTATTGGAGGCAGAAGCAGTCAAGGGTAGCCTAGGGTTAGGGTTAGGCTTAGGGTTAGGCTTAGGGTACGGCTTAGGGTACGGGTTCGGGGAGGGCTTCGAGTACGGCGTAGGGTGTGGGTTAGGGTTAGGGTTAGTGTTAGGGTTAGGGCTCGGTTTAGGGTACAGGTTAGGATTAGGGTACGTGTTAGGGTTAGGGTAGGGGTTTGGGTTAGGGTACGCGTTAGGGTTAGGGTAATTATTAAACCTATCCCACTCTCTAGATACCCCTTAGCACGTAAAGGAATATTATTTGGGAGTCCAGCCATGGAAAAGAATTTAGACACTAGGATAAGATAAGGAACACACCCATTATAAAGAAATCACATTAGGATTCTCTTTTTAAGCTGTTCCTTAAAACACTAGTGCTTAGGAAATCTATTGGAGGCAGAAGCAGTCAAGGGTAGCCTAGGGTTAGGGTTAGGCTTAGGGTTAGGCTTAGGGTACGGCTTAGGGTACGGGTTCGGGGAGGGCTTCGAGTATGGCGTAGGGTATGGGTTAGGGTTAGGGTTAGGGTTAGTGTTAGGGTTAGGGCTCGGTTTAGGGTACAGTTTAGGATTAGTTTACGTGTTAGGGTTAGGGTAGGGGTTAGGGTTAGTGTACGTGTTAGGGTTAGGGTAGTTATTAAACCTATCCCATTCTCTAGATACCCCATAGCACGTAAAGCAATATTATTTGTGGGTCCAGCCATGGAGAAGAGTTTAGACACTAGGATAAGATAAGGAACACACCCATTATAAAGAAATCACATTAGGATTCACTTTTTAAGGTGTTCCTTAAAACACTAGTGCATAGGAAATCTAATGGAGGCAGAAGCAGTCAAGGGTAGCCTAGGGTTAGGGTTAGGCTTCGGGTTAGGCTTAGGGTACGGCGTAGGGTACGGGTTCGGGGAGGGCTTCGGGTATGGCGTAGGGTGTGGCTTAGGGTTAGGGTTAGGGTTAGTCTTAGGGTTAGGCCTCGGTTTAGGGTACAGGTTAGGATTAGGGTACGTGTTAGGGTTAGGGTAGGGGTTAGGGATAGGGTACGCGTTACGGTTAGGGTAGTTATTAAACCTATCCCACTCTCTAGATACCCCTTAGCACGTAAAGGAATATTATTTGGGGGTCCAGCCATGGAGAAGAGTTTAGACACTAAGATAATATAAGGAACACACACATTATAAAGAAATCACATTAGGATTCTCTTTTTAAGCTGTTCCTTAAAACACTAGTGCTTAGGAAATCTATTGGAGGCAGAAGCAGTCAAGGGTAGCCTAGGGTTAGGGTTAGGCTTAGGGTTAGGCTTAGGGTACGGCTTAGGGTACGGGTTCGGGGAGGGCTTCGGGTACGGCGTAGCGTATGGGTTAGGGTTAGGGTTAGGGTTAGTGTTAGGGTTAGGGCTCGGTTTAGGGTACGGGTTAGGATTAGGGTACGTGTTAGGGTTAGGGTAGGTGTTAGCGTTAGGGTACGCATTAGGGTTAGGGTAGTTATTAAACCTATACCACTCTCTAGTTACCCCTTAGCACGTAAAGGAATATTATTTGGGGGTCCAGCCATGGAGAAGAGTTTAGACACTAGGATAAGATTAGGAACACACCCATTATAAAGTAATCACATTAGGATTCTTTTTAAGCTGTTCCTTAAAACACTAGTGCTTAGGAAATCTATTGGAGGCAGAAGCAGTCAAGGGTAGCCTAGGGTTAGGGTTAGGCTTAGGGTTAGGCTTAGGGTACGGCTTAGGGTACGGGTTCGGGGAGGGCTTCAGGTACGGCGTAGGGTATTGGTTAGGGTTAGGGTTAGGGTTAGTGTTAGGGTTAGGGCTCGGTTTAGGGTACGGGTTAGGATTAGGGTACGTGTTAGGGTTAGGGTAGGGGTTAGGGATAGGGTACGCGTTAGGGTTAGGGTAGTTATTAAACCTGTCCCACTCTCTAGATACCCCTTAGCACGTAAAGGAATATTATTTGGGGGTCCAGCCATGGAGAAGAGTTTAGACACTAAGATAATATAAGGAACACACACATTATAAAGAAATCACATTAGGATTCTCTTTTTAAGCTGTTCCTTAAAACACTAGTGCTTAGGAAATCTATTGGAGGCAGAAGCAGTCAAGGGTAGCCTAGGGTTAGGGTTAGGCTTCGGGTTAGGCTTAGGGTACGGCGTAGGGTACGGGTTCGGGGAGGGCTTCGGGTACGGTGTAGGGTGTGTGTTAGGGTTAGGGTTAGGGTTAGTGTTAGGGTTAGGGCTCGGTTTAGGTTACAGGTTAGGATTAGGGTACGTGTTAGGGTTAGGGTAGGGGTTTGGGTTAGGTTACGCGTTAGGGTTAGGGTAATTGTTAAACCTATCCCACTCTCTAGATACCCCTTAGCACGTAAAGGAATATTATTTGGGAGTCCAGCCATGGAGAAGAGTTTAGACACTAGGATAAGATAAGGAACACACCTATTATAAAGAAATCACATTAGGATTCTCTTTTTAAGCTGTTCCTTAAAACACTAGTGCTTAGGAAATCTATTGGAAGCAGAAGCAGTCAAGGGTAGCCTAGGGTTAGGGTTAGGCTTAGGGTTAGGCTTAGGGTACGGCTTAGGGTACGGGTTCGCGGAGGGCTTCGAGTACGGCGTAGGGTATGGGTTAGGGTTAGGGTTAGTGTTAGTGTTAGGGTTAGGGCTCCGTTTAGGATACGGGTTAGGATTAGGGTACGTGTTAGGGTTAGGGTAGGGGTCAGGGTTAGGGTACGCGTTAGGGTTCGGGTAGTTATTAAACCTATCCCAGTCTCTAGATACCCCTTAGCACGTAAAGGAATATTATTTGGGGGTCCAGCCATGGAGAAGAGTTTAGACACTAGGATAAGATAAGGAACACACCCATTATAAAGAAATCACATTAGGATTCTCTTTTTAAGCTGTTCCTTAAAACACTAGTGCTTAGGAAATCTATTGGAGGCAGAAGCAGTCAAGGGTAGCCTAGGGTTAGGGTTAGGCTTAGGGTTAGGCTTACGGTACGGCTCAGGGTACGGGTTCGGGGAGGGCTTCGGGTACGGCGTAGGGTATGGCTTAGGGTTAGGGTTAGTGTTAGGGTTAGGGCTCGGTTTCGGGTACGGGGTAGGATTAGGGTACGAGTTAGGGTTAGGGTAGGGGTTAGGGTTAGGGTACGTGTTAGGGTTAGGGTAGTTATTAATCCTATCCCACTCTCTAGATACCTCTTAGCACGTAAAGGAATATTATTTGGGGGTCCAGCCATGGAGAAGTGTTTAGACACTATGATAATATTAGGAACACACACATTATAAAGAAATCACATTAGGATTCCCTTTTTAAGCTGTTCCTTAAAACACTAATGCTTAGGAAATCTATTGGAGGCAGAAGCAGTCAAGGGTAGCCTAGGGTTAGGGTTAGGCTTAGGGTTAGGCTTAGGGTACGGCGTAGGTTACGGGTTCGGGGAGGGGTTCGGGTACGGCGTAGCGTATGGGTTAGGGTTAGGGTTAGGGTTAGTGTTAGGGTTAGGGCTCGGTTTAGGGTACGGGTTAGGATTGGGGTACGTGTTAGGGTTAGGGTAGGTGTTAGCGTTAGGGTACGCATTAGGGTTAGGGTAGTTATTAAACCTATCCCACTCTCTAGTTACCCCTTAGCACGTAAAGGAATATTATTTGGGGGTCCAGCCATGGAGAAGAGTTTAGACACTAGGATAAGATAAGGAACACACCCATTATAAAGAAATCACATTAGGATTCTTTTTAAGCTGTTCCTTAAAACACTAGTGCTTAGGAAATCTATTGGAGGCAGAAGCAGTGAAGGGTAGCCTAGGGTTAGGGTTAGGCTTAGGGTTAGGCTTAGGGTACGGCTTAGGGTACGGGTTCGGGGAGGGCTTCAGGTACGGCGTAGGGTATTGGTTAGGGTTAGGGTTAGGGTTAGTGTTAGGGTTAGGGCTCGGTTTAGGGTACGGGTTAGGATTAGGGTACGTGTTAGTGTTAGGGTAGGGGTTAGGCATAGGGTACGCGTTAGGGTTAGGGTAGTTATTAAACCTGTCCCACTCTCTAGATACCCCTTAGCACGTAAAGGAATATTATTTGGGGGTCCAGCCATGGAGAAGAGTTTAGACACTAAGATAATATAAGGAACACACCCATTATAAAGAAATCACATTAGGATTCTCTTTTTAAGCTGTTCCTTAAAACACTAGTGCTTAGGAAATCTATTGGAGGCAGAAGCAGTCAAGGGTAGCCTAGGCTTAGGGTTAGGCTTAGGGTACGGCTTAGGGTACAGGTTCGGGGAGGGCTTCGGGTACGGCGTAGGGTTAGGGTTAGGGTTAGTGTTAGGGTTAGGGCTCGGTTTAGGGTACAGGTTAGGATTAGGGTACGTGTTAGGGTTAGGGTAGGGGTTAGGGTTAGGGTACGCGTTACGGTTAGGGTAGTTATTAAACCTATCCCACTCTCTAGATACCCCTTAGCACGTAAAGGAATATTATTTGGGAGTCCAGCCATGGAGAAGAGTTTAGACACTAAGATAATATAAGGAACACACACATTATAAAGAAATCACATTAGGATTCTCTTTTTAAGCTGTTCCTTAAAACACTAGTGCTTAGGAAATCTATTGGAGGCAGAAGCAGTCAAGGGTAGCCTAGGGTTAGGGTTGGGCTTAGGGTTAGGCTTAGGGTACGGCTTAGGGTATGGGTTCGGGGAGGGCTTCGGGTACGGCGTAGCGTATGGGTTAGGGTTAGGGTTAGGGTTAGTGTTAGGGTTAGGGCTCGGTTTAGGGTACGTGTTAGGGTTAGGGTAGGGGTTAGGGTTAGTGTACGTGTTAGGGTTAGGGTAGTAATTAAACCTATCCGACTCTCTAGATACCCCTTAGCACGTAAAGGAATATTATTTGGGGATCCAGCCATGGAAAAAAGTTTAGACACTAGGATAAGATATGGAACATACCCATTATAAAGAAATCACATTAGGATTCTCTTTTTAAGCTGTTCCTTAAAACACTAGTGCTTAGCAAATCTATTGGAGGCCGAAGCTTTCAAGGGTAGCCTAGGGTTAGGGTTAGGCTTAGGGTTAGGCTTAGGGTACGACTTAGGGTACGGTTTCCGGGAGGGCTTCGGGTACGGCGTAGGGTATGGGTTAGGGTTAGGGTTAGGGTTAGTGTTAGGGTTAGGGCTCGGTTTAGGTTACGGGTTAGGATTAGGGTACGTTTTAGTGTTAGGGTAGGGGTTAGGGTTAGGGTTAGGGTTAGGGTTAGGTTTAGGGTTAGTGTTAGAGTTACGGCTCGGTTTAGGGTACGGGATAGGATTAGGGTACGTGTTAGGGTTAGGGTAGTGGTTAGGGTTAGGGTACGTGTTAGGGTTAGGGTAGTTATTAATCCTATCCCAATCTCTAGATACCCCTTAGCACGTAAAGGAATATTATTTGGGGGTCCAGCCATGGAGAAGAGTTTAGACACTAAGATAAGATAAGGAACACACGTATTATAAAGAAATCACATTAGGATTCTCTTTTTAAGCTCTTCCTTAAAACACTAGTGCTTAGGAAATCTATTGGAGGCAGAAGCAGTCAAGGGTAGCCTAGGGTTAGGGATAGGCTTAGGGTTAGGCTTAGGTTAGGGCTTAGGGTACGGGTTCGGGGACGGCTTCGGGTACGGTGTAGGGTATGGGTTAGGGTTAGGGTTAGTGTTAGGGTTAGGGCTCGGTTTAGGGTACGGTTTAGGATTAGGTTACGTGTTAGGGTAAGGGTAGGGGTTAGGGTTAGTGTGCGTGTTAGGGTTAGGGTAGTTATTAAACCTATCCCACTCTCTAGATACCCCATAGCACGTAAAGCAATATTATTTGGGGGTCCAGCCATGGAGAAGAGTTTAGACACTAGGATAAGATAAGGAACACACCCATTATAAAGAAATCACATTAGGATTCTCTTTTTAAGGTGTTCCTTAAAACACTAGTGCATAGGAAATCTATTGGAGGCAGAAGCAGTCAAGGGTAGCCTAGAGTTAGGGTTAGGCTTAGGGTTAGGCTTAGGGTACGGCTTAGGGTACGGGTTCGGGGAGGGCTTCGGGTACGGCGTAGGGTATGGGTTAGGGTTAGAGTTAGGGTTAGTGTTAGGGTTAGGGCTCGGTTTAGGGTACAGGTTAGGATTAGGGTACGTGTTAGGGTTAGGGTAGGGGTTTGGTTTAGGGTACGCGTTAGGGTTAGGGTAGTTATTAAACCTATCCCACTCTCTTGATACCCCTTAGCACGTAAAGGAATATTATTTGGGGGTCCAGCCATGGAGAAGAATTTAGACACTAGGATAAGATAAGGAACACACCCATTATAAAGAAATCACATTAGGATTCTCTTTTTAAGCTGTTCCTTAAAACACTAGTGCTTAGGAAATCTATTGGAGGCAGAAGCAATCAAGGGTAGCCTAGGGTTAGGGTTAGGCTTAGGGTTAGGCTTAGGGTACGGCTTAGGGTACGGGTTCGGGGATGGCTTCGGGTACAGTGTAGGGTATGGGTTAGGGTTAGGGTTAGGGTTAGTGTTAGGGTTAGGGCTCGGTTTAGGTTCTGGGTTAGGATTAGGGTACGTGTTAGGGTTAGGGTAGTGGTTAGGGTTAGTGTACGTGTTAGGGTTAGGGTAGTGATTAAACCTATCCCACTCTCTAGATACCCCTTAGCACGTAAAGGAATATTATTTGGGGGTCCAGCCATGGAGAAAAGTTTAGACACTAGGATAAGATAAGGAACATACCCAATATAAAGAAATCACATTAGGATTCTCTTTTTAAGCTGTTCCTTAAAACACTAGTGCTTAGGAAATCTATTGGAGGCAGAAGCTGTCAAGGGTAGCCTAGGGTTAGGTTTAGGCTTAGGGTTAGGTTTAGGGTACGGCTTAGGGTACGGGTTCGGGGAGGGGTTCGGATATGGCGTAGGGTATGAGTTAGGGTTAGGGTTAGCGTTAGGGTACGGCTTAGGTTTCGGGTTCTGGGAGGGGTTCGGGTACGGCGTAGGGTATGGGTTAGGGTTAGGGTTAGGGTTAGTGTTAGGGTTAGGGCTCGGTTTAGGCTATGGTTTAGGATTAGGGTACGTGTTAGGGTTAGGGTAGTGGTTAGGGTTAGTGTACGTGTTAGGGTTAGGGTAGTGATTAAACCTATCCCACTCTCTAGATACCCCTTAGCACGTAAAGGAATATTATTTGGGGGTCCAGCCATGGAGAAAAGTTTAGACACTAGGATAAGATAAGGAACATACCCATTATAAAGAAATCACATTAGGATTCTCTTTTTAAGCTGTTCCTTAAAACACTAGTGCTTAGGAAATCTATTGGAGGCAGAAGCTGTCAAGGGTAGCCTAGGGTTAGGGTTAGGCTTAGGGTTAGGCTTAGGGTACGGCTTAGGGTACGGTTTCGTGGAGGGCTTCTGGTACGGCGTAGGGTATGGCTTAGGGTTAGGGTTAGGGTTAGTGTTAGGGTTAGGGCTCGGTTTAGGGTATTGGTTAGGATTAGGGTACGTCTTAGTGTTAGGGTAGGGGTTAGGGTTAGGGTACGCGTTAGGGTTAGTGTAGTTATTAAACCTATCCCACTCTCTATATACCCCTTAGCACGTAAAGGAATATTATTTGGGAGTCCAGCCATGGAGAAGAGTTTAGACACTAGGATAAGATAAGGAACACACCCATTATAAAGCAATCACATTAGGATTCTCTTTTTAAGCTGTTCCTTAAAACACTAGTGCTTAGGAAATCTATTGGAGGCAGAAGCAGTCAAGGGTAGCCTAGGGTTAGGGTTAGGCTTAGGGTTAGGCTTAGGGTACGGCTTAGGGTACGGGTTCGGGGAGGGCTTCGAGTACGGCGCAGGGTATGTGTTAGGGTTAGGGTTAGGGTTAGTGTTAGGGTTAGGGCTCGGTTTAGTGTACGGGATAGGATTAGGGTACGTCTTAGGGTTAGGGTAGGGGTTAGGGTTATGGTACGCGTTAGGGTTAGGGTAGTTATTAAACCTATCCAAGTCTCTAGATACCCCATAGCACGTAAAGGAATATTATTTGTGGGTCCAGCCATGGAGAAGAGTTTAGACACTAGGATAAGATAAGGAACACACCCATTATAAAGAAATCACATTAGGATTCTCTTTTTAAGCTGTTCCTTAGAACACTAGTGCTTAGGAAATCTATTGGAGGCAGAAGCAGTCAAGGGTAGCCTAGGGTTAGTGTTAGGCTTAGGGTTAGGCTTAGGGTACGGCTTAGGGTACGGGTCCGGGGAGGGCCTCGGTTACGGCGTAGGGTATGGCTTAGGGTTAGGGTTAGGGTTAGTGTTAGAGTAAGGGCTCGGTTTAGGGTACGGGTTAGGATTAGGGTACGTGTTAGGGTTAGGGTAGGGGTTAGGGTTAGGGTACTTGTTAGGGTTAGGGTAGTTATTAATCCTATCCCACTCTCTAGATACCCCTTAGCACGTAAAGGAATATTATTTGGGGGTCCAGCCATGGAGAAGAGTTTAGACACTAGGATAAGATAAGGAACACACCTATTATAAGGAAATCACATTAGGATTCTCTTTTTAAGCTCTTCCTTAAAACACTAGTGCTTAGGAAATCTATTGGAGGCAGAAGCAGTCAAGGGTAGCCTAGGGTTAGGGTTAGGCTTAGGGTTAGGCTTAGGGTAGGGCTTAGGGTACGGGTTCGGGGACGGCTTCGGGTACGGCGTAGGGTATGGGTTAGGGTTAGGGTTAGTGTTAGGGTTAGGGCTCGGTTTAGGGTATGGGTTAGGATTAGGGTACGTGTTAGGGTTAGGGTAGTTATTAAACCTATCCCACTCTCTAGATACCCCTTAGCACGTAAAGGAATATTATTTCGGGGTCCAGCCATGGAGAAGAGTTTAGACACTAGGATAAGATAAGGAACACACCTATTATAAAGAAATCACATTAGGATTCTCTTTTTAAGCTCTTCCTTAAAACACTAGTGGTTAGGAAATCTATTGGAGGCAGAAGCAGTCAAGGGTAGCCTAGGGTTAGGGTTAGGCTTAGGGTTAGGCTTAGGGTACGGCTTAGGGTACAGGTTCGGGTAGGGCTTCGGGTACGGCGTAGGGTATGGGTTAGGTTTAGGGTTAGGGTTAGTGTTCGGGTTAGGGCTCTGTTTAGTGTACGGGATAGGATTAGGGTACGTCTTAGGGTTAGGGTAGGGGTTAGGGATAGGGTACGCTTTAGGGTTAGGGTAGTTATTAAACCTATCCCACTCTCTAGATACCCCTTAGCACGTAAAGGAATATTATTTGGGGGTCCTGCCACGGAGAAGAGTTTAGACACTAGGATAAGATAAGGACCACACCTATTATAAAGAAATCACATAAGGATTCTCTTTTTAAGCTCTTCCTTAAAACACTAGTGCTTAGGAAATCTATTGGGTGCAGAAGCAGTCAAGGGTAGCCTACGGTTAGGGTTAGGCTTAGGGTTAGGGTTAGGGTACGGCTTAGGGTACGGGTTCTGGGAGGGGTTCGGGTACGGCGTAGGGTATTGGTTAGTGTTAGGGTTAGGGTTAGTGATAGGTTTAGGGCTCGGTGTAGGGTATGGGTTAGGAGTAGGGTACGTGTTAGGGTTAGGGTAGTGGTTAGGGTTAGTGTACGTGTTAGGGTTAGGGTAGTAATTAAACCTATCCGACTCTCTAGATACCCCTTGGCACGTAAAGGAATATTATTTGGGGATCCAGCCATGGAAAAAAGTTTAGACACTAGGATAAGATATGGAACATACCCATTATAAAGAAATCACATTAGGATTCTCTTTTTAAGCTGTTCCTTAAAACACTAGTGCTTAGCAAATCTATTGGAGGCCGAAGCTTTCAAGGGTAGCCTAGGGTTAGGGTTAGGCTTAGGGTTAGGCTTAGGGTACGGCTTAGGGTACGGTTTCGGGGAGGGCTTCGGGTACGGCGTAGGGTATGGGTTAGGGTTAGGGTTAGGGTTAGTGTTAGGGTTAGGGCTCGGTTTAGGTTACGGGTTAGGATTAGGGTACGTTTTAGTGTTAGGGTAGGGGTTAGGGTTAGGGTTAGGGTTAGGGTTAGGTTTAGGGTTAGTGTTAGAGTTACGGCTCGGTTTAGGGTACGGGATAGGATTAGGGTACGTGTTAGGGTTAGGGTAGGGGTTAGGGTTAGGGTACGTGTTAGGGTTAGGGTAGTTATTAATCCTATCCCAATCTCTAGATACCCCTTAGCACGTAAAGGAATATTATTTGGGGGTCCAGCCATGGAGAAGAGTTTAGACACTAAGATAAGATAAGGAACACACGTATTATAAAGAAATCACATTAGGATTCTCTTTTTAAGCTCTTCCTTAAAACACTAGTGCTTAGGAAATCTATTGGAGGCAGAAGCAGTCAAGGGTAGCCTAGGGTTAGGGATAGGCTTAGGGTTAGGCTTAGGTTAGGGCTTAGGGTACGGGTTCGGGGACGGCTTCGGGTACGGCGTAGGGTATGGGTTAGGGTTAGGGTTAGTGTTAGTGTTAGGGCTCGGTTTAGGGTACGGTTTAGGATTAGGTTACGTGTTAGGGTAAGGGTAGGGGTTAGGGTTAGTGTGCGTGTTAGGGTTAGGGTAGTTATTAAACCTATCCCACTCTCTAGATACCCCATAGCACGTAAAGCAATATTATTTGGGGGTCCAGCCATGGAGAAGAGTTTAGACACTAGGATAAGATAAGGAACACACCCATTATAAAGAAATCACATTAGGATTCTCTTTTTAAGGTGTTCCTTAAAACACTAGTGCATAGGAAATCTATTGGAGGCAGAAGCAGTCAAGGGTAGCCTAGAGTTAGGGTTAGGCGTAGGGTTAGGCTTAGGGTACGGCTTAGGGTACGGGTTCGGGGAGGGCTTCGGGTACGGCGTAGGGTATGGGTTAGGGTTAGAGTTAGGGTTAGTGTTAGGGTTAGGGCTCGGTTTAGGGTACAGGTTAGGATTAGGGTACGTGTTAGGGTTAGGGTAGGGGTTTGGGTTAGGGTACGCGTTAGGGTTAGGGTAGTTATTAAACCTATCCCACTCTCTAGATACCCTTTAGCACGTAAAGGAATATTATTTGGGGGTCCAGCCATGGAGAAGAATTTAGACACTAGGATAAGATAAGGAACACACCCATTATAAAGAAATCACATTAGGATTCTCTTTTTAAGGTGTTCCTTAAAACACTAGTGCATAGGAAATCTATTGGAGGCAGAAGCAGTCAAGGGTAGCCTAGAGTTAGGGTTAGGCTTAGGATTAGGCTTAGGGTACGGCTTAGGGTACGGGTTCGGGGAGGGGTTCGTGTACGGCGTAGGGTATGGGTTAGGGTAAGGGTTAGGCTTAGGGTAAGGCTTAGGGTACGGGTTCGGGGAGGGGTTCGTGTACGGCGTAGGGTATGGGTTAGGGTTAGGGTTAGGGTTAGTATTAGGGTTAGGGCTCGCTTTAGGGTACAGGTTAGGATTAGGGTACGTGTTAGGGTTAGGGTAGGGGTTTGGGTTAGGGTACGCGTTAGGGTTAGGGTAGTTATTAAAACTATCCCACTCTCTAGATACCCCTTAGCACGTAAAGCAATATTATTTGGGGGTCCATCCATGGAGAAGAGTTTAGACACTAAGATAATATAAGGAACACACACATTATAAAGAAATCACATTTGGATTCTCTTTTTAAGCTGTTCCTTAAAACACTAGTGCTTAGGAAATCTATTGGAGGCAGAAGCAGTCAAGGGTAGCCTAGGGTTAGGGTTAGGCTTGGGGTTAGGCTTAGGTTACGGCTTAGGGTACGGGTTCGGGGAGCGGTTCGGGTACGGCGTAGGGTATGGGTTAGGTTTAGGTTTAGGGTTAGTGTTAGGGTTAGGGCTCTGTTTAGTGTACGGGATAGGATTAGGGTACGTCTTAGGGTTAGGGTAGGGGTTATGGATAGGGTACGCTTTAGGGTTAGGGTAGTTATTAAACCTATCCCAGTCTCTAGATACCCCTTAGCACGTAAAGGAATATTATTTGGGGGTCCAGCCATGGAGAAGAGTTTAGACACTAGGATAAGATAAGGAACACACCCATTATAAAGAAATCACATTAGGATTCTCTTATTAAACTGTTCCTTAAAACACTAGTGCTTACGAAATCTATTGGAGGCAGAAGCAGTCAAGGGTAGCCTAGGGTTAGGGTTAGGCTTAGGGTTAGGCTTAGGGTACAGCTTAGGGTACGTGTTCGGGGACGGCTTCGGGTACGGCGTAGGGTATGGCTTAGGGTTAAGGTTAGGGTTAGTGTTAGGGTTAGGGCTCGGTTTAGTGTACGGGTTAGGATTAGGGTATGTGTTAGGGTTAGGGTAGGGGTTAGGGTTAGGGTACGTGTTAGGGTTAGGGTAGTTATTAATCCTATCCCACTCTCTAGATACCCCTTAGCACGTAAAGGAATATTATTTGGGGGTCCAGCCACGGAAAAGTGTTTAGACACTAAGATAATATAAGGAACACACACATTATAAAGAAATCACATTAGGATTCCCTTTTTAAGCTGTTCCTTAAAACACTAGTGCTTAGGAAATCTATTGGAGGCAGAAGCAGTCAAGGGTAGCCTAGGGTTAGGGTTAGGCTTAGGGTTAGGCTTAGGGTACGGCGTAGGGTACGGGTTCGGGGAGGGGTTCGTGTACGGCTGAGGGTATGGGTTAGGGTTAGGGTTTGGGTTAGTGTTAGGGTTAGGGCTCCGTTTAGGATACGGGTTAGGATTAGGGTACGTGTTAGGGTTAGGGTAGTGGTTAGGGTTAGGGTACGCGTTAGGGTTAGGGTAGTTATTAAACCTATCCCACTCTCTAGATACCCCTTAGCACGTAAAGGAATATTATTTGGTGGTCCAGCCATGGAGAAGAGTTTAGACACTAGGATAAGATAAGGAACACACCTATTATAAAGAAATCACATTAGGATTCTCTTTTTAAGCTCTTCCTTAAAACACTAGTGCTTAGGAAATGTATTGGAGGCAGAAGCAGTCAAGGGTAGCCTAGGGATAGGGTTAGGCTTAGGGTTAGTGTTAGGGTACGGCTTAGGGTACGGGTTCTGGGAGGGGTTCGGGTATGGCGTAGGGTATGGGTTAGGGTTAGGGTTAGGGTTAGTGTTAGGTTTATGGCTCGGTTTAGGGTATGGGTTAGGATTAGGGTACGTGTTAGGGTTAGGGTAGTGGTTAGGGTTAGTGTACGTGTTAGGGTTAGGGTAGTGATTAAACCTATCCCACTCTCTAGATACCCCTTAGCACGTAAAGGAATATTATTTGGGGGTCCAGCCATGGAGAAAATTTTAGACACTAGGATAAGATAAGGAACATACCCATTATAAAGAAATCACATTAGGATTCTCTTTTTAAGCTGTTCCTTAAAACACTAGTGCTTAGGAAATCTATTGGAGGCAGAAGCTTTCAAGGGTAGCCTAGGTTTAGGGTTATGCTTAGGGTTAGGCTTAGGGTACGGCTTAGGGTACGGGTTCGGGGACGGCTTCGGGTACGGCGTAGTGTATGGGTTAGGTTTAGGGTTAGGGTTAGTGTTAGGGTTAGGGCTCGGTTTAGTGTACGGGATAGGATTAGGGTACGTCTTAGGGTTAGGGTAGGAATTAGGGTTAGGGTACGCGTTAGGGTTAGGGTGGTTATTAAACCTATCCCACTCTCTAGATACCCCTTAGCACGTAAAGGAATATTATTTGGGGGTCCAGCCATGGAGAAGAGTTTAGACACTAGGATAAGATAAGGAACACACCTATTATAAAGAAATCACATTAGGATTCTCTTTTTAAGCTCTTCCTTAAAACACTAGTGCTTAGGAAATCTATTGGAGGCAGAAGCAGTCAAGTTTATCCTAGGGTTAGGGTTAGGCTTAGGGTTAGGCTTAGGGTACGGCTTAGGGTACAGGTTCGGGGAGGGTTTCGGGTACGGCGTAGGGTATGGGTTAGGTTTAGGTTTAGGGTTAGTGTTAGGGTTAGGGCTCTGTTTAGTGTACGGGATAGGATTAGGGTACGTCTTAGGGTTAGGGTAGGGGTTAAGGATAGGGTACGCTTTAGGGTTAGGGTAGTTATTAAACCTATCCCAGTCTCTAGATACCCCTTAGCACGTAAAGGAATATTATTTGGGGGTCCAGCCATGGAGAAGAGTTTAGACACTAGGATAAGATAAGGAACACACCTATTATACAGAAATCACATTAGGATTCTCTTTTTAAGCTCTTCCTTAAAACACTAGTGCTTAGGAAATCTATTGGAGGCAGAAGCAGTCAAGGGTAGCCTAGGGTTAGGGTTAGGCTTAGGGTTAGGCTTAGGGTACGGCTTAGGGTAGAGGTTCGGGGAGGGCTTCGGGTACGGCGTAGGGTATGGGTTAGGTTTAGGGTTAGGGTTAGTTTTAGGGTTAGGGCTCTGTTTAGTGTACGGGATAGGATTAGTGTACGTGTTAGGGTTAGGGTAGGGGTTATGGATAGGGTACGCTTTAGGGTTAGGGTAGTTATTAAAACTATCCCAGTCTCTAGATACCCCTTAGCACGTAAAGGAATATTATTTGGGGGTCCAGCCATGGAGAAGAGTTTAGACACTAGGATAAGATAAGGAACACACCCATTATAAAGAAATCACATTAGGATTCTCTTTTTAAGCTGTTCCTTAAAACACTAGTGCTTAGGAAATCTATTGGAGGCAGAAGCAGTCAAGGGTAGCCTAGGGTTAGGGTTAGGCTTAGGGTTAGGCTTAGGGTACGGCTTAGGGTACAGGTTCGGGGACGCCTTCGGGTACGGCGTAGGGTATGGCTTAGGGTTAGGGTTAGGGTTAGTGTTAGGGTTAGGGCTCGGTTTAGGGTACGGGTTAGGATTAGGGTACCTTTTAGGGTTAGGGTAGGGGTTAAGGTTAAGGTACGTGTTAGGGTTAGGGTAGTTATTAATCCTATCCTACTCTCTAGATACCCCTTAGCACGTAAAGGAATATTATTTGGGGGTCCAGCCACGGAGAAGAGTTTAGACACTAAGATAATATAAGGAACACACACATTATAAAGAAATCACATTAGGATTCCCTTTTTAAGCTGTTCCTTAAAACACTAGTGCTTAGGAAATCTATTGGAGGCAGAAGCAGTCAAGGGTAGCCTAGGGTTAGGGTTAGGCTTAGGGTTAGGCTTAGGGTACGGCGTAGGTTACGGGTTCGGGGAGGGGTTCGGGTACGGCGTAGCGTATGGGTTAGGGTTAGGGTTAGGGTTAGTGTTAGGGTTAGGGCTCGGTTTAGGGTACGGGTTAGGATTGGGGTACGTGTTAGGGTTAGGGTAGGTGTTAGCGTTAGGGTACGCATTAGGGTTAGGGTAGTTATTAAACCTATCCCACTCTCTAGTTACCCCTTAGCACGTAAAGGAATATTATTTGGGGGTCCAGCCATGGAGAAGAGTTTAGACACTAGGATAAGATAAGGAACACACCCATTATAAAGAAATCACATTAGGATTCTTTTTAAGCTGTTCCTTAAAACACTAGTGCTTAGGAAATCTATTGGAGGCAGAAGCAGTGAAGGGTAGCCTAGGGTTAGGGTTAGGCTTAGGGTTAGGCTTAGGGTACGGCTTAGGGTACGGGTTCGGGGAGGGCTTCAGGTACGGCGTAGGGTATTGGTTAGGGTTAGGGTTAGGGTTAGTGTTAGGGTTAGGGCTCGGTTTAGGGTACGGGTTAGGATTAGGGTACGTGTTAGTGTTAGGGTAGGGGTTAGGCATAGGGTACGCGTTAGGGTTAGGGTAGTTATTAAACCTGTCCCACTCTCTAGATACCCCTTAGCACGTAAAGGAATATTATTTGGGGGTCCAGCCATGGAGAAGAGTTTAGACACTAAGATAATATAAGGAACACACCCATTATAAAGAAATCACATTAGGATTCTCTTTTTAAGCTGTTCCTTAAAACACTAGTGCTTAGGAAATCTATTGGAGGCAGAAGCAGTCAAGGGTAGCCTAGGCTTAGGGTTAGGCTTAGGGTACGGCTTAGGGTACAGGTTCGGGGAGGGCTTCGGGTACGGCGTAGGGTATGGGTTAGGGTTAGGGTTAGGGTTAGTGTTAGGGTTAGGGCTCGGTTTAGGGTACAGGTTAGGATTAGGGTACGTGTTAGGGTTAGGGTAGGGGTTAGGGTTAGGGTACGCGTTACGGTTAGGGTAGTTATTAAACCTATCCCACTCTCTAGATACCCCTTAGCACGTAAAGGAATATTATTTGGGAGTCCAGCCATGGAGAAGAGTTTAGACACTAAGATAATATAAGGAACACACACATTATAAAGAAATCACATTAGGATTCTCTTTTTAAGCTGTTCCTTAAAACACTAGTGCTTAGGAAATCTATTGGAGGCAGAAGCAGTCAAGGGTAGCCTAGGGTTAGGGTTGGGCTTAGGGTTAGGCTTAGGGTACGGCTTAGGGTATGGGTTCGGGGAGGGCTTCGGGTACGGCGTAGCGTATGGGTTAGGGTTAGGGTTAGGGTTAGTGTTAGGGTTAGGGCTCGGTTTAGGGTACGTGTTAGGGTTAGGGTAGGGGTTAGGGTTAGTGTACGTGTTAGGGTTAGGGTAGTAATTAAACCTATCCGACTCTCTAGATACCCCTTAGCACGTAAAGGAATATTATTTGGGGATCCAGCCATGGAAAAAAGTTTAGACACTAGGATAAGATATGGAACATACCCATTATAAAGAAATCACATTAGGATTCTCTTTTTAAGCTGTTCCTTAAAACACTAGTGCTTAGCAAATCTATTGGAGGCCGAAGCTTTCAAGGGTAGCCTAGGGTTAGGGTTAGGCTTAGGGTTAGGCTTAGGGTACGACTTAGGGTACGGTTTCCGGGAGGGCTTCGGGTACGGCGTAGGGTATGGGTTAGGGTTAGGGTTAGGGTTAGAGTTAGGGTTAGGGCTCGGTTTAGGTTACGGGTTAGGATTAGGGTACGTTTTAGTGTTAGGGTAGGGGTTAGGGTTAGGGTTAGGGTTAGGGTTAGGTTTAGGGTTAGTGTTAGAGTTACGGCTCGGTTTAGGGTACGGGATAGGATTAGGGTACGTGTTAGGGTTAGGGTAGTGGTTAGGGTTAGGGTACGTGTTAGGGTTAGGGTAGTTATTAATCCTATCCCAATCTCTAGATACCCCTTAGCACGTAAAGGAATATTATTTGGGGGTCCAGCCATGGAGAAGAGTTTAGACACTAAGATAAGATAAGGTACACACGTATTATAAAGAAATCACATTAGGATTCTCTTTTTAAGCTCTTCCTTAAAACACTAGTGCTTAGGAAATCTATTGGAGGCAGAAGCAGTCAAGGGTAGCCTAGGGTTAGGGATAGGCTTAGGGTTAGGCTTAGGTTAGGGCTTAGGGTACGGGTTCGGGGACGGCTTCGGGTACGGTGTAGGGTATGGGTTAGGGTTAGGGTTAGTGTTAGGGTTAGGGCTCGGTTTAGGGTACGGTTTAGGATTAGGTTACGTGTTAGGGTAAGGGTAGGGGTTAGGGTTAGTGTGCGTGTTAGGGTTAGGGTAGTTATTAAACCTATCCCACTCTCTAGATACCCCATAGCACGTAAAGCAATATTATTTGGGGGTCCAGCCATGGAGAAGAGTTTAGACACTAGGATAAGATAAGGAACACACCCATTATAAAGAAATCACATTAGGATTCTCTTTTTAAGGTGTTCCTTAAAACACTAGTGCATAGGAAATCTATTGGAGGCAGAAGCAGTCAAGGGTAGCCTAGAGTTAGGGTTAGGCTTAGGGTTAGGCTTAGGGTACGGCTTAGGGTACGGGTTCGGGGAGGGCTTCGGGTACGGCGTAGGGTATGGGTTAGGGTTAGAGTTAGGGTTAGTGTTAGGGTTAGGGCTCGGTTTAGGGTACAGGTTAGGATTAGGGTACGTGTTAGGGTTAGGGTAGGGGTTTGGTTTAGGGTACGCGTTAGGGTTAGGGTAGTTATTAAACCTATCCCACTCTCTAGATACCCCTTAGCACGTAAAGGAATATTATTTGGGGGTCCAGCCATGGAGAAGAATTTAGACACTAGGATAAGATAAGGAACACACCCATTATAAAGAAATCACATTAGGATTCTCTTTTTAAGCTGTTCCTTAAAACACTAGTGCTTAGGAAATCTATTGGAGGCAGAAGCAATCAAGGGTAGCCTAGGGTTAGGGTTAGGCTTAGGGTTAGGCTTAGGGTACGGCTTAGGGTACGGGTTCGGGGATGGCTTCGGGTACAGTGTAGGGTATGGGTTAGGGTTAGGGTTAGGGTTAGTGTTAGGGTTAGGGCTCGGTTTAGGTTCTGGGTTAGGATTAGGGTACGTGTTAGGGTTAGGGTAGTGGTTAGGGTTAGTGTACGTGTTAGGGTTAGGGTAGTGATTAAACCTATCCCACTCTCTAGATACCCCTTAGCACGTAAAGGAATATTATTTGGGGGTCCAGCCATGGAGAAAAGTTTAGACACTAGGATAAGATAAGGAACATACCCAATATAAAGAAATCACATTAGGATTCTCTTTTTAAGCTGTTCCTTAAAACACTAGTGCTTAGGAAATCTATTGGAGGCAGAAGCTGTCAAGGGTAGCCTAGGGTTAGGTTTAGGCTTAGGGTTAGGTTTAGGGTACGGCTTAGGGTACGGGTTCGGGGAGGGGTTCGGATATGGCGTAGGGTATGAGTTAGGGTTAGGGTTAGCGTTAGGGTACGGCTTAGGTTTCGGGTTCTGGGAGGGGTTCGGGTACGGCGTAGGGTATGGGTTAGGGTTAGGGTTAGGGTTAGTGTTAGGGTTAGGGCTCGGTTTAGGCTATGGTTTAGGATTAGGGTACGTGTTAGGGTTAGGGTAGTGGTTAGGGTTAGTGTACGTGTTAGGGTTAGGGTAGTGATTAAACCTATCCCACTCTCTAGATACCCCTTAGCACGTAAAGGAATATTATTTGGGGGTCCAGCCATGGAGAAAAGTTTAGACACTAGGATAAGATAAGGAACATACCCATTATAAAGAAATCACATTAGGATTCTCTTTTTAAGCTGTTCCTTAAAACACTAGTGCTTAGGAAATCTATTGGAGGCAGAAGCTGTCAAGGGTAGCCTAGGGTTAGGGTTAGGCTTAGGGTTAGGCTTAGGGTACGGCTTAGGGTACGGTTTCGTGGAGGGCTTCTGGTACGGCGTAGGGTATGGCTTAGGGTTAGGGTTAGGGTTAGTGTTAGGGTTAGGGCTCGGTTTAGGGTATTGGTTAGGATTAGGGTACGTCTTAGTGTTAGGGTAGGGGTTAGGGTTAGGGTACGCGTTAGGGTTAGTGTAGTTATTAAACCTATCCCACTCTCTATATACCCCTTAGCACGTAAAGGAATATTATTTGGGAGTCCAGCCATGGAGAAGAGTTTAGACACTAGGATAAGATAAGGAACACACCCATTATAAAGCAATCACATTAGGATTCTCTTTTTAAGCTGTTCCTTAAAACACTAGTGCTTAGGAAATCTATTGGAGGCAGAAGCAGTCAAGGGTAGCCTAGGGTTAGGGTTAGGCTTAGGGTTAGGCTTAGGGTACGGCTTAGGGTACGGGTTCGGGGAGGGCTTCGAGTACGGCGCAGGGTATGTGTTAGAGTTAGGGTTAGGGTTAGTGTTAGGGTTAGGGCTCGGTTTAGTGTACGGGATAGGATTAGGGTACGTCTTAGGGTTAGGGTAGGGGTTAGGGTTATGGTACGCGTTAGGGTTAGGGTAGTTATTAAACCTATCCAAGTCTCTAGATACCCCATAGCACGTAAAGGAATATTATTTGTGGGTCCAGCCATGGAGAAGAGTTTAGACACTAGGATAAGATAAGGAACACACCCATTATAAAGAAATCACATTAGGATTCTCTTTTTAAGCTGTTCCTTAGAACACTAGTGCTTAGGAAATCTATTGGAGGCAGAAGCAGTCAAGGGTAGCCTAGGGTTAGTGTTAGGCTTAGGGTTAGGCTTAGGGTACGGCTTAGGGTACGGGTCCGGGGAGGGCCTCGGTTACGGCGTAGGGTATGGCTTAGGGTTAGGGTTAGGGTTAGTGTTAGAGTAAGGGCTCGGTTTAGGGTACGGGTTAGGATTAGGGTACGTGTTAGGGTTAGGGTAGGGGTTAGGGTTAGGGTACTTGTTAGGGTTAGGGTAGTTATTAATCCTATCCCACTCTCTAGATACCCCTTAGCACGTAAAGGAATATTATTTGGGGGTCCAGCCATGGAGAAGAGTTTAGACACTAGGATAAGATAAGGAACACACCTATTATAAGGAAATCACATTAGGATTCTCTTTTTAAGCTCTTCCTTAAAACACTAGTGCTTAGGAAATCTATTGGAGGCAGAAGCAGTCAAGGGTAGCCTAGGGTTAGGGTTAGGCTTAGGGTTAGGCTTAGGGTAGGGCTTAGGGTACGGGTTCGGGGACGGCTTCGGGTACGGCGTAGGGTATGGGTTAGGGTTAGGGTTAGTGTTAGGGTTAGGGCTCGGTTTAGGGTATGGGTTAGGATTAGGGTACGTGTTAGGGTTAGGGTAGTTATTAAACCTATCCCACTCTCTAGATACCCCTTAGCACGTAAAGGAATATTATTTCGGGGTCCAGCCATGGAGAAGAGTTTAGACACTAGGATAAGATAAGGAACACACCTATTATAAAGAAATCACATTAGGATTCTCTTTTTAAGCTCTTCCTTAAAACACTAGTGGTTAGGAAATCTATTGGAGGCAGAAGCAGTCAAGGGTAGCCTAGGGTTAGGGTTAGGCTTAGGGTTAGGCTTAGGGTACGGCTTAGGGTACAGGTTCGGGTAGGGCTTCGGGTACGGCGTAGGGTATGGGTTAGGTTTAGGGTTAGGGTTAGTGTTCGGGTTAGGGCTCTGTTTAGTGTACGGGATAGGATTAGGGTACGTCTTAGGGTTAGGGTAGGGGTTAGGGATAGGGTACGCTTTAGGGTTAGGGTAGTTATTAAACCTATCCCACTCTCTAGATACCCCTTAGCACGTAAAGGAATATTATTTGGGGGTCCTGCCACGGAGAAGAGTTTAGACACTAGGATAAGATAAGGACCACACCTATTATAAAGAAATCACATAAGGATTCTCTTTTTAAGCTCTTCCTTAAAACACTAGTGCTTAGGAAATCTATTGGGTGCAGAAGCAGTCAAGGGTAGCCTACGGTTAGGGTTAGGCTTAGGGTTAGGGTTAGGGTACGGCTTAGGGTACGGGTTCTGGGAGGGGTTCGGGTACGGCGTAGGGTATTGGTTAGTGTTAGGGTTAGGGTTAGTGATAGGTTTAGGGCTCGGTGTAGGGTATGGGTTAGGAGTAGGGTACGTGTTAGGGTTAGGGTAGTGGTTAGGGTTAGTGTACGTGTTAGGGTTAGGGTAGTAATTAAACCTATCCGACTCTCTAGATACCCCTTGGCACGTAAAGGAATATTATTTGGGGATCCAGCCATGGAAAAAAGTTTAGACACTAGGATAAGATATGGAACATACCCATTATAAAGAAATCACATTAGGATTCTCTTTTTAAGCTGTTCCTTAAAACACTAGTGCTTAGCAAATCTATTGGAGGCCGAAGCTTTCAAGGGTAGCCTAGGGTTAGGGTTAGGCTTAGGGTTAGGCTTAGGGTACGGCTTAGGGTACGGTTTCGGGGAGGGCTTCGGGTACGGCGTAGGGTATGGGTTAGGGTTAGGGTTAGGGTTAGTGTTAGGGTTAGGGCTCGGTTTAGGTTACGGGTTAGGATTAGGGTACGTTTTAGTGTTAGGGTAGGGGTTAGGGTTAGGGTTAGGGTTAGGGTTAGGTTTAGGGTTAGTGTTAGAGTTACGGCTCGGTTTAGGGTACGGGATAGGATTAGGGTACGTGTTAGGGTTAGGGTAGGGGTTAGGGTTAGGGTACGTGTTAGGGTTAGGGTAGTTATTAATCCTATCCCAATCTCTAGATACCCCTTAGCACGTAAAGGAATATTATTTGGGGGTCCAGCCATGGAGAAGAGTTTAGACACTAAGATAAGATAAGGAACACACGTATTATAAAGAAATCACATTAGGATTCTCTTTTTAAGCTCTTCCTTAAAACACTAGTGCTTAGGAAATCTATTGGAGGCAGAAGCAGTCAAGGGTAGCCTAGGGTTAGGGATAGGCTTAGGGTTAGGCTTAGGTTAGGGCTTAGGGTACGGGTTCGGGGACGGCTTCGGGTACGGCGTAGGGTATGGGTTAGGGTTAGGGTTAGTGTTAGTGTTAGGGCTCGGTTTAGGGTACGGTTTAGGATTAGGTTACGTGTTAGGGTAAGGGTAGGGGTTAGGGTTAGTGTGCGTGTTAGGGTTAGGGTAGTTATTAAACCTATCCCACTCTCTAGATACCCCATAGCACGTAAAGCAATATTATTTGGGGGTCCAGCCATGGAGAAGAGTTTAGACACTAGGATAAGATAAGGAACACACCCATTATAAAGAAATCACATTAGGATTCTCTTTTTAAGGTGTTCCTTAAAACACTAGTGCATAGGAAATCTATTGGAGGCAGAAGCAGTCAAGGGTAGCCTAGAGTTAGGGTTAGGCGTAGGGTTAGGCTTAGGGTACGGCTTAGGGTACGGGTTCGGGGAGGGCTTCGGGTACGGCGTAGGGTATGGGTTAGGGTTAGAGTTAGGGTTAGTGTTAGGGTTAGGGCTCGGTTTAGGGTACAGGTTAGGATTAGGGTACGTGTTAGGGTTAGGGTAGGGGTTTGGGTTAGGGTACGCGTTAGGGTTAGGGTAGTTATTAAACCTATCCCACTCTCTAGATACCCTTTAGCACGTAAAGGAATATTATTTGGGGGTCCAGCCATGGAGAAGAATTTAGACACTAGGATAAGATAAGGAACACACCCATTATAAAGAAATCACATTAGGATTCTCTTTTTAAGGTGTTCCTTAAAACACTAGTGCATAGGAAATCTATTGGAGGCAGAAGCAGTCAAGGGTAGCCTAGAGTTAGGGTTAGGCTTAGGATTAGGCTTAGGGTACGGCTTAGGGTACGGGTTCGGGGAGGGGTTCGTGTACGGCGTAGGGTATGTGTTAGGGTAAGGGTTAGGCTTAGGGTAAGGCTTAGGGTACGGGTTCGGGGAGGGGTTCGTGTACGGCGTAGGGTATGGGTTAGGGTTAGGGTTAGGGTTAGTATTAGGGTTAGGGCTCGCTTTAGGGTACAGGTTAGGATTAGGGTACGTGTTAGGGTTAGGGTAGGGGTTTGGGTTAGGGTACGCGTTAGGGTTAGGGTAGTTATTAAAACTATCCCACTCTCTAGATACCCCTTAGCACGTAAAGCAATATTATTTGGGGGTCCATCCATGGAGAAGAGTTTAGACACTAAGATAATATAAGGAACACACACATTATAAAGAAATCACATTTGGATTCTCTTTTTAAGCTGTTCCTTAAAACACTAGTGCTTAGGAAATCTATTGGAGGCAGAAGCAGTCAAGGGTAGCCTAGGGTTAGGGTTAGGCTTGGGGTTAGGCTTAGGTTACGGCTTAGGGTACGGGTTCGGGGAGCGGTTCGGGTACGGCGTAGGGTATGGGTTAGGTTTAGGTTTAGGGTTAGTGTTAGGGTTAGGGCTCTGTTTAGTGTACGGGATAGGATTAGGGTACGTCTTAGGGTTAGGGTAGGGGTTATGGATAGGGTACGCTTTAGGGTTAGGGTAGTTATTAAACCTATCCCAGTCTCTAGATACCCCTTAGCACGTAAAGGAATATTATTTGGGGGTCCAGCCATGGAGAAGAGTTTAGACACTAGGATAAGATAAGGAACACACCCATTATAAAGAAATCACATTAGGATTCTCTTATTAAACTGTTCCTTAAAACACTAGTGCTTACGAAATCTATTGGAGGCAGAAGCAGTCAAGGGTAGCCTAGGGTTAGGGTTAGGCTTAGGGTTAGGCTTAGGGTACAGCTTAGGGTACGTGTTCGGGGACGGCTTCGGGTACGGCGTAGGGTATGGCTTAGGGTTAAGGTTAGGGTTAGTGTTAGGGTTAGGGCTCGGTTTAGTGTACGGGTTAGGATTAGGGTATGTGTTAGGGTTAGGGTAGGGGTTAGGGTTAGGGTACGTGTTAGGGTTAGGGTAGTTATTAATCCTATCCCACTCTCTAGATACCCCTTAGCACGTAAAGGAATATTATTTGGGGGTCCAGCCACGGAAAAGTGTTTAGACACTAAGATAATATAAGGAACACACACATTATAAAGAAATCACATTAGGATTCCCTTTTTAAGCTGTTCCTTAAAACACTAGTGCTTAGGAAATCTATTGGAGGCAGAAGCAGTCAAGGGTAGCCTAGGGTTAGGGTTAGGCTTAGGGTTAGGCTTAGGGTACGGCGTAGGGTACGGGTTCGGGGAGGGGTTCGTGTACGGCTGAGGGTATGGGTTAGGGTTAGGGTTTGGGTTAGTGTTAGGGTTAGGGCTCCGTTTAGGATACGGGTTAGGATTAGGGTACGTGTTAGGGTTAGGGTAGTGGTTAGGGTTAGGGTACGCGTTAGGGTTAGGGTAGTTATTAAACCTATCCCACTCTCTAGATACCCCTTAGCACGTAAAGGAATATTATTTGGTGGTCCAGCCATGGAGAAGAGTTTAGACACTAGGATAAGATAAGGAACACACCTATTATAAAGAAATCACATTAGGATTCTCTTTTTAAGCTCTTCCTTAAAACACTAGTGCTTAGGAAATGTATTGGAGGCAGAAGCAGTCAAGGGTAGCCTAGGGATAGGGTTAGGCTTAGGGTTAGTGTTAGGGTACGGCTTAGGGTACGGGTTCTGGGAGGGGTTCGGGTATGGCGTAGGGTATGGGTTAGGGTTAGGGTTAGGGTTAGTGTTAGGTTTATGGCTCGGTTTAGGGTATGGGTTAGGATTAGGGTACGTGTTAGGGTTAGGGTAGTGGTTAGGGTTAGTGTACGTGTTAGGGTTAGGGTAGTGATTAAACCTATCCCACTCTCTAGATACCCCTTAGCACGTAAAGGAATATTATTTGGGGGTCCAGCCATGGAGAAAATTTTAGACACTAGGATAAGATAAGGAACATACCCATTATAAAGAAATCACATTAGGATTCTCTTTTTAAGCTGTTCCTTAAAACACTAGTGCTTAGGAAATCTATTGGAGGCAGAAGCTTTCAAGGGTAGCCTAGGTTTAGGGTTATGCTTAGGGTTAGGCTTAGGGTACGGCTTAGGGTACGGGTTCGGGGACGGCTTCGGGTACGGCGTAGTGTATGGGTTAGGTTTAGGGTTAGGGTTAGTGTTAGGGTTAGGGCTCGGTTTAGTGTACGGGATAGGATTAGGGTACGTCTTAGGGTTAGGGTAGGAATTAGGGTTAGGGTACGCGTTAGGGTTAGGGTGGTTATTAAACCTATCCCACTCTCTAGATACCCCTTAGCACGTAAAGGAATATTATTTGGGGGTCCAGCCATGGAGAAGAGTTTAGACACTAGGATAAGATAAGGAACACACCTATTATAAAGAAATCACATTAGGATTCTCTTTTTAAGCTCTTCCTTAAAACACTAGTGCTTAGGAAATCTATTGGAGGCAGAAGCAGTCAAGTTTATCCTAGGGTTAGGGTTAGGCTTAGGGTTAGGCTTAGGGTACGGCTTAGGGTACAGGTTCGGGGAGGGTTTCGGGTACGGCGTAGGGTATGGGTTAGGTTTAGGTTTAGGGTTAGTGTTAGGGTTAGGGCTCTGTTTAGTGTACGGGATAGGATTAGGGTACGTCTTAGGGTTAGGGTAGGGGTTAAGGATAGGGTACGCTTTAGGGTTAGGGTAGTTATTAAACCTATCCCAGTCTCTAGATACCCCTTAGCACGTAAAGGAATATTATTTGGGGGTCCAGCCATGGAGAAGAGTTTAGACACTAGGATAAGATAAGGAACACACCTATTATACAGAAATCACATTAGGATTCTCTTTTTAAGCTCTTCCTTAAAACACTAGTGCTTAGGAAATCTATTGGAGGCAGAAGCAGTCAAGGGTAGCCTAGGGTTAGGGTTAGGCTTAGGGTTAGGCTTAGGGTACGGCTTAGGGTAGAGGTTCGGGGAGGGCTTCGGGTACGGCGTAGGGTATGGGTTAGGTTTAGGGTTAGGGTTAGTTTTAGGGTTAGGGCTCTGTTTAGTGTACGGGATAGGATTAGTGTACGTGTTAGGGTTAGGGTAGGGGTTATGGATAGGGTACGCTTTAGGGTTAGGGTAGTTATTAAAACTATCCCAGTCTCTAGATACCCCTTAGCACGTAAAGGAATATTATTTGGGGGTCCAGCCATGGAGAAGAGTTTAGACACTAGGATAAGATAAGGAACACACCCATTATAAAGAAATCACATTAGGATTCTCTTTTTAAGCTGTTCCTTAAAACACTAGTGCTTAGGAAATCTATTGGAGGCAGAAGCAGTCAAGGGTAGCCTAGGGTTAGGGTTAGGCTTAGGGTTAGGCTTAGGGTACGGCTTAGGGTACAGGTTCGGGGACGCCTTCGGGTACGGCGTAGGGTATGGCTTAGGGTTAGGGTTAGGGTTAGTGTTAGGGTTAGGGCTCGGTTTAGGGTACGGGTTAGGATTAGGGTACCTTTTAGGGTTAGGGTAGGGGTTAAGGTTAAGGTACGTGTTAGGGTTAGGGTAGTTATTAATCCTATCCTACTCTCTAGATACCCCTTAGCACGTAAAGGAATATTATTTGGGGGTCCAGCCACGGAGAAGAGTTTAGACACTAAGATAATATAAGGAACACACACATTATAAAGAAATCACATTAGGATTCCCTTTTTAAGCTGTTCCTTAAAACACTAGTGCTTAGGAAATCTATTGGAGGCAGAAGCAGTCAAGGGTAGCCTAGGGTTAGGGTTAGGCTTAGGGTTAGGCTTAGGGTAGGGCGTAGGGTATGGGTTCGGGGACGGCTTCGAGTACGGCGTAGGGTATTTGTTAGTGTTAGGGTTAGGGTTAGTGTTAGGGTTAGGGCTCGGTTTAGGGTATTGGTTAGGATTAGGGTACGTGTTAGTGTTAGGGTAGGGGTTAGGGTTAGGGTACGCGTTAGGGTTAGGGTAGTTATTAAACCTATCCCACTCTCTAGATACCCCATAGCACGTAAAGGAATATTATTTGGTGGTCCAGCCATGGAGAAGAGTTTAGACACTAGGATAAGATAAGGAACACACCCATTATAAAGAAATCACATTAGGATTCTCTTTTTAAGCTGTTCCTTAAAACACTAGTGCTTAGGAAATCTATTGGAGGCAGAAGCAGTCAAGGGTAGCCTAGGGTTAGGGTTAGGCTTAGGGTTAGGCTTAGGGTACGGCTTAGGGTACGGGTTCTGGGAGGGGTTCGTGTACGGCATAGGTTATGGGTTAGGGTTAGGGTTAGAGTTAGTGTTAGGGTTAGGGCTCGGTTTTGGGTACGAGTTAGGATTAGGGTACGTGTTTGTGTTAGGGTAGGGGTTAGGGTTAGGGTACGCGTTAGGATTAGGGTAGTTATTAAACCTATCCCACTCTCTAGATACCCCTTAGCACGTAAAGGAATATTATTTGGGGGTCCAGCCATGGAGAAGAATTTAGACACTAGGATAAGATAAGGAACACACCCATTATAAAGAAATCACATTAGGATTCCCTTTTTAAGCTGTTCCTTAAAACACTAGTGCTTAGGAAATCTATTGGAGGCAGAAGCAGTCAAGGGTAGCCTAGGTTTAGGGTTAGGCTTAGGGTTAGGCTTAGGGTACGGCTTAGGGTACGGGTTCGGGGAGGGCTTCGAGTACGGCGTAGGGTATGGGTTAGGTTTAGGGTTAGGGTTAGTGTTAGGGTTAGGGCTCGGTTTAGTGTACGGGATAGGATTAGGGTACGTCTTAGGGTTAGGGTAGGGGTTAGGGTTACTCTACGCGTTAGGGTTAGGGTAGTTATTAAACCTATCCCAGTCTCTAGATACCCCTTTGCACGTAAAGGAATATTATTTGGGGGTCCAGCCATGGAGAAGAGTTTAGACACTAGGATAAGATAAGGAACACACCCATTATAAAGAAATCACATTAGGATTCTCTTTTTAAGCTGTTCCTTAAAACACTAGTGCTTAGGAAAACTATTGGAGGCAGAAGCAGTCAAGGGTAGCCTAGGGTTAGGGTTAGGCTTAGGGTTAGGCTTAGGGTACGGCTTAGGGTACGGGTTCGGGGAGGGCTTCGGGTACGGCGTAGGGTATGGCTTAGGGTTAGGGTTAGGGTTAGTGTTAGGGTTAGGGCTCGGTTTAGGGTACGGGTTAGGATTAGGGTACGTGTTAGGGTTAGGGTAGGGGTTAGGGTTAGGGTACGCGTTAGGGTTAGGGTAGTTATTAAACCTATCCCACTCTCTAGATACCCCTTAGCACGTAAAGGAATATTATTTGGTGGTCCAGCCATGGAGAAGAGTTAAGACACTAGGATAAGATAAGGAACACACCTATTATAAAGAAATCACATTAGGATTCTCTTTTTAAGCTCTTCCTTAAAACACTAGTGCTTAGGAAATCTATTGGAGGCAGAAGCAGTCAAGGGTAGCCTAGGGATAGGGTTAGGCTTAGGGTTAGTGTTAGGGTACGGCTTAGGGTACGGGTTCTGGGAGGGGTTCGGGTATGGCGTAGGGTATGGGTTAGGGTTAGGGTTAGGGTTAGTGTTAGGTTTAGGGCTCGGTTTAGGGTATGGGTTAGGATTAGGGTACGTGTTAGGGTTAGGGTAGTGGTTAGGGTTAGTGTACGTGTTAGGGTTAGGGTTGTGATTAAACCTATCCCACTCTCTAGATACCCCTTAGCACGTAAAGGAATATTATTTGGGGGTCCAGCCATGGAGAAAAGTTTAGACACTAGGATAAGATAAGGAACATACCCATTATAAAGAAATCACATTAGGATTCTCTTTTTAAGCTGTTCCTTAAAACACTAGTGCTTAGGAAATCTATTGGAGGCAGAAGCTTTCAAGGGTAGCCTAGGGTTAGGGTTATGCTTAGGGTTAGGCTTAGGGTACGGCTTAGGGTACGGGTTCGGGGACGGCTTCGGGTACGGCGTAGGGTATGGGTTAGGGTTAGGGTTAGGGTGAGTGTTAGGGTTAGGGCTCGGTTTAGGTTACGGGTTAGGTTTAGGGTACGTTTTACTGTTAGGGTAGGGGTTAGGGTTAGGGTACGCGTTAGGGTTAGGGTAGTTATTAAACCTATCCCACTCTCTAGATACCCCTTAGCACGTAAAGGAATATTATTTGGGGGTCCAGCCATGGAGAAGAATTTAGACACTAGGATAAGATAAGGAACACACCCATTATAAAGAAATCACATTAGGATTCTCTTTTTAAGCTGTTCCTTAAAACACTAGTGCTTAGGAAATCTATTGGAAGCAGAAGCAGTCAAGGGTAGCCTAGGGTTAGGGTTAGGCTTAGGGTACGGCTTAGGGTACGGGTTCGGGGATGGCTTCGGGTACAGTGTAGGGTATGGGTTAGGGTTAGGGTTAGGGTTAGTGTTAGGGTTAGGGCTCGGTTTAGGGTACGTGTTAGGGTTAGGGTAGGGGTTAGGGTTAGTGTACGTGTTAGGGTTAGGGTAGTAATTAAACCTATCCGACTCTCTAGATACCCCTTAGCACGTAAAGGAATATTATTTGGGGATCCAGCCATGGAAAAAAGTTTAGACACTAGGATAAGATATGGAACATACCCATTATAAAGAAATCACATTAGGATTCTCTTTTTAAGCTGTTCCTTAAAACACTAGTGCTTAGCAAATCTATTGGAGGCCGAAGCTTTCAAGGGTAGCCTAGGGTTAGGGTTAGGCTTAGGGTTAGGCTTAGGGTACGGCTTAGGGTATGGCTTAGGGTACGGGTTCGGGGAGGGCTTCGGGTACGGCGTAGGGTATGGGTTAGGGTTAGAGTTAGGGTTAGTGTTAGGGTTAGGGCTCGGTTTAGGGTACAGGTTAGGATTAGGGTACGTGTTAGGGTTAGGGTAGGGGTTTGGTTTAGGGTACGCGTTAGGGTTAGGGTAGTTATTAAACCTATCCCACTCTCTAGATACCCCTTAGCACGTAAAGGAATATTATTTGGGGGTCCAGCCATGGAGAAGAATTTAGACACTAGGATAAGATAAGGAACACACCCATTATAAAGAAATCACATTAGGATTCTCTTTTTAAGCTGTTCCTTAAAACACTAGTGCTTAGGAAATCTATTGGAGGCAGAAGCAATCAAGGGTAGCCTAGGGTTAGGGTTAGGCTTAGGGTTAGGCTTAGGGTACGGCTTAGGGTACGGGTTCGGGGATGGCTTCGGGTACAGTGTAGGGTATGGGTTAGGGTTAGGGTTAGGGTTAGTGTTAGGGTTAGGGCTCGGTTTAGGTTCTGGGTTAGGATTAGGGTACGTGTTAGGGTTAGGGTAGTGGTTAGGGTTAGTGTACGTGTTAGGGTTAGGGTAGTGATTAAACCTATCCCACTCTCTAGATACCCCTTAGCACGTAAAGGAATATTATTTGGGGGTCCAGCCATGGAGAAAAGTTTAGACACTAGGATAAGATAAGGAACATACCCAATATAAAGAAATCACATTAGGATTCTCTTTTTATGCTGTTCCTTAAAACACTAGTGCTTAGGAAATCTATTGGAGGCAGAAGCTGTCAAGGGTAGCCTAGGGTTAGGTTTAGGCTTAGGGTTAGGTTTAGGGTACGGCTTAGGGTACGGGTTCGGGGAGGGGTTCGGATATGGCGTAGGGTATGAGTTAGGGTTAGGGTTAGCGTTAGGGTACGGCTTAGGTTTCGGGTTCTGGGAGGGGTTCGGGTACGGCGTAGGGTATGGGTTAGGGTTAGGGTTAGGGTTAGTGTTAGGGTTAGGGCTCGGTTTAGGCTATGGTTTAGGATTAGGGTACGTGTTAGGGTTAGGGTAGTGGTTAGGGTTAGTGTACGTGTTAGGGTTAGGGTAGTGATTAAACCTATCCCACTCTCTAGATACCCCTTAGCACGTAAAGGAATATTATTTGGGGGTCCAGCCATGGAGAAAAGTTTAGACACTAGGATAAGATAAGGAACATACCCATTATAAAGAAATCACATTAGGATTCTCTTTTTAAGCTGTTCCTTAAAACACTAGTGCTTAGGAAATCTATTGGAGGCAGAAGCTGTCAAGGGTAGCCTAGGGTTAGGGTTAGGCTTAGGGTTAGGCTTAGGGTACGGCTTAGGGTACGGTTTCGTGGAAGGCTTCTGGTACGGCGTAGGGTATGGCTTAGGGTTAGGGTTAGGGTTAGTGTTAGGGTTAGGGCTCGGTTTAGGGTATTGGTTAGGATTAAGGTACGTGTTAGTGTTAGGGTAGGGGTTAGGGTTAGGGTACGCGTTAGGGTTAGTGTAGTTATTAAACCTATCCCACTCTCTATATACCCCTTAGCACCTAAAGGAATATTATTTGGGAGTCCAGCCATGGAGAAGAGTTTAGACACTAGGATAAGATAAGGAACACACCCATTATAAAGCAATCACATTAGGATTCTCTTTTTAAGCTGTTCCTTAAAACACTAGTGCTTAGGAAATCTATTGGAGGCAGAAGCAGTCAAGGGTAGCCTAGGGTTAGGGTTAGGCTTAGGGTTAGGCTTAGGGTACGGCTTAGGGTACGGGTTCGGGGAGGGCTTCGAGTACGGCGCAGGGTATGTGTTAGGGTTAGGGTTAGGGTTAGTGTTAGGGTTAGGGCTCGGTTTAGTGTACGGGATAGGATTAGGGTACGTCTTAGGGTTAGGGTAGGGGTTAGGGTTATGGTACGCGTTAGGGTTAGGGTAGTTATTAAACCTATTCAAGTCTCTAGATACCCCATAGCACGTAAAGGAATATTATTTGTGGGTCCAGCCATGGAGAAGAGTTTAGACACTAGGATAAGATAAGGAACACACCCATTATAAAGAAATCACATTAGGATTCTCTTTTTAAGCTGTTCCTTAGAACACTAGTGCTTAGGAAATCTATTGGAGGCAGAAGCAGTCAAGGGTAGCCTAGGGTTAGTGTTAGGCTTAGGGTTAGGCTTAGGGTACGGCTTAGGGTACGGGTCCGGGGAGGGCCTCGGGTACGGCGTAGGGTATGGCTTAGGGTTAGGGTTAGGGTTAGTGTTAGAGTAAGGGCTCGGTTTAGGGTACGGGTTAGGATTAGGGTACGTGTTAGGGTTAGGGTAGGGGTTAGGGTTAGGGTACTTGTTAGGGTTAGGGTAGTTATTAATCCTATCCCACTCTCTAGATACCCCTTAGCACGTAAAGGAATATTATTTGGGGGTCCAGCCATGGAGAAGAGTTTAGACACTAGGATAAGATAAGGAACACACCTATTATAAGGAAATCACATTAGGATTCTCTTTTTAAGCTCTTCCTTAAAACACTAGTGCTTAGGAAATCTATTGGAGGCAGAAGCAGTCAAGGGTAGCCTAGGGTTAGGGTTAGGCTTAGGGTTAGGCTTAGGGTAGGGCTTAGGGTACGGGTTCGGGGACGGCTTCGGGTACGGCGTAGGGTATGGGTTAGGGTTAGGGTTAGTGTTAGGGTTAGGGCTCGGTTTAGGGTATGGGTTAGGATTAGGGTACGTGTTAGGGTTAGGGTAGTTATTAAACCTATCCCACTCTCTAGATACCCCTTAGCACGTAAAGGAATATTATTTCGGGGTCCAGCCATGGAGAAGAGTTTAGACACTAGGATAAGATAAGGAACACACCTATTATAAAGAAATCACATTAGGATTCTCTTTTTAAGCTCTTCCTTAAAACACTAGTGGTTAGGAAATCTATTGGAGGCAGAAGCAGTCAAGGGTAGCCTAGGGTTAGGGTTAGGCTTAGGGTTAGGCTTAGGGTACGGCTTAGGGTACAGGTTCGGGTAGGGCTTCGGGTACGGCGTAGGGTATGGGTTAGGTTTAGGGTTAGGGTTAGTGTTCGGGTTAGGGCTCTGTTTAGTGTACGGGATAGGATTAGGGTACGTCTTAGGGTTAGGGTAGGGGTTAGGGATAGGGTACGCTTTAGGGTTAGGGTAGTTATTAAACCTATCCCACTCTCTAGATACCCCTTAGCACGTAAAGGAATATTATTTGGGGGTCCTGCCACGGAGAAGAGTTTAGACACTAGGATAAGATAAGGACCACACCTATTATAAAGAAATCACATAAGGATTCTCTTTTTAAGCTCTTCCTTAAAACACTAGTGCTTAGGAAATCTATTGGGTGCAGAAGCAGTCAAGGGTAGCCTACGGTTAGGGTTAGGCTTAGGGTTAGGGTTAGGGTACGGCTTAGGGTACGGGTTCTGGGAGGGGTTCGGGTACGGCGTAGGGTATTGGTTAGTGTTAGGGTTAGGGTTAGTGATAGGTTTAGGGCTCGGTGTAGGGTATGGGTTAGGAGTAGGGTACGTGTTAGGGTTAGGGTAGTGGTTAGGGTTAGTGTACGTGTTAGGGTTAGGGTAGTAATTAAACCTATCCGACTCTCTAGATACCCCTTGGCACGTAAAGGAATATTATTTGGGGATCCAGCCATGGAAAAAAGTTTAGACACTAGGATAAGATATGGAACATACCCATTATAAAGAAATCACATTAGGATTCTCTTTTTAAGCTGTTCCTTAAAACACTAGTGCTTAGCAAATCTATTGGAGGCCGAAGCTTTCAAGGGTAGCCTAGGGTTAGGGTTAGGCTTAGGGTTAGGCTTAGGGTACGGCTTAGGGTACGGTTTCGGGGAGGGCTTCGGGTACGGCGTAGGGTATGGGTTAGGGTTAGGGTTAGGGTTAGTGTTAGGGTTAGGGCTCGGTTTAGGTTACGGGTTAGGATTAGGGTACGTTTTAGTGTTAGGGTAGGGGTTAGGGTTAGGGTTAGGGTTAGGGTTAGGTTTAGGGTTAGTGTTAGAGTTACGGCTCGGTTTAGGGTACGGGATAGGATTAGGGTACGTGTTAGGGTTAGGGTAGGGGTTAGGGTTAGGGTACGTGTTAGGGTTAGGGTAGTTATTAATCCTATCCCAATCTCTAGATACCCCTTAGCACGTAAAGGAATATTATTTGGGGGTCCAGCCATGGAGAAGAGTTTAGACACTAAGATAAGATAAGGAACACACGTATTATAAAGAAATCACATTAGGATTCTCTTTTTAAGCTCTTCCTTAAAACACTAGTGCTTAGGAAATCTATTGGAGGCAGAAGCAGTCAAGGGTAGCCTAGGTTTAGGGATAGGCTTAGGGTTAGGCTTAGGTTAGGGCTTAGGGTACGGGTTCGGGGACGGCTTCGGGTACGGCGTAGGGTATGGGTTAGGGTTAGGGTTAGTGTTAGTGTTAGGGCTCGGTTTAGGGTACGGTTTAGGATTAGGTTACGTGTTAGGGTAAGGGTAGGGGTTAGGGTTAGTGTGCGTGTTAGGGTTAGGGTAGTTATTAAACCTATCCCACTCTCTAGATACCCCATAGCACGTAAAGCAATATTATTTGGGGGTCCAGCCATGGAGAAGAGTTTAGACACTAGGATAAGATAAGGAACACACCCATTATAAAGAAATCACATTAGGATTCTCTTTTTAAGGTGTTCCTTAAAACACTAGTGCATAGGAAATCTATTGGAGGCAGAAGCAGTCAAGGGTAGCCTAGAGTTAGGGTTAGGCGTAGGGTTAGGCTTAGGGTACGGCTTAGGGTACGGGTTCGGGGAGGGCTTCGGGTACGGCGTAGGGTATGGGTTAGGGTTAGAGTTAGGGTTAGTGTTAGGGTTAGGGCTCGGTTTAGGGTACAGGTTAGGATTAGGGTACGTGTTAGGGTTAGGGTAGGGGTTTGGGTTAGGGTACGCGTTAGGGTTAGGGTAGTTATTAAACCTATCCCACTCTCTAGATACCCTTTAGCACGTAAAGGAATATTATTTGGGGGTCCAGCCATGGAGAAGAATTTAGACACTAGGATAAGATAAGGAACACACCCATTATAAAGAAATCACATTAGGATTCTCTTTTTAAGCTGTTCCTTAAAACACTAGTGCTTAGGAAATCTATTGGAGGCAGAAGCAATCAAGGGTAGCCTAGGGTTAGGGTTAGGCTTAGGGTTAGGCTTAGGGTACGGCTTAGGGTACGGGTTCGGGGATGGCTTCGGGTACAGTGTAGGGTATGGGTTAGGGTTAGGGTTAGGGTTAGTGTTAGGGTTAGGGCTCGGTTTAGGTTCTGGGTTAGGATTAGGGTACGTGTTAGGGTTAGGGTAGTGGTTAGGGTTAGTGTACGTGTTAGGGTTAGGGTAGTGATTAAACCTATCCCACTCTCTAGATACCCCTTAGCACGTAAAGGAATATTATTTGGGGGTCCAGCCATGGAGAAAAGTTTAGACACTAGGATAAGATAAGGAACATACCCAATATAAAGAAATCACATTAGGATTCTCTTTTTATGCTGTTCCTTAAAACACTAGTGCTTAGGAAATCTATTGGAGGCAGAAGCTGTCAAGGGTAGCCTAGGGTTAGGTTTAGGCTTAGGGTTAGGTTTAGGGTACGGCTTAGGGTACGGGTTCGGGGAGGGGTTCGGATATGGCGTAGGGTATGAGTTAGGGTTAGGGTTAGCGTTAGGGTACGGCTTAGGTTTCGGGTTCTGGGAGGGGTTCGGGTACGGCGTAGGGTATGGGTTAGGGTTAGGGTTAGGGTTAGTGTTAGGGTTAGGGCTCGGTTTAGGCTATGGTTTAGGATTAGGGTACGTGTTAGGGTTAGGGTAGTGGTTAGGGTTAGTGTACGTGTTAGGGTTAGGGTAGTGATTAAACCTATCCCACTCTCTAGATACCCCTTAGCACGTAAAGGAATATTATTTGGGGGTCCAGCCATGGAGAAAAGTTTAGACACTAGGATAAGATAAGGAACATACCCATTATAAAGAAATCACATTAGGATTCTCTTTTTAAGCTGTTCCTTAAAACACTAGTGCTTAGGAAATCTATTGGAGGCAGAAGCTGTCAAGGGTAGCCTAGGGTTAGGGTTAGGCTTAGGGTTAGGCTTAGGGTACGGCTTAGGGTACGGTTTCGTGGAGGGCTTCTGGTACGGCGTAGGGTATGGCTTAGGGTTAGGGTTAGGGTTAGTGTTAGGGTTAGGGCTCGGTTTAGGGTATTGGTTAGGATTAGGGTACGTGTTAGTGTTAGGGTAGGGGTTAGGGTTAGGGTACGCGTTAGGGTTAGTGTAGTTATTAAACCTATCCCACTCTCTATATACCCCTTAGCACGTAAAGGAATATTATTTGGGAGTCCAGCCATGGAGAAGAGTTTAGACACTAGGATAAGATAAGGAACACACCCATTATAAAGCAATCACATTAGGATTCTCTTTTTAAGCTGTTCCTTAAAACACTAGTGCTTAGGAAATCTATTGGAGGCAGAAGCAGTCAAGGGTAGCCTAGGGTTAGGGTTAGGCTTAGGGTTAGGCTTAGGGTACGGCTTAGGGTACGGGTTCGGGGAGGGCTTCGAGTACGGCGCAGGGTATGTGTTAGGGTTAGGGTTAGGGTTAGTGTTAGGGTTAGGGCTCGGTTTAGTGTACGGGATAGGATTAGGGTACGTCTTAGGGTTAGGGTAGGGGTTAGGGTTATGGTACGCGTTAGGGTTAGGGTAGTTATTAAACCTATCCAAGTCTCTAGATACCCCATAGCACGTAAAGGAATATTATTTGTGGGTCCAGCCATGGAGAAGAGTTTAGACACTAGGATAAGATAAGGAACACACCCATTATAAAGAAATCACATTAGGATTCTCTTTTTAAGCTGTTCCTTAGAACACTAGTGCTTAGGAAATCTATTGGAGGCAGAAGCAGTCAAGGGTAGCCTAGGGTTAGGGTTAGGCTTAGGGTTAGGCTTAGGGTACGGCTTAGGGTACGGGTCCGGGGAGGGCCTCGGGTACGGCGTAGGGTATGGCTTAGGGTTAGGGTTAGGGTTAGTGTTAGAGTAAGGGCTCGGTTTAGGGTACGGGTTAGGATTAGGGTACGTGTTAGGGTTAGGGTAGGGGTTAGGGTTAGGGTACTTGTTAGGGTTAGGGTAGTTATTAATCCTATCCCACTCTCTAGATACCCCTTAGCACGTAAAGGAATATTATTTGGGGGTCCAGCCATGGAGAAGAGTTTAGACACTAGGATAAGATAAGGAACACACCTATTATAAGGAAATCACATTAGGATTCTCTTTTTAAGCTCTTCCTTAAAACACTAGTGCTTAGGAAATCTATTGGAGGCAGAAGCAGTCAAGGGTAGCCTAGGGTTAGGGTTAGGCTTAGGGTTAGGCTTAGGGTAGGGCTTAGGGTACGGGTTCGGGGACGGCTTCGGGTACGGCGTAGGGTATGGGTTAGGGTTAGGGTTAGTGTTAGGGTTAGGGCTCGGTTTAGGGTATGGGTTAGGATTAGGGTACGTGTTAGGGTTAGGGTAGTTATTAAACCTATCCCACTCTCTAGATACCCCTTAGCACGTAAAGGAATATTATTTCGGGGTCCAGCCATGGAGAAGAGTTTAGACACTAGGATAAGATAAGGAACACACCTATTATAAAGAAATCACATTAGGATTCTCTTTTTAAGCTCTTCCTTAAAACACTAGTGGTTAGGAAATCTATTGGAGGCAGAAGCAGTCAAGGGTAGCCTAGGGTTAGGGTTAGGCTTAGGGTTAGGCTTAGGGTACGGCTTAGGGTACAGGTTCGGGTAGGGCTTCGGGTACGGCGTAGGGTATGGGTTAGGTTTAGGGTTAGGGTTAGTGTTCGGGTTAGGGCTCTGTTTAGTGTACGGGATAGGATTAGGGTACGTCTTAGGGTTAGGGTAGGGGTTAGGGATAGGGTACGCTTTAGGGTTAGGGTAGTTATTAAACCTATCCCACTCTCTAGATACCCCTTAGCACGTAAAGGAATATTATTTGGGGGTCCTGCCACGGAGAAGAGTTTAGACACTAGGATAAGATAAGGACCACACCTATTATAAAGAAATCACATAAGGATTCTCTTTTTAAGCTCTTCCTTAAAACACTAGTGCTTAGGAAATCTATTGGGTGCAGAAGCAGTCAAGGGTAGCCTACGGTTAGGGTTAGGCTTAGGGTTAGGGTTAGGGTACGGCTTAGGGTACGGGTTCTGGGAGGGGTTCGGGTACGGCGTAGGGTATTGGTTAGTGTTAGGGTTAGGGTTAGTGATAGGTTTAGGGCTCGGTGTAGGGTATGGGTTAGGAGTAGGGTACGTGTTAGGGTTAGGGTAGTGGTTAGGGTTAGTGTACGTGTTAGGGTTAGGGTAGTAATTAAACCTATCCGACTCTCTAGATACCCCTTGGCACGTAAAGGAATATTATTTGGGGATCCAGCCATGGAAAAAAGTTTAGACACTAGGATAAGATATGGAACATACCCATTATAAAGAAATCACATTAGGATTCTCTTTTTAAGCTGTTCCTTAAAACACTAGTGCTTAGCAAATCTATTGGAGGCCGAAGCTTTCAAGGGTAGCCTAGGGTTAGGGTTAGGCTTAGGGTTAGGCTTAGGGTACGGCTTAGGGTACGGTTTCGGGGAGGGCTTCGGGTACGGCGTAGGGTATGGGTTAGGGTTAGGGTTAGGGTTAGTGTTAGGGTTAGGGCTCGGTTTAGGTTACGGGTTAGGATTAGGGTACGTTTTAGTGTTAGGGTAGGGGTTAGGGTTAGGGTTAGGGTTAGGGTTAGGTTTAGGGTTAGTGTTAGAGTTACGGCTCGGTTTAGGGTACGGGATAGGATTAGGGTACGTGTTAGGGTTAGGGTAGGGGTTAGGGTTAGGGTACGTGTTAGGGTTAGGGTAGTTATTAATCCTATCCCAATCTCTAGATACCCCTTAGCACGTAAAGGAATATTATTTGGGGGTCCAGCCATGGAGAAGAGTTTAGACACTAAGATAAGATAAGGAACACACGTATTATAAAGAAATCACATTAGGATTCTCTTTTTAAGCTCTTCCTTAAAACACTAGTGCTTAGGAAATCTATTGGAGGCAGAAGCAGTCAAGGGTAGCCTAGGGTTAGGGATAGGCTTAGGGTTAGGCTTAGGTTAGGGCTTAGGGTACGGGTTCGGGGACGGCTTCGGGTACGGCGTAGGGTATGGGTTAGGGTTAGGGTTAGTGTTAGTGTTAGGGCTCGGTTTAGGGTACGGTTTAGGATTAGGTTACGTGTTAGGGTAAGGGTAGGGGTTAGGGTTAGTGTGCGTGTTAGGGTTAGGGTAGTTATTAAACCTATCCCACTCTCTAGATACCCCATAGCACGTAAAGCAATATTATTTGGGGGTCCAGCCATGGAGAAGAGTTTAGACACTAGGATAAGATAAGGAACACACCCATTATAAAGAAATCACATTAGGATTCTCTTTTTAAGGTGTTCCTTAAAACACTAGTGCATAGGAAATCTATTGGAGGCAGAAGCAGTCAAGGGTAGCCTAGAGTTAGGGTTAGGCGTAAGGTTAGGCTTAGGGTACGGCTTAGGGTACGGGTTCGGGGAGGGCTTCGGGTACGGCGTAGGGTATGGGTTAGGGTTAGAGTTAGGGTTAGTGTTAGGGTTAGGGCTCGGTTTAGGGTACAGGTTAGGATTAGGGTACGTGTTAGGGTTAGGGTAGGGGTTTGGGTTAGGGTACGCGTTAGGGTTAGGGTAGTTATTAAACCTATCCCACTCTCTAGATACCCTTTAGCACGTAAAGGAATATTATTTGGGGGTCCAGCCATGGAGAAGAATTTAGACACTAGGATAAGATAAGGAACACACCCATTATAAAGAAATCACATTAGGATTCTCTTTTTAAGCTGTTCCTTAAAACACTAGTGCTTAGGAAATCTATTGGAGGCAGAAGCAATCAAGGGTAGCCTAGGGTTAGGGTTAGGCTTAGGGTTAGGCTTAGGGTACGGCTTAGGGTACGGGTTCGGGGATGGCTTCGGGTACAGTGTAGGGTATGGGTTAGGGTTAGGGTTAGGGTTAGTGTTAGGGTTAGGGCTCGGTTTAGGTTCTGGGTTAGGATTAGGGTACGTGTTAGGGTTAGGGTAGTGGTTAGGGTTAGTGTACGTGTTAGGGTTAGGGTAGTGATTAAACCTATCCCACTCTCTAGATACCCCTTAGCACGTAAAGGAATATTATTTGGGGGTCCAGCCATGGAGAAAAGTTTAGACACTAGGATAAGATAAGGAACATACCCAATATAAAGAAATCACATTAGGATTCTCTTTTTATGCTGTTCCTTAAAACACTAGTGCTTAGGAAATCTATTGGAGGCAGAAGCTGTCAAGGGTAGCCTAGGGTTAGGTTTAGGCTTAGGGTTAGGTTTAGGGTACGGCTTAGGGTACGGGTTCGGGGAGGGGTTCGGATATGGCGTAGGGTATGAGTTAGGGTTAGGGTTAGCGTTAGGGTACGGCTTAGGTTTCGGGTTCTGGGAGGGGTTCGGGTACGGCGTAGGGTATGGGTTAGGGTTAGGGTTAGGGTTAGTGTTAGGGTTAGGGCTCGGTTTAGGCTATGGTTTAGGATTAGGGTACGTGTTAGGGTTAGGGTAGTGGTTAGGGTTAGTGTACGTGTTAGGGTTAGGGTAGTGATTAAACCTATCCCACTCTCTAGATACCCCTTAGCACGTAAAGGAATATTATTTGGGGGTCCAGCCATGGAGAAAAGTTTAGACACTAGGATAAGATAAGGAACATACCCATTATAAAGAAATCACATTAGGATTCTCTTTTTAAGCTGTTCCTTAAAACACTAGTGCTTAGGAAATCTATTGGAGGCAGAAGCTGTCAAGGGTAGCCTAGGGTTAGGGTTAGGCTTAGGGTTAGGCTTAGGGTACGGCTTAGGGTACGGTTTCGTGGAGGGCTTCTGGTACGGCGTAGGGTATGGCTTAGGGTTAGGGTTAGGGTTAGTGTTAGGGTTAGGGCTCGGTTTAGGGTATTGGTTAGGATTAGGGTACGTGTTAGTGTTAGGGTAGGGGTTAGGGTTAGGGTACGCGTTAGGGTTAGTGTAGTTATTAAACCTATCCCACTCTCTATATACCCCTTAGCACGTAAAGGAATATTATTTGGGAGTCCAGCCATGGAGAAGAGTTTAGACACTAGGATAAGATAAGGAACACACCCATTATAAAGCAATCACATTAGGATTCTCTTTTTAAGCTGTTCCTTAAAACACTAGTGCTTAGGAAATCTATTGGAGGCAGAAGCAGTCAAGGGTAGCCTAGGGTTAGGGTTAGGCTTAGGGTTAGGCTTAGGGTACGGCTTAGGGTACGGGTTCGGGGAGGGCTTCGAGTACGGCGCAGGGTATGTGTTAGGGTTAGGGTTAGGGTTAGTGTTAGGGTTAGGGCTCGGTTTAGTGTACGGGATAGGATTAGGGTACGTCTTAGGGTTAGGGTAGGGGTTAGGGTTATGGTACGCGTTAGGGTTAGGGTAGTTATTAAACCTATCCAAGTCTCTAGATACCCCATAGCACGTAAAGGAATATTATTTGTGGGTCCAGCCATGGAGAAGAGTTTAGACACTAGGATAAGATAAGGAACACACCCATTATAAAGAAATCACATTAGGATTCTCTTTTTAAGCTGTTCCTTAGAACACTAGTGCTTAGGAAATCTATTGGAGGCAGAAGCAGTCAAGGGTAGCCTAGGGTTAGGGTTAGGCTTAGGGTTAGGCTTAGGGTAGGGCTTAGGGTACGGGTTCGGGGACGGCTTCGGGTACGGCGTAGGGTATGGGTTAGGGTTAGGGTTAGTGTTAGGGTTAGGGCTCGGTTTAGGGTATGGGTTAGGATTAGGGTACGTGTTAGGGTTAGGGTAGTTATTAAACCTATCCCACTCTCTAGATACCCCTTAGCACGTAAAGGAATATTATTTCGGGGTCCAGCCATGGAGAAGAGTTTAGACACTAGGATAAGATAAGGAACACACCTATTATAAAGAAATCACATTAAGATTCTCTTTTTAAGCTCTTCCTTAAAACACTAGTGGTTAGGAAATCTATTGGAGGCAGAAGCAGTCAAGGGTAGCCTAGGGTTAGGGTTAGGCTTAGGGTTAGGCTTAGGGTACGGCTTAGGGTACAGGTTCGGGTAGGGCTTCGGGTACGGCGTAGGGTATGGGTTAGGTTTAGGGTTAGGGTTAGTGTTCGGGTTAGGGCTCTGTTTAGTGTATGGGATAGGATTAGGGTACGTCTTAGGGTTAGGGTAGGGGTTAGGGATAGGGTACGCTTTAGGGTTAGGGTAGTTATTAAACCTATCCCACTCTCTAGATACCCCTTAGCACGTAAAGGAATATTATTTGGGGGTCCTGCCACGGAGAAGAGTTTAGACACTAGGATAAGATAAGGACCACACCTATTATAAAGAAATCACATAAGGATTCTCTTTTTAAGCTCTTCCTTAAAACACTAGTGCTTAGGAAATCTATTGGGTGCAGAAGCAGTCAAGGGTAGCCTACGGTTAGGGTTAGGCTTAGGGTTAGGGTTAGGGTACGGCTTAGGGTACGGGTTCTGGGAGGGGTTCGGGTACGGCGTAGGGTATTGGTTAGTGTTAGGGTTAGGGTTAGTGATAGGTTTAGGGCTCGGTGTAGGGTATGGGTTAGGAGTAGGGTACGTGTTAGGGTTAGGGTAGTGGTTAGGGTTAGTGTACGTGTTAGGGTTAGGGTAGTAATTAAACCTATCCGACTCTCTAGATACCCCTTGGCACGTAAAGGAATATTATTTGGGGATCCAGCCATGGAAAAAAGTTTAGACACTAGGATAAGATATGGAACATACCCATTATAAAGAAATCACATTAGGATTCTCTTTTTAAGCTGTTCCTTAAAACACTAGTGCTTAGCAAATCTATTGGAGGCCGAAGCTTTCAAGGGTAGCCTAGGGTTAGGGTTAGGCTTAGGGTTAGGCTTAGGGTACGGCTTAGGGTACGGTTTCGGGGAGGGCTTCGGGTACGGCGTAGGGTATGGGTTAGGGTTAGGGTTAGGGTTAGTGTTAGGGTTAGGGCTCGGTTTAGGTTACGGGTTAGGATTAGGGTACGTTTTAGTGTTAGGGTAGGGGTTAGGGTTAGGGTTAGGGTTAGGGTTAGGTTTAGGGTTAGTGTTAGAGTTACGGCTCGGTTTAGGGTACGGGATAGGATTAGGGTACGTGTTAGGGTTAGGGTAGTGGTTAGGGTTAGGGTACGTGTTAGGGTTAGGGTAGTTATTAATCCTATCCCAATCTCTAGATACCCCTTAGCACGTAAAGGAATATTATTTGGGGGTCCAGCCATGGAGAAGAGTTTAGACACTAAGATAAGATAAGGAACACACGTATTATAAAGAAATCACATTAGGATTCTCTTTTTAAGCTCTTCCTTAAAACACTAGTGCTTAGGAAATCTATTGGAGGCAGAAGCAGTCAAGGGTAGCCTAGGGTTAGGGATAGGCTTAGGGTTAGGCTTAGGTTAGGGCTTAGGGTACGGGTTCGGGGACGGCTTCGGGTACGGCGTAGGGTATGGGTTAGGGTTAGGGTTAGTGTTAGTGTTAGGGCTCGGTTTAGGGTACGGTTTAGGATTAGGTTACGTGTTAGGGTAAGGGTAGGGGTTAGGGTTAGTGTGCGTGTTAGGGTTAGGGTAGTTATTAAACCTATCCCACTCTCTAGATACCCCATAGCACGTAAAGCAATATTATTTGGGGGTCCAGCCATGGAGAAGAGTTTAGACACTAGGATAAGATAAGGAACACACCCATTATAAAGAAATCACATTAGGATTCTCTTTTTAAGGTGTTCCTTAAAACACTAGTGCATAGGAAATCTATTGGAGGCAGAAGCAGTCAAGGGTAGCCTAGAGTTAGGGTTAGGCGTAGGGTTAGGCTTAGGGTACGGCTTAGGGTACGGGTTCGGGGAGGGCTTCGGGTACGGCGTAGGGTATGGGTTAGGGTTAGAGTTAGGGTTAGTGTTAGGGTTAGGGCTCGGTTTAGGGTACAGGTTAGGATTAGGGTACGTGTTAGGGTTAGGGTAGGGGTTTGGGTTAGGGTACGCGTTAGGGTTAGGGTAGTTATTAAACCTATCCCACTCTCTAGATACCCTTTAGCACGTAAAGGAATATTATTTGGGGGTCCAGCCATGGAGAAGAATTTAGACACTAGGATAAGATAAGGAACACACCCATTATAAAGAAATCACATTAGGATTCTCTTTTTAAGCTGTTCCTTAAAACACTAGTGCTTAGGAAATCTATTGGAGGCAGAAGCAATCAAGGGTAGCCTAGGGTTAGGGTTAGGCTTAGGGTTAGGCTTAGGGTACGGCTTAGGGTACGGGTTCGGGGATGGCTTCGGGTACAGTGTAGGGTATGGGTTAGGGTTAGGGTTAGGGTTAGTGTTAGGGTTAGGGCTCGGTTTAGGTTCTGGGTTAGGATTAGGGTACGTGTTAGGGTTAGGGTAGTGGTTAGGGTTAGTGTACGTGTTAGGGTTAGGGTAGTGATTAAACCTATCCCACTCTCTAGATACCCCTTAGCACGTAAAGGAATATTATTTGGGGGTCCAGCCATGGAGAAAAGTTTAGACACTAGGATAAGATAAGGAACATACCCAATATAAAGAAATCACATTAGGATTCTCTTTTTATGCTGTTCTTTAAAACACTAGTGCTTAGGAAATCTATTGGAGGCAGAAGCTGTCAAGGGTAGCCTAGGGTTAGGTTTAGGCTTAGGGTTAGGTTTAGGGTACGGCTTAGGGTACGGGTTCGCGGAGGGGTTCGGATATGGCGTAGGATATGAGTTAGGGTTAGGGTTAGCGTTAGGGTACGGCTTAGGTTTCGGGTTCTGGGAGGGGTTCGGGTACGGCGTAGGGTATGGGTTAGGGTTAGGGTTAGGGTTAGTGTTAGGATTAGGGCTCGGTTTAGGCTATGGTTTAGGATTAGGGTACGTGTTAGGGTTAGGGTAGTGGTTAGGGTTAGTGTACGTGTTAGGGTTAGGGTAGTGATTAAACCTATCCCACTCTCTAGATACCCCTTAGCACGTAAAGGAATATTATTTGGGGGTCCAGCCATGGAGAAAAGTTTAGACACTAGGATAAGATAAGGAACATACCCATTATAAAGAAATCACATTAGGATTCTCTTTTTAAGCTGTTCCTTAAAACACTAGTGCTTAGGAAATCTATTGGAGGCAGAAGCTGTCAAGGGTAGCCTAGGGTTAGGGTTAGGCTTAGGGTTAGGCTTAGGGTACGGCTTAGGGTACGGTTTCGGGGAGGGCTTCTGGTACGGCGTAGGGTATGGGTTAGGGTTAGGGTTAGGGTTAGTGTTAGGGTTAGGGCTCGGTTTAGTGTACGGGATAGGATTAGGGTACGTCTTAGGGTTAGGGTAGGGGTTAGGGTTAGGGTACGCGTTAGGGTTAGGGTAGTTATTAAACCTATCCAAGTCTCTAGATACCCCATAGCACGTAAAGGAATATTATTTGTGGGTCCAGCCATGGAGAAGAGTTTAGACACTAGGATAAGATAAGGAACACACCCATTATAAAGAAATCACATTAGGATTCTCTTTTTAAGCTGTTCCTTAGAACACTAGTGCTTAGGAAATCTATTGGAGGCAGAAGCAGTCAAGGGTAGCCTAGGGTTAGTGTTAGGCTTAGGGTTAGGCTTAGGGTACGGCTTAGGGTACGGGTCCGGGGAGGGCCTCGGGTACGGCGTAGGGTATGGCTTAGGGTTAGGGTTAGGGTTAGTGTTAGAGTAAGGGCTCGGTTTAGGGTACGGGTTAGGATTAGGGTACGTGTTAGGGTTAGGGTAGGGCTTAGGGTTAGGGTACGTGTTAGGGTTAGGGTAGTTATTAATCCTATCCCACTCTCTAGATACCCCTTAGCACGTAAAGGAATATTATTTGGGGGTCCAGCCATGGAGAAGAGTTTAGACACTAGGATAAGATAAGGAACACACCTATTATAAGGAAATCACATTAGGATTCTCTTTTTAAGCTCTTCCTTAAAACACTAGTGCTTAGGAAATCTATTGGAGGCAGAAGCAGTCAAGGGTAGCCTAGGGTTAGGGTTAGGCTTAGGGTTAGGCTTAGGGTAGGGCTTAGGGTACGGGTTCGGGGACGGCTTCGGGTACGGCGTAGGGTATGGGTTAGGGTTAGGGTTAGTGTTAGGGTTAGGGCTCGGTTTAGGGTATGGGTTAGGATTAGGGTTCGTGTTAGGGTTAGGGTAGTGGTTAGGGTTAGTGTACGTGTTAGGGTTAGGGTAGTGATTAAACCTATCCCACTCTCTAGATACCCCTTAGCACGTAAAGGAATATTATTTGGGGGTCCAGCCATGGAGAAAAGTTTAGACACTAGGATAAGATAAGGAACATACCCATTATAAAGAAATCACATTAGGATTCTCTTTTTAAGCTGTTCCTTAAAACACTAGTGCTTAGGAAATCTATTGGAGGCAGAAGCTGTCAAGGGTAGCCTAGGGTTAGGGTTAGGCTTAGGGTTAGGCTTAGGGTACGGCTTAGGGTACGGTTTCGGGGAGGGCTTCGGGTACGGCGTAGGGTATGGGTTAGGTTTAGGCTTAGGGTTAGTGTTAGGGTTAGGGCTCGGTTTAGTGAACGGGATAGGATTAGGGTACGTCTTAGGGTTAGGGTAGAGGTTAGGGTTAGGGTACGCGTTAGGGTTAGGGTAGTTATTAAACCTATCCCACTCTCTAGATACCCCTTAGCACGTAAAGGAATATTATTTGGGGGTCCAGCCATGGAGAAGAGTTTAGACACTAGGATAAGATAAGGAACACACCTATTATAAAGAAATCACATTAGGATTCTATTTTTAAGCTCTTCCTTAAAACACTAGTGGTTAGGAAATCTATTGGAGGCAGAATCAGTCAAGGGTAGCCTAGGGTTAGGGTTAGGCTTAGGGTTAGGCTTAGGGTACGGCTTAGGGTACAGGTTCGGGTAGGGCTTCGGGTACGGCGTAGGGTATGGGTTAGGTTTAGGGTTAGGGTTAGTGTTCGGGTTAGGGCTCTGTTTAGTGTACGGGATAGGATTAGGGTACGTCTTAGGGTTAGGGTAGGGGTTAGGGATAGGGTACGCTTTAGGGTTAGGGTAGTTATTAATCCTATCCCATTCTCTAGATACCCCTTAGCACGTAAAGGAATATTATTTGGGGGTCCAGCCACGGAGAAGAGTTTAGACACTAAGATAATATAAGGAACACACACATTATAAAGAAATCACATTAGGATTCCCTTTTTAAGCTGTTCCTTAAAACACTAGTGCTTAGGAAATGTATTGGAGGCAGAAGCAGTCAAGGGTAGCCTAGGGTTAGGGTTAGGCTTAGGGTTAGGCTTAGGGTACGGCGTAGGGTATGGTTTCGGGGAGGGGTTCGTGTACGGCGGAGGGTATGGGTTAGGGTTAGGGTTTGGGTTAGTGTTAGGGTTGGGGCTCCGTTTAGGATACGGGTTAGGATTAGGGTACATGTTAGGGTTAGGGTAGGGGTTAGGGTTAGGGTACGCGTTAGGGTTAGTGTAGTTATTAAACCTATCCCACTCTCTATATACCCCTTAGCACGTAAAGGAATATTATTTGGGAGTCCAGCCATGGAGAAGAGTTTAGACACTAGGATAAGATAAGGAACACACCCATTATAAAGCAATCACATTAGGATTCTCTTTTTAAGCTGTTCCTTAAAACACTAGTGCTTAGGAAATCTATTGGAGGCAGAAGCAGTCAAGGGTAGCCTAGGGTTAGGGTTAGGCTTAGGGTTAGGCTTAGGGTACGGCTTAGGTTACGGGTTCGGGGAGGGCTTCGAGTACGGCGCAGGGTATGGGTTAGGGTTAGGGTTAGGGTTAGTGATAGGGTTAGGGCTCGGTTTAGTGTACGGGATAGGATTAGGGTACGTCTTAGGGTTAGGGTAGGGGTTAGGGTTAGGGTACGCGTTTGGGTTAGGGTAGTTATTAAACCTATCCAAGTCTCTAGATACCCCATAGCACGTAAAGGAATATTATTTGTGGGTCCAGCCATGGAGAAGAGTTTAGACACTAGGATAAGATAAGGAACACACCCATTATAAAGAAATCACATTACGATTCTCTTTTTAAGCTGTTCCTTAGAACACTAGTGCTTAGGAAATCTATTGGAGGCAGAAGCAGTCAAGGGTAGCCTAGGGTTAGTGTTAGGCTTAGGGTTAGGCTTAGGGTACGGCTTAGGGTACGGGTCCGGGGAGGGCCTCGGGTACAGCGTAGGGTATGGCTTAGGGTTAGGGTTAGGGTTAGTGTTAGAGTAAGGGCTCGGTTTAGGGTACGGGTTAGGATTAGGGTACGTGTTAGGGTTAGGGTAGGGGTTAGGGTTAGGGTACGTGTTAGGGTTAGGTTAGTTATTAATCCTATCCCACTCTCTAGATACCCCTTAGCACGTAAAGGAATATTATTTGGGGGTCCAGCCATGGAGAAGAGTTTAGACACTAGGATAAGATAAGGAACACACCTATTATAAGGAAATCACATTAGGATTCTCTTTTTAAGCTCTTCCTTAAAACACTAGTGCTTAGGAAATCTATTGGAGGCAGAAGCAGTCAAGGGTAGCCTAGGGTTAGGGTTAGGCTTAGGGTTAGGCTTAGGGTAGGGCTTAGGGTACGGGTTCGGGGACGGCTTCGGGTACGGCGTAGGGTATGGGTTAGGGTTAGGGTTAGTGTTAGGGTTAGGGCTCGGTTTAGGGTATGGGTTAGGATTAGGGTACGTGTTAGGGTTAGGGTAGTGGTTAGGGTTAGTGTACGTGTTAGGGTTAGGGTAGTGATTAAACCTATCCCACTCTCTAGATACCCCTTAGCACGTAAAGGAATATTATTTGGGGGTCCAGCCATGGAGAAAAGTTTAGACACTAGGATAAGATAAGGAACATACCCATTATAAAGAAATCACTTTAGGATTCTCTTTTTAAGCTGTTCCTTAAAACACTAGAGCTTAGGAAATCTATTGGAGGCAGAAGCTGTCAAGGGTAGCCTAGGGTTAGGGTTAGGCTTAGGGTTAGGCTTAGGGTACGGCTTAGGGTACGGTTTCGGGGAGGGCTTCGGGTACGGCGTAGGGTATGGGTTAGGTTTAGGCTTAGGGTTAGTGTTAGGGTTAGGGCTCGGTTTAGTGTACGGGATAGGATTAGGGTACGTCTTAGGGTTAGGGTAGAGGTTAGGGTTAGGGTACGCGTTAGGGTTAGGGTAGTTATTAAACCTATCCCACTCTCTAGATACCCCTTAGCACGTAAAGGAATATTATTTAGGGGTCCAGCCATGGAGAAGAGTTTAGACACTAGGATAAGATAAGGAACACACCTATTATAAAGAAATCACATTAGGATTCTCTTTTTAAGCTCTTCCTTAAAACACTAGTGGTTAGGAAATCTATTGGAGGCAGAAGCAGTCAAGGGTAGCCTAGGGTTAGGGTTAGGCTTAGGGTTAGGCTTAGGGTACGGCTTAGGGTACAGGTTCGGGTAGGGCTTCGGGTACGGCGTAGGGTATGGGTTAGGGTTAGGGTTAGGGTTAGTGTTCGGGTTAGGGCTCGGTTAAGGCTATGGTTTAGGATTAGGGTACGTCTTAGGGTTAGGGTAGGGGTTAGGGATAGGGTACGCTTTAGGGTTAGGGTAGTTATTAATCCTATCCCACTCTCTAGATACCCCTTAGCACGTAAAGGAATATTATTTGGGGGTCCAGCCACGGAGAAGAGTTTAGACACTAAGATAATATAAGGAACACACACATTATAAAGAAATCACATTAGGATTCCCTTTTTAAGCTGTTCCTTAAAACACTAGTGCTTAGGAAATGTATTGGAGGCAGAAGCAGTCAAGGGTAGCCTAGGGTTAGGGTTAGGCTTAGGGTTAGGCTTAGGGTACGGCGTAGGGTATGGTTTCGGGGAGGGGTTCGTGTACGGCGGAGGGTATGGGTTAGGGTTAGGGTTTGGGTTAGTGTTAGGGTTGGGGCTCCGTTTAGGATACGGGTTAGGATTAGGGTACGTGTTAGGGTTAGGGTAGGGGTTAGGGTTAGGGTACGCGTTAGGGTTAGTGTAGTTATTAAACCTATCCCACTCTCTATATACCCCTTAGCACGTAAAGGAATATTATTTGGGAGTCCAGCCATGGAGAAGAGTTTAGACACTAGGATAAGATAAGGAACACACCCATTATAAAGCAATCGCATTAGGATTCTCTTTTTAAGCTGTTCCTTAAAACACTAGTGCTTAGGAAATCTATTGGAGGCAGAAGCAGTCAAGGGTAGCCTAGGGTTAGGGTTAGGCTTAGGGTTAGGCTTAGGGTACGGCTTAGGGTACGGGTTCGGGGAGGGCTTCGAGTACGGCGCAGGGTATGGGTTAGGGTTAGGGTTAGGGTTAGTGATAGGGTTAGGGCTCGGTTTAGTGTACGGGATAGGATTAGGGTACGTCTTAGGGTTAGGGTAGGGGTTAGGGTTAGGGTACGCGTTTGGGTTAGGGTAGTTATTAAACCTATCCAAGTCTCTAGATACCCCATAGCACGTAAAGGAATATTATTTGTGGGTCCAGCCATGGAGAAGAGTTTAGACACTAGGATAAGATAAGGAACACACCCATTATAAAGAAATCACATTAGGATTCTCTTTTTAAGCTGTTCCTTAGAACACTAGTGCTTAGGAAATCTATTGGAGGCAGAAGCAGTCAAGGGTAGCCTAGGGTTAGTGTTAGGCTTAGGGTTAGGCTTAGGGTACGGCTTAGGGTACGGGTCCGGGGAGGGCCTCGGGTACGGCGTAGGGTATGGCTTAGGGTTAGGGTTAGGGTTAGTGTTAGAGTAAGGGCTCGGTTTAGGGTACGGGTTAGGATTAGGGTACGTGTTAGGGTTAGGGTAGGGGTTAGGGTTAGGGTACGTGTTAGGGTTAGGGTAGTTATTAATCCTATCCCACTCTCTAGATACCCCTTAGCACGTAAAGGAATATTATTAGGGCGTCCCGCCATGGAGAAGAGTTTAGACACTAGGATAAGATAAGGAACACACCTATTATAAGGAAATCACATTAGGATTCTCTTTTTAAGCTGTTCCTTAAAACAATAGTGCTTAGGAAATCTATTGGAGGCAGAAGCTGTCAAGGGTAGCCTAGGGTTAGGGTTAGGCTTAGGGTTAGGCTTAGGGTACAGCTTAGGGTACGGTTTCGGGGAGGGCTTCGGGTACAGTGTAGGGTATGGGTTAGGGTTAGGGTTAGGGTTAGTGTTAGGGTTAGGGCTCGGTTTAGGGTCTGGGTTAGGATTAGAGTACGTGTTAGGGTTAGGGTAGTGATTAGGGTTAGTGTACGTGTTAGGGTTAGGGTAGTTATTAAACCTATCCCACTGTCTAGATACCCCTTAGCACGTAAAGGAATATTATTTGGGGGTCCAGCCATGGAGAAGAGTTTAGACACTAGGATAAGATAAGGAACACACTTATTATAAAGAAATCACATTAGGATTCTCTTTTTAAGCTCTTCCTTAAAACACTAGTGCTTAGGAAATCTATTGGAGGCAGAAGCAGTCAAGGGTAGCCTAGGGTTAGGGTTAGGCTTAGGGTTAGGCTTAGGGTACGGCTTAGGGTACAGGTTCGGGGAGGGTTTCGGGTACGGCGTAGGGTATGGGTTAGGTTTAGGGTTAGGGTTAGTGTTAGGGTTAGGGCTCTGTTTAGGGTACGGGATAGGATTAGGGTACGTGTTAGGGTTAGGTTAGGGGTTAGGGATAGGGTACGCTTTAGGGTTAGGGTAGTTATTAAAACTATCCCAGTCTCTAGATACCACTTAGCACGTAAAGGAATATTATTTGGGGGTCCAGCCATGGAGAAGAGTTTAGACACTAGGATAAGATAAGGAACACACCCATTATAAAGCAATCACATTAGGATTCTCTTTTTAAGCTGTTCCTTAAAACACTAGTGCTTAGGAAATCTATTGGGGGCAGAAGCAGTCAAGGGTAGCCTAGGGTTAGGGTTAGGCTTAGGGTTAGGCTTAGGGTACGGCTTAGGGTACGGGTTCGGGGAGGGCTTCGAGTACGGCGCAGGGTATGGGTTAGGGTTAGGGTTAGGGTTAGTGATAGGGTTAGGGCTCGGTTTAGTGTACGGGATAGGATTAGGGTACGTCTTAGGGTTAGGGTAGGGGTTAGGGTTAGGGTACGCGTTTGGGTTAGGGTAGTTATTAAACCTATCCAAGTCTCTAGATACCCCATAGCACGTAAAGGAATATTATTTGTGGGTCCAGCCATGGAGAAGAGTTTAGACACTAGGATAAGATAAGGAACACACCCATTATAAAGAAATCACATTAGGATTCTCTTTTTAAGCTGTTCCTTAGAACACTAGTGCTTAGGAAATCTATTGGAGGCAGAAGCAGTCAAGGGTAGCCTAGGGTTAGTGTTAGGCTTAGGGTTAGGCTTAGGGTACGGCTTAGGGTACGGGTCCGGGGAGGGCCTCGGGTACGGCGTAGGGTATGGCTTAGGGTTAGGGTTAGGTTTAGTGTTAGAGTAAGGGCTCGGTTTAGGGTACGGGTTAGGATTAGGGTACGTGTTAGGGTTAGGGTAGGGGTTAGGGTTAGGGTACGTGTTAGGGTTAGGGTAGTTATTAATCCTATCCCACTCTCTAGATACCCCTTAGCACGTAAAGGAATATTATTTGGGGGTCCAGCCATGGAGAAGAGTTTAGACACTAGGATAAGATAAGGAACACACCTATTATAAGGAAATCACATTAGGATTCTCTTTTTAAGCTCTTCCTTAAAACACTAGTGCTTAGGAAATCTATTGGAGGCAGAAGCAGTCAAGGGTAGCCTAGGGTTAGGGTTAGGCTTAGGGTTAGGCTTAGGGTAGGGCTTAGGGTACGGGTTCGGGGACGGCTTCGGGTACGGCGTAGGGTATGGGTTAGGGTTAGGGTTAGTGTTAGGGTTAGGGCTCGGTTTAGGGTATGGGTTAGGATTAGGGTACGTGTTAGGGTTAGGGTAGTGGTTAGGGTTAGTGTACGTGTTAGGGTTAGGGTAGTGATTAAACCTATCCCACTCTCTAGATACCCCTTAGCACGTAAAGGAATATTATTTGGTGGTCCACCCATGGAGAAACGTTTAGACACTAGGATAAGATAAGGAACATACCCATTATAAAGAAATCACATTAGGATTCTCTTTTTAAGCTGTTCCTTAAAACACTAGTGCTTAGGAAATCTATTGGAGGCAGAAGCTGTCAAGGGTAGCGTAGGGTTAGGGTTAGGCTTAGGGTTAGGCTTAGGGTACGGCGTAGGGTACGGTTTCGGGGAGGGCTTCGGGTACGGCGTAGGGTATGGGTTAGGTTTAGGGTTAGGGTTAGTGTTAGGGTTAGGGCTCTGTTTAGGGTACGGGATAGGATTAGGGTACGTGTTAGGGTTAGGTTAGGGGTTAGGGATAGGGTACGCTTTAGGGTTAGGGTAGTTATTAAAACTATCCCAGTCTCTAGATACCCCTTAGCACGTAAAGGAATATTATTTGGGGGTCCAGCCATGGAGAAGAGTTTAGACACTAGGATAAGATAAGGAACACACCCATTATAAAGAAATCACATTAGGATTCTCTTTTTAAGCTGTTCCTTAAAACACTAGTGCTTAGGAAATCTATTGGAGGCAGAAGCAGTCAAGGGTAGCCTAGGGTTAGGGTTAGGCTTAGGGTTAGGCTTAGGGTATGACTTAGGGTACCGGTTCGGGGACGGCTTCGGGTACGGCGGAGGGTATGGCTTAGGGTTACGTTAGGTTTAGTGTTAGGGTTAGGGCTCGGTTTAGGGTACGGGTTAGGATTAGGGTACGTGTTAGGGTTAGGGTAGGGGTTAGGGTTAGGGTACGTGTTAGGGTTAGGTTAGTTATTAATCCTATCCCACTCTCTAGATACCCCTTAGCACGTAAAGGAATATTATTTGGGGGTCCAACCACGGAGAAGAGTTTAGACACTAAGATAATATAAGGAACACACACATTATAAAGAAATCACATTAGGATTCCCTTTTTAAGCTGTTCCTTAAAACACTAGTGCTTAGGAAATCTATTGGAGGCAGAAGCAGTCAAGGGTAGCCTAGGGTTAGGGTTAGGCTTAGGTTTAGGCTTAGGGTACGGCGTAGGGTATGGTTTCGGGGAGGGGTTCGTGTACGGCGGAGGGTATGGATTAGGGTTAGGGTTTGGGTTAGTGTTAGGTTTAGGGCTCCGTTTAGGATACGGGTTAGGTTTAGGGTACGTGTTAGGGTTAGGGTAAGGGTTAGGGTTAGGGTACGCGTTAGGGTTAGGGTAGTTATTAAACCTATCCCACTCTCTAGATACCCCTTAGCACGTAAAGGAATATTATTTGGTGGTCCAGCCATGGAGAAGAGTTTAGACACTAGGATAAGATAAGGAACACACCTATTATAAAGAAATCACATTAGGATTCTCTTTTTAAGCTCTTCCTTAAAACACTAGTGCTTAGTAAATCTATTGGAGGCAGAAGCAGTCAAGGGTAGCCTAGGGTTAGGGTTAGGCTTAGGGTTAGGCTTAGGGTACGGCTTAGGGTACGGGTTCGGGGACGGCTTCGGGTATGGCGTAGGGTATGGGTTAGGGTTAGGGTTAGGGTTAGTGTTAGGGTTAGGGCTCGGTTTAGGGTATTGGTTAGGATTAGGTTACGTGTTAGTGTTAGGGTAGGGGTTAGGGTTAGGGTATGCGTTAGGGATAGGGTAGTTATTAAACCTATCCCAGTCTCTAGATACCCCATAGCACGTAAAGGAATATTATTTGTGGGTCCAGCCATGGAGAAGAGTTTAGACACTAGGATAAGATAAGGAACACACCCATTATAAAGCAATCACATTAGGATTCTCTTTTTAAGCTGTTCCTTAAAACACTAGTGCTTAGGAAATCTATTGGAGGCAGAAGCAGTCAAGGGTAGCCTAGGGTTAGGGTTAGGCTTAGGGTTAGGCTTAGGGTACGGCTTAGGGTACGGGTTCGGGGAGGGCCTCGGGTACGGCGTAGGGTATGGCTTAGGGTTAGGGTTAGGGTTAGTGTTAGAGTTAGGGCTCGGTTTAGGGTACGGGTTAGGATTAGGGTACGTGTTAGGGTTAGGGTAGGGGTTAGGGTTAGGGTACGTGTTAGGGTTAGGGTAGTTATTAATCCTATCCCACTCTCTAGATACCCCTTAGCACGTAAAGGAATATTATTTGGGGGTCCAGCCATGGAGAAGAGTTTAGCCACTAGGATAAGATAAGGAACACACCTATTATAAAGAAATCACATTAGGATTCTCTTTTTAAGCTCTTCCTTAAAACACTAGTGCTTAGGAAATCTATTGGAGGCAGAAGCAATCAAGGGTAGCCTAGGTTTAGGGTTAGGCTTAGGGTTAGGCTTAGGGTAGGGCTTAGGGTACGGGTTCGGGGACGGCTTCGGGTACGGCGTAGGGTATGGGTTAGGGTCAGGGTTAGTGTTAGGGTTAGGGCTCGGTTTAGGGTACGGTTTAGGATTAGGTTACGTGTTAGGGTTAGGGTAGGGGTTAGGGTTAGTGTACGTGTTAGGGTTAGGGTAGTTATTAAACCTATCCCACTCTCTAGATACCCCATAGCACGTAAAGCAATATTATTTGGGGGTCCAGCCATGGAGAAGAGTTTAGACACTAGGAAAAGATAAGGAACACACCCATTATAAAGAAATCACATTAGGATTCTCTTTTTAAGGTGTTCCTTAAAACACTAGTGCATAGGAAATCTATTGGAGGCAGAAGCAGTCAAGGGTATCCTAGGGGTAGGGCTAGGCTTAGGGTTAGGCTTAGGGTACGGCTTAGGGTACGGGTTCGGGGAGGGCTTCGGGTACGGCGTAGGGTATGGGTTAGGGTTAGAGTTAGGGTTAGTGTTAGGGTTAGGGCTCGGTTTAGGGTACAGTTTAGGATTAGGGAACGTGTTAGGGTAAGGGTATGGGTTTGGTTTAGGGTACGCGTTAGGGTTAGGGTAGTTATTAAACCTATCCCACTCTCTAGATACCCCTTAGCACGTAAAGCAATATTATTTGGGGGTCCATCCATGGAGAAGAGTTTAGACACTAAGATAATATAATGAACACACACATTATAAAGAAATCACATTAGGATTCTCTTTTTAAGCTGTTCCTTAAAACACTAGTGCTTAGGAAATCTATTGGAGGCAGAAGCAGTCAAGGGTAGCCTAGGGTTAGTGTTAGGCTTGGGGTTAGGCTTAGGGTACGGCTTAGGGTACGGGTTCGGTGAGGGGTTCGGGTACGGCGGAGGGTATGGGTTAGGGTTAGGGTTTGGGTTAGTGTTAGGGTTAGGGCTCCGCTTAGGATACGGGTTAGGATTAGGGTATGTGTTAGGGTTAGGTTAGGGGTTAGGGTTAGGGTACGCGTTAGGGTTAGGGTAGTTATTAAACCTATCCCACTCTGTAGATACCCCTTAGCACGTAAAGGAATATTATTTGGGGGTCCAGCCATGGAGAAGAGTTTAGACCCTAGGATAAGATAAGGAACACACCTATTATAAAGAAATCACATAAGGATTCTCTTTTTAAGCTCTTCCTTAAAACACTAGTGCTTAGGAAATCTATTGGAGGCAGAAGCAGTCAAGGGTAGCCTAGGGTTAGGGTTAGGCTTAGGGTTAGTGTTAGGGTACGGCTTAGGGTACAGGTTCTGGGAGGGTTTCGGGTACGGCGTAGGGTATGGGTTAGGGTTAGGGTACGGCTTAGGGTACGGGTTCTGGGAGGGGTTCGGGTACGGCGTAGGGTATGGGTTAGGGTTAGGGTTAGGGTTAGTGTTAGGTTTAGGCCTCGGTTTAGGGTATGGGTTAGGATTAGGGTACGTGTTAGGGTTAGGGTAGTGGTTAGGGTTAGTGTACGTGTTAGGGTTAGGGTAGTGATTAAACCTATCCCACTCTCTAGACACCCCTTAGCACGTAAAGGAATATTATTTGGGGGTCCAGCCACGGAAAAGAGTTTAGAAACTAAGATAATATAAGGAACACACACATTATAAAGAAATCACATTAGGATTCCCTTTTTAAGCTGTTCCTTAAAACACTAGTGCTTAGGAAATCTATTGGAGGCAGAAGCTTTCAAGGGTAGCCTAGGGTTAGGGTTAGGCTTAGGGTTAGGCTTAGGGTACAGCTTAGGGTACGGGTTCGGGGAGGGGTTCGTGTACGGCGGAGGGTATGGGTTAGGGTTAGGGTTTGGGTTAGTGTTAGGGTTAGGGCTCCGTTTAGGATACGGGTTAGGAATAGGGTACGTGTTAGGGTTAGGGTAGGGGTCAGGGTTAGGGTACGCGTTAGGGTTAGGGTAGTTATTAAACCTATCCCACTCTCTAGATACCCCTTAGCACGTAAAGCAATATTATTTGGGGGTCCAGCCATGGAGAAGAGTTTAGACACTAGGATAAGATAAGGAACACACCTATTATAAAGAAATCACATCAGGATTCTCTTTTTAAGCTCTTCCTTAAAACACTAGTGCTTAGGAAATCTATTGGAGGCAGAAGCAGTCAAGGGTAGCCTACGGTTAGGGTTAGGCTTAGGGTTAGGCTTAGGGTACGGCTTAGGGTACGGGTTCGGGGAGGGCTTCGGGTACGGCGTAGGGTATGGCTTAGGGTTAGGGTTAGGGTTAGTGTTAGGTTTAGGGCTCGGTTTAGGGTATGGGTTAGGATTAGGGTACGTGTTAGGGTTAGGGTAGTGGTTAGGGTTAGTGTATGTGTTAGGGTTAGGGTAGTGATTAAACCTATCCCACACTCTAGATACCCCTTAGCACGTAAAGGAATATTATTTGGGGGTCCAGCTATGGAGAAAAGTTTAGACACTAGGATAAGATACGGAACATACCCATTATAAAGAAATCACATTAGGATTCTCTTTTTAAGCTGTTCCTTAAAACACTAGTGCTTAGGAAATCTATTGGAGACAGAAGCTTTCAAGGGTAGCCTAGGGTTAGGGTTAGGCTTAGGGTTAGGCTTAGTGTACGGCTTAGGGTACGGTTTCGGGGAGGGGTTCGTGTACGGCGTAGGGCATGGCTTAGGATTAGGGTTACGGTTAGTGTTAGGGTTAGGGCTCCGTTTAGGATACGGGTTAGGATTACGGTACGTGTTAGGGTTAGGGTAGGAGTTAGGGTTAGGGTACGCGTTAGGGTTAGGGTAGTTATTAAACCTATCCCACTCTCTAGATACCCCTTAGCACGTAAAGGAATATTATTTGGGGGTCCAGCCATGGAGAAGAGTTTAGACACTAGGATAAGATAAGGAACACACCTATTATAAAGAAATCACATAAGGATTCTCTTTTTAAGCTCTTCCTTAAAACACTAGTGCTTAGCAAATCTATTGGAGGCAGAAGCAGTCAAGGGTAGCCTAGGGTTAGGGTTAGGCTTAGGGTTAGGTTTAGGATACGGCTTAGGGTACGGGTTCGGGGAGGGATTCGGATATGGCGTAGGGTATGAGTTAGGGTTAGGGTTAGGGATAGGGTACGGCCTAGGTTACGGCTTCTGGGAGGGGTTCGGGTACGGCGTACGGTATGGGTTAGGGTTAGGGTTAGGTTTAGTGTTAGGGTTAGGGCTCGGTTTAGGCTATGGGTTAGGATTAGGGTACGTGTTAGGGTTAGGGTAGTGGTTAAACCTATCCCACTCTCTAGATACCCCTTAGCACGTAAAGGAATATTATTTGGGGGTCCAGCCATGGAGAAAAGTTTAGACACTAGGATAAGATAAGGAACATACCCATTATAAAGAAATCACATTAGGATTCTCTTTTTAAGCTGTTCCTTAAAACACTAGTGCTTAGGAAATCTATTGGAGGCAGAAGCAGTGAAGGGTAGCCTAGGGTTAGGGTTAGGCTTAGGGTTAGGCTTACGGTACGGCTTAGGGTACGGGTTCGGGGATGGCTTCGGGTACAGTGTAGGGTATGGGTTAGGGTTAGGGTTAGGGTTAGTGTTAGGGTTAGGGCTCGGTTTAGGGTCTGGGTTAGGATTAGGGTACGTGTTAAGGTTAGGGTAGTGGTTAGGGTTAGTGTACGTGTTAGGGTTAGGGTAGTGATTAAACCTATCCCACTCTCTAGGTACCCCTTAGCACGTAAAGGAATATTATTTGGGGGTCCAGCCATGGAGAAAAGTTTCGACACTAGGATAAGATAAGGAACATACCCAATATAAAGAAATCACATTAGGATTCTCTTTTTAAGCTATTCCTTAAAACACTAGTGCTTAGGAAATCTATTGGAGGCCGAAGCTGTCAAGGGTAGCCTAAGGTTAGGGTTAGGCTTAGGGTTAGGTTTAGGATACGGCTTAGGGTACGGGTTCGGGGAGGGATTCGGATATGGCGTAGGGTATGAGTTAGGGTTAGGGTTAGGGAGAGGGTACGGCCTAGGTTACGGCTTCTGGGAGGGGTTCGGGTACGGCGTAGGGTATGGGTTAGTGTTAGGGTTAGGGTTAGTGTTAGGGTTAGGGCTCGGTTTAGGCTATGGGTTGGGATTAGGGTACGTGTTAGGGTTAGGGTAGTGGTTAGGGTTAGTGTACCTATTAGGGTTAGGGTAGTGATTAAACCTATCCCACTCTCTAGATACCCCTTAGCACGTAAAGGAATATTATTTGGGGGTCCAGCCATGGAGAAAAGTTTAGACACTAGCATAAGATAAGGAACATACCCATTATAAAGAAATCACATTAGGATTCTCTTTTTAAGCTGTTCCTTAAAACACTAGTGCTTAGGAAATCTATTGGAGGCAGAAGCTGTCAAGGGTAGCCTAGGGTTAGGGTTAGGCTTAGGGTTAGGCTTAGGGTACGGCTTAGGGTACGGGTTCGGGGAGGGGTTCGTGTACGGCGGAGGGTATGGGTTAGGGTTAGGGTTTGGGTTAGTGTTAGGGTTAGGGCTCCGTTTAGGATACGGATTAGTATTAGGGTACGTGTTAGGGTTAGGGTAGGGGTTAGGGTTAGGGTAAGCGTTAGGGTTAGGGTAGTTATTAAACCTATCCCACTCTCTAGATACCCCTTAGCAGGTAAAGGAATATTATTTGGGGGTCCAGCCATGGAGAAGAGTTTAGACACTAGGATAAGATAAGGAACACACCTATTATAAAGAAATCACATTAGGATTCTCTTTTTAAGCTCTTCCTTAAAACACTAGTGGTTAGGAAATCTATTGGAGGCAGAAGCAGTCAAGGGTAGCCTAGGGTTAGGGTTAGGCTTAGGGTTAGGCTTAGGGTACGGCTTAGGGTACAGGTTCGGGTAGGGCTTCGGGTACGGCGTAGGGTATGGGTTAGGTTTAGGGTTAGGGTTAGTGTTCGGGTTAGGGCTCTGTTTAGTGTACGGGATAGGATTAGGGTACGTCTTAGGGTTAGGGTAGGGGTTAGGGATAGGGTACGCTTTAGGGTTAGGGTAGTTATTAATCCTATCCCACTCTCTAGATACCCCTTAGCACGTAAAGGAATATTATTTGGGGGTCCAGCCACGGAGAAGAGTTTAGACACTAAGATAATATAAGGAACACACACATTATAAAGAAATCACATTAGGATTCCCTTTTTAAGCTGTTCCTTAAAACACTAGTGCTTAGGAAATGTATTGGAGGCAGAAGCAGTCAAGGGTAGCCTAGGGTTAGGGTTAGGCTTAGGGTTAGGCTTAGGGTACGGCGTAGGGTATGGTTTCGGGGAGGGGTTCGTGTACGGCGGAGGGTATGGGTTAGGGTTAGGGTTTGGGTTAGTGTTAGGGTTGGGGCTCCGTTTAGGATACGGGTTAGGATTAGGGTACGTGTTAGGGTTAGGGTAGGGGTTAGGGTTAGGGTACGCGTTAGGGTTAGTGTAGTTATTAAACCTATCCCACTCTCTATATACCCCTTAGCACGTAAAGGAATATTATTTGGGAGTCCAGCGATGGAGGAGAGTTTAGACACTAGGATAAGATAAGGAACACACCCATTATAAAGCAATCACATTAGGATTCTCTTTTTAAGCTGTTCCTTAAAACACTAGTGCTTAGGAAATCTATTGGAGGCAGAAGCTGTCAAGGGTAGCCTAGGGTTAGGGTTAGGCTTAGGGTTAGGCTTAGGGTACGGCTTAGGGTACGGTTTCGGGGAGGGCTTCGGGTACGGCGTAGGGTATGGGTTAGGTATAGGGTTAGGGTTAGTGTTAGGGTTAGGGCTCGGTTTAGTGTACGGGATAGGATTAGGATACGTCTTAGGGTTAGGGTAGGGGTTAGGGTTAGGGTACGCGTTAGGGTTAGGGTAGTTATTAAACATATCCCACTCTCTAGATACCCCTTAGCACGTAAAGGAATATTATTTGGGGGTCCAGCCATGGAGAAGAGTTTAGACACTAGGATAAGATAAGGAACACATCTATTATAAAGAAATCACATTAGGATTCTCTTTTTAAGCTCTTCCTTAAAACACTAGTGCTTAGGAAATCTATTGGAGGCAGAAGCAGTCAAGGGTAGCCTAGGGTTAGGGTTAGGCTTAGGGTTAGGCTTAGGGTACGGCTTAGGGTACAGGTTCGGGGAGGGCTTCGGGTACGGCGTAGGGTATGGGTTAGGTTTAGGGTTAGGGTTAGTGTTAGGGTTAGGGCTCTGTTTAGTGTACGGGATAGGATTAGGGTACGTCTTAGGGTTAGGGTAGGGGTTAGGGATAGGGTACGCTTTAGGGTTAGGGTAGTTATTAAAACTATCCCAGTCTCTAGATACCCCTTAGCACGTAAAGGAATATTATTTGGGGGTCCAGCCATGGAGAAGAGTTAAGATACTAGGATAAGATAAGGAACACATCCATTATAAAGAAATCACATTAGGATTCTCTTTTTAAGCTGTTCCTTAAAACACTAGTGCTTAGGAAATCTATTGGAGGCAGAAGCAGTCAAGGGTAGCCTAGGGTTAGGTTTAGGCTTAGGGTTAGGCTTAGGGTACGGTTTAGGGTACGGGTTCGGGGACGGCTTCGGGTACGGCGTAGGGTATGGCTTAGGGTTAGGGTTAGGGTTAGTGTTAGGGTTAGGGCTCGGTTTAGGGTACGGGTTAGGATTAGGGTACGTGTTAGGGTTAGGGTAGGGGTTAGGGTTAGGGTACGTGTTAGGGTTAGGGTAGTTATTAATCCTATCCCACTCTCTAGATACCCCTTAGCACGTAAAGGAATATTATTTGGGGGTCCAGCACGGAGAAGAGTTTAGACACTAAGATAATATAAGGAACACACACATTATAAAGAAATCACATTAGGATTCCCTTTTTAAGCTGTTCCTTAAAACACTAGTGCTTAGGAAATCTATTGGAGGCAGAAGCAGTCAAGTGTAGCCTAGGGTTAGGGTTAGGCTTAGGGTTAGGCTTAGGGTACGGCGTAGGGTATGGTTTCGGGGAGGGGTTCGTGTATGGTGGAGGGTATGGGTTAGGGTTAGGGTTTGGGTTAGTTTTAGGGTTAGGGCTCCGTTTAGGATAGGGTTAGGATTAGGGTACGTGTTAGGGTTAGGGTAGGGGTTAGGGTTAGGGTACGCGTTAGGGTTAGGGTAGTTATTAAACCTATCCCACTCTCTAGATACCCCTTAGCACGTAAAGGAATATTATTTGGTGGTCCAGCCATGGAGAAGAGTTTAGAGAGTAGGATAAGATAAGGAACACACCTATTATAAAGAAATCACATTAGGATTCTCTTTTTAAGCTCTTCCTTAAAACACTAGTGCTTAGTAAATCTATTGGAGGCAGAAGCAGTCAAGGGTAGCCTAGGGTTAGGGTTAGGCTTAGGGTTAGGCTTAGGGTACGGCTTAGGGTACGGGTTCGGGGACGGCTTCGGGTACGGCGTAGGGTATGGGTTAGGGTTAGGGTTAGGGTTAGTGTTAGGGTTAGGGCTCGGTTTAGGGTATTGGTTAGGATTAGGGTACGTGTTAGTGTTAGGGTAGGGGTTAGGGTTAGGGTACGCGTTAGGGTTAGTGTAGTTATTAAACCTATCCCACTCTCTAGATACCCCTTAGCACATAAAGGAATGTTATTTGAGAGTCCAGCCATAGAGAAGAGTTTAGACACTAGGATAAAATAAGGAACACACCCATTATAAAGCAATCACATTAGGATTCTCTTTTTAAGCTGTTCCTTAAAACACTAGTGCTTAGGAAATCTATTGGAGGCAGAAGCAGTCAAGGGTAGCCTAGGGTTAGGGTTAGGCTTAGGGTTAGGCTTAGGGTACGGCTTAGGGTACGGGTTCGGGGAGGGCCTCGGGTACGGCGTAGGGTATGGCTTAGGGTTAGGGTTAGGGTTAGTGTTAGAGTTAGGGCTCGGTTTAGGGTACGGGTTAGGATTAGGGTACGTGTTAGGGTTAGGGTAGGGGTTAGGGTTAGGGTACGTGTTAGGGTTAGGGTAGTTATTAATCCTATCCCACTCTCTAGATACCCCTTAGCACGTAAAGGAATATTATTTGGGGGTCCAACCATGGAGAAGAGTTTAGCCACTAGCATAAGATATGGAACACACCTATTATAAAGAAATCACATTAGGATTCTCTTTTTAAGCTCTTCCTTAAAACACTAGTGCTTAGCAAATCTATTGGAGGCAGAAGCAGTCAAGGGTAGCCTAGGGTTAGGGTTAGGCTTAGGGTTAGGCTTAGGGTAGGGCTTAGGGTACGGGTTCGGGGATGGCTTCGGGTACGGCGTAGGGTATGGGTTAGGGTTAGGGTTAGTGTTAGGGTTAGGGCTCGGTTTAGGGTACGGTTTAGGATTAGGGTACGTGTTAGGGTTAGGTTAGGGGTTAGGGTTAGGGTACGCGTTAGGGTTAGGGTAGTTATTAAAACTATCCCACTCTCTAGATACCCCTTAGCACGTAAAGGAATATTATTTGGGGGTCCAGCCATGGAGAAGAGTTTAGAAACTAGGATAAGATAAGGAACACACCTATTATAAAGAAATCACATAAGGATTCTCTTTTTAAGCTCTTCCTTAAAACACTAGTGCTTAGGAAATCTATTGGAGGCAGAAGTAGTCAAGGGTAGCCTAGGGTTAGGGTTAGGCTTAGGGTTAGTGTTAGGTTACGGCTTAGGATACAGGTTCTGGGAGGGTTTCGGGTACGGCGTAGGGTATGGGTTAGGGTTAGGCTTAGGGTTAGGCTTAGGGTACGGCGTAGGGTATGGTTTCGGGGAGGGCTTCGGGTACGGCGTAGGGTATGGGTTAGGGTTAGGGTTAGGGTTAGTGTTAGGGTTAGGGCTCTGTTTAGGGTACGGGATAGGATTAGGGTACGTGTTAGGGTTAGGGTAGGGGTTAGGGTTAGGGTACGTGTTAGGGTTAGGTTAGTTATTAATCCTATCCCACTCTCTAGATACCCCTTAGCACGTAAAGGAATATTATTTGGGGGTCCAGCCACGGAGAAGAGTTTAGACACTAAGATAATATAAGGAACACACACATTATAAAGAAATCACATTAGGATTCCCTTTTTAAGCTGTTCCTTAAAACACTAGTGCTTAGGAAATCTATTGGAGGCAGAAGCAGTCAAGGGTAGCCTAGGGTTAGGGTTAGGCTTAGGTTTAGGCTTAGGGTACGGCGTAGGGTATGGTTTCGGGGAGGGGTTCGTGTACGGCGGAGGGTATGGATTAGGGTTAGGGTTTGGGTTAGTGTTAGGGTTAGGGCTCCGTTTAGGATACGGGTTAGGTTTAGGGTACGTGTTAGGGTTAGGGTAAGGGTTATGGTTAGGGTACACGTTAGGGTTAGGGTAGTTATTAAACCTATCCCACTCTCTAGATACCCCTTAGCACGTAAAGGAATATTATTTGGTGGTCCAGCCATGGAGAAGAGTTTAGACACTAGGATAAGATAAGGAACACACCTATTATAAAGAAATCACATTAGGATTCTCTTTTTAAGCTCTTCCTTAAAACACTAGTGCTTAGTAAATCTATTGGAGGCAGAAGCAGTCAAGGGTAGCCTAGGGTTAGGGTTAGGCTTAGGGTTGGGCTTAGGGTAGGGCTTAGGGTACGGGTTCGGGCACGGCTTCGGGTATGGCGTAGGGTATGGGTTAGGGTTAGGGTTAGGGTTAGTGTTAGGGTTAGGGCTCGGTTTAGGGTATTTGTTAGGATTAGGGTACGTGTTAGTGTTAGGGTAGGGGTTAGGGTTAGTGTACGTGTTAGGGTTAGGGTAGTTATTAAACCTATCCCAGTCTCTAGATACCCCATAGCACGTAAAGCAATATTATTTGGGGGTCCAGCCATGGAGAAGAGTTTAGACACTAGGAAAAGATAAGGAACACACCCATTATAAAGAAATCACATTAGGATTCTCTTTTTAAGGTGTTCCTTAAAACACTAGTGCATAGGAAATCTATTGGAGGCAGAAGCAGTCAAGGGTATCCTAGGGTTAGGGTTAGGCTTAGGGTTAGGCTTAGGGTACGGCTTAGGGTACGGGTTCGGGGAGGGCTTCGGGTACGGCGTAGGGTATGGGTTAGGGTTAGAGTTAGGGTTAGTGTTAGGGTTAGGGCTCGGTTTAGGGTACAGTTTAGGATTAGGGTACGTGTTAGGGTTAGGGTAGGGGTTTGCTTTAGGGTACGCGTTAGGGTTAGGGTAGTTATTAAACCTATCCCACTCTCTAGATACCCCTTAGCACGTAAAGCAATATTATTTGGGGGTCCATCCATGGAGAAGAGTTTAGACACTAAGATAATATAATGAACACACACATTATAAAGAAATCACATTAGGATTCTATTTTAAGCTGTTCCTTAAAACACTAGTGCTTAGGAAATCTATTGGAGGCAGAAGCAGTCAAGGGTAGCCTAGGGTTAGTGTTAGGCTTGGGGTTAGGCTTAGGGTACGGCTTAGGGTACGGGTTCGGGGAGGGGTTCGGGTACGGCGGAGGGTATGGGTTAGGGTTAGGGTTTGGGTTAGTGTTAGGGTTAGGGCTCCGTTTAGGATACGGGTTAGGATTAGGGTACGTGTTAGGGTTAGGTTAGGGGTTAGGGTTAGGGTACGCGTTAGGGTTAGGGTACTTATTAAACCTATCCCACTCTAGATACCCCTTAGCACGTAAAGGAATATTATTTGGGGGTCCAGCCATGGAGAAGAGTTTAGACACTAGGATAAGATAAGGAACACACCCATTATAAAGAAATCACATTAGGATTCTCTTTTTAAGCTGTTCCTTAAAACACTAGTGCTTAGGAAATCGATTGGAGGCAGAAGCAGTCAAGGGTAGCCTAGGGTTAGGGTTAGTCTTAGGGTACGGCTTAGGGTACGGATTCGGGGAGGGCTTCGGGTACGGCGTAGGGTATGGTTTAGGGTTAGGGTTAGGGTTAGTGTTAGGGTTAGGGCTCGGTTTAGGGTATTGTTTAGGATTAGGGTACGTGCTAGGATTAGGGTAGGGGTTAGGGTTAGGGTACGCGTTAGTGTTAGGGTAGTTATTAAACCTATCCCACTCTCTAGATACCCCTTAGCAGGTAAAGGAATATTATTTGGGGGTCCAGCCGTGGAGAAGAGTTTAGACACTAGGATAAGATAAGGAACACACCCATTATAAAGAAATCACATTAGGATTCTCTGTTTAAGCTGTTCCTTAGAACACTAGTGCTTAGGAAATCTATTGGAGGCAGAAGCAGTCAAGGGTAGTCTAGGGTTAGGGTTAGGCTTAGGGTACGGCTTAGGGTACGGTTCGGGGAGGGCTTCAGGTACGGTGTAGGGTATGGGATAGGGTTAGGTTTAGGGTTAGTGTTAGGGTTAGGGCTCGGTTTAGGGTATTGGTTAGGATTATGGTACGTGTTAGGGATAGGGTAGTGGTTAGGGTTAGGGTACGCATTAGTGTTAGGGTAGTTATTAAACCTATCCCACTCTCTAGATACCCCTTAGCACGTAAAGGAATATTATTTGGAGGTCCAGCCATGGAGAAGAGTTTAGACACTAGGATAAGATAAGGAACACACCCATTATAAAGAAATCACATTAGGATTCTCTTTTTAAGCTGTTCCTTTAAACACTACTGCTTAAGAAATCTATTGGAGGCAGAAGCAGTCCAGGGTAGCCTAGGGTTAGGGTTAGGTTTAGGGTTAGGCTTAGGGTATGGCTTAGGGTACGGCTTAGGGTACGGGTTCGGGGAGGGCTTCGGGTACGGCGTAGGGTATGGGTTAGGGTTAGGGTTAGTGTTAGGGTTAGGGCTCGGTTTAGGGTACGGGTTAGGATTAGGGTACGTGTTAGGGTTATGGTAGAGGTTAGGTTTAGGGTACACGTTGGGGTGAGTGTAGTTATTAAACCTATCCTACTCTCTATATACCCCTTAGCACGTAAAGGTATATTATTTGGAGGTCCAGCCATGGAGAAGCGTTTAGACACTAGGATAAGATAAGGAACACACCCATTATAAAGAAATCACATTAGGATTCTCTTTTTAAGCTGTTCCTTAAAACACTAGTGCTTAGGAAATCTATTGGAGGCAGAAGCAGTCAAGGGTAGCCTAGGGTTAGGGTTAGGCTTAGGGTACGGCTTAGGGTACGGGTTCGGGGAGGGCTTCGGGTACGTCGTAGGGTATGTGTTAGGGTTAGGGTTAGGGTTAGTGTGAGGGTTAGGGCTCGGTTTAGGGTACGGGTTAGGATTAGGGTACATGGTAGGGTTAGGGTTAGGGTACGCGTTAGGGTTAGGGTAGTTATTAAACCTATCCCACTCTCTAGATACCCCTTAGCACGTAAAGGAATATTATTTGGAGGTCCAGCCATGGAGAAGAGTTTAGACACTAGGATAAGATAAGGAACACACCCATTATAAAGAAATCACATTAGGATTCTCTTTTTAAGCTGTTCCTTTAAACACTACTGCTTAGGAAATCTATTGGAGGCAGAAGCAGTCCAGGGTAGCCTAGGGTTAGGGTTAGGTTTAGGGTTAGGCTTAGGTTACGGCTTAGGGTACGGCTTAGGGTACGGGTTCGGGTAGGGCTTCGGGTACGTCGTAGGGTATGTGTTAGGGTTAGGGTTAGGGTTAGTGTTAGGGTTAGGGCTCGGTTTAGGGTATTGGTTAGGATTAGGGTACGTGTTAGGGTTAGGGTAGGGGTTAGGGTTAGGGTACGCGTTAGGGTTAGGGTAGTTATTAAACCTATCCCACTCTCTAGATACCCCTTAGCACGTAAAGGAATATTATTTGGAGGTCCAGCCATGGAGAAGAGTTTAGACACTAGGATAAGATAAGGAACACACCCATTATAAAGAAATCACATTAGGATTCTCTTTTTAAGCTGTTCCTTAAAACACAAGTGCTTAGGAAATCTATTGGAGGCAGAAGCAGTCAACGGTAGCCTAGGGTTAGGGTTCGGCTTAGGGTACGGCTTAGGGTACGGCTTAGGGTACGGGTTCGGGGAGGGCTTCGGGTACGGCGTAGGGTATGGTTTAGGGTTAGGGTTAGTGTTAGGGTTAGGGCTCGGTTTAGGGTACGGGTTAGGATTAGGGTACATGGTAGGGTTAGGGTTAGGGTACGCGTTAGGGTTAGGGTAGTTATTAAACCTATCCCACTCTCTAGATACACCTTAGCACGTAAAGGAATATTATTTGGTGGTCCAGCCATGGAGAAGAGTTTAGACACTAGGATAAGATAAGGAACACACCCATTATAAAGAAATCACATTAGGATTCTCTTTTTAAGCTGTTCCTTAAAACACTAGTGCTTAGGAAATCTATTGGAGGCAGAAGCAGTCAAGGGTAGCCTAGGGTTAGGGTTAGGCTTAGGGTACGGCTTAGGGTACGGGTTCGGGGAGGGCTTCGGGTACGGCGTAGGGTATGGGTTAGGTTTAGGTTTAGGGTTAGTGTTAGGGTTAAGGCTCGGTTTAGGGTACGGGTTAGGATTAGGGTACGTGTTATGGTTATGGTAGAGGTTAGGGTTAGGGTACGCGTTGGGCTTAGTGTAGTTATTAAACCTATCCCACTCTCTAGATACACCTTAGCACGTAAAGAAATATTATTTGGAGGTCCAGCCATGGAGGAGCGTTTAGACACTAGGATAAAATAAGGAACACACCCATTATAAAGAAATCACATTAGGATTCTCTTTTTAAGCTGTTCCTTAAAACACTAGTGCTTAGGAAATCTATTGGAGGCAGAGGCAGTCAAGGGTAGCCTAGGGTTAGGGATAGGCTTAGGGTACGGCTTAGGGTACGGGTTCGGGTAGGGCTTCGGGTACGTCGTAGGGTATGTGTTAGGGTTAGGGTTAGGGTTAGTGTTAGGGTTAGGGCTCGGTTTAGGGAACGGGTTAGGATTACGGTACGTGTTAGGGTTAGGGTAGGGGTTAGGGTTAGGGTACGCGTTAGGGTTAGGGTAGTTATTAAACCTATCCCACTCTCTAGATACCCCTTAGCACGTAAAGGAATATTATTTGGAGATCCAGCCATGGAGAAGAGTTTAGACACTAGGATAAGATAAGGAACCCACCCATTATAAAGAAATCACATTAGGATTCTCTTTTTAAGCTGTTCCTTAAAACACTAGTGCTTAGGAAATCTATTGGAGGCAGAAGCAGTCAAGGGTAGCCTAGGGATAGGGTTAGGCTTAGGGTACGGCTTATGGTACGGCTTATGGTACGGGTTCGGGGAGGGCTTCGTGTACGGCGTAGGGTATGGGTTAGGGTTAGGGTTAGGGTTACTGTTAGGGTTAGGGTTCGGTTTAGGGTATTGGTTAGGATTAGGGTACGTGTTAGGGTTAGGGTAGGGGTTAGGGTTAGGGTACGCGTTAGTGTTAGGGTAGTTATTAAACCTATCCCACTCTCTAGATACCCCTTAGCACGTAAAGGAATGTTATTTGGAGGTCCAGCCATGGGGAAGAGTTTAGGCACTAGGATAAAATAAGGAACACACCCATTATAAAGAAATCACATTAGGATTCTCTTTTTAAGCTGTTCCTTAAAACACTAGTGCTTAGGAAATCTATTGGAGGCAGAAGCAGTCAAGGGTAGCCTAGGGTTAGGGTTAGGCTTGGGGTTAGGCTTAGGGTACGGCTTAGGGTACGGGTTTGGGGAGGGGTTCGGGTACGGCGTAGGGTATGGGTTAGGGTTAGGGTTAGGGTTAGTGTTAGGGTTAGGGCTCCGTTTAGGTTATGGGTTAGGATTAGGTTACGTGTTAGGGTTAGTGTAGGGGTTGGGTTAGGGTACGCATTAGGGTTAGGGTAGTTATTAAACCTATCCCACTCTCTAGATACCCCTTAGCACGTAAAGGAATATTATTTGGGGGTCCAGCCATGGAGAAGAGTTTAGACACTAGCATAAGATAAGGAACACACCCATTATAAAGAAATCACATTAGGATTCTCTTTTTAAGCTGTTCCTTAAAACACTAGTGCTTAGGAAATCTATTGGAGGCAGAAGCAGTCAAGGGTAGGCTAGGGTTAGGGTTAGGCTTAGGGTACGGCTTAGGGTATGGCTTAGGGTACGGGTTCGGGGAGGGCTTTGGGTACGGCGTAGTGTATGGGTTAGGGTTAGGTTTAGGGTTAGCGTTAGGGTTAGGGCTCGGTTTAGGGTATTGGTTAGGTTTAGGGTACCTGTTAGGGTTAGGGTACGCTTTAGTGTTAGGGTAGTTATTAAACCTATCCCACTCTCTAGATACACCTTAGCACGTAAAGGAATATTATTTGGTGGTCCAGCCATGGAGAAGAGTTTAGACACTAGGATAAGATAAGGAACACACCCATTATAAAGAAATCACATTAGGATTCTCTTTTTAAGCTGTTCCTTAAAACACTAGTGCTTAGGAAATCTATTGGAGGCAGAAGCAGTCAAGGGTAGCCTAGGGTTAGGGTTAGGCTTAGGGTACAGCTTAGGGTACGGGTTCGGGGAGGGCTTCGGGTACGGCGTAGGGTATGGGTTAGGGTTAGGGTTAGGGTTAGTGTTAGGGTTAGGGCTCGGTTTAGGGTACGGGTTAGGATTAGGGTACGAGTTAGGGTTATGGTAGAGGTTAGGGTTAGGGTACGCGTTGGGGTTAGTGTAGTTATTAAACCTATCCCACTCTCTAGATACACCTTAGCACGTAAAGAAATATTATTTGGAGGTCCAGCCATGGAGGAGCGTTTAGACACTAGGATAAGATAAGGAACACACCCATTATAAAGAAATCACATTAGGATTCTCTTTTTAAGCTGTTCCTTAAAACACTAGTGCTTAGGAAATCTATTGGAGGCAGAGGCAGTCAAGGGTAGCCTAGGGTTAGGGTTAGGCTTAGGGTACGGCTTAGGGTCCGGGTTCGGGGAGGGCTTCGGGTACGTCGTAGGGTATGTGTTAGGGTTAGGGTTAGGGTTAGTGTTAGGGTTAGGGCTCGGTTTAGGGTACGGGTTAGGATTAGGGTACGTGTTAGGGTTAGGGTAGGGGTTAGGGTTAGGGTACGCGTTAGGGTTAGGGTAGTTATTAAACCTATCCCACTCTCTAGATACCCCTTAGCACGTAAAGGAATATTATTTGGAGATCCAGCCATGGAGAAGAGTTTAGACACTAGGATAAGATAAGGAACCCACCCATTATAAAGAAATCACATTAGGATTCTCTTTTTAAGCTGTTCCTTAAAACACTAGTGCTTAGGAAATCTATTGGAGGCAGAAGCAGTCAAGGGAAGCCTAGGGATAGGGTTAGGCTTAGGGTACGGCTTTTGGTACGGCTTAGGGTACGGGTTCGGGGAGGGCTTCGTGTACGGCGTAGGGTATGGGTTAGGGTTAGGGTTAGGGTTAGTGTTAGGGTTAGGGTTCGGTTTAGGGTATTGGTTAGGATTAGGGTACGTGTTAGGGTTAGGGTAGGGGTTAGGGTTAGGGTACGCGTTAGTGTTAGGGTAGTTATTAAACCTATCCCACTCTCTAGATACCCCTTAGCACGTAAAGGAATATTATTTGGAGGTCCAGCCATGGGGAAGAGTTTAGACACTAGGATAATATAAGGAACACACCCATTATAAAGAAATCACATTAGGATTCTCTTTTTAAGCTGTTCCTTAAAACACTAGTGCTTAGGAAATCCATTGGAGGCAGAAGCAGTCAAGGGTAGCCTAGGGTTAGGGTTAGGCTTAGGGTACGGCTTAGGGTACGGCTTAGGGTACGGGTTCGGGTAGGGCTTCGGGTACAGCGTAGGATATGGCTTAGGGTTAGGGTTAGGGTTAGTGTTAGGGTTAGGGCTCGGTTTAGAGTATTGGTTAGGATTAGGGTACGTTTTAGGGTTAGGGTAGGGGTTAGGGTTAGGGTACGCGTTAGTGTTAGGGTAGTTATTAAGCCTATCCCACTCTCTAGATACCCCTTAGCACGTAAAGGAATATTATTTGGAGGTCCAGCCATGGAGAAGAGTTTAGACACTAGGATAAAATAAGGAACACACCCATTATAAAGAAATCACATTAGGATTCTCTTTTTAAGCTGTTCCTTAAAACACTAGTGCTTAGGAAATCTATTGGAGGCAGAAGCAGTCAAGGGTAGCCTAGGGTTAGGGTTAGGCTTGGGGCTAGGCTTAGGGTACGGCTTAGTGTACGGCTTAGGGTACGGGTTCGGGGAGGGCTTCGGGTACGTCGTAGGGTATGGGTTAGGGTTAGGGTTAGGGTTAGTGTTAGGGTTAGGGCTCGGTTTAGGGTACGGGTTAGGATTAGGGTACGTGTTAGGGTTAGGGTAGGGGTTAGGTTTAGGGTACGCGTTGGGGTGAGTGTAGTTATTAAACCTATCCCACTCTCTATATACCCCTTAGCACGTAAAGGTATATTATTTGGAGGTCCAGCCATGGAGAAGCGTTTAGACACTAGGATAAGATAAGGAACACACCCATTATAAAGAAATCACATTAGGATTCTCTTTTTAAGCTTTTCCTTAAAACACTAGTGCTTAGGAAATCTATTGGAGGCAGAAGCAGTCAAGGGTAGCCTAGGGTTAGGGTTAGGCTTAGGGTACGGCTTAGGGTACGGGTTCGGGGAGGGCTTCGGGTACGTCGTAGGGTATGTGTTAGGGTTAGGGTTAGGGTTAGTGTTAGGGTTAGGGCTCGGTTTAGGGTATGGGTTAGGATTAGGGTACGTGTTAGGGTTAGGGTAGGGGTTAGGGTTAGGGTACGCGTTAGGGTTAGGGTAGTTATTAAAACTATCCCACTCTCTAGATACCCCTTAGCACGTAAAGGAATATTATTTGGAGATCCAGCCATGGAGAAGAGTTTAGACACTAGGATAAGATAAGGAACACCCCCATTATAAAGAAATCACATTAGGATTCTCTTTTTAAGCTGTTCCTTAAAACACTAGTGCTTAGGAAATCTATTGGAGGCAGAAGCAGTCAAGGGTAGCCTAGGGTTAGGGTTAGTCTTAGGGAACGGCTTAGGGTACGGGTTCGGGGAGGGCTTCGGGTACGGCGTAGGGTATGGGTTAGGGTTAGGGTTAGGGTTAGTGTTAGGGTTAGGGCTCGGTTTAGGGTATTGTTTAGGATTAGGGTACGTGCTAGGATTAGGGTAGGGGTTAGGGTTAGGGTACGCATTTGTGTTAGGGTAGTTATTAAACCTATCCCACTCTCTAGATACCCCTTAGCAGGTAAAGGAATATTATTTGGGGGTCCAGCCGTGGAGAAGAGTTTAGACACTAGGATAAGATAAGGAACACACCCATTATAAAGAAATCACATTAGGATTCTCTGTTTAAGCTGTTCCTTAAAACACTAGTGCTTAGGAAATCTATTGGAGGCAGAAGCAGTCAAGGGTAGCCTAGGGTTAGGGTTAGGCTTAGGGTACGGCTTAGGGTACGGGTTCGGGGAGGGCTTCAGGTACGGTGTAGGGTATGGGATAGGGTTAGGGTTCGGGTTAGTGTTAGGGTTAGGGCTCGGTTTAGGGTATTGGTTAGGATTATGGTACGTGTTAGGGATAGGGTAGTGGTTAGGGTTAGGGTACGCATTAGTGTTAGGGTAGTTATTAAACCTATCCCACTCTCTAGATACCCCTTAGCACGTAAAGGAATATTATTTGGAGGTCCAGCCATGGAGAAGAGTTTATACACTAGGATAAGATAAGGAACACACCCATTATAAAGAAATCACATTAGGATTCACTTTTTAAGCTGTTCCTTTAAACACTACTGCTTAGGATATCTATTGGAGGCAGAAGCAGTCCAGGGTAGCCTAGGTTTAGGGTTAGGTTTAGGGTTAGGCTTAGGGTAAGGCTTAGGGTACGGGTTCGGGGAGGGCTTCGGGTATGGCGTAGGGTATGGGTTAGGGTTAGGGTTAGGGTGAGTGTTAGGGTTAGGGCTCGGTTTAGGGTACGGGTTAGGATTAGGGTACGTGTTAGGGTTATGGTAGAGGTTAGGGTTAGGGTACGCGTTTGGGTTAGTGTAGTTATTAAACCTATCCCACTCTCTAGATACACCTTAGCACGTAAAGAAATATTATTTGGAGGTCCAGCCATGGAGGAGCGTTTAGACACTAGGATAAGATAAGGAACACACCCATTATAAAAAAATCACATTAGGATTCTCTTTTTAAGCTGTTCCTTAAAACACTAGTGCTTAGGAAATCTATTGGAGGCAGAGGCAGTCAAGGGTAGCCTAGGGTTACGGTTAGGCTTAGGGTACGGCTTAGGGTACGGGGTCGGGGAGGGCTTCGGGTACGTCGTAGGGTATGTGTTAGGGTTAGGGTTAGGGTTAGTGTTAGGGTTAGGGCTCGGTTTAGGGAACGGGTTAGGATTACGGTACGTGTTAGGGTTAGGGTAGGGGTTAGGGTTAGGGTACGCGTTAGGGTTAGGGTAGTTATTAAACCTATCCCACTCTCTAGATACCCCTTAGCACGTAAAGGAATATTATTTGGAGGTCTAGCCATGGAGAAGAGTTTAGACACTAGGATAAGATAAGGAACCCACCCATTATAAAGAAATCACATTAGGATTCTCTTTTTAAGCTGTTCCTTAAAACACTAGTGCTTAGGAAATCTATTGGAGGCAGAAGCAGTCAAGGGTAGCCTAGGGATAGGGTTAGGCTTAGGGTACGGCTTAGTGTACGGCTTAGGGTACGGGTTCGGGGAGGGCTTCGGGTACGTCGTAGGGTATGGGTTAGGGTTAGGGTTAGGGTTAGTGTTAGGGTTAGGGCTCGGTTTAGGGTACGGGTTAGGATTAGGGTACGTGTTAGGGTTAGGGTAGGGGTTAGGTTTAGGGTACGCGTTGGGGTGAGTGTAGTTATTAAACCTATCCCACTCTCTATATACCCCTTAGCACGTAAAGGTATATTATTTGGAGGTCCAGCCATGGAGAAGCGTTTAGACACTAGGATAAGATAAGGAACACACCCATTATAAAGAAATCACATTAGGATTCTCTTTTTAAGCTTTTCCTTAAAACACTAGTGCTTAGGAAATCTATTGGAGGCAGAAGCAGTCAAGGGTAGCCTAGGGTTAGGGTTAGGCTTAGGGTTAGGCTTAGGGTACGGCTTAGGGTACGGGTTCGAGGAGGGGTTCGGGTACGTCGTAGGGTATGGGTTTGGGTTAGGGTTAGTGTTAGGGTTAGGGCTCGGTTTAGGGTACGGGTTAGGATTAGGGTATATGGTAGAGTTAGGGTTAGGGTACGCGTTAGGGTTAGGGTAGTTGTTAAACCTATCCCACTCTCTAGATACACCTTAGCACGTAAAGGAATATTATTTGGTGGTCCAGCCATGGAGAAGAGTTTAGACACTAGGAAAAGATAAGGAACACACCCATTATAAAGAAATCACATTAGGATTCTCTTTTTAAGCTGTTCCTTAAAACACTAGTGCTTAGAAAATCTATTGGAGGCAGAAGCAGTCAAGGGTAGCCTAGGGTTAGGGTTAGGCTTAGGGTACAGCTTAGGGTACGGGTTCGGGGAGGGCTTCGGGTACGGCGTAGGGTATGGGTTAGGGTTAGGGTTAGGGTTAGTGTTAGGGTTAGGGCTCGGTTTAGGGTACGGGTTAGGATTAGGGTACGAGTTAGGGTTATGGTAGAGGTTAGGGTTAGGGTACGCGTTGGGGTTAGTGTAGTTATTAAACCTATCCCACTCTCTAGATACACCTTACCACGTAAAGAAATATTATTTGGAGGTCCAGTCATGGAGGAGAGTTTAGACACTAGGATAAGATAAGGAACACACCCATTATAAAGAAATCACATTAGGATTCTCTTTTTAAGCTGTTCCTTAAAACACTAGTGCTTAGGAAATCTATTGGAGGCAGAGGCAGTCAAGGGTAGCCTAGGGTTAGGGTTAGGCTTAGGGTACGGCTTAGGGTACGGGTTCGGGGAGGGCTTCGGGTACGTCGTAGGGTATGTGTTAGGGTTAGGGTTAGGGTTAGTGTTAGGGTTAGGGCTCGGTTTAGGGTACGGGTTAGGATTAGGGTACGTGTTAGGGTTAGGGTAGGGGTTAGGGTTAGGGTACGCGTTAGGGTTAGGGTAGTTATTAAACCTATCCCACTCTCTAGATACCCCTTAGCACGTAAAGGAATATTATTTGGAGATCCAGCCATGGAGAAGAGTTTAGACACTAGGATAAGATAAGGAACCCACCCATTATAAAGAAATCACATTAGGATTCTCTTTTTAAGCTGTTCCTTAAAACACTAGTGCTTAGGAAATCTATTGGAGGCAGAAGCAGTCAAGGGAAGCCTAGGGATAGGGTTAGGCTTAGGGTACGGCTTTTGGTACGGCTTAGGGTACGGGTTCGGGGAGGGCTTCGTGTACGGCGTAGGGTATGGGTTAGGGTTAGGGTTAGGGTTAGTGTTAGGGTTAGGGTTCGGTTTAGGGTATTGGTTAGGATTAGGGTACGTGTTAGGGTTAGGGTAGGGGTTAGGGTTAGGGTACGCGTTAGTGTTAGGGTAGTTATTAAACCTATCCCACTCTCTAGATACCCCTTAGCACGTAAAGGAATATTATTTGGAGGTCCAGCCATGGGGAAGAGTTTAGACACTAGGATAAGATAAGGAACACACCCATTATAAAGAAATCACATTAGGATTCTCTTTTTAAGCTGTTCCTTAAAACACTAGTGCTTAGGAAATCCATTGGAGGCAGAAGCAGTCAAGGGTAGCCTAGGGTTAGGGTTAGGCTTAGGGTACGGCTTAGGGTACGGCTTAGGGTACGGGTTCGGGTAGGGCTTCGGGTACAGCGTAGGATATGGCTTAGGGTTAGGGTTAGGGTTAGTGTTAGGGTTAGGGCTCGGTTTAGAGTATTGGTTAGGATTAGGGTACGTTTTAGGGTTAGGGTAGGGGTTAGGGTTAGGGTACGCGTTAGTGTTAGGGTAGTTATTAAGCCTATCCCACTCTCTAGATACCCCTTAGCACGTAAAGGAATATTATTTGGAGGTCCAGCCATGGAGAAGAGTTTAGGCACTAGGATAAAATAAGGAACACACCCATTATAAAGAAATCACATTAGGATTCTCTTTTTAAGCTGTTCCTTAAAACACTAGTGCTTAGGAAATCTATTGGAGGCAGAAGCAGTCAAGGGTAGCCTAGGGTTAGGGTTAGGCTTGGGGCTAGGCTTAGGGTACGGCTTAGTGTACGGCTTAGGGTACGGGTTCGGGGAGGGCTTCGGGTACGTCGTAGGGTATGGGTTAGGGTTAGGGTTAGGGTTAGTGTTAGGGTTAGGGCTCGGTTTAGGGTACGGGTTAGGATTAGGGTACGTGTTAGGGTTAGGGTAGGGGTTAGGTTTAGGGTACGCGTTGGGGTGAGTGTAGTTATTAAACCTATCCCACTCTCTATATACCCCTTAGCACGTAAAGGTATATTATTTGGAGGTCCAGCCATGGAGAAGCGTTTAGACACTAGGATAAGATAAGGAACACACCCATTATAAAGAAATCACATTAGGATTCTCTTTTTAAGCTTTTCCTTAAAACACTAGTGCTTAGGAAATATATTGGAGGCAGAAGCAGTCAAGGGTAGCCTAGGGTTAGGGTTAGGCTTAGGGTTAGGCTTAGGGTACGGCTTAGGGTACGGGTTCGAGGAGGGGTTCGGGTACGGCGTAGGGTATGGGTTAGGGTTAGGGTTAGTGTTAGGGTTAGGGCTCGGTTTAGGGTACGGGTTAGGATTAGGGTACATGGTAGAGTTAGGGTTAGGGTACGCGTTAGGGTTAGGGTAGTTATTAAAGCCATCCCACTCTCTAGATACACCTTAGCATGTAAAGGAATATTATTTGGTGGTCCAGCCATGGAGAAGAGTTTAGACACTAGGATAAGATATGGAACACACCCATTATAAATAAATCACATTAGGATTCTCTTTTTAAGCTGTTCCTTAAAACACTAGTGCTTAGGAAATCTATTGGAGGCAGAAGCAGTCAAGGGTAGCCTAGGGTTAGGGTTAGGCTTAGGGTACGGCTTAGGGTACGGCTTAGGGTACGGGTTCGGGGAGGGCTTCGGGTACGGCATAGGGTATGGGTTGGGGTTAGGGTTAGTGTTAGGGTTAGGGCTCGGTTTAGGGTACGGGTTAGGATTAGGGTACGTGTTAGGGTTATGGTAGAGGTTAGGGTTAGGGTACGCTTTGGGGTTAGTGTAGTTATTAAACCTATCCCACTCTCTAGATACACCTTAGCACGTAAAGAAATATTATTTGGAGGTCCAGCCATGGAGGAGCGTTTAGACACTAGGATAAGATAAGGAACACACCCATTATAAAGAAATCACATTAGGATTCTCTTTTTAAGCTGTTCCTTAAAACACTAGTGCTTAGGAAATCTATTGGAGGCAGAAGCAGTCAAGGGTAGCCTAGGGTTAGGGTTAGGCTTAGGGTACGGCTTAGGGTACGGGTTCGGGGAGGGCTTCGGGTACGGCGTAGGGTATGGGTTAGGGTTAGGGTTAGGGTTAGTGTTAGGGTTAGGGCTCGGTTTAGGGTATTGTTTAGGATTAGGGTACGTGCTAGGATTAGGGTAGGGGTTAAGGTTAGGGTACGCATTAGTGTTAGGGTAGTTATTAAACCTATCCCACTCTCTAGATACCCCTTAGCAGGTAAAGGAATATTATTTGGGGGTCCAGCCGTGGAGAAGAGTTTAGACACTAGGATAAGATAAGGAACACACCCATTATAAAGAAATCACATTAGGATTCTCTGTTTAAGCTGTTCCTTAAAACACTAGTGCTTAGGAAATCTATTGGAGGCAGAAGCAGTCAAGGGTAGTCTAGGGTTAGGGTTAGGCTTAGGGTACGGCTTAGGGTACGGGTTCGGGGAGGGCTTCAGGTACGGTGTAGGGTATGGGATAGGGTTAGGGTTCGGGTTAGTGTTAGGGTTAGGGCTCGGTTTAGGGTATTGGTTAGGATTATGGTACGTGTTAGGGATAGGGTAGTGGTTAGGGTTAGGGTACGCATTAGTGTTAGGGTAGTTATTAAACCTATCCCACTCTCTAGATACCCCTTAGCACGTAAAGGAATATTATTTGGAGGTCCAGCCATGGAGAAGAGTTTAGACACTAGGATAAGATAAGGAACACACCCATTATAAAGAAATCACATTAGGATTCACTTTTTAAGCTGTTCCTTTAAACACTACTGCTTAGGATATCTATTGGAGGCAGAAGCAGTCCAGGGTAGCCTAGGTTTAGGGTTAGGTTTAGGGTTAGGCTTAGGGTAAGGCTTAGGGTACGGGTTCGGGGAGGGCTTCGGGTATGGCGTAGGGTATGGGTTAGGGTTAGGGTTAGGGTGAGTGTTAGGGTTAGGGCTCGGTTTAGGGTACGGGTTAGGATTAGGGTACGTGTTAGGGTTATGGTAGAGGTTAGGGTTAGGGTACGCGTTTGGGTTAGTGTAGTTATTAAACCTATCCCACTCTCTAGATACACCTTAGCACGTAAAGAAATATTATTTGGAGGTCCAGCCATTGAGGAGCGTTTAGACACTAGGATAAGATAAGGAACACACCCATTATAAAAAAATCACATTAGGATTCTCTTTTTAAGCTATTCCTTAAAACACTAGTGCTTAGGAAATCTATTGGAGGCAGAGGCAGTCAAGGGTAGCCTAGGGTTACGGTTAGGCTTAGGGTACGGCTTAGGGTACGGGTTCGGGGAGGGCTTCGGGTACGTCGTAGGGTATGTGTTAGGGTTAGGGTTAGGGTTAGTGTTAGGGTTAGGGCTCGGTTTAGGGAACGGGTTAGGATTACGGTACGTGTTAGGGTTAGGGTAGGGGTTAGGGTTAGGGTACGCGTTAGGGTTAGGGTAGTTATTAAACCTATCCCACTCTCTAGATACCCCTTAGCACGTAAAGGAATATTATTTGGAGGTCCAGCCATGGAGAAGAGTTTAGACACTAGGATAAGATAAGGAACCCACCCATTATAAAGAAATCACATTAGGATTCTCTTTTTAAGCTGTTCCTTAAAACACTAGTGCTTAGGAAATCTATTGGAGGCAGAAGCAGTCAAGGGTAGCCTAGGGATAGGGTTAGGCTTAGGGTACGGCTTAGTGTACGGCTTAGGGTACGGGTTCGGGGAGGGCTTCGGGTACGTCGTAGGGTATGGGTTAGGGTTAGGGTTAGGGTTAGTGTTAGGGTTAGGGCTCGGTTTAGGGTACGGGATAGGATTAGGGTACGTGTTAGGGTTAGGGTAGGGGTTAGGTTTAGGGTACGCGTTGGGGTGAGTGTAGTTATTAAACCTATCCCACTCTCTATATACCCCTTAGCACGTAAAGGTATATTATTTGGAGGTCCAGCCATGGAGAAGCGTTTAGACACTAGGATAAGATAAGGAACACACCCATTATAAAGAAATCACATTAGGATTCTCTTTTTAAGCTTTTCCTTAAAACACTAGTGCTTAGGAAATCTATTGGAGGCAGAAGCAGTCAAGGGTAGCCTAGGGTTAGGGTTACGCTTAGGGTTAGGCTTAGGGTACGGCTTAGGGTACGGGTTCGAGGAGGGGTTCGGGTACGGCGTAGGGTATGGGTTAGGGTTAGGGTTAGTGTTAGGGTTAGGGCTCGGTTTAGGGTACGGGTTAGGATTAGGGTATATGGTAGAGTTAGGGTTAGGGTACGCGTTAGGGTTAGGGTAGTTATTAAACCTAACCCACTCTCTAGATACACCTTAGCACGTAAAGGAATATTATTTGGTGGTCCAGCCATGGAGAAGAGTTTAGACACTAGGATAAGATATGGAACACACCCATTATAAAGAAATCACATTAGGATTCTATTTTTAAGCTGTTCCTTAAAACACTAGTGCTTAGGAAATCCATTGGAGGCAGAAGCAGTCAAGGGTAGCCTAGGGTTAGGGTTAGGCTTAGGGTACGGCTTAGGGTATGGGTTCGGGGAGGGCTTCGGGTACGGCGTAGTGTATGGGTTAGGGTTAGGGTTAGGGTTAGTGTTAGGGTTAGGGCTCGGTTTAGGGTACGGGTTAGGATTAGGGTACGAGTTAGGGTTATGGTAGAGGTTAGGGTTAGGGTACGCGTTGGGGTTAGTGTAGTTATTAAACCTATCCCACTCTCTAGATACACCTTAGCACGTAAAGAAATATTATTTGGAGGTCCAGTCATGGAGGAGAGTTTAGACACTAGGATAAGATAAGGAACACACCCATTATAAAGAAATCACATTAGGATTCTCTTTTTAAGCTGTTCCTTAAAACACTAGTGCTTAGGAAATCTATTGGAGGCAGAGGCAGTCAAGGGTAGCCTAGGGTTAGGGTTAGGCTTAGGGTACGGCTTAGGGTACGGGTTCGGGGAGGGCTTCGGGTACGTCGTAGGGTATGTGTTAGGGTTAGGGTTAGGGTTAGTGTTAGGGTTAGGGCTCGGTTTAGGGTACGGGTTAGGATTAGGGTACGTGTTAGGGTTAGGGTAGGGGTTAGGGTTAGGGTACGCGTTAGGGTTAGGGTAGTTATTAAACCTATCCCACTCTCTAGATACCCCTTAGCACGTAAAGGAATATTATTTGGAGATCCAGCCATGGAGAAGAGTTTAGACACTAGGATAAGATAAGGAACCCACCCATTATAAAGAAATCACATTAGGATTCTCTTTTTAAGCTGTTCCTTAAAACACTAGTGCTTAGGAAATCTATTGGAGGCAGAAGCAGTCAAGGGAAGCCTAGGGATAGGGTTAGGCTTAGGGTACGGCTTTTGGTACGGCTTAGGGTACGGGTTCGGGGAGGGCTTCGTGTACGGCGTAGGGTATGGGTTAGGGTTAGGGTTAGGGTTAGTGTTAGGGTTAGGGTTCGGTTTAGGGTATTGGTTAGGATTAGGGTACGTGTTAGGGTTAGGGTAGGGGTTAGGGTTAGGGTACGCGTTAGTGTTAGGGTAGTTATTAAACCTATCCCACTCTCTAGATACCCCTTAGCACGTAAAGGAATATTATTTGGAGGTCCAGCCATGGGGAAGAGTTTAGACACTAGGATAAGATAAGGAACACACCCATTATAAAGAAATCACATTAGGATTCTCTTTTTAAGCTGTTCCTTAAAACACTAGTGCTTAGGAAATCCATTGGAGGCAGAAGCAGTCAAGGGTAGCCTAGGGTTAGGGTTAGGCTTAGGGTACGGCTTAGGGTACGGCTTAGGGTACGGGTTCGGGTAGGGCTTCGGGTACAGCGTAGGATATGGCTTAGGGTTAGGGTTAGGGTTAGTGTTAGGGTTAGGGCTCGGTTTAGAGTATTGGTTAGGATTAGGGTACGTTTTAGGGTTAGGGTAGGGGTTAGGGTTAGGGTACGCGTTAGTGTTAGGGTAGTTATTAAGCCTATCCCACTCTCTAGATACCCCTTAGCACGTAAAGGAATATTATTTGGAGGTCCAGCCATGGAGAAGAGTTTAGGCACTAGGATAAAATAAGGAACACACCCATTATAAAGAAATCACATCAGGATTCTCTTTTTAAGCTGTTCCTTAAAACACTAGTGCTTAGGAAATCTATTGGAGGCAGAAGCAGTCAAGGGTAGCCTAGGGTTAGGGTTAGGCTTGGGGCTAGGCTTAGGGTACGGCTTAGTGTACGGCTTAGGGTACGGGTTCGGGGAGGGCTTCGGGTACGTCGTAGGGTATGGGTTAGGGTTAGGGTTAGGGTTAGTGTTAGGGTTAGGGCTCGGTTTAGGGTACGGGTTAGGATTAGGGTACGTGTTAGGGTTATGGTAGGGGTTAGGTTTAGGGTACGCGTTGGGGTGAGTGTAGTTATTAAACCTATCCCACTCTCTATATACCCCTTAGCACGTAAAGGTATATTATTTGGAGGTCCAGCCATGGAGAAGCGTTTAGACACTAGGATAAGATAAGGAACACACCCATTATAAAGAAATCACATTAGGATTCTCTTTTTAAGCTTTTCCTTAAAACACTAATGCTTAGGAAATCTATTGGAGGCAGAAGCAGTCAAGGGTAGCCTAGGGTTAGGGTTAGGCTTAGGGTTAGGCTTAGGGTACGGCTTAGGGTACGGGTTCGAGGAGGGGTTCGGGTACGGCGTAGGGTATGGGTTAGGGTTAGGGTTAGTGTTAGGGTTAGGGCTCGGTTTAGGGTACGGGTTAGGATTAGGGTACATGGTAGAGTTAGGGTTAGGGTACGCGTTAGGGTTAGGGTAGTTATTAAAGCTATCCCACTCTCTAGATACACCTTAGCACGTAAAGGAATATTATTTGGTGGTCCAGCCATGGAGAAGAGTTTAGACACTAGGATAAGATATGGAACACACCCATTATAAAGAAATCACATTAGGATTCTCTTTTTAAGCTGTTCCTTAAAACACTAGTGCTTAGGAAATCTATTGGAGGCAGAAGCAGTCAAGGGTAGCCTAGGGTTAGGGTTAGGCTTAGGGTACGGCTTAGGGTACGGCTTAGGGTACGGGTTCGGGGAGGGCTTCGGGTACGGCATAGGGTATGGGTTAGGGTTAGGGTTAGTGTTAGGGTTAGGGCTCGGTTTAGGGTACGGGTTAGGATTAGGGTACGTGTTAGGGTTATGGTAGAGGTTAGGGTTAGGGTACGCGTTGGGGTTAGTGTAGTTATTAAACCTATCCCACTCTCTAGATACACCTTAGCACGTAAAGAAATATTATTTGGAGGTCCAGCCATGGAGGAGCGTTTAGACACTAGGATAAGATAAGGAACACACCCATTATAAAGAAATCACATTAGGATTCTCTTTTTAAGCTGTTCCTTAAAACACTAGTGCTTAGGAAATCTATTGGAGGCAGAAGCAGTCAAGGGTAGCCTAGGGATAGGGTTAGGCTTAGGGTACGGCTTAGTGTACGGCTTAGGGTACGGGTTCGGGGAGGGCTTCGGGTACGTCGTAGGGTATGGGTTAGGGTTAGGGTTAGGGTTAGTGTTATGGTTAGGGCTCGGTTTAGGGTACGGGTTAGGATTAGGGTACGTGTTAGGGTTAGGGTAGGGGTTAGGTTTAGGGTACGCGTTGGGGTGAGTGTAGTTATTAAACCTATCCCACTCTCTATATACCCCTTAGCACGTAAAGGTATATTATTTGGAGGTCCAGCCATGGAGAAGCGTTTAGACACTAGGATAAGATAAGGAACACACCCATTATAAAGAAATCACATTAGGATTCTCTTTTTAAGCTTTTCCTTAAAACACTAGTGCTTAGGAAATCTATTGGAGGCAGAAGCAGTCAAGGGTAGCCTAGGGTTAGGGTTACGCTTAGGGTTAGGCTTAGGGTACGGCTTAGGGTACGGGTTCGAGGAGGGGTTCGGGTACGGCGTAGGGTATGGGTTAGGGTTAGGGTTAGTGTTAGGGTTAGGGCTCGGTTTAGGGTACGGGTTAGGATTAGGGTATATGGTAGAGTTAGGGTTAGGGTACGCGTTAGGGTTAGGGTAGTTATTAAACCTATCCCACTCTCTAGATACACCTTAGCACGTAAAGGAATATTATTTGGTGGTCCAGCCATGGAGAAGAGTTTAGACACTAGGAAAAGATAAGGAACACACCCATTATAAAGAAATCACATTAGGATTCTCTTTTTAAGCTGTTCCTTAAAACACTAGTGCTTAGAAAATCTATTGGAGGCAGAAGCAGTCAAGGGTAGCCTAGGGTTAGGGTTAGGCTTAGGGTACAGCTTAGGGTATGGGTTCGGGGAGGGCTTCGGGTACGGCGTAGTGTATGGGTTAGGGTTAGGGTTAGGGTTAGTGTTAGGGTTAGGGCTCGGTTTAGGGTACGGGTTAGGATTAGGGTACGAGTTAGGGTTATGGTAGAGGTTAGGGTTAGGGTACGCGTTGGGGTTAGTGTAGTTATTAAACCTATCCCACTCTCTAGATACACCTTAGCACGTAAAGAAATATTATTTGGAGGTCCAGTCATGGAGGAGAGTTTAGACACTAGGATAAGATAAGGAACACACCCATTATAAAGAAATCACATTAGGATTCTCTTTTTAAGCTGTTCCTTAAAACACTAGTGCTTAGGAAATCTATTGGAGGCAGAGGCAGTCAAGGGTAGCCTAGGGTTAGGGTTAGGCTTAGGGTACGGCTTAGGGTACGGGTTCGGGGAGGGCTTCGGGTACGTCGTAGGGTATGTGTTAGGGTTAGGGTTAGGGTTAGTGTTAGGGTTAGGGCTCGGTTTAGGGTACGGGTTAGGATTAGGGTACGTGTTAGGGTTAGGGTAGGGGTTAGGGTTAGGGTACGCGTTAGGGTTAGGGTAGTTATTAAACCTATCCCACTCTCTAGATACCCCTTAGCACGTAAAGGAATATTATTTGGAGATCCAGCCATGGAGAAGAGTTTAGACACTAGGATAAGATAAGGAACCCACCCATTATAAAGAAATCACATTAGGATTCTCTTTTTAAGCTGTTCCTTAAAACACTAGTGCTTAGGAAATCTATTGGAGGCAGAAGCAGTCAAGGGAAGCCTAGGGATAGGGTTAGGCTTAGGGTACGGCTTTTGGTACGGCTTAGGGTACGGGTTCGGGGAGGGCTTCGTGTACGGCGTAGGGTATGGGTTAGGGTTAGGGTTAGGGTTAGTGTTAGGGTTAGGGTTCGGTTTAGGGTATTGGTTAGGATTAGGGTACGTGTTAGGGTTAGGGTAGGGGTTAGGGTTAGGGTACGCGTTAGTGTTAGGGTAGTTATTAAACCTATCCCACTCTCTAGATACCCCTTAGCACGTAAAGGAATATTATTTGGAGGTCCAGCCATGGGGAAGAGTTTAGACACTAGGATAAGATAAGGAACACACCCATTATAAAGAAATCACATTAGGATTCTCTTTTTAAGCTGTTCCTTAAAACACTAGTGCTTAGGAAATCCATTGGAGGCAGAAGCAGTCAAGGGTAGCCTAGGGTTAGGGTTAGGCTTAGGGTACGGCTTAGGGTACGGCTTAGGGTACGGGTTCGGGTAGGGCTTCGGGTACAGCGTAGGATATGGCTTAGGGTTAGGGTTAGGGTTAGTGTTAGGGTTAGGGCTCGGTTTAGAGTATTGGTTAGGATTAGGGTACGTTTTAGGGTTAGGGTAGGGGTTAGGGTTAGGGTACGCGTTAGTGTTAGGGTAGTTATTAAGCCTATCCCACTCTCTAGATACCCCTTAGCACGTAAAGGAATATTATTTGGAGGTCCAGCCATGGAGAAGAGTTTAGGCACTAGGATAAAATAAGGAACACACCCATTATAAAGAAATCACATCAGGATTCTCTTTTTAAGCTGTTCCTTAAAACACTAGTGCTTAGGAAATCTATTGGAGGCAGAAGCAGTCAAGGGTAGCCTAGGGTTAGGGTTAGGCTTGGGGCTAGGCTTAGGGTACGGCTTAGTGTACGGCTTAGGGTACGGGTTCGGGGAGGGCTTCGGGTACGTCGTAGGGTATGGGTTAGGGTTAGGGTTAGGGTTAGTGTTAGGGTTAGGGCTCGGTTTAGGGTACGGGTTAGGATTAGGGTACGTGTTAGGGTTATGGTAGGGGTTAGGTTTAGGGTACGCGTTGGGGTGAGTGTAGTTATTAAACCTATCCCACTCTCTATATACCCCTTAGCACGTAAAGGTATATTATTTGGAGGTCCAGCCATGGAGAAGCGTTTAGACACTAGGATAAGATAAGGAACACACCCATTATAAAGAAATCACATTAGGATTCTCTTTTTAAGCTTTTCCTTAAAACACTAATGCTTAGGAAATCTATTGGAGGCAGAAGCAGTCAAGGGTAGCCTAGGGTTAGGGTTAGGCTTAGGGTTAGGCTTAGGGTACGGCTTAGGGTACGGGTTCGAGGAGGGGTTCGGGTACGGCGTAGGGTATGGGTTAGGGTTAGGGTTAGTGTTAGGGTTAGGGCTCGGTTTAGGGTACGGGTTAGGATTAGGGTACATGGTAGAGTTAGGGTTAGGGTACGCGTTAGGGTTAGGGTAGTTATTAAAGCTATCCCACTCTCTAGATACACCTTAGCACGTAAAGGAATATTATTTGGTGGTCCAGCCATGGAGAAGAGTTTAGACACTAGGATAAGATATGGAACACACCCATTATAAAGAAATCACATTAGGATTCTCTTTTTAAGCTGTTCCTTAAAACACTAGTGCTTAGGAAATCTATTGGAGGCAGAAGCAGTCAAGGGTAGCCTAGGGTTAGGGTTAGGCTTAGGGTACGGCTTAGGGTACGGCTTAGGGTACGGGTTCGGGGAGGGCTTCGGGTACGGCATAGGGTATGGGTTAGGGTTAGGGTTAGTGTTAGGGTTAGGGCTCGGTTTAGGGTACGGGTTAGGATTAGGGTACGTGTTAGGGTTATGGTAGAGGTTAGGGTTAGGGTACGCGTTGGGGTTAGTGTAGTTATTAAACCTATCCCACTCTCTAGATACACCTTAGCACGTAAAGAAATATTATTTGGAGGTCCAGCCATGGAGGAGCGTTTAGACACTAGGATAAGATAAGGAACACACCCATTATAAAGAAATCACATTAGGATTCTCTTTTTAAGCTGTTCCTTAAAACACTAGTGCTTAGGAAATCTATTGGAGGCAGAAGCAGTCAAGGGTAGCCTAGGGTTAGGGTTAGGCTTAGGGTACGGCTTAGGGTACGGGTTCGGGGAGGGCTTCGGGTACGTCGTAGGGTATGTGTTAGGGTTAGGGTTAGGGTTAGTGTTAGGGTTAGGGCTCGGTTTAGGGTACGGGTTAGGATTAGGGTACGTGTTAGGGTTAGGGTAGGGGTTAGGGTTAGGGTACGCGTTAGGGTTAGGGTAGTTATTAAAACTATCCCACTCTCTAGATACCCCTTAGCACGTAAAGGAATATTATTTGGAGATCCAGCCATGGAGAAGAGTTTAGACACTAGGATAAGATAAGGAACACCCCCATTATAAAGAAATCACATTAGGATTCTCTTTTTAAGCTGTTCCTTAAAACACTAGTGCTTAGGAAATCTATTGGAGGCAGAAGCAGTCAAGGGTAGCCTAGGGTTAGGGTTAGTCTTAGGGTACGGCTTAGGGTACGGGTTCGGGGAGGGCTTCGGGTACGGCGTAGGGTATGGGTTAGGGTTAGGGTTAGGGTTAGTGTTAGGGTTAGGGCTCGGTTTAGGTTATTGTTTAGGATTAGGGTACGTGCTAGGATTAGGGTAGGGGTTAGGGTTAGGGTACGCATTAGTGTTAGGGTAGTTATTAAACCTATCCCACTCTCTAGATACCCCTTAGCAGGTAAAGGAATATTATTTGGGGGTCCAGCCGTGGAGAAGAGTTTAGACACTAGGATAAGATAAGGAACACACCCATTATAAAGAAATCACATTAGGATTCTCTGTTTAAGCTGTTCCTTAAAACACTAGTGCTTAGGAAATCTATTGGAGGCAGAAGCAGTCAAGGGTAGTCTAGGGTTAGGGTTAGACTTAGGGTACGGCTTAGGGTACGGGTTCGGGGTAGGGCTTCAGGTACGGTGTAGGGTATGGGATAGGGTTAGGGTTCGGGTTAGTGTTAGGGTTAGGGCTCGGTTTAGGGTATTGGTTAGGATTATGGTACGTGTTAGGGATAGGGTAGTGGTTAGGGTTAGGGTACGCATTAGTGTTAGGGTAGTTATTAAACCTATCCCACTCTCTAGATACCCCTTAGCACGTAAAGGAATATTATTTGGAGGTCCAGCCATGGAGAAGAGTTTAGACACTAGGATAAGATAAGGAACACACCCATTATAAAGAAATCACATTAGGATTCACTTTTTAAGCTGTTCCTTTAAACACTACTGCTTAGGATATCTATTGGAGGCACAAGCAGTCCAGGTTAGCCTAGGTTTAGGGTTAGGTTTAGGGTTAGGCTTAGGGTAAGGCTTAGGGTACGGGTTCGGGGAGGGCTTCGGGTATGGCGTAGGGTATGGGTTAGGGTTAGGGTTAGGGTGAGTGTTAGGGTTAGGGCTCGGTTTAGGGTACGGGTTAGGATTAGGGTACGTGTTAGGGTTATGGTAGAGGTTAGGGTTAGGGTACGCGTTTGGGTTAGTGTAGTTATTAAACCTATCCCACTCTCTAGATACACCTTAGCACGTAAAGAAATATTATTTGGAGGTCCAGCCATGGAGGAGCGTTTAGACACTAGGATAAGATAAGGAACACACCCATTATAAAAAAATCACATTAGGATTCTCTTTTTAAGCTGTTCCTTAAAACACTAGTGCTTAGGAAATCTATTGGAGGCAGAGGCAGTCAAGGGTAGCCTAGGGTTACGGTTAGGCTTAGGGTACGGCTTAGGGTACGGGTTCGGGGAGGGCTTCGGGTACGTCGTAGGGTATGTGTTAGGGTTAGGGTTAGGGTTAGTGTTAGGGTTAGGGCTCGGTTTAGGGAACGGGTTAGGATTACGGTACGTGTTAGGGTTAGGGTAGGGGTTAGGGTTAGGGTACGCGTTAGGGTTAGGGTAGTTATTAAACCTATCCCACTCTCTAGATACCCCTTAGCACGTAAAGGAATATTATTTGGAGGTCCAGCCATGGAGAAGAGTTTAGACACTAGGATAAGATAAGGAACCCACCCATTATAAAGAAATCACATTAGGATTCTCTTTTTAAGCTGTTCCTTAAAACACTAGTGCTTAGGAAATCTATTGGAGGCAGAAGCAGTCAAGGGTAGCCTAGGGATAGGGTTAGGCTTAGGGTACGGCTTAGTGTACGGCTTAGGGTACGGGTTCGGGGAGGGCTTCGGGTACGTCGTAGGGTATGGGTTAGGGTTAGGGTTAGGGTTAGTGTTAGGGTTAGGGCTCGGTTTAGGGTACGGGTTAGGATTAGGGTACGTGTTAGGGTTAGGGTAGGGGTTAGGTTTAGGGTACGCGTTGGGGTGAGTGTAGTTATTAAACCTATCCCACTCTCTATATACCCCTTAGCACGTAAAGGTATATTATTTGGAGGTCCAGCCATGGAGAAGCGTTTAGACACTAGGATAAGATAAGGAACACACCCATTATAAAGAAATCACATTAGGATTCTCTTTTTAAGCTTTTCCTTAAAACACTAGTGCTTAGGAAATCTATTGGAGGCAGAAGCAGTCAAGGGTAGCCTAGGGTTAGGGTTAGGCTTAGGGTTAGGCTTAGGGTACGGCTTAGGGTACGGGTTCGAGGAGGGGTTCGGGTACGGCGTAGGGTATGGGTTAGGGTTAGGGTTAGTGTTAGGGTTAGGGCTCGGTTTAGGGTACGGGTTAGGATTAGGGTATATGGTAGAGTTAGGGTTAGGGTACGCGTTAGGGTTAGGGTAGTTATTAAACCTATCCCACTCTCTAGATACACCTTAGCACGTAAAGGAATATTATTTGGTGGTCCAGCCATGGAGAAGAGTTTAGACACTAGGAAAAGATAAGGAACACACCCATTATAAAGAAATCACATTAGGATTCTCCTTTTAAGCTGTTCCTTAAAACACTAGTGCTTAGGAAATCTATTGGAGGCAGAAGCAGTCAAGGGTAGCCTAGGGTTAGGGTTAGGCTTAGGGTACAGCTTAGGGTACGGGTTCGGGGAGGGCTTCGGGTACGGCGTAGGGTATGGGTTAGGGTTAGGGTTAGGGTTAGTGTTAGGGTTAGGGCTCGGTTTAGGGTACGGGTTAGGATTAGGGTACGAGTTAGGGTTATGGTAGAGGTTAGGGTTAGGGTACGCGTTGGGGTTAGTGTAGTTATTAAACCTATCCCACTCTCTAGATACACCTTAGCACGTAAAGAAATATTATTTGGAGGTCCAGTCATGGAGGAGAGTTTAGACACTAGGATAAGATATGGAACACACCCATTATAAAGAAATCACATTAGGATTCTCTTTTTAAGCTGTTCCTTAAAACACTAGTGCTTAGGAAATCTATTGGAGGCAGAGGCAGTCAAGGGTAGCCTAGGGTTAGGGTTAGGCTTAGGGTACGGCTTAGGGTACGGGTTCGGGGAGGGCTTCGGGTACGTCGTAGGGTATGTGTTAGGGTTAGGGTTAGGGTTAGTGTTAGGGTTAGGGCTCGGTTTAGGGTACGGGTTAGGATTAGGGTACGTGTTAGGGTTAGGGTAGGGGTTAGGGTTAGGGTACGCGTTAGGGTTAGGGTAGTTATTAAACCTATCCCACTCTCTAGATACCCCTTAGCACGTAAAGGAATATTATTTGGAGATCCAGCCATGGAGAAGAGTTTAGACACTAGGATAAGATAAGGAACCCACCCATTATAAAGAAATCACATTAGGATTCTCTTTTTAAGCTGTTCCTTAAAACACTAGTGCTTAGGAAATCTATTGGAGGCAGAAGCAGTCAAGGGAAGCCTAGGGATAGGGTTAGGCTTAGGGTACGGCTTTTGGTACGGCTTAGGGTACGGGTTCGGGGAGGGCTTCGTGTACGGCGTAGGGTATGGGTTAGGGTTAGGGTTAGGGTTAGTGTTAGGGTTAGGGTTCGGTTTAGGGTATTGGTTAGGATTAGGGTACGTGTTAGGGTTAGGGTAGGGGTTAGGGTTAGGGTACGCGTTAGTGTTAGGGTAGTTATTAAACCTATCCCACTCTCTAGATACCCCTTAGCACGTAAAGGAATATTATTTGGAGGTCCAGCCATGGGGAAGAGTTTAGACACTAGGATAAGATAAGGAACACACCCATTATAAAGAAATCACATTAGGATTCTCTTTTTAAGCTGTTCCTTAAAACACTAGTGCTTAGGAAATCCATTGGAGGCAGAAGCAGTCAAGGGTAGCCTAGGGTTAGGGTTAGGCTTAGGGTACGGCTTAGGGTACGGCTTAGGGTACGGGTTCGGGTAGGGCTTCGGGTACAGCGTAGGATATGGCTTAGGGTTAGGGTTAGGGTTAGTGTTAGGGTTAGGGCTCGGTTTAGAGTATTGGTTAGGATTAGGGTACGTTTTAGGGTTAGGGTAGGGGTTAGGGTTAGGGTACGCGTTAGTGTTAGGGTAGTTATTAAGCCTATCCCACTCTCTAGATACCCCTTAGCACGTAAAGGAATATTATTTGGAGGTCCAGCCATGGAGAAGAGTTTAGGCACTAGGATAAAATAAGGAACACACCCATTATAAAGAAATCACATTAGGATTCTCTTTTTAAGCTGTTCCTTAAAACACTAGTGCTTAGGAAATCTATTGGAGGCAGAAGCAGTCAAGGGTAGCCTAGGGTTAGGGTTAGGCTTGGGGCTAGGCTTAGGGTACGGCTTAGTGTACGGCTTAGGGTACGGGTTCGGGGAGGGCTTCGGGTACATCGTAGGGTATGGGTTAGGGTTAGGGTTAGGGTTAGTGTTAGGGTTAGGGCTCGGTTTAGGGTACGGGTTAGGATTAGGGTACGTGTTAGGGTTAGGGTGGGGTTAGGTTTAGGGTACGCGTTGGGGTGAGTGTAGTTATTAAACCTATCCCCCTCTCTATATACCCCTTAGCACGTAAAGGTATATTATTTGGAGGTCCAGCCATGGAGAAGCGTTTAGACACTAGGATAAGATAAGGAACACACCCATTATAAAGAAATCACATTAGGATTCTCTTTTTAAGCTTTTCCTTAAAACACTAGTGCTTAGGAAATCTATTGGAGGCAGAAGCAGTCAAGGGTAGCCTAGGGTTAGGGTTAGGCTTAGGGTTAGGCTTAGGGTACGGCTTAGGGTACGGGTTCGAGGAGGGGTTCGGGTACGGCGTAGGGTATGGGTTAGGGTTAGGGTTAGTGTTAGGGTTAGGGCTCGGGTTAGGGTACGGGTTAGGATTAGGGTACATGGTAGAGTTAGGGTTAGGGTACGCGTTAGGGTTAGGGTTCTTATTAAAGCTATCCCACTCTCTAGATACACCTTAGCACGTAAAGGAATATTATTTGGTGGTCCAGCCATGGAGAAGAGTTTAGACACTAGGATAAGATATGGAACACACCCATTATAAAGAAATCACATTAGGATTCTCTTTTTAAGCTGTTCCTTAAAACACTAGTGCTTAGGAAATCTATTGGAGGCAGAAGCAGTCAAGGGTAGCCTAGGGTTAGGGTTAGGCTTAGGGTACGGCTTAGGGTACGGGTTCGGGGAGGGCTTCGGGTACGTCGTAGGGTATGTGTTAGGGTTAGGGTTAGGGTTAGTGTTAGGGTTAGGGCTCGGTTTAGGGTACGGGTTAGGATTAGGGTACGTGTTAGGGTTAGGGTAGGGGTTAGGGTTAGGGTACGCGTTAGGGTTAGGGTAGTTATTAAAACTATCCCACTCTCTAGATACCCCTTAGCACGTAAAGGAATATTATTTGGAGATCCAGCCATGGAGAAGAGTTTAGACACTAGGATAAGATAAGGAACACCCCCATTATAAAGAAATCACATTAGGATTCTCTTTTTAAGCTGTTCCTTAAAACACTAGTGCTTAGGAAATCTATTGGAGGCAGAAGCAGTCAAGGGTAGCCTAGGGTTAGGGTTAGGCTTAGGGTACGGCTTAGGGTACGGGTTCGAGGAGGGGTTCGGGTACGTCGTAGGGTATGTGTTAGGGTTAGGGTTAGGGTTAGTGTTAGGGTTAGGGCTCGGTTTAGGGAACGGGTTAGGATTACGGTACGTGTTAGGGTTAGGGTAGGGGTTAGGGTTAGGGTACGCGTTAGGGTTAGGGTAGTTATTAAACCTATCCCACTCTCTAGATACCCCTTAGCACGTAAAGGAATATTATTTGGAGGTCCAGCCATGGAGAAGAGTTTAGACACTAGGATAAGATAAGGAACCCACCCATTATAAAGAAATCACATTAGGATTCTCTTTTTAAGCTGTTCCTTAAAACACTAGTGCTTAGGAAATCTATTGGAGGCAGAAGCAGTCAAGGGTAGCCTAGGGATAGGGTTAGGCTTAGGGTACGGCTTAGTGTACGGCTTAGGGTACGGGTTCGGGGAGGGCTTCGGGTACGTCGTAGGGTATGGGTTAGGGTTAGGGTTAGGGTTAGTGTTAGGGTTAGGGCTCGGTTTAGGGTACGGGTTAGGATTAGGGTACGTGTTAGGGTTAGGGTAGGGGTTAGGTTTAGGGTACGCGTTGGGGTGAGTGTAGTTATTAAACCTATCCCACTCTCTATATACCCCTTAGCACGTAAAGGTATATTATTTGGAGGTCCAGCCATGGAGAAGCGTTTAGACACTAGGATAAGATAAGGAACACACCCATTATAAAGAAATCACATTAGGATTCTCTTTTTAAGCTTTTCCTTAAAACACTAGTGCTTAGGAAATCTATTGGAGGCAGAAGCAGTCAAGGGTAGCCTAGGGTTAGGGTTAGGCTTAGGGTTAGGCTTAGGGTACGGCTTAGGGTACGGGTTCGAGGAGGGGTTCGGGTACGGCGTAGGGTATGGGTTAGGGTTAGGGTTAGTGTTAGGGTTAGGGCTCGGTTTAGGGTACGGGTTAGGATTAGGGTATATGGTAGAGTTAGGGTTAGGGTACGCGTTAGGGTTAGGGTAGTTATTAAACCTATCCCACTCTCTAGATACACCTTAGCACGTAAAGGAATATTATTTGGTGGTCCAGCCATGGAGAAGAGTTTAGACACTAGGAAAAGATAAGGAACACACCCATTATAAAGAAATCACATTAGGATTCTCTTTTTAAGCTGTTCCTTAAAACACTAGTGCTTAGGAAATCTATTGGAGGCAGAAGCAGTCAAGGGTAGCCTAGGGTTAGGGTTAGGCTTAGGGTACAGCTTAGGGTACGGGTTCGGGGAGGGCTTCGGGTACGGCGTAGGGTATGGGTTAGGGTTAGGGTTAGGGTTAGTGTTAGGGTTAGGGCTCGGTTTAGGGTACGGGTTAGGATTAGGGTACGAGTTAGGGTTATGGTAGAGGTTAGGGTTAGGGTACGCGTTGGGGTTAGTGTAGTTATTAAACCTATCCCACTCTCTAGATACACCTTAGCACGTAAAGAAATATTATTTGGAGGTCCAGTCATGGAGGAGAGTTTAGACACTAGGATAAGATATGGAACACACCCATTATAAAGAAATCACATTAGGATTCTCTTTTTAAGCTGTTCCTTAAAACACTAGTGCTTAGGAAATCTATTGGAGGCAGAGGCAGTCAAGGGTAGCCTAGGGTTAGGGTTAGGCTTAGGGTACGGCTTAGGGTACGGGTTCGGGGAGGGCTTCGGGTACGTCGTAGGGTATGTGTTAGGGTTAGGGTTAGGGTTAGTGTTAGGGTTAGGGCTCGGTTTAGGGTACGGGTTAGGATTAGGGTACGTGTTAGGGTTAGGGTAGGGGTTAGGGTTAGGGTACGCGTTAGGGTTAGGGTAGTTATTAAACCTATCCCACTCTCTAGATACCCCTTAGCACGTAAAGGAATATTATTTGGAGATGCAGCCATGGAGAAGAGTTTAGACACTAGGATAAGATAAGGAACCCACCCATTATAAAGAAATCACATTAGGATTCTCTTTTTAAGCTGTTCCTTAAAACACTAGTGCTTAGGAAATCTATTGGAGGCAGAAGCAGTCAAGGGAAGCCTAGGGATAGGGTTAGGCTTAGGGTACGGCTTTTGGTACGGCTTAGGGTACGGGTTCGGGGAGGGCTTCGTGTACGGCGTAGGGTATGGGTTAGGGTTAGGGTTAGGGTTAGTGTTAGGGTTAGGGTTCGGTTTAGGGTATTGGTTAGGATTAGGGTACGTGTTAGGGTTAGGGTAGGGGTTAGGGTTAGGGTACGCGTTAGTGTTAGGGTAGTTATTAAACCTATCCCACTCTCTAGATACCCCTTAGCACGTAAAGGAATATTATTTGGAGGTCCAGCCATGGGGAAGAGTTTAGACACTAGGATAAGATAAGGAACACACCCATTATAAAGAAATCACATTAGGATTCTCTTTTTAAGCTGTTCCTTAAAACACTAGTGCTTAGGAAATCCATTGGAGGCAGAAGCAGTCAAGGGTAGCCTAGGGTTAGGGTTAGGCTTAGGGTACGGCTTAGGGTACGGCTTAGGGTACGGGTTCGGGTAGGGCTTCGGGTACAGCGTAGGATATGGCTTAGGGTTAGGGTTAGGGTTAGTGTTAGGGTTAGGGCTCGGTTTAGAGTATTGGTTAGGATTAGGGTACGTTTTAGGGTTAGGGTAGGGGTTAGGGTTAGGGTACGCGTTAGTGTTAGGGTAGTTATTAAGCCTATCCCACTCTCTAGATACCCCTTAGCACGTAAAGGAATATTATTTGGAGGTCCAGCCATGGAGAAGAGTTTAGGCACTAGGATAAAATAAGGAACACACCCATTATAAAGAAATCACATTAGGATTCTCTTTTTAAGCTGTTCCTTAAAACACTAGTGCTTAGGAAATCTATTGGAGGCAGAAGCAGTCAAGGGTAGCCTAGGGTTAGGGTTAGGCTTGGGGCTAGGCTTAGGGTACGGCTTAGTGTACGGCTTAGGGTACGGGTTCGGGGAGGGCTTCGGGTACATCGTAGGGTATGGGTTAGGGTTAGGGTTAGGGTTAGTGTTAGGGTTAGGGCTCGGTTTAGGGTACGGGTTAGGATTAGGGTACGTGTTAGGGTTAGGGTGGGGTTAGGTTTAGGGTACGCGTTGGGGTGAGTGTAGTTATTAAACCTATCCCCCTCTCTATATACCCCTTAGCACGTAAAGGTATATTATTTGGAGGTCCAGCCATGGAGAAGCGTTTAGACACTAGGATAAGATAAGGAACACACCCATTATAAAGAAATCACATTAGGATTCTCTTTTTAAGCTTTTCCTTAAAACACTAGTGCTTAGGAAATCTATTGGAGGCAGAAGCAGTCAAGGGTAGCCTAGGGTTAGGGTTAGGCTTAGGGTTAGGCTTAGGGTACGGCTTAGGGTACGGGTTCGAGGAGGGGTTCGGGTACGGCGTAGGGTATGGGTTAGGGTTAGGGTTAGTGTTAGGGTTAGGGCTCGGGTTAGGGTACGGGTTAGGATTAGGGTACATGGTAGAGTTAGGGTTAGGGTACGCGTTAGGGTTAGGGTTCTTATTAAAGCTATCCCACTCTCTAGATACACCTTAGCACGTAAAGGAATATTATTTGGTGGTCCAGCCATGGAGAAGAGTTTAGACACTAGGATAAGATATGGAACACACCCATTATAAAGAAATCACATTAGGATTCTCTTTTTAAGCTGTTCCTTAAAACACTAGTGCTTAGGAAATCTATTGGAGGCAGAAGCAGTCAAGGGTAGCCTAGGGTTAGGGTTAGGCTTAGGGTACGGCTTAGGGTACGGGTTCGGGGAGGGCTTCGGGTACGTCGTAGGGTATGTGTTAGGGTTAGGGTTAGGGTTAGTGTTAGGGTTAGGGCTCGGTTTAGGGTACGGGTTAGGATTAGGGTACGTGTTAGGGTTAGGGTAGGGGTTAGGGTTAGGGTACGCGTTAGGGTTAGGGTAGTTATTAAAACTATCCCACTCTCTAGATACCCCTTAGCACGTAAAGGAATATTATTTGGAGATCCAGCCATGGAGAAGAGTTTAGACACTAGGATAAGATAAGGAACACCCCCATTATAAAGAAATCACATTAGGATTCTCTTTTTAAGCTGTTCCTTAAAACACTAGTGCTTAGGAAATCTATTGGAGGCAGAAGCAGTCAAGGGTAGCCTAGGGTTAGGGTTAGTCTTAGGGTACGGCTTAGGGTACGGGTTCGGGGAGGGCTTCGGGTACGGCGTAGGGTATGGGTTAGGGTTAGGGTTAGGGTTAGTGTTAGGGTTAGGGCTCGGTTTAGGTTATTGTTTAGGATTAGGGTACGTGCTAGGATTAGGGTAGGGGTTAGGGTTAGGGTACGCATTAGTGTTAGGGTAGTTATTAAACCTATCCCACTCTCTAGATACCCCTTAGCAGGTAAAGGAATATTATTTGGGGGTCCAGCCGTGGAGAAGAGTTTAGACACTAGGATAAGATAAGGAACACACCCATTATAAAGAAATCACATTAGGATTCTCTGTTTAAGCTGTTCCTTAAAACACTAGTGCTTAGGAAATCTATTGGAGGCAGAAGCAGTCAAGGGTAGTCTAGGGTTAGGGTTAGACGTAGGGTACGGCTTAGGGTACGGGTTCGGGGTAGGGCTTCAGGTACGGTGTAGGGTATGGGATAGGGTTAGGGTTCGGGTTAGTGTTAGGGTTAGGGCTCGGTTTAGGGTATTGGTTAGGATTATGGTACGTGTTAGGGATAGGGTAGTGGTTAGGGTTAGGGTACGCATTAGTGTTAGGGTAGTTATTAAACCTATCCCACTCTCTAGATACCCCTTAGCACGTAAAGGAATATTATTTGGAGGTCCAGCCATGGAGAAGAGTTTAGACACTAGGATAAGATAAGGAACACACCCATTATAAAGAAATCACATTAGGATTCACTTTTTAAGCTGTTCCATTAAACACTACTGCTTAGGATATCTATTGGAGGCAGAAGCAGTCCAGGTTAGCCTAGGTTTAGGGTTAGGCTTAGGGTAAGGCTTAGGGTACGGGTTCGGGGAGGGCTTCGGGTATGGCGTAGGGTATGGGTTAGGGTTAGGGTTAGGGTGAGTGTTAGGGTTAGGGCTCGGTTTAGGGTACGGGTTAGGATTAGGGTACGTGTTAGGGTTATGGTAGAGGTTAGGGTTAGGGTACGCGTTTGGGTTAGTGTAGTTATTAAACCTATCCCACTCTCTAGATACACCTTAGCACGTAAAGAAATATTATTTGGAGGTCCAGCCATGGAGGAGCGTTTAGACACTAGGATAAGATAAGGAACACACCCATTATAAAAAAATCACATTAGGATTCTCTTTTTAAGCTGTTCCTTAAAACACTAGTGCTTAGGAAATCTATTGGAGGCAGAGGCAGTCAAGGGTAGCCTAGGGTTACGGTTAGGCTTAGGGTACGGCTTAGGGTACGGGTTCGGGGAGGGCTTCGGGTACGTCGTAGGGTATGTGTTAGGGTTAGGGTTAGGGTTAGTGTTAGGGTTAGGGCTCGGTTTAGGGAACGGGTTAGGATTACGGTACGTGTTAGGGTTAGGGTAGGGGTTAGGGTTAGGGTACGCGTTAGGGTTAGGGTAGTTATTAAACCTATCCCACTCTCTAGATACCCCTTAGCACGTAAAGGAATATTATTTGGAGGTCCAGCCATGGAGAAGAGTTTAGACACTAGGATAAGATAAGGAACCCACCCATTATAAAGAAATCACATTAGGATTCTCTTTTTAAGCTGTTCCTTAAAACACTAGTGCTTAGGAAATCTATTGGAGGCAGAAGCAGTCAAGGGTAGCCGAGGGATAGGGTTAGGCTTAGGGTACGGCTTAGTGTACGGCTTAGGGTACGGGTTCGGGGAGGGCTTCGGGTACGTCGTAGGGTATGGGTTAGGGTTAGGGTTAGGGTTAGTGTTAGGGTTAGGGCTCGGTTTAGGGTACGGGTTAGGATTAGTGTACGTGTTAGGGTTAGGGTAGGGGTTAGGTTTAGGGTACGCGTTGGGGTGAGTGTAGTTATTAAACCTATCCCACTCTCTATATACCCCTTAGCACGTAAAGGTATATTATTTGGAGGTCCAGCCATGGAGAAGCGTTTAGACACTAGGATAAGATAAGGAACACACCCATTATAAAGAAATCACATTAGGATTCTCTTTTTAAGCTTTTCCTTAAAACACTAGTGCTTAGGAAATCTATTGGAGGCAGAAGCAGTCAAGGGTAGCCTAGGGTTAGGGTTAGGCTTAGGGTTAGGCTTAGGGTACGGCTTAGGGTACGGGTTCGAGGAGGGGTTCGGGTACGGCGTAGGGTATGGGTTAGGGTTAGGGTTAGTGTTAGGGTTAGGGCTCGGTTTAGGGTACGGGTTAGGATTAGGGTATATGGTAGAGTTAGGGTTAGGGTACGCGTTAGGGTTAGGGTAGTTATTAAACCTATCCCACTCTCTAGATACACCTTAGCACGTAAAGGAATATTATTTGGTGGTCCAGCCATGGAGAAGAGTTTAGACACTAGGAAAAGATAAGGAACACACCCATTATAAAGAAATCACATTAGGATTCTCTTTTTAAGCTGTTCCTTAAAACACTAGTGCTTAGAAAATGTATTGGAGGCAGAAGCAGTCAAGGGTAGCCTAGGGTTAGGGTTAGGCTTAGGGTACAGCTTAGGGTACGGGTTCGGGGAGGGCTTCGGGTACGGCGTAGGGTATGGGTTAGGGTTAGGGTTAGGGTTAGTGTTAGGGTTAGGGCTCGGTTTAGGGTACGGGTTAGGATTAGGGTACGAGTTAGGGTTATGGTAGAGGTTAGGGTTAGGGTACGCGTTGGGGTTAGTGTAGTTATTAAACCTATCCCACTCTCTAGATACACCTTAGCACGTAAAGAAATATTATTTGGAGGTCCAGTCATGGAGGAGAGTTTAGACACTAGGATAAGATAAGGAACACACCCATTATAAAGAAATCACATTAGGATTCTCTTTTTAAGCTGTTCCTTAAAACACTAGTGCTTAGGAAATCTATTGGAGGCAGAGGCAGTCAAGGGTAGCCTAGGGTTAGGGTTAGGCTTAGGGTACGGCTTAGGGTACGGGTTCGGGGAGGGCTTCGGGTACGTCGTAGGGTATGTGTTAGGGTTAGGGTTAGGGTTAGTGTTAGGGTTAGGGCTCGGTTTAGGGTACGGGTTAGGATTAGGGTACGTGTTAGGGTTAGGGTAGGGGTTAGGGTTAGGGTACGCGTTAGGGTTAGGGTAGTTATTAAACCTATCCCACTCTCTAGATACCCCTTAGCACGTAAAGGAATATTATTTGGAGATCCAGCCATGGAGAAGAGTTTAGACACTAGGATAAGATAAGGAACCCACCCATTATAAAGAAATCACATTAGGATTCTCTTTTTAAGCTGTTCCTTAAAACACTAGTGCTTAGGAAATCTATTGGAGGCAGAAGCAGTCAAGGGAAGCCTAGGGATAGGGTTAGGCTTAGGGTACGGCTTTTGGTACGGCTTAGGGTACGGGTTCGGGGAGGGCTTCGTGTACGGCGTAGGGTATGGGTTAGGGTTAGGGTTAGGGTTAGTGTTAGGGTTAGGGTTCGGTTTAGGGTATTGGTTAGGTTTAGGGTACGTGTTAGGGTTAGGGTAGGGGTTAGGGTTAGGGTACGCGTTAGTGTTAGGGTAGTTATTAAACCTATCCCACTCTCTAGATACCCCTTAGCACGTAAAGGAATATTATTTGGAGGTCCAGCCATGGGGAAGAGTTTAGACACTAGGATAAGATAAGGAACACACCCATTATAAAGAAATCACATTAGGATTCTCTTTTTAAGCTGTTCCTTAAAACACTAGTGCTTAGGAAATCCATTGGAGGCAGAAGCAGTCAAGGGTAGCCTAGGGTTAGGGTTAGGCTTAGGGTACGGCTTAGGGTACGGCTTAGGGTACGGGTTCGGGTAGGGCTTCGGGTACAGCGTAGGATATGGCTTAGGGTTAGGGTTAGGGTTAGTGTTAGGGTTAGGGCTCGGTTTAGAGTATTGGTTAGGATTAGGGTACGTTTTAGGGTTAGGGTAGGGGTTAGGGTTAGGGTACGCGTTAGTGTTAGGGTAGTTATTAAGCCTATCCCACTCTCTAGATACCCCTTAGCACGTAAAGGAATATTATTTGGAGGTCCAGCCATGGAGAAGAGTTTAGGCACTAGGATAAAATAAGGAACACACCCATTATAAAGAAATCACATCAGGATTCTCTTTTTAAGCTGTTCCTTAAAACACTAGTGCTTAGGAAATCTATTGGAGGCAGAAGCAGTCAAGGGTAGCCTAGGGTTAGGGTTAGGCTTGGGGCTAGGCTTAGGGTACGGCTTAGTGTACGGCTTAGGGTACGGGTTCGGGGAGGGCTTCGGGTACGTCGTAGGGTATGGGTTAGGGTTAGGGTTAGGGTTAGTGTTAGGGTTAGGGCTCGGTTTAGGGTACGGGTTAGGATTAGGGTACGTGTTAGGGTTATGGTAGGGGTTAGGTTTAGGGTACGCGTTGGGGTGAGTGTAGTTATTAAACCTATCCCACTCTCTATATACCCCTTAGCACGTAAAGGTATATTATTTGGAGGTCCAGCCATGGAGAAGCGTTTAGACACTAGGATAAGATAAGGAACACACCCATTATAAAGAAATCACATTAGGATTCTCTTTTTAAGCTTTTCCTTAAAACACTAGTGCTTAGGAAATCTATTGGAGGCAGAAGCAGTCAAGGGTAGCCTAGGGTTAGGGTTAGGCTTAGGGTTAGGCTTAGGGTACGGCTTAGGGTACGGGTTCGAGGAGGGGTTCGGGTACGGCGTAGGGTATGGGTTAGGGTTAGGGTTAGTGTTAGGGTTAGGGCTCGGTTTAGGGTACGGGTTAGGATTAGGGTACATGGTAGAGTTATGGTTAGGGTACGCGTTAGGGTTAGGGTAGTTATTAAAGCTATCCCACTCTCTAGATACACCTTAGCACGTAAAGGAATATTATTTGGTGGTCCAGCCATGGAGAAGAGTTTAGACACTAGGATAAGATATGGAACACACCCATTATAAAGAAATCACATTAGGATTCTCTTTTTAAGCTGTTCCTTAAAACACTAGTGCTTAGGAAATCTATTGGAGGCAGAAGCAGTCAAGGGTAGCCTAGGGTTAGGGTTAGGCTTAGGGTACGGCTTAGGGTACGGCTTAGGGTACGGGTTCGGGGAGGGCTTCGGGTACGGCATAGGGTATGGGTTAGGGTTAGGGTTAGTGTTAGGGTTAGGGCTCGGTTTAGGGTACGGGTTAGGATTAGGGTACGTGTTAGTGTTATGGTAGAGGTTAGGGTTAGGGTACGCGTTGGGGTTAGTGTAGTTATTAAACCTATCCCACTCTCTAGATACACCTTAGCACGTAAAGAAATATTATTTGGAGGTCCAGCCATGGAGGAGCGTTTAGACACTAGGATAAGATAAGGAACACACCCATTATAAAGAAATCACATTAGGATTCTCTTTTTAAGCTGTTCCTTAAAACACTAGTGCTTAGGAAATCTATTGGAGGCAGAAGCAGTCAAGGGTAGCCTAGGGTTAGGGTTAGGCTTAGGGTACGGCTTAGGGTACGGGTTCGGGGAGGGCTTCGGGTACGTCGTAGGGTATGTGTTAGGGTTAGGGTTAGGGTTAGTGTTAGGGTTAGGGCTCGGTTTAGGGTACGGGTTAGGATTAGGGTACGTGTTAGGGTTAGGGTAGGGGTTAGGGTTAGGGTACGCGTTAGGGTTAGGGTAGTTATTAAAACTATCCCACTCTCTAGATACCCCTTAGCACGTAAAGGAATATTATTTGGAGATCCAGCCATGGAGAAGAGTTTAGACACTAGGATAAGATAAGGAACACCCCCATTATAAAGAAATCACATTAGGATTCTCTTTTTAAGCTGTTCCTTAAAACACTAGTGCTTAGGAAATCTATTGGAGGCAGAAGCAGTCAAGGGTAGCCTAGGGTTAGGGTTAGTCTTAGGGTACGGCTTAGGGTACGGGTTCGGGGAGGGCTTCGGGTACGGCGTAGGGTATGGGTTAGGGTTAGGGTTAGGGTTAGTGTTAGGGTTAGGGCTCGGTTTAGGTTATTGTTTAGGATTAGGGTACGTGCTAGGATTAGGGTAGGGGTTAGGGTTAGGGTACGCATTAGTGTTAGGGTAGTTATTAAACCTATCCCACTCTCTAGATACCCCTTAGCAGGTAAAGGAATATTATTTGGGGGTCCAGCCGTGGAGAAGAGTTTAGACACTAGGATAAGATAAGGAACACACCCATTATAAAGAAATCACATTAGGATTCTCTGTTTAAGCTGTTCCTTAAAACACTAGTGCTTAGGAAATCTATTGGAGGCAGAAGCAGTCAAGGGTAGTCTAGGGTTAGGGTTAGACTTAGGGTACGGCTTAGGGTACGGGTTCGGGGAGGGCTTCAGGTACGGTGTAGGGTATGGGATAGGGTTAGGGTTCGGGTTAGTGTTAGGGTTAGGGCTCGGTTTAGGGTATTGGTTAGGATTATGGTACGTGTTAGGGATAGGGTAGTGGTTAGGGTTAGGGTACGCATTAGTGTTAGGGTAGTTATTAAACCTATCCCACTCTCTAGATACCCCTTAGCACGTAAAGGAATATTATTTGGAGGTCCAGCCATGGAGAAGAGTATAGACACTAGGATAAGATAAGGAACACACCCATTATAAAGAAATCACATTAGGATTCACTTTTTAAGCTGTTCCTTTAAACACTACTGCTTAGGATATCTACTGGAGGCAGAAGCAGTCCAGGTTAGCCTAGGTTTAGGGTTAGGTTTAGGGTTAGGCTTAGGGTAAGGCTTAGGGTACGGGTTCGGGGAGGGCTTCGGGTATGGCGTAGGGTATGGGTTAGGGTTAGGGTTAGGGTGAGTGTTAGGGTTAGGGCTCGGTTTAGGGTACGGGTTAGGATTAGGGTACGTGTTAGGGTTATGGTAGAGGTTAGGGTTAGGGTACGCGTTTGGGTTAGTGTAGTTATTAAACCTATCCCACTCTCTAGATACACCTTAGCACGTAAAGAAATATTATTTGGAGGTCCAGCCATGGAGGAGCGTTTAGACACTAGGATAAGATAAGGAACACACCCATTATAAAAAAATCACAATAGGATTCTCTTTTTAAGCTGTTCCTTAAAACACTAGTGCTTAGGAAATCTATTGGAGGCAGAGGCAGTCAAGGGTAGCCTAGGGTTACGGTTAGGCTTAGGGTACGGCTTAGGGTACGGGTTCGGGGAGGGCTTCGGGTACGTCGTAGGGTATGTGTTAGGGTTAGGGTTAGGGTTAGTGTTAGGGTTAGGGCTCGGTTTAGGGAACGGGTTAGGATTACGGTACGTGTTAGGGTTAGGGTAGGGGTTAGGGTTAGGGTACGCGTTAGGGTTAGGGTAGTTATTAAAGCTATCCCACTCTCTAGATACCCCTTAGCACGTAAAGGAATATTATTTGGAGGTCCAGCCATGGAGAAGAGTTTAGACACTAGGATAAGATAAGGAACCCACCCATTATAAAGAAATCACATTAGGATTCTCTTTTTAAGCTGTTCCTTAAAACACTAGTGCTTAGGAAATCTATTGGAGGCAGAAGCAGTCAAGGGTAGCCTAGGGATAGGGTTAGGCTTAGGGTACGGCTTAGTGTACGGCTTAGGGTACGGGTTCGGGGAGGGCTTCGGGTACGTCGTAGGGTATGGGTTAGGGTTAGGGTTAGGGTTAGTGTTAGGGTTAGGGCTCGGTTTAGGGTACGGGTTAGGATTAGGGTACGTGTTAGGGTTAGGGTAGGGGTTAGGTTTAGGGTACGCGTTGGGGTGAGTGTAGTTATTAAACCTATCCCACTCTCTATATACCCCTTAGCACGTAAAGGTATATTATTTGGAGGTCCAGCCATGGAGAAGCGTTTAGACACTAGGATAAGATAAGGAACACACCCATTATAAAGAAATCACATTAGGATTCTCTTTTTAAGCTTTTCCTTAAAACACTAGTGCTTAGGAAATCTATTGGAGGCAGAAGCAGTCAAGGGTAGCCTAGGGTTAGGGTTAGGCTTAGGGTTAGGCTTAGGGTACGGCTTAGGGTACGGGTTCGAGGAGGGGTTCGGGTACGGCATAGGGTATGGGTTAGGGTTAGGGTTAGTGTTAGGGTTAGGGCTCGGTTTAGGGTACGGGTTAGGATTAGGGTATATGGTAGATTTAGGGTTAGGGTACGCGTTAGGGTTAGGGTAGTTATTAAACCTATCCCACTCTCTAGATACACCTTAGCACGTAAAGGAATATTATTTGGTGGTCCAGCCATGGAGAAGAGTTTAGACACTAGGAAAAGATAAGGAACACACCCATTATAAAGAAATCACATTAGGATTCTCTTTTTAAGCTGTTCCTTAAAACACTAGTGCTTAGGAAATCTATTGGAGGCAGAAGCAGTCAAGGGTAGCCTAGGGTTAGGTTTAGGCTTAGGGTACAGCTTAGGGTACGGGTTCGGGGAGGGCTTCGGGTACGGCGTAGGGTATGGGTTAGGGTTAGGGTTAGGGTTAGTGTTAGGGTTAGGGCTCGGTTTAGGGTACGGGTTAGGATTAGGGTATGAGTTAGGGTTATGATAGAGGTTAGGGTTAGGGTACGCGTTGGGGTTAGTGTAGTTATTAAACCTATCCCACTCTCTAGATACACCTTAGCACGTAAAGAAATATTATTTGGAGGTCCAGTCATGGAGGAGCGTTTAGACACTAGGATAAGATAAGAAACACACCCATTATAAAGAAATCACATTAGGATTCTCTTTTTAAGCTGTTCCTTAAAACACTAGTGCTTAGGAAATCTATTGGAGGCAGAGGCAGTCAAGGGTAGCCTAGGGTTAGGGTTAGGCTTAGGGTACGGCTTAGGGTACGGGTTCGGGGAGGGCTTCGGGTACGTCGTAGGGTATGTGTTAGGGTTAGGGTTAGGGTTAGTGTTAGGGTTAGGGCTCGGTTTAGGGTACGGGTTAGGATTAGGGTACGTGTTAGGGTTAGGGTAGGGGTTAGGGTTAGGGTACGCGTTAGGGTTAGGGTAGTTATTAAACCTATCCCACTCTCTAGATACCCCTTAGCACGTAAAGGAATATTATTTGGAGATCCAGCCATGGAGAAGAGTTTAGACACTAGGATAAGATAAGGAACCCACCCATTATAAAGAAATCACATTAGGATTCTCTTTTTAAGCTGTTCCTTAAAACACTAGTGCTTAGGAAATCTATTGGAGGCAGAAGCAGTCAAGGGAAGCCTAGGGATAGGGTTAGGCTTAGGGTACGGCTTATGGTACGGCTTAGGGTACGGGTTCGGGGAGGGCTTCGTGTACGGCGTAGGGTATGGGTTAGGGTTAGGGTTAGGGTTAGTGTTAGGGTTAGGGTTCGGTTTAGGGTATTGGTTAGGATTAGGGTACGTGTTAGGGTTAGGGTAGGGGTTAGGGTTAGGGTACGCGTTAGTGTTAGGGTAGTTATTAAACCTATCCCACTCTCTAGATACCCCTTAGCACGTAAAGGAATATTATTTGGAGGTCAAACCATGGGGAAGAGTTTAGACACTAGGATAAGATAAGGAACACACCCATTATAAAGAAATCACATTAGGATTCTCTTTTTAAGCTGTTCCATAAAACACTAGTGCTTAGGAAATCCATTGGAGGCAGAAGCAGTCAAGGGTAGCCTAGGGTTAGGGTTAGGCTTAGGGTACGGCTTAGGGTACGGCTTAGGGTACGGGTTCGGGTAGGGCTTCGGGTACAGCGTAGGGTATGGCTTAGGGTTAGGGTTAGGGTTAGTGTTAGGGTTAGGGCTCGGTTTAGGGTATTGGTTAGGATTAGGGTACGTTTTAGGGTTAGGGTAGGGGTTAGGGTTAGGGTACGCGTTAGTGTTAGCGTAGTTATTAAGCCTATCCCACTCTCTAGATACCACTTAGCACGTAAAGGAATATTATTTGGAGGTCCAGCCATGGAGAAGAGTTTAGGCACTAGGATAAAATAAGGAACACACCCATTATAAAGAAATCACATTAGGATTCTCTTTTTAAGCTGTTCCTTAAAACACTAGTGCTTAGGAAATCTATTGGAGGCAGAAGCAGTCAAGGGTAGCCTAGGGTTAGGGTTAGGCTTGGGGCTAGGCTTAGGGTACGGCTTAGTGTACGGCTTAGGGTACGGGTTCGGGGAGGGCTTCGGGTACGTCGTAGGGTATGGGTTAGGGTTAGGGTTAGGGTTAGTGTTAGGGTTAGGGCTCGGTTTAGGGTACGGGTTAGGATTAGGGTACGTGTTAGGGTTAGGGTAGGGGTTAGGTTTAGGGTACGCGTTGGGGTGAGTGTAGTTATTAAACCTATCCCACTCTCTATATACCCCTTAGCACGTAAAGGTATATTATTTGGAGGTCCAGCCATGGAGAAGCGTTTAGACACTAGGATAAGATAAGGAACACACCCATTATAAAGAAATCACATTAGGATTCTCTTTTTAAGCTTTTCCTTAAAACACTAGTGCTTAGGAAATCTATTGGAGGCAGAAGCAGTCAAGGGTAGCCTAGGGTTAGGGTTAGGCTTAGGGCTAGGCTTAGGGTACGGCTTAGGGTACGGGTTCGAGGAGGGGTTCGGGTACGGCGTAGGGTATGGGTTAGGGTTAGGGTTAGTGTTAGGGTTAGGGCTCGGTTTAGGGTACGGTTTAGGATTAGGGTACATGGTAGAGTTAGGGTTAGGGTACGCGTTAGGGTTAGGGTAGTTATTAAAGCTATTCCACTCTCTAGATACACCTTAGCACGTAAAGGAATATTATTTGGTGGTCCAGCCATGGAGAAGAGTTTAGACACTAGGATAAGATATGGAACACACCGATTATAAAGAAATCACATTAGGATTCTCTTTTTAAGCTGTTCCTTAAAACACTAGTGCTTAGGAAATCTATTGGAGGCAGAAGCAGTCAAGGGTAGCCTAGGGTTAGGGTTAGGCTTAGGGTACGGCTTAGGGTACGGCTTAGGGTACGGGTTCGGGGAGGGCTTCGGGTACGGCGTAGGGTATGGCTTAGGGTTAGGGTTAGTGTTAGGGTTAGGGCTCGGTTTAGGGTACGGGTTAGGATTAGGGTACGTGCTAGGGTTAGGGTAGGGGTTAGGGTTAGGGTACGCGTTAGGGTTAGGGTAGTTATTAAAACTATCCCACTCTCTAGATACCCCTTAGCACGTAAAGGAATATTATTTGGAGATCCAGCCATGGAGAAGAGTTTAGACACTAGGATAAGATAAGGAACACCCCCATTATAAAGAAATCACATTAGGATTCTCTTTTTAAGCTGTTCCTTAAAACACTAGTGCTTAGGAAATCTATTGGAGGCAGAAGCAGTCAAGGGTAGCCTAGGGTTAGGGTTAGTCTTAGGGTACGGCTTAGGGTACGGGTTCGGGGAGGGCTTCGGGTACGGCGTAGGGTATGGGTTAGGGTTAGGGTTAGGGTTAGTGTTAGGGTTAGGGCTCGGTTTAGGGTATTGTTTAGGATTAGGGTACGTGCTAGGATTAGGGTAGGGGTTAGGGTTAGGGTACGCATTAGTGTTAGGGTAGTTATTAAACCTATCCCACTCTCTAGATACCCCTTAGCAGGTAAAGGAATATTATTTGGGGGTCCAGCCGTGGAGAAGAGTTTAGACACTAGGATAAGATAAGGAACACACCCATTATAAAGAAATCACATTAGGATTCTCTGTTTAAGCTGTTCCTTAAAACACTAGTGCTTAGGAAATCTATTGGAGGCAGAAGCAGTCAAGGGTAGTCTAGGGTTAGGTTTAGGCTTAGGGTACGGCTTAGGGTACGGGTTCGGGGAGGGCTTCAGGTACGGTGTAGGGTATGGGATAGGGTTAGGGTTCGGGTTAGTGTTAGGGTTAGGGCTCGGTTTAGGGTATTGGTTAGGATTATGGTACGTGTTAGGGATAGGGTAGTGGTTAGGGTTAGGGTACGCATTAGTGTTAGGGTAGTTATTAAACCTATCCCACTCTCTAGATACCCCTTAGCACGTAAAGGAATATCATTTGGAGGTCCAGCCATGGAGAAGAGTTTAGACACTAGGATAAGATAAGGAACACACTCATTATAAAGAAATCACATTAGGATTCTCTTTTTAAGCTGTTCCTTTAAACACTACTGCTTAGGAAATCTATTGGAGGCAGAAGCAGTCCAGGGTAGCCTAGGGTTAGGGTTAGGTTTAGGGTTAGGCTTAGGGTACAGCTTAGGGTACGGCTTAGGGTACGGGTTCGGGGAGGGCTTCGGGTATGGCGTAGGGTATGGGTTAGGGTTAGGGTTAGGGTTAGTGTTAGGGTTAGGGCTCGGTTTAGGGTACGGGTTAGGATTAGGGTACGTGTTAGGGTTATGGTAGAGGTTAGGGTTAGGGTACGCGTTTGGGTTAGTGTAGTTATTAAACCTATCCCACTCTCTAGATACACCTTAGCACGTAAAGAAATATTATTTGGAGGTCCAGCCATGGAGGAGCGTTTAGACACTAGGATAAGATAAGGAACACACCCATTATAAAGAAATCACATTAGGATTCTCTTTTTAAGCTGTTCCTTAAAACACTAGTGCTTATGAAATCTATTGGAGGCAGAGGCAGTCAAGGGTAGCCTAGGGTTAGGGTTAGGCTTAGGGTACGGCTTAGGGTACGGGTTCGGGGAGGGCTTCGGGTACGTCGTAGGGTATGTGTTAGGGTTAGGGTTAGGGTTAGTGTTAGGGTTAGGGCTCGGTTTAGGGAACGGGTTAGGATTACGGTACGTGTTAGGGTTAGGGTAGGGGTTAGGGTTAGGGTACGCGTTAGGGTTAGGGTAGTTATTAAACCTATCCCACTCTCTAGATACCCCTTAGCACGTAAAGGAATATTATTTGGAGGTCCAGCCATGGAGAAGAGTTTAGACACTAGGATAAGATAAGGAACCCACCCATTATAAAGAAATCACATTAGGATTCTCTTTTTAAGCTGTTCCTTAAAACACTAGTGCTTAGGAAATCTATTGGAGGCAGAAGCAGTCAAGGGTAGCCTAGGGATAGGGTTAGGCTTAGGGTACGGCTTATGGTACGGCTTATGGTACGGGTTCGGGGAGGGCTTCGTGTACGGCGTAGGGTATGGGTTAGGGTTAGGGTTAGGGTTACTGTTAGGGTTAGGGTTCGGTTTAGGGTATTGGTTAGGATTAGGGTACGCGTTAGGGTTAGGGTAGGGGTTAGGGTTAGGGTACGCGTTAGTGTTAGGGTAGTTATTAAACCTATCCCACTCTCTAGATACCCCTTAGCACGTAAAGGAATATTATTTGGAGGTCCAGCCATGGGGAAGAGTTTAGACACTAGGATAAGATAAGGAACACACCCATTATAAAGAAATCACATTAGGATTCTCTTTTTAAGCTGTTCCTTAAAAAACTAGTGCTTAGGAAATCCATTGGAGGCAGAAGCAGTCAAGGGTAACCTAGGGTTACGGTTAGGCTTAGGGTACGGCTTAGGGTACGGCTTAGGGTACGGGTTCGGGTAGGGCTTCGGGTACAGCGTAGGGTATGGCTTAGGGTTAGGGTTAGGGTTAGTGTTAGGGTTAGGGCTCGGTTTAGGGTATTGGTTAGGATTAGGGTACGTGTTAGGGTTAGTGTAGGGGTTGGGTTAGGGTACGCATTAGGGATAGGGTAGTTATTAAACCTATCCCACTCTCTAGATACCCTTTAGCACGTAAAGGAATATTATTTGGGGGTCCAGCCATGGAGAAGAGTTTAGACACTAGCATAAGATAAGGAACACACCCATTATAAAGAAATCACATTAGGATTCTCTTTTTAAGCTGTTCCTTAAAACACTAGTGCTTAGGAAATCTATTGGAGGCAGAAGCAGTCAAGGGTATGCTAGGGTTAGGGTTAGGCTTAGGGTACGGCTTAGGGTATGGCTTAGGGTACGGGTTCGGGGAGGGCTTTGGGTACGGCGTAGTGTATGGGTTAGGGTTAGGTTTAGGGTTAGTGTTAGGGTTAGGGCTCGGTTTAGGGTATTGGTTAGGTTTAGGGTACCTGTTAGGGTTAGGGTACGCTTTAGTGTTAGGGTAGTTATTAAACCTATCCCACTCTCTAGATACACCTTAGCACGTAAAGGAATATTATTTGGTGGTCCAGCCATGGAGAAGAGTTTAGACACTAGGATAAGATAAGGAACACACCCATTATAAAGAAATCACATTAGGATTCTCTTTTTAAGCTGTTCCTTAAAACACTAGTGCTTAGGAAATCTATTGGAGGCAGAAGCAGTCAAGGGTAGCCTAGGGTTAGGGTTAGGCTTAGGGTACAGCTTAGGGTACGGGTTCGGGGAGGGCTTCGGGTACGGCGTAGGGTATGGGTTAGGGTTAGGGTTAGGGTTAGTGTTAGGGTTAGGGCTCGGTTTAGGGTACGGGTTAGGATTAGGGTACGAGTTAGGGTTATGGTAGAGGTTAGGGTTAGGGTACGCGTTTGGGTTAGTGTAGTTATTAAAACTATCCCACTCTCTAGATACACCTTAGCACGTAAATAAATATTATTTGGAGGTCCAGCCATGGAGGAGCGTTTAGACACTAGGATAAGATAAGGAACACACCCATTATAAAGAAATCACATTAGGATTCTCTTTTTAAGCTGTTCCTTAAAACACTAGTGCTTAGGAAATCTATTGGAGGCAGAGGCAGTCAAGGGTAGCCTAGGGTTAGGGTTAGGCTTAGGGTACGGCTTAGGGTACGGGTTCGGGGAGGGCTTCGGGTACGTCGTAGGGTATGTGTTAGGGTTAGGGTTAGGGTTAGTGTTAGGGTTAGGGCTCGGTTTAGGGTACGGGTTAGGATTAGGGTACGTGTTAGGGTTAGGGTAGGGGTTAGGGTTAGGGTACGCGTTAGGGTTAGGGTAGTTATTAAACCTATCCCACTCTCTAGATACCCCTTAGCACGTAAAGGAATATTATTTGGAGATCCAGCCATGGAGAAGAGTTTAGACACTAGGATAAGATAAGGAACCCACCCATTATAAAGAAATCACATTAGGATTCTCTTTTTAAGCTGTTCCTTAAAACACTAGTGCTTAGGAAATCTATTGGAGGCAGAAGCAGTCAAGGGAAGCCTAGGGATAGGGTTAGGCTTAGGGTACGGCTTATGGTACGGCTTAGGGTACGGGTTCGGGGAGGGCTTCGTGTACGGCGTAGGGTATGCGTTAGGGTTAGGGTTAGGGTTAGTGTTAGGGTTAGGGTTCGGTTTAGGGTATTGGTTAGGATTAGGGCACGTGTTAGGGTTAGGGTAGGGGTTAGGGTTAGGGTACGCGTTAGTGTTAGGGTAGTTATTAAACCTATCCCACTCTCTAGATACCCCATAGCACGTAAAGGAATATTATTTGGAGGTCCAGCCATGGGGAAGAGTTTAGACACTAGGATAAGATAAGGAACACACCCATTATAAAGAAATCACATTAGGATTCTCTTTTTAAGCTGTTCCTTAAAACACTAGTGCTTAGGAAATCCATTGGAGGCAGAAGCAGTCAAGGGTAGCCTAGGGTTAGGGTTAGGCTTAGGGTACGGCTTAGGGTACGGCTTAGGGTACGGGTTCGAGTAGGGCTTCGGTTACAGCGTAGGGTATGGCTTAGGGTTAGGGTTAGGGTTAGTGTTAGGGTTAGGGCTCGGTTTAGGGTATTGGTTAGGATTAGGGTACGTGTTAGGGTTAGGGTAGGGGTTAGGGTTAGGGTACGCGTTAGTGTTAGGGTAGTTATTAAACCTATCCCACTCCCTAGATACCCCTTAGCACGTAAACGAATATTATTTGGAGGTCCAGCCATGGAGAAGAGTTTAGGCACTAGGATAAAATAAGGAACACATCCATTATAAAGAAATCACATTAGGATTCTCTTTTTAAGCTGTTCCTTAAAACACTAGTGCTTAGGAAATCTATTGGAGGCAGAAGCAGTCAAGGGTAGCCTAGGGTTAGGGTTAGGCTTGGGGTTAGGCTTAGGGTACGGCTTAGTGTACGGCTTAGGGTACGGGTTCGGGGAGGGCTTCGGGTACGTCGTAGGGTATGGGTTAGGGTTAGGGTTAGGGTTAGTGTTAGGGTTAGGGCTCGGTTTAGGGTACGGGTTAGGATTAGGGTACGTGTTAGGGTTAGGGTAGGGGTTAGGTTTAGGGTACGCGTTGGGGTGAGTGTAGTTATTAAACCTATCCCACTCTCTATATACCCCTTAGCACGTAAAGGTATATTATTTGGAGGTCCAGCAATGGAGAAGCGTTTAGACACTAGGATAAGATAAGGAACACACCCATTATAAAGAAATCACATTAGGATTCTCTTTTTAAGCTTTTCCTTAAAACACTAGTGCTTAGGAAATCTATTGGAGGCAGAAGCAGTCAAGGGTAGCCTAGGGTTAGGGTTAGGCTTAGGGTTAGGCTTAGGGTACGGCTTAGGGTACGGGTTCGAGGAGGGGTTCGGGTACGGCGTAGGGTATGGGTTAGGGTTAGGGTTAGTGTTAGGGTTAGGGCTCGGTTTAGGGTACGGGTTAGGATTAGGGTATATGGTAGAGTTAGGGTTAGGGTACGCGTTAGGGTTAGGGTAGTTATTAAACCTAACCCACTCTCTAGATACACCTTAGCACGTAAAGGAATATTATTTGGTGGTCCAGCCATGGAGAAGAGTTTAGACACTAGGATAAGATATGGAACACACCCATTATAAAGAAATTACATTAGGATTCTATTTTTAAGCTGTTCCTTAAAACACTAGTGCTTAGGAAATCTATTGGAGGCAGAAGCAGTCAAGGGTAGCCTAGGGTTAGGGTTAGGCTTAGGGTACGGCTTAGGGTACGGCTTAGGGTACGGGTTCGAGGAGGGCTTCGGGTACGGCGTAGGGTATGGGTTAGGGTTAGGGTTAGTGTTAGGGTTAGGGCTCGGTTTAGGGTACGGGGTAGGATTAGGGTACGTGTTAGGGTTATGGTAGAGGTTAGGGTTAGGGTACGCGTTGGGGTTAGTGTAGTTATTAAACCTATCCCACTCTCTAGATACACCTTAGCACGTAAAGAAATATTATTTGGAGGTCCAGCCATGGAGGAGCGTTTAGACACTAGGATAAGATAAGGAACACACCCATTATAAAGAAATCACATTAGGATTCTCTTTTTAAGCTGTTCCTTAAAACACTAGTGCTTAGGAAATCTATTGGAGGCAGAAGCAGTCAAGGGTAGCCTAGGGTTAGGGTTAGTCTTAGGGTACGGCTTAGGGTACGGGTTCGGGGAGGGCTTCGGGTACGGCGTAGGGTATGGGTTAGGGTTAGGGTTAGGGTTAGTGTTAGGGTTAGGGCTCGGTTTAGGGTATTGTTTAGGATTAGGGTACGTGCTAGGATTAGGGTAGGGGTTAGGGTTAGGGTACGCATTAGTGTTAGGGTAGTTATTAAACCTATCCCACTCTCTAGATACCCCTTAGCAGGTAAAGGAATATTATTTGGGGGTCCAGCCGTGGAGAAGAGTTTAGACACTAGGATAAGATAAGGAACACACCCATTATAAAGAAATCACATTAGGATTCTCTGTTTAAGCTGTTCCTTAAAACACTAGTGCTTAGGAAATCTATTGGAGGCAGAAGCAGTCAAGGGTAGTCTAGGGTTAGGGTTAGGCTTAGGGTACGGCTTAGGGTACGGGTTCGGGGAGGGCTTCAGGTACGGTGTAGGGTATGGGATAGGGTTAGGGTTCGGGTTAGTGTTAGGGTTAGGGCTCGGTTTAGGGTATTGGTTAGGATTATGGTACGTGTTAGGGATAGGGTAGTGGTTAGGGTTAGGGTACGCATTAGTGTTAGGGTAGTTATTAAACCTATCCCACTCTCTAGATACCCCTTAGCACGTAAAGGAATATCATTTGGAGGTCCAGCCATGGAGAAGAGTTTAGACACTAGGATAAGATAAGGAACACACTCATTATAAAGAAATCACATTAGGATTCTCTTTTTAAGCTGTTCCTTAAAACACTAGTGCTTAGGAAATCTATTGGAGGCAGAAGCAGTCAAGGGTAGCCTAGGGTTAGGGTTAGGCTTAGGGTTAGGCTTAGGGTACGGCTTAGGGTACGGGTTCGAGGAGGGGTTCGGGTACGGCATAGGGTATGGGTTAGGGTTAGGGTTAGTGTTAGGGTTAGGGCTCGGTTTAGGGTACGGGTTAGGATTAGGGTATATGGTAGATTTAGGGTTAGGGTACGCGTTAGGGTTAGGGTAGTTATTAAACCTATCCCACTCTCTAGATACACCTTAGCACGTAAAGGAATATTATTTGGTGGTCCAGCCATGGAGAAGAGTTTAGACACTAGGAAAAGATAAGGAACACACCCATTATAAAGAAATCACATTAGGATTCTCTTTTTAAGCTGTTCCTTAAAACACTAGTGCTTAGGAAATCTATTGGAGGCAGAAGCAGTCAAGGGTAGCCTAGGGTTAGGTTTAGGCTTAGGGTACAGCTTAGGGTACGGGTTCGGGGAGGGCTTCGGGTACGGCGTAGGGTATGGGTTAGGGTTAGGGTTAGGGTTAGTGTTAGGGTTAGGGCTCGGTTTAGGGTACGGGTTAGGATTAGGGTATGAGTTAGGGTTATGATAGAGGTTAGGGTTAGGGTACGCGTTGGGGTTAGTGTAGTTATTAAACCTATCCCACTCTCTAGATACACCTTAGCACGTAAAGAAATATTATTTGGAGGTCCAGTCATGGAGGAGCGTTTAGACACTAGGATAAGATAAGAAACACACCCATTATAAAGAAATCACATTAGGATTCTCTTTTTAAGCTGTTCCTTAAAACACTAGTGCTTAGGAAATCTATTGGAGGCAGAGGCAGTCAAGGGTAGCCTAGGGTTAGGGTTAGGCTTAGGGTACAGCTTAGGGTACGGGTTCGGGGAGGGCTTCGGGTACGTCGTAGGGTATGTGTTAGGGTTAGGGTTAGGGTTAGTGTTAGGGTTAGGGCTCGGTTTAGGGTACGGGTTAGGATTAGGGTACGTGTTAGGGTTAGGGTAGGGGTTAGGGTTAGGGTACGCGTTAGGGTTAGGGTAGTTATTAAACCTATCCCACTCTCTAGATACCCCTTAGCACGTAAAGGAATATTATTTGGAGATCCAGCCATGGAGAAGAGTTTAGACACTAGGATAAGATAAGGAACCCACCCATTATAAAGAAATCACATTAGGATTCTCTTTTTAAGCTGTTCCTTAAAACACTAGTGCTTAGGAAATCTATTGGAGGCAGAAGCAGTCAAGGGAAGCCTAGGGATAGGGTTAGGCTTAGGGTACGGCTTATGGTACGGCTTAGGGTACGGGTTCGGGGAGGGCTTCGTGTACGGCGTAGGGTATGGGTTAGGGTTAGGGTTAGGGTTAGTGTTAGGGTTAGGGTTCGGTTTAGGGTATTGGTTAGGATTAGGGTACGTGTTAGGGTTAGGGTAGGGGTTAGGGTTAGGGTACGCGTTAGTGTTAGGGTAGTTATTAAACCTATCCCACTCTCTAGATACCCCTTAGCACGTAAAGGAATATTATTTGGAGGTCAAACCATGGGGAAGAGTTTAGACACTAGGATAAGATAAGGAACACACCCATTATAAAGAAATCACATTAGGATTCTCTTTTTAAGCTGTTCCATAAAACACTAGTGCTTAGGAAATCCATTGGAGGCAGAAGCAGTCAAGGGTAGCCTAGGGTTAGGGTTAGGCTTAGGGCTAGGCTTAGGGTACGGCTTAGGGTACGGGTTCGAGGAGGGGTTCGGGTACGGCGTAGGGTATGGGTTAGGGTTAGGGTTAGTGTTAGGGTTAGGGCTCGGTTTAGGGTACGGTTTAGGATTAGGGTACATGGTAGAGTTAGGGTTAGGGTACGCGTTAGGGTTAGGGTAGTTATTAAAGCTATTCCACTCTCTAGATACACCTTAGCACGTAAAGGAATATTATTTGGTGGTCCAGCCATGGAGAAGAGTTTAGACACTAGGATAAGATATGGAACACACCGATTATAAAGAAATCACATTAGGATTCTCTTTTTAAGCTGTTCCTTAAAACACTAGTGCTTAGGAAATCTATTGGAGGCAGAAGCAGTCAAGGGTAGCCTAGGGTTAGGGTTAGGCTTAGGGTACGGCTTAGGGTACGGCTTAGGGTACGGGTTCGGGGAGGGCTTCGGGTACGGCGTAGGGTATGGCTTAGGGTTAGGGTTAGTGTTAGGGTTAGGGCTCGGTTTAGGGTACGGGTTAGGATTAGGGTACGTGCTAGGGTTAGGGTAGGGGTTAGGGTTAGGGTACGCGTTAGGGTTAGGGTAGTTATTAAAACTATCCCACTCTCTAGATACCCCTTAGCACGTAAAGGAATATTATTTGGAGATCCAGCCATGGAGAAGAGTTTAGACACTAGGATAAGATAAGGAACACCCCCATTATAAAGAAATCACATTAGGATTCTCTTTTTAAGCTGTTCCTTAAAACACTAGTGCTTAGGAAATCTATTGGAGGCAGAAGCAGTCAAGGGTAGCATAGGGTTAGGGTTAGTCTTAGGGTACGGCTTAGGGTACGGGTTCGGGGAGGGCTTCGGGTACGGCGTAGGGTATGGGTTAGGGTTAGGGTTAGGGTTAGTGTTAGGGTTAGGGCTCGGTTTAGGGTATTGTTTAGGATTAGGGTACGTGCTAGGATTAGGGTAGGGGTTAGGGTTAGGGTACGCATTAGTGTTAGGGTAGTTATTAAACCTATCCCACTCTCTAGATACCCCTTAGCAGGTAAAGGAATATTATTTGGGGGTCCAGCCGTGGAGAAGAGTTTAGACACTAGGATAAGATAAGGAACACACCCATTATAAAGAAATCACATTAGGATTCTCTGTTTAAGCTGTTCCTTAAAACACTAGTGCTTAGGAAATCTATTGGAGGCAGAAGCAGTCAAGGGTAGTCTAGGGTTAGGGTTAGGCTTAGGGTACGGCTTAGGGTACGGGTTCGGGGAGGGCTTCAGGTACGGTGTAGGGTATGGGATAGGGTTAGGGTTCGGGTTAGTGTTAGGGTTAGGGCTCGGTTTAGGGTATTGGTTAGGATTATGGTACGTGTTAGGGATAGGGTAGTGGTTAGGGTTAGGGTACGCATTAGTGTTAGGGTAGTTATTAAACCTATCCCACTCTCTAGATACCCCTTAGCACGTAAAGGAATATCATTTGGAGGTCCAGCCATGGAGAAGAGTTTAGACACTAGGATAAGATAAGGAACACACTCATTATAAAGAAATCACATTAGGATTCTCTTTTTAAGCTGTTCCTTTAAACACTACTGCTTAGGAAATCTATTGGAGGCAGAAGCAGTCCAGGGTAGCCTAGGGTTAGGGTTAGGTTTAGGGTTAGGCTTAGGGTACAGCTTAGGGTACGGCTTAGGGTACGGGTTCGGGGAGGGCTTCGGGTATGGCGTAGGGTATGGGTTAGGGTTAGGGTTAGGGTTAGTGTTAGGGTTAGGGCTCGGTTTAGGGTACGGGTTAGGATTAGGGTACGTGTTAGGGTTATGGTAGAGGTTAGGGTTAGGGTACGCGTTTGGGTTAGTGTAGTTATTAAACCTATCCCACTCTCTAGATACACCTTAGCACGTAAAGAAATATTATTTGGAGGTCCAGCCATGGAGGAGCGTTTAGACACTAGGATAAGATAAGGAACACACCCATTATAAAGAAATCACATTAGGATTCTCTTTTTAAGCTGTTCCTTAAAACACTAGTGCTTAGGAAATCTATTGGAGGCAGAGGCAGTCAAGGGTAGCCTAGGGTTAGGGTTAGGCTTAGGGTACGGCTTAGGGTACGGGTTCGGGGAGGGCTTCGGGTACGTCGTAGGGTATGTGTTAGGGTTAGGGTTAGGGTTAGTGTTAGGGTTAGGGCTCGGTTTAGGGAACGGGTTAGGATTACGGTACGTGTTAGGGTTAGGGTAGGGGTTAGGGTTAGGGTACGCGTTAGGGTTAGGGTAGTTATTAAACCTATCCCACTCTCTAGATACCCCTTAGCACGTAAAGGAATATTATTTGGAGGTCCAGCCATGGAGAAGAGTTTAGACACTAGGATAAGATAAGGAACCCACCCATTATAAAGAAATCACATTAGGATTCTCTTTTTAAGCTGTTCCTTAAAACACTAGTGCTTAGGAAATCTATTGGAGGCAGAAGCAGTCAAGGGTAGCCTAGGGATAGGGTTAGGCTTAGGGTACGGCTTATGGTACGGCTTATGGTACGGGTTCGGGGAGGGCTTCGTGTACGGCGTAGGGTATGGGTTAGGGTTAGGGTTAGGGTTACTGTTAGGGTTAGGGTTCGGTTTAGGGTATTGGTTAGGATTAGGGTACGCGTTAGGGTTAGGGTAGGGGTTAGGGTTAGGGTACGCGTTAGTGTTAGGGTAGTTATTAAACCTATCCCACTCTCTAGATACCCCTTAGCACGTAAAGGAATATTATTTGGAGGTCCAGCCATGGGGAAGAGTTTAGACACTAGGATAAGATAAGGAACACACCCATTATAAAGAAATCACATTAGGATTCTCTTTTTAAGCTGTTCCTTAAAAAACTAGTGCTTAGGAAATCCATTGGAGGCAGAAGCAGTCAAGGGTAACCTAGGGTTAGGGTTAGGCTTAGGGTACGGCTTAGGGTACGGCTTAGGGTACGGGTTCGGGTAGGGCTTCGGGTACAGCGTAGGGTATGGCTTAGGGTTAGGGTTAGGGTTAGTGTTAGGGTTAGGGCTCGGTTTAGGGTATTGGTTAGGATTAGGGTACGTGTTAGGGTTAGTGTAGGGGTTGGGTTAGGGTACGCATTAGGGATAGGGTAGTTATTAAACCTATCCCACTCTCTAGATACCCTTTAGCACGTAAAGGAATATTATTTGGGGGTCCAGCCATGGAGAAGAGTTTAGACACTAGCATAAGATAAGGAACACACCCATTATAAAGAAATCACATTAGGATTCTCTTTTTAAGCTGTTCCTTAAAACACTAGTGCTTAGGAAATCTATTGGAGGCAGAAGCAGTCAAGGGTATGCTAGGGTTAGGGTTAGGCTTAGGGTACGGCTTAGGGTATGGCTTAGGGTACGGGTTCGGGGAGGGCTTTGGGTACGGCGTAGTGTATGGGTTAGGGTTAGGTTTAGGGTTAGTGTTAGGGTTAGGGCTCGGTTTAGGGTATTGGTTAGGTTTAGGGTACCTGTTAGGGTTAGGGTACGCTTTAGTGTTAGGGTAGTTATTAAACCTATCCCACTCTCTAGATACACCTTAGCACGTAAAGGAATATTATTTGGTGGTCCAGCCATGGAGAAGAGTTTAGACACTAGGATAAGATAAGGAACACACCCATTATAAAGAAATCACATTAGGATTCTCTTTTTAAGCTGTTCCTTAAAACACTAGTGCTTAGGAAATCTATTGGAGGCAGAAGCAGTCAAGGGTAGCCTAGGGTTAGGGTTAGGCTTAGGGTACAGCTTAGGGTACGGGTTCGGGGAGGGCTTCGGGTACGGCGTAGGGTATGGGTTAGGGTTAGGGTTAGGGTTAGTGTTAGGGTTAGGGCTCGGTTTAGGGTACGGGTTAGGATTAGGGTACGAGTTAGGGTTATGGTAGAGGTTAGGGTTAGGGTACGCGTTTGGGTTAGTGTAGTTATTAAAACTATCCCACTCTCTAGATACACCTTAGCACGTAAAGAAATATTATTTGGAGGTCCAGCCATGGAGGAGCGTTTAGACACTAGGATAAGATAAGGAACACACCCATTATAAAGAAATCACATTAGGATTCTCTTTTTAAGCTGTTCCTTAAAACACTAGTGCTTAGGAAATCTATTGGAGGCAGAGGCAGTCAAGGGTAGCCTAGGGTTAGGGTTAGGCTTAGGGTACGGCTTAGGGTACGGGTTCGGGGAGGGCTTCGGGTACGTCGTAGGGTATGTGTTAGGGTTAGGGTTAGGGTTAGTGTTAGGGTTAGGGCTCGGTTTAGGGTACGGGTTAGGATTAGGGTACGTGTTAGGGTTAGGGTAGGGGTTAGGGTTAGGGTACGCGTTAGGGTTAGGGTAGTTATTAAACCTATCCCACTCTCTAGATACCCCTTAGCACGTAAAGGAATATTATTTGGAGATCCAGCCATGGAGAAGAGTTTAGACACTAGGATAAGATAAGGAACCCACCCATTATAAAGAAATCACATTAGGATTCTCTTTTTAAGCTGTTCCTTAAAACACTAGTGCTTAGGAAATCTATTGGAGGCAGAAGCAGTCAAGGGAAGCCTAGGGATAGGGTTAGGCTTAGGGTACGGCTTATGGTACGGCTTAGGGTACGGGTTCGGGGAGGGCTTCGTGTACGGCGTAGGGTATGCGTTAGGGTTAGGGTTAGGGTTAGTGTTAGGGTTAGGGTTCGGTTTAGGGTATTGGTTAGGATTAGGGCACGTGTTAGGGTTAGGGTAGGGGTTAGGGTTAGGGTACGCGTTAGTGTTAGGGTAGTTATTAAACCTATCCCACTCTCTAGATACCCCATAGCACGTAAAGGAATATTATTTGGAGGTCCAGCCATGGGGAAGAGTTTAGACACTAGGATAAGATAAGGAACACACCCATTATAAAGAAATCACATTAGGATTCTCTTTTTAAGCTGTTCCTTAAAACACTAGTGCTTAGGAAATCCATTGGAGGCAGAAGCAGTCAAGGGTAGCCTAGGGTTAGGGTTAGGCTTAGGGTACGGCTTAGGGTACGGCTTAGGGTACGGGTTCGAGTAGGGCTTCGGTTACAGCGTAGGGTATGGCTTAGGGTTAGGGTTAGGGTTAGTGTTAGGGTTAGGGCTCGGTTTAGGGTATTGGTTAGGATTAGGGTACGTGTTAGGGTTAGGGTAGGGGTTAGGGTTAGGGTACGCGTTAGTGTTAGGGTAGTTATTAAACCTATCCCACTCTCTAGATACCCCTTAGCACGTAAACGAATATTATTTGGAGGTCCAGCCATGGAGAAGAGTTTAGGCACTAGGATAAAATAAGGAACACATCCATTATAAAGAAATCACATTAGGATTCTCTTTTTAAGCTGTTCCTTAAAACACTAGTGCTTAGGAAATCTATTGGAGGCAGAAGCAGTCAAGGGTAGCCTAGGGTTAGGGTTAGGCTTGGGGTTAGGCTTAGGGTACGGCTTAGTGTACGGCTTAGGGTACGGGTTCGGGGAGGGCTTCGGGTACGTCGTAGGGTATGGGTTAGGGTTAGGGTTAGGGTTAGTGTTAGGGTTAGGGCTCGGTTTAGGGTACGGGTTAGGATTAGGGTACGTGTTAGGGTTAGGGTAGGGGTTAGGTTTAGGGTACGCGTTGGGGTGAGTGTAGTTATTAAACCTATCCCACTCTCTATATACCCCTTAGCACGTAAAGGTATATTATTTGGAGGTCCAGCAATGGAGAAGCGTTTAGACACTAGGATAAGATACGGAACACACCCATTATAAAGAAATCACATTAGGATTCTCTTTTTAAGCTTTTCCTTAAAACACTAGTGCTTAGGAAATCTATTGGAGGCAGAAGCAGTCAAGGGTAGCCTAGGGTTAGGGTTAGGCTTAGGGTTAGGCTTAGGGTACGGCTTAGGGTACGGGTTCGAGGAGGGGTTCGGGTACGGCGTAGGGTATGGGTTAGGGTTAGGGTTAGTGTTAGGGTTAGGGCTCGGTTTAGGGTACGGGTTAGGATTAGGGTATATGGTAGAGTTAGGGTTAGGGTACGCGTTAGGGTTAGGGTAGTTATTAAACCTAACCCACTCTCTAGATACACCTTAGCACGTAAAGGAATATTATTTGGTGGTCCAGCCATGGAGAAGAGTTTAGACACTAGGATAAGATATGGAACACACCCATTATAAAGAAATCACATTAGGATTCTATTTTTAAGCTGTTCCTTAAAACACTAGTGCTTAGGAAATCTATTGGAGGCAGAAGCAGTCAAGGGTAGCCTAGGGTTAGGGTTAGGCTTAGGGTACGGCTTAGGGTACGGCTTAGGGTACGGGTTCGAGGAGGGCTTCGGGTACGGCGTAGGGTATGGGTTAGGGTTAGGGTTAGTGTTAGGGTTAGGGCTCGGTTTAGGGTACGGGGTAGGATTAGGGTACGTGTTAGGGTTATGGTAGAGGTTAGGGTTAGGGTACGCGTTGGGGTTAGTGTAGTTATTAAACCTATCCCACTCTCTAGATACACCTTAGCACGTAAAGAAATATTATTTGGAGGTCCAGCCATGGAGGAGCGTTTAGACACTAGGATAAGATAAGGAACACACCCATTATAAAGAAATCACATTAGGATTCTCTTTTTAAGCTGTTCCTTAAAACACTAGTGCTTAGGAAATCTATTGGAGGCAGAAGCAGTCAAGGGTAGCCTAGGGTTAGGGTTAGTCTTAGGGTACGGCTTAGGGTACGGGTTCGGGGAGGGCTTCGGGTACGGCGTAGGGTATGGGTTAGGGTTAGGGTTAGGGTTAGTGTTAGGGTTAGGGCTCGGTTTAGGGTATTGTTTAGGATTAGGGTACGTGCTAGGATTAGGGTAGGGGTTAGGGTTAGGGTACGCATTAGTGTTAGGGTAGTTATTAAACCTATCCCACTCTCTAGATACCCCTTAGCAGGTAAAGGAATATTATTTGGGGGTCCAGCCGTGGAGAAGAGTTTAGACACTAGGATAAGATAAGGAACACACCCATTATAAAGAAATCACATTAGGATTCTCTGTTTAAGCTGTTCCTTAAAACACTAGTGCTTAGGAAATCTATTGGAGGCAGAAGCAGTCAAGGGTAGTCTAGGGTTAGGGTTAGGCTTAGGGTACGGCTTAGGGTACGGGTTCGGGGAGGGCTTCAGGTACGGTGTAGGGTATGGGATAGGGTTAGGGTTCGGGTTAGTGTTAGGGTTAGGGCTCGGTTTAGGGTATTGGTTAGGATTATGGTACGTGTTAGGGATAGGGTAGTGGTTAGGGTTAGGGTACGCATTAGTGTTAGGGTAGTTATTAAACCTATCCCACTCTCTAGATACCCCTTAGCACGTAAAGGAATATCATTTGGAGGTCCAGCCATGGAGAAGAGTTTAGACACTAGGATAAGATAAGGAACACACTCATTATAAAGAAATCACATTAGGATTCTCTTTTTAAGCTGTTCCTTAAAACACTAGTGCTTAGGAAATCTATTGGAGGCAGAAGCAGTCAAGGGTAGCCTAGGGTTAGGGTTAGGCTTAGGGTACAGCTTAGGGTACGGGTTCGGGGAGGGCTTCGGGTACGGCGTAGGGTATGGGTTAGGGTTAGGGTTAGGGTTAGTGTTAGGGTTAGGGCTCGGTTTAGGGTACGGGTTAGGATTAGGGTACGAGTTAGGGTTATGGTAGAGGTTAGGGTTAGGGTACGCGTTTGGGTTAGTGTAGTTATTAAAACTATCCCACTCTCTAGATACACCTTAGCACGTAAAGAAATATTATTTGGAGGTCCAGCCATGGAGGAGCGTTTAGACACTAGGATAAGATAAGGAACACACCCATTATAAAGAAATCACATTAGGATTCTCTTTTTAAGCTGTTCCTTAAAACACTAGTGCTTAGGAAATCTATTGGAGGCAGAGGCAGTCAAGGGTAGCCTAGGGTTAGGGTTAGGCTTAGGGTACGGCTTAGGGTACGGGTTCGGGGAGGGCTTCGGGTACGTCGTAGGGTATGTGTTAGGGTTAGGGTTAGGGTTAGTGTTAGGGTTAGGGCTCGGTTTAGGGTACGGGTTAGGATTAGGGTACGTGTTAGGGTTAGGGTAGGGGTTAGGGTTAGGGTACGCGTTAGGGTTAGGGTAGTTATTAAACCTATCCCACTCTCTAGATACCCCTTAGCACGTAAAGGAATATTATTTGGAGATCCAGCCATGGAGAAGAGTTTAGCCACTAGGATAAGATAAGGAACCCACCCATTATAAAGAAATCACATTAGGATTCTCTTTTTAAGCTGTTCCTTAAAACACTAGTGCTTAGGAAATCCATTGGAGGCAGAAGCAGTCAAGGGTAGCCTAGGGTTAGGGTTAGGCTTAGGGTACGGCTTAGGGTACGGCTTAGGGTACGGGTTCGAGTAGGGCTTCGGTTACAGCGTAGGGTATGGCTTAGGGTTAGGGTTAGGGTTAGTGTTAGGGTTAGGGCTCGGTTTAGGGTATTGGTTAGGATTAGGGTACGTGTTAGGGTTAGGGTAGGGGTTAGGGTTAGGGTACGCGTTAGTGTTAGGGTAGTTATTAAACCTATCCCACTCTCTAGATACCCCTTAGCACGTAAACGAATATTATTTGGAGGTCCAGCCATGGAGAAGAGTTTAGGCACTAGGATAAAATAAGGAACACATCCATTATAAAGAAATCACATTAGGATTCTCTTTTTAAGCTGTTCCTTAAAACACTAGTGCTTAGGAAATCTATTGGAGGCAGAAGCAGTCAAGGGTAGCCTAGGGTTAGGGTTAGGCTTGGGGTTAGGCTTAGGGTACGGCTTAGTGTACGGCTTAGGGTACGGGTTCGGGGAGGGCTTCGGGTACGTCGTAGGGTATGGGTTAGGGTTAGGGTTAGGGTTAGTGTTAGGGTTAGGGCTCGGTTTAGGGTACGGGTTAGGATTAGGGTACGTGTTAGGGTTAGGGTAGGGGTTAGGTTTAGGGTACGCGTTGGGGTGAGTGTAGTTATTAAACCTATCCCACTCTCTATATACCCCTTAGCACGTAAAGGTATATTATTTGGAGGTCCAGCAATGGAGAAGCGTTTAGACACTAGGATAAGATAAGGAACACACCCATTATAAAGAAATCACATTAGGATTCTCTTTTTAAGCTGTTCCTTAAAACTCTAGTGCTTAGGAAATCTATTGGAGGCAGAAGCAGTCAAGTGTAGCCCAGGGTTAGGGTTAGGCTTAGGGTTAGGCTTAGGGTACGGCTTAGGGTACGGGTTCGAGGAGGGGTTCGGGTACGGCGTAGGGTATGGGTTAGGGTTAGGGTTAGTGTTAGGGTTAGGGCTCGGTTTAGGGTACGGGTTAGGATTAGGGTATATGGTAGAGTTAGGGTTAGGGTACGCGTTAGGGTTAGGGTAGTTATTAAACCTAACCCACTCTCTAGATACACCTTAGCACGTAAAGGAATATTATTTGGTGGTCCAGCCATGGAGAAGAGTTTAGACACTAGGATAAGATATGGAACACACCCATTATAAAGAAATCACATTAGGATTCTATTTTTAAGCTGTTCCTTAAAACACTAGTGCTTAGGAAATCTATTGGAGGCAGAAGCAGTCAAGGGTAGCCTAGGGTTAGGGTTAGGCTTAGGGTACGGCTTAGGGTATGGCTTAGGGTACGGGTTCGGGGAGGGCTTCGGGTACGGCGTAGGGTATGGGTTAGGGTTAGGGTTAGTGTTAGGGTTAGGGCTCGGTTTAGGGTACGGGTTAGGATTAGGGTACGTGTTAGGGTTATGGTAGAGGTTAGGGTTAGGGTACGCGTTGGGGTTAGTGTAGTTATTAAACCTATCCCACTCTCTAGATACACCTTAGCACGTAAAGAAATATTATTTGGAGGTCCAGCCATGGAGGAGCGTTTAGACACTAGGATAAGATAAGGAACACACCCATTATAAAGAAATCACATTAGGATTCTCTTTTTAAGCTGTTCCTTAAAACACTAGTGCTTAGGAAATCTATTGGAGGCAGAAGCAGTCAAGGGTAGCCTAGGGTTAGGGTTAGGCTTAGGGTACGGCTTAGGGTACGGGTTCGGGGAGGGCTTCGGGTACGTCGTAGGGTATGTGTTAGGGTTAGGGTTAGGGTTAGTGTTAGGGTTAGGGCTCGGTTTAGGGTACGGGTTAGGATTAGGGTACGTGTTAGGGTTAGGGTAGTGGTTAGGGTTAGGGTACGCATTAGTGTTAGGGTAGTTATTAAACCTATCCCACTCTCTAGATACCCCTTAGCACGTAAAGGAATATTATTTGGAGGTCCATCCATGGAGAAGAGTTTAGACACTAGGATAAGATAAGGAACACACCCATTATAAAGAAATCACATTAGGATTCTCTTTTTAAGCTGTTCCTTTAAACACTACTGCTTAGGAAATCTATTGGAGGCAGAAGCAGTCCAGGGTAGCCTAGGGTTAGGGTTAGGTTTAGGGTTAGGCTTAGGGTACGGCTTAGGGTACGGGTTCGGGGAGGGCTTCGGGTACGGCGTAGGGTATGGGTTAGGGTTAGGGTTAGGGTTAGTGTTTGGGTTAGGGCTCGGTTTAGGGTACGGGTTAGGATTAGGGTACGTGTTAGGGTTATGGTAGAGGTTAGGGTTAGGGTACGCGTTGGGGTTAGTGTAGTTATTAAACCTATCCCACTCTCTAGATACACCTTAGCACGTAAAGAAATATTATTTGGAGGTCCATCCATGGAGGAGCGTTTAGACACTAGGATAAGATAAGGAACACACCCATTATAAAGAAATCACATTAGGATTCTCTTTTTAAGCTGTTCCTTAAAACACTAGTGCTTAGGAAATCTATTGGAGGCAGAGGCAGTCAAGGGTAGCCTAGGGTTAGGGTTAGGCTTAGGGTACGGCTTAGGGTACGGATTCGGGGCGGGCTTCGGGTACGTCGTAGGGTATGTGTTAGGGTTAGGGTTAGGGTTAGTGTTAGGGTTAGGGCTCGGTTTAGGGAACGGGTTAGGATTACGGTACGTGTTAGGGTTAGGGTAGGGGTTAGGGTTAGGGTACGCGTTAGGGTTAGGGTAGTTATTAAACCTATCCCACTCTCTAGATACCCCTTCGCACGTAAAGGAATATTATTTGGAGGTCCAGCCATGGAGAAGAGTTTAGACACTAGGATAAGATAAGGAACCCACCCATTATAAAGAAATCACATTAGGATTCTCTTTTTAAGCTGTTCCTTAAAACACTAGTGCTTAGGAAATCTATTGGAGGCAGAAGCAGTCAAGGGTAGCCTAGGGATAGGGTTAGGCTTAGGGTACGGTTTATGGTACGGCTTATGGTACGGCTTCGGGGAGGGCTTCGTGTACGGCGTAGGGTATGGGTTAGGGTTAGGGTTAGGGTTACTGTTAGGGTTAGGGTTCGGTTTAGGGTATTGGTTAGGATTAGGGTACGTGTTAGGGTTAGGGTAGGGGTTAGGGTTAGGATACGCGTTAGTGTTAGGGTAGTTATTAAACCTATCCCACTCTCTAGATACCCCTTAGCACGTAAAGGAATATTATTTGGAGGTCCAGCCATGGGGAAGAGTTTAGACACTAGGATAAGATAAGGAGCACACCCATTATAAAGAAATCACATTAGGATTCTCTTTTTAAGCTGTTCCTTAAAACACTAGTGCTTAGGAAATCCATTGGAGGCAGAAGCAGTCAAGGGTAACCTAGGGTTAGGGTTAGGCTTAGGGTACGGCTTAGGGTACGGTTTAGGGTACGGGTTCGGGGAGGGCTTCGGGTACGGCGTAGGGTATGGGTTAGGGTTAGGGTTAGGGTTAGTGTTAGGGTTAGGGCTCGGTTTAGGGTACGGGTTAGGATTAGGGTACGAGTTAGGGTTATGGTAGAGGTTAGGGTTAGGGTACGCGTTGGGGTTAGTGTAGTTATTAAACCTATCCCACTCTCTAGATACACCTTAGCATGTAAAGGTATATTATTTGGAGGTCCAGCCATGGAGAAGCGTTTAGACACTAGGATAAGATAAGGAACACACCCATTATAAAGAAATCACATTAGGATTCTCTTTTTAAGCTTTTCCTTAAAACACTAGTGCTTAGGAAATCTATTGGAGGCAGAAGCAGTCAAGGGTAGCCTAGGGTTAGGGTTAGGCTTAGGGTTAGGCTTAGGGTACGGCTTAGGGTACGGGTTCGAGGAGGGGTTCGGGTACGGCGTAGGGTATAGGTTAGGGTTAGGGTTAGTGTTAGGGTTAGGGCTCGGTTTAGGGTACGGGTTAGGATTAGGGTATATGGTAGAGTTAGGGTTAGGGTACGCGTTAGGGTTAGGGTAGTTATTAAAGCTATCCCACTCTCTAGATACACCTTAGCACGTAAAGAAATATTATTTGGTGGTCCAGCCATGGAGAAGAGTTTAGACACTAGGATAAGATATGGAACACACCCATTATAAAGAAATCACATTAGGATTCTCTTTTTAAGCTGTTCCTTAAAACACTAGTGCTTAGGAAATCTATTGGAGGCAGAAGCAGTCAAGGGTAGCCTAGGGTTAGGGTTAGGCTTAGGGTACGGCTTAGGGTACGGGTTCGGGGAGGGCTTCGGGTACGGCGTAGGGTATGTGTTAGGGTTAGGGTTAGGGTTAGTGTTAGGGTTAGGGCTCGGTTTAGGGTACGGGTTAGGATTAGGGTACGTGTTAGGGTTAGGGTAGTGGTTAGGGTTAGGGTACGCGTTAGGGTTAGGGTAGTTATTAAAACTATCCCACTCTCTAGATACCCCTTAGCACGTAAAGGAATATTATTTGGAGATCCAGCCATGGAGAAGAGTTTAGACACTAGGATAAGATAAGGAACACCCCCATTATAAAGAAATCACATTAGGATTCTCTTTTTAAGCTGTTCCTTAAAACACTAGTGCTTAGGAAATCTATTGGAGGCAGAAGCAGTCAAGGGTAGCCTAGGGTTAGGGTTAGTCTTAGGGTACGGCTTAGGGTACGGGTTCGGGGAGGGCTTCGGGTACGGCGTAGGGTATGGGTTAGGGTTAGGGTTAGGGTTAGTGTTAGGGTTAGGGTTCGGTTTAGGGTATTGTTTAGGATTAGGGTACGTGCTAGGATTAGGGTAGGGGTTAGGGTTAGGGTACGCGTTAGTGTTAGGGTAGTTATTAAACCTATCCCACTCTCTAGATACCCCTTAGCAGGTAAAGGAATATTATTTGGGGGTCCAGCCGTGGAGAAGAGTTTAGACACTAGGATAAGATAAGGAACACACCCATTATAAAGAAATCACATTAGGATTCTCTGTTTAAGCTGTTCCTTAAAACACTAGTGCTTAGGAAATCTATTGGAGGCAGAAGCAGTCAAGGGTAGTCTAGGGTTAGGGTTAGGCTTAGGGTACGGCTTAGGGTACGGGTTCGGGGAGGGCTTCAGGTACGGTGTAGGGTATGGGATAGGGTTAGGGTTCGGGTTAGTGTTAGGGTTAGGGCTCGGTTTAGGGTATTGGTTAGGATTATGGTACGTGTTAGGGATAGGGTAGTGGTTAGGGTTAGGGTACGCATTAGTGTTAGGGTAGTTATTAAACCTATCCCACTCTCTAGATACCCCTTAGCACGTAAAGGAATATTATTTGGAGGTCCAGCCATGGAGAAGAGTTTAGACACTAGGATAAGATAAGGAACACACCCATTATAAAGAAATCACATTAGGATTCTCTTTTTAAGCTGTTCCTTTAAACACTACTGCTTAGGAAATCTATTGGAGGCAGAAGCAGTCCAGGGTAGCCTAGGGTTAGGGTTAGGTTTAGGGTTAGGCTTAGGGTACGGCTTAGGGTACGGCTTCGGGGAGGGCTTCGTGTACGGCGTAGGGTATGGGTTAGGGTTAGGGTTAGGGTTACTGTTAGGGTTAGGGTTCGGTTTAGGGTATTGGTTAGGATTAGGGTACGTGTTAGGGTTAGGGTAGGGGTTAGGGTTAGGGTACGCGTTAGTGTTAGGGTAGTTATTAAACCTATCCCACTCTCTAGATACCCCTTAGCACGTAAAGGAATATTATTTGGAGGTCCAGCCATGGGGAAGAGTTTAGACACTAGGATAAGATAAGGAACACACCCATTATAAAGAAATCACATTAGGATTCTCTTTTTAAGCTGTTCCTTAAAACACTAGTGCTTAGGAAATCCATTGGAGGCAGAAGCAGTCAAGGTTAACCTAGGGTTAGGGTTAGGCTTAGGGTACGGCTTAGGGTACGGCTTAGGGTACGGGTTCGGGTAGGGCTTCGGGTACAGCGTAGGGTATGGCTTAGGGTTAGGGTTAGGGTTAGTGTTAGGGTTAGGGCTCGGTTTAGGGTATTGGTTAGGATTAGGGTACGTGTTAGGGTTAGGGTAGGGGTTAGGGTTAGGGTACGCGTTAGTGTTAGGGTAGTTATTAAACCTATCCCACTCTCTAGATACCCCTTAGCACGTAAAGGAATATTATTTGGAGGTCCAGCCATGGAGAAGAGTTTAGGCACTAGGATAAAATAAGGAACACACCCATTATAAAGAAATCACATTAGGATTCTCTTTTTAAGCTGTTCCTTAAAACACTAGTGCTTAGAAAATCTATTGGAGGCAGAAGCAGTCAAGGGTAGCCTAGGGTTAGGGTTAGGCTTAGGGTACAGCTTAGGGTACGGGTTCGGGGAGGGCTTCGGGTACGGCGTAGGGTATGGGTTAGGGTTAGGGTTAGGGTTAGTGTTAGGGTTAGGGCTCGGTTTAGGGTACGGGTTAGGATTAGGGTACGAGTTAGGGTTATGGTAGAGGTTAGGGTTAGGGTACGCGTTGGGGTTAGTGTAGTTATTAAACCTATCCCACTCTCTAGATACACCTTAGCACGTAAAGAAATATTATTTGGAGGTCCAGTCATGGAGGAGAGTTTAGACACTAGGATAAGATAAGGAACACACCCATTATAAAGAAATCACATTAGGATTCTCTTTTTAAGCTGTTCCTTAAAACACTAGTGCTTAGGAAATCTATTGGAGGCAGAGGCAGTCAAGGGTAGCCTAGGGTTAGGGTTAGGCTTAGGGTACGGCTTCGGGTCCGGGTTCGGGGAGGGCTTCGGGTACGTCCTAGGGTATGTGTTAGGGTTAGGGTTAGGGTTAGTGTTAGGGTTAGGGCTCGGTTTAGGGTACGGGTTAGGATTAGGGTACGTGTTAGGGTTAGGGTAGGGGTTAGGGTTAGGGTACGCGTTAGGGTTAGGGTAGTTATTAAACCTATCCCACTCTCTAGATACCCCTTAGCACGTAAAGGAATATTATTTGGAGATCCAGCCATGGAGAAGAGTTTAGACACTAGGATAAGATAAGGAACCCACCCATTATAAAGAAATCACATTAGGATTCTCTTTTTAAGCTGTTCCTTAAAACACTAGTGCTTAGGAAATCTATTGGAGGCAGAAGCAGTCAAGGGAAGCCTAGGGATAGGGTTAGGCTTAGGGTACGGCTTTTGGTACGGCTTAGGGTACGGGTTCGGGGAGGGCTTCGTGTACGGCGTAGGGTATGGGTTAGGGTTAGGGTTAGGGTTAGTGTTAGGGTTAGGGTTCGGTTTAGGGTATTGGTTAGGATTAGGGTACGTGTTAGGGTTAGGGTAGGGGTTAGGGTTAGGGTACGCGTTAGTGTTAGGGTAGTTATTAAACCTATCCCACTCTCTAGATACCCCTTAGCACGTAAAGGAATATTATTTGGAGGTCCAGCCATGGGGAAGAGTTTAGACACTAGGATAATATAAGGAACACACCCATTATAAAGAAATCACATTAGGATTCTCTTTTTAAGCTGTTCCTTAAAACACTAGTGCTTAGGAAATCCATTGGAGGCAGAAGCAGTCAAGGGTAGCCTAGGGTTAGGGTTAGGCTTAGGGTACGGCTTAGGGTACGGCTTAGGGTACGGGTTCGGGTAGGGCTTCGGGTACAGCGTAGGATATGGCTTAGGGTTAGGGTTAGGGTTAGTGTTAGGGTTAGGGCTCGGTTTAGAGTATTGGTTAGGATTAGGGTACGTTTTAGGGTTAGGGTAGGGGTTAGGGTTAGGGTACGCGTTAGTGTTAGGGTAGTTATTAAGCCTATCCCACTCTCTAGATACCCCTTAGCACGTAATGGAATATTATTTGGAGGTCCAGCCATGGAGAAGAGTTTAGACACTAGGATAAAATAAGGAACACACCCATTATAAAGAAATCACATTAGGATTCTCTTTTTAAGCTGTTCCTTAAAACACTAGTGCTTAGGAAATCTATTGGAGGCAGAAGCAGTCAAGGGTAGCCTAGGGTTAGGGTTAGGCTTGGGGCTAGGCTTAGGGTACGGCTTAGTGTACGGCTTAGGGTACGGGTTCGGGGAGGGCTTCGGGTACGTCGTAGGGTATGGGTTAGGGTTAGGGTTAGGGTTAGTGTTAGGGTTAGGGCTCGGTTTAGGGTACGGGTTAGGATTAGGGTACGTGTTAGGGTTAGGGTAGGGGTTAGGTTTAGGGTACGCGTTGGGGTGAGTGTAGTTATTAAACCTATCCCACTCTCTATATACCCCTTAGCACGTAAAGGTATATTATTTGGAGGTCCAGCCATGGAGAAGCGTTTAGACACTAGGATAAGATAAGGAACACACCCATTATAAAGAAATCACATTAGGATTCTCTTTTTAAGCTTTTCCTTAAAACACTAGTGCTTAGGAAATCTATTGGAGGCAGAAGCAGTCAAGGGTAGCCTAGGGTTAGGGTTAGGCTTAGGGTTAGGCTTAGGGTACGGCTTAGGGTACGGGTTCGAGGAGGGGTTCGGGTACGGCGTAGGGTATGGGTTAGGGTTAGGGTTAGTGTTAGGGTTAGGGCTCGGTTTAGGGTACGGGTTAGGATTAGGGTACATGGTAGAGTTAGGGTTAGGGTACGCGTTAGGGTTAGGGTAGTTATTAAAGCTATCCCACTCTCTAGATACACCTTAGCACGTAAAGGAATATTATTTGGTGGTCCAGCCATGGAGAAGAGTTTAGACACTAGGATAAGATATGGAACACATCCATTATAAAGAAATCACATTAGGATTCTCTTTTTAAGCTGTTCCTTAAAACACTAGTGCTTAGGAAATCTATTGGAGGCAGAAGCAGTCAAGGGTAGCCTAGGGTTAGGGTTAGGCTTAGGGTACGGCTTAGGGTACGGCTTAGGGTACGGGTTCGGGGAGGGCTTCGGGTACGGCATAGGGTATGGGTTAGGGTTAGGGTTAGTGTTAGGGTTAGGGCTCGGTTTAGGGTACGGGTTAGGATTAGGGTACTTGTTAGGGTTATGGTAGAGGTTAGGGTTAGGGTACGCGTTGGGGTTAGTGTAGTTATTAAACCTATCCCACTCTCTAGATACACCTTAGCACGTAAAGAAATATTATTTGGAGGTCCAGCCATGGAGGAGCGTTTAGACACTAGGATAAGATAAGGAACACACCCATTATAAAGAAATCACATTAGGATTCTCTTTTTAAGCTGTTCCTTAAAACACTAGTGCTTAGGAAATCTATTGGAGGCAGAAGCAGTCAAGGGTAGCCTAGGGTTAGGGTTAGGCTTAGGGTACGGCTTAGGGTACGGGTTCGGGGAGGGCTTCGGGTACGTCGTAGGGTATGTGTTAGGGTTAGGGTTAGGGTTAGTGTTAGGGTTAGGGCTCGGTTTAGGGTACGGGTTAGGATTAGGGTACGTGTTAGGGTTAGGGTAGGGGTTAGGGTTAGGGTACGCGTTAGGGTTAGGGTAGTTATTAAAACTATCCCACTCTCTAGATACCCCTTAGCACGTAAAGGAATATTATTTGGAGATCCAGCCATGGAGAAGAGTTTAGACACTAGGATAAGATAAGGAACACCCCCATTATAAAGAAATCACATTAGGATTCTCTTTTTAAGCTGTTCCTTAAAACACTAGTGCTTAGGAAATCTATTGGAGGCAGAAGCAGTCAAGGGTAGCCTAGGGTTAGGGTTAGTCTTAGGGTACGGCTTAGGGTACGGGTTCGGGGAGGGCTTCGGGTACGGCGTAGGGTATGGGTTAGGGTTAGGGTTAGGGTTAGTGTTAGGGTTAGGGCTCGGTTTAGGGTATTGTTTAGGATTAGGGTACGTGCTAGGATTAGGGTAGGGGTTAGGGTTAGGGTACGCATTAGTGTTAGGGTAGTTATTAAACCTATCCCACTCTCTAGATACCCCTTAGCAGGTAAAGGAATATTATTTGGGGGTCCAGCCGTGGAGAAGAGTTTAGACACTAGGATAAGATAAGGAACACACCCATTATAAAGAAATCACATAAGGATTCTCTGTTTAAGCTGTTCCTTAAAACACTAGTGCTTAGGAAATCTATTGGAGGCAGAAGCAGTCAAGGGTAGTCTAGGGTTAGGGTTAGGCTTAGGGTACGGCTTAGGGTACGGGTTCGGGGAGGGCTTCAGGTACGGTGTAGGGTATGGGATAGGGTTAGGGTTCGGGTTAGTGTTAGGGTTAGGGCTCGGTTTAAGGTATTGGTTAGGATTATGGTACGTGTTAGGGATAGGGTAGTGGTTAGGGTTAGGGTACGCATTAGTGTTAGGGTAGTTATTAAACCTATCCCACTCTCTAGATACCCCTTAGCACGTAAAGGAATATTATTTGGAGGTCCAGCCATGGAGAAGAGTTTAGACACTAGGATAAGATAAGGAACACACCCATTATAAAGAAATCACATTAGGATTCACTTTTTAAGCTGTTCCTTTAAACACTACTGCTTAGGATATCTATTGGAGGCAGAAGCAGTCCAGGGTAGCCTAGGTTTAGGGTTAGGTTTAGGGTTAGGCTTAGGGTAAGGCTTAGGGTACGGGTTCGGGGAGGGCTTCGGGTATGGCGTAGGGTATGGGTTAGGGTTAGGGTTAGGGTGAGTGTTAGGGTTAGGGCTCGGTTTAGGGTACGGGTTAGGATTAGGGTACGTGTTAGGGTTATGGTAGAGGTTAGGGTTAGGGTACGCGTTTGGGTTAGTGTAGTTATTAAACCTATCCCACTCTCTAGATACACCTTAGCACGTAAAGAAATATTATTTGGAGGTCCAGCCATGGAGAAGCGTTTAGACACTAGGATAAGATAAGGAACACACCCATTATAAAGAAATCACATTAGGATTCTCTTTTTAAGCTTTTCCTTAAAACACTAGTGCTTAGGAAATCTATTGGAGGCAGAAGCAGTCAAGGGTAGCCTAGGGTTAGGGTTAGGCTTAGGGTTAGGCTTAGGGTACGGCTTAGGGTACGGGTTCGAGGAGGGGTTCGGGTACGGCGTAGGGTATGGGTTAGGGTTAGGGTTAGTGTTAGGGTTAGGGCTCGGTTTAGGGTACGGGTTAGGATTAGGGTATATGGTAGAGTTAGGGTTAGGGTACGCGTTAGGGTTAGGGTAGTTATTAAACCTATCCCACTCTCTAGATACACCTTAGCACGTAAAGGAATATTATTTGGTGGTCCAGCCATGGAGAAGAGTTTAGACACTAGGAAAAGATAAGGAACACACCCATTATAAAGAAATCACATTAGGATTCTCTTTTTAAGCTGTTCCTTAAAACACTAGTGCTTAGAAAATCTATTGGAGGCAGAAGCAGTCAAGGGTAGCCTAGGGTTAGGGTTAGGCTTAGGGTACAGCTTAGGGTACGGGTTCGGGGAGGGCTTCGGGTACGGCGTAGGGTATGGGTTAGGGTTAGGGTTAGGGTTAGTGTTAGGGTTAGGGCTCGGTTTAGGGTACGGGTTAGGATTAGGGTACGTGTTAGGGTTAGGGTAGGGGTTAGGTTTAGGGTACGCGTTGGGGTGAGTGTAGTTATTAAACCTATCCCACTCTCTATATACCCCTTAGCACGTAAAGGTATATTATTTGGAGGTCCAGCCATGGAGAAGCGTTTAGACACTAGGATAAGATAAGGAACACACCCATTATAAAGAAATCACATTAGGATTCTCTTTTTAAGCTTTTCCTTAAAACACTAGTGCTTAGGAAATCTATTGGAGGCAGAAGCAGTCAAGGGTAGCCTAGGGTTAGGGTTAGGCTTAGGGTTAGGCTTAGGGTACGGCTTAGGGTACGGGTTTCAGGAGGGGTTCGGGTACGGCGTAGGGTATGGGTTAGGGTTAGGGTTAGTGTTAGGGTTAGGGCTCGGTTTAGGGTACGGGTTAGGATTAGGGTATATGGTAGAGTTAGGGTTAGGGTACGCGTTAGGGTTAGGGTAGTTATTAAACCTATCCCACTCTCTAGATACACCTTAGCACGTAAAGGAATATTATTTGGTGGTCCAGCCATGGAGAAGAGTTTAGACACTAGGAAAAGATAAGGAACACACCCATTATAAAGAAATCACATTAGGATTCTCTTTTTAAGCTGTTCCTTAAAACACTAGTGCTTAGAAAATCTATTGGAGGCAGAAGCAGTCAAGGGTAGCCTAGGGTTAGGGTTAGGCTTAGGGTACAGCTTAGGGTACGGGTTCGGGGAGGGCTTCGGGTACGGCGTAGGGTATGGGTTAGGGTTAGGGTTAGGGTTAGTGTTAGGGTTAGGGCTCGGTTTAGGGTACGGGTTAGGATTAGGGTACGAGTTAGGGTTATGGTAGAGGTTAGGGTTAGGGTACGCGTTGGGGTTAGTGTAGTTATTAAACCTATCCCACTCTCTAGATACACCTTAGCACGTAAAGAAATATTATTTGGAGGTCCAGTCATGGAGGAGAGTTTAGACACTAGGATAAGATAAGGAACACACCCATTATAAAGAAATCACATTAGGATTCTCTTTTTAAGCTGTTCCTTAAAACACTAGTGCTTAGGAAATCTATTGGAGGCAGAGGCAGTCAAGGGTAGCCTAGGGTTAGGGTTAGGCTTAGGGTACGGCTTAGGGTACGGGTTCGGGGAGGGCTTCGGGTACGTCGTAGGGTATGTGTTAGGGTTAGGGTTAGGGTTAGTGTTAGGGTTAGGGCTCGGTTTAGGGTACGGGTTAGGATTAGGGTACGTGTTAGGGTTAGGGTAGGGGTTAGGGTTAGGGTACGCGTTAGGGTTAGGGTAGTTATTAAACCTATCCCACTCTCTAGATACCCCTTAGCACGTAAAGGAATATTATTTGGAGATCCAGCCATGGAGAAGAGTTTAGACACTAGGATAAGATAAGGAACCCACCCATTATAAAGAAATCACATTAGGATTCTCTTTTTAAGCTGTTCCTTAAAACACTAGTGCTTAGGAAATCTATTGGAGGCAGAAGCAGTCAAGGGAAGCCTAGGGATAGGGTTAGGCTTAGGGTACGGCTTTTGGTACGGCTTAGGGTACGGGTTCGGGGAGGGCTTCGTGTACGGCGTAGGGTATGGGTTAGGGTTAGGGTTAGGGTTAGTGTTAGGGTTAGGGTTCGGTTTAGGGTATTGGTTAGGATTAGGGTACGTGTTAGGGTTAGGGTAGGGGTTAGGGTTAGGGTACGCGTTAGTGTTAGGGTAGTTATTAAACCTATCCCACTCTCTAGATACCCCTTAGCACGTAAAGGAATATTATTTGGAGGTCCAGCCATGGGGAAGAGTTTAGACACTAGGATAAGATAAGGAACACACCCATTATAAAGAAATCACATTAGGATTCTCTTTTTAAGCTGTTCCTTAAAACACTAGTGCTTAGGAAATCCATTGGAGGCAGAAGCAGTCAAGGGTAGCCTAGGGTTAGGGTTAGGCTTAGGGTACGGCTTAGGGTACGGCTTAGGGTACGGGTTCGGGTAGGGCTTCGGGTACAGCGTAGGATATGGCTTAGGGTTAGGGTTAGGGTTAGTGTTAGGGTTAGGGCTCGGTTTAGAGTATTGGTTAGGATTAGGGTACGTTTTAGGGTTAGGGTAGGGGTTAGGGTTAGGGTACGCGTTAGTGTTAGGGTAGTTATTAAGCCTATCCCACTCTCTAGATACCCCTTAGCACGTAAAGGAATATTATTTGGAGGTCCAGCCATGGAGAAGAGTTTAGGCACTAGGATAAAATAAGGAACACACCCATTATAAAGAAATCACATCAGGATTCTCTTTTTAAGCTGTTCCTTAAAACACTAGTGCTTAGGAAATCTATTGGAGGCAGAAGCAGTCAAGGGTAGCCTAGGGTTAGGGTTAGGCTTGGGGCTAGGCTTAGGGTACGGCTTAGTGTACGGCTTAGGGTACGGGTTCGGGGAGGGCTTCGGGTACGTCGTAGGGTATGGGTTAGGGTTAGGGTTAGGGTTAGTGTTAGGGTTAGGGCTCGGTTTAGGGTACGGGTTAGGATTAGGGTACGTGTTAGGGTTATGGTAGGGGTTAGGTTTAGGGTACGCGTTGGGGTGAGTGTAGTTATTAAACCTATCCCACTCTCTATATACCCCTTAGCACGTAAAGGTATATTATTTGGAGGTCCAGCCATGGAGAAGCGTTTAGACACTAGGATAAGATAAGGAACACACCCATTATAAAGAAATCACATTAGGATTCTCTTTTTAAGTTTTCCTTAAAACACTAGTGCTTAGGAAATCTATTGGAGGCAGAAGCAGTCAAGGGTAGCCTAGGGTTAGGGTTAGGCTTAGGGTTAGGCTTAGGGTACGGCTTAGGGTACGGGTTCGAGGAGGGGTTCGGGTACGGCGTAGGGTATGGGTTAGGGTTAGGGTTAGTGTTAGGGTTAGGGCTCGGTTTAGGGTACGGGTTAGGATTAGGGTACATGGTAGAGTTAGGGTTAGGGTACGCGTTAGGGTTAGGGTAGTTATTAAAGCTATCCCACTCTCTAGATACACCTTAGCACGTAAAGGAATATTATTTGGTGGTCCAGCCATGGAGAAGAGTTTAGACACTAGGATAAGATATGGAACACACCCATTATAAAGAAATCACATTAGGATTCTCTTTTTAAGCTGTTCCTTAAAACACTAGTGCTTAGGAAATCTATTGGAGGCAGAAGCAGTCAAGGGTAGCCTAGGGTTAGGGTTAGGCTTAGGGTACGGCTTAGGGTACGGCTTAGGGTACGGGTTCGGGGAGGGCTTCGGGTACGGCATAGGGTATGGGTTAGGGTTAGGGTTAGTGTTAGGGTTAGGGCTCGGTTTAGGGTACGGGTTAGGATTAGGGTACGTGTTAGGGTTATGGTAGAGGTTAGGGTTAGGGTACGCGTTGGGGTTAGTGTAGTTATTAAACCTATCCCACTCTCTAGATACACCTTAGCACGTAAAGAAATATTATTTGGAGGTCCAGCCATGGAGGAGCGTTTAGACACTAGGATAAGATAAGGAACACACCCATTATAAAGAAATCACATTAGGATTCTCTTTTTAAGCTGTTCCTTAAAACACTAGTGCTTAGGAAATCTATTGGAGGCAGAAGCAGTCAAGGGTAGCCTAGGGTTAGGGTTAGGCTTAGGGTATGGCTTAGGGTACGGGTTCGGGGAGGGCTTCGGGTACGTCGTAGGGTATGTGTTAGGGTTAGGGTTAGGGTTAGTGTTAGGGTTAGGGCTCGGTTTAGGGTACGGGTTAGGATTAGGGTACGTGTTAGGGTTAGGGTAGGGGTTAGGGTTAGGGTACGCGTTAGGGTTAGGGTAGTTATTAAAACTATCCCACTCTCTAGATACCCCTTAGCACGTAAAGGAATATTATTTGGAGATCCATCCATGGAGAAGAGTTTAGACACTAGGATAAGATAAGGAACACCCCCATTATAAAGAAATCACATTAGGATTCTCTTTTTAAGCTGTTCCTTAAAACACTAGTGCTTAGGAAATCTATTGGAGGCAGAAGCAGTCAAGGGTAGCCTAGGGTTAGGGTTAGTCTTAGGGTACGGCTTAGGGTACGGGTTCGGGGAGGGCTTCGGGTACGGCGTAGGGTATGGGTTAGGGTTAGGGTTAGGGTTAGTGTTAGGGTTAGGGCTCGGTTTAGGTTATTGTTTAGGATTAGGGTACGTGCTAGGATTAGGGTAGGGGTTAGGGTTAGGGTACGCATTAGTGTTAGGGTAGTTATTAAACCTATCCCACTCTCTAGATACCCCTTAGCAGGTAAAGGAATATTATTTGGGGGTCCAGCCGTGGAGAAGAGTTTAGACACTAGGATAAGATAAGGAACACACCCATTATAAAGAAATCACATTAGGATTCTCTGTTTAAGCTGTTCCTTAAAACACTAGTGCTTAGGACATCTATTGGAGGCAGAAGCAGTCAAGGGTAGTCTAGGGTTAGGGTTAGACTTAGGGTACGGCTTAGGGTACGGGTTCGGGGTAGGGCTTCAGGTACGGTGTAGGGTATGGGATAGGGTTAGGGTTCGGGTTAGTGTTAGGGTTAGGGCTCGGTTTAGGGTATTGGTTAAGATTATGGTACGTGTTAGGGATAGGGTAGTGGTTAGGGTTAGGGAACGCATTAGTGTTAGGGTAGTTATTAAACCTATCCCACTCTCTAGATACCCCTTAGCACGTAAAGGAATATTATTTGGAGGTCCAGCCATGGAGAAGAGTTTAGACACTAGGATAAGATAAGGAACACACCCATTATAAAGAAATCACATTAGGATTCACTTTTTAAGCTGTTCCTTTAAACACTACTGCTTAGGATATCTATTGGAGGCAGAAGCAGTCCAGGTTAGCCTAGGTTTAGGGTTAGGTTTAGGGTTAGGCTTAGGGTAAGGCTTAGGGTACGGGTTCGGGGAGGGCTTCGGGTATGGCGTAGGGTATGGGTTAGGGTTAGGGTTAGGGTGAGTGTTAGGGTTAGGGCTCGGTTTAGGGTACGGGTTAGGATTAGGGTACGTGTTAGGGTTATGGTAGAGGTTAGGGTTAGGGTACGCGTTTGGGTTAGTGTAGTTATTAAACCTATCCCACTCTCTAGATACACCTTAGCACGTAAAGAAATATTATTTGGAGGTCCAGCCATGGAGGAGCGTTTAGACACTAGGATAAGATAAGGAACACACCCATTATAAAAAAATCACATTAGGATTCTCTTTTTAAGCTGTTCCTTAAAACACTAGTGCTTAGGAAATCTATTGGAGGCAGAGGCAGTCAAGGGTAGCCTAGGGTTACGGTTAGGCTTAGGGTACGGCTTAGGGTACGGGTTCGGGGAGGGCTTCGGGTACGTTGTAGGGTATGTGTTAGGGTTAGGGTTAGGGTTAGTGTTAGGGTTAGGGCTCGGTTTAGGGAACGGGTTAGGATTATGTTACGTGTTAGGGTTAGGGTAGGGGTTAGGGTTAGGGTACGCGTTAGGGTTAGGGTAGTTATTAAACCTATCCCACTCTCTAGATACCCCTTAGCACGTAAAGGAATATTATTTGGAGGTCCAGCCATGGAGAAGAGTTTAGACACTAGGATAAGATAAGGAACCCACCCATTATAAAGAAATCACATTAGGATTCTCTTTTTAAGCTGTTCCTTAAAACACTAGTGCTTAGGAAATCTATTGGAGGCAGAAGCAGTCAAGGGTAGCCTAGGGATAGGGTTAGGCTTAGGGTACGGCTTAGTGTACGGCTTAGGGTACGGGTTCGGGGAGGGCTTCGGGTACGTCGTAGGGTATGGGTTAGGGTTAGGGTTAGGGTTAGTGTTAGGGTTAGGGCTCGGTTTAGGGTACGGGTTAGGATTAGGGTACGTGTTAGGGTTAGGGTAGGGGTTAGGTTTAGGGTACGCGTTGGGGTGAGTGTAGTTATTAAACCTATCCCACTCTCTATATACCCCTTAGCACGTAAAGGTATATTATTTGGAGGTCCAGCCATGGAGAAGCGTTTAGACACTAGGATAAGATAAGGAACACACCCATTATAAAGAAATCACATTAGGATTCTCTTTTTAAGCTTTTCCTTAAAACACTAGTGCTTAGGAAATCTATTGGAGGCAGAAGCAGTCAAGGGTAGCCTAGGGTTAGGGTTAGGCTTAGGGTTAGGCTTAGGGTACGGCTTAGGGTACGGGTTCGAGGAGGGGTTCGGGTACGGCGTAGGGTATGGGTTAGGGTTAGGGTTAGTGTTAGGGTTAGGGCTCGGTTTAGGGTACGGGTTAGGATTAGGGTATATGGTAGAGTTAGGGTTAGGGTACGCGTTAGGGTTAGGGTAGTTATTAAACCTATCCCACTCTCTAGATACACCTTAGCACGTAAAGGAATATTATTTGGTGGTCCAGCCATGGAGAAGAGTTTAGACACTAGGAAAAGATAAGGAACACACCCATTATAAAGAAATCACATTAGGATTCTCTTTTTAAGCTGTTCCTTAAAACACTAGTGCTTAGGAAATCTATTGGAGGCAGAAGCAGTCAAGGGTAGCCTAGGGTTAGGGTTAGGCTTAGGGTACAGCTTAGGGTACGGGTTCGGGGAGGGCTTCGGGTACGGCGTAGGGTATGGGTTAGGGTTAGGGTTAGGGTTAGTGTTAGGGTTAGGGCTCGGTTTAGGGTACGGGTTAGGATTAGGGTACGAGTTAGGGTTATGGTAGAGGTTAGGGTTAGGGTACGCGTTGGGGTTAGTGTAGTTACTAAACCTATCCCACTCTCTAGATACACCTTAGCACGTAAAGAAATATTATTTGGAGGTCCAGTCATGGAGGAGAGTTTAGACACTAGGATAAGATAAGGAACACACCCATTATAAAGAAATCACATTAGGATTCTCTTTTTAAGCTGTTCCTTAAAACACTAGTGCTTAGGAAATCTATTGGAGGCAGAGGCAGTCAAGGGTAGCCTAGGGTTAGGGTTAGGCTTAGGGTACGGCTTAGGGTACGGGTTCGGGGAGGGCTTCGGGTACGTCGTAGGGTATGTGTTAGGGTTAGGGTTAGGGTTAGTGTTAGGGTTAGGGCTCGGTTTAGGGTACGGGTTAGGATTAGGGTACGTGTTAGGGTTAGGGTAGGGGTTAGGGTTAGGGTACGCGTTAGGGTTAGGGTAGTTATTAAACCTATCCCACTCTCTAGATACCCCTTAGCACGTAAAGGAATATTATTTGGAGATCCAGCCATGGAGAAGAGTTTAGACACTAGGATAAGATAAGGAACCCACCCATTATAAAGAAATCACATTAGGATTCTCTTTTTAAGCTGTTCCTTAAAACACTAGTGCTTAGGAAATCTATTGGAGGCAGAAGCAGTCAAGGGAAGCCTAGGGATAGGGTTAGGCTTAGGGTACGGCTTTTGGTACGGCTTAGGGTACGGGTTCGGGGAGGGCTTCGTGTACGGCGTAGGGTATGGGTTAGGGTTAGGGTTAGGGATAGTGTTAGGGTTAGGGTTCGGTTTAGGGTATTGGTTAGGATTAGGGTACGTGTTAGGGTTAGGGTAGGGGTTAGGGTTAGGGTACGCGTTAGTGTTAGGCTAGTTATTAAACCTATCCCACTCTCTAGATACCCCTTAGCACGTAAAGGAATATTATTTGGAGGTCCAGCCATGGGGAAGAGTTTAGACACTAGGATAAGATAAGGAACACACCCATTATAAAGAAATCACATTAGGATTCTCTTTTTAAGCTGTTCCTTAAAACACTAGTGCTTAGGAAATCCATTGGAGGCAGAAGCAGTCAAGGGTAGCCTAGGGTTAGGGTTAGGCTTAGGGTACGGCTTAGGGTACGGCTTAGGGTACGGGTTCGGGTAGGGCTTCGGGTACAGCGTAGGATATGGCTTAGGGTTAGGGTTAGGGTTAGTGTTAGGGTTAGGGCTCGGTTTAGAGTATTGGTTAGGATTAGGGTACGTTTTAGGGTTAGGGTAGGGGTTAGGGTTAGGGTACGCGTTAGTGTTAGGGTAGTTATTAAGCCTATCCCACTCTCTAGATACCCCTTAGCACGTAAAGGAATATTATTTGGAGGTCCAGCCATGGAGAAGAGTTTAGGCACTAGGATAAAATAAGGAACACACCCATTATAAAGAAATCACATTAGGATTCTCTTTTTAAGCTGTTCCTTAAAACACTAGTGCTTAGGAAATCTATTGGAGGCAGAAGCAGTCAAGGGTAGCCTAGGGTTAGGGTTAGGCTTGGGGCTAGGCTTAGGGTACGGCTTAGTGTACGGCTTAGGGTACGGGTTCGGGGAGGGCTTCGGGTACGTCGTAGGGTATGGGTTAGGGTTAGGGTTTGGGTTAGTGTTAGGGTTAGGGCTCGGTTTAGGGTACGGGTTAGGATTAGGGTACGTGTTAGGGTTAGGGTAGGGGTTAGGTTTAGGGTACGCGTTGGGGTGAGTGTAGTTATTAAACCTATCCCACTCTCTATATACCCCTTAGCACGTAAAGGTATATTATTTGGAGGTCCAGCCATGGAGAAGCGTTTAGACACTAGGATAAGATAAGGAACACACCCATTATAAAGAAATCACATTAGGATTCTCTTTTTAAGCTTTTCCTTAAAACACTAGTGCTTAGGAAATCTATTGGAGGCAGAAGCAGTCAAGGGTAGCCTAGGGTTAGGGTTAGGCTTAGGGTTAGGCTTAGGGTACGGCTTAGGGTACGGGTTCGAGGAGGGGTTCGGGTACGGCGTAGGGTATGGGTTAGGGTTAGGGTTAGTGTTAGGGTTAGGGCTCGGGTTAGGGTACGGGTTAGGATTAGGGTACATGGTAGAGTTAGGGTTAGGGTACGCGTTAGGGTTAGGGTAGTTATTAAAGCTATCCCACTCTCTAGATACACCTTAGCACGTAAAGGAATATTATTTGGTGGTCCAGCCATGGAGAAGAGTTTAGACACTAGGATAAGATATGGAACACACCCATTATAAAGAAATCACATTAGGATTCTCTTTTTAAGCTGTTCCTTAAAACACTAGTGCTTAGGAAATCTATTGGAGGCAGAAGCAGTCAAGGGTAGCCTAGGGTTAGGGTTAGGCTTAGGGTACGGCTTAGGGTACGGCTTAGGGTACGGGTTCGGGGAGGGCTTCGGGTACGGCATAGGGTATGGGTTAGGGTTAGGGTTAGTGTTAGGGTTAGGGCTCGGTTTAGGGTACGGGTTAGGATTAGGGTACGTGTTAGGGTTATGGTAGAGGTTAGGGTTAGGGTACGCGTTGGGGTTAGTGTAGTTATTAAACCTATCCCACTCTCTAGATACACCTTAGCACGTAAAGAAATATTATTTGGAGGTCCAGCCATGGAGGAGCGTTTAGACACTAGGATAAGATAAGGAACACACCCATTATAAAGAAATCACATTAGGATTCTCTTTTTAAGCTGTTCCTTAAAACACTAGTGCTTAGGAAATCTATTGGAGGCAGAAGCAGTCAAGGGTAGCCTAGGGTTAGGGTTAGGCTTAGGGTACGGCTTAGGGTACGGGTTCGGGGAGGGCTTCGGGTACGTCGTAGGGTATGTGTTAGGGTTAGGGTTAGGGTTAGTGTTAGGGTTAGGGCTCGGTTTAGGGTACGGGTTAGGATTAGGGTACGTGTTAGGGTTAGGGTAGGGGTTAGGGTTAGGGTACGCGTTAGGGTTAGGGTAGTTATTAAAACTATCCCACTCTCTAGATACCCCTTAGCACGTAAAGGAATATTATTTGGAGATCCAGCCATGGAGAAGAGTTTAGACACTAGGATAAGATAAGGAACACTCCCATTATAAAGAAATCACATTAGGATTCTCTTTTTAAGCTGTTCCTTAAAACACTAGTGCTTAGGAAATCTATTGGAGGCAGAAGCAGTCAAGGGTAGCCTAGGGTTAGGGTTAGTCTTAGGGTACGGCTTAGGGTACGGGTTCGGGGAGGGCTTCGGGTACGGCGTAGGGTATGGGTTAGGGTTAGGGTTAGGGTTAGTGTTAGGGTTAGGGCTCGGTTTAGGTTATTGTTTAGGATTAGGGTACGTGCTAGGATTAGGGTAGGGGTTAGGGTTAGGGTACGCATTAGTGTTAGGGTAGTTATTAAACCTATCCCACTCTCTAGATACCCCTTAGCAGGTAAAGGAATATTATTTGGGGGTCCAGCCGTGGAGAAGAGTTTAGACACTAGGATAAGATAAGGAACACACCCATTATAAAGAAATCACATTAGGATTCTCTGTTTAAGCTGTTCCTTAAAACACTAGTGCTTAGGAAATCTATTGGAGGCAGAAGCAGTCAAGGGTAGTCTAGCGTTAGGGTTAGACTTAGGGTACGGCTTAGGGTACGGGTTCGGGGAGGGCTTCAGGTACGGTGTAGGGTATGGGATAGGGTTAGGGTTCGGGTTAGTGTTAGGGTTAGGGCTCGGTTTAGGGTATTGGTTAGGATTATGGTACGTGTTAGGGATAGGGTAGTGGTTAGGGTTAGGGTACGCATTAGTGTTAGGGTAGTTATTAAACCTATCCCACTCTCTAGATACCCCTTAGCACGTAAAGGAATATTATTTGGAGGTCCAGCCATGGAGAAGAGTATAGACACTAGGATAAGATAAGGAACACACCCATTATAAAGAAATCACATTAGGATTCACTTTTTAAGCTGTTCCTTTAAACACTACTGCTTAGGATATCTATTGGAGGCAGAAGCAGTCCAGGTTAGCCTAGGTTTAGGGTTAGGTTTAGGGTTAGGCTTAGGGTAAGGCTTAGGGTACGGGTTCGGGGAGGGCTTCGGGTATGGCGTAGGGTATGGGTTAGGGTTAGGGTTAGGGTGAGTGTTAGGGTTAGGGCTCGGTTTAGGGTACGGGTTAGGATTAGGGTACGTGTTAGGGTTATGGTAGAGGTTAGGGTTAGGGTACGCGTTTGGGTTAGTGTAGTTATTAAACCTATCCCACTCTCTAGATACACCTTAGCACGTAAAGAAATATTATTTGGAGGTCCAGCCATGGAGGAGCGTTTAGACACTAGGATAAGATAAGGAACACACCCATTATAAAAAAATCACATTAGGATTCTCTTTTTAAGCTGTTCCTTAAAACACTAGTGCTTAGGAAATCTATTGGAGGCAGAGGCAGTCAAGGGTCGCCTAGGGTTACGGTTAGGCTTAGGGTACGGCTTAGGGTACGGGTTCGGGGAGGGCTTCGGGTACGTCGTAGGGTATGTGTTAGGGTTAGGGTTAGGGTTAGTGTTAGGGTTAGGGCTCGGTTTAGGGAACGGGTTAGGATTACGGTACGTGTTAGGGTTAGGGTAGGGGTTAGGGTTAGGGTACGCGTTAGGGTTAGGGTAGTTATTAAACCTATCCCACTCTCTAGATACCCCTTAGCACGTAAAGGAATATTATTTGGAGGTCCAGCCATGGAGAAGAGTTTAGACACTAGGATAAGATAAGGAACCCACCCATTATAAAGAAATCACATTAGGATTCTCTTTTTAAGCTGTTCCTTAAAACACTAGTGCTTAGGAAATCTATTGGAGGCAGAAGCAGTCAAGGGTAGCCTAGGGATAGGGTTAGGCTTAGGGTACGGCTTAGTGTACGGCTTAGGGTACGGGTTCGGGGAGGGCTTCGGGTACGTCGTAGGGTATGGGTTAGGGTTAGGGTTAGGGTTAGTGTTAGGGTTAGGGCTCGGTTTAGGGTACGGGTTAGGATTAGGGTACGTGTTAGGGTTAGGGTAGGGGTTAGGTTTAGGGTACGCGTTGGGGTGAGTGTAGTTATTAAACCTATCCCACTCTCTATATACCCCTTAGCACGTAAAGGTATATTATTTGGAGGTCCAGCCATGGAGAAGCGTTTAGACACTAGGATAAGATAAGGAACACACCCATTATAAAGAAATCACATTAGGATTCTCTTTTTAAGCTTTTCCTTAAAACACTAGTGCTTAGGAAATCTATTGGAGGCAGAAGCAGTCAAGGGTAGCCTAGGGTTAGGGTTAGGCTTAGGGTTAGGCTTAGGGTACGGCTTAGGGTACGGGTTCGAGGAGGGGTTCGGGTACGGCATAGGGTATGGGTTAGGGTTAGGGTTAGTGTTAGGGTTAGGGCTCGGTTTAGGGTACGGGTTAGGATTAGGGTATATGGTAGAGTTAGGGTTAGGGTACGCGTTAGGGTTAGGGTAGTTATTAAACCTATCCCACTCTCTAGATACACCTTAGCACGTAAAGGAATATTATTTAGTGGTCCAGCCATGGAGAAGAGTTTAGACACTAGGAAAAGATAAGGAACACACCCATTATAAAGAAATCACATTAGGATTCTCTTTTTAAGCTGTTCCTTAAAACACTAGTGCTTAGGAAATCTATTGGAGGCAGAAGCAGTCAAGGGTAGCCTAGGGTTAGGGTTAGGCTTAGGGTACAGCTTAGGGTACGGGTTCGGGGAGGGCTTCGGGTACGGCGTAGGGTATGGGTTAGGGTTAGGGTTAGGGTTAGTGTTAGGGTTAGGGCTCGGTTTAGGGTACGGGTTAGGATTAGGGTATGAGTTAGGGTTATGATAGAGGTTAGGGTTAGGGTTCGCGTTGGGGTTAGTGTAGTTATTAAACCTATCCCACTCTCTAGATACACCTTAGCACGTAAAGAAATATTATTTGGAGGTCCAGTCATGGAGGAGCGTTTAGACACTAGGATAAGATAAGGAACACACCCATTATAAAGAAATCACATTAGGATTCTCTTTTTAAGCTGTTCCTTAAAACACTAGTGCTTAGGAAATCTATTGGAGGCAGAGGCAGTCAAGGGTAGCCTAGGGTTAGGGTTAGGCTTAGGGTACGGCTTAGGGTACGGGTTCGGGGAGGGCTTCGGGTACGTCGTAGGGTATGTGTTAGGGTTAGGGTTAGGGTTAGTGTTAGGGTTAGGGCTCGGTTTAGGGTACGGGTTAGGATTAGGGTACGTGTTAGGGTTAGGGTAGGGGTTAGGGTTAGGGTACGCGTTAGGGTTAGGGTAGTTATTAAACCTATCCCACTCTCTAGATACCCCTTAGCACGTAAAGGAATATTATTTGGAGATCCAGCCATGGAGAAGAGTTTAGACACTAGGATAAGATAAGGAACCCACCCATTATAAAGAAATCACATTAGGATTCTCTTTTTAAGCTGTTCCTTAAAACACTAGTGCTTAGGAAATCTATTGGAGGCAGAAGCAGTCAAGGGAAGCCTAGGGATAGGGTTAGGCTTAGGGTACGGCTTATGGTACGGCTTAGGGTACGGGTTCGGGTAGGGCTTCGGGTACAGCGTAGGGTATGGCTTAGGGTTAGGGTTAGGGTTAGTGTTAGGGTTAGGGCTCGGTTTAGGGTATTGGTTAGGATTAGGGTACGTTTTAGGGTTAGGGTAGGGGTTAGGGTTAGGGTACGCGTTAGTGTTAGCGTAGTTATTAAGCCTATCCCACTCTCTAGATACCACTTAGCACGTAAAGGAATATTATTTGGAGGTCCAGCCATGGAGAAGAGTTTAGGCACTAGGATAAAATAAGGAACACACCCATTATAAAGAAATCACATTAGGATTCTCTTTTTAAGCTGTTCCTTAAAACACTAGTGCTTAGGAAATCTATTGGAGGCAGAAGCAGTCAAGGGTAGCCTAGGGTTAGGGTTAGGCTTGGGGCTAGGCTTAGGGTACGGCTTAGTGTACGGCTTAGGGTACGGGTTCGGGGAGGGCTTCGGGTACGTCGTAGGGTATGGGTTAGGGTTAGGGTTAGGGTTAGTGTTAGGGTTAGGGCTCGGTTTAGGGTACGGGTTAGGATTAGGGTACGTGTTAGGGTTAGGGTAGGGGTTAGGTTTAGGGTACGCGTTGGGGTGAGTGTAGTTATTAAACCTATCCCACTCTCTATATACCCCTTAGCACGTAAAGGTATATTATTTGGAGGTCCAGCCATGGAGAAGCGTTTAGACACTAGGATAAGATAAGGAACACACCCATTATAAAGAAATCACATTAGGATTCTCTTTTTAAGCTTTTCCTTAAAACACTAGTGCTTAGGAAATCTATTGGAGGCAGAAGCAGTCAAGGGTAGCCTAGGGTTAGGGTTAGGCTTAGGGCTAGGCTTAGGGTACGGCTTAGGGTACGGGTTCGAGGAGGGGTTCGGGTACGGCTTAGGGTATGGGTTAGGGTTAGGGTTAGTGTTAGGGTTAGGGCTCGGTTTAGGGTACGGTTTAGGATTAGGGTACATGGTAGAGTTAGGGTTAGGGTACGCGTTAGGGTTAGGGTAGTTATTAAAGCTATCCCACTCTCTAGATACACCTTAGCACGTAAAGGAATATTATTTGGTGGTCCAGCCATGGAGAAGAGTTTAGACACTAGGATAAGATATGGAACACACCCATTATAAAGAAATCACATTATGATTCTCTTTTTAAGCTCTTCCTTAAAACACTAGTGCTTAGGAAATCTATTGGAGGCAGAAGCAGTCAAGGGTAGCCTAGGGTTAGGGTTAGGCTTAGGGTACGGCTTAGGGTACGGCTTAGGGTACGGGTTCGGGGAGGGCTTCGGGTACGGCGTAGGGTATGGGTTAGGGTTAGGGTTAGTGTTAGGGTTAGGGCTCGGTTTAGGGTACGGGTTAGGATTAGGGTACGTTTTAGGGTTATGGTAGAGGTTAGGGTTAGGGTACGCGTTGGGGTTAGTGTAGTTATTAAACCTATCCCACTCTCTAGATACACCTTAGCCCGTAAAGAAATATTATTTGGAGGTCCAGCCATGGAGGAGCGTTTAGACACTAGGATAAGATAAGGAACACACCCATTATAAAGAAATCACATTAGGATTCTCTTTTTAAGCTGTTCCTTAAAACACTAGTGCTTAGGAAATCTATTGGAGGCAGAAGCAGTCAAGGGTAGCCTAGGGTTAGGGTTAGGCTTAGGGTACGGCTTAGGGTACGGGTTCGGGGAGGGCTTCGGGTACGTCGTAGGGTATGTGTTAGGGTTAGGGTTAGGGTTAGTGTTAGGGTTAGGGCTCGGTTTAGGGTACAGGTTAGGATTAGGGTACGTGCTAGGGTTAGGGTAGGGGTTAGGGTTAGGGTACGCGTTAGGGTTAGGGTAGTTATTAAACCTATCCCACTCTCTAGATACCCCTTAGCACGTAAAGGAATATTATTTGGAGATCCAGCCATGGAGAAGAGTTTAGACACTAGGATAAGATAAGGAACCCACCCATTATAAAGAAATCACATTAGGATTCTCTTTTTAAGCTGTTCCTTAAAACACTAGTGCTTAGGAAATCTATTGGAGGCAGAAGCAGTCAAGGGTAGCCTAGGGTTAGGGTTAGGCTTAGGGTTAGGCTTAGGGTACGGCTTAGGGTACGGGTTCGAGGAGGGGTTCGGGTACGGCATAGGGTATGGGTTAGGGTTAGGGTTAGTGTTAGGGTTAGGGCTCGGTTTAGGGTACGGGTTAGGATTAGGGTATATGGTAGAGTTAGGGTTAGGGTACGCGTTAGGGTTAGGGTAGTTATTAAACCTATCCCACTCTCTAGATACACCTTAGCACGTAAAGGAATATTATTTAGTGGTCCAGCCATGGAGAAGAGTTTAGACACTAGGAAAAGATAAGGAACACACCCATTATAAAGAAATCACATTAGGATTCTCTTTTTAAGCTGTTCCTTAAAACACTAGTGCTTAGGAAATCTATTGGAGGCAGAAGCAGTCAAGGGTAGCCTAGGGTTAGGGTTAGGCTTAGGGTACAGCTTAGGGTACGGGTTCGGGGAGGGCTTCGGGTACGGCGTAGGGTATGGGTTAGGGTTAGGGTTAGGGTTAGTGTTAGGGTTAGGGCTCGGTTTAGGGTACGGGTTAGGATTAGGGTATGAGTTAGGGTTATGATAGAGGTTAGGGTTAGGGTTCGCGTTGGGGTTAGTGTAGTTATTAAACCTATCCCACTCTCTAGATACACCTTAGCACGTAAAGAAATATTATTTGGAGGTCCAGTCATGGAGGAGCGTTTAGACACTAGGATAAGATAAGGAACACACCCATTATAAAGAAATCACATTAGGATTCTCTTTTTAAGCTGTTCCTTAAAACACTAGTGCTTAGGAAATCTATTGGAGGCAGAGGCAGTCAAGGGTAGCCTAGGGTTAGGGTTAGGCTTAGGGTACGGCTTAGGGTACGGGTTCGGGGAGGGCTTCGGGTACGTCGTAGGGTATGTGTTAGGGTTAGGGTTAGGGTTAGTGTTAGGGTTAGGGCTCGGTTTAGGGTACGGGTTAGGATTAGGGTACGTGTTAGGGTTAGGGTAGGGGTTAGGGTTAGGGTACGCGTTAGGGTTAGGGTAGTTATTAAACCTATCCCACTCTCTAGATACCCCTTAGCACGTAAAGGAATATTATTTGGAGATCCAGCCATGGAGAAGAGTTTAGACACTAGGATAAGATAAGGAACCCACCCATTATAAAGAAATCACATTAGGATTCTCTTTTTAAGCTGTTCCTTAAAACACTAGTGCTTAGGAAATCTATTGGAGGCAGAAGCAGTCAAGGGAAGCCTAGGGATAGGGTTAGGCTTAGGGTACGGCTTATGGTACGGCTTAGGGTACGGGTTCGGGTAGGGCTTCGGGTACAGCGTAGGGTATGGCTTAGGGTTAGGGTTAGGGTTAGTGTTAGGGTTAGGGCTCGGTTTAGGGTATTGGTTAGGATTAGGGTACGTTTTAGGGTTAGGGTAGGGGTTAGGGTTAGGGTACGCGTTAGTGTTAGCGTAGTTATTAAGCCTATCCCACTCTCTAGATACCACTTAGCACGTAAAGGAATATTATTTGGAGGTCCAGCCATGGAGAAGAGTTTAGGCACTAGGATAAAATAAGGAACACACCCATTATAAAGAAATCACATTAGGATTCTCTTTTTAAGCTGTTCCTTAAAACACTAGTGCTTAGGAAATCTATTGGAGGCAGAAGCAGTCAAGGGTAGCCTAGGGTTAGGGTTAGGCTTGGGGCTAGGCTTAGGGTACGGCTTAGTGTACGGCTTAGGGTACGGGTTCGGGGAGGGCTTCGGGTACGTCGTAGGGTATGGGTTAGGGTTAGGGTTAGGGTTAGTGTTAGGGTTAGGGCTCGGTTTAGGGTACGGGTTAGGATTAGGGTACGTGTTAGGGTTAGGGTAGGGGTTAGGTTTAGGGTACGCGTTGGGGTGAGTGTAGTTATTAAACCTATCCCACTCTCTATATACCCCTTAGCACGTAAAGGTATATTATTTGGAGGTCCAGCCATGGAGAAGCGTTTAGACACTAGGATAAGATAAGGAACACACCCATTATAAAGAAATCACATTAGGATTCTCTTTTTAAGCTTTTCCTTAAAACACTAGTGCTTAGGAAATCTATTGGAGGCAGAAGCAGTCAAGGGTAGCCTAGGGTTAGGGTTAGGCTTAGGGCTAGGCTTAGGGTACGGCTTAGGGTACGGGTTCGAGGAGGGGTTCGGGTACGGCTTAGGGTATGGGTTAGGGTTAGGGTTAGTGTTAGGGTTAGGGCTCGGTTTAGGGTACGGTTTAGGATTAGGGTACATGGTAGAGTTAGGGTTAGGGTACGCGTTAGGGTTAGGGTAGTTATTAAAGCTATCCCACTCTCTAGATACACCTTAGCACGTAAAGGAATATTATTTGGTGGTCCAGCCATGGAGAAGAGTTTAGACACTAGGATAAGATATGGAACACACCCATTATAAAGAAATCACATTATGATTCTCTTTTTAAGCTCTTCCTTAAAACACTAGTGCTTAGGAAATCTATTGGAGGCAGAAGCAGTCAAGGGTAGCCTAGGGTTAGGGTTAGGCTTAGGGTACGGCTTAGGGTACGGCTTAGGGTACGGGTTCGGGGAGGGCTTCGGGTACGGCGTAGGGTATGGGTTAGGGTTAGGGTTAGTGTTAGGGTTAGGGCTCGGTTTAGGGTACGGGTTAGGATTAGGGTACGTTTTAGGGTTATGGTAGAGGTTAGGGTTAGGGTACGCGTTGGGGTTAGTGTAGTTATTAAACCTATCCCACTCTCTAGATACACCTTAGCCCGTAAAGAAATATTATTTGGAGGTCCAGCCATGGAGGAGCGTTTAGACACTAGGATAAGATAAGGAACACACCCATTATAAAGAAATCACATTAGGATTCTCTTTTTAAGCTGTTCCTTAAAACACTAGTGCTTAGGAAATCTATTGGAGGCAGAAGCAGTCAAGGGTAGCCTAGGGTTAGGGTTAGGCTTAGGGTACGGCTTAGGGTACGGGTTCGGGGAGGGCTTCGGGTACGTCGTAGGGTATGTGTTAGGGTTAGGGTTAGGGTTAGTGTTAGGGTTAGGGCTCGGTTTAGGGTACAGGTTAGGATTAGGGTACGTGCTAGGGTTAGGGTAGGGGTTAGGGTTAGGGTACGCGTTAGGGTTAGGGTAGTTATTAAACCTATCCCACTCTCTAGATACCCCTTAGCACGTAAAGGAATATTATTTGGAGATCCAGCCATGGAGAAGAGTTTAGACACTAGGATAAGATAAGGAACCCACCCATTATAAAGAAATCACATTAGGATTCTCTTTTTAAGCTGTTCCTTAAAACACTAGTGCTTAGGAAATCTATTGGAGGCAGAAGCAGTCAAGGGTAGCCTAGGGATAGGGTTAGGCTTAGGGTACGGCTTATGGTACGGCTTAGGGTACGGGTTCGGGGAGGGCTTCGTGTACGGCGTAGGGTATGGGTTAGGGTTAGGGTTAGGGTTACTGTTAGGGTTAGGGTTCGGTTTAGGGTATTGGTTAGGATTAGGGTACGTGTTAGGGTTAGGGTAGGGGTTAGGGTTAGGGTACGCGTTAGTGTTAGGGTAGTTATTAAACCTATCCCACTCTCTAGATACCCCTTAGCACGTAAAGGAATATTATTTGGAGGTCCAGCCATGGGGAAGAGTTTAGACACTAGGATAAGATAAGGAACACACCCATTATAAAGAAATCACATTAGGATTCTCTTTTTAAGCTGTTCCTTAAAACACTAGTGCTTAGGAAATCCATTGGAGGCAGAAGCAGTCAAGGGTAACCTAGGGTTAGGGTTAGGCTTAGGGTACGGCTTAGGGTACGGCTTAGGGTACGGGTTCGGGTAGGGCTTCGGGTACAGCGTAGGGTATGGCTTAGGGTTAGGGTTAGGGTTAGTGTTAGGGTTAGGGCTCGGTTTAGGGAACGGGTTAGGATTACGGTACGTGTTAGGGTTAGGGTAGGGGTTAGGGTTAGGGTACGCGTTAGGGTTAGGGTAGTTATTAAACCTATCCCACTCTCTAGATACCCCTTAGCACGTAAAGGAATATTATTTGGAGGTCCAGCCATGGAGAAGAGTTTAGACACTAGGATAAGATAAGGAACCCACCCATTATAAAGAAATCACATTAGGATTCTCTTTTTAAGCTGTTCCTTAAAACACTAGTGCTTAGGAAATCTATTGGAGGCAGAAGCAGTCAAGGGTAGCCTAGGGATAGGGTTAGGCTTAGGGTACGGCTTAGTGTACGGCTTAGAGTACGGGTTCGGGGAGGGCTTCGGGTACGTCGTAGGGTATGGGTTAGGGTTAGGGTTAGGGTTAGTGTTAGGGTTAGAGCTCGGTTTAGGGTACGGGTTAGGATTAGGGTACGTGTTAGGGTTAGGGTAGGGGTTAGGTTTAGGGTACGCGTTGGGGTGAGTGTAGTTATTAAACCTATCCCACTCTCTATATACCCCTTAGCACGTAAAGGTATATTATTTGGAGGTCCAGCCATGGAGAAGCGTTTAGACACTAGGATAAGATAAGGAACACACCCATTATAAAGAAATCACATTAGGATTCTCTTTTTAAGCTTTTCCTTAAAACACTAGTGCTTAGGAAATCTATTGGAGGCAGAAGCAGTCAAGGGTAGCCTAGGGTTAGGGTTAGGCTTAGGGTTAGGCTTAGGGTACGGCTTAGGGTACGGGTTCGAGGAGGGGTTCGGGTACGGCATAGGGTATGGGTTAGGGTTAGGGTTAGTGTTAGGGTTATGGCTCGGTTTAGGGTACGGGTTAGGATTAGGGTATATGGTAGAGTTAGGGTTAGGGTACGCGTTAGGGTTAGGGTAGTTATTAAACCTATCCCACTCTCTAGATACACCTTAGCACGTAAAGGAATATTATTTGGTGGTCCAGCCATGGAGAAGAGTTTAGACACTAGGAAAAGATAAGGAACACACCCATTATAAAGAAATCACATTAGGATTCTCTTTTTAAGCTGTTCCTTAAAACACTAGTGCTTAGGAAATCTATTGGAGGCAGAAGCAGTCAAGGGTAGCCTAGGGTTAGGGTTAGGCTTAGGGTACAGCTTAGGGTACGGGTTCGGGGAGGGCTTCGGGTACGGCGTAGGGTATGGGTTAGGGTTAGGGTTAGGGTTAGTGTTAGGGTTAGGGCTCGGTTTAGGGTACGGGTTAGGATTAGGGTATGAGTTAGGGTTATGATAGAGGTTAGGGTTAGGGTTCGCGTTGGGGTTAGTGTAGTTATTAAACCTATCCCACTCTCTAGATACACCTTAGCACGTAAAGAAATATTATTTGGAGGTCCAGTCATGGAGGAGCGTTTAGACACTAGGATAAGATAAGGAACACACCCATTATAAAGAAATCACATTAGGATTCTCTTTTTAAGCTGTTCCTTAAAACACTAGTGCTTAGGAAATCTATTGGAGGCAGAGGCAGTCAAGGGTAGCCTAGGGTTAGGGTTAGGCTTAGGGTACGGCTTAGGGTACGGGTTCGGGGAGGGCTTCGGGTACGTCGTAGGGTATGTGTTAGGGTTAGGGTTAGGGTTAGTGTTAGGGTTAGGGCTCGGTTTAGGGTACGGGTTAGGATTAGGGTACGTGTTAGGGTTAGGGTAGGGGTTAGGGTTAGGGTACGCGTTAGGGTTAGGGTAGTTATTAAACCTATCCCACTCTCTAGATACCCCTTAGCACGTAAAGGAATATTATTTGGAGATCCAGCCATGGAGAAGAGTTTAGACACTAGGATAAGATAAGGAACCCACCCATTATAAAGAAATCACATTAGGATTCTCTTTTTAAGCTGTTCCTTAAAACACTAGTGCTTAGGAAATCTATTGGAGGCAGAAGCAGTCAAGGGAAGCCTAGGGATAGGGTTAGGCTTAGGGTACGGCTTATGGTACGGCTTAGGGTACGGGTTCGGGGAGGGCTTCGGGTACGGCGTAGGGTATGGGTTAGGGTTAGGGTTAGTGTTAGGGTTAGGGCTCGGTTTAGGGTACGGGTTAGGATTAGGGTACGTTTTAGGGTTATGGTAGAGGTTAGGGTTAGGGTACGCGTTGGGGTTAGTGTAGTTATTAAACCTATCCCACTCTCTAGATACACCTTAGCACGTAAAGAAATATTATTTGGAGGTCCAGCCATGGAGGAGCGTTTAGACACTAGGATAAGATAAGGAACACACCCATTATAAAGAAATCACATTAGGATTCTCTTTTTAAGCTGTTCCTTAAAACACTAGTGCTTAGGAAATCTATTGGAGGCAGAAGCAGTCAAGGGTAGCCTAGGGTTAGGGTTAGGCTTAGGGTTAGGCTTAGGGTACGGCTTAGGGTACGGGTTCGAGGAGGGGTTCGGGTACGGCATAGGGTATGGGTTAGGGTTAGGGTTAGTGTTAGGGTTATGGCTCGGTTTAGGGTACGGGTTAGGATTAGGGTATATGGTAGAGTTAGGGTTAGGGTACGCGTTAGGGTTAGGGTAGTTATTAAACCTATCCCACTCTCTAGATACACCTTAGCACGTAAAGGAATATTATTTGGTGGTCCAGCCATGGAGAAGAGTTTAGACACTAGGAAAAGATAAGGAACACACCCATTATAAAGAAATCACATTAGGATTCTCTTTTTAAGCTGTTCCTTAAAACACTAGTGCTTAGGAAATCTATTGGAGGCAGAAGCAGTCAAGGGTAGCCTAGGGTTAGGGTTAGGCTTAGGGTACAGCTTAGGGTACGGGTTCGGGGAGGGCTTCGGGTACGGCGTAGGGTATGGGTTAGGGTTAGGGTTAGGGTTAGTGTTAGGGTTAGGGCTCGGTTTAGGGTACGGGTTAGGATTAGGGTATGAGTTAGGGTTATGATAGAGGTTAGGGTTAGGGTTCGCGTTGGGGTTAGTGTAGTTATTAAACCTATCCCACTCTCTAGATACACCTTAGCACGTAAAGAAATATTATTTGGAGGTCCAGTCATGGAGGAGCGTTTAGACACTAGGATAAGATAAGGAACACACCCATTATAAAGAAATCACATTAGGATTCTCTTTTTAAGCTGTTCCTTAAAACACTAGTGCTTAGGAAATCTATTGGAGGCAGAGGCAGTCAAGGGTAGCCTAGGATTAGGGTTAGGCTTAGGGTACGGCTTAGGGTACGGGTTCGGGGAGGGCTTCGGGTACGTCGTAGGGTATGTGTTAGGGTTAGGGTTAGGGTTAGTGTTAGGGTTAGGGCTCGGTTTAGGGTACGGGTTAGGATTAGGGTACGTGTTAGGGTTAGGGTAGGGGTTAGGGTTAGGGTACGCGTTAGGGTTAGGGTAGTTATTAAACCTATCCCACTCTCTAGATACCCCTTAGCACGTAAAGGAATATTATTTGGAGATCCAGCCATGGAGAAGAGTTTAGACACTAGGATAAGATAAGGAACCCACCCATTATAAAGAAATCACATTAGGATTCTCTTTTTAAGCTGTTCCTTAAAACACTAGTGCTTAGGAAATCTATTGGAGGCAGAAGCAGTCAAGGGAAGCCTAGGGATAGGGTTAGGCTTAGGGTACGGCTTATGGTACGGCTTAGGGTACGGGTTCGGGGAGGGCTTCGGGTACGGCGTAGGGTATGGGTTAGGGTTAGGGTTAGTGTTAGGGTTAGGGCTCGGTTTAGGGTACGGGTTAGGATTAGGGTACGTTTTAGGGTTATGGTAGAGGTTAGGGTTAGGGTACGCGTTGGGGTTAGTGTAGTTATTAAACCTATCCCACTCTCTAGATACACCTTAGCACGTAAAGAAATATTATTTGGAGGTCCAGCCATGGAGGAGCGTTTAGACACTAGGATAAGATAAGGAACACACCCATTATAAAGAAATCACATTAGGATTCTCTTTTTAAGCTGTTCCTTAAAACACTAGTGCTTAGGAAATCTATTGGAGGCAGAAGCAGTCAAGGGTAGCCTAGGGTTAGGGTTAGGCTTAGGGTACGGCTTATGGTACGGCTTAGGGTACGGGTTCAGGGAGGGCTTCGTGTACGGCGTAGGGTATGGGTTAGGGTTAGGGTTAGGGTTACTGTTAGGGTTAGGGTTCGGTTTAGGGTATTGGTTAGGATTAGGGTACGTGTTAGGGTTAGGGTAGGGGTTAGGGTTAGGGTACGCGTTAGTGTTAGGGTAGTTATTAAACCTATCCCACTCTCTAGATACCCCTTAGCACGTAAAGGAATATTATTTGGAGGTCCAGCCATGGGGAAGAGTTTAGACACTAGGATAAGATAAGGAACACACCCATTATAAAGAAATCACATTAGGATTCTCTTTTTAAGCTGTTCCTTAAAACACTAGTGCTTAGGAAATCCATTGGAGGCAGAAGCAGTCAAGGGTAACCTAGGGTTAGGGTTAGGCTTAGGGTACGGCTTAGGGTACGGCTTAGGGTACGGGTTCGGGTAGGGCTTCGGGTACAGCGTAGGGTATGGCTTAGGGTTAGGGTTAGGGTTAGTGTTAGGGTTAGGGCTCGGTTTAGGGAACGGGTTAGGATTACGGTACGTGTTAGGGTTAGGGTAGGGGTTAGGGTTAGGGTACGCGTTAGGGTTAGGGTAGTTATTAAACCTATCCCACTCTCTAGATACCCCTTAGCACGTAAAGGAATATTATTTGGAGGTCCAGCCATGGAGAAGAGTTTAGACACTAGGATAAGATAAGGAACCCACCCATTATAAAGAAATCACATTAGGATTCTCTTTTTAAGCTGTTCCTTAAAACACTAGTGCTTAGGAAATCTATTGGAGGCAGAAGCAGTCAAGGGTAGCCTAGGGATAGGGTTAGGCTTAGGGTACGGCTTAGTGTACGGCTTAGAGTACGGGTTCGGGGAGGGCTTCGGGTACGTCGTAGGGTATGGGTTAGGGTTAGGGTTAGGGTTAGTGTTAGGGTTAGAGCTCGGTTTAGGGTACGGGTTAGGATTAGGGTACGTGTTAGGGTTAGGGTAGGGGTTAGGTTTAGGGTACGCGTTGGGGTGAGTGTAGTTATTAAACCTATCCCACTCTCTATATACCCCTTAGCACGTAAAGGTATATTATTTGGAGGTCCAGCCATGGAGAAGCGTTTAGACACTAGGATAAGATAAGGAACACACCCATTATAAAGAAATCACATTAGGATTCTCTTTTTAAGCTTTTCCTTAAAACACTAGTGCTTAGGAAATCTATTGGAGGCAGAAGCAGTCAAGGGTAGCCTAGGGTTAGGGTTAGGCTTAGGGTTAGGCTTAGGGTACGGCTTAGGGTACGGGTTCGAGGAGGGGTTCGGGTACGGCATAGGGTATGGGTTAGGGTTAGGGTTAGTGTTAGGGTTATGGCTCGGTTTAGGGTACGGGTTAGGATTAGGGTATATGGTAGAGTTAGGGTTAGGGTACGCGTTAGGGTTAGGGTAGTTATTAAACCTATCCCACTCTCTAGATACACCTTAGCACGTAAAGGAATATTATTTGGTGGTCCAGCCATGGAGAAGAGTTTAGACACTAGGAAAAGATAAGGAACACACCCATTATAAAGAAATCACATTAGGATTCTCTTTTTAAGCTGTTCCTTAAAACACTAGTGCTTAGGAAATCTATTGGAGGCAGAAGCAGTCAAGGGTAGCCTAGGGTTAGGGTTAGGCTTAGGGTACAGCTTAGGGTACGGGTTCGGGGAGGGCTTCGGGTACGGCGTAGGGTATGGGTTAGGGTTAGGGTTAGGGTTAGTGTTAGGGTTAGGGCTCGGTTTAGGGTACGGGTTAGGATTAGGGTATGAGTTAGGGTTATGATAGAGGTTAGGGTTAGGGTTCGCGTTGGGGTTAGTGTAGTTATTAAACCTATCCCACTCTCTAGATACACCTTAGCACGTAAAGAAATATTATTTGGAGGTCCAGTCATGGAGGAGCGTTTAGACACTAGGATAAGATAAGGAACACACCCATTATAAAGAAATCACATTAGGATTCTCTTTTTAAGCTGTTCCTTAAAACACTAGTGCTTAGGAAATCTATTGGAGGCAGAGGCAGTCAAGGGTAGCCTAGGGTTAGGGTTAGGCTTAGGGTACGGCTTAGGGTACGGGTTCGGGGAGGGCTTCGGGTACGTCGTAGGGTATGTGTTAGGGTTAGGGTTAGGGTTAGTGTTAGGGTTAGGGCTCGGTTTAGGGTACGGGTTAGGATTAGGGTACGTGTTAGGGTTAGGGTAGGGGTTAGGGTTAGGGTACGCGTTAGGGTTAGGGTAGTTATTAAACCTATCCCACTCTCTAGATACCCCTTAGCACGTAAAGGAATATTATTTGGAGATCCAGCCATGGAGAAGAGTTTAGACACTAGGATAAGATAAGGAACCCACCCATTATAAAAAAATCACATTAGGATTCTCTTTTTAAGCTGTTCCTTAAAACACTAGTGCTTAGGAAATCTATTGGAGGCAGAAGCAGTCAAGGGAAGCCTAGGGATAGGGTTAGGCTTAGGGTACGGCTTATGGTACGGCTTAGGGTACGGGTTCGGGGAGGGCTTCGTGTACGGCGTAGGGTATGGGTTAGGGTTAGGGTTAGGGTTAGTGTTAGGGTTAGGGTTCGGTTTAGGGTATTGGTTAGGATTAGGGTACGTGTTAGGGTTAGGGTAGGGGTTAGTGTTAGGGTACGCGTTAGTGTTAGGGTAGTTATTAAACCTATCCCACTCTCTAGATACCCCTTAGCACGTAAAGGAATATTATTTGGAGGTCCAACCATGGGGAAGAGTTTAGACACTAGGATAAGATAAGGAACACACCCATTATAAAGAAATCACATTAGGATTCTCTTTTTAAGCTGTTCCATAAAACACTAGTGCTTAGGAAATCCATTGGAGGCAGAAGCAGTCAAGGGTAGCCTAGGGTTAGGGTTAGGCTTAGGGTACGGCTTAGGGTACGGCTTAGGGTACGGGTTCGGGTAGGGCTTCGGGTACAGCGTAGGGTATGGCTTAGGGTTAGGGTTAGGGTTAGTGTTAGGGTTAGGGCTCGGTTTAGGGTATTGGTTAGGATTAGGGTACGTTTTAGGGTTAGGGTAGGGGTTAGGGTTAGGGTACGCGTTAGTGTTAGCGTAGTTATTAAGCCTATCCCACTCTCTAGATACCACTTAGCACGTAAAGGAATATTATTTGGAGGTCCAGCCATGGAGAAGAGTTTAGGCACTAGGATAAAATAAGGAACACACCCATTATAAAGAAATCACATTAGGATTCTCTTTTTAAGCTGTTCCTTAAAACACTAGTGCTTAGGAAATCTATTGGAGGCAGAAGCAGTCAAGGGTAGCCTAGGGTTAGGGTTAGGCTTGGGGCTAGGCTTAGGGTACGGCTTAGGGTACGGGTTCGGGGAGGGCTTCGGGTACGTCGTAGGGTATGGGTTAGGGTTAGGGTTAGGGTTAGTGTTAGGGTTAGGGCTCGGTTTAGGGTACGGGTTAGGATTAGGGTACGTGTTAGGGTTAGGGTAGGGGTTAGGTTTAGGGTACGCGTTGGGGTGAGTGTAGTTATTAAACCTATCCCACTCTCTATATACCCCTTAGCACGTAAAGGTATATTATTTGGAGGTCCAGCCATGGAGAAGCGTTTAGACACTAGGATAAGATAAGGAACACACCCATTATAAAGAAATCACATTAGGATTCTCTTTTTAAGCTTTTCCTTAAAACACTAGTGCTTAGGAAATCTATTGGAGGCAGAAGCAGTCAAGGGTAGCCTAGGGTTAGGGTTAGGCTTAGGGTTAGGCTTAGGGTACGGCTTAGGGTACGGGTTCGAGGAGGGGTTCGGGTACGGCGTAGGGTATGGGTTAGGGTTAGGGTTAGTGTTAGGGTTAGGGCTCGGGTTAGGGTACGGGTTAGGATTAGGGTACATGGTAGAGTTAGGGTTAGGGTACGCGTTAGGGTTAGGGTAGTTATTAAAGCTATCCCACTCTCTAGATACACCTTAGCACGTAAAGGAATATTATTTGGTGGTCCAGCCATGGAGAAGAGTTTAGACACTAGGATAAGATATGGAACACACCCATTATAAAGAAATCACATTAGGATTCTCTTTTTAAGCTGTTCCTTAAAACACTAGTGCTTAGGAAATCTATTGGAGGCAGAAGCAGTCAAGGGTAGCCTAGGGTTAGGGTTAGGCTTAGGGTACGGCTTAGGGTACGGCTTAGGGTACGGGTTCGGGGAGGGCTTCGGGTACGGCATAGGGTATGGGTTAGGGTTAGGGTTAGTGTTAGGGTTAGGGCTCGGTTTAGGGTACGGGTTAGGATTAGGGTACGTGTTAGGGTTATGGTAGAGGTTAGGGTTAGGGTACGCGTTGGGGTTAGTGTAGTTATTAAACCTATCCCACTCTCTAGATACACCTTAGCACGTAAAGAAATATTATTTGGAGGTCCAGCCATGGAGGAGCGTTTAGACACTAGGATAAGATAAGGAACACACCCATTATAAAGAAATCACATTAGGATTCTCTTTTTAAGCTGTTCCTTAAAACACTAGTGCTTAGGAAATCTATTGGAGGCAGAAGCAGTCAAGGGTAGCCTAGGGTTAGGGTTAGTCTTAGGGTACGGCTTAGGGTACGGGTTCGGGGAGGGCTTCGGGTACGGCGTAGGGTATGGGTTAGGGTTAGGGTTAGGGTTAGTGTTAGGGTTAGGGCTCGGTTTAGGTTATTGTTTAGGATTAGGGTACGTGCTAGGATTAGGGTAGGGGTTAGGGTTAGGGTACGCATTAGTGTTAGGGTAGTTATTAAACCTATCCCACTCTCTAGATACCCCTTAGCAGGTAAAGGAATATTATTTGGGGGTCCAGCCGTGGAGAAGAGTTTAGACACTAGGATAAGATAAGGAACACACCCATTATAAAGAAATCACATTAGGATTCTCTGTTTAAGCTGTTCCTTAAAACACTAGTGCTTAGGAAATCTATTGGAGGCAGAAGCAGTCAAGGGTAGTCTAGCGTTAGGGTTAGACTTAGGGTACGGCTTAGGGTACGGGTTCGGGGAGGGCTTCAGGTACGGTGTAGGGTATGGGATAGGGTTAGGGTTCGGGTTAGTGTTAGGGTTAGGGCTCGGTTTAGGGTATTGGTTAGGATTATGGTACGTGTTAGGGATAGGGTAGTGGTTAGGGTTAGGGTACGCATTAGTGTTAGGGTAGTTATTAAACCTATCCCACTCTCTAGATACCCCTTAGCACGTAAAGGAATATTATTTGGAGGTCCAGCCATGGAGAAGAGTATAGACACTAGGATAAGATAAGGAACACACCCATTATAAAGAAATCACATTAGGATTCACTTTTTAAGCTGTTCCTTTAAACACTACTGCTTAGGATATCTATTGGAGGCAGAAGCAGTCCAGGTTAGCCTAGGTTTAGGGTTAGGTTTAGGGTTAGGCTTAGGGTAAGGCTTAGGGTACGGGTTCGGGGAGGGCTTCGGGTATGGCGTAGGGTATGGGTTAGGGTTAGGGTTAGGGTGAGTGTTAGGGTTAGGGCTCGGTTTAGGGTACGGGTTAGGATTAGGGTACGTGTTAGGGTTATGGTAGAGGTTAGGGTTAGGGTACGCGTTTGGGTTAGTGTAGTTATTAAACCTATCCCACTCTCTAGATACACCTTAGCACGTAAAGAAATATTATTTGGAGGTCCAGCCATGGAGGAGCGTTTAGACACTAGGATAAGATAAGGAACACACCCATTATAAAAAAATCACATTAGGATTCTCTTTTTAAGCTGTTCCTTAAAACACTAGTGCTTAGGAAATCTATTGGAGGCAGAGGCAGTCAAGGGTCGCCTAGGGTTACGGTTAGGCTTAGGGTACGGCTTAGGGTACGGGTTCGGGGAGGGCTTCGGGTACGTCGTAGGGTATGTGTTAGGGTTAGGGTTAGGGTTAGTGTTAGGGTTAGGGCTCGGTTTAGGGAACGGGTTAGGATTACGGTACGTGTTAGGGTTAGGGTAGGGGTTAGGGTTAGGGTACGCGTTAGGGTTAGGGTAGTTATTAAACCTATCCCACTCTCTAGATACCCCTTAGCACGTAAAGGAATATTATTTGGAGGTCCAGCCATGGAGAAGAGTTTAGACACTAGGATAAGATAAGGAACCCACCCATTATAAAGAAATCACATTAGGATTCTCTTTTTAAGCTGTTCCTTAAAACACTAGTGCTTAGGAAATCTATTGGAGGCAGAAGCAGTCAAGGGTAGCCTAGGGATAGGGTTAGGCTTAGGGTACGGCTTAGTGTACGGCTTAGGGTACGGGTTCGGGGAGGGCTTCGGGTACGTCGTAGGGTATGGGTTAGGGTTAGGGTTAGGGTTAGTGTTAGGGTTAGGGCTCGGTTTAGGGTACGGGTTAGGATTAGGGTACGTGTTAGGGTTAGGGTAGGGGTTAGGTTTAGGGTACGCGTTGGGGTGAGTGTAGTTATTAAACCTATCCCACTCTCTATATACCCCTTAGCACGTAAAGGTATATTATTTGGAGGTCCAGCCATGGAGAAGCGTTTAGACACTAGGATAAGATAAGGAACACACCCATTATAAAGAAATCACATTAGGATTCTCTTTTTAAGCTTTTCCTTAAAACACTAGTGCTTAGGAAATCTATTGGAGGCAGAAGCAGTCAAGGGTAGCCTAGGGTTAGGGTTAGGCTTAGGGTTAGGCTTAGGGTACGGCTTAGGGTACGGGTTCGAGGAGGGGTTCGGGTACGGCATAGGGTATGGGTTAGGGTTAGGGTTAGTGTTAGGGTTAGGGCTCGGTTTAGGGTACGGGTTAGGATTAGGGTATATGGTAGAGTTAGGGTTAGGGTACGCGTTAGGGTTAGGGTAGTTATTAAACCTATCCCACTCTCTAGATACACCTTAGCACGTAAAGGAATATTATTTGGTGGTCCAGCCATGGAGAAGAGTTTAGACACTAGGAAAAGATAAGGAACACACCCATTATAAAGAAATCACATTAGGATTCTCTTTTTAAGCTGTTCCTTAAAACACTAGTGCTTAGGAAATCTATTGGAGGCAGAAGCAGTCAAGGGTAGCCTAGGGTTAGGGTTAGGCTTAGGGTACAGCTTAGGGTACGGGTTCGGGGAGGGCTTCGGGTACGGCGTAGGGTATGGGTTAGGGTTAGGGTTAGGGTTAGTGTTAGGGTTAGGGCTCGGTTTAGGGTACGGGTTAGGATTAGGGTATGAGTTAGGGTTATGATAGAGGTTAGGGTTAGGGTTCGCGTTGGGGTTAGTGTAGTTATTAAACCTATCCCACTCTCTAGATACACCTTAGCACGTAAAGAAATATTATTTGGAGGTCCAGTCATGGAGGAGCGTTTAGACACTAGGATAAGATAAGGAACACACCCATTATAAAGAAATCACATTAGGATTCTCTTTTTAAGCTGTTCCTTAAAACACTAGTGCTTAGGAAATCTATTGGAGGCAGAGGCAGTCAAGGGTAGCCTAGGGTTAGGGTTAGGCTTAGGGTACGGCTTAGGGTACGGGTTCGGGGAGGGCTTCGGGTACGTCGTAGGGTATGTGTTAGGGTTAGGGTTAGGGTTAGTGTTAGGGTTAGGGCTCGGTTTAGGGTACGGGTTAGGATTAGGGTACGTGTTAGGGTTAGGGTAGGGGTTAGGGTTAGGGTACGCGTTAGGGTTAGGGTAGTTATTAAACCTATCCCACTCTCTAGATACCCCTTAGCACGTAAAGGAATATTATTTGGAGATCCAGCCATGGAGAAGAGTTTAGACACTAGGATAAGATAAGGAACCCACCCATTATAAAGAAATCACATTAGGATTCTCTTTTTAAGCTGTTCCTTAAAACACTAGTGCTTAGGAAATCTATTGGAGGCAGAAGCAGTCAAGGGAAGCCTAGGGATAGGGTTAGGCTTAGGGTACGGCTTATGGTACGGCTTAGGGTACGGGTTCGGGTAGGGCTTCGGGTACAGCGTAGGGTATGGCTTAGGGTTAGGGTTAGGGTTACTGTTAGGGTTAGGGTTCGGTTTAGGGTATTGGTTAGGATTAGGGTACGTGTTAGGGTTAGGGTAGGGGTTAGGGTTAGGGTACGCGTTAGTGTTAGGGTAGTTATTAAACCTATCCCACTCTCTAGATACCCCTTAGCACGTAAAGGAATATTATTTGGAGGTCCAGCCATGGGGAAGAGTTTAGACACTAGGATAAGATAAGGAACACACCCATTATAAAGAAATCACATTAGGATTCTCTTTTTAAGCTGTTCCTTAAAACACTAGTGCTTAGGAAATCCATTGGAGGTAGAAGCAGTCAAGGGTAACCTAGGGTTAGGGTTAGGCTTAGGGTACGGCTTAGGGTACGGCTTAGGGTACGGGTTCGGGTAGGGCTTCGGGTACAGCGTAGGGTATGGCTTAGGGTTAGGGTTAGGGTTAGTGTTAGGGTTAGGGCTCGGTTTAGGGAACGGGTTAGGATTACGGTACGTGTTAGGGTTAGGGTAGGGGTTAGGGTTAGGGTACGCGTTAGGGTTAGGGTAGTTATTAAACCTATCCCACTCTCTAGATACCCCTTAGCACGTAAAGGAATATTATTTGGAGGTCCAGCCATGGAGAAGAGTTTAGACACTAGGATAAGATAAGGAACCCACCCATTATAAAGAAATCACATTAGGATTCTCTTTTTAAGCTGTTCCTTAAAACACTAGTGCTTAGGAAATCTATTGGAGGCAGAAGCAGTCAAGGGTAGCCTAGGGATAGGGTTAGGCTTAGGGTACGGCTTAGTGTACGGCTTAGAGTACGGGTTCGGGGAGGGCTTCGGGTACGTCGTAGGGTATGGGTTAGGGTTAGGGTTAGGGTTAGTGTTAGGGTTAGGGCTCGGTTTAGGGTACGGGTTAGGATTAGGGTACGTGTTAGGGTTAGGGTAGGGGTTAGGTTTAGGGTACGCGTTGGGGTGAGTGTAGTTATTAAACCTATCCCACTCTCTATATACCCCTTAGCACGTAAAGGTATATTATTTGGAGGTCCAGCCATGGAGAAGCGTTTAGACACTAGGATAAGATAAGGAACACACCCATTATAAAGAAATCACATTAGGATTCTCTTTTTAAGCTTTTCCTTAAAACACTAGTGCTTAGGAAATCTATTGGAGGCAGAAGCAGTCAAGGGTAGCCTAGGGTTAGGGTTAGGCTTAGGGTTAGGCTTAGGGTACGGCTTAGGGTACGGGTTCGAGGAGGGGTTCGGGTACGGCATAGGGTATGGGTTAGGGTTAGGGTTAGTGTTAGGGTTAGGGCTCGGTTTAGGGTACGGGTTAGGATTAGGGTATATGGTAGAGTTAGGGTTAGGGTACGCGTTAGGGTTAGGGTAGTTATTAAACCTATCCCACTCTCTAGATACACCTTAGCACGTAAAGGAATATTATTTGGTGGTCCAGCCATGGAGAAGAGTTTAGACACTAGGAAAAGATAAGGAACACACCCATTATAAAGAAATCACATTAGGATTCTCTTTTTAAGCTGTTCCTTAAAACACTAGTGCTTAGGAAATCTATTGGAGGCAGAAGCAGTCAAGGGTAGCCTAGGGTTAGGGTTAGGCTTAGGGTACAGCTTAGGGTACGGGTTCGGGGAGGGCTTCGGGTACGGCGTAGGGTATGGGTTAGGGTTAGGGTTAGGGTTAGTGTTAGGGTTAGGGCTCGGTTTAGGGTACGGGTTAGGATTAGGGTATGAGTTAGGGTTATGATAGAGGTTAGGGTTAGGGTTCGCGTTGGGGTTAGTGTAGTTATTAAACCTATCCCACTCTCTAGATACACCTTAGCACGTAAAGAAATATTATTTGGAGGTCCAGTCATGGAGGAGCGTTTAGACACTAGGATAAGATAAGGAACACACCCATTATAAAGAAATCACATTAGGATTCTCTTTTTAAGCTGTTCCTTAAAACACTAGTGCTTAGGAAATCTATTGGAGGCAGAGGCAGTCAAGGGTAGCCTAGGGTTAGGGTTAGGCTTAGGGTACGGCTTAGGGTACGGGTTCGGGGAGGGCTTCGGGTACGTCGTAGGGTATGTGTTAGGGTTAGGGTTAGGGTTAGTGTTAGGGTTAGGGCTCGGTTTAGGGTACGGGTTAGGATTAGGGTACGTGTTAGGGTTAGGGTAGGGGTTAGGGTTAGGGTACGCGTTAGGGTTAGGGTAGTTATTAAACCTATCCCACTCTCTAGATACCCCTTAGCACGTAAAGGAATATTATTTGGAGATCCAGCCATGGAGTAGAGTTTAGACACTAGGATAAGATAAGGAACCCACCCATTATAAAGAAATCACATTAGGATTCTCTTTTTAAGCTGTTCCTTAAAACACTAGTGCTTAGGAAATCTATTGGAGGCAGAAGCAGTCAAGGGAAGCCTAGGGATAGGGTTAGGCTTAGGGTACGGCTTATGGTACGGCTTAGGGTACGGGTTCGGGGAGGGCTTCGTGTACGGCGTAGGGTATGGGTTAGGGTTAGGGTTAGGGTTAGTGTTAGGGTTAGGGTTCGGTTTAGGGTATTGGTTAGGATTAGGGTACGTGTTAGGGTTAGGGTAGGGGTTAGTGTTAGGGTACGCGTTAGTGTTAGGGTAGTTATTAAACCTATCCCACTCTCTAGATACCCCTTAGCACGTAAAGGAATATTATTTGGAGGTCCAACCATGGGGAAGAGTTTAGACACTAGGATAAGATAAGGAACACACCCATTATAAAGAAATCACATTAGGATTCTCTTTTTAAGCTGTTCCATAAAACACTAGTGCTTAGGAAATCCATTGGAGGCAGAAGCAGTCAAGGGTAGCCTAGGGTTAGGGTTAGGCTTAGGGTACGGCTTAGGGTACGGCTTAGGGTACGGGTTCGGGTAGGGCTTCGGGTACAGCGTAGGGTATGGCTTAGGGTTAGGGTTAGGGTTAGTGTTAGGGTTAGGGCTCGGTTTAGGGTATTGGTTAGGATTAGGGTACGTTTTAGGGTTAGGGTAGGGGTTAGGGTTAGGGTACGCGTTAGTGTTAGCGTAGTTATTAAGCCTATCCCACTCTCTAGATACCACTTAGCACGTAAAGGAATATTATTTGGAGGTCCAGCCATGGAGAAGAGTTTAGGCACTAGGATAAAATAAGGAACACACCCATTATAAAGAAATCACATTAGGATTCTCTTTTTAAGCTGTTCCTTAAAACACTAGTGCTTAGGAAATCTATTGGAGGCAGAAGCAGTCAAGGGTAGCCTAGGGTTAGGGTTAGGCTTGGGGCTAGGCTTAGGGTACGGCTTAGTGTACGGCTTAGGGTACGGGTTCGGGGAGGGCTTCGGGTACGTCTTAGGGTATGGGTTAGGGTTAGGGTTAGGGTTAGTGTTAGGGTTAGGGCTCGGTTTAGGGTACGGGTTAGGATTAGGGTACGTGTTAGGGTTAGGGTAGGGGTTAGGTTTAGGGTACGCGTTGGGGTGAGTGTAGTTATTAAACCTATCCCACTCTCTATATACCCCTTAGCACGTAAAGGTATATTATTTGGAGGTCCAGCCATGGAGAAGCGTTTAGACACTAGGATAAGATAAGGAACACACCCATTATAAAGAAATCACATTAGGATTCTCTTTTTAAGCTTTTCCTTAAAACACTAGTGCTTAGGAAATCTATTGGAGGCAGAAGCAGTCAAGGGTAGCCTAGGGTTAGGGTTAGGCTTAGGGCTAGGCTTAGGGTACGGCTTAGGGTACGGGTTCGAGGAGGGGTTCGGGTACGGCGTAGGGTATGGGTTAGGGTTAGGGTTAGTGTTAGGGTTAGGGCTCGGTTTAGGGTACGGTTTAGGATTAGGGTACATGGTAGAGTTAGGGTTAGGGTACGCGTTAGGGTTAGGGTAGTTATTAAAGCTATCCCACTCTCTAGATACACCTTAGCACGTAAAGGAATATTATTTGGTGGTCCAGCCATGGAGAAGAGTTTAGACACTAGGATAAGATATGGAACACACCCATTATAAAGAAATCACATTAGGATTCTCTTTTTAAGCTCTTCCTTAAAACACTAGTGCTTAGGAAATCTATTGGAGGCAGAAGCAGTCAAGGGTAGCCTAGGGTTAGGGTTAGGCTTAGGGTACGGCTTAGGGTACGGCTTAGGGTACGGGTTCGGGGAGGGCTTCGGGTACGGCGTAGGGTATGGGTTAGGGTTAGTGTTAGTGTTAGGGTTAGGGCTCGGTTTAGGGTACGGGTTAGGATTAGGGTACGTTTTAGGGTTATGGTAGAGGTTAGGGTTAGGGTACGCGTTGGGGTTAGTGTAGTTATTAAACCTATCCCACTCTCTAGATACACCTTAGCACGTAAAGAAATATTATTTGGAGGTCCAGCCATGGAGGAGCGTTTAGACACTAGGATAAGATAAGGAACACACCCATTATAAAGAAATCACATTAGGATTCTCTTTTTAAGCTGTTCCTTAAAACACTAGTGCTTAGGAAATCTACTGGAGGCAGAAGCAGTCAAGGGTAGCCTAGGGTTAGGGTTAGGCTTAGGGTACGGCTTAGGGTACGGGTTCGGGGAGGGCTTCGGGTACGTCGTAGGGTATGTGTTAGGGTTAGGGTTAGGGTTAGTGTTAGGGTTAGGGCTCGGTTTAGGGTACGGGTTAGGATTAGGGTACGTGCTAGGGTTAGGGTAGGGGTTAGGGTTAGGGTACGCGTTAGGGTTAGGGTAGTTATTAAACCTATCCCACTCTCTAGATACCCCTTAGCACGTAAAGGAATATTATTTGGAGATCCAGCCATGGAGAAGAGTTTAGACACTAGGATAAGATAAGGAACCCACCCATTATAAAGAAATCACATTAGGATTCTCTTTTTAAGCTGTTCCTTAAAACACTAGTGCTTAGGAAATCTATTGGAGGCAGAAGCAGTCAAGGGTAGCCTAGGGATAGGGTTAGGCTTAGGGTACGGCTTATGGTACGGCTTAGGGTACGGGTTCGGGGAGGGCTTCGTGTACGGCGTAGGGTATGGGTTAGGGTTAGGGTTAGGGTTACTCTTAGGGTTAGGGTTCGGTTTAGGGTATTGGTTAGGATTAGGGTACGTGTTAGGGTTAGGGTAGGGGTTAGGGTTAGGGTACGCGTTAGTGTTAGGGTAGTTATTAAACCTATCCCACTCTCTAGATACCCCTTAGCACGTAAAGGAATATTATTTGGAGGTCCAGCCATGGGGAAGAGTTTAGACACTAGGATAAGATAAGGAACACACCCATTATAAAGAAATCACATTAGGATTCTCTTTTTAAGCTGTTCCTTAAAACACTAGTGCTTAGGAAATCCATTGGAGGCAGAAGCAGTCAAGGGTAACCTAGGGTTAGGGTTAGGCTTAGGGTACGGCTTAGGGTACGGCTTAGGGTACGGGTTCGGGTAGGGCTTCGGGTACAGCGTAGGGTATGGCTTAGGGTTAGGGTTAGGGTTAGTGTTAGGGTTAGGGCTCGGTTTAGGGTATTGGTTAGGATTAGGGTACGTGTTAGGGTTAGTGTAGGGGTTGGGTTAGGGTACGCATTAGGGATAGGGTAGTTATTAAACCTATCCCACTCTCTAGATACCCTTTAGCACGTAAAGGAATATTATTTGGGGGTCCAGCCATGGAGAAGAGTTTAGACACTAGCATAAGATAAGGAACACACCCATTATAAAGAAATCACATTAGGATTCTCTTTTTAAGCTGTTCCTTAAAACACTAGTGCTTAGGAAATCTATTGGAGGCAGAAGCAGTCAAGGGTAGGCTAGGGTTAGGGTTAGGCTTAGGGTACGGCTTAGGGTATGGCTTAGGGTACGGGTTCGGGGAGGGCTTTGGGTACGGCGTAGTGTATGGGTTAGGGTTAGGTTTAGGGTTAGTGTTAGGGTTAGGGTTCGGTTTAGGGTATTGGTTAGGTTTAGGGTACCTGTTAGGGTTAGGGTACGCTTTAGTGTTAGGGTAGTTATTAAACCTATCCCACTCTCTAGATACACCTTAGCACGTAAAGGAATATTATTTGGTGGTCCAGCCATGGAGAAGAGTTTAGACACTAGGATAAGATAAGGAACACTCCCATTATAAAGAAATCACATTAGGATTCTCTTTTTAAGCTGTTCCTTAAAACACTAGTGCTTAGGAAATCTATTGGAGGCAGAAGCAGTCAAGGGTAGCCTAGGGTTAGGGTTAGGCTTAGGGTACAGCTTAGGGTACGGGTTCGGGGAGGGCTTCGGGTACGGCGTAGGGTATGGGTTAGGGTTAGGGTTAGGGTTAGTGTTAGCGTTAGGGCTCGGTTTAGGGTACGGGTTAGGATTAGGGTACGAGTTAGGGTTATGGTAGAGGTTAGGGTTAGGGTACGCGTTTGGGTTAGTGTAGTTATTAAAACTATCCCACTCTCTAGATACACCTTAGCACGTAAAGAAATATTATTTGGAGGTCCAGCCATGGAGGAGCGTTTAGACACTAGGATAAGATAAGGAACACACCCATTATAAAGAAATCACATTAGGATTCTCTTTTTAAGCTGTTCCTTAAAACACTAGTGCTTAGGAAATCTATTGGAGGCAGAGGCAGTCAAGGGTAGCCTAGGGTTAGGGTTAGGCTTAGGGTACGGCTTAGGGTACGGGTTCGGGGAGGGCTTCGTGTACGGCGTAGGGTATGGGTTAGGGTTAGGGTTAGGGTTACTGTTAGGGTTAGGGTTCGGTTTAGGGTATTGGTTAGGATTAGGGTACGTGTTAGGGTTAGGGTAGGGGTTAGGGTTAGGGTACGCGTTAGTGTTAGGGTAGTTATTAAACCTATCCCACTCTCTAGATACCCCTTAGCACGTAAAGGAATATTATTTGGAGGTCCAGCCATGGGGAAGAGTTTAGACACTAGGATAAGATAAGGAACACACCCATTATAAAGAAATCACATTAGGATTCTCTTTTTAAGCTGTTCCTTAAAACACTAGTGCTTAGGAAATCCATTGGAGGCAGAAGCAGTCAAGGGTAACCTAGGGTTAGGGTTAGGCTTAGGGTACGGCTTAGGGTACGGCTTAGGGTACGGGTTCGGGTAGGGCTTCGGGTACAGCGTAGGGTATGGCTTAGGGTTAGGGTTAGGGTTAGTGTTAGGGTTAGGGCTCGGTTTAGGGTATTGGTTAGGATTAGGGTACGTGTTAGGGTTAGTGTAGGGGTTGGGTTAGGGTACGCATTAGGGATAGGGTAGTTATTAAACCTATCCCACTCTCTAGATACCCTTTAGCACGTAAAGGAATATTATTTGGGGGTCCAGCCATGGAGAAGAGTTTAGACACTAGCATAAGATAAGGAACACACCCATTATAAAGAAATCACATTAGGATTCTCTTTTTAAGCTGTTCCTTAAAACACTAGTGCTTAGGAAATCTATTGGAGGCAGAAGCAGTCAAGGGTAGGCTAGGGTTAGGGTTAGGCTTAGGGTACGGCTTAGGGTATGGCTTAGGGTACGGGTTCGGGGAGGGCTTTGGGTACGGCGTAGTGTATGGGTTAGGGTTAGGTTTAGGGTTAGTGTTAGGGTTAGGGTTCGGTTTAGGGTATTGGTTAGGTTTAGGGTACCTGTTAGGGTTAGGGTACGCTTTAGTGTTAGGGTAGTTATTAAACCTATCCCACTCTCTAGATACACCTTAGCACGTAAAGGAATATTATTTGGTGGTCCAGCCATGGAGAAGAGTTTAGACACTAGGATAAGATAAGGAACACTCCCATTATAAAGAAATCACATTAGGATTCTCTTTTTAAGCTGTTCCTTAAAACACTAGTGCTTAGGAAATCTATTGGAGGCAGAAGCAGTCAAGGGTAGCCTAGGGTTAGGGTTAGGCTTAGGGTACAGCTTAGGGTACGGGTTCGGGGAGGGCTTCGGGTACGGCGTAGGGTATGGGTTAGGGTTAGGGTTAGGGTTAGTGTTAGCGTTAGGGCTCGGTTTAGGGTACGGGTTAGGATTAGGGTACGAGTTAGGGTTATGGTAGAGGTTAGGGTTAGGGTACGCGTTTGGGTTAGTGTAGTTATTAAAACTATCCCACTCTCTAGATACACCTTAGCACGTAAAGAAATATTATTTGGAGGTCCAGCCATGGAGGAGCGTTTAGACACTAGGATAAGATAAGGAACACACCCATTATAAAGAAATCACATTAGGATTCTCTTTTTAAGCTGTTCCTTAAAACACTAGTGCTTAGGAAATCTATTGGAGGCAGAGGCAGTCAAGGGTAGCCTAGGGTTAGGGTTAGGCTTAGGGTACGGCTTAGGGTACGGGTTCGGGGAGGGCTTCGTGTACGGCGTAGGGTATGGGTTAGGGTTAGGGTTAGGGTTAGTGTTAGGGTTAGGGTTCGGTTTAGGGTATTGGTTAGGATTAGGGTACGTGTTAGGGTTAGGGTAGGGGTTAGGGTTAGGGTACGCGTTAGTGTTAGGGTAGTTATTAAACCTATCCCACTCTCTAGATACCCCATAGCACGTAAAGGAATATTATTTGGAGGTCCAGCCATGGGGAAGAGTTTAGACACTAGGATAAGATAAGGAACACACCCATTATAAAGAAATCACATTAGGATTCTCTTTTTAAGCTGTTCCTTAAAACACTAGTGCTTAGGAAATCCATTGGAGGAAGAAGCAGTCAAGGGTAGCCTAGGGTTAGGGTTAGGCTTAGGGTACGGCTTAGGGTACGGCTTAGGGTACGGGTTCGAGTAGGGCTTCGGTTACAGCGTAGGGTATGGCTTAGGGTTAGGGTTAGGGTTAGTGTTAGGGTTAGGGCTCGGTTTAGGGTATTGGTTAGGATTAGGGTACGTGTTAGGGTTAGGGTAGGGGTTAGGGTTAGGGTACGCGTTAGTGTTAGGGTAGTTATTAAACCTATCCCACTCTCTAGATACCCCTTAGCACGTAAACGAATATTATTTGGAGGTCCAGCCATGGAGAAGAGTTTAGGCACTAGGATAAAATAAGGAACACATCCATTATAAAGAAATCACATTAGGATTCTCTTTTTAAGCTGTTCCTTAAAACACTAGTGCTTAGGAAATCTATTGGAGGCAGAAGCAGTCAAGGGTAGCCTAGGGTTAGGGTTAGGCTTGGGGTTAGGCTTAGGGTACGGCTTAGTGTACGGCTTAGGGTACGGGTTCGGGGAGGGCTTCGGGTACGTCGTAGGGTATGGGTTAGGGTTAGGGTTAGGGTTAGTGTTAGGGTTAGGGCTCGGTTTAGGGTACGGGTTAGGATTAGGGTACGTGTTAGGGTTAGGGTAGGGGTTAGGTTTAGGGTACGCGTTGGGGTGAGTGTAGTTATTAAACCTATCCCACTCTCTATATACCCCTTAGCACGTAAAGGTATATTATTTGGAGGTCCAGCAATGGAGAAGCGTTTAGACACTAGGATAAGATAAGGAACACACCCATTATAAAGAAATCACATTAGGATTCTCTTTTTAAGCTTTTCCTTAAAACACTAGTGCTTAGGAAATCTATTGGAGGCAGAAGCAGTCAAGGGTAGCCTAGGGTTAGGGTTAGGCTTAGGGTTAGGCTTTGGGTACGGCTTAGGGTACGGGTTCGAGGAGGGGTTCGGGTACGGCGTAGGGTATGGGTTAGGGTTAGGGTTAGTGTTAGGGTTAGGGCTCGGTTTAGGGTACGGGTTAGGATTAGGGTATATGGTAGAGTTAGGGTTAGGGTACGCGTTAGGGTTAGGGTAGTTATTAAACCTAACCCACTCTCTAGATACACCTTAGCACGTAAAGGAATATTATTTGGTGGTCCAGCCATGGAGAAGAGTTTAGACACTAGGATAAGATATGGAACACACCCATTATAAAGAAATCACATTAGGATTCTCTTTTTAAGCTGTTCCTTAAAACACTAGTGCTTAGGAAATCTATTGGAGGCAGAAGCAGTCAAGGGTAGCCTAGGGTTAGGGTTAGGCTTAGGGTACGGCTTAGGGTACGGCTTAGGGTACGGGTTCGGGGAGGGCTTCGGGTACGGCGTAGGGTATGGGTTAGGGTTAGGGTTAGTGTTAGGGTTAGGGCTCGGTTTAGGGTACGGGTTAGGATTAGGGTACGTGTTAGGGTTATGGTAGAGGTTAGGGTTAGGGTACGCGTTGGGGTTAGTGTAGTTATTAAACCTATCCCACTCTCTAGATACACCTTAGCACGTAAAGAAATATTATTTGGAGGTCCAGCCATGGAGGAGCGTTTAGACACTAGGATAAGATAAGGAACACACCCATTATAAAGAAATCACATTAGGATTCTCTTTTTAAGCTGTTCCTTAAAACACTAGTGCTTAGGAAATCTATTGGAGGCAGAAGCAGTCAAGGGTAGCCTAGGGTTAGGGTTAGGCTTAGGGTACGGCTTAGGGTACGGGTTCGGGGAGGGCTTCGGGTACGTCGTAGGGTATGTGTTAGGGTTAGGGTTAGGGTTAGTGTTAGGGTTAGGGCTCGGTTTAGGGTACGGGTTAGGATTAGGGTACGTGTTAGGGTTAGGGTAGTGGTTAGGGTTAGGGTACGCATTAGTGTTAGGGTAGTTATTAAACCTATCCCACTCTCTAGATACCCCTTAGCACGTAAAGGAATATTATTTGGAGGTCCAGCCATGGAGAAGAGTTTAGACACTAGGATAAGATAAGGAACACACCCATTATAAAGAAATCACATTAGGATTCTCTTTTTAAGCTGTTCCTTTAAACACTACTGCTTAGGAAATCTATTGGAGGCAGAAGCAGTCCAGGGTAGCCTAGGGTTAGTGTTAGGTTTAGGGTTAGGCTTAGGGTACGGCTTAGGGTACGGGTTCGGGGAGGGCTTCGGGTACGGCGTAGGGTATGGGTTAGGGTTAGGGTTAGGGTTAGTGTTTGGGTTAGGGCTCGGTTTAGGGTACGGGTTAGGATTAGGGTACGTGTTAGGGTTATGGTAGAGGTTAGGGTTAGGGTACGCGTTGGGGTTAGTGTAGTTATTAAACCTATCCCACTCTCTAGATACACCTTAGCACGTAAAGAAATATTATTTGGAGGTCCATCCATGGAGGAGCGTTTAGACACTAGGATAAGATAAGGAAAACACCCATTATAAAGAAATCACATTAGGATTCTCTTTTTAAGCTGTTCCTTAAAACACTAGTGCTTAGGAAATCTATTGGAGGCAGAGGCAGTCAAGGGTAGCCTAGGGTTAGGGTTAGGCTTAGGGTACGGCTTAGGGTACGGATTCGGGGCGGGCTTCGGGTACGTCGTAGGGTATGTGTTAGGGTTAGGGTTAGGGTTAGTGTTAGGGTTAGGGCTCGGTTTAGGGAACGGGGTAGGATTACGGTACGTGTTAGGGTTAGGGTAGGGGTTAGGGTTAGGGTACGCGTTAGGGTTAGGGTAGTTATTAAACCTATCCCACTCTCTAGATACCCCTTCGCACGTAAAGGAATATTATTTGGAGGTCCAGCCATGGAGAAGAGTTTAGACACTAGGATAAGATAAGGAACCCACCCATTATAAAGAAATCACATTAGGATTCTCTTTTTAAGCTGTTCCTTAAAACACTAGTGCTTAGGAAATCTATTGGAGGCAGAAGCAGTCAAGGGTAGCCTAGGGATAGGGTTAGGTTTAGGGTACGGTTTATGGTACGGCTTATGGTACGGCTTCGGGGAGGGCTTCGTGTACGGCGTAGGGTATGGGTTAGGGTTAGGGTTAGGGTTACTGTTAGGGTTAGGGTTCGGTTTAGGGTATTGGTTAGGATTAGGGTACGTGTTAGGGTTAGGGTAGGGGTTAGGGTTAGGATACGCGTTAGTGTTAGGGTAGTTATTAAACCTATCCCACTCTCTAGATACCCCTTAGCACGTAAAGGAATATTATTTGGAGGTCCAGCCATGGGGAAGAGTTTAGACACTAGGATAAGATAAGGAACACACCCATTATAAAGAAATCACATTAGGATTCTCTTTTTAAGCTGTTCCTTAAAACACTAGTGCTTAGGAAATCCATTGGAGGCAGAAGCAGTCAAGGGTAACCTAGGGTTAGTGTTAGGCTTAGGGTACGGCTTAGGGTACGGTTTAGGGTACGGGTTCGGGGAGGGCTTCGGGTACGGCGTAGGGTATGGGTTAGGGTTAGGGTTAGGGTTAGTGTTAGGGTTAGGGCTCGGTTTAGGGTACGGGTTAGGATTAGGGTACGAGTTAGGGTTATGGTAGAGGTTAGGGTTAGGGTACGCGTTGGGGTTAGTGTAGTTATTAAACCTATCCCACTCTCTAGATACACCTTAGCATGTAAAGGTATATTATTTGGAGGTCCAGCCATGGAGAAGCGTTTAGACACTAGGATAAGATAAGGAACACACCCATTATAAAGAAATCACATTAGGATTCTCTTTTTAAGCTTTTCCTTAAAACACTAGTGCTTAGGAAATCTATTGGAGGCAGAAGCAGTCAAGGGTAGCCTAGGGTTAGGGTTAGGCTTAGGGTTAGGCTTAGGGTACGGCTTAGGGTACGGGTTCGAGGAGGGGTTCGGGTACGGCGTAGGGTATAGGTTAGGGTTAGGGTTAGTGTTAGGGTTAGGGCTCGGTTTAGGGTACGGGTTAGGATAAGGGTATATGGTAGAGTTAGGGTTAGGGTACGCGTTAGGGTTAGGGTAGTTATTAAAGCTATCCCACTCTCTAGATACACCTTAGCACGTAAAGGAATATTATTTGGTGGTCCAGCCATGGAGAAGAGTTTAGACACTAGGATAAGATATGGAACACACCCATTATAAAGAAATCACATTAGGATTCTCTTTTTAAGCTGTTCCTTAAAACACTAGTGCTTAGGAAATCTATTGGAGGCAGAAGCAGTCAAGGGTAGCCTAGGGTTAGGGTTAGGCTTAGGGTACGGCTTAGGGTACGGGTTCGGGGAGGGCTTCGGGTACGGCGTAGGGTATGTGTTAGGGTTAGGGTTAGGGTTAGTGTTAGGGTTAGGGCTCGGTTTAGGGTACGGGTTAGGATTAGGGTACGTGTTAGGGTTAGGGTAGTGGTTAGGGTTAGGGTACGCGTTAGGGTTAGGGTAGTTATTAAAACTATCCCACTCTCTAGATACCCCTTAGCACGTAAAGGAATATTATTTGGAGATCCAGCCATGGAGAAGAGTTTAGACACTAGGATAAGATAAGGAACACCCCCATTATAAAGAAATCACATTAGGATTCTCTTTTTAAGCTGTTCCTTAAAACACTAGTGCTTAGGAAATCTATTGGAGGCAGAAGCAGTCAAGGGTAGCCTAGGGTTAGGGTTAGTCTTAGGGTACGGCTTAGGGTACGGGTTCGGGGAGGGCTTCGGGTACGGCGTAGGGTATGGGTTAGGGTTAGGGTTAGGGTTAGTGTTAGGGTTAGGGTTCGGTTTAGGGTATTGTTTAGGATTAGGGTACGTGCTAGGATTAGGGTAGGGGTTAGGGTTAGGGTACGCGTTAGTGTTAGGGTAGTTATTAAACCTATCCCACTCTCTAGATACCCCTTAGCAGGTAAAGGAATATTATTTGGGGGTCCAGCCGTGGAGAAGAGTTTAGACACTAGGATAAGATAAGGAACACACCCATTATAAAGAAATCACATTAGGATTCTCTGTTTAAGCTGTTCCTTAAAACACTAGTGCTTAGGAAATCTATTGGAGGCAGAAGCAGTCAAGGGTAGTCTAGGGTTAGGGTTAGGCTTAGGGTACGGCTTAGGGTACGGGTTCGGGGAGGGCTTCAGGTACGGTGTAGGGTATGGGATAGGGTTAGGGTTCGGGTTAGTGTTAGGGTTAGGGCTCGGTTTAGGGTATTGGTTAGGATTATGGTACGTGTTAGGGATAGGGTAGTGGTTAGGGTTAGGGTACGCATTAGTGTTAGGGTAGTTATTAAACCTATCCCACTCTCTAGATACCCCTTAGCACGTAAAGGAATATTATTTGGAGGTCCAGCCATGGAGAAGAGTTTAGACACTAGGATAAGATAAGGAACACACCCATTATAAAGAAATCACATTAGGATTCTCTTTTTAAGCTGTTCCTTTAAACACTACTGCTTAGGAAATCTATTGGAGGCAGAAGCAGTCCAGGGTAGCCTAGGGTTAGGGTTAGGTTTAGGGTTAGCTTAGGGTACGGCTTAGGGTACGGCTTCGGGGAGGGCTTCGTGTACGGCGTAGGGTATGGGTTAGGGTTAGGGTTAGGGTTACTGTTAGGGTTAGGGTTCGGTTTAGGGTATTGGTTAGGATTAGGGTACGTGTTAGGGTTAGGGTAGGGGTTAGGGTTAGGGTACGCGTTAGTGTTAGGGTAGTTATTAAACCTATCCCACTCTCTAGATACCCCTTAGCACGTAAAGGAATATTATTTGGAGGTCCAGCCATGGGGAAGAGTTTAGACACTAGGATAAGATAAGGAACACACCCATTATAAAGAAATCACATTAGGATTCTCTTTTTAAGCTGTTCCTTAAAACACTAGTGCTTAGGAAATCCATTGGAGGCAGAAGCAGTCAAGGTTAACCTAGGGTTAGGGTTAGGCTTAGGGTACGGCTTAGGGTACGGCTTAGGGTACGGGTTCGGGTAGGGCTTCGGGTACAGCGTAGGGTATGGCTTAGGGTTAGGGTTAGGGTTAGTGTTAGGGTTAGGGCTCGGTTTAGGGTATTGGTTAGGATTAGGGTACGTGTTAGGGTTAGGGTAGGGGTTAGGGTTAGGGTACGCGTTAGTGTTAGGGTAGTTATTAAACCTATCCCACTCTCTAGATACCCCTTAGCACGTAAAGGAATATTATTTGGAGGTCCAGCCATGGAGAAGAGTTTAGGCACTAGGATAAAATAAGGAACACACCCATTATAAAGAAATCACATTAGGATTCTCTTTTTAAGCTGTTCCTTAAAACACTAGTGCTTAGGAAATCTATTGGAGGCAGAAGCAGTCAAGGGTAGCCTAGGGTTAGGGTTAGGCTTGGGGTTAGGCTTAGGGTACGGCTTAGGGTACGGGTTCGGGGAGGGGTTCGGGTACGGCGTAGGGTATGGGTTAGGGTTAGGGTTAGGGTTAGTGTTAGGGTTAGGGCTCCGTTTAGGTTATGGGTTAGGATTAGGTTACGTGTTAGGGTTAGTGTAGGGGTTGGGTTAGGGTACGCATTAGGGTTAGGGTAGTTATTAAACATATCCCACTCTCTAGATACCCCTTAGCACGTAAAGGAATATTATTTGGGGGTCCAGCCATGGAGAAGAGTTTAGACACTAGCATAAGATAAGGAACACACCCATTATAAAGAAATCACATTAGGATTCTCTTTTTAAGCTGTTCCTTAAAACACTAGTGCTTAGGAAATCTATTGGAGGCAGAAGCAGTCAAGGGTAGGCTAGGGTTAGGGTTAGGCTTAGGGTACGGCTTAGGGTATGGCTTAGGGTACGGGTTCGGGGAGGGCTTTGGGTACGGCGTAGTGTATGGGTTAGGGTTAGGTTTAGGGTTAGTGTTAGGGTTAGGGCTCGGTTTAGGGTATTGGTTAGGTTTAGGGTACCTGTTAGGGTTAGGGTACGCTTTAGTGTTAGGGTAGTTATTAAACCTATCCCACTCTCTAGATACACCTTAGCACGTAAAGTAATATTATTTGGTGGTCCAGCCATGGAGAAGAGTTTAGACACTAGGATAAGATAAGGAACACACCCATTATAAAGAAATCACATTAGGATTCTCTTTTTAAGCTGTTCCTTAAAACACTAGTGCTTAGGAAATCTATTGGAGGCAGAAGCAGTCAAGGGTAGCCTAGGGTTAGGGTTAGGCTTAGGGTACGGCTTAGGGTACGGGTTCGGGGAGGGCTTCGGGTACGGCGTAGGGTATGGGTTAGGGTTAGGGTTAGGGTTAGTGTTAGGGTTAGGGCTCGGTTTAGGGTACGGGTTAGGATTAGGGTACGAGTTAGGGTTATGGTAGAGGTTAGGGTTAGGGTACGCGTTGGGGTTAGTGTAGTTATTAAAACTATCCCACTCTCTAGATACACCTTAGCACGTAAAGAAATATTATTTGGAGGTCCAGCCATGGAGGAGCGTTTAGACACTAGGATAAGATAAGGAACACACCCATTATAAAGAAATCACATTAGGATTCTCTTTTTAAGCTGTTCCTTAAAACACTAGTGCTTAGGAAATCTATTGGAGGCAGAGGCAGTCAAGGGTAGCCTAGGGTTAGGGTTAGGCTTAGGGTACGGCTTAGGGTACGGGTTCGGGGAGGGCTTCGGGTAGGTCGTAGGGTATGTGTTAGGGTTAGGGTTAGGGTTAGTGTTAGGGTTAGGGCTCGGTTTAGGGTACGGGTTAGGATTAGGGTACGTGTTAGGGTTAGGGTAGGGGTTAGGGTTAGGGTACGCGTTAGGGTTAGGGTAGTTATTAAACCTATCCCACTCTCTAGATACCCCTTAGCACGTAAAGGAATATTTTTTGGAGATCCGGCCATGGAGAAGAGTTTAGACACTAGGATAAGATAAGGAACCCACCCATTATAAAGAAATCACATTAGGATTCTCTTTTTAAGATGTTCCTTAAAACACTAGTGCTTAGGAAATCTATTGGAGGCAGAAGCAGTCAAGGGAAGCCTAGGGATAGGGTTAGGCTTAGGGTACGGCTTATGGTACGGCTTAGGGTACGGGTTCGGGGAGGGCTTCGTGTACGGCGTAGGGTATGGGTTAGGGTTAGGGTTAGGGTTAGTGTTAGGGTTAGGGTTCGGTTTAGGGTATTGGTTAGGATTAGGGTACGTGTTAGGGTTAGGGTAGGGGTTAGGGTTAGGGTACGCGTTAGTGTTAGGGTAGTTATTAAACCTATCCCACTCTCTAGATACCCCTTAGCACGTAAAGGAATATTATTTGGAGGTCCAGCCATGGGGAAGAGTTTAGACACTAGGATAAGATAAGGAACACACCCATTATAAAGAAATCACATTAGGATTCTCTTTTTAAGCTGTTCCTTAAAACACTAGTGCTTAGGAAATCCATTGGAGGCAGAAGCAGTCAAGGGTAGCCTAGGGTTAGGGTTAGGCTTACGGTACGGCTTAGGGTACGGCTTAGGGTACGGGTTCGGGTAGGGCTTCGGGTACAGCGTAGGGTATGGCTTAGGGTTAGGGTTAGGGTTAGTGTTAGGGTTAGGGCTCGGTTTAGGGTATTGGTTAGGATTAGGGTACGTGTTAGGGTTAGGGTAGGGGTTAGGGTTAGGGTACGCGTTAGTGTTAGGGTAGTTATTAAACCTATCCCACTCTCTAGATACCCCTTAGCACGTAAAGGAATATTATTTGGAGGTCCAGCCATGGAGAAGAGTTTAGGCACTAGGATAAAATAAGGAACACACCCATTATAAAGAAATCACATTAGGATTCTCTTTTTAAGCTGTTCCTTAAAACACTAGTGCTTAGGAAATCTATTGGAGGCAGAAGCAGTCAAGGGTAGCCTAGGGTTAGGGTTAGGCTTGGGGTTAGGCTTAGGGTACGGCGTAAGGTACGGGTTCGGGGAGGGCTTCGGGTACGGCGTAGGCTATGGGTTAGGGTTAGGGTTAGGGTTAGTGTTAGGGTTAGGGCTCCGTTTAGGTTATGGGTTAGGATTAGGTTACGTGTTAGGGTTAGTGTAGGGGTTGGGTTAGGGTACGCATTAGGGTTAGGGTAGTTATTAAACCTATCCCACTCTCTAGATACCCCTTAGCACGTAAAGGAATATTATTTGGGGGTCCAGCCATGGAGAAGAGTTTAGACACTAGCATAAGATAAGGAACACACCCATTATAAAGAAATCACATTAGGATTCTCTTTTTAAGCTGTTCCTTAAAACACTAGTGCTTAGGAAATCTATTGGAGGCAGAAGCAGTCAAGGGTAGGCTAGGGTTAGGGTTAGGCTTAGGGTACGGCTTAGGGTATGGCTTAGGGTACGGGTTCGGGGAGGGCTTTGGGTACGGCGTAGTGTATGGGTTAGGGTTAGGTTTAGGGTTAGTGTTAGGGTTAGGGCTCGGTTTAGGGTATTGGTTAGGTTTAGGGTACCTGTTAGGGTTAGGTTACGCTTTAGTGTTAGGGTAGTTATTAAACCTATCCCACTCTCTAGATACACCTTAGCACGTAAATTAATATTATTTGGTGGTCCAGCCATGGAGAAGAGTTTAGACACTAGGATAAGATAAGGAACACACCCATTATAAAGAAATCACATTAGGATTCTCTTTTTAAGCTGTTCCTTAAAACACTAGTGCTTAGGAAATCTATTGGAGGCAGAAGCAGTCAAGGGTAGCCTAGGGTTAGGGTTAGGCTTAGGGTACGGCTTAGGGTACGGGTTCGGGGAGGGCTTCGGGTACGGCGTAGGGTATGGGTTAGGGTTAGGGTTAGGGTTAGTGTTAGGGTTAGGGCTCGATTTAGGGTACGGGTTAGGATTAGGGTACGAGTTAGGGTTATGGTAGAGGTTAGGGTTAGGGTACGCGTTGGGGTTAGTGTAGTTATTAAAACTATCCCAATCTCTAGATACACCTTAGCACGTAAAGAAATATTATTTGGAGGTCCAGCCATGGAGGAGCGTTTAGACACTAGGATAAGATAAGGAACACACCCATTATAAAGAAATCACATTAGGATTCTCTTTTTAAGCTGTTCCTTAAAACACTAGTGCTTAGGAAATCTATTGGAGGCAGAGGCAGTCAAGGGTAGCCTAGGGTTAGGGTTAGGCTTAGGGTACGGCTTAGGGTACGGGTTCGGGGAGGGCTTCGGGTAGGTCGTAGGGTATGTGTTAGGGTTAGGGTTAGGGTTAGTGTTAGGGTTAGGGCTCGGTTTAGAGTACGGGTTAGGATTATGGTACGTGTTAGGGTTAGGGTAGGGGTTAGGGTTAGGGTACGCGTTAGGGTTAGGGTAGTTATTAAACCTATCCCACTCTCTAGATACCCCTTAGCACGTAAAGGAATATTTTTTGGAGATCCGGCCATGGAGAAGAGTTTAGACACTAGGATAAGATAAGGAACCCACCCATTATAAAGAAATCACATTAGGATTCTCTTTTTAAGCTGTTCCTTAAAACACTAGTGCTTAGGAAATCTATTGGAGGCAGAAGCAGTCAAGGGAAGCCTAGGGATAGGGTTAGGCTTAGGGTACGGCTTATGGTACGGCTTAGGGTACGGGTTCGGGGAGGGCTTCGTGTACGGCGTAGGGTATGGGTTAGGGTTAGGGTTAGGGTTAGTGTTAGGGTTAGGGTTCGGTTTAGGGTATTGGTTAGGATTAGGGTACGTGTTAGGGTTAGGGTAGGGGTTAGGGTTAGGGTACGCGTTAGTGTTAGGGTAGTTATTAAACCTATACCACTCTCTAGATACCCCTTAGCACGTAAAGGAATATTATTTGGAGGTCCAGCCATGGGGAAGAGTTTAGACACTAGGATAAGATAAGGAACACACCCATTATAAAGAAATCACATTAGGATTCTCTTTTTAAGCTGTTCCTTAAAACACTAGTGCTTAGGAAATCCATTGGAGGCAGAAGCAGTCAAGGGTAGCCTAGGGTTAGGGTTAGGCTTACGGTACGGCTTAGGTTACGGCTTAGGGTACGGGTTCGGGTAGGGCTTCGGGTACAGCGTAGGGTATGGCTTAGGGTTAGGGTTAGGGTTAGTGTTAGGGTTAGGGCTCGGTTTAGGGTATTGGTTAGGATTAGGGTACGTGTTAGGGTTAGGGTAGGGTTTAGGGTTAGGGTACGCGTTAGTGTTAGGGTAGTTATTAAACCTATCCCACTCTCTAGATACCCCTTAGCACGTAAAGGAATATTATTTGGAGGTCCAGCCATGGAGAAGAGTTTAGGCACTAGGATAAAATAAGGAACACACCCATTATAAAGAAATCACATTAGGATTCTCTTTTTAAGCTGTTCCTTAAAACACTAGTGCTTAGGAAATCTATTGGAGGCAGAAGCAGTCAAGGGTAGCCTAGGGTTAGGGTTAGGCTTAGGGTAGAGCTTAGGGTACGGGTTCGGGGAGGGCTTCGGGTACGGCGTAGGGTATGGGTTAGGGTTAGGGTTAGGGTTAGTGTTAGGGTTAGGGCTCGGTTTAGGGTACGGGTTAGGATTAGGGTACGAGTTAGGGTTATGGTAGAGGTTAGGGTTAGGGTACGCGCTGGGGTTAGTGTAGTTATTAAACCTATCCCACTCTCTAGATACACCTTAGCACGTAAAGAAATATTATTTGGAGGTCCAGCCATGGAGGAGCGTTTAGACACTAGGATAAGATAAGGAACACACCCATTATAAATAAATCACATTAGGATTCTCTTTTTAAGCTGTTCCTTAAAACACTAGTGCTTAGGAAATCTATTGGAGGCAGAGGCAGTCAAGGGTAGCCTAGGGTTAGGGTTAGGCTTAGGGTACGGCTTAGGGTACGGGTTCGGGGAGGGCTTCGGGTACGTCGTAGGGTATGTGTTAGGGTTAGGCTTAGGGTACGGCTTAGGGTACGGGTTCGGGGAGGGCTTCGGGTACGTCGTAGGGTATGTGTTAGGGTTAGGGTTAGGGTTAGTGTTAGGGTTAGGGCTCGGTTTAGGGTACGGGTTAGGATTAGGGTACGTGTTAGGGTTAGGGTAGGGGTTAGGGTTAGGGTACGCGTTAGGGTTAGGGTAGTTATTAAACCTATCCCACTCTCTAGATACCCCTTAGCACGTAAAGGAATATTTTTTGGAGATCCGGCCATGGAGAAGAGTTTAGACACTAGGATAAGATAAGGAACCCACCCACTATAAAGAAATCACATTAGGATTCTCTTTTTAAGCTGTTCCTTAAAACACTAGTGCTTAGGAAATCTATTGGAGGCAGAAGCAGTCAAGGGAAGCCTAGGGATAGGGTTAGGCTTAGGGTACGGCTTATGGTACGGCTTAGGGTACGGGTTCAGGGAGGGCTTCGTGTACGGCGTAGGGTATGGGTTAGGGTTAGGGTTAGGGTTAGTGTTAGGGTTCGGTTTAGGGTATTGGTTAGGATTAGGGTACGTGTTAGTGTTAGGGTAGGGGTTAGGGTTAGGGTACGCGTTAGTGTTAGGGTAGTTATTAAACCTATCCCACTCTCTAGATACCCCTTAGCACGTAAAGGAATATTATTTGGAGGTCCAGCCATGGGGAAGAGTTTAGACACTAGGATAAGATAAGGAACACACCCATTATAAAGAAATCACATTAGGATTCTCTTTTTAAGCTGTTCCTTAAAACACTAGTGCTTAGGAAATCCATTGGAGGCAGAAGCAGTCAAGGGTAGCCTAGGGTTAGGGTTAGGCTTACGGTACGGCTTAGGGTACGGCTTAGGGTACGGGTTCGGGTAGGGCTTCGGGTACAGCGTAGGGTATGGCTTAGGGTTAGGTTTAGGGTTAGTGTTAGGGTTAGGGCTCGGTTTAGGGTATTGGTTAGGATTAGGGTACGTGTTAGGGTTAGGGTAGGGGTTAGGGTTAGGGTACGCGTTAGTGTTAGGGTAGTTATTAAACCTATCCCACTCTCTAGATACCCCTTAGCACGTAAAGGAATATTATTTGGAGGTCCAGCCATGGAGAAGAGTTTAGGCACTAGGATAAAATAAGGAACACACCCATTATAAAGAAATCACATTAGGATTCTCTTTTTAAGCTGTTCCTTAAAACACTAGTGCTTAGGAAATCTATTGGAGGCAGAAGCAGTCAAGGGTAGCCTAGGGTTAGGTTTAGGCTTAGGGTACAGCTTAGGGTACGGGTTCGGGGAGGGCTTCGGGTACGGCGTAGGGTATGGGTTAGGGTTAGGGTTAGGGTTAGTGTTAGGGTTAGGGCTCGGTTTAGGGTACGGGATAGGATTAGGGTACGAGTTAGGGTTATGGTAGAGGTTAGGGTTAGGGTACGCGTTGGGGTTAGTGTAGTTATTAAACCTATCCCACTCTCTAGATACACCTTAGCACGTAAAGAAATATTATTTGGAGGTCCAGCCATGGAGGAGCGTTTAGACACTAGGATAAGATAAGGAACACACCCATTATAAAGAAATCACATTAGGATTCTCTTTTTAAGCTGTTCCTTAAAACACTAGTGCTTAGGAAATCTATTGGAGGCAGAGGCAGTCAAGGGTAGCCTAGGGTTAGGTTTAGGCTTAGGGTACGGCTTAGGGTACGGGTTCGGGGAGGGCTTCGGGTACGTCGTAGGGTATGTGTTAGGGTTAGGGTTAGGGTTAGTGTTAGGGTTAGGGCTCGGTTTAGGGTACGGGTTAGGATTAGGGTACGTGTTAGGGTTAGGGTAGGGGTTAGGGTTAGGGTACGCGTTAGGGTTAGGGTAGTTATTAAACCTATCCCACTCTCTAGATACCCCTTAGCACGTAAAGGAATATTATTTGGAGATCCAGGCATGGAGAAGAGTTTAGACACTAGGATAAGATAAGGAACCCACCCATTATAAAGAAATCACATTAGGATTCTCTTTTTAAGCTGTTCCTTAAAACACTAGTGCTTAGGAAATCTATTGGAGGCAGAAGCAGTCAAGGGAAGCCTAGGGATAGGGTTAGGCTTAGGGTACGGCTTATGGTACGGCTTAGGGTACGGGTTCGGGGAGGGCTTCGTGTACGGCGTAGGGGATGGGTTAGGGTTAGGGTTAGGGTTAGTGTTAGGGTTAGGGTTCGGTTTAGGGTATTGGTTAGGATTAGGGTACGGGTTAGGGTTAGGGTAGGGGTTAGGGTTAGGGTACGCGTTAGTGTTAGGGTAGTTATTAAACCTATCCCACTCTCTAGATACCCCTTAGCACGTAAAGGAATATTATTTGGAGGTCCAGCCATGGGGAAGAGTTTAGACACTAGGATAAGATAAGGAACACACCCATTATAAAGAAATCACATTAGGATTCTCTTTTTAAGCTGTTCCTTAAAACACTAGTGCTTAGGAAATCCATTGGAGGCAGAAGCAGTCAAGGGTAGCCTAGGGTTAGGGTTAGGCTTAGGGTACGGCTTAGGGTACGGCTTAGGGTACGGGTTCGGTTAGGGCTTCGGGTACAGCGTAGGGTATGGCTTAGGGTTAGGGTTAGGGTTAGTGTTAGGGTTAGGGCTCGGTTTAGGGTATTGGTTAGGATTAGGGTACGTGTTAGGGTTAGGGTAGGGGTTAGGGTTAGGGTACGCGTTAGTGTTAGGGTAGTTATTAAACCTATCCCACTCTCTAGATACCCCTTAGCACGTAAAGGAATATTATTTGGAGGTCCAGCCATGGAGAAGAGTTTAGGCACTAGGATAAAATAAGGAACACACCCATTATAAAGAAATCACATTAGGATTCTCTTTTTAAGCTGTTCCTTAAAACACTAGTGCTTAGGAAATCTATTGGAGGCAGAAGCAGTCAAGGGTAGCCTAGGGTTAGGGTTAGGCTTGGGGTTAGGCTTAGGGTACGGCTTAGTGTACGGCTTAGGGTACGGGTTCGGGGAGGGCTTCGGGTACGTCGTAGGGTATGTGTTAGGGTTAGGCTTAGGGTACGGCTTAGGGTACGGGTTCGGGGAGGGCTTCGGGTACGTCGTAGGGTATGTGTTAGGGTTAGGGTTAGGGTTAGTGTTAGGGTTAGGGCTCGGTTTAGGGTACGGGTTAGGATTAGGGTACGTGTTAGGGTTAGGGTAGGGGTTAGGGTTAGGGTACGCGTTAGGGTTAGGGTAGTTATTAAACCTATCCCACTCTCTAGATACCCCTTAGCACGTAAAGGAATATTTTTTGGAGATCCGGCCATGGAGAAGAGTTTAGACAGTAGGATAAGATAAGGAACCCACCCACTATAAAGAAATCACATTAGGATTCTCTTTTTAAGCTGTTCCTTAAAACACTAGTGCTTAGGAAATCTATTGGAGGCAGAAGCAGTCAAGGGAAGCCTAGGGATAGGGTTAGGCTTAGGGTACGGCTTATGGTACGGCTTAGGGTACGGGTTCAGGGAGGGCTTCGTGTACGGCGTAGGGTATGGGTTAGGGTTAGGGTTAGGGTTAGTGTTAGGGTTCGGTTTAGGGTATTGGTTAGGATTAGGGTACGTGTTAGTGTTAGGGTAGGGGTTAGGGTTAGGGTACGCGTTAGTGTTAGGGTAGTTATTAAACCTATCCCACTCTCTAGATACACCTTAGCACGTAAAGTAATATTATTTGGTGGTCCAGCCATGGAGAAGAGTTTAGACACTAGGATAAGATAAGGAACACACCCATTATAAAGAAATCACATTAGGATTCTCTTTTTAAGCTGTTCCTTAAAACACTAGTGCTTAGGAAATCTATTGGAGGCAGAAGCAGTCAAGGGTAGCCTAGGGTTAGGGTTAGGCTTAGGGTACGGCTTAGGGTACGGGTTCGGGGAGGGCTTCGGGTACGGCGTAGGGTATGGGTTAGGGTTAGGGTTAGGGTTAGTGTTAGGGTTAGGGCTCGATTTAGGGTACGGGTTAGGATTAGGGTACGAGTTAGGGTTATGGTAGAGGTTAGGGTTAGGGTACGCGTTGGGGTTAGTGTAGTTATTAAAACTATCACAATCTCTAGATACACCTTAGCACGTAAAGAAATATTATTTGGAGGTCCAGCCATGGAGGAGCGTTTAGACACTAGGATAAGATAAGGAACACACCCATTATAAAGAAATCACATTAGGATTCTCTTTTTAAGCTGTTCCTTAAAACACTAGTGCTTAGGAAATCTATTGGAGGCAGAGGCAGTCAAGGGTAGCCTAGGGTTAGGGTTAGGCTTAGGGTACGGCTTAGGGTACGGGTTCGGGGAGGGCTTCGGGTAGGTCGTAGGGTATGTGTTAGGGTTAGGGTTAGGGTTAGTGTTAGGGTTAGGGCTCGGTTTAGGGTACGGGTTAGGATTATGGTACGTGTTAGGGTTAGGGTAGGGGTTAGGGTTAGGGTACGCGTTAGGGTTAGGGTAGTTATTAAACCTATCCCACTCTCTAGATACCCCTTAGCACGTAAAGGAATATTTTTTGGAGATCCGGCCATGGAGAAGAGTTTAGACACTAGGATAAGATAAGGAACCCACCCATTATAAAGAAATCACATTAGGATTCTCTTTTTAAGCTGTTCCTTAAAACACTAGTGCTTAGGAAATCTATTGGAGGCAGAAGCAGTCAAGGGAAGCCTAGGGATAGGGTTAGGCTTAGGGTACGGCTTATGGTACGGCTTAGGGTACGGGTTCGGGGAGGGCTTCGTGTACGGCGTAGGGTATGGGTTAGGGTTAGGGTTAGGGTTAGTGTTAGGGTTAGGGTTCGGTTTAGGGTATTGGTTAGGATTAGGGTACGTGTTAGGGTTAGGGTAGGGGTTAGGGTTAGGGTACGCGTTAGTGTTAGGGTAGTTATTAAACCTATACCACTCTCTAGATACCCCTTAGCACGTAAAGGAATATTATTTGGAGGTCCAGCCATGGGGAAGAGTTTAGACACTAGGATAAGATAAGGAACACACCCATTATAAAGAAATCACATTAGGATTCTCTTTTTAAGCTGTTCCTTAAAACACTAGTGCTTAGGAAATCCATTGGAGGCAGAAGCAGTCAAGGGTAGCCTAGGGTTAGGGTTAGGCTTACGGTACGGCTTAGGGTACGGCTTAGGGTACGGGTTCGGGTAGGGCTTCGGGTACAGCGTAGGGTATGGCTTAGGGTTAGGGTTAGGGTTAGTGTTAGGGTTAGGGCTCGGTTTAGGGTATTGGTTAGGATTAGGGTACGTGTTAGGGTTAGGGTAGGGGTTAGGGTTAGGGTACGCGTTAGTGTTAGGGTAGTTATTAAACCTATCCCACTCTCTAGATACCCCTTAGCACGTAAAGGAATATTATTTGGAGGTCCAGCCATGGAGAAGAGTTTAGGCACTAGGATAAAATAAGGAACACACCCATTATAAAGAAATCACATTAGGATTCTCTTTTTAAGCTGTTCCTTAAAACACTAGTGCTTAGGAAATCTATTGGAGGCAGAAGCAGTCAAGGGTAGCCTAGGGTTAGGGTTAGGCTTAGGGTACAGCTTAGGGTACGGGTTCGGGGAGGGCTTCGGGTACGGCGTAGGGTATGGGTTAGGGTTAGGGTTAGGGTTAGTGTTAGGGTTAGGGCTCGGTTTAGGGTACGGGTTAGGATTAGGGTACGAGTTAGGGTTATGGTAGAGGTTAGGGTTAGGGTACGCGCTGGGGTTAGTGTAGTTATTAAACCTATCCCACTCTCTAGATACACCTTAGCACGTAAAGAAATATTATTTGGAGGTCCAGCCATGGAGGAGCGTTTAGACACTAGGATAAGATAAGGAACACACCCATTATAAATAAATCACATTAGGATTCTCTTTTTAAGCTGTTCCTTAAAACACTAGTGCTTAGGAAATCTATTGGAGGCAGAGGCAGTCAAGGGTAGCCTAGGGTTAGGGTTAGGCTTAGGGTACGGCTTAGGGTACGGGTTCGGGGAGGGCTTCGGGTACGTCGTAGGGTATGTGTTAGGGTTAGGCTTAGGGTACGGCTTAGGGTACGGGTTCGGGGAGGGCTTCGGGTACGTCGTAGGGTATGTGTTAGGGTTAGGGTTAGGGTTAGTGTTAGGGTTAGGGCTCGGTTTAGGGTACGGGTTAGGATTAGGGTACGTGTTAGGGTTAGGGTAGGGGTTAGGGTTAGGGTACGCGTTAGGGTTAGGGTAGTTATTAAACCTATCCCACTCTCTAGATACCCCTTAGCACGTAAAGGAATATTTTTTGGAGATCCGGCCATGGAGAAGAGTTTAGACACTAGGATAAGATAAGGAACCCACCCACTATAAAGAAATCACATTAGGATTCTCTTTTTAAGCTGTTCCTTAAAACACTAGTGCTTAGGAAATCTATTGGAGGCAGAAGCAGTCAAGGGAAGCCTAGGGATAGGGTTAGGCTTAGGGTACGGCTTATGGTACGGCTTAGGGTACGGGTTCAGGGAGGGCTTCGTGTACGGCGTAGGGTATGGGTTAGGGTTAGGGTTAGGGTTAGTGTTAGGGTTCGGTTTAGGGTATTGGTTAGGATTAGGGTACGTGTTAGTGTTAGGGTAGGGGTTAGGGTTAGGGTACGCGTTAGTGTTAGGGTAGTTATTAAACCTATCCCACTCTCTAGATACCCCTTAGCACGTAAAGGAATATTATTTGGAGGTCCAGCCATGGGGAAGAGTTTAGACACTAGGATAAGATAAGGAACACACCCATTATAAAGAAATCACATTAGGATTCTCTTTTTAAGCTGTTCCTTAAAACACTAGTGCTTAGGAAATCCATTGGAGGCAGAAGCAGTCAAGGGTAGCCTAGGGTTAGGGTTAGGCTTACGGTACGGCTTAGGGTACGGCTTAGGGTACGGGTTCGGGTAGGGCTTCGGGTACAGCGTAGGGTATGGCTTAGGGTTAGGTTTAGGGTTAGTGTTAGGGTTAGGGCTCGGTTTAGGGTATTGGTTAGGATTAGGGTACGTGTTAGGGTTAGGGTAGGGGTTAGGGTTAGGGTACGCGTTAGTGTTAGGGTAGTTATTAAACCTATCCCACTCTCTAGATACCCCTTAGCACGTAAAGGAATATTATTTGGAGGTCCAGCCATGGAGAAGAGTTTAGGCACTAGGATAAAATAAGGAACACACCCATTATAAAGAAATCACATTAGGATTCTCTTTTTAAGCTGTTCCTTAAAACACTAGTGCTTAGGAAATCTATTGGAGGCAGAAGCAGTCAAGGGTAGCCTAGGGTTAGGTTTAGGCTTAGGGTACAGCTTAGGGTACGGGTTCGGGGAGGGCTTCGGGTACGGCGTAGGGTATGGGTTAGGGTTAGGGTTAGGGTTAGTGTTAGGGTTAGGGCTCGGTTTAGGGTACGGGATAGGATTAGGGTACGAGTTAGGGTTATGGTAGAGGTTAGGGTTAGGGTACGCGTTGGGGTTAGTGTAGTTATTAAACCTATCCCACTCTCTAGATACACCTTAGCACGTAAAGAAATATTATTTGGAGGTCCAGCCATGGAGTAGCGTTTAGACACTAGGATAAGATAAGGAACAGACCCATTATAAAGAAATCACATTAGGATTCTCTTTTTAAGCTGTTCCTTAAAACACTAGTGCTTAGGAAATCTATTGGAGGCAGAGGCAGTCAAGGGTAGCCTAGGGTTAGGTTTAGGCTTAGGGTACGGCTTAGGGTACGGGTTCGGGGAGGGCTTCGGGTACGTCGTAGGGTATGTGTTAGGGTTAGGGTTAGGGTTAGTGTTAGGGTTAGGGCTCGGTTTAGGGTACGGGTTAGGATTAGGGTACGTGTTAGGGTTAGGGTAGGGGTTAGGGTTAGGGTACGCGTTAGGGTTAGGGTAGTTATTAAACCTATCCCACTCTCTAGATACCCCTTAGCACGTAAAGGAATATTATTTGGAGATCCAGGCATGGAGAAGAGTTTAGACACTAGGATAAGATAAGGAACCCACCCATTATAAAGAAATCACATTAGGATTCTCTTTTTAAGCTGTTCCTTAAAACACTAGTGCTTAGGAAATCTATTGGAGGCAGAAGCAGTCAAGGGAAGCCTAGGGATAGGGTTAGGCTTAGGGTACGGCTTATGGTACGGCTTAGGGTACGGGTTCGGGGAGGGCTTCGTGTACGGCGTAGGGGATGGGTTAGGGTTAGGGTTAAGGTTAGTGTTAGGGTTAGGGTTCGGTTTAGGGTATTGGTTAGGATTAGGGTACGGGTTAGGGTTAGGGTAGGGGTTAGGGTTAGGGTACGCGTTAGTGTTAGGGTAGTTATTAAACCTATCCCACTCTCTAGATACCCCTTAGCACGTAAAGGAATATTATTTGGAGGTCCAGCCATGGGGAAGAGTTTAGACACTAGGATAAGATAAGGAACACACCCATTATAAAGAAATCACATTAGGATTCTCTTTTTAAGCTGTTCCTTAAAACACTAGTGCTTAGGAAATCCATTGGAGGCAGAAGCAGTCAAGGGTAGCCTAGGGTTAGGGTTAGGCTTAGGGTACGGCTTAGGGTACGGCTTAGGGTACGGGTTCGGTTAGGGCTTCGGGTACAGCGTAGGGTATGGCTTAGGGTTAGGGTTAGGGTTAGTGTTAGGGTTAGGGCTCGGTTTAGGGTATTGGTTAGGATTAGGGTACGTGTTAGGGTTAGGGTAGGGGTTAGGGTTAGGGTACGCGTTAGTGTTAGGGTAGTTATTAAACCTATCCCACTCTCTAGATACCCCTTAGCACGTAAAGGAATATGATTTGGAGGTCCAGCCATGGAGAAGAGTTTAGGCACTAGGATAAAATAAGGAACACACCCATTATAAAGAAATCACATTAGGATTCTCTTTTTAAGCTGTTCCTTAAAACACTAGTGCTTAGGAAATCTATTGGAGGCAGAAGCAGTCAAGGGTAGCCTAGGGTTAGGGTTAGGCTTGGGGTTAGGCTTAGGGTACGGCTTAGTGTACGGCTTAGGGTACGGGTTCGGGGAGGGCTTCGGGTACGTCGTAGGGTATGGGTTAGGGTTAGGGTTAGGGTTAGTGTTAGGGTTAGGGCTCGGTTTAGGGTACGGGTTAGGATTAGGGTACGTGTTAGGGTTAGGGTAGGGGTTAGGTTTAGGGTACGCGTTGGGGTGAGTGTAGTTATTAAACCTATCCCACTCTCTATATACCCCTTAGCACGTAAAGGTATATTATTTGGAGGTCCAGCCATGGAGAAGCGTTTAGACACTAGGATAAGATAAGGAACACACCCATTATAAAGAAATCACATTAGGATTCTCTTTTTAAGCTTTTCCTTAAAACACTAGTGCTTAGGAAATCTATTGGAGGCAGAAGCAGTCAAGGGTAGCCTAGGGTTAGGGTTAGGCTTAGGGTTAGGCTTAGGGTACGGCTTAGGGTACGGGTTCGAGGAGGGGTTCGGGTACGGCATAGGGTATGGGTTAGGGTTAGGGTTAGTGTTAGGGTTAGGGCTCGGTTTAGGGTACGGGTTAGGATTAGGGTACATGGTAGAGTTAGGGTTAGGGTACGCGTTAGGGTTAGGGAAGTTATTAAACCTATCCCACTCTCTAGATACACCTTAGCACGTAAAGGAATATTATTTGGTGGTCCAGCCATGGAGAAGAGTTTAGACACTAGGATAAGATATGGAACACACCCATTATAAAGAAATCACATTAGGATTCTCTTTTTAAGCTGTTCCTTAAAACACTAGTGCTTAGGAAATCTATTGGAGGCAGAAGCAGTCAAGGGTAGCCTAGGGTTAGGGTTAGGCTTAGGGTACGGCTTAGGGTACGGCTTAGGGTACGGGTTCGGGGAGGGCTTCGGGTACGGCGTAGGGTATGGGTTAGGGTTAGGGTTAGTGTTAGGGTTAGGGCTCGGTTTAGGGTACGGGTTAGGATTAGGGTACGTGTTAGGGTTATGGTAGAGGTTAGGGTTAGGGTACGCGTTGGGGTTAGTGTAGTTATTAAACCTATCCCACTCTCTAGATACACCTTAGCACGTAAAGAAATATTATTTGGAGGTCCAGCCATGGAGGAGCGTTTAGACACTAGGATAAGATAAGGAACACACCCATTATAAATAAATCACATTAGGATTCTCTTTTTAAGCTGTTCCTTAAAACACTAGTGCTTAGGAAATCTATTGGAGGCAGAGGCAGTCAAGGGTAGCCTAGGGTTAGGGTTAGGCTTAGGGTACGGCTTAGGGTACGGGTTCGGGGAGGGCTTCGGGTACGTCGTAGGGTATGTGTTAGGGTTAGGCTTAGGGTACGGCTTAGGGTACGGGTTCGGGGAGGGCTTCGGGTACGTCGTAGGGTATGTGTTAGGGTTAGGGTTAGGGTTAGTGTTAGGGTTAGGGCTCGGTTTAGGGTACGGGTTAGGATTAGGGTACGTGTTAGGGTTAGGGTAGGGGTTAGGGTTAGGGTACGCGTTAGGGTTAGGGTAGTTATTAAACCTATCCCACTCTCTAGATACCCCTTAGCACGTAAAGGAATATTTTTTGGAGATCCGGCCATGGAGAAGAGTTTAGACACTAGGATAAGATAAGGAACCCACCCACTATAAAGAAATCACATTAGGATTCTCTTTTTAAGCTGTTCCTTAAAACACTAGTGCTTAGGAAATCTATTGGAGGCAGAAGCAGTCAAGGGAAGCCTAGGGATAGGGTTAGGCTTAGGGTACGGCTTATGGTACGGCTTAGGGTACGGGTTCAGGGAGGGCTTCGTGTACGGCGTAGGGTATGGGTTAGGGTTAGGGTTAGGGTTAGTGTTAGGGTTCGGTTTAGGGTATTGGTTAGGATTAGGGTACGTGTTAGTGTTAGGGTAGGGGTTAGGGTTAGGGTACGCGTTAGTGTTAGGGTAGTTATTAAACCTATCCCACTCTCTAGATACCCCTTAGCACGTAAAGGAATATTATTTGGAGGTCCAGCCATGGGGAAGAGTTTTGACACTAGGATAAGATAAGGAACACACCCATTATAAAGAAATCACATTAGGATTCTCTTTTTAAGCTGTTCCTTAAAACACTAGTGCTTAGGAAATCCATTGGAGGCAGAAGCAGTCAAGGGTAGCCTAGGGTTAGGGTTAGGCTTACGGTACGGCTTAGGGTACGGCTTAGGGTACGGGTTCGGGTAGGGCTTCGGGTACAGCGTAGGGTATGGCTTAGGGTTAGGTTTAGGGTTAGTGTTAGGGTTAGGGCTCGGTTTAGGGTATTGGTTAGGATTAGGGTACGTGTTAGGGTTAGGGTAGGGGTTAGGGTTAGGGTACGCGTTAGTGTTAGGGTAGTTATTAAACCTATCCCACTCTCTAGATACCCCTTAGCACGTAAAGGAATATTATTTGGAGGTCCAGCCATGGAGAAGAGTTTAGGCACTAGGATAAAATAAGGAACACACCCATTATAAAGAAATCACATTAGGATTCTCTTTTTAAGCTGTTCCTTAAAACACTAGTGCTTAGGAAATCTATTGGAGGCAGAAGCAGTCAAGGGTAGCCTAGGGTTAGGTTTAGGCTTAGGGTACAGCTTAGGGTACGGGTTCGGGGAGAGCTTCGGGTACGGCGTAGGGTATGGGTTAGGGTTAGGGTTAGGGTTAGTGTTAGGGTTAGGGCTCGGTTTAGGGTACGGGATAGGATTAGGGTACGAGTTAGGGTTATGGTAGAGGTTAGGGTTAGGGTACGCGTTGGGGTTAGTGTAGTTATTAAACCTATCCCACTCTCTAGATACACCTTAGCACGTAAAGAAATATTATTTGGAGGTCCAGCCATGGAGGAGCGTTTAGACACTAGGATAAGATAAGGAACACACCCATTATAAAGAAATCACATTAGGATTCTCTTTTTAAGCTGTTCCTTAAAACACTAGTGCTTAGGAAATCTATTGGAGGCAGAGGCAGTCAAGGGTAGCCTAGGGTTAGGTTTAGGCTTAGGGTACGGCTTAGGGTACGGGTTCGGGGAGGGCTTCGGGTACGTCGTAGGGTATGTGTTAGGGTTAGGGTTAGGGTTAGTGTTAGGGTTAGGGCTCGGTTTAGGGTACGGGTTAGGATTAGGGTACGTGTTAGGGTTAGGGTAGGGGTTAGGGTTAGGGTACGCGTTAGGGTTAGGGTAGTTATTAAACCTATCCCACTCTCTAGATACCCCTTAGCACGTAAAGGAATATTATTTGGAGATCCAGGCATGGAGAAGAGTTTAGACACTAGGATAAGATAAGGAACCCACCCATTATAAAGAAATCACATTAGGATTCTCTTTTTAAGCTGTTCCTTAAAACACTAGTGCTTAGGAAATCTATTGGAGGCAGAAGCAGTCAAGGGAAGCCTAGGGATAGGGTTAGGCTTAGGGTACGGCTTATGGTACGGCTTAGGGTACGGGTTCGGGGAGGGCTTCGTGTACGGCGTAGGGGATGGGTTAGGGTTAGGGTTAGGGTTAGTGTTAGGGTTAGGGTTCGGTTTAGGGTATTGGTTAGGATTAGGGTACGGGTTAGGGTTAGGGTAGGGGTTAGGGTTAGGGTACGCGTTAGTGTTAGGGTAGTTATTAAACCTATCCCACTCTCTAGATACCCCTTAGCACGTAAAGGAATATTATTTGGAGGTCCAGCCATGGGGAAGAGTTTAGACACTAGGATAAGATAAGGAACACACCCATTATAAAGAAATCACATTAGGATTCTCTTTTTAAGCTGTTCCTTAAAACACTAGTGCTTAGGAAATCCATTGGAGGCAGAAGCAGTCAAGGGTAGCCTAGGGTTAGGGTTAGGCTTAGGGTACGGCTTAGGGTACGGCTTAGGGTACGGGTTCGGTTAGGGCTTCGGGTACAGCGTAGGGTATGGCTTAGGGTTAGGGTTAGGGTTAGTGTTAGGGTTAGGGCTCGGTTTAGGGTATTGGTTAGGATTAGGGTACGTGTTAGGGTTAGGGTAGGGGTTAGGGTTAGGGTACGCGTTAGTGTTAGGGTAGTTATTAAACCTATCCCACTCTCTAGATACCCCTTAGCACGTAAAGGAATATTATTTGGAGGTCCAGCCATGGAGAAGAGTTTAGGCACTAGGATAAAATAAGGAACACACCCATTATAAAGAAATCACATTAGGATTCTCTTTTTAAGCTGTTCCTTAAAACACTAGTGCTTAGGAAATCTATTGGAGGCAGAAGCAGTCAAGGGTAGCCTAGGGTTAGGGTTAGGCTTGGGGTTAGGCTTAGGGTACGGCTTAGTGTACGGCTTAGGGTACGGGTTCGGGGAGGGCTTCGGGTACGTCGTAGGGTATGTGTTAGGGTTAGGCTTAGGGTACGGCTTAGGGTACGGGTTCGGGGAGGGCTTCGGGTACGTCGTAGGGTATGTGTTAGGGTTAGGGTTAGGGTTAGTGTTAGGGTTAGGGCTCGGTTTAGGGTACGGGTTAGGATTAGGGTACGTGTTAGGGTTAGGGTAGGGGTTAGGGTTAGGGTACGCGTTAGGGTTAGGGTAGTTATTAAACCTATCCCACTCTCTAGATACCCCTTAGCACGTAAAGGAATATTTTTTGGAGATCCGGCCATGGAGAAGAGTTTAGACAGTAGGATAAGATAAGGAACCCACCCACTATAAAGAAATCACATTAGGATTCTCTTTTTAAGCTGTTCCTTAAAACACTAGTGCTTAGGAAATCTATTGGAGGCAGAAGCAGTCAAGGGAAGCCTAGGGATAGGGTTAGGCTTAGGGTACGGCTTATGGTACGGCTTAGGGTACGGGTTCAGGGAGGGCTTCGTGTACGGCGTAGGGTATGGGTTAGGGTTAGGGTTAGGGTTAGTGTTAGGGTTCGGTTTAGGGTATTGGTTAGGATTAGGGTACGTGTTAGTGTTAGGGTAGGGGTTAGGGTTAGGGTACGCGTTAGTGTTAGGGTAGTTATTAAACCTATCCCACTCTCTAGATACACCTTAGCACGTAAAGTAATATTATTTGGTGGTCCAGCCATGGAGAAGAGTTTAGACACTAGGATAAGATAAGGAACACACCCATTATAAAGAAATCACATTAGGATTCTCTTTTTAAGCTGTTCCTTAAAACACTAGTGCTTAGGAAATCTATTGGAGGCAGAAGCAGTCAAGGGTAGCCTAGGGTTAGGGTTAGGCTTAGGGTACGGCTTAGGGTACGGGTTCGGGGAGGGCTTCGGGTACGGCGTAGGGTATGGGTTAGGGTTAGGGTTAGGGTTAGTGTTAGGGTTAGGGCTCGATTTAGGGTACGGGTTAGGATTAGGGTACGAGTTAGGGTTATGGTAGAGGTTAGGGTTAGGGTACGCGTTGGGGTTAGTGTAGTTATTAAAACTATCACAATCTCTAGATACACCTTAGCACGTAAAGAAATATTATTTGGAGGTCCAGCCATGGAGGAGCGTTTAGACACTAGGATAAGATAAGGAACACACCCATTATAAAGAAATCACATTAGGATTCTCTTTTTAAGCTGTTCCTTAAAACACTAGTGCTTAGGAAATCTATTGGAGGCAGAGGCAGTCAAGGGTAGCCTAGGGTTAGGGTTAGGCTTAGGGTACGGCTTAGGGTACGGGTTCGGGGAGGGCTTCGGGTAGGTCGTAGGGTATGTGTTAGGGTTAGGGTTAGGGTTAGTGTTAGGGTTAGGGCTCGGTTTAGGGTACGGGTTAGGATTATGGTACGTGTTAGGGTTAGGGTAGGGGTTAGGGTTAGGGTACGCGTTAGGGTTAGGGTAGTTATTAAACCTATCCCACTCTCTAGATACCCCTTAGCACGTAAAGGAATATTTTTTGGAGATCCGGCCATGGAGAAGAGTTTAGACACTAGGATAAGATAAGGAACCCACCCATTATAAAGAAATCACATTAGGATTCTCTTTTTAAGCTGTTCCTTAAAACACTAGTGCTTAGGAAATCTATTGGAGGCAGAAGCAGTCAAGGGAAGCCTAGGGATAGGGTTAGGCTTAGGGTACGGCTTATGGTACGGCTTAGGGTACGGGTTCGGGGAGGGCTTCGTGTACGGCGTAGGGTATGGGTTAGGGTTAGGGTTAGGGTTAGTGTTAGGGTTAGGGTTCGGTTTAGGGTATTGGTTAGGATTAGGGTACGTGTTAGGGTTAGGGTAGGGGTTAGGGTTAGGGTACGCGTTAGTGTTAGGGTAGTTATTAAACCTATACCACTCTCTAGATACCCCTTAGCACGTAAAGGAATATTATTTGGAGGTCCAGCCATGGGGAAGAGTTTAGACACTAGGATAAGATAAGGAACACACCCATTATAAAGAAATCACATTAGGATTCTCTTTTTAAGCTGTTCCTTAAAACACTAGTGCTTAGGAAATCCATTGGAGGCAGAAGCAGTCAAGGGTAGCCTAGGGTTAGGGTTAGGCTTACGGTACGGCTTAGGGTACGGCTTAGGGTACGGGTTCGGGTAGGGCTTCGGGTACAGCGTAGGTTATGGCTTAGGGTTAGGGTTAGGGTTAGTGTTAGGGTTAGGGCTCGGTTTAGGGTATTGGTTAGGATTAGGGTACGTGTTAGGGTTAGGGTAGGGGTTAGGGTTAGGGTACGCGTTAGTGTTAGGGTAGTTATTAAACCTATCCCACTCTCTAGATACCCCTTAGCACGTAAAGGAATATTATTTGGAGGTCCAGCCATGGAGAAGAGTTTAGGCACTAGGATAAAATAAGGAACACACCCATTATAAAGAAATCACATTAGGATTCTCTTTTTAAGCTGTTCCTTAAAACACTAGTGCTTAGGAAATCTATTGGAGGCAGAAGCAGTCAAGGGTAGCCTAGGGTTAGGGTTAGGCTTAGGGTACAGCTTAGGGTACGGGTTCGGGGAGGGCTTCGGGTACGGCGTAGGGTATGGGTTAGGGTTAGGGTTAGGGTTAGTGTTAGGGTTAGGGCTCGGTTTAGGGTACGGGTTAGGATTAGGGTACGAGTTAGGGTTATGGTAGAGGTTAGGGTTAGGGTACGCGCTGGGGTTAGTGTAGTTATTAAACCTATCCCACTCTCTAGATACACCTTAGCACGTAAAGAAATATTATTTGGAGGTCCAGCCATGGAGGAGCGTTTAGACACTAGGATAAGATAAGGAACACACCCATTATAAATAAATCACATTAGGATTCTCTTTTTAAGCTGTTCCTTAAAACACTAGTGCTTAGGAAATCTATTGGAGGCAGAGGCAGTCAAGGGTAGCCTAGGGTTAGGGTTAGGCTTAGGGTACGGCTTAGGGTACGGGTTCGGGGAGGGCTTCGGGTACGTCGTAGGGTATGTGTTAGGGTTAGGCTTAGGGTACGGCTTAGGGTACGGGTTCGGGGAGGGCTTCGGGTACGTCGTAGGGTATGTGTTAGGGTTAGGGTTAGGGTTAGTGTTAGGGTTAGGGCTCGGTTTAGGGTACGGGTTAGGATTAGGGTACGTGTTAGGGTTAGGGTAGGGGTTAGGGTTAGGGTACGCGTTAGGGTTAGGGTAGTTATTAAACCTATCCCACTCTCTAGATACCCCTTAGCACGTAAAGGAATATTTTTTGGAGATCCGGCCATGGAGAAGAGTTTAGACACTAGGATAAGATAAGGAACCCACCCACTATAAAGAAATCACATTAGGATTCTCTTTTTAAGCTGTTCCTTAAAACACTAGTGCTTAGGAAATCTATTGGAGGCAGAAGCAGTCAAGGGAAGCCTAGGGATAGGGTTAGGCTTAGGGTACGGCTTATGGTACGGCTTAGGGTACGGGTTCAGGGAGGGCTTCGTGTACGGCGTAGGGTATGGGTTAGGGTTAGGGTTAGGGTTAGTGTTAGGGTTCGGTTTAGGGTATTGGTTAGGATTAGGGTACGTGTTAGTGTTAGGGTAGGGGTTAGGGTTAGGGTACGCGTTAGTGTTAGGGTAGTTATTAAACCTATCCCACTCTCTAGATACCCCTTAGCACGTAAAGGAATATTATTTGGAGGTCCAGCCATGGGGAAGAGTTTAGACACTAGGATAAGATAAGGAACACACCCATTATAAAGAAATCACATTAGGATTCTCTTTTTAAGCTGTTCCTTAAAACACTAGTGCTTAGGAAATCCATTGGAGGCAGAAGCAGTCAAGGGTAGCCTAGGGTTAGGGTTAGGCTTACGGTACGGCTTAGGGTACGGCTTAGGGTACGGGTTCGGGTAGGGCTTCGGGTACAGCGTAGGGTATGGCTTAGGGTTAGGTTTAGGGTTAGTGTTAGGGTTAGGGCTCGGTTTAGGGTATTGGTTAGGATTAGGGTACGTGTTAGGGTTAGGGTAGGGGTTAGGGTTAGGGTACGCGTTAGTGTTAGGGTAGTTATTAAACCTATCCCACTCTCTAGATACCCCTTAGCACGTAAAGGAATATTATTTGGAGGTCCAGCCATGGAGAAGAGTTTAGGCACTAGGATAAAATAAGGAACACACCCATTATAAAGAAATCACATTAGGATTCTCTTTTTAAGCTGTTCCTTAAAACACTAGTGCTTAGGAAATCTATTGGAGGCAGAAGCAGTCAAGGGTAGCCTAGGGTTAGGTTTAGGCTTAGGGTACAGCTTAGGGTACGGGTTCGGGGAGGGCTTCGGGTACGGCGTAGGGTATGGGTTAGGGTTAGGGTTAGGGTTAGTGTTAGGGTTAGGGCTCGGTTTAGGGTACGGGATAGGATTAGGGTACGAGTTAGGGTTATGGTAGAGGTTAGGGTTAGGGTACGCGTTGGGGTTAGTGTAGTTATTAAACCTATCCCACTCTCTAGATACACCTTAGCACGTAAAGAAATATTATTTGGAGGTCCAGCCATGGAGGAGCGTTTAGACACTAGGATAAGATAAGGAACACACCCATTATAAAGAAATCACATTAGGATTCTCTTTTTAAGCTGTTCCTTAAAACACTAGTGCTTAGGAAATCTATTGGAGGCAGAGGCAGTCAAGGGTAGCCTAGGGTTAGGTTTAGGCTTAGGGTACGGCTTAGGGTACGGGTTCGGGGAGGGCTTCGGGTACGTCGTAGGGTATGTGTTAGGGTTAGGGTTAGGGTTAGTGTTAGGGTTAGGGCTCGGTTTAGGGTACGGGTTAGGATTAGGGTACGTGTTAGGGTTAGGGTAGGGGTTAGGGTTAGGGTACGCGTTAGGGTTAGGGTAGTTATTAAACCTATCCCACTCTCTAGATACCCCTTAGCACGTAAAGGAATATTATTTGGAGATCCAGGCATGGAGAAGAGTTTAGACACTAGGATAAGATAAGGAACCCACCCATTATAAAGAAATCACATTAGGATTCTCTTTTTAAGCTGTTCCTTAAAACACTAGTGCTTAGGAAATCTATTGGAGGCAGAAGCAGTCAAGGGAAGCCTAGGGATAGGGTTAGGCTTAGGGTACGGCTTATGGTACGGCTTAGGGTACGGGTTCGGGGAGGGCTTCGTGTACGGCGTAGGGGATGGGTTAGGGTTAGGGTTAGGGTTAGTGTTAGGGTTAGGGTTCGGTTTAGGGTATTGGTTAGGATTAGGGTACGGGTTAGGGTTAGGGTAGGGGTTAGGGTTAGGGTACGCGTTAGTGTTAGGGTAGTTATTAAACCTATCCCACTCTCTAGATACCCCTTAGCACGTAAAGGAATATTATTTGGAGGTCCAGCCATGGGGAAGAGTTTAGACACTAGGATAAGATAAGGAACACACCCATTATAAAGAAATCACATTAGGATTCTCTTTTTAAGCTGTTCCTTAAAACACTAGTGCTTAGGAAATCCATTGGAGGCAGAAGCAGTCAAGGGTAGCCTAGGGTTAGGGTTAGGCTTAGGGTACGGCTTAGGGTACGGCTTAGGGTACGGGTTCGGTTAGGGCTTCGGGTACAGCGTAGGGTATGGCTTAGGGTTAGGGTTAGGGTTAGTGTTAGGGTTAGGGCTCGGTTTAGGGTATTGGTTAGGATTAGGGTACGTGTTAGGGTTAGGGTAGGGGTTAGGGTTAGGGTACGCGTTAGTGTTAGGGTAGTTATTAAACCTATCCCACTCTCTAGATACCCCTTAGCACGTAAAGGAATATGATTTGGAGGTCCAGCCATGGAGAAGAGTTTAGGCACTAGGATAAAATAAGGAACACACCCATTATAAAGAAATCACATTAGGATTCTCTTTTTAAGCTGTTCCTTAAAACACTAGTGCTTAGGAAATCTATTGGAGGCAGAAGCAGTCAAGGGTAGCCTAGGGTTAGGGTTAGGCTTGGGGTTAGGCTTAGGGTACGGCTTAGTGTACGGCTTAGGGTACGGGTTCGGGGAGGGCTTCGGGTACGTCGTAGGGTATGGGTTAGGGTTAGGGTTAGGGTTAGTGTTAGGGTTAGGGCTCGGTTTAGGGTACGGGTTAGGATTAGGGTACGTGTTAGGGTTAGGGTAGGGGTTAGGTTTAGGGTACGCGTTGGGGTGAGTGTAGTTATTAAACCTATCCCACTCTCTATATACCCCTTAGCACGTAAAGGTATATTATTTGGAGGTCCAGCCATGGAGAAGCGTTTAGACACTAGGATAAGATAAGGAACACACCCATTATAAAGAAATCACATTAGGATTCTCTTTTTAAGCTTTTCCTTAAAACACTAGTGCTTAGGAAATCTATTGGAGGCAGAAGCAGTCAAGGGTAGCCTAGGGTTAGGGTTAGGCTTAGGGTTAGGCTTAGGGTACGGCTTAGGGTACGGGTTCGAGGAGGGGTTCGGGTACGGCATAGGGTATGGGTTAGGGTTAGGGTTAGTGTTAGGGTTAGGGCTCGGTTTAGGGTACGGGTTAGGATTAGGGTACATGGTAGAGTTAGGGTTAGGGTACGCGTTAGGGTTAGGGAAGTTATTAAACCTATCCCACTCTCTAGATACACCTTAGCACGTAAAGGAATATTATTTGGTGGTCCAGCCATGGAGAAGAGTTTAGACACTAGGATAAGATATGGAACACACCCATTATAAAGAAATCACATTAGGATTCTCTTTTTAAGCTGTTCCTTAAAACACTAGTGCTTAGGAAATCTATTGGAGGCAGAAGCAGTCAAGGGTAGCCTAGGGTTAGGGTTAGGCTTAGGGTACGGCTTAGGGTACGGCTTAGGGTACGGGTTCGGGGAGGGCTTCGGGTACGGCGTAGGGTATGGGTTAGGGTTAGGGTTAGTGTTAGGGTTAGGGCTCGGTTTAGGGTACGGGTTAGGATTAGGGTACGTGTTAGGGTTATGGTAGAGGTTAGGGTTAGGGTACGCGTTGGGGTTAGTGTAGTTATTAAACCTATCCCACTCTCTAGATACACCTTAGCACGTAAAGAAATATTATTTGGAGGTCCAGCCATGGAGGAGCGTTTAGACACTAGGATAAGATAAGGAACACACCCATTATAAATAAATCACATTAGGATTCTCTTTTTAAGCTGTTCCTTAAAACACTAGTGCTTAGGAAATCTATTGGAGGCAGAGGCAGTCAAGGGTAGCCTAGGGTTAGGGTTAGGCTTAGGGTACGGCTTAGGGTACGGGTTCGGGGAGGGCTTCGGGTACGTCGTAGGGTATGTGTTAGGGTTAGGCTTAGGGTACGGCTTAGGGTACGGGTTCGGGGAGGGCTTCGGGTACGTCGTAGGGTATGTGTTAGGGTTAGGGTTAGGGTTAGTGTTAGGGTTAGGGCTCGGTTTAGGGTACGGGTTAGGATTAGGGTACGTGTTAGGGTTAGGGTAGGGGTTAGGGTTAGGGTACGCGTTAGGGTTAGGGTAGTTATTAAACCTATCCCACTCTCTAGATACCCCTTAGCACGTAAAGGAATATTTTTTGGAGATCCGGCCATGGAGAAGAGTTTAGACACTAGGATAAGATAAGGAACCCACCCACTATAAAGAAATCACATTAGGATTCTCTTTTTAAGCTGTTCCTTAAAACACTAGTGCTTAGGAAATCTATTGGAGGCAGAAGCAGTCAAGGGAAGCCTAGGGATAGGGTTAGGCTTAGGGTACGGCTTATGGTACGGCTTAGGGTACGGGTTCAGGGAGGGCTTCGTGTACGGCGTAGGGTATGGGTTAGGGTTAGGGTTAGGGTTAGTGTTAGGGTTCGGTTTAGGGTATTGGTTAGGATTAGGGTACGTGTTAGTGTTAGGGTAGGGGTTAGGGTTAGGGTACGCGTTAGTGTTAGGGTAGTTATTAAACCTATCCCACTCTCTAGATACCCCTTAGCACGTAAAGGAATATTATTTGGAGGTCCAGCCATGGGGAAGAGTTTAGACACTAGGATAAGATAAGGAACACACCCATTATAAAGAAATCACATTAGGATTCTCTTTTTAAGCTGTTCCTTAAAACACTAGTGCTTAGGAAATCCATTGGAGGCAGAAGCAGTCAAGGGTAGCCTAGGGTTAGGGTTAGGCTTACGGTACGGCTTAGGGTACGGCTTAGGGTACGGGTTCGGGTAGGGCTTCGGGTACAGCGTAGGGTATGGCTTAGGGTTAGGTTTAGGGTTAGTGTTAGGGTTAGGGCTCGGTTTAGGGTATTGGTTAGGATTAGGGTACGTGTTAGGGTTAGGGTAGGGGTTAGGGTTAGGGTACGCGTTAGTGTTAGGGTAGTTATTAAACCTATCCCACTCTCTAGATACCCCTTAGCACGTAAAGGAATATTATTTGGAGGTCCAGCCATGGAGAAGAGTTTAGGCACTAGGATAAAATAAGGAACACACCCATTATAAAGAAATCACATTAGGATTCTCTTTTTAAGCTGTTCCTTAAAACACTAGTGCTTAGGAAATCTATTGGAGGCAGAAGCAGTCAAGGGTAGCCTAGGGTTAGGTTTAGGCTTAGGGTACAGCTTAGGGTACGGGTTCGGGGAGAGCTTCGGGTACGGCGTAGGGTATGGGTTAGGGTTAGGGTTAGGGTTAGTGTTAGGGTTAGGGCTCGGTTTAGGGTACGGGATAGGATTAGGGTACGAGTTAGGGTTATGGTAGAGGTTAGGGTTAGGGTACGCGTTGGGGTTAGTGTAGTTATTAAACCTATCCCACTCTCTAGATACACCTTAGCACGTAAAGAAATATTATTTGGAGGTCCAGCCATGGAGGAGCGTTTAGACACTAGGATAAGATAAGGAACACACCCATTATAAAGAAATCACATTAGGATTCTCTTTTTAAGCTGTTCCTTAAAACACTAGTGCTTAGGAAATCTATTGGAGGCAGAGGCAGTCAAGGGTAGCCTAGGGTTAGGTTTAGGCTTAGGGTACGGCTTAGGGTACGGGTTCGGGGAGGGCTTCGGGTACGTCGTAGGGTATGTGTTAGGGTTAGGGTTAGGGTTAGTGTTAGGGTTAGGGCTCGGTTTAGGGTACGGGTTAGGATTAGGGTACGTGTTAGGGTTAGGGTAGGGGTTAGGGTTAGGGTACGCGTTAGGGTTAGGGTAGTTATTAAACCTATCCCACTCTCTAGATACCCCTTAGCACGTAAAGGAATATTATTTGGAGATCCAGGCATGGAGAAGAGTTTAGACACTAGGATAAGATAAGGAACCCACCCATTATAAAGAAATCACATTAGGATTCTCTTTTTAAGCTGTTCCTTAAAACACTAGTGCTTAGGAAATCTATTGGAGGCAGAAGCAGTCAAGGGAAGCCTAGGGATAGGGTTAGGCTTAGGGTACGGCTTATGGTACGGCTTAGGGTACGGGTTCGGGAAGGGCTTCGTGTACGGCGTAGGGGATGGGTTAGGGTTAGGGTTAGGGTTAGTGTTAGGGTTAGGGTTCGGTTTAGGGTATTGGTTAGGATTAGGGTACGGGTTAGGGTTAGGGTAGGGGTTAGGGTTAGGGTACGCGTTAGTGTTAGGGTAGTTATTAAACCTATCCCACTCTCTAGATACCCCTTAGCACGTAAAGGAATATTATTTGGAGGTCCAGCCATGGGGAAGAGTTTAGACACTAGGATAAGATAAGGAACACACCCATTATAAAGAAATCACATTAGGATTCTCTTTTTAAGCTGTTCCTTAAAACACTAGTGCTTAGGAAATCCATTGGAGGCAGAAGCAGTCAAGGGTAGCCTAGGGTTAGGGTTAGGCTTAGGGTACGGCTTAGGGTACGGCTTAGGGTACGGGTTCGGTTAGGGCTTCGGGTACAGCGTAGGGTATGGCTTAGGGTTAGGGTTAGGGTTAGTGTTAGGGTTAGGGCTCGGTTTAGGGTATTGGTTAGGATTAGGGTACGTGTTAGGGTTAGGGTAGGGGTTAGGGTTAGGGTACGCGTTAGTGTTAGGGTAGTTATTAAACCTATCCCACTCTCTAGATACCCCTTAGCACGTAAAGGAATATTATTTGGAGGTCCAGCCATGGAGAAGAGTTTAGGCACTAGGATAAAATAAGGAACACACCCAATATAAAGAAATCACATTAGGATTCTCTTTTTAAGCTGTTCCTTAAAACACTAGTGCTTAGGAAATCTATTGGAGGCAGAAGCAGTCAAGGGTAGCCTAGGGTTAGGGTTAGGCTTGGGGTTAGGCTTAGGGTACGGCTTAGTGTACGGCTTAGGGTACGGGTTCGGGGAGGGCTTCGGGTACGTCGTAGGGTATGGGTTAGGGTTAGGGTTAGGGTTAGTGTTAGGGTTAGGGCTCGGTTTAGGGTACGGGTTAGGATTAGGGTACGTGTTAGGGTTAGGGTAGGGGTTAGGTTTAGGGTACGCGTTGGGGTGAGTGTAGTTATTAAACCTATCCCACTCTCTATATACCCCTTAGCACGTAAAGGTATATTATTTGGAGGTCCAGCCATGGAGAAGCGTTTAGACACTAGGATAAGATAAGGAACACACCCATTATAAAGAAATCACATTAGGATTCTCTTTTTAAGCTTTTCCTTAAAACACTAGTGCTTAGGAAATCTATTGGAGGCAGAAGCAGTCAAGGGTAGCCTAGGGTTAGGGTTAGGCTTAGGGTTAGGCTTAGGGTACGGCTTAGGGTACGGGTTCGAGGAGGGGTTCGGGTACGGCATAGGGTATGGGTTAGGGTTAGGGTTAGTGTTAGGGTTAGGGCTCGGTTTAGGGTACGGGTTAGGATTAGGGTACATGGTAGAGTTAGGGTTAGGGTACGCGTTAGGGTTAGGGAAGTTATTAAACCTATCCCACTCTCTAGATACACCTTAGCACGTAAAGGAATATTATTTGGTGGTCCAGCCATGGAGAAGAGTTTAGACACTAGGATAAGATATGGAACACACCCATTATAAAGAAATCACATTAGGATTCTCTTTTTAAGCTGTTCCTTAAAACACTAGTGCTTAGGAAATCTATTGGAGGCAGAAGCAGTCAAGGGTAGCCTAGGGTTAGGGTTAGGCTTAGGGTACGGCTTAGGGTACGGCTTAGGGTACGGGTTCGGGGAGGGCTTCGGGTACGGCGTAGGGTATGGGTTAGGGTTAGGGTTAGTGTTAGGGTTAGGGCTCGGTTTAGGGTACGGGTTAGGATTAGGGTACGTGTTAGGGTTATGGTAGAGGTTAGGGTTAGGGTACGCGTTGGGGTTAGTGTAGTTATTAAACCTATCCCACTCTCTAGATACACCTTAGCACGTAAAGAAATATTATTTGGAGGTCCAGCCATGGAGGAGCGTTTAGACACTAGGATAAGATAAGGAACACACCCATTATAAAGAAATCACATTAGGATTCTCTTTTTAAGCTGTTCCTTAAAACACTAGTGCTTAGGAAATCTATTGGAGGCAGAAGCAGTCAAGGGTAGCCTAGGGTTAGGGTTAGGCTTAGGGTACGGCTTAGGGTACGGGTTCGGGGAGGGCTTCGGGTACGTCGTAGGGTATGTGTTAGGGTTAGGGTTAGGGTTAGTGTTAGGGTTAGGGCTCGGTTTAGGGTATTGGTTAGGATTAGGGTACGTGTTAGGGTTAGGGTAGGGGTTAGGGTTAGGGTACGCGTTAGGGTTAGGGTAGTTATTAAACCTATCCCACTCTCTAGATACCCCTTAGCACGTAAAGGAATATTATTTGTAGGTCCAGCCATGGAGAACAGTTTAGACACTAGGATAAGATAAGGAACACACCCATTATAAAGAAATCACATTAGGATTCTCTTTTTAAGCTGTTCCTTAAAACACAAGTGCTTAGGAAATCTATTGGAGGCAGAAGCAGTCAAGGGTAGCCTAGGGTTAGGGTTAGGCTTAGGGTACGGCTTAGGGTACGGCTTAGGGTACGGGTTCGGGGAGGGCTTCGGGTACGGCGTAGGGTATGGGTTAGGGTTAGGGTTAGGGTTAGTGTTAGGGTTAGAGCTCGGTTTAGGGTACGGGTTAGGTTTAGGGTACGTGTTAGTGTTAGGGTGGGGGTTAGGGTTAGGGTACGCGTTGGGGTGAGTGTAGTTATTAAACCTATCCCACTCTCTATATACCCCTTAGCACGTAAAGGTATATTATTTGGAGGTCCAGCCATGGAGAAGCGTTTAGACACTAGGATAAGATAAGGAACACACCCATTATAAAGAAATCACATTAGGATTCTCTTTTTAAGCTTTTCCTTAAAACACTAGTGCTTAGGAAATCAATTGGAGGCAGAAGCAGTCAAGGGTAGCCTAGGGTTAGGGTTAGGCTTAGGGTTAGGCTTAGGGTACGGCTTAGGGTACGGGTTCGAGGAGGGGTTCGGGTACGGCGTAGGGTATGGGTTAGGGTTAGGGTTAGTGTTAGGGTTAGGGCTCGGTTTAGGGTACGGGTTAGGATTAGGGTACATGGTAGGGTTAGGGTTAGGGTACGCGTTAGGGTTAGGGTAGTTATTAAACCTATCCCACTCTCTAGATACAACTTAGCACGTAAAGGAATATTATTTGGTGGTCCAGCCATGGAGAAGAGTTTAGACACTAGGATAAGATAAGGAACACACCCATTATAAAGAAATCACATTAGGATTCTCTTTTTAAGCTGTTCCTTATAACACTAGTGCTTAGGAAATCTATTGGAGGCAGAAGCAGTCAAGGGTAGCCTAGGGTTAGGGTTAGGCTTATGGTACGGCTTAGGGTACGGGTTCGGGGAGGGCTTCGTGTACGGCGTAGGGTATGGGTTAGGGTTAGGGTTAGGGTTAGTGTTAGGGTTAGGGTTCGGTTTAGGGTATTGGTTAGGATTAGGGTACGTGTTAGGGTTAGGGTAGGGGTTAGGTTTAGGGTACGCGTTAGTGTTAGGGTAGTTATTAAACCTATCCCACTCTCTAGATACCCCTTAGCACGTAAAGGAATATTATTTGGAGGTCCAGCCATGGGGAAGAGTTTAGACACTAGGATAAGATAAGGAACACACCCATTATAAAGAAATCACATTAGGATTCTCTTTTTAAGCTGTTCCTTAAAACACTAGTGCTTAGGAAATCCATTGGAGGCAGAAGCAGTCAAGGGTAGCCTAGGGTTAGGGTTAGGCTTAGGGTACGGCTTAGGGTACGGCTTAGGGTACGGGTTCGGGTAGGGCTTTGGGTACAGCGTAGGGTATGGCTTAGGGTTAGGGTTAGGGTTAGTGTTAGGTTTAGGGCTCGGTTTAGGGTATTGGTTAGGATTAGGGTACGTGTTAGGGTTAGGGTAGGGGTTAGGGTTAGGGTACGTGTTAGTGTTAGGGTAGTTATTAAACCTATCCCACTCTCTAGATACCCCTTAGCACGTAAAGGAATATTATTTGGAGGTCCAGCCATGGAGAACAGTTTAGACACGAGGATAAGATAAGGAACACACCCATTATAAAGAAATCACATTAGGATTCTCTTTTTAAGCTGTTCCTTAAAACACTAGTGCTTAGGAAATCTATTGGAGGCAGAAGCAGTCAAGGGTAGCCTAGGGTTAGGGTTAGGCTTGGGGTTAGGCTTAGGGTACGGCTTAGGGTACGGGTTCGGGGAGGGGTTCGGGTACGGCGTAGGGTATGGGTTAGGGTTAGGGTTAGGGTTAGTGTTAGGGTTAGGGCTCCGTTTAGGGTATTGGTTAGGTTTAGGGTACGTGTTAGGGTTATGGTAGAGGGTAGTGTTAGGGTACGCGTTGGGGTTAGTGTAGTTATTAAACCTATCCCACTCTCTATATACCCCTTAGCACGTAAAGGAATATTATTTGGAGGTCCAGCCATGGAGAAGAGTTTAGACATTAGGATAAGGTAAGGAACACACCCATTATAAAGAAATCACATTAGGATTCTCTTTTTAAGCTTTTCCTTAAAACACTAGTGCTTAGGAAATCTATTGGAGGCAGAAGCACTCAAGGGTAGCCGAGGGTTAGGGTTAGGCTTAGGGTACGGCTTAGGGTACAGCTTAGGGTACGGGTTCGGGGAGGGCTTCGGGTACGGCATAGCGTATGGGTTAGGGTTAGGGTTAGGGTTAGTGTTAGGGTTAGGGCTCGGTTTAGGGTATTGTTTAGGATTAGAGTACGTGTTAGGGTTAGGGTAGGGGTTAGGGTTAGGGTACGCGTTGGGGTGAGTGTAGTTATTAAACCTATCCCACTCTCTATATACCCCTTAGCACGTAAAGGTCTATTATTTGGAGGTCCAGCCATGGAGAAGCGTTTAGACACTAGGATAAGATAAGGAACACACACATTATAAAGAAATCACATTAGGATTCTCTTTTTAAGCTGTTCCTTAAAACACTAGTTCTTAGGAAATCTATTGGAGGTAGAAGCAGTCAAGGGTAGCCTAGGGTTAGGGTTAGGCTTAGGGTACGGCTTAGGGTACGGCTTAGGGTACGGGTTCGGGGAGCGGTTCGTGTACGGCGTAGGGTATGCTTTAGGGTTAGGGTTAGGGTTAGTGTGAGGGTTAGGGCTCGGTTTAGGGTACGGGTTAGGATTAGGGTACGTGTTAGGATTATGGTAGAGGTTAGGGTTAGGGTTCGCGTTGGGGTTAGTGTAGTTATTAAACCTATCCCAGTCTCTATATACCCCTTAGCACGTACAGGAATATTATTTGGAGGTCCAGCCATGGAGGAGCGTTTAGACACTAGGATAAGATAAGGAACACACCCATTATAAAGAAATCACATTAGGATTCTCTTTTTAAGCTGTTTCTTAAAACACTAGTGCTTAGGACATCTATTGGAAGCAGAAGCAGTCAAGGGTAGCCTAGTGTTAGGGTTAGGCTTAGGGTACGGCTTAGGGTACGGGTTCGGGGAGGGCTTCGGGTACAGCGTAGGGTATGGGTTAGGGTTAGGGTTAGGGTTAGTGTTAGGGTTAGGGCTCGGTTTAGGTTATTGGTTAGGATTAGGGTACGTGTTAGTGTTAGGGTAGGGTTTAGGGTTAGGGTACACGTTAGTGTTAGGGTAGTTATTAAACCTATCCCACTCTCTAGATACCCCTTAGCACGTAAAGGAATATTATTTGGAGGTCCAGCCATCGAGAAGAGTTTAGACACTAGGATAATATAAGGAACACACCCATTATAAAGAAATCACATTAGGATTCTCTTTTTAAGCTGTTCCTTAAAACACTAGTGCTTAAGAAATCCATTGGAGGCAGAAGCAGTCAAGGGTAGCCTAGGGTTAGGGTTAGGCTTAGGGTACGGCTTAGGGTACGGCTTAGGGTACGGGTTCGGGTAGGGCTTCGGGTACGGCGTAGGGTATGGGTTAGGGTTAGTGTTAGGTTTAGGGCTCGGTTTAGGGTATTGGTTAGGATTAGGGTACGTGTTAGGGTTAGGGTAGGGGTTAGGGTTAGGGTACGCGTTAGTGTTAGGGTAGTTATTAAACCTATCCCACTCTCTAGATACCCCTTAGCACGTAAAGGAATATTATTTGGAGGTCCAGCCATCGAGAAGAGTTTAGACACTAGGATAAGATAAGGAACACACCCATTATAAAGAAATCACATTAGGATTCTCTTTTTAAGCTGTTCCTTAAAACACTAGTGCTTAAGAAATCCATTGGAGGCAGAAGCAGTCAAGGGTAGCCTAGGGTTAGGGTTAGGCTTAGGGTACGGCTTAGGGTACGTCTTAGGGTACGGGTTTGGGGAGGGCTTCGGGTACGGCGTAGGATATGGGTTAGGGTTAGTGTTAGGGTTAGTGTTAGGGTTAGGGCTCGGTTTAGGGTATTTGTTAGGATTAGAGTACGTGTTAGGGTTAGGGTAGGGGTTAGGGTTAGGGTACGCATTAGTGTTAGAGTAGTTATTAAACCTATCCCTCTCTCTAGATACTCCTTAGCACATAAAGGAATATTATTTGGAGGTCCAGCCATGGAGAAGAGTTTAGACACTAGGATAAGATAAGGAACACACCCATTATAAAGAAATCACATTAGGATTCTCTTTTTAAGCTGTTCCTTAAAACACTAGTGCTTAGGAAATCTATTGGAGGCAGAAGCAGTCAAGGGTAGCCTAGGGTTAGGGTTAGGCTTAGGGAACGGCTTAGGGTACGGGTTCGGGGAGGGGTTCGGGTACGGCGTAGGGAATGGGTTAGGGTTAGGGTTAGGGTTAGGGTTAGTGTTAGGTTTAGGGCTCGGTTTAGGGTACGGGTTAGGATTAGGGTACATGTTGGGGTTAGGGTAGGGGGTTAGGATTACGGTACGCGTTACGGTTAGGGTAGTTATTTAACCTATCCCACTCTCTAGGTACACCTTAGCACGTAAAGGAATATTATTTGGTGGTCCAGCCATGGAGAAGAGTTTAGACACTAGGGTAAGATAAGGAACACACCCATTATAAAGAAATCACATTAGGATTCTCTTTTTAAGCTGTTCCTTAAAACACTAGTGCTTAGGAAAACTATTGGAGGCAGAAGCAATCAAGGGTAGCCTAGGGTTAGGGTTAGGCTTAGGGTACGGCTTAGGGTACGGCTTAGGGTACGGGTTCGGGGAGGGCTTCGGGTACGGCGTTGGGTATGGGTTAGGGTTAGTGTTAGGGTTAGTGTTAGGGTTAGGGCTCGGTTTAGGGTATTGGTTAGGATTAGGGTACGTGTTAGGGTTAGGGTAGGGGTTAGGGTTAGGGTACACTTTAGTGTTAGGGTGGTTATTAAACCTATCCCACTCTCTAGATACCCCTTAGCACGTAAAGGAATATTATTTGGAGGTCCAGCCATGTAGAAGAGTTTAGACACTAGGATAAGATAAGGAACACACCCATTATAAAGAAATCACATTAGGATTCTCTTTTTAAGCTGTTCCTTAAAACACTAGTGCTTAGGAAATCTATTGGAGGCAGAAGCAGTCAAGGGTAGCCTAGGGTTAGGGTTAGGTTTAGGGTTAGGCATAGGGTACGGCATAGGGTACGGTTTCGGGGAGGGGTTCGGGTAGGGCGTAGGGTATGGGTTAGGGTTAGGGTTAGGGTTAGTGTTAGGGTTAGGGCTCCGTTTAGGGTACGGGTTAGGATTAGGTTACGTGTTAGGGTTAGTGTAGGGGTTAGGGTTTGGGTACGCATTAGGGTTAGGGTAGTTATTAAACCTATCCCATTCTCTAGATACCCCTTAGCACGTAAAGGAATATTATTTGGGGGTCCAGCCATGGAGAAGAGTTTAGACACTAGGATAAGATAAGGAACACACCCATTATAAAGAAATCACATAAGGATTCTCTTTTTAAGCTCTTCCTTAAAACACAAGTACTTAGGAAATCTATTGGAGGCAGAAGCAGTCAAGAGTAGCCTAGGGTTAGGGTTAGGCTTAGGGTTAGGCTTAGGGTACGGCTTAGGATACGGGTTCGAGGAGGGGTTCGGGTACGGCGTAGGGTATGGGTTAGGGTTAGGGTTAGGGTTAGTGTTAGGGTTAGGGCTCGGTTTAGTGTACGGGTTAGGATTAGGGTACGTGTTAGGGTTAGGGTAGGGGTTAGGGTTAGGGTACGCGTTGGGGTGAGTGTAGTTATTAAACCTATCCCACTCTCTATATACCCCTTAATACGTAAAGGTATATTATTTGGAGGTCCAGCCATGGAGAAGCGTTTAGACACTAGGATAAGATAAGGAACACACCCATTATAAAGAAATCACATTAAGATTCTCTTTTTAAGCTTTTCCTTAAAACACTAGTGCTTAGGAAATCTATTGGAGGCAGAAGCAGTCAAGGGTAGCCTAGGGTTAGGGTTAGGCTTAGGGTTAGGCTTAGGGTATGGCTTAGGGTACGGGTTCGAGGAGGGGTTCGGGTAAAGCGTAGGGCATGGGTCAGGGTTAAGGTTAGGGTTAGTGTTAGGTTTAGGGCTCGGTTTAGGTTACGGGTTAGGATTAGGGTACATGGTAGGGTTAGGGTTAGGGTACGCGTTAGGGTTAGGGTAGTTATTAAACCTATCCCACTCTCTAGATACACCTTAGCACGTAAAGGAATATTATTTGGTGGTCCAGCCATGGAGAAGAGTTTAGACACTAGGATAAGATAAGGAACACACCCATTATAAAGAAATCACATTAGGATTCTCTTTTTAAGCTGTTCCTTAACACACTAGTGCTTAGGAAATCTATTGGAGGCAGAAGCAGTCAAGGGTAGCCTAGGGTTAGGGTTAGGCTTAGGGTACGGCGTAGGGTACGGCTTAGGGTACGGGTTCAGGGAGGGCTTCGGGTACGGCGTAGGGTATGGGTTAGGGTTAGGGTTAGGGTTAGTTTTAGGGTGAGGGCTCGGTTTAGGGTATTGGTTAGGATGAGGGTACGTGTTAGTGTTAGGGTAGGGGTTAGGGTTAGGGTACGTGTTAGTGTTAGGGTAGTTATTAAACCTATCCCACTCTCTAGATACCCCTTAGCACGTAAAGGAATATTATTTGGGGGTCTAACCATGGAGAAGAGTTGACACTAGGATAAGATAAGGAATACACCCATTACAAAGAAATCACATTAGGATTCTCTTTTTAAGCTGTTCCTTAAAACACTAGTGCTTAGGAAATCTATTGGAGGCAGAAGCAGTCAAGGGTAGCCTAGGGTTAGGGTTAGTCTTAGGGTACGGCTTAGGGTACGGGTTCGGGGAGGGCTTCGGGTACGGCGTAGGGTATGGGTTAGGGTTAGGGTTAGGGTTAGTGTTAGGGTTAGGGCTCGGTTTAGGGTATTGTTTAGGATTAGGGTACGTGCTAGGATTAGGGTAGGGGTTAGGGTTAGGGTACGTGTTAGTGTTAGGGTAGTTATTAAACCTATCCCACTCTCTAGATACCCCTTATCAGGTAAAGGAATATTATTTGGGGGTCCAGCCGTGGAGAAGAGTTTAGACACTAGGATAAGATAAGGAACACACCCATTATAAAGAAATCACATTAGGATTCTCTGTTTAAGCTGTTCCTTAAAACACTAGTGCTTAGGAAATCTATTGGAGGCAGAAGCAGTCAAGGGTAGTCTAGGGTTAGGGTTAGGCTTAGGGTACGGCTTAGGGTACGGGTTCGGGGAGGGCTTCAGGTACGGTGTAGGGTATGGGATAGGGTTAGGGTTCGGGTTAGTGTTAGGGTTAGGGCTCGGTTTAGGGTATTGGTTAGGATTATGGTACGTGTTAGGGATAGGGTAGTGGTTAGGGTTAGGGTACGCATTAGTGTTAGGGTAGTTATTAAACCTATCCCACTCTCTAGATACCCCTTAGCACGTAAAGGAATATTATTTGGAGGTCCAGCCATGGAGAAGAGTTTAGACACTAGGATAAGATAAGGAACACACCCATTATAAAGAAATCACATTAGGATTCTCTTTTTAAGCTGTTCCTTAAAACACTAGTGCTTAGGAAATCCATTGGAGGCAGAAGCAGTCAAGGGTAGCCTAGGGTTAGGGTTAGGCTTACGGTACGGCTTAGGGTACGGCTTAGGGTACGGCTTAGGGTACGGGTTCGGGGAGGGCTTCGGGTACGGCGTAGGGTATGGGTTAGGGTTAGGGTTAGGGTTAGTGTTTGGGTTAGGGCTCGGTTTAGGGTACGGGTTAGGATTAGGGTACGTGTTAGGGTTATGGTAGAGGTTAGGGTTAGGGTACGCGTTGGGGTTAGTGTAGTTATTAAACCTATCCCACTCTCTAGATACACCTTAGCACGTAAAGAAATATTATTTGGAGGTCCAGCCATGGAGGAGCGTTTAGACACTAGGATAAGATAAGGAACACACCCATTATAAAGAAATCACATTAGGATTCTCTTTTTAAGCTGTTCCTTAATACACTAGTGCTTAGGAAATCTATTGGAGGCAGAGGCAGTCAAGGGTAGCCTAGGGTTAGGGTTAGGCTTAGGGTACGGCTTAGGGTACGGGTTCGGGGAGGGCTTCGGGTACGTCGTAGGCTATGTGTTAGGGTTAGGGTTAGGGTTAGTGTTAGGGTTAGGGCTCGGTTTAGGGAACGGGTTAGGATTACGGTACGTGTTAGGGTTAGGGTAGGTGTTAGGGTTAGGGTACGCGTTAGGGTTAGGGTAGTTATTAAACCTATCCCACTCTCTAGATACCCCTTAGCACGTAAAGGAATATTATTTGGAGGTCCAGCCATGGAGAAGAGTTTAGACACTAGGATAAGATAAGGAACCCACCCATTATAAAGAAATCACATTAGGATTCTCTTTTTAAGCTGTTCCTTAAAACACTAGTGCTTAGGAAATCTATTGGAGGCAGAAGCAGTCAAGGGTAGCCTAGGGATAGGGTTAGGCTTAGGGTACGGCTTATGGTACGGCTTATGGTACGGCTTCGGGGAGGGCTTCGTGTACGGCGTAGGGTATGGGTTAGGGTTAGGGTTAGGGTTACTGTTAGGGTTAGGGTTCGGTTTAGGGTATTGGTTAGGATTAGGGTACGTGTTAGGGTTAGGGTAGGGGTTAGGGTTAGGGTACGCGTTAGTGTTAGGGTAGTTATTAAACCTATCCCACTCTCTAGATACCCCTTAGCACGTAAAGGAATATTATTTGGAGGTCCAGCCATGGGGAAGAGTTTAGACACTAGGATAAGATAAGGAACACACCCATTATAAAGAAATCACATTAGGATTCTCTTTTTAAGCTGTTCCTTAAAACACTAGTGCTTAGGAAATCCATTGGAGGCAGAAGCAGTCAAGGGTAACCTAGGGTTAGGGTTAGGCTTAGGGTACGGCTTAGGGTACGGCTTAGGGTACGGGTTCGGGTAGGGCTTCGGGTACAGCGTAGGGTATGGCTTAGGGTTAAGGTTAGGGTTAGTGTTAGGGTTAGGGCTCGGTTTAGGGTATTGGTTAGGATTAGAGTACGTGTTAGGGTTAGGTTAAGGGTTAGGGTTAGGGTACGCGTTAGTGTTAGGGTAGTTATTAAACCTATCCCACTCTCTAGATACCCCTTAGCACGTAAAGGAATATTATTTGGAGGTCCAGCCATGGAGAAGAGTTTAGGCACTAGGATAAAATAAGGAACACACCCATTATAAAGAAATCACATTAGGATTCTCTTTTTAAGCTGTTCCTTAAAACACTAGTGCTTAGGAAATCTATTGGAGGCAGAAGCAGTCAAGGGTAGCCTAGGGTTAGGGTTAGGCTTGGGGTTAGGCTTAGGGTACGCCTTAGGGTACGGGTTCGGGGAGGGGTTCGGGTACGGCGTAGGGTATGGGTTAGGGTTACGGTTAGGGTTAGTGTTAGGGTTAGGGCTCCGTTTAGGTTATGGGTTAGGATTAGGTTACGTGTTAGGGTTAGTGTAGGGGTTGGGTTAGGGTACGCATTAGGGTTAGGGTAGTTATTAAACCTATCCCACTCTCTAGATACCCCTTAGCACGTAAAGGAATATTATTTGGGGGTCCAGCCATGGAGAAGAGTTTAGACACTAGCATAAGATAAGGAACACACCCATTATAAAGAAATCACATTAGGATTCTCTTTTTAAGCTGTTCCTTAAAACACTAGTGCTTAGGAAATCTATTGGAGGCAGAAGCAGTCAAGGGTAGGCTAGGGTTAGGGTTAGGCTTAGGGTACGGCTTAGGGTATGGCTTAGGGTACGGGTTCGGGGAGGGCTTTGGGTACGGCGTAGTGTATGGGTTAGGGTTAGGTTTAGGGTTAGTGTTAGGGTTAGGGCTCGGTTTAGGGTATTGGTTAGGTTTAGGGTACCTGTTAGGGTTAGGGTACGCTTTAGTGTTAGGGTAGTTATTAAACCTATCCCACTCTCTAGATACACCTTAGCACGTAAAGTAATATTATTTGGTGGTCCAGCCATGGAGAAGAGTTTAGACACTAGGATAAGATAAGGAACACACCCATTATAAAGAAATCACATTAGGATTCTCTTTTTAAGCTGTTCCTTAAAACACTAGTGCTTAGGAAATCTATTGGAGGCAGAGGCAGTCAAGGGTAGCCTAGGGTTAGGGTTAGGCTTAGGGTACGGCTTAGGGTACGGGTTCGGGGAGGGCTTCGGGTACGGCGTAGGGTATGGGTTAGGGTTAGGGTTAGGGTTAGTGTTAGGGTTAGGGCTCGGTTTAGGGTACGGGTTAGGATTAGGGTACGAGTTAGGGTTATGGTAGAGGTTAGGGTTAGGGTACGCGTTGGGGTTAGTGTAGTTATTAAAACTATCCCACTCTCTAGATACCCCTTAGCACGTAAAGAAATATTATTTGGAGGTCCAGCCATGGAGGAGCGTTTAGACACTAGGATAAGATAAGGAACACACCCATTATAAAGAAATCACATTAGGATTCTCTTTTTAAGCTGTTCCTTAAAACACTAGTGCTTAGGAAATCTATTGGAGGCAGAGGCAGTCAAGGGTAGCCTAGGGTTAGGGTTAGTCTTAGGGTACGGCTTAGGGTACGGGTTCGGGGAGGGCTTCGGGTAGGTCGTAGGGTATGTGTTAGGGTTAGGGTTAGGGTTAGTGTTAGGGTTAGGGCTCGGTTTAGGGTACGGGTTAGGATTAGGGTACGTGTTAGGGTTAGGGTAGGGGTTAGGGTTAGGGTACGCGTTAGGGTTAGGGTAGTTATTAAACCTATCCCACTCTCTAGATACCCCTTAGCACGTAAAGGAATATTTTTTGGAGATCCGGCCATGGAGAAGAGTTTAGACACTAGGATAAGATAAGGAACCCACCCATTATAAAGAAATCACATTAGGATTCTCTTTTTAAGCTGTTCCTTAAAACACTAGTGCTTAGGAAATCTATTGGAGGCAGAAGCAGTCAAGGGAAGCCTAGGGATAGGGTTAGGCTTAGGGTACGGCTTATGGTACGGCTTAGGGTACGGGTTCGGGGAGGGCTTCGTGTACGGCGTAGGGTATGGGTTAGGGTTAGGGTTAGGGTTAGTGTTAGGGTTAGGGTTCGGTTTAGTGTATTGGTTAGGATTAGGGTACGTGTTAGGGTTAGGGTAGGGGTTAGGGTTAGGGTACGCGTTAGTGTTAGGGTAGTTATTAAACCTATCCCACTCTCTAGATACCCCTTAGCACGTAAAGGAATATTATTTGGAGGTCCAGCCATGGGGAAGAGTTTAGACACTAGGATAAGATAAGGAACACACCCATTATAAAGAAATCACATTAGGATTCTCTTTTTAAGCTGTTCCTTAAAACACTAGTGCTTAGGAAATCCATTGGAGGCAGAAGCAGTCAAGGGTAGCCTAGGGTTAGGGTTAGGCTTAGGGTACGGCTTAGGGTACGGCTTAGGGTACGGGTTCGGGTAGGGCTTCGGGTACAGCGTAGGGTATGGCTTAGGGTTAGGGTTAGGGTTAGTGTTAGGGTTAGGGCTCGGTTTAGGGTATTGGTTAGAATTAGGGTACGTGTTAGGGTTAGGGTAGGGGTTAGGGTTAGGGTACGCGTTAGTGTTAGGGTAGTTATTAAACCTATCCCACTCTCTAGATACCCCTTAGCACGTAAAGGAATATTATTTGGAGGTCCAGCCATGGAGAAGAGTTTAGGCACTAGGATAAAATAAGGAACACACCCATTATAAAGAAATCACATTAGGATTCTCTTTTTAAGCTGTTCCTTAAAACACTAGTGCTTTGGAAATCTATTGGAGGCAGAAGCAGTCAAGGGTAGCCTAGGGTTAGGGTTAGGCTTGGGGTTAGGCTTAGGGTACGGCTTAGTGTACGGCTTAGGGTACGGGTTCGGGGAGGGCTTCGGGTACGTCGTAGGGTATGGGTTAGGGTTAGGGTTAGGGTTAGTGTTAGGGTTAGGGCTCGGTTTAGGGAACGGGTTAGGATTAGGGTACGTGTTAGGGTTAGGGTAGGGGTTAGGTTTAGGGTACGCGTTGGGGTGAGTGTAGTTATTAAACCTATCCCACTCTCTATATACCCCTTAGCACGTAAAGGTATATTATTTGGAGGTCCAGCCATGGAGAAGCGTTTAGACACTAGGATAAGATAAGAAACACACCCATTATAAAGAAATCACATTAGGATTCTCTTTTTAAGCTTTTCCTTAAAACACTAGTGCTTAGGAAATCTATTGGAGGCAGAAGCAGTCAAGGGTAGCCTAGGGTTAGGGTTAGGCTTAGGGTTAGGCTTAGGGTACGGCTTAGGGTACGGGTTCGAGGAGGGGTTCGGGTACGGCGTAGGGTATGGGTTAGGGTTAGGGTTAGTGTTAGGGTTAGGGCTCGGTTTAGGGTACGGGTTAGGATTAGGGTACATGGTAGAGTTAGGGTTAGGGTACGCGTTAGGGTTAGGGTAGTTATTAAACCTATCCCACTCTCTAGATACACCTTAGCACGTAAAGGAATATTATTTGGTGGTCCAGCCATGGAGAAGAGTTTAGACACTAGGATAAGATATGGAACACACCCATTATAAAGAAATCACATTAGGATTCTCTTTTTAAGCTTTCCTTAAAACACTAGTGCTTAGGAAATCTATTGGAGGCAGAAGCAGTCAAGGGTAGCCTAGGGTTAGGGTTAGGCTTAGGGTACGGCTTAGGGTACGGCTTAGGGTACGGGTTCGGGGAGGGCTTCGGGTACGGCGTAGGGTATGGGTTAGGGTTAGGGTTAGTGTTAGGGTTAGGGCTCGGTTTAGGGTACGGGTTAGGATTAGGGTACGTGTTAGGGTTAGGGTAGGGGTTAGGGTTAGGGTACGCGTTAGGGTTAGGGTAGTTATTAAAACTATCCCACTCTCTAGATACCCCTTAGCACGTAAAGGAATATTATTTGGAGGTCCAGCCATGGAGAAGAGTTTAGACACTAGGATAAGATAAGGAACACACCCATTATAAAGAAATCACATAAGGATTCTCTTTTTAAGCTGTTCCTTTAAACACTACTGCTTAGGAAATGTATTGGAGGCAGAAGCAGTCCAGGGTAGCCTAGGGTTAGGGTTAGGTTTAGGGTTAGGCTTAGGGTACGGCTTAGGGTACGGCTTAGGGTACGGGTTCGGGTAGGGCTTCGGGTACGTCGTAGGGTATGTGATAGGGTTAGGGTTAGGGTTAGTGTTAGGTTTAGGGCTCGGTTTAGGGTATTGGTTAGGATTAGGGTACGTGTTAGGGTTAGGGTAGGGGTTAGGGTTAGGGTACGCGTTAGGGTTAGGGTAGTTATTAAACCTATCCCACTCTCTAGATACCGCTTAGCACGTAAAGGAATATTATTTGGAGGTCCAGCCATGGAGAACAGTTTAGACACTAGGATAAGATAAGGAACACACCCATTATAAAGAAATCACATTAGGATTCTCTTTTTAAGCTGTTCCTTAAAACACAAGTGCTTAGGAAATCTATTGGAGGCAGAAGCAGTCAAGGGTAGCCTAGGGTTAGGGTTAGGCTTAGGGTACGGCTTAGGGTACGGCTTAGGGTACGGCTTCGGGGAGGGCTTCGGGTACGGCGTAGGGTATGGGTTAGGGTTAGGGTTAGGGTTAGTGTTAGGGTTAGAGCTCGGTTTAGGGTACGGGTTAGGTTTAGGGTACGTGTTAGGGTTAGGGTAGGGGTTAGGGTTAGGGTACGCGTTGGGGTGAGTGTAGTTATTAAACCTATCCCACTCTCTATATACCCCTTAGCACGTAAAGGTATATTATTTGGAGGTCCAGCCATGGAGAAGCGTTTAGACACTAGGATAAGATAAGGAACACACCCATTATAAAGAAATCACATTAGGATTCTCTTTTTAAGCTTTTCCTTAAAACACTAGTGCTTAGGAAATCAATTGGAGGCAGAAGCAGTCAAGGGTAGCCTAGGGTTAAGGTTAGGCTTAGGGTTAGGCTTAGGGTACGGCTTAGGGTACGGGTTCGAGGAGGGGTTCGGGTACGGCGTAGGGTATGGGTTAGGGTTAGGGTTAGTGTTAGGGTTAGGGCTCGGTTTAGGGTACGGGTTAGGATTAGGGTACATGGTAGGGTTAGGGTTAGGGTATGCGTTAGGGTTAGGGTAGTTTTTAAACCTATCCCACTCTCTAGATACACCTTAGCACGTAAAGGAATATTATTTGGTGGTCCAGCCATGGAGAAGAGTTTAGACACTAGGATAAGATAAGGAACACACCCATTATAAAGAAATCACATTAGGATTCTCTTTTTAAGCTGTTCCTTATAACACTAGTGCTTAGGAAATCTATTGGAGGCAGAAGCAGTCAAGGGTAGCCTAGGGTTAGGGTTAGGCTTATGGTACGGCTTAGGGTACGGGTTCGGGGAGGGCTTCGTGTACGGCGTAGGGTATGGGTTAGGGTTAGGGTTAGGGTTAGTGTTAGGGTTAGGGTTCGGTTTAGGGTATTGGTTAGGATTAGGGTACGTGTTAGGGTTAGGGTAGGGGTTAGGTTTATTGTACGCGTTAGTGTTAGGGTAGTTATTAAACCTATCCCACTCTCTAGATACCCCTTAGCACGTAAAGGAATATTATTTGGAGGTCCAGCCATGGGGAAGAGTTTAGACACTAGGATAAGATAAGGAACACACCCATTATAAAGAAATCACATTAGGATTCTCTTTTTAAGCTGTTCCTTAAAACACTAGTGCTTAGGAAATCCATTGGAGGCAGAAGCAGTCAAGGGTAGCCTAGGGTTAGGGTTAGGCTTAGGGTACGGCTTAGGGTACGGCTTAGGGTACGGGTTCGGGTAGGTCTTTGGGTACAGCGTAGGGTATGGCTTAGGGTTAGGGTTAGGGTTAGTGTTAGGTTTAGGGCTCGGTTTAGGGTATTGGTTAGGATTAGGGTACGTGTTAGGGTTAGGGTAGGGGTTAGGGTTAGGGTACGCGTTAGTGTTAGGGTAGTTATTAAACCTATCCCACTCTCTAGATACCCCTTAGCACGTAAAGGAATATTATTTGGAGGTCCAGCCATGGAGAAGAGTTTAGGCACTAGGATAAAATAAGGAACACACCCATTATAAAGAAATCACATTAGGATTCTCTTTTTAAGCTGTTCCTTAAAACACTAGTGCTTAGGAAATCTATTGGAGGCAGAAGCAGTCAAGGGTAGCCTAGGGTTAGGGTTAGGCTTAGGGTTAGGCTTAGGGTACGGCTTAGGGTACGGGTTCGGGGAGGGCTTCGGGTACGGCGTAGGGTATGGGTTAAGGTTAGGGTTAGGGTTAGTGTTAGGGTTAGGGCTCGGTTTAGGGTACGGTTTAGGATTAGGGTACGTGTTAGGGTTATGGTAGAGGGTAGTGTTAGGGTACGCGTTGGGGTTAGTGTAGTTATTAAACCTATCCCACTCTCTATATACCCCTTAGCACGTAAAGGAATATTATTTGGAGGTCCAGCCATGGAGAAGAGTTTAGACACTAGGATAAGATAAGGAACCCACCCATTATAAAGAAATCACATTAGGATTCTCTTTTTAAGCTGTTCCTTAAAACACTAGTGCTTAGGAAATCTATTGGAGGCAGAAGCAGTCAAGGGTAGCCTAGGGATAGGGTTAGGCTTAGGGTACGGCTTATGGTACGGCTTATGGTACGGCTTCGGGGAGGGCTTCGTGTACGGCGTAGGGTATGGGTTAGGGTTAGGGTTAGGGTTACTGTTAGGGTTAGGGTTCGGTTTAGGGTATTGGTTAGGATTAGGGTACGTGTTAGGGTTAGGGTAGGGGTTAGGGTTAGGGTACGCGTTAGTGTTAGGGTAGTTATTAAACCTATCCCACTCTCTAGATACCCCTTAGCACGTAAAGGAATATTATTTGGAGGTCCAGCCATGGGGAAGAGTTTAGACACTAGGATAAGATAAGGAACACACCCATTATAAAGAAATCACATTAGGATTCTCTTTTTAAGCTGTTCCTTAAAACACTAGTGCTTAGGAAATCCATTGGAGGCAGAAGCAGTCAAGGGTAACCTAGGGTTAGGGTTAGGCTTAGGGTACGGCTTAGGGTACGGCTTAGGGTACGGGTTCGGGTAGGGCTTCGGGTACAGCGTAGGGTATGGCTTAGGGTTAAGGTTAGGGTTAGTGTTAGGGTTAGGGCTCGGTTTAGGGTATTGGTTAGGATTAGAGTACGTGTTAGGGTTAGGTTAAGGGTTAGGGTTAGGGTACGCGTTAGTGTTAGGGTAGTTATTAAACCTATCCCACTCTCTAGATACCCCTTAGCACGTAAAGGAATATTATTTGGAGGTCCAGCCATGGAGAAGAGTTTAGGCACTAGGATAAAATAAGGAACACACCCATTATAAAGAAATCACATTAGGATTCTCTTTTTAAGCTGTTCCTTAAAACACTAGTGCTTAGGAAATCTATTGGAGGCAGAAGCAGTCAAGGGTAGCCTAGGGTTAGGGTTAGGCTTGGGGTTAGGCTTAGGGTACGGCTTAGGGTACGGGTTCGGGGAGGGGTTCGGGTACGGCGTAGGGTATGGGTTAGGGTTACGGTTAGGGTTAGTGTTAGGTTTAGGGCTCCGTTTAGGTTATGGGTTAGGATTAGGTTACGTGTTAGGGTTAGTGTAGGGGTTGGGTTAGGGTACGCATTAGGGTTAGGGTAGTTATTAAACCTATCCCACTCTCTAGATACCCCTTAGCACGTAAAGGAATATTATTTGGGGGTCCAGCCATGGAGAAGAGTTTAGACACTAGCATAAGATAAGGAACACACCCATTATAAAGAAATCACATTAGGATTCTCTTTTTAAGCTGTTCCTTAAAACACTAGTGCTTAGGAAATCTATTGGAGGCAGAAGCAGTCAAGGGTAGGCTAGGGTTAGGGTTAGGCTTAGGGTACGGCTTAGGGTATGGCTTAGGGTACGGGTTCGGGGAGGGCTTTGGGTACGGCGTAGTGTATGGGTTAGGGTTAGGTTTAGGGTTAGTGTTAGGGTTAGGGCTCGGTTTAGGGTATTGGTTAGGTTTAGGGTACCTGTTAGGGTTAGGGTACGCTTTAGTGTTAGGGTAGTTATTAAACCTATCCCACTCTCTAGATACACCTTAGCACGTAAAGTAATATTATTTGGTGGTCCAGCCATGGAGAAGAGTTTAGACACTAGGATAAGATAAGGAACACACCCATTATAAAGAAATCACATTAGGATTCTCTTTTTAAGCTGTTCCTTAAAACACTAGTGCTTAGGAAATCTATTGGAGGCAGAGGCAGTCAAGGGTAGCCTAGGGTTAGGGTTAGGCTTAGGGTACGGCTTAGGGTACGGGTTCGGGGAGGGCTTCGGGTACGGCGTAGGGTATGGGTTAGGGTTAGGGTTAGGGTTAGTGTTAGGGTTAGGGCTCGGTTTAGGGTACGGGTTAGGATTAGGGTACGAGTTAGGGTTATGGTAGAGGTTAGGGTTAGGGTACGCGTTGGGGTTAGTGTAGTTATTAAAACTATCCCACTCTCTAGATACACCTTAGCACGTAAAGAAATATTATTTGGAGGTCCAGCCATGGAGGAGCGTTTAGACACTAGGATAAGATAAGGAACACACCCATTATAAAGAAATCACATTAGGATTCTCTTTTTAAGCTGTTCCTTAAAACACTAGTGCTTAGGAAATCTATTGGAGGCAGAGGCAGTCAAGGGTAGCCTAGGGTTAGGGTTAGTCTTAGGGTACGGCTTAGGGTACGGGTTCGGGGAGGGCTTCGGGTAGGTCGTAGGGTATGTGTTAGGGTTAGGGTTAGGGTTAGTGTTAGGGTTAGGGCTCGGTTTAGGGTACGGGTTAGGATTAGGGTACGTGTTAGGGTTAGGGTAGGGGTTAGGGTTAGGGTACGCGTTAGGGTTAGGGTAGTTATTAAACCTATCCCACTCTCTAGATACCCCTTAGCACGTAAAGGAATATTTTTTGGAGATCCGGCCATGGAGAAGAGTTTAGACACTAGGATAAGATAAGGAACCCACCCATTATAAAGAAATCACATTAGGATTCTCTTTTTAAGCTGTTCCTTAAAACACTAGTGCTTAGGAAATCTATTGGAGGCAGAAGCAGTCAAGGGAAGCCTAGGGATAGGGTTAGGCTTAGGGTACGGCTTATGGTACGGCTTAGGGTACGGGTTCGGGGAGGGCTTCGTGTACGGCGTAGGGTATGGGTTAGGGTTAGGGTTAGGGTTAGTGTTAGGGTTAGGGTTCGGTTTAGTGTATTGGTTAGGATTAGGGTACGTGTTAGGGTTAGGGTAGGGGTTAGGGTTAGGGTACGCGTTAGTGTTAGGGTAGTTATTAAACCTATCCCACTCTCTAGATACCCCTTAGCACGTAAAGGAATATTATTTGGAGGTCCAGCCATGGGGAAGAGTTTAGACACTAGGATAAGATAAGGAACACACCCATTATAAAGAAATCACATTAGGATTCTCTTTTTAAGCTGTTCCTTAAAACACTAGTGCTTAGGAAATCCATTGGAGGCAGAAGCAGTCAAGGGTAGCCTAGGGTTAGGGTTAGGCTTAGGGTACGGCTTAGGGTACGGCTTAGGGTACGGGTTCGGGTAGGGCTTCGGGTACAGCGTAGGGTATGGCTTAGGGTTAGGGTTAGGGTTAGTGTTAGGGTTAGGGCTCGGTTTAGGGTATTGGTTAGAATTAGGGTACGTGTTAGGGTTAGGGTAGGGGTTAGGGTTAGGGTACGCGTTAGTGTTAGGGTAGTTATTAAACCTATCCCACTCTCTAGATACCCCTTAGCACGTAAAGGAATATTATTTGGAGGTCCAGCCATGGAGAAGAGTTTAGGCACTAGGATAAAATAAGGAACACACCCATTATAAAGAAATCACATTAGGATTCTCTTTTTAAGCTGTTCCTTAAAACACTAGTGCTTTGGAAATCTATTGGAGGCAGAAGCAGTCAAGGGTAGCCTAGGGTTAGGGTTAGGCTTGGGGTTAGGCTTAGGGTACGGCTTAGTGTACGGCTTAGGGTACGGGTTCGGGGAGGGCTTCGGGTACGTCGTAGGGTATGGGTTAGGGTTAGGGTTAGGGTTAGTGTTAGGGTTAGGGCTCGGTTTAGGGTACGGGTTAGGATTAGGGTACGTGTTAGGGTTAGGGTAGGGGTTAGGTTTAGGGTACGCGTTGGGGTGAGTGTAGTTATTAAACCTATCCCACTCTCTATATACCCCTTAGCACGTAAAGGTATATTATTTGGAGGTCCAGCCATGGAGAAGCGTTTAGACACTAGGATAAGATAAGAAACACACCCATTATAAAGAAATCACATTAGGATTCTCTTTTTAAGCTTTTCCTTAAAACACTAGTGCTTAGGAAATCTATTGGAGGCAGAAGCAGTCAAGGGTAGCCTAGGGTTAGGGTTAGGCTTAGGGTTAGGCTTAGGGTACGGCTTAGGGTACGGGTTCGAGGAGGGGTTCGGGTACGGCGTAGGGTATGGGTTAGGGTTAGGGTTAGTGTTAGGGTTAGGGCTCGGTTTAGGGTACGGGTTAGGATTAGGGTACATGGTAGAGTTAGGGTTAGGGTACGCGTTAGGGTTAGGGTAGTTATTAAACCTATCCCACTCTCTAGATACACCTTAGCACGTAAAGGAATATTATTTGGTGGTCCAGCCATGGAGAAGAGTTTAGACACTAGGATAAGATATGGAACACACCCATTATAAAGAAATCACATTAGGATTCTCTTTTTAAGCTTTCCTTAAAACACTAGTGCTTAGGAAATCTATTGGAGGCAGAAGCAGTCAAGGGTAGCCTAGGGTTAGGGTTAGGCTTAGGGTACGGCTTAGGGTACGGCTTAGGGTACGGGTTCGGGGAGGGCTTCGGGTACGGCGTAGGGTATGGGTTAGGGTTAGGGTTAGTGTTAGGGTTAGGGCTCGGTTTAGGGTACGGGTTAGGATTAGGGTACGTGTTAGGGTTAGGGTAGGGGTTAGGGTTAGGGTACGCGTTAGGGTTAGGGTAGTTATTAAAACTATCCCACTCTCTAGATACCCCTTAGCACGTAAAGGAATATTATTTGGAGGTCCAGCCATGGAGAAGAGTTTAGACACTAGGATAAGATAAGGAACACACCCATTATAAAGAAATCACATAAGGATTCTCTTTTTAAGCTGTTCCTTTAAACACTACTGCTTAGGAAATGTATTGGAGGCAGAAGCAGTCCAGGGTAGCCTAGGGTTAGGGTTAGGTTTAGGGTTAGGCTTAGGGTACGGCTTAGGGTACGGCTTAGGGTACGGGTTCGGGTAGGGCTTCGGGTACGTCGTAGGGTATGTGATACGGTTAGGGTTAGGGTTAGTGTTAGGTTTAGGGCTCGGTTTAGGGTATTGGTTAGGATTAGGGTACGTGTTAGGGTTAGGGTAGGGGTTAGGGTTAGGGTACGCGTTAGGGTTAGGGTAGTTATTAAACCTATCCCACTCTCTAGATACCGCTTAGCACGTAAAGGAATATTATTTGGAGGTCCAGCCATGGAGAACAGTTTAGACACTAGGATAAGATAAGGAACACACCCATTATAAAGAAATCACATTAGGATTCTCTTTTTAAGCTGTTCCTTAAAACACAAGTGCTTAGGAAATCTATTGGAGGCAGAAGCAGTCAAGGGTAGCCTAGGGTTAGGGTTAGGCTTAGGGTACGGCTTAGGGTACGGCTTAGGGTACGGCTTCGGGGAGGGCTTCGGGTACGGCGTAGGGTATGGGTTAGGGTTAGGGTTAGGGTTAGTGTTAGGGTTAGAGCTCGGTTTAGGGTACGGGTTAGGTTTAGGGTACGTGTTAGGGTTAGGGTAGGGGTTAGGGTTAGGGTACGCGTTGGGGTGAGTGTAGTTATTAAACCTATCCCACTCTCTATATACCCCTTAGCACGTAAAGGTATATTATTTGGAGGTCCAGCCATGGAGAAGCGTTTAGACACTAGGATAAGATAAGGAACACACCCATTATAAAGAAATCACATTAGGATTCTCTTTTTAAGCTTTTCCTTAAAACACTAGTGCTTAGGAAATCAATTGGAGGCAGAAGCAGTCAAGGGTAGCCTAGGGTTAAGGTTAGGCTTAGGGTTAGGCTTAGGGTACGGCTTAGGGTACGGGTTCGAGGAGGGGTTCGGGTACGGCGTAGGGTATGGGTTAGGGTTAGGGTTAGTGTTAGGGTTAGGGCTCGGTTTAGGGTACGGGTTAGGATTAGGGTACATGGTAGGGTTAGGGTTAGGGTATGCGTTAGGGTTAGGGTAGTTTTTAAACCTATCCCACTCTCTAGATACACCTTAGCACGTAAAGGAATATTATTTGGTGGTCCAGCCATGGAGAAGAGTTTAGACACTAGGATAAGATAAGGAACACACCCATTATAAAGAAATCACATTAGGATTCTCTTTTTAAGCTGTTCCTTATAACACTAGTGCTTAGGAAATCTATTGGAGGCAGAAGCAGTCAAGGGTAGCCTAGGGTTAGGGTTAGGCTTATGGTACGGCTTAGGGTACGGGTTCGGGGAGGGCTTCGTGTACGGCGTAGGGTATGGGTTAGGGTTAGGGTTAGGGTTAGTGTTAGGGTTAGGGTTCGGTTTAGGGTATTGGTTAGGATTAGGGTACGTGTTAGGGTTAGGGTAGGGGTTAGGTTTATTGTACGCGTTAGTGTTAGGGTAGTTATTAAACCTATCCCACTCTCTAGATACCCCTTAGCACGTAAAGGAATATTATTTGGAGGTCCAGCCATGGGGAAGAGTTTAGACACTAGGATAAGATAAGGAACACACCCATTATAAAGAAATCACATTAGGATTCTCTTTTTAAGCTGTTCCTTAAAACACTAGTGCTTAGGAAATCCATTGGAGGCAGAAGCAGTCAAGGGTAGCCTAGGGTTAGGGTTAGGCTTAGGGTACGGCTTAGGGTACGGCTTAGGGTACGGGTTCGGGTAGGTCTTTGGGTACAGCGTAGGGTATGGCTTAGGGTTAGGGTTAGGGTTAGTGTTAGGTTTAGGGCTCGGTTTAGGGTATTGGTTAGGATTAGGGTACGTGTTAGGGTTAGGGTAGGGGTTAGGGTTAGGGTACGCGTTAGTGTTAGGGTAGTTATTAAACCTATCCCACTCTCTAGATACCCCTTAGCACGTAAAGGAATATTATTTGGAGGTCCAGCCATGGAGAAGAGTTTAGGCACTAGGATAAAATAAGGAACACACCCATTATAAAGAAATCACATTAGGATTCTCTTTTTAAGCTGTTCCTTAAAACACTAGTGCTTAGGAAATCTATTGGAGGCAGAAGCAGTCAAGGGTAGCCTAGGGTTAGGGTTAGGCTTAGGGTTAGGCTTAGGGTACGGCTTAGGGTACGGGTTCGGGGAGGGCTTCGGGTACGGCGTAGGGTATGGGTTAAGGTTAGGGTTAGGGTTAGTGTTAGGGTTAGGGCTCGGTTTAGGGTACGGTTTAGGATTAGGGTACGTGTTAGGGTTATGGTAGAGGGTAGTGTTAGGGTACGCGTTGGGGTTAGTGTAGTTATTAAACCTATCCCACTCTCTATATACCCCTTAGCACGTAAAGGAATATTATTTGGAGGTCCAGCCATGGAGAAGAGTTTAGACATTAGGATAAGGTAAGGAACACACCCATTATAAAGAAATCACATTAGGATTCTCTTTTTAAGCTTTTCCTTAAAACACTAGTGCTTAGGAAATCTATTGGAGGCAGAAGCACTCAAGGGTAGCCGAGGGTTAGGGTTAGGCTTAGGGTACGGCTTAGGGTACGGCTTAGGGTACGGGTTCGGGGAGCGGTTCGTGTACGGCGTAGGGTATGCTTTAGGGTTAGGGTTAGGGTTAGTGTGAGGGTTAGGGCTCGGTTTAGGGTACGGGTTAGGATTAGGGTACGTGTTAGGGTTATGGTAGAGGTTAGGGTTAGGGTTCGCGTTGGGGTTAGTGTAGTTATTAAACCTATCCCAGTCTCTAGATACCCCTTAGCACGTAAAGGAATATTTTTTGGAGATCCGGCCATGGAGAAGAGTTTAGACACTAGGATAAGATAAGGAACCCACCCACTATAAAGAAATCACATTAGGATTCTCTTTTTAAGCTGTTCCTTAAAACACTAGTGCTTAGGAAATCTATTGGAGGCAGAAGCAGTCAAGGGAAGCCTAGGGATAGGGTTAGGCTTAGGGTACGGCTTATGGTACGGCTTAGGGTACGGGTTCAGGGAGGGCTTCGTGTACGGCGTAGGGTATGGGTTAGGGTTAGGGTTAGGGTTAGTGTTAGGGTTCGGTTTAGGGTATTGGTTAGGATTAGGGTACGTGTTAGTGTTAGGGTAGGGGTTAGGGTTAGGGTACGCGTTAGTGTTAGGGTAGTTATTAAACCTATCCCACTCTCTAGATACCCCTTAGCACGTAAAGGAATATTATTTGGAGGTCCAGCCATGGGGAAGAGTTTAGACACTAGGATAAGATAAGGAACACACCCATTATAAAGAAATCACATTAGGATTCTCTTTTTAAGCTGTTCCTTAAAACACTAGTGCTTAGGAAATCCATTGGAGGCAGAAGCAGTCAAGGGTAGCCTAGGGTTAGGGTTAGGCTTACGGTACGGCTTAGGGTACGGCTTAGGGTACGGGTTCGGGTAGGGCTTCGGGTACAGCGTAGGGTATGGCTTAGGGTTAGGTTTAGGGTTAGTGTTAGGGTTAGGGCTCGGTTTAGGGTATTGGTTAGGATTAGGGTACGTGTTAGGGTTAGGGTAGGGGTTAGGGTTAGGGTACGCGTTAGTGTTAGGGTAGTTATTAAACCTATCCCACTCTCTAGATACCCCTTAGCACGTAAAGGAATATTATTTGGAGGTCCAGCCATGGAGAAGAGTTTAGGCACTAGGATAAAATAAGGAACACACCCATTATAAAGAAATCACATTAGGATTCTCTTTTTAAGCTGTTCCTTAAAACACTAGTGCTTAGGAAATCTATTGGAGGCAGAAGCAGTCAAGGGTAGCCTAGGGTTAGGTTTAGGCTTAGGGTACAGCTTAGGGTACGGGTTCGGGGAGGGCTTCGGGTACGGCGTAGGGTATGGGTTAGGGTTAGGGTTAGCGTTAGTGTTAGGGTTAGGGCTCGGTTTAGGGTACGGGATAGGATTAGGGTACGAGTTAGGGTTATGGTAGAGGTTAGGGTTAGGGTACGCGTTGGGGTTAGTGTAGTTATTAAACCTATCCCACTCTCTAGATACACCTTAGCACGTAAAGAAATATTATTTGGAGGTCCAGCCATGGAGGAGCGTTTAGACACTAGGATAAGATAAGGAACACACCCATTATAAAGAAATCACATTAGGATTCTCTTTTTAAGCTGTTCCTTAAAACACTAGTGCTTAGGAAATCTATTGGAGGCAGAGGCAGTCAAGGGTAGCCTAGGGTTAGGTTTAGGCTTAGGGTACGGCTTAGGGTACGGGTTCGGGGAGGGCTTCGGGTACGTCGTAGGGTATGTGTTAGGGTTAGGGTTAGGGTTAGTGTTAGGGTTAGGGCTCGGTTTAGGGTACGGGTTAGGATTAGGGTACGTGTTAGGGTTAGGGTAGGGGTTAGGGTTAGGGTACGCGTTAGGGTTTGGGTAGTTATTAAACCTATCCCACTCTCTAGATACCCCTTAGCACGTAAAGGAATATTATTTGGAGATCCAGGCATGGAGAAGAGTTTAGACACTAGGATAAGATAAGGAACCCACCCATTATAAAGGAATCACATTAGGATTCTCTTTTTAAGCTGTTCCTTAAAACACTAGTGCTTAGGAAATCTATTGGAGGCAGAAGCAGTCAAGGGAAGCCTAGGGATAGGGTTAGGCTTAGGGTACGGCTTATGGTACGGCTTAGGGTACGGGTTCGGGGAGGGCTTCGTGTACGGCGTAGGGGATGGGTTAGTGTTAGGGTTAGGGTTAGTGTTAGGGTTAGGGTTCGGTTTAGGGTATTGGTTAGGATTAGGGTACGGGTTAGGGTTAGGGTAGGGGTTAGGGTTAGGGTACGCGTTAGTGTTAGGGTAGTTATTAAACCTATCCCACTCTCTAGATACCCCTTAGCACGTAAAGGAATATTATTTGGAGGTCCAGCCATGGGGAAGAGTTTAGACACTAGGATAAGATAAGGAACACACCCATTATAAAGAAATCACATTAGGATTCTCTTTTTAAGCTGTTCCTTAAAACACTAGTGCTTAGGAAATCCATTGGAGGCAGAAGCAGTCAAGGGTAGCCTAGGGTTAGGGTTAGGCTTAGGGTACGGCTTAGGGTACGGCTTAGGGTACGGGTTCGGTTAGGTCTTCGGGTACAGCGTAGGGTATGGCTTAGGGTTAGGGTTAGGGTTAGTGTTAGGGTTAGGGCTCGGTTTAGGGTATTGGTTAGGATTAGGGTACGTGTTAGGGTTAGGGTAGGGGTTAGGGTTAGGGTACGCGTTAGTGTTAGGGTAGTTATTAAACCTATCCCACTCTCTAGATACCCCTTAGCACGTAAAGGAATATTATTTGGAGGTCCAGCCATGGAGAAGAGTTTAGGCACTAGGATAAAATAAGGAACACACCCATTATAAAGAAATCACATTAGGATTCTCTTTTTAAGCTGTTCCTTAAAACACTAGTGCTTAGGAAATCTATTGGAGGCAGAAGCAGTCAAGGGTAGCCTAGGGTTAGGGTTAGGCTTGGGGTTAGGCTTAGGGTACGGCTTAGTGTACGGCTTAGGGTACGGGTTCGGGGAGGGCTTCGGGTACGTCGTAGGGTATGGGTTAGGGTTAGGGTTAGGGTTAGTGTTAGGGTTAGGGCTCGGTTTAGGGTACGGGTTAGGATTAGGGTACGTGTTAGGGTTAGGGTAGGGGTTAGGTTTAGGGTACGCGTTGGGGTGAGTGTAGTTATTAAACCTATCCCACTCTCTATATACCCCTTAGCACGTAAAGGTATATTATTTGGAGGTCCAGCCATGGAGAAGCGTTTAGACACTAGGATAAGATAAGGAACACACCCATTATAAAGAAATCACATTAGGATTCTCTTTTTAAGCTTTTCCTTAAAACACTAGTGCTTAGGAAATCTATTGGAGGCAGAAGCAGTCAAGGGTAGCCTAGGGTTAGGGTTAGGCTTAGGGTTAGGCTTAGGGTACGGCTTAGGGTACGGGTTCGAGGAGGGGTTCGGGTACGGCATAGGGTATGGGTTAGGGTTAGGGTTAGTGTTAGGGTTAGGGCTCGGTTTAGGGTACGGGTTAGGATTAGGGTACATGGTAGAGTTAGGGTTAGGGTACGCGTTAGGGTTAGGGAAGTTATTAAACCTATCCCACTCTCTAGATACACCTTAGCACGTAAAGGAATATTATTTGGTGGTCCAGCCATGGAGAAGAGTTTAGACACTAGGATAAGATATGGAACACACCCATTATAAAGAAATCACATTAGGATTCTCTTTTTAAGCTGTTCCTTAAAACACTAGTGCTTAGGAAATCTATTGGAGGCAGAAGCAGTCAAGGGTAGCCTAGGGTTAGGGTTAGGCTTAGGGTACGGCTTAGGGTACGGCTTAGGGTACGGGTTCGGGGAGGGCTTCGGGTACGGCGTAGGGTATGGGTTAGGGTTAGGGTTAGTGTTAGGGTTAGGGCTCGGTTTAGGGTACGGGTTAGGATTAGGGTACGTGTTAGGGTTATGGTAGAGGTTAGGGTTAGGGTACGCGTTGGGGTTAGTGTAGTTATTAAACCTATCCCACTCTCTAGATACACCTTAGCACGTAAAGAAATATTATTTGGAGGTCCAGCCATGGAGGAGCGTTTAGACACTAGGATAAGATAAGGAACACACCCATTATAAATAAATCACATTAGGATTCTCTTTTTAAGCTGTTCCTTAAAACACTAGTGCTTAGGAAATCTATTGGAGGCAGAGGCAGTCAAGGGTAGCCTAGGGTTAGGGTTAGGCTTAGGGTACGGCTTAGGGTACGGGTTCGGGGAGGGCTTCGGGTACGTCGTAGGGTATGTGTTAGGGTTAGGCTTAGGGTACGGCTTAGGGTACGGGTTCGGGGAGGGCTTCGGGTACGTCGTAGGGTATGTGTTAGGGTTAGGGTTAGGGTTAGTGTTAGGGTTAGGGCTCGGTTTAGGGTACGGGTTAGGATTAGGGTACGTGTTAGGGTTAGGGTAGGGGTTAGGGTTAGGGTACGCGTTAGGGTTAGGGTAGTTATTAAACCTATCCCACTCTCTAGATACCCCTTAGCACGTAAAGGAATATTTTTTGGAGATCCGGCCATGGAGAAGAGTTTAGACACTAGGATAAGATAAGGAACCCACCCACTATAAAGAAATCACATTAGGATTCTCTTTTTAAGCTGTTCCTTAAAACACTAGTGCTTAGGAAATCTATTGGAGGCAGAAGCAGTCAAGGGAAGCCTAGGGATAGGGTTAGGCTTAGGGTACGGCTTATGGTACGGCTTAGGGTACGGGTTCAGGGAGGGCTTCGTGTACGGCGTAGGGTATGGGTTAGGGTTAGGGTTAGGGTTAGTGTTAGGGTTCGGTTTAGGGTATTGGTTAGGATTAGGGTACGTGTTAGTGTTAGGGTAGGGGTTAGGGTTAGGGTACGCGTTAGTGTTAGGGTAGTTATTAAACCTATCCCACTCTCTAGATACCCCTTAGCACGTAAAGGAATATTATTTGGAGGTCCAGCCATGGGGAAGAGTTTAGACACTAGGATAAGATAAGGAACACACCCATTATAAAGAAATCACATTAGGATTCTCTTTTTAAGCTGTTCCTTAAAACACTAGTGCTTAGGAAATCCATTGGAGGCAGAAGCAGTCAAGGGTAGCCTAGGGTTAGGGTTAGGCTTACGGTACGGCTTAGGGTACGGCTTAGGGTACGGGTTCGGTTAGGGCTTCGGGTACAGCGTAGGGTATGGCTTAGGGTTAGGGTTAGGGTTAGTGTTAGGGTTAGGGCTCGGTTTAGGGTATTGGTTAGGATTAGGGTACGTGTTAGGGTTAGGGTAGGGGTTAGGGTTAGGGTACGCGTTAGTGTTAGGGTAGTTATTAAACCTATCCCACTCTCTAGATACCCCTTAGCACGTAAAGGAATATTATTTGGAGGTCCAGCCATGGAGAAGAGTTTAGGCACTAGGATAAAATAAGGAACACACCCATTATAAAGAAATCACATTAGGATTCTCTTTTTAAGCTGTTCCTTAAAACACTAGTGCTTAGGAAATCTATTGGAGGCAGAAGCAGTCAAGGGAAGCCTAGGGATAGGGTTAGGCTTAGGGTACGGCTTATGGTACGGCTTAGGGTACGGGTTCGGGGAGGGCTTCGTGTACGGCGTAGGGGATGGGTTAGGGTTAGGGTTAGGGTTAGTGTTAGGGTTAGGGTTCGGTTTAGGGTATTGGTTAGGATTAGGGTACGGGTTAGGGTTAGGGTAGGGGTTAGGGTTAGGGTACGCGTTAGTGTTAGGGTAGTTATTAAACCTATCCCACTCTCTAGATACCCCTTAGCACGTAAAGGAATATTATTTGGAGGTCCAGCCATGGGGAAGAGTTTAGACACTAGGATAAGATAAGGAACACACCCATTATAAAGAAATCACATTAGGATTCTCTTTTTAAGCTGTTCCTTAAAACACTAGTGCTTAGGAAATCCATTGGAGGCAGAAGCAGTCAAGGGTAGCCTAGGGTTAGGGTTAGGCTTAGGGTACGGCTTAGGGTACGGCTTAGGGTACGGGTTCGGTTAGGGCTTCGGGTACAGCGTAGGGTATGGCTTAGGGTTAGGGTTAGGGTTAGTGTTAGGGTTAGGGCTCGGTTTAGGGTATTGGTTAGGATTAGGGTACGTGTTAGGGTTAGGGTAGGGGTTAGGGTTAGGGTACGCGTTAGTGTTAGGGTAGTTATTAAACCTATCCCACTCTCTAGATACCCCTTAGCACGTAAAGGAATATTATTTGGAGGTCCAGCCATGGAGAAGAGTTTAGGCACTAGGATAAAATAAGGAACACACCCATTATAAAGAAATCACATTAGGATTCTCTTTTTAAGCTGTTCCTTAAAACACTAGTGCTTAGGAAATCTATTGGAGGCAGAAGCAGTCAAGGGTAGCCTAGGGTTAGGGTTAGGCTTGGGGTTAGGCTTAGGGTACGGCTTAGTGTACGGCTTAGGGTACGGGTTCGGGGAGGGCTTCGGGTACGTCGTAGGGTATGGGTTAGGGTTAGGGTTAGGGTTAGTGTTAGGGTTAGGGCTCGGTTTAGGGTACGGGTTAGGATTAGGGTACGTGTTAGGGTTAGGGTAGGGGTTAGGTTTAGGGTACGCGTTGGGGTGAGTGTAGTTATTAAACCTATCCCACTCTCTATATACCCCTTAGCACGTAAAGGTATATTATTTGGAGGTCCAGCCATGGAGAAGCGTTTAGACACTAGGATAAGATAAGGAACACACCCATTATAAAGAAATCACATTAGGATTCTCTTTTTAAGCTTTTCCTTAAAACACTAGTGCTTAGGAAATCTATTGGAGGCAGAAGCAGTCAAGGGTAGCCTAGGGTTAGGGTTAGGCTTAGGGTTAGGCTTAGGGTACGGCTTAGGGTACGGGTTCGAGGAGGGGTTCGGGTACGGCATAGGGTATGGGTTAGGGTTAGGGTTAGTGTTAGGGTTAGGGCTCGGTTTAGGGTACGGGTTAGGATTAGGGTACATGGTAGAGTTAGGGTTAGGGTACGCGTTAGGGTTAGGGAAGTTATTAAACCTATCCCACTCTCTAGATACACCTTAGCACGTAAAGGAATATTATTTGGTGGTCCAGCCATGGAGAAGAGTTTAGACACTAGGATAAGATATGGAACACACCCATTATAAAGAAATCACATTAGGATTCTCTTTTTAAGCTGTTCCTTAAAACACTAGTGCTTAGGAAATCTATTGGAGGCAGAAGCAGTCAAGGGTAGCCTAGGGTTAGGGTTAGGCTTAGGGTACGGCTTAGGGTACGGCTTAGGGTACGGGTTCGGGGAGGGCTTCGGGTACGGCGTAGGGTATGGGTTAGGGTTAGGGTTAGTGTTAGGGTTAGGGCTCGGTTTAGGGTACGGGTTAGGATTAGGGTACGTGTTAGGGTTATGGTAGAGGTTAGGGTTAGGGTACGCGTTGGGGTTAGTGTAGTTATTAAACCTATCCCACTCTCTAGATACACCTTAGCACGTAAAGAAATATTATTTGGAGGTCCAGCCATGGAGGAGCGTTTAGACACTAGGATAAGATAAGGAACACACCCATTATAAAGAAATCACATTAGGATTCTCTTTTTAAGCTGTTCCTTAAAACACTAGTGCTTAGGAAATCTATTGGAGGCAGAAGCAGTCAAGGGTAGCCTAGGGTTAGGGTTAGGCTTAGGGTACGGCTTAGGGTACGGGTTCGGGGAGGGCTTCGGGTACGTCGTAGGGTATGTGTTAGGGTTAGGGTTAGGGTTAGTGTTAGGGTTAGGGCTCGGTTTAGGGTATTGGTTAGGATTAGGGTACGTGTTAGGGTTAGGGTAGGGGTTAGGGTTAGGGTACGCGTTAGGGTTAGGGTAGTTATTAAACCTATCCCACTCTCTAGATACCCCTTAGCACGTAAAGGAATATTATTTGTAGGTCCAGCCATGGAGAACAGTTTAGACACTAGGATAAGATAAGGAACACACCCATTATAAAGAAATCACATTAGGATTCTCTTTTTAAGCTGTTCCTTAAAACACAAGTGCTTAGGAAATCTATTGGAGGCAGAAGCAGTCAAGGGTAGCCTAGGGTTAGGGTTAGGCTTAGGGTACGGCTTAGGGTACGGCTTAGGGTACGGGTTCGGGGAGGGCTTCGGGTACGGCGTAGGGTATGGGTTAGGGTTAGGGTTAGGGTTAGTGTTAGGGTTAGAGCTCGGTTTAGGGTACGGGTTAGGTTTAGGGTACGTGTTAGTGTTAGGGTGGGGGTTAGGGTTAGGGTACGCGTTGGGGTGAGTGTAGTTATTAAACCTATCCCACTCTCTATATACCCCTTAGCACGTAAAGGTATATTATTTGGAGGTCCAGCCATGGAGAAGCGTTTAGACACTAGGATAAGATAAGGAACACACCCATTATAAAGAAATCACATTAGGATTCTCTTTTTAAGCTTTTCCTTAAAACACTAGTGCTTAGGAAATCAATTGGAGGCAGAAGCAGTCAAGGGTAGCCTAGGGTTAGGGTTAGGCTTAGGGTTAGGCTTAGGGTACGGCTTAGGGTACGGGTTCGAGGAGGGGTTCGGGTACGGCGTAGGGTATGGGTTAGGGTTAGGGTTAGTGTTAGGGTTAGGGCTCGGTTTAGGGTACGGGTTAGGATTAGGGTACATGGTAGGGTTAGGGTTAGGGTACGCGTTAGGGTTAGGGTAGTTATTAAACCTATCCCACTCTCTAGATACAACTTAGCACGTAAAGGAATATTATTTGGTGGTCCAGCCATGGAGAAGAGTTTAGACACTAGGATAAGATAAGGAACACACCCATTATAAAGAAATCACATTAGGATTCTCTTTTTAAGCTGTTCCTTATAACACTAGTGCTTAGGAAATCTATTGGAGGCAGAAGCAGTCAAGGGTAGCCTAGGGTTAGGGTTAGGCTTATGGTACGGCTTAGGGTACGGGTTCGGGGAGGGCTTCGTGTACGGCGTAGGGTATGGGTTAGGGTTAGGGTTAGGGTTAGTGTTAGGGTTAGGGTTCGGTTTAGGGTATTGGTTAGGATTAGGGTACGTGTTAGGGTTAGGGTAGGGGTTAGGTTTAGGGTACGCGTTAGTGTTAGGGTAGTTATTAAACCTATCCCACTCTCTAGATACCCCTTAGCACGTAAAGGAATATTATTTGGAGGTCCAGCCATGGGGAAGAGTTTAGACACTAGGATAAGATAAGGAACACACCCATTATAAAGAAATCACATTAGGATTCTCTTTTTAAGCTGTTCCTTAAAACACTAGTGCTTAGGAAATCCATTGGAGGCAGAAGCAGTCAAGGGTAGCCTAGGGTTAGGGTTAGGCTTAGGGTACGGCTTAGGGTACGGCTTAGGGTACGGGTTCGGGTAGGGCTTTGGGTACAGCGTAGGGTATGGCTTAGGGTTAGGGTTAGGGTTAGTGTTAGGTTTAGGGCTCGGTTTAGGGTATTGGTTAGGATTAGGGTACGTGTTAGGGTTAGGGTAGGGGTTAGGGTTAGGGTACGCGTTAGTGTTAGGGTAGTTATTAAACCTATCCCACTCTCTAGATACCCCTTAGCACGTAAAGGAATATTATTTGGAGGTCCAGCCATGGAGAACAGTTTAGACACGAGGATAAGATAAGGAACAAACCCATTATAAAGAAATCACATTAGGATTCTCTTTTTAAGCTGTTCCTTAAAACACTAGTGCTTAGGAAATCTATTGGAGGCAGAAGCAGTCAAGGGTAGCCTAGGGTTAGGGTTAGGCTTGGGGTTAGGCTTAGGGTACGGCTTAGGGTACGGGTTCGGGGAGGGGTTCGGGTACGGCGTAGGGTATGGGTTAGGGTTAGGGTTAGGGTTAGTGTTAGGGTTAGGGCTCCGTTTAGGGTATTGGTTAGGTTTAGGGTACCTGTTAGGGTTAGGGTACGCTTTAGTGTTAGGGTAGTTATTAAACCTATCCCACTCTCTAGATACACCTTAGCACGTAAAGGAATATTATTTGGTGGTCCAGCCATGGAGAAGAGTTTAGACACTAGGATAAGATAAGGAACACACCCATTATAAAGAAATCACATTAGGATTCTCTTTTTAAGCTGTTCCTTAAAACACTAGTGCTTAGGAAATCTATTGGAGGCAGAAGCAGTCAAGGGTAGCCTAGGGTTAGGGTTAGGCTTAGGGTTAGGCTTAGGGTACGGCTTAGGGTACGGGTTCGGGGAGGGCTTCGGGTACGGCGTAGGGTATGGGTTAGGGTTAGGGTTAGGGTTAGTGTTAGGGTTAGGGCTCGGTTTAGGGTACGGTTTAGGATTAGGGTACGTGTTAGGGTTATGGTAGAGGGTAGTGTTAGGGTACGCGTTGGGGTTAGTGTAGTTATTAAACCTATCCCACTCTCTATATACCCCTTAGCACGTAAAGGAATATTATTTGGAGGTCCAGCCATGGAGAAGAGTTTAGACATTAGGATAAGGTAAGGAACACACCCATTATAAAGAAATCACATTAGGATTCTCTTTTTAAGCTTTTCCTTAAAACACTAGTGCTTAGGAAATCTATTGGAGGCAGAAGCACTCAAGGGTAGCCGAGGGTTAGGGTTAGGCTTAGGGTACGGCTTAGGGTACAGCTTAGGGTACGGGTTCGGGGAGGGCTTCGGGTACGGCATAGCGTATGGGTTAGGGTTAGGGTTAGGGTTAGTGTTAGGGTTAGGGCTCGGTTTAGGGTATTGTTTAGGATTAGAGTACGTGTTAGGGTTAGGGTAGGGGTTAGGGTTAGGGTACGCGTTGGGGTGAGTGTAGTTATTAAACCTATCCCACTCTCTATATACCCCTTAGCACGTAAAGGTCTATTATTTGGAGGTCCAGCCATGGAGAAGCGTTTAGACACTAGGATAAGATAAGGAACACACACATTATAAAGAAATCACATTAGGATTCTCTTTTTAAGCTGTTCCTTAAAACACTAGTTCTTAGGAAATCTATTGGAGGCAGAAGCAGTCAAGGGTAGCCTAGGGTTAGGGTTAGGCTTAGGGTACGGCTTAGGGTACGGCTTAGGGTACGGGTTCGGGGAGCGGTTCGTGTACGGCGTAGGGTATGCTTTAGGGTTAGGGTTAGGGTTAGTGTGAGGGTTAGGGCTCGGTTTAGGGTACGGGTTAGGATTAGGGTACGTGTTAGGATTATGGTAGAGGTTAGGGTTAGGGTTCGCGTTGGGGTTAGTGTAGTTATTAAACCTATCCCAGTCTCTATATACCCCTTAGCACGTACAGGAATATTATTTGGAGGTCCAGCCATGGAGGAGCGTTTAGACACTAGGATAAGATAAGGAACACACCCATTATAAAGAAATCACATTAGGATTCTCTTTTTAAGCTGTTTCTTAAAACACTAGTGCTTAGGACATCTATTGGAAGCAGAAGCAGTCAAGGGTAGCCTAGTGTTAGGGTTAGGCTTAGGGTACGGCTTAGGGTACGGGTTCGGGGAGGGCTTCGGGTACAGCGTAGGGTATGGGTTAGGGTTAGGGTTAGGGTTAGTGTTAGGGTTAGGGCTCGGTTTAGGTTATTGGTTAGGATTAGGGTACGTGTTAGTGTTAGGGTAGGGTTTAGGGTTAGGGTACACGTTAGTGTTAGGGTAGTTATTAAACCTATCCCACTCTCTAGATACCCCTTAGCACGTAAAGGAATATTATTTGGAGGTCCAGCCATCGAGAAGAGTTTAGACACTAGGATAATATAAGGAACACACCCATTATAAAGAAATCACATTAGGATTCTCTTTTTAAGCTGTTCCTTAAAACACTAGTGCTTAAGAAATCCATTGGAGGCAGAAGCAGTCAAGGGTAGCCTAGGGTTAGGGTTAGGCTTAGGGTACGGCTTAGGGTACGGCTTAGGGTACGGGTTCGGGTAGGGCTTCGGGTACGGCGTAGGGTATGGGTTAGGGTTAGTGTTAGGTTTAGGGCTCGGTTTAGGGTATTGGTTAGGATTAGGGTACGTGTTAGGGTTAGGGTAGGGGTTAGGGTTAGGGTACGCGTTAGTGTTAGGGTAGTTATTAAACCTATCCCACTCTCTAGATACCCCTTAGCACGTAAAGGAATATTATTTGGAGGTCCAGCCATCGAGAAGAGTTTAGACACTAGGATAAGATAAGGAACACACCCATTATAAAGAAATCACATTAGGATTCTCTTTTTAAGCTGTTCCTTAAAACACTAGTGCTTAAGAAATCCATTGGAGGCAGAAGCAGTCAAGGGTAGCCTAGGGTTAGGGTTAGGCTTACGGTACGGCTTAGGGTACGTCTTAGGGTACGGGTTTGGGGAGGGCTTCGGGTACGGCGTAGGATATGGGTTAGGGTTAGTGTTAGGGTTAGTGTTAGGGTTAGGGCTCGGTTTAGGGTATTTGTTAGGATTAGAGTACGTGTTAGGGTTAGGGTAGGGGTTAGGGTTAGGGTACGCATTAGTGTTAGAGTAGTTATTAAACCTATCCCTCTCTCTAGATACTCCTTAGCACATAAAGGAATATTATTTGGAGGTCCAGCCATGGAGAAGAGTTTAGACACTAGGATAAGATAAGGAACACACCCATTATAAAGAAATCACATTAGGATTCTCTTTTTAAGCTGTTCCTTAAAACACTAGTGCTTAGGAAATCTATTGGAGGCAGAAGCAGTCAAGGGTAGCCTAGGGTTAGGGTTAGGCTTAGGGAACGGCTTAGGGTACGGGTTCGGGGAGGGGTTCGGGTACGGCGTAGGGAATGGGTTAGGGTTAGGGTTAGGGTTAGGGTTAGTGTTAGGTTTAGGGCTCGGTTTAGGGTACGGGTTAGGATTAGGGTACATGTTGGGGTTAGGGTAGGGGGTTAGGATTACGGTACGCGTTACGGTTAGGGTAGTTATTTAACCTATCCCACTCTCTAGGTACACCTTAGCACGTAAAGGAATATTATTTGGTGGTCCAGCCATGGAGAAGAGTTTAGACACTAGGGTAAGATAAGGAACACACCCATTATAAAGAAATCACATTAGGATTCTCTTTTTAAGCTGTTCCTTAAAACACTAGTGCTTAGGAAAACTATTGGAGGCAGAAGCAATCAAGGGTAGCCTAGGGTTAGGGTTAGGCTTAGGGTACGGCTTAGGGTACGGCTTAGGGTACGGGTTCGGGGAGGGCTTCGGGTACGGCGTTGGGTATGGGTTAGGGTTAGGGTTAGGGTTAGTGTTAGGGTTAGGGCTCGGTTTAGTGTACGGGTTAGGATTAGGGTACGTGTTAGGGTTAGGGTAGGGGTTAGGGTTAGGGTACGCGTTGGGGTGAGTGTAGTTATTAAACCTATCCCACTCTCTATATACCCCTTAATACGTAAAGGTATATTATTTGGAGGTCCAGCCATGGAGAAGCGTTTAGACACTAGGATAAGATAAGGAACACACCCATTATAAAGAAATCACATTAAGATTCTCTTTTTAAGCTTTTCCTTAAAACACTAGTGCTTAGGAAATCTATTGGAGGCAGAAGCAGTCAAGGGTAGCCTAGGGTTAGGGTTAGGCTTAGGGTTAGGCTTAGGGTATGGCTTAGGGTACGGGTTCGAGGAGGGGTTCGGGTAAAGCGTAGGGCATGGGTCAGGGTTAAGGTTAGGGTTAGTGTTAGGTTTAGGGCTCGGTTTAGGTTACGGGTTAGGATTAGGGTACATGGTAGGGTTAGGGTTAGGGTACGCGTTAGGGTTAGGGTAGTTATTAAACCTATCCCACTCTCTAGATACACCTTAGCACGTAAAGGAATATTATTTGGTGGTCCAGCCATGGAGAAGAGTTTAGACACTAGGATAAGATAAGGAACACACCCATTATAAAGAAATCACATTAGGATTCTCTTTTTAAGCTGTTCCTTAACACACTAGTGCTTAGGAAATCTATTGGAGGCAGAAGCAGTCAAGGGTAGCCTAGGGTTAGGGTTAGGCTTAGGGTACGGCGTAGGGTACGGCTTAGGGTACGGGTTCAGGGAGGGCTTCGGGTACGGCGTAGGGTATGGGTTAGGGTTAGGGTTAGGGTTAGTTTTAGGGTGAGGGCTCGGTTTAGGGTATTGGTTAGGATGAGGGTACGTGTTAGTGTTAGGGTAGGGGTTAGGGTTAGGGTACGTGTTAGTGTTAGGGTAGTTATTAAACCTATCCCACTCTCTAGATACCCCTTAGCACGTAAAGGAATATTATTTGGGGGTCCAACCATGGAGAAGAGTTGACACTAGGATAAGATAAGGAATACACCCATTACAAAGAAATCACATTAGGATTCTCTTTTTAAGCTGTTCCTTAAAACACTAGTGCTTAGGAAATCTATTGGAGGCAGAAGCAGTCAAGGGTAGCCTAGGGTTAGGGTTAGTCTTAGGGTACGGCTTAGGGTACGGGTTCGGGGAGGGCTTCGGGTACGGCGTAGAGTATGGGTTAGGGTTAGGGTTAGGGTTAGTGTTAGGGTTAGGGCTCGGTTTAGGGTATTGTTTAGGATTAGGGTACGTGCTAGGATTAGGGTAGGGGTTAGGGTTAGGGTACGTGTTAGTGTTAGGGTAGTTATTAAACCTATCCCACTCTCTAGATACCCCTTATCAGGTAAAGGAATATTATTTGGGGGTCCAGCCGTGGAGAAGAGTTTAGACACTAGGATAAGATAAGGAACACACCCATTATAAAGAAATCACATTAGGATTCTCTGTTTAAGCTGTTCCTTAAAACACTAGTGCTTAGGAAATCTATTGGAGGCAGAAGCAGTCAAGGGTAGTCTAGGGTTAGGGTTAGGCTTAGGGTACGGCTTAGGGTACGGGTTCGGGGAGGGCTTCAGGTACGGTGTAGGGTATGGGATAGGGTTAGGGTTCGGGTTAGTGTTAGGGTTAGGGCTCGGTTTAGGGTATTGGTTAGGATTATGGTACGTGTTAGGGATAGGGTAGTGGTTAGGGTTAGGGTACGCATTAGTGTTAGGGTAGTTATTAAACCTATCCCACTCTCTAGATACCCCTTAGCACGTAAAGGAATATTATTTGGAGGTCCAGCCATGGAGAAGAGTTTAGACACTAGGATAAGATAAGGAACACACCCATTATAAAGAAATCACATTAGGATTCTCTTTTTAAGCTGTTCCTTAAAACACTAGTGCTTAGGAAATCCATTGGAGGCAGAAGCAGTCAAGGGTAGCCTAGGGTTAGGGTTAGGCTTACGGTACGGCTTAGGGTACGGCTTAGGGTACGGCTTAGGGTACGGGTTCGGGGAGGGCTTCGGGTACGGCGTAGGGTATGGGTTAGGGTTAGGGTTAGGGTTAGTGTTTGGGTTAGGGCTCGGTTTAGGGTACGGGTTAGGATTAGGGTACGTGTTAGGGTTATGGTAGAGGTTAGGGTTAGGGTACGCGTTGGGGTTAGTGTAGTTATTAAACCTATCCCACTCTCTAGATACACCTTAGCACGTAAAGAAATATTATTTGGAGGTCCAGCCATGGAGGAGCGTTTAGACACTAGGATAAGATAAGGAACACACCCATTATAAAGAAATCACATTAGGATTCTCTTTTTAAGCTGTTCCTTAAAACACTAGTGCTTAGGAAATCTATTGGAGGCAGAGGCAGTCAAGGGTAGCCTAGGGTTAGGGTTAGGCTTAGGGTACGGCTTAGGGTACGGGTTCGGGGAGGGCTTCGGGTACGTCGTAGGCTATGTGTTAGGGTTAGGGTTAGGGTTAGTGTTAGGGTTAGGGCTCGGTTTAGGGAACGGGTTAGGATTACGGTACGTGTTAGGGTTAGGGTAGGTGTTAGGGTTAGGGTACGCGTTAGGGTTAGGGTAGTTATTAAACCTATCCCACTCTCTAGATACCCCTTAGCACGTAAAGGAATATTATTTGGAGGTCCAGCCATGGAGAAGAGTTTAGACACTAGGATAAGATAAGGAACCCACCCATTATAAAGAAATCACATTAGGATTCTCTTTTTAAGCTGTTCCTTAAAACACTAGTGCTTAGGAAATCTATTGGAGGCAGAAGCAGTCAAGGGTAGCCTAGGGATAGGGTTAGGCTTAGGGTACGGCTTATGGTACGGCTTATGGTACGGCTTCGGGGAGGGCTTCGTGTACGGCATAGGGTATGGGTTAGGGTTAGGGTTAGGGTTACTGTTAGGGTTAGGGTTCGGTTTAGGGTATTGGTTAGGATTAGGGTACGTGTTAGGGTTAGGGTAGGGGTTAGGGTTAGGGTACGCGTTAGTGTTAGGGTAGTTATTAAACCTATCCCACTCTCTAGATACCCCTTAGCACGTAAAGGAATATTATTTGGAGGTCCAGCCATGGGGAAGAGTTTAGACACTAGGATAAGATAAGGAACACACCCATTATAAAGAAATCAGATTAGGATTCTCTTTTTAAGCTGTTCCTTAAAACACTAGTGCTTAGGAAATCCATTGGAGGCAGAAGCAGTCAAGGGTAACCTAGGGTTAGGGTTAGGCTTAGGGTACGGCTTAGGGTACGGCTTAGGGTACGGGTTCGGGTAGGGCTTCGGGTACAGCGTAGGGTATGGCTTAGGGTTAAGGTTAGGGTTAGTGTTAGGGTTAGGGCTCGGTTTAGGGTATTGGTTAGGATTAGAGTACGTGTTAGGGTTAGGTTAGGGGTTAGGGTTAGGGTACGCGTTAGTGTTAGGGTAGTTATTAAACCTATCCCACTCTCTAGATACCCCTTAGCACGTAAAGGAATATTATTTGGAGGTCCAGCCATGGAGAAGAGTTTAGGCACTAGGATAAAATAAGGAACACACCCATTATAAAGAAATCACATTAGGATTCTCTTTTTAAGCTGTTCCTTAAAACACTAGTGCTTAGGAAATCTATTGGAGGCAGAAGCAGTCAAGGGTAGCCTAGGGTTAGGGTTAGGCTTGGGGTTAGGCTTAGGGTACGGCTTAGGGTACGGGTTCGGGGAGGGGTTCGGGTACGGCGTAGGGTATGGGTTAGGGTTACGGTTAGGGTTAGTGTTAGGGTTAGGGCTCCGTTTAGGTTATGGGTTAGGATTAGGTTACGTGTTAGGGTTAGTGTAGGGGTTGGGTTAGGGTACGCATTAGGGTTAGGGTAGTTATTAAACCTATCCCACTCTCTAGATACCCCTTAGCACGTAAAGGAATATTATTTGGGGGTCCAGCCATGGAGAAGAGTTTAGACACTAGCATAAGATAAGGAACACACCCATTATAAAGAAATCACATTAGGATTCTCTTTTTAAGCTGTTCCTTAAAACACTAGTGCTTAGGAAATCTATTGGAGGCAGAAGCAGTCAAGGGTAGGCTAGGGTTAGGGTTAGGCTTAGGGTACGGCTTAGGGTATGGCTTAGGGTACGGGTTCGGGGAGGGCTTTGGGTACGGCGTAGTGTATGGGTTAGGGTTAGGTTTAGGGTTAGTGTTAGGGTTAGGGCTCGGTTTAGGGTATTGGTTAGGTTTAGGGTACCTGTTAGGGTTAGGGTACGCTTTAGTGTTAGGGTAGTTATTAAACCTATCCCACTCTCTAGATACACCTTAGCACGTAAAGTAATATTATTTGGTGGTCCAGCCATGGAGAAGAGTTTAGACACTAGGATAAGATAAGGAACACACCCATTATAAAGAAATCACATTAGGATTCTCTTTTTAAGCTGTTCCTTAAAACACTAGTGCTTAGGAAATCTATTGGAGGCAGAGGCAGTCAAGGGTAGCCTAGGGTTAGGGTTAGGCTTAGGGTACGGCTTAGGGTACGGGTTCGGGGAGGGCTTCGGGTACGGCGTAGGGTATGGGTTAGGGTTAGGGTTAGGGTTAGTGTTAGGGTTAGGGCTCGGTTTAGGGTACGGGTTAGGATTAGGGTACGAGTTAGGGTTATGGTAGAGGTTAGGGTTAGGGTACGCGTTGGGGTTAGTGTAGTTATTAAAACTATCCCACTCTCTAGATACACCTTAGCACGTAAAGAAATATTATTTGGAGGTCCAGCCATGGAGGAGCGTTTAGACACTAGGATAAGATAAGGAACACACCCATTATAAAGAAATCACATTAGGATTCTCTTTTTAAGCTGTTCCTTAAAACACTAGTGCTTAGGAAATCTATTGGAGGCAGAGGCAGTCAAGGGTAGCCTAGGGTTAGGGTTAGTCTTAGGGTACGGCTTAGGGTACGGGTTCGGGGAGGGCTTCGGGTAGGTCGTAGGGTATGTGTTAGGGTTAGGGTTAGGGTTAGTGTTAGGGTTAGGGCTCGGTTTAGGGTACGGGTTAGGATTAGGGTACGTGTTAGGGTTAGGGTAGGGGTTAGGGTTAGGGTACGCGTTAGGGTTAGGGTAGTTATTAAACCTATCCCACTCTCTAGATACCCCTTAGCACGTAAAGGAATATTTTTTGGAGATCCGGCCATGGAGAAGAGTTTCGACACTAGGATAAGATAAGGAACCCACCCATTATAAAGAAATCACATTAGGATTCTCTTTTTAAGCTGTTCCTTAAAACACTAGTGCTTAGGAAATCTATTGGAGGCAGAAGCAGTCAAGGGAAGCCTAGGGATAGGGTTAGGCTTAGGGTACGGCTTATGGTACGGCTTAGGGTACGGGTTCGGGGAGGGCTTCGTGTACGGCGTAGGGTATGGGTTAGGGTTAGGGTTAGGGTTAGTGTTAGGGTTAGGGTTCGGTTTAGTGTATTGGTTAGGATTAGGGTACGTGTTAGGGTTAGGGTAGGGGTTAGGGTTAGGGTACGCGTTAGTGTTAGGGTAGTTATTAAACCTATCCCACTCTCTAGATACCCCTTAGCACGTAAAGGAATATTATTTGGAGGTCCAGCCATGGGGAAGAGTTTAGACACTAGGATAAGATAAGGAACACACCCATTATAAAGAAATCACATTAGGATTCTCTTTTTAAGCTGTTCCTTAAAACACTAGTGCTTAGGAAATCCATTGGAGGCAGAAGCAGTCAAGGGTAGCCTAGGGTTAGGGTTAGGCTTAGGGTACGGCTTAGGGTACGGCTTAGGGTACGGGTTCGGGTAGGGCTTCGGGTACAGCGTAGGGTATGGCTTAGGGTTAGGGTTAGGGTTAGTGTTAGGGTTAGGGCTCGGTTTAGGGTATTGGTTAGAATTAGGGTACGTGTTAGGGTTAGGGTAGGGGTTAGGGTTAGGGTACGCGTTAGTGTTAGGGTAGTTATTAAACCTATCCCACTCTCTAGATACCCCTTAGCACGTAAAGGAATATTATTTGGAGGTCCAGCCATGGAGAAGAGTTTAGGCACTAGGATAAAATAAGGAACACACCCATTATAAAGAAATCACATTAGGATTCTCTTTTTAAGCTGTTCCTTAAAACACTAGTGCTTTGGAAATCTATTGGAGGCAGAAGCAGTCAAGGGTAGCCTAGGGTTAGGGTTAGGCTTGGGGTTAGGCTTAGGGTACGGCTTAGTGTACGGCTTAGGGTACGGGTTCGGGGAGGGCTTCGGGTACGTCGTAGGGTATGGGTTAGGGTTAGGGTTAGGGTTAGTGTTAGGGTTAGGGCTCGGTTTAGGGTACGGGTTAGGATTAGGGTACGTGTTAGGGTTAGGGTAGGGGTTAGGTTTAGGGTACGCGTTGGGGTGAGTGTAGTTATTAAACCTATCCCACTCTCTATATACCCCTTAGCACGTAAAGGTATATTATTTGGAGGTCCAGCCATGGAGAAGCGTTTAGACACTAGGATAAGATAAGAAACACACCCATTATAAAGAAATCACATTAGGATTCTCTTTTTAAGCTTTTCCTTAAAACACTAGTGCTTAGGAAATCTATTGGAGGCAGAAGCAGTCAAGGGTAGCCTAGGGTTAGGGTTAGGCTTAGGGTTAGGCTTAGGGTACGGCTTAGGGTACGGGTTCGAGGAGGGGTTCGGGTACGGCGTAGGGTATGGGTTAGGGTTAGGGTTAGTGTTAGGGTTAGGGCTCGGTTTAGGGTACGGGTTAGGATTAGGGTACATGGTAGAGTTAGGGTTAGGGTACGCGTTAGGGTTAGGGTAGTTATTAAACCTATCCCACTCTCTAGATACACCTTAGCACGTAAAGGAATATTATTTGGTGGTCCAGCCATGGAGAAGAGTTTAGACACTAGGATAAGATATGGAACACACCCATTATAAAGAAATCACATTAGGATTCTCTTTTTAAGCTTTCCTTAAAACACTAGTGCTTAGGAAATCTATTGGAGGCAGAAGCAGTCAAGGGTAGCCTAGGGTTAGGGTTAGGCTTAGGGTACGGCTTAGGGTACGGCTTAGGGTACGGGTTCGGGGAGGGCTTCGGGTACGGCGTAGGGTATGGGTTAGGGTTAGGGTTAGTGTTAGGGTTAGGGCTCGGTTTAGGGTACGGGTTAGGATTAGGGTACGTGTTAGGGTTAGGGTAGGGGTTAGGGTTAGGGTACGCGTTAGGGTTAGGGTAGTTATTAAAACTATCCCACTCTCTAGATACCCCTTAGCACGTAAAGGAATATTATTTGGAGGTCCAGCCATGGAGAAGAGTTTAGACACTAGGATAAGATAAGGAACACACCCATTATAAAGAAATCACATTAGGATTCTCTTTTTAAGCTGTTCCTTTAAACACTACTGCTTAGGAAATCTATTGGAGGCAGAAGCAGTCCAGGGTAGCCTAGGGTTAGGGTTAGGTTTAGGGTTAGGCTTAGGGTACGGCTTAGGGTACGGCTTAGGGTACGGGTTCGGGTAGGGCTTCGGGTACGTCGTAGGGTATGTGATAGGGTTAGGGTTAGGGTTAGTGTTAGGTTTAGGGCTCGGTTTAGGGTATTGGTTAGGATTAGGGTACGTGTTAGGGTTAGGGTAGGGGTTAGGGTTAGGGTACGCGTTAGGGTTAGGGTAGTTATTAAACCTATCCCACTCTCTAGATACCGCTTAGCACGTAAAGGAATATTATTTGGAGGTCCAGCCATGGAGAACAGTTTAGACACTAGGATAAGATAAGGAACACACCCATTATAAAGAAATCACATTAGGATTCTCTTTTTAAGCTGTTCCTTAAAACACAAGTGCTTAGGAAATCTATTGGAGGCAGAAGCAGTCAAGGGTAGCCTAGGGTTAGGGTTAGGCTTAGGGTACGGCTTAGGGTACGGCTTAGGGTACGGCTTCGGGGAGGGCTTCGGGTACGGCGTAGGGTATGGGTTAGGGTTAGGGTTAGGGTTAGTGTTAGGGTTAGAGCTCGGTTTAGGGTACGGGTTAGGTTTAGGGTACGTGTTAGGGTTAGGGTAGGGGTTAGGGTTAGGGTACGCGTTGGGGTGAGTGTAGTTATTAAACCTATCCCACTCTCTATATACCCCTTAGCACGTAAAGGTATATTATTTGGAGGTCCAGCCATGGAGAAGCGTTTAGACACTAGGATAAGATAAGGAACACACCCATTATAAAGAAATCACATTAGGATTCTCTTTTTAAGCTTTTCCTTAAAACACTAGTGCTTAGGAAATCAATTGGAGGCAGAAGCAGTCAAGGGTAGCCTAGGGTTAAGGTTAGGCTTAGGGTTAGGCTTAGGGTACGGCTTAGGGTACGGGTTCGAGGAGGGGTTCGGGTACGGCGTAGGGTATGGGTTAGGGTTAGGGTTAGTGTTAGGGTTAGGGCTCGGTTTAGGGTACGGGTTAGGATTAGGGTACATGGTAGGGTTAGGGTTAGGGTATGCGTTAGGGTTAGGGTAGTTTTTAAACCTATCCCACTCTCTAGATACACCTTAGCACGTAAAGGAATATTATTTGGTGGTCCAGCCATGGAGAAGAGTTTAGACACTAGGATAAGATAAGGAACACACCCATTATAAAGAAATCACATTAGGATTCTCTTTTTAAGCTGTTCCTTATAACACTAGTGCTTAGGAAATCTATTGGAGGCAGAAGCAGTCAAGGGTAGCCTAGGGTTAGGGTTAGGCTTATGGTACGGCTTAGGGTACGGGTTCGGGGAGGGCTTCGTGTACGGCGTAGGGTATGGGTTAGGGTTAGGGTTAGGGTTAGTGTTAGGGTTAGGGTTCGGTTTAGGGTATTGGTTAGGATTAGGGTACGTGTTAGGGTTAGGGTAGGGGTTAGGTTTATTGTACGCGTTAGTGTTAGGGTAGTTATTAAACCTATCCCACTCTCTAGATACCCCTTAGCACGTAAAGGAATATTATTTGGAGGTCCAGCCATGGGGAAGAGTTTAGACACTAGGATAAGATAAGGAACACACCCATTATAAAGAAATCACATTAGGATTCTCTTTTTAAGCTGTTCCTTAAAACACTAGTGCTTAGGAAATCCATTGGAGGCAGAAGCAGTCAAGGGTAGCCTAGGGTTAGGGTTAGGCTTAGGGTACGGCTTAGGGTACGGCTTAGGGTACGGGTTCGGGTAGGTCTTTGGGTACAGCGTAGGGTATGGCTTAGGGTTAGGGTTAGGGTTAGTGTTAGGTTTAGGGCTCGGTTTAGGGTATTGGTTAGGATTAGGGTACGTGTTAGGGTTAGGGTAGGGGTTAGGGTTAGGGTACGCGTTAGTGTTAGGGTAGTTATTAAACCTATCCCACTCTCTAGATACCCCTTAGCACGTAAAGGAATATTATTTGGAGGTCCAGCCATGGAGAAGAGTTTAGGCACTAGGATAAAATAAGGAACACACCCATTATAAAGAAATCACATTAGGATTCTCTTTTTAAGCTGTTCCTTAAAACACTAGTGCTTAGGAAATCTATTGGAGGCAGAAGCAGTCAAGGGTAGCCTAGGGTTAGGGTTAGGCTTAGGGTTAGGCTTAGGGTACGGCTTAGGGTACGGGTTCGGGGAGGGCTTCGGGTACGGCGTAGGGTATGGGTTAAGGTTAGGGTTAGGGTTAGTGTTAGGGTTAGGGCTCGGTTTAGGGTACGGTTTAGGATTAGGGTACGTGTTAGGGTTATGGTAGAGGGTAGTGTTAGCGTACGCGTTGGGGTTAGTGTAGTTATTAAACCTATCCCACTCTCTATATACCCCTTAGCACGTAAAGGAATATTATTTGGAGGTCCAGCCATGGAGAAGAGTTTAGACATTAGGATAAGGTAAGGAACACACCCATTATAAAGAAATCACATTAGGATTCTCTTTTTAAGCTTTTCCTTAAAACACTAGTGCTTAGGAAATCTATTGGAGGCAGAAGCACTCAAGGGTAGCCGAGGGTTAGGGTTAGGCTTAGGGTACGGCTTAGGGTACGGCTTAGGGTACGGGTTCGGGGAGCGGTTCGTGTACGGCGTAGGGTATGCTTTAGGGTTAGGGTTAGGGTTAGTGTGAGGGTTAGGGCTCGGTTTAGGGTACGGGTTAGGATTAGGGTACGTGTTAGGGTTATGGTAGAGGTTAGGGTTAGGGTTCGCGTTGGGGTTAGTGTAGTTATTAAACCTATCCCAGTCTCTATATACCCCTTAGCACGTAAAGGAATATTATTTGGAGGTCCAGCCATGGAGGAGCGTTTAGACACTAGGATAAGATAAGGAACACACCCATTATAAAGAAATCACATTAGGATTCTCTTTTTAAGCTGTTTCTTAAAACACTAGTGCTTAGGACATCTATTGGAGGCAGAAGCAGTCAAGGGTAGCCTAGGGTTAGGGTTAGGCTTAGGGTACGGCTTAGGGTACGGGTTCGGGGAGGGCTTCGGGTACAGCGTAGGGTATGGGTTAGGGTTAGGGTTAGGGTTAATGTTAGGGTTAGGGCTCGGTTTAGGTTATTGTTTAGGATTAGGGTACGTGTTAGTGTTAGGGTAGGGTTTAGGGTTAGGGTACGCCTTAGTGTTAGGGTAGTTATTAAACCTATCCCACTCTCTAGATACCCCTTAGCACGTAAAGGAATATTATTTGGAGGTCCAGCCATCGAGAAGAGTTTAGACACTAGGATAATATAAGGAACACACCCATTATAAAGAAATCACATTAGGATTCTCTTTTTAAGCTGTTCCTTAAAACACTAGTGCTTAAGAAATCCATTGGAGGCAGAAGCAGTCAAGGGTAGCCTAGGGTTAGGGTTAGGCTTAGGGTACGGCTTAGGGTACGGCTTAGGGTACGGGTTCGGGTAGGGCTTCGGGTACGGCGTAGGGTATGGGTTAGGGTTAGTGTTAGGTTTAGGGCTCGGTTTAGGGTATTGGTTAGGATTAGGGTACGTGTTAGGGTTAGGGTAGGGGTTAGGGTTAGGGTACGCGTTAGTGTTAGGGTAGTTATTAAACCTATCCCACTCTCTAGATACCCCTTAGCACGTAAAGGAATATTATTTGGAGGTCCAGCCATCGAGAAGAGTTTAGACACTAGGATAATATAAGGAACACACCCATTATAAAGAAATCACATTAGGATTCTCTTTTTAAGCTGTTCCTTAAAACACTAGTGCTTAAGAAATCCATTGGAGGCAGAAGCAGTCAAGGGTAGCCTAGGGTTAGGGTTAGGCTTAGAGTACGGCTTAGGGTACGGCTTAGGGTACGGGTTCGGGTAGGGCTTCGGGTACGGCGTAGGGTATGGGTTAGGGTTAGTGTTAGGTTTAGGGCTCGGTTTAGGGTATTGGTTAGGATTAGGGTACGTGTTAGGGTTAGGGTAGGGGTTAGGGTTAGGGTACGCGTTAGTGTTAGGGTAGTTATTAAACCTATCCCACTCTCTAGATACCCCTTAGCACGTAAAGGAATATTATTTGGAGGTCCAGCCATCGAGAAGAGTTTAGACACTAGGATAAGATAAGGAACACACCCATTATAAAGAAATCACATTAGGATTCTCTTTTTAAGCTGTTCCTTAAAACACTAGTGCTTAAGAAATCCATTGGAGGCAGAAGCAGTCAAGGGTAGCCTAGGGTTAGGGTTAGGCTTAGGGTACGGCTTAGGGTACGGCTTAGGGTACGGGTTTGGGGAGGGCTTCGGGTACGGCGTAGGGTATGGGTTAGGGTTAGTGTTAGGGTTAGTGTTAGGGTTAGGGCTCGGTTTAGGGTATTTGTTAGGATTAGAGTACGTGTTAGGGTTAGGGTAGGGGTTAGGGTTAGGGTACGCATTAGTGTTAGAGTAGTTATTAAACCTATCCCTCTCTCTAGATACTCCTTAGCACATAAAGGAATATTATTTGGAGGTCCAGCCATGGAGAAGAGTTTAGACACTAGGATAAGATAAGGAACACACCCATTATAAAGAAATCACATTAGGATTCTCTTTTTAAGCTGTTCCTTAAAACACTAGTGCTTAGGAAATCTATTGGAGGCAGAAGCAGTCAAGGGTAGCCTAGGGTTAGGGTTAGGCTTAGGGTACGGCTTAGGGTATGGGTTCGGGGAGGGGTTCGGGTACGGCGTAGGGAATGGGTTAGGGTTAGGGTTAGGGTTAGTGTTAGGTTTAGGGCTCGGTTTAGGGTACGGGTTAGGATTAGGGTACATGTTGGGGTTAGGGTAGGGGGTTAGGATTACGGTACGCGTTACGGTTAGGGTAGTTATTAAACCTATCCCACTCTCTAGATACACCTTAGCACGTAAAGGAATATTATTTGGTGGTCCAGCCATGGAGAAGAGTTTAGACACTAGGGTAAGATAAGGAACACACCCATTATAAAGAAATCACATTAGGATTCTCTTTTTAAGCTGTTCCTTAAAACACTAGTGCTTAGGAAATCTATTGGAGGCAGAAGCAATCAAGGGTAGCCTAGGGTTAGGGTTAGGCTTATGGTACGGCTTAGGGTACGGCTTAGGGTACGGGTTCGGGGAGGGCTTCGGGTACGGCGTTGGGTATGGGTTAGGGTTAGTGTTAGGGTTAGTGTTAGGGTTAGGGCTCGGTTTAGGGTATTGGTTAAGATTAGGGTACGTGTTAGGGTTAGGGTAGGGGTTAGGGTTAGGGTACGCGTTGGGGTGAGTGTAGTTATTAAACCTATCCCACTCTCTATATACCCCTTAGTACGTAAAGGTATATTATTTGGAGGTCCAGCCATGGAGAAGCGTTTAGACACTAGGATAAGATAAGGAACACACCCATTACAAAGAAATCACATTAGGATTCTCTTTTTAAGCTGTTCCTTAAAACACTAGTGCTTAGGAAATCCATTGGAGGCAGAAGCAGTCAAGGGTAGCCTAGGGTTAGGGTTAGGCTTGGGGTTAGGCTTAGGGTACGGCTTAGTGTACGGCTTAGGGTACGGGTTCGGGGAGGGCTTCGGGTACGTCGTAGGGTATGGGTTAGGGTTAGGGTTAGGGTTAGTGTTAGGGTTAGGGCTCGGTTTAGGGTACGGGTTAGGATTAGGGTACGTGTTAGGGTTAGGGTAGGGGTTAGGTTTAGGGTACGCGTTGGGGTGAGTGTAGTTATTAAACCTATCCCACTCTCTAGATACCCCTTAGCACGTAAAGGAATATTATTTGGAGGTCCAGCCATGGAGGAGCGTTTAGACACTAGGATAAGATAAGGAACACACCCATTATAAAGAAATCACATTAGGATTCTCTTTTTAAGCTGTTTCTTAAAACACTAGTGCTTAGGACATCTATTGGAGGCAGAAGCAGTCAAGGGTAGCCTAGGGTTAGGGTTAGGCTTAGGGTACGGCTTAGGGTACGGGTTCGGGGAGGGCTTCGGGTACAGCGTAGGGTATGGGTTAGGGTTAGGGTTAGGGTTAATGTTAGGGTTAGGGCTCGGTTTAGGTTATTGTTTAGGATTAGGGTACGTGTTAGTGTTAGGGTAGGGTTTAGGGTTAGGGTACGCCTTAGTGTTAGGGTAGTTATTAAACCTATCCCACTCTCTAGATACCCCTTAGCACGTAAAGGAATATTATTTGGAGGTCCAGCCATCGAGAAGAGTTTAGACACTAGGATAATATAAGGAACACACCCATTATAAAGAAATCACATTAGGATTCTCTTTTTAAGCTGTTCCTTAAAACACTAGTGCTTAAGAAATCCATTGGAGGCAGAAGCAGTCAAGGGTAGCCTAGGGTTAGGGTTAGGCTTAGGGTACGGCTTAGGGTACGGCTTAGGGTACGGGTTCGGGTAGGGCTTCGGGTACGGCGTAGGGTATGGGTTAGGGTTAGTGTTAGGTTTAGGGCTCGGTTTAGGGTATTGGTTAGGATTAGGGTACGTGTTAGGGTTAGGGTAGGGGTTAGGGTTAGGGTACGCGTTAGTGTTAGGGTAGTTATTAAACCTATCCCACTCTCTAGATACCCCTTAGCACGTAAAGGAATATTATTTGGAGGTCCAGCCATCGAGAAGAGTTTAGACACTAGGATAATATAAGGAACACACCCATTATAAAGAAATCACATTAGGATTCTCTTTTTAAGCTGTTCCTTAAAACACTAGTGCTTAAGAAATCCATTGGAGGCAGAAGCAGTCAAGGGTAGCCTAGGGTTAGGGTTAGGCTTAGAGTACGGCTTAGGGTACGGCTTAGGGTACGGGTTCGGGTAGGGCTTCGGGTACGGCGTAGGGTATGGGTTAGGGTTAGTGTTAGGTTTAGGGCTCGGTTTAGGGTATTGGTTAGGATTAGGGTACGTGTTAGGGTTAGGGTAGGGGTTAGGGTTAGGGTACGCGTTAGTGTTAGGGTAGTTATTAAACCTATCCCACTCTCTAGATACCCCTTAGCACGTAAAGGAATATTATTTGGAGGTCCAGCCATCGAGAAGAGTTTAGACACTAGGATAAGATAAGGAACACACCCATTATAAAGAAATCACATTAGGATTCTCTTTTTAAGCTGTTCCTTAAAACACTAGTGCTTAAGAAATCCATTGGAGGCAGAAGCAGTCAAGGGTAGCCTAGGGTTAGGGTTAGGCTTAGGGTACGGCTTAGGGTACGGCTTAGGGTACGGGTTCGGGTAGGGCTTCGGGTACGGCGTAGGGTATGGGTTAGGGTTAGTGTTAGGTTTAGGGCTCGGTTTAGGGTATTGGTTAGGATTAGGGTACGTGTTAGGGTTAGGGTAGGGGTTAGGGTTAGGGTACGCGTTAGTGTTAGGGTAGTTATTAAACCTATCCCACTCTCTAGATACCCCTTAGCACGTAAAGGAATATTATTTGGAGGTCCAGCCATCGAGAAGAGTTTAGACACTAGGATAAGATAAGGAACACACCCATTATAAAGAAATCACATTAGGATTCTCTTTTTAAGCTGTTCCTTAAAACACTAGTGCTTAAGAAATCCATTGGAGGCAGAAGCAGTCAAGGGTAGCCTAGGGTTAGGGTTAGGCTTAGGGTACGGCTTAGGGTACGGGTTCGGGGAGGGGTTCGGGTACGGCGTAGGGAATGGGTTAGGGTTAGGGTTAGGGTTAGTGTTAGGTTTAGGGCTCGGTTTAGGGTACGGGTTAGGATTAGGGTACATGTTGGGGTTAGGGTAGGGGGTTAGGATTACGGTACGCGTTACAGTTAGGGTAGTTATTAAACCTATCCCACTCTCTAGATACACCTTAGCACGTAAAGGAATATTATTTGGTGGTCCAGCCATGGAGAAGAGTTTAGACACTAGGGTAAGATAAGGAACACACCCATTATAAAGAAATCACATTAGGATTCTCTTTTTAAGCTGTTCCTTAAAACTCTAGTGCTTAGGAAATCTATTGGAGGCAGAAGCAATCAAGGGTAGCCTAGGGTTAGGGTTAGGCTTAGGGTACGGCTTAGGGTACGGCTTAGGGTACGGGTTCGGGGAGGGCTTCGGGTATGGCGTTGGGTATGGGTTACGGTTAGTGTTAGGGTTAGTGTTAGGGTTAGGGCTCGGTTTAGGGTATTGGTTAGGATTAGGGTACGTGTTAGGGTTAGGGTAGGGGTTAGGGTTAGGGTACGCGTTGGGGTGAGTGTAGTTATTAAACCTATCCCACTCTCTATATACCCCTTAGTACGTAAAGGTATATTATTTGGAGGTCCAGCCATGGAGAAGCGTTTAGACACTAGGATAAGATAAGGAACACACCCATTATAAAGAAATCACATTAGGATTCTCTTTTTAAGCTTTTCCTTAAAACACTAGTGCTTAGGAAATCTATTGGAGGCAGAAGCAGTCAAGGGTAGCCTAGGGTTAGGGTTAGGCTTAGGGTTAGGCTTAGGGTACGGCTTAGGGTACGGTTTCGAGGAGGGGTTCGGGTAAAGCGTAGGGCATGGGTTAGGGTTAAGGTTAGGGTTAGTGTTAGGTTTAGGGCTCGGTTTAGGGTACGGGTTAGGATTAGGGTACATGGTAGGGTTAGGGTTAGGGTACGCGTTAGGGTTAGGGTAGTTATTAAACCTATCCCACTCTCTAGATACACCTTAGCACGTAAAGGAATATTATTTGGGGGTCCAACCATGGAGAAGAGTTGACACTAGGATAAGATAAGGAACACACCCATTACAAAGAAATCACATTAGGATTCTCTTTTTAAGCTGTTCCTTAACACACTAGTGCTTAGGAAATCTATTGGAGGCAGAAGCAGTCAAGGGTAGCCTAGGGTTAGGGTTAGGCTTAGGGTACGGCGTAGGGTACGGCTTAGGGTACGGGTTCGGGGAGGGCTTCGGGTACGGCGTAGGGTATGGGTTAGGGTTAGGGTTAGGGTTAGTTTTAGGGTGAGGGCTCGGTTTAGGGTATTGGTTAGGATGAGGGTACGTGTTAGTGTTAGGGTAGGGGTTAGGGTTAGGGTACGTGTTAGTTTTAGGGTAGTTATTAAACCTATCCCACTCTCTAGATACCCCTTAGCACGTAAAGGAATATTATTTGGGGGTCCAACCATGGAGAAGAGTTGACACTAGGATAAGATAAGGAACACACCCATTACAAAGAAATCACATTAGGATTCTCTTTTTAAGCTGTTCCTTAAAACACTAGTGCTTAGGAAATCTATTGGAGGCAGAAGCAGTCAAGGGTAGCCTAGGGTTAGGGTTAGGCTTAGGGTACGGCTTAGGGTACGGCTTAGGGTACGGGTTCGGGGAGGGCTTCGGGTACGGCGTAGGGTATGGGTTAGGGTTAGGTTTAGGGTTAGGGTTAGGGTTAGGGCTCGGTTTAGGGTACGGGTTAGGATTAGGGTACGTGTTAGGGTTATGGTATAGGTTAGGGTTAGGGTACGCGTTGGGGTTAGTGTAGTTATTAAACGTATCCCACTCTCTATATACCCCTTAGCACGTAAAGGAATATTATTTGGAGGACCAGCCATGGAGGAGCGTTTAGACACTAGGATAAGAAAAGGAACACATCCATTATAAAGAAATCACATTAGGATTCTCTTTTTAAGCTGTTCCTTAAAACACTAGTGCTTAGGAAATCTATTGGAGGCAGAAGCAGTCAAGGGAAGCCTAGGGATAGGGTTAGGCTTCGGGTACGGCTTATGGTACGGCTTAGGGTACGGGTTCGGGGAGGGATTCGTGTACGGCGTAGGGTATTGGTTAGGGTTAGGTTTAGGGTTAGTGTTAGGGTTAGGGTTCGGTTTAGGGTATTGATTAGGATTAGGGTACGTGTTAGGGTTAGGGTAGGGGTTAGGGTTAGGGTACTCGTTAGTGTTAGGGTAGTTATTAAACCTATCCCACTCTCTAGATACCCCTTAGCACGTAAAGGAATATTATTTGGAGGTCCAGCCATGGGGAAGAGTTTAGACACTAGGATAAGATAAGGAACACACCCATTATAAAGAAATCACATTAGGATTCTCTTTTTAAGCTGTTCCTTAACACACTAGTGCTTAGGAAATCTATTGGAGGCAGAAGCAGTCAAGGGTAGCCTAGGGTTAGGGTTAGGCTTAGGGTACGGCGTAGGGTACGGCTTAGGGTACGGGTTCGGGGAGGGCTTCGGGTACGGCGTAGGGTATGGGTTAGGGTTAGGGTTAGGGTTAGTTTTAGGGTGAGGGCTCGGTTTAGGGTATTGGTTAGGATGAGGGTACGTGTTAGTGTTAGGGTAGGGGTTAGGGTTAGGGTACGTGTTAGTGTTAGGGTAGTTATTAAACCTATCCCACTCTCTAGATACCCCTTAGCACGTAAAGGAATATTATTTGGGGGTCCAACCATGGAGAAGAGTTGACACTAGGATAAGATAAGGAACACACCCATTACAAAGAAATCACATTAGGATTCTCTTTTTAAGCTGTTCCTTAAAACACTAGTGCTTAGGAAATCTATTGGAGGCAGAAGCAGTCAAGGGTAGCCTAGGGTTAGGGTTAGGCTTAGGGTACGGCTTAGGGTACGGCTTAGGGTACGGGTTCGGGGAGGGCTTCGGGTACGGCGTAGGGTATGGGTTAGGGTTAGGTTTAGGGTTAGGGTTAGGGTTAGGGCTCGGTTTAGGGTACGGGTTAGGATTAGGGTACGTGTTAGGGTTATGGTATAGGTTAGGGTTAGGGTACGCGTTGGGGTTAGTGTAGTTATTAAACGTATCCCACTCTCTATATACCCCTTAGCACGTAAAGGAATATTATTTGGAGGACCAGCCATGGAGGAGCGTTTAGACACTAGGATAAGAAAAGGAACACATCCATTATAAAGAAATCACATTAGGATTCTCTTTTTAAGCTGTTCCTTAAAACACTAGTGCTTAGGAAATCTATTGGAGGCAGAAGCAGTCAAGGGAAGCCTAGGGATAGGGTTAGGCTTCGGGTACGGCTTATGGTACGGCTTAGGGTACGGGTTCGGGGAGGGATTCGTGTACGGCGTAGGGTATTGGTTAGGGTTAGGGTTAGGGTTAGTGTTAGGGTTAGGGTTCGGTTTAGGGTATTGATTAGGATTAGGGTACGTGTTAGGGTTAGGGTAGGGGTTAGGGTTAGGGTACTCGTTAGTGTTAGGGTAGTTATTAAACCTATCCCACTCTCTAGATACCCCTTAGCACGTAAAGGAATATTATTTGGAGGTCCAGCCATGGGGAAGAGTTTAGACACTAGGATAAGATAAGGAACACACCCATTATAAAGAAATCACATTAGGATTCTCTTTTTAAGCTGTTCCTTAAAACACTAGTGCTTAGGAAATCCATTGGAGGCAGAAGCAGTCAAGGGTAGCCTAGGGTTAGGGTTAGGCTTGGGGTTAGGCTTAGGGTACGGCTTAGTGTACGGCTTAGGGTACGGGTTCGGGGAGGGCTTCGGGTACGTCGTAGGGTATGGGTTAGGGTTAGGGTTAGGGTTAGTGTTAGGGTTAGGGCTCGGTTTAGGGTATTTGTTAGGATTAGAGTACGTGTTAGGGTTAGGGTAGGGGTTAGGGTTAGGGTACGCATTAGTGTTAGAGTAGTTATTAAACCTATCCCTCTCTCTAGATACTCCTTAGCACATAAAGGAATATTATTTGGAGGTCCAGCCATGGAGAAGAGTTTAGACACTAGGATAAGATAAGGAACACACCCATTATAAAGAAATCACATTAGGATTCTCTTTTTAAGCTGTTCCTTAAAACACTAGTGCTTAGGAAAACTATTGGAGGCAGAAGCAGTCAAGGGTAGCCTAGGGTTAGGGTTAGGCTTAGGGTACGGCTTAGGGTACGGGTTCGGGGAGGGGTTCGGGTACGGCGTAGGGAATGGGTTAGGGTTAGGGTTAGGGTTAGTGTTAGGTTTAGGGCTCGGTTTAGGGTACGGGTTAGGATTAGGGTACATGTTGGGGTTAGGGTAGGGGGTTAGGATTACGGTACGCGTTACGGTTAGGGTAGTTATTAAACCTATCCCACTCTCTAGATACACCTTAGCACGTAAAGGAATATTATTTGGTGGTCCAGCCATGGAGAAGAGTTTAGACACTAGGGTAAGATAAGGAACACACCCATTATAAAGAAATCACATTAGGATTCTCTTTTTAAGCTGTTCCTTAAAACACTAGTGCTTAGGAAATCTATTGGAGGCAGAAGCAATCAAGGGTAGCCTAGGGTTAGGGTTAGGCTTAGGGTACGGCTTAGGGTACGGCTTAGGGTACGGGTTCGGGGAGGGCTTCGGGTACGGCGTTGGGTATGGGTTAGGGTTAGTGTTAGGGTTAGTGTTAGGGTTAGGGCTCGGTTTAGGGTATTGGTTAGGATTAGGGTACGTGTTAGGGTTAGGGTAGGGGTTAGGGTTAGGGTACGCGTTGGGGTGAGTGTAGTTATTAAACCTATCCCACTCTCTATATACCCCTTAGTACGTAAAGGTATATTATTTGGAGGTCCAGCCATGGAGAAGCGTTTAGACACTAGGATAAGATAAGGAACACACCCATTATAAAGAAATCACATTAGGATTCTCTTTTTAAGCTTTTCCTTAAAACACTAGTGCTTAGGAAATCTATTGGAGGCAGAAGCAGTCAAGGGTAGCCTAGGGTTAGGGTTAGGCTTAGGGTTAGGCTTAGGGTACGGCTTAGGGTACGGGTTCGAGGAGGGGTTCGGGTAAAGCGTAGGGCATGGGTTAGGGTTAAGGTTAGGGTTAGTGTTAGGTTTAGGGCTCGGTTTAGGGTACGGGTTAGGATTAGGGTACATGGTAGGGTTAGGGTTAGGGTACGCGTTAGGGTTAGGGTAGTTATTAAACCTATCCCACTCTCTAGATACACCTTAGCACGTAAAGGAATATTATTTGGTGGTCCAGCCATGGAGAAGAGTTTAGACACTAGGATAAGATAAGGAACACACCCATTATAAAGAAATCACATTAGGATTCTCTTTTTAAGCTGTTCCTTAACACACTAGTGCTTAGGAAATCTATTGGAGGCAGAAGCAGTCAAGGGTAGCCTAGGGTTAGGGTTAGGCTTAGGGTACGGCGTAGGGTACGGCTTAGGGTACGGGTTCGGGGAGGGCTTCGGGTACGGCGTAGGGTATGGGTTAGGGTTAGGGTTAGGGTTAGTTTTAGGGTGAGGGCTCGGTTTAGGGTATTGGTTAGGATGAGGGTACGTGTTAGTGTTAGGGTAGGGGTTAGGGTTAGGGTACGTGTTAGTGTTAGGGTAGTTATTAAACCTATCCCACTCTCTAGATACCCCTTAGCACGTAAAGGAATATTATTTGGGGGTCCAACCATGGAGAAGAGTTGACACTAGGATAAGATAAGGAACACACCCATTACAAAGAAATCACATTAGGATTCTCTTTTTAAGCTGTTCCTTAAAACACTAGTGCTTAGGAAATCTATTGGAGGCAGAAGCAGTCAAGGGTAGCCTAGGGTTAGGGTTAGGCTTAGGGTACGGCTTAGGGTACGGCTTAGGGTACGGGTTCGGGGAGGGCTTCGGGTACGGCGTAGGGTATGGGTTAGGGTTAGGTTTAGGGTTAGGGTTAGGGTTAGGGCTCGGTTTAGGGTACGGGTTAGGATTAGGGTACGTGTTAGGGTTATGGTATAGGTTAGGGTTAGGGTACGCGTTGGGGTTAGTGTAGTTATTAAACGTATCCCACTCTCTATATACCCCTTAGCACGTAAAGGAATATTATTTGGAGGACCAGCCATGGAGGAGCGTTTAGACACTAGGATAAGAAAAGGAACACACCCATTATAAAGAAATCACATTAGGATTCTCTTTTTAAGCTGTTCCTTAAAACACTAGTGCTTAGGATATCTATTGGAGGCAGAAGCAGTCAAGGGAAGCCTAGGGATAGGGTTAGGCTTCGGGTACGGCTTATGGTACGGCTTAGGGTACGGGTTCGGGGAGGGATTCGTGTACGGCGTAGGGTATTGGTTAGGGTTAGGGTTTCGGTTAGTGTTAGGATTAGGGTTCGGTTTAGGGTATTGATTAGGATTAGGGTACGTGTTAGGGTTAGGGTAGGGGTTAGGGTTAGGGTACTCGTTAGTGTTAGGGTAGTTATTAAACCTATCCCACTCTCTAGATACCCCTTAGCACGTAAAGGAATATTATTTGGAGGTCCAGCCATGGGGAAGAGTTTAGACACTAGGATAAGATAAGGAACACACCCATTATAAAGAAATCACATTAGGATTCTCTTTTTAAGCTGTTCCTTAAAACACTAGTGCTTAGGAAATCCATTGGAGGCAGAAGCAGTCAAGGGTAGCCTAGGGTTAGGGTTAGGCTTGGGGTTAGGCTTAGGGTACGGCTTAGTGTACGGCTTAGGGTACGGGTTCGGGGAGGGCTTCGGGTACGTCGTAGGGTATGGGTTAGGGTTAGGGTTAGGGTTAGTGTTAGGGTTAGGGCTCGGTTTAGGGTACGGGTTAGGATTAGGGTACGTGTTAGGGTTAGGGTAGGGGTTAGGTTTAGGGTACGCGTTGGGGTGAGTGTAGTTATTAAACCTATCCCACTCTCTAGATACCCCTTAGCACGTAAAGGTATATTATTTGGAGGTCCAGCCATGGAGAAGCGTTTAGACACTAGGATAAGATAAGGAACACACCCATTATAAAGAAATCACATTAGGATTCTCTTTTTAAGGTTTTCCTTAAAACACTAGTGCTTAGGAAATCAATTGGAGGCAGAAGCAGTCAAGGGTAGCCTAGGGTTAGGGTTAGGCTTAGGGTTAGGCTTAGGGTACGGCTTAGGGTACGGGTTCGAGGAGGGGTTCGGGTACGGCGTAGGGTATGGGTTAGGGTTAGGGTTAGTGTTAGGGTTAGGGCTCGGTTTAGGGTACGGGTTAGGATTAGGGTACATGGTAGGGTTAGGGTTAGGGTACGCGTTAGGGTTAGGGTAGTTATTAAACCTATCCCACTCTCTAGATACACCTTAGCACGTAAAGGAATATTATTTGGTGGTCCAGCCATGGAGAAGAGTTTAGACACTAGGATAAGATAAGGAACACACCCATTATAAAGAAATCACATTAGGATTCTCTTTTTAAGCTGTTCCTTATAACACTAGTGCTTAGGAAATCTATTGGAGGCAGAAGCAGTCAAGGGTAGCCTAGGGTTAGGGTTAGGCTTATGGTACGGCTTAGGGTACGGGTTCGGGGAGGGCTTCGTGTACGGCGTAGGGTATGGGTTAGGGTTAGGGTTAGGGTTAGTGTTAGGGTTAGGGTTCGGTTTAGGGTATTGGTTAGGATTAGGGTACGTGTTAGGGTTAGGGTAGGGGTTAGGTTTAGGGTACGCGTTAGTGTTAGGGTAGTTATTAAACCTATCCCACTCTCTAGATACGCCTTAGCACGTGAAGGAATATTATTTGGAGGTCCAGCCATGGGGAAGAGTTTAGACACTAGGATAAGATAAGGAACACACCCATTATAAAGAAATCACATTAGGATTCTCTTTTTAAGCTGTTCCTTAAAACACTAGTTCTTAGGAAATCCATTGGAGGCAGAAGCAGTCAAGGGTAGCCTAGGGTTAGGGTTAGGCTTAGGGTACGGCTTAGGGTACGGCTTAGGGTACGGATTCGGGTAGGGCTTTGGGTACAGCGTAGGGTATGGCTTAGGGTTAGGGTTAGGGTTAGTGTTAGGTTTAGGGCTCGGTTTAGGGTATTGGTTAGGATTAGGGTACGTGTTAGGGTTAGGGTAGGGGTTAGGGTTAGGGTACGCGTTAGTGTTAGGGTAGTTATTAAACCTATCCCACTCTCTAGATACCCCTTAGCACGTAAAGGAATATTATTTGGAGGTCCAGCCATGGAGAAGAGTTTAGTCACTAGGATAAAATAAGGAACACACCCATTATAAAGAATTCACATTAGGATTCTCTTTTTAAGCTGTTCCTTAAAACACTAGTGCTTAGGAAATCTATTGGAGGCAGAAGCAGTCAAGGGTAGCCTAGGGTTAGGGTTAGGCTTGGGGTTAGGCTTAGGGTACGGCTTAGGGTACGGGTTCGGGGAGGGGTTCGGGTACGGCGTAGGGTATGGGTTAGGGTTAGGGTTAGGGTTAGTGTTAGGGTTAGGGCTCCGTTTAGGTTATGGGTTAGGATTAGGTTACGTGTTAGGGTTAGTGTAGGGGTTGGGTTAGGGTACGCATTAGGGTTAGGGTAGTTATTAAACCTATCCCACTCTCTATATACCCCTTAGCACGTAAAGGAATATTATTTGGAGGTCCAGCCATGGAGAAGAGTTTAGACACTAGCATAAGATAAGGAACACACCCATTATAAAGAAATCACATTAGGATTCTCTTTTTAAGCTTTTCCTTAAAACACTAGTGCTTAGGAAATCTATTGGAGGCAGAAGCACTCAAGGGTAGCCGAGGGTTAGGGTTAGGCTTAGGGTACGGCTTAGGGTACGGCTTAGGGTACGGGTTCGGGGAGGGCTTCGGGTACGGCATAGCGTATGGGTTAGGGTTAGGGTTAGGGTTAGTGTTAGGGTTAGGGCTCGATTTAGGGTATTGTTTAGGATTAGAGTACGTGTTAGGGTTAGGGTAGGGGTTAGGGTTAGGGTACGCGTTGGGGTGAGTGTAGTTATTAAACCTATCCCACTCTCTATATACCCCTTAGCACGTAAAGGTCTATTATTTGGAGGTCCAGCCATGGAGAAGCGTTTAGACACTAGGATAAGATAAGGAACACACACATTATAAAGAAATCACATTAGGATTCTCTTTTTAAGCTGTTCCTTAAAACACTAGTTCTTAGGAAATCTATTGGAGGCAGAAGCAGTCAAGGGTAGCCTAGGGTTAGGGTTAGGCTTAGGGTACGGCTTAGGGTACGGCTTAGGGTACGGGTTCGGGGAGCGGTTCGTGTACGGCGTAGGGTATGCTTTAGGGTTAGGGTTAGGGTTAGTGTGAGGGTTAGGGCTCGGTTTAGGGTACGGGTTAGGATTAGGGTACGTGTTAGGGTTATGGTAGAGGTTAGGGTTAGGGTTCGCGTTGGGGTTAGTGTAGTTATTAAACCTATCCCAGGCTCTATATACCCCTTAGCACGTAAAGGAATATTATTTGGAGGTCCAGCCATGGAGGAGCGTTTAGACACTAGGATAAGATAAGGAACACACCCTTTATAAAGAAATCACATTAGGATTCTCTTTTTAAGCTGTTTCTTAAAACACTAGTGCTTAGGACATCTATTGGAGGCAGAAGCAGTCAAGGGTAGCCTAGGGTTAGGGTTAGGCTTAGGGTACGGCTTAGGGTACGGGTTCGGGGAGGGCTTCGGGTACAGCGTAGGGTATGGGTTAGGGTTAGGGTTAGGGTTAGTGTTAGGGTTAGGGCTCGGTTTAGGTTATTGGTTAGGATTAGGGTACGTGTTAGTGTTAGGGTAGGGTTTAGGGTTAGGGTACGTGTTAGTGTTAGGGTAGTTATTAAACCTATCCCACTCTCTAGATACCCCTTAGCACGTAAAGGAATATTATTTGGAGGTCCAGCCATCGAGAAGAGATTAGACACTAGGATAATATAAGGAACACACCCATTATAAAGAAATCACATTAGGATTCTCTTTTTAATCTGTTCCTTAAAACACTAGTGCTTAAGAAATCCATTGGAGGCAGAAGCAGTCAAGGGTAGCCTAGGGTTAGGGTTAGGCTTAGGGTACGGCTTAGGGTACGGCTTAGGGTACGGGTTCGGGTAGGGCTTCGGGTACGGCGTAGGGTATGGGTTAGGGTTAGTGTTAGGTTTAGGGCTCGGTTTAGGGTATTGGTTAGGATTAGGGTACGTGTTAGGGTTAGGGTAGGGGTTAGGGTTAGGGTACGCGTTAGTGTTAGGGTAGTTATTAAACCTATCCCACTCTCTAGATACCCCTTCGCACGTAAAGGAATATTATTTGGAGGTCCAGCCATGGGGAAGAGTTTAGACACTAGGATAATATAAGGAACACACCCATTATAAAGAAATCACATTAGGATTCTCTTTTTAAGCTGTTCCTTAAAACACTAGTGCTTAGGAAATCCATTGGAGGCAGAAGCAGTCAAGGGTAGCCTAGGGTTAGGGTTAGGCTTAGGGTACGGCTTAGGGTACGGCTTAGGGTACGGGTTTGGGGAGGGCTTCAGGTACGGCGTAGGGTATGGGTTAGGGTTAGTGTTAGGGTTAGTGTTAGGGTTAGGGCTCGGTTTAGGGTATTTGTTAGGATTAGAGTACGTGTTAGGGTTAGGGTAGGGGGTAGGGTTAGGGTACGCATTAGTGTTAGAGTAGTTATTAAACCTATCCCTCTCTCTAGATACTCCTTAGCACATAAAGGAATATTATTTGGAGGTCCAGCCATGGAGAAGAGTTTAGACACTAGGATAAGATAAGGAACACACCCATTATAAAGAAATCACATTAGGATTCTCTTTTTAAGCTGTTCCTTAAAACACTAGTGCTTAGGAAATCTACTGGAGGCAGAAGCAGTCAAGGGTAGCCTAGGGTTAGGGTTAGGCTTAGGGTACGGCTTAGGGTACGGGTTCGGGGAGGGGTTCGGGTACGGCGTAGGGAATGGGTTAGGGTTAGGGTTAGGGTTAGTGTTAGGTTTAGGGCTCGGTTTAGGGTACGGGTTAGGATTAGGGTACATGTTGGGGTTAGGGTAGGGGGTTAGGATTACGGTACGCGTTACGGTTAGGGTAGTTATTAAACCTATCCCACTCTCTAGATACACCTTAGCACGTAAAGGAATATTATTTGGTGGTCCAGCCATGGAGAAGAGTTTAGACACTAGGGTAAGATAAGGAACACACCCATTATAAAGAAATCACATTAGGATTCTCTTTTTAAGCTGTTCCTTAAAACACTAGTTCTTAAGAAATCCATTGGAGGCAGAAGCAATCAAGGGTAGCCTAGGGTTAGGGTTAGGCTTAGGGTACGGCTTAGGGTACGGCTTAGGGTACGGGTTCGGGGAGGGCTTCGGGTACGGCGCTGGGTATGGGTTAGGGTTAGTGTTAGGGTTAGGGCTCGGTTTAGGGTATTGGTTAGGATTAGGGTACGTGTTAGGGTTAGGGTAGGGGTTAGGGTTAGGGTACACTTTAGTGTTAGGTTGGTTATTAAACCTATCCCACTCTCTAGATACCCCTTAGCACGTAAAGGAATATTATTTGGAGGTCCAGCCATGTAGAAGGGTTTAGACACTAGGATAAGATAAGGAACACACCCATTATAAAGAAATCACATTAGGATTCTCTTTTTAAGCTGTTCCTTAAAACACTAGTGCTTAGGAAATCTATTGGAGGCAGAAGCAGTCAAGGGTAGCCTAGGGTTAGGGTTAGGTTTAGGGTTAGGCATAGGGTACGGCATAGGGTACGGTTTCGGGGAGGGGTTCGGGTAGGGCGTAATGTACGGGTTAGGGTTAGGGTTAGGGTTAGTGTTAGGGTTAGGGCTCCGTTTAGGGTACGGGTTAGGATTAGGTTACGTGTTAGGGTTAGTGTAGGGGTTAGGGTTTGGGTACGCATTAGGGTTAGGGTAGTTATTAAACCTATCCCACTCTCTATATACCCCTTAGTACGTAAAGGTATATTATTTGGAGGTCCAGCCATGGAGAAGCGTTTAGACACTAGGATAAGATAAGGAACACACCCATTATAAAGAAATCACATTAGGATTCTCTTTTTAAGCTTTTCCTTAAAACACTAGTGCTTAGGAAATCTATTGGAGGCAGAAGCAGTCAAGGGTAGCCTAGGGTTAGGGTTAGGCTTAGGGTTAGGCTTAGGGTACGGCTTAGGGTACGGGTTCGAGGAGGGGTTCGGGTAAAGCGTAGGGCATGGGTTAGGGTTAAGGTTAGGGTTAGTGTTAGGTTTAGGGCTCGATTTAGGGTACGGGTTAGGATTAGGGTACATGGTAGGGTTAGGGTTAGGGTACGCGTTAGGGTTAGGGTAGTTATTAAACCTATCCCACTCTCTAGATACACCTTAGCACGTAAAGGAATATTATTTGGTGGTCCAGCCATGGAGAAGAGTTTAGATACTAGGATAAGATAAGGAACACACCCATTATAAAGAAATCACATTAGGATTCTATTTTTAAGCTGTTCCTTAACACACTAGTGCTTAGGAAATCTATTGGAGGCAGAAGCAGTCAAGGGTAGCCTAGGGTTAGGGTTAGGCTTAGGGTACGGCGTACGGTACGGCTTAGGGTACGGGTTCGGGGAGGGCTTCGGGTACGGCGTAGGGTATGGGTTAGGGTTAGGGTTAGGGTTAGTTTTAGGGTGAGGGCTCGGTTTAGGGTATTGGTTAGGATGAGGGTACGTGTTAGTGTTAGGGTAGGGGTTAGGGTTAGGGTACGTGTTAGTGTTAGGGTAGTTATTAAACCTATCCCACTCTCTAGATACCCCTTAGCACGTAAAGGAATATTATTTGGGGGTCCAACCATGGAGAAGAGTTGACACTAGGATAAGATAAGGAACACACCCATTACCAAGAAATCACATTAGGATTCTCTTTTTAAGCTGTTCCTTAAAACACTAGTGCTTAGGAAATCTATTGGAGGCAGAAGCAGTCAAGGGTAGCCTAGGGTTAGGGTTAGGCTTAGGGTACGGCTTAGGGTACGGCTTAGGGTACGGGTTCGGGGAGGGCTTCGGGTACGGCGTAGGGTATGGGTTAGGGTTAGGTTTAGGGTTAGGGTTAGGGTTAGGGCTCGGTTTAGGGTACGGGTTAGGATTAGGGTACGTGTTAGGGTTATGGTATAGGTTAGGGTTAGGGTACGCGTTGGGGTTAGTGTAGTTATTAAACGTATCCCACTCTCTATATACCCCTTAGCACGTAAAGGAATATTATTTGGAGGACCAGCCATGGAGGAGCGTTTAGACACTAGGATAAGAAAAGGAACACACCCATTATAAAGAAATCACATTAGGATTCTCTTTTTAAGCTGTTCCTTAAAACACTAGTGCTTAGGAAATCTATTGGAGGCAGAAGCAGTCAAGGGAAGCCTAGGGATAGGGTTAGGCTTCGGGTACGGCTTATGGTACGGCTTAGGGTACGGGTTCGGGGAGGGATTCGTGTACGGCGTAGGGTATTGGTTAGGGTTAGGGTTAGGGTTAGTGTTAGGATTAGGGTTCGGTTTAGGGTATTGATTAGGATTAGGGTACGTGTTAGGGTTAGGGTAGGGGTTAGGGTTAGGGTACTCGTTAGTGTTAGGGTAGTTATTAAACCTATCCCACTCTCTAGATACCCCTTAGCACGTAAAGGAATATTATTTGGAGGTCCAGCCATGGGGAAGAGTTTAGACACTAGGATAAGATAAGGAACACACCCATTATAAAGAAATCACATTAGGATTCTCTTTTTAAGCTGTTCCTTAAAACACTAGTGCTTAGGAAATCCATTGGAGGCAGAAGCAGTCAAGGGTAGCCTAGGGTTAGGGTTAGGCTTGGGGTTAGGCTTAGGGTACGGCTTAGTGTACGGCTTAGGGTACGGGTTCGGGGAGGGCTTCGGGTACGTCGTAGGGTATGGGTTAGGGTTAGGGTTAGGGTTAGTGTTAGGGTTAGGGCTCGGTTTAGGGTACGGGTTAGGATTAGGGTACGTGTTAGGGTTAGGGTAGGGGTTAGGTTTAGGGTACGCGTTGGGGTGAGTGTAGTTATTAAACCTATCCCACTCTCTAGATACCCCTTAGCACGTAAAGGTATATTATTTGGAGGTCCAGCCATGGAGAAGCGTTTAGACACTAGGATAAGATAAGGAACACACCCATTATAAAGAAATCACATTAGGATTCTCTTTTTAAGGTTTTCCTTAAAACACTAGTGCTTAGGAAATCAATTGGAGGCAGAAGCAGTCAAGGGTAGCCTAGGGTTAGGGTTAGGCTTAGGGTTAGGCTTAGGGTACGGCTTAGGGTACGGGTTCGAGGAGGGGTTCGGGTACGGCGTAGGGTATGGGTTAGGGTTAGGGTTAGTGTTAGGGTTAGGGCTCGGTTTAGGGTACGGGTTAGGATTAGGGTACATGGTAGGGTTAGGGTTAGGGTACGCGTTAGGGTTAGGGTAGTTATTAAACCTATCCCACTCTCTAGATACACCTTAGCACGTAAAGGAATATTATTTGGTGGTCCAGCCATGGAGAAGAGTTTAGACACTAGGATAAGATAAGGAACACACCCATTATAAAGAAATCACATTAGGATTCTCTTTTTAAGCTGTTCCTTATAACACTAGTGCTTAGGAAATCTATTGGAGGCAGAAGCAGTCAAGGGTAGCCTAGGGTTAGGGTTAGGCTTATGGTACGGCTTAGGGTACGGGTTCGGGGAGGGCTTCGTGTACGGCGTAGGGTATGGGTTAGGGTTAGGGTTAGGGTTAGTGTTAGGGTTAGGGTTCGGTTTAGGGTATTGGTTAGGATTAGGGTACGTGTTAGGGTTAGGGTAGGGGTTAGGTTTAGGGTACGCGTTAGTGTTAGGGTAGTTATTAAACCTATCCCACTCTCTAGATACCCCTTAGCACGTAAAGGAATATTATTTGGAGGTCCAGCCATGGGGAAGAGTTTAGACACTAGGATAAGATAAGGAACACACCCATTATAAAGAAATCACATTAGGATTCTCTTTTTAAGCTGTTCCTTAAAACACTAGTGCTTAGGAAATCCATTGGAGGCAGAAGCAGTCAAGGGTAGCCTAGGGTTAGGGTTAGGCTTAGGGTACGGCTTAGGGTACGGCTTAGGGTACGGATTCGGGTAGGGCTTTGGGTACAGCGTAGGGTATGGCTTAGGGTTAGGGTTAGGGTTAGTGTTAGGTTTAGGGCTCGGTTTAGGGTATTGGTTAGGATTAGGGTACGTGTTAGGGTTAGGGTAGGGGTTAGGGTTAGGGTACGCGTTAGTGTTAGGGTAGTTATTAAACCTATCCCACTCTCTAGATACCCCTTAGCACGTAAAGGAATATTATTTGGAGGTCCAGCCATGGAGAAGAGTTTAGTCACTAGGATAAAATAAGGAACACACCCATTATAAAGAAATCACATTAGGATTCTCTTTTTAAGCTGTTCCTTAAAACACTAGTGCTTAGGAAATCTATTGGAGGCAGAAGCAGTCAAGGGTAGCCTAGGGTTAGGGTTAGGCTTGGGGTTAGGCTTAGGGTACGGCTTAGGGTACGGGTTCGGGGAGGGGTTCGGGTACGGCGTAGGGTATGGGTTAGGGTTAGGGTTAGGGTTAGTGTTAGGGTTAGGGCTCCGTTTAGGTTATGGGTTAGGATTAGGTTACGTGTTAGGGTTAGTGTAGGGGTTGGGTTAGGGTACGCATTAGGGTTAGGGTAGTTATTAAACCTATCCCACTCTCTATATACCCCTTAGCACGTAAAGGAATATTATTTGGAGGTCCAGCCATGGAGAAGAGTTTAGACACTAGCATAAGATAAGGAACACACCCATTATAAAGAAATCACATTAGGATTCTCTTTTTAAGCTTTTCCTTAAAACACTAGTGCTTAGGAAATCTATTGGAGGCAGAAGCACTCAAGGGTAGCCGAGGGTTAGGGTTAGGCTTAGGGTACGGCTTAGGGTACGGCTTAGGGTACGGGTTCGGGGAGGGCTTCGGGTACGGCATAGCGTATGGGTTAGGGTTAGGGTTAGGGTTAGTGTTAGGGTTAGGGCTCGGTTTAGGGTATTGTTTAGGATTAGAGTACGTGTTAGGGTTAGGGTAGGGGTTAGGGTTAGGGTACGCGTTGGGGTGAGTGTAGTTATTAAACCTATCCCACTCTCTATATACCCCTTAGCACGTAAAGGTCTATTATTTGGAGGTCCAGCCATGGAGAAGCGTTTAGACACTAGGATAAGATAAGGAACACACACATTATAAAGAAATCACATTAGGATTCTCTTTTTAAGCTGTTCCTTAAAACACTAGTTCTTAGGAAATCTATTGGAGGCAGAAGCAGTCAAGGGTAGCCTAGGGTTAGGGTTAGGCTTAGGGTACGGCTTAGGGTACGGCTTAGGGTACGGGTTCGGGGAGCGGTTCGTGTACGGCGTAGGGTATGCTTTAGGGTTAGGGTTAGGGTTAGTGTGAGGGTTAGGGCTCGGTTTAGGGTACGGGTTAGGATTAGGGTACGTGTTAGGGTTATGGTAGAGGTTAGGGTTAGGGTTCGCGTTGGGGTTAGTGTAGTTATTAAACCTATCCCAGGCTCTATATACCCCTTAGCACGTAAAGGAATATTATTTGGAGGTCCAGCCATGGAGGAGCGTTTAGACACTAGGATAAGATAAGGAACACACCCTTTATAAAGAAATCACATTAGGATTCTCTTTTTAAGCTGTTTCTTAAAACACTAGTGCTTAGGACATCTATTGGAGGCAGAAGCAGTCAAGGGTAGCCTAGGGTTAGGGTTAGGCTTAGGGTACGGCTTAGGGTACGGGTTCGGGGAGGGCTTCGGGTACAGCGTAGGGTATGGGTTAGGGTTAGGGTTAGGGTTAGTGTTAGGGTTAGGGCTCGGTTTAGGTTATTTGTTAGGATTAGGGTACGTGTTAGTGTTAGGGTAGGGTTTAGGGTTAGGGTACGTGTTAGTGTTAGGGTAGTTATTAAACCTATCCCACTCTCTAGATACCCCTTAGCACGTAAAGGAATATTATTTGGAGGTCCAGCCATCGAGAAGAGATTAGACACTAGGATAATATAAGGAACACACCCATTATAAAGAAATCACATTAGGATTCTCTTTTTAAGCTGTTCCTTAAAACACTAGTGCTTAAGAAATCCATTGGAGGCAGAAGCAGTCAAGGGTAGCCTAGGGTTAGGGTTAGGCTTAGGGTACGGCTTAGGGTACGGCTTAGGGTACGGGTTCGGGTAGGGCTTCGGGTACGGCGTAGGGTATGGGTTAGGGTTAGTGTTAGGTTTAGGGCTCGGTTTAGGGTATTGGTTAGGATTAGGGTACGTGTTAGGGTTAGGGTAGGGGTTAGGGTTAGGGTACGCGTTAGTGTTAGGGTAGTTATTAAACCTATCCCACTCTCTAGATACCCCTTCGCACGTAAAGGAATATTATTTGGAGGTCCAGCCATGGGGAAGAGTTTAGACACTAGGATAATATAAGGAACACACCCATTATAAAGAAATCACATTAGGATTCTCTTTTTAAGCTGTTCCTTAAAACACTAGTGCTTAGGAAATCCATTGGAGGCAGAAGCAGTCAAGGGTAGCCTAGGGTTAGGGTTAGGCTTAGGGTACGGCTTAGGGTACGGCTTAGGGTACGGGTTTGGGGAGGGCTTCAGGTACGGCGTAGGGTATGGGTTAGGGTTAGTGTTAGGGTTAGTGTTAGGGTTAGGGCTCGGTTTAGGGTATTTGTTAGGATTAGAGTACGTGTTAGGGTTAGGGTAGGGGGTAGGGTTAGGGTACGCATTAGTGTTAGAGTAGTTATTAAACCTATCCCTCTCTCTAGATACTCCTTAGCACATAAAGGAATATTATTTGGAGGTCCAGCCATGGAGAAGAGTTTAGACACTAGGATAAGATAAGGAACACACCCATTATAAAGAAATCACATTAGGATTCTCTTTTTAAGCTGTTCCTTAAAACACTAGTGCTTAGGAAATCTATTGGAGGCAGAAGCAGTCAAGGGTAGCCTAGGGTTAGGGTTAGGCTTAGGGTACGGCTTAGGGTACGGGTTCGGGGAGGGGTTCGGGTACGGCGTAGGGAATGGGTTAGGGTTAGGGTTAGGGTTAGTGTTAGGTTTAGGGCTCGGTTTAGGGTACGGGTTAGGATTAGGGTACATGTTGGGGTTAGGGTAGGGGGTTAGGATTACGGTACGCGTTACGGTTAGGGTAGTTATTAAACCTATCCCACTCTCTAGATACACCTTAGCACGTAAAGGAATATTATTTGGTGGTCCAGCCATGGAGAAGAGTTTAGACACTAGGGTAAGATAAGGAACACACCCATTATAAAGAAATCACATTAGGATTCTCTTTTTAAGCTGTTCCTTAAAACACTAGTTCTTAAGAAATCCATTGGAGGCAGAAGCAATCAAGGGTAGCCTAGGGTTAGGGTTAGGCTTAGGGTACGGCTTAGGGTACGGCTTAGGGTACGGGTTCGGGGAGGGCTTCGGGTACGGCGCTGGGTATGGGTTAGGGTTAGTGTTAGGGTTAGGGCTCGGTTTAGGGTATTGGTTAGGATTAGGGTACGTGTTAGGGTTAGGGTAGGGGTTAGGGTTAGGGTACACTTTAGTGTTAGGTTGGTTATTAAACCTATCCCACTCTCTAGATACCCCTTAGCACGTAAAGGAATATTATTTGGAGGTCCAGCCATGTAGAAGGGTTTAGACACTAGGATAAGATAAGGAACACACCCATTATAAAGAAATCACATTAGGATTCTCTTTTTAAGCTGTTCCTTAAAACACTAGTGCTTAGGAAATCTATTGGAGGCAGAAGCAGTCAAGGGTAGCCTAGGGTTAGGGTTAGGTTTAGGGTTAGGCATAGGGTACGGCATAGGGTACGGTTTCGGGGAGGGGTTCGGGTAGGGCGTAATGTACGGGTTAGGGTTAGGGTTAGGGTTAGTGTTAGGGTTAGGGCTCCGTTTAGGGTACGGGTTAGGATTAGGTTACGTGTTAGGGTTAGTGTAGGGGTTAGGGTTTGGGTACGCATTAGGGTTAGGGTAGTTATTAAACCTATCCCACTCTCTATATACCCCTTAGTACGTAAAGGTATATTATTTGGAGGTCCAGCCATGGAGAAGCGTTTAGACACTAGGATAAGATAAGGAACACACCCATTATAAAGAAATCACATTAGGATTCTCTTTTTAAGCTTTTCCTTAAAACACTAGTGCTTAGGAAATCTATTGGAGGCAGAAGCAGTCAAGGGTAGCCTAGGGTTAGGGTTAGGCTTAGGGTTAGGCTTAGGGTACGGCTTAGGGTACGGGTTCGAGGAGGGGTTCGGGTAAAGCGTAGGGCATGGGTTAGGGTTAAGGTTAGGGTTAGTGTTAGGTTTAGGGCTCGATTTAGGGTACGGGTTAGGATTAGGGTACATGGTAGGGTTAGGGTTAGGGTACGCGTTAGGGTTAGGGTAGTTATTAAACCTATCCCACTCTCTAGATACACCTTAGCACGTAAAGGAATATTATTTGGTGGTCCAGCCATGGAGAAGAGTTTAGATACTAGGATAAGATAAGGAACACACCCATTATAAAGAAATCACATTAGGATTCTATTTTTAAGCTGTTCCTTAACACACTAGTGCTTAGGAAATCTATTGGAGGCAGAAGCAGTCAAGGGTAGCCTAGGGTTAGGGTTAGGCTTAGGGTACGGCGTACGGTACGGCTTAGGGTACGGGTTCGGGGAGGGCTTCGGGTACGGCGTAGGGTATGGGTTAGGGTTAGGGTTAGGGTTAGTTTTAGGGTGAGGGCTCGGTTTAGGGTATTGGTTAGGATGAGGGTACGTGTTAGTGTTAGGGTAGGGGTTAGGGTTAGGGTACGTGTTAGTGTTAGGGTAGTTATTAAATCTATCCCACTCTCTAGATACCCCTTAGCACGTAAAGGAATATTATTTGGGGGTCCAACCATGGAGAAGAGTTGACACTAGGATAAGATAAGGAACACACCCATTACAAAGAAATCACATTAGGATTCTCTTTTTAAGCTGTTCCTTAAAACACTAGTGCTTAGGAAATCTATTGGAGGCAGAAGCAGTCAAGGGTAGCCTAGGGTTAGGGTTAGGCTTAGGGTACGGCTTAGGGTACGGCTTAGGGTACGGGTTCGGGGAGGGCTTCGGGTACGGCGTAGGGTATGGGTTAGGGTTAGGTTTAGGGTTAGGGTTAGGGTTAGGGCTCGGTTTAGGGTACGGGTTAGGATTAGGGTACGTGTTAGGGTTATGGTATAGGTTAGGGTTAGGGTACGCGTTGGGGTTAGTGTAGTTATTAAACGTATCCCACTCTCTATATACCCCTTAGCACGTAAAGGAATATTATTTGGAGGACCAGCCATGGAGGAGCGTTTAGACACTAGGATAAGAAAAGGAACACACCCATTATAAAGAAATCACATTAGGATTCTCTTTTTAAGCTGTTCCTTAAAACACTAGTGCTTAGGAAATCTATTGGAGGCAGAAGCAGTCAAGGGAAGCCTAGGGATAGGGTTAGGCTTCGGGTACGGCTTATGGTACGGCTTAGGGTACGGGTTCGGGGAGGGATTCGTGTACGGCGTAGGGTATTGGTTAGGGTTAGGGTTAGGGTTAGTGTTAGGGTTAGGGTTCGGTTTAGGGTATTGATTAGGATTAGGGTACGTGTTAGGGTGAGGGTAGGGGTTAGGGTTAGGGTACTCGTTAGTGTTAGGGTAGTTATTAAACCTATCCCACTCTCTAGATACCCCTTAGCACGTAAAGGAATATTATTTGGAGGTCCAGCCATGGGGAAGAGTTTAGACACTAGGATAAGATAAGGAACACACCCATTATAAAGAAATCACATTAGGATTCTCTTTTTAAGCTGTTCCTTAAAACACTAGTGCTTAGGAAATCCATTGGAGGCAGAAGCAGTCAAGGGTAGCCTAGGGTTAGGGTTAGGCTTGGGGTTAGGCTTAGGGTACGGCTTAGTGTACGGCTTAGGGTACGGGTTCGGGGAGGGCTTCGGGTACGTCGTAGGGTATGGGTTAGGGTTAGGGTTAGGGTTAGTGTTAGGGTTAGGGCTCGGTTTAGGGTACGGGTTAGGATTAGGGTACGTGTTAGGGTTAGGGTAGGGGTTAGGTTTAGGGTACGCGTTGGGGTGAGTGTAGTTATTAAACCTATCCCACTCTCTATATACCCCTTAGCACGTAAAGGTATATTATTTGGAGGTCCAGCCATGGAGAAGCGTTTAGACACTAGGATAAGATAAGGAACACACCCATTATAAAGAAATCACATTAGGATTCTCTTTTTAAGCTTTTCCTTAAAACACTAGTGCTTAGGAAATCTATTGGAGTCAGAAGCAGTCAAGGGTAGCCTAGGGTTAGGGTTAGGCTTAGGGTTAGGCTTAGGGTACGGCTTAGGGTACGGGTTCGAGGAGGGGTTCGGGTACGGCGTAGGGTATGGGTTAGGGTTAGGGTTAGTGTTAGGGTTAGGGCTTGGTTTAGGGTACGGGTTAGGATTAGGGTACATGGTAGGGTTAGGGTTAGGGTACGCGTTAGGGTTAGGGTAGTTATTAAACCTATCCCACTCTCTAGATACACCTTAGCACGTAAAGGAATATTATTTGGTGGTCCAGCCATGGAGAAGAGTTTAGACACTAGGATAAGATATGGAACACACCCATTATAAAGAAATCACATTAGGATTCTCTTTTTAAGCTGTTCCTTAAAACACTAGTGCTTAGGAAATCTATTGGAGGCAGAAGCAGTCAAGGGTAGCCTAGGGTTAGGGTTAGTCTTAGGGTACGGCTTAGGGTACGGGTTCGGGGAGGGCTTCGGGTACGGCGTAGGGTATGGGTTAGGGTTAGGGTTAGGGTTAGTGTTAGGGTTAGGGCTCGGTTTAGGTTATTGTTTAGGATTAGGGTACGTGCTAGGATTAGGGTAGGGGTTAGGGTTAGGGTACGCGTTAGTGTTAGGGTAGTTATTAAACCTATCCCACTCTCTAGATACACCTTAGCAGGTAAAGGAATATTATTTGGGGGTCCAGCCGTGGAGAAGAGTTTAGACACTAGGATAAGATAAGGAACACACCCATTATAAAGAAATCACATTAGGATTCTCTGTTTAAGCTGTTCCTTAAAACACTAGTGCTTAGGAAATCTATTGGAGGCAGAAGCAGTCAAGGGTAGTCTAGGGTTAGGGTTAGGCTTAGGGTACGGCTTAGGGTACGGGTTCGGGGAGGGCTTCAGTTACGGTGTAGGGTATGGGATAGGGTTAGGGTTAGGGTTAGTGTTAGGGTTAGGGCTCGGTTTAGGGTATTGGTTAGGATTATGGTACGTGTTAGGGATAGGGTAGTGGTTAGGGTTAGGGTACGCATTAGTGTTAGGGTAGTTATTAAACCTATCCCGCTCTCTAGATACCCCTTAGCACGTAAAGGAATATTATTTGGAGGTCCAGCCATGGAGAAGAGTTTAGACACTAGGATAAGATAAGGAACACACCCATTATAAAGAAATCACATTAGGATTCTCTTTTTAAGCTGTTCCTTTAAACACTACTGCTTAGGAAATCTATTGGAGGCAGAAGCAGTCCAGGGTAGCCTAGGGTTTGGGTTAGGTTTAGGGTTAGGCTTAGGGTACGGCTTAGGGTACGGCTTAGGGTACGGGTTCGGGTAGGGCTTCGGGTACGTCGTAGGGTATGTGTTAGCGTTAGGGTTAGGGTTAGTGTTAGGGTTAGGGCTCGGTTTAGGGTATTGGTTAGGATTAGGGTACGTGTTAGGGTTAGGGTAGGGGTTAGGGTTAGGGTACGCGTTAGTGTTAGGGTAGTTATTAAACCTATCCCACTCTCTAGATACCCCTTAGCACGTAAAGGAATATTATTTGGAGGTCCAGCCATGGGGAAGAGTGTAGACACTAGGATAACATAAGGAACACACCCATTATAAAGACATCACATTAGGATTCTCTTTTTAAGCTGTTCCTTAAAACACTAGTGCTTAGGAAATCTATTGGAGGCAGAAGCAGTCAAGGGTAGCCTAGGGTTAGGGTTAGGCTTGGGGTTAGGCTTAGGGTACGGCTTAGGGTACGGTTTCCGGGAGGGGTTCGGGTACGGCGTAGGGTATGGGTTAGGGTTATGGTTAGGGTTAGTGTTAGGGTTAGGGCTCCGTTTAGGTTATGGGTTAGGATTAGGTTACGTGTTAGGGTTAGTGTAGGGGTTGGGTTAGGGTACGCATTAGTGTTAGGGTAGTTATTAAACCTATCCCACTCTCTAGATACCCCTTAGCACGTAAAGGAATATTATTTGGGGGTCCAGCCATGGAGAAGAGTTTAGACACTAGCATAAGATAAGGAACACACCCATTATAAAGAAATCACATTAGGATTCTCTTTTTAAGCTGTTCCTTAAAACACTAGTGCTTAGGAAATCTATTGGAGGCAGAAGCAGTCAAGGGTAGGCTAGGGTTAGGGTTAGGCTTAGGGTACGGCTTAGGGTATGGCTTAGGGTACGGGTTCGGGGAGGGCTTCGGGTACGGCGTAGTGTATGGGTTAGGGTTAGGGTTAGGGTTAGTGTTAGGGTTAGGGCTCGGTTTAGGGTATTGGTTAGGTTTAGGGTACCTGTTAGGGTTAGGGTACGCTTTAGTGTTAGGGTAGTTATTAAACCTATCCCACTCTCTAGATACACCTTACCACGTAAACGAATATTATTTGGTGGTCCAGCCATGGAGAAGAGTGTAGACACTACGATAAGATAAGGAACACACCCATTATAAAGAAATCACATTAGGATTCTCTTTTTAAGCTGTTCCTTAAAACACTAGTGCTTAGGAAATCTATTGGAGGCAGAAGCAGTCAAGGGTAGCCTAGGGTTAGGGTTAGGCTTAGGGTACGGCTTAGGGTACGGCTTAGGGTACGGGTTCGGGGAGGGCTTGGTGTACGGCGTAGGGTATGGGTTAGGGTTAGGGTTAGGGTTAGTGTTAGGGTTAGGGCTCGGTTTAGGGTACGGTTTAGGATTAGGGTACGTGTTAGATTTATGGTAGAGGGTAGGGTTAGGGTACGCGTTGGGGTTAGTGTAGTTATTAAACCTATCCCACTCTCTATATACCCTTTAGCACGTAAAGGAATATTATTTGGAGGTCCAGCCATGGAGAAGAGTTTAGACATTAGGATAAGGTAAGGAACACACCCATTATAAAGAAATCACATTAGGATTCTCTTTTTAAGCTTTTCCTTAAAACACTAGTGCTTAGGAAATCTATTGGAGGCAGAAGCACTCAAGGGTAGCCGAGGGTTAGAGTTAGGCTTAGGGTACGGCTTAGGGTACGGCTTAGGGTACGGGTTCGGGGAGGGCTTCGGGATGGCATAGCGTATGGGTTAGGGTTAGGGTTAGGGTTAGTGTTAGGGTTAGGGCTCGGTTTAGGGTACTGTTTAGGATTAGAGTACGTGTTAGGGTTAGGGTAGGGGTTAGGGTTAGGGTACGCGTTGGGGTGAGTGTAGTTATTAAACCTGTCCCACTCTCTATATACCCCTTAGCACGTAAAGGTATATTATTTGGAGGTCCAGCCATGGAGAAGCGTGTAGACACTAGGATAAGATAAGAAACACACCCATTATAAAGAAATCACATTAGGATTCTCTTTTTAAGCTTTTCCTTAAAACACTAGTGCTTAGGAAATCTATTGGAGGCAGAAGCAGTCAAGGGTAGCCTAGGGTTAGGGTTAGGCTTAGGGTACGGCTTAGGGTACGGCTTAGGGTACGGGTTCGAGGAGGGGTTCGGGTACGGCGTAGGGTATGGGTTAGGGTTAGCTTTAGGGTTAGTGTTAGATTTAGGGCTCGGTTTAGGGTACGGGTTAGGATTAGGGTACATGGTAGGGTTAGGGTTAGGGTACGCGTTAGGGTTAGGGTAGTTATTAAACCTATCCCACTCTCTAGATACACCTTAGCACGTAAAGGAATATTATTTGGTGGTCCAGCCATGGAGAAGAGTTTAGACACTAGGATAAGATAAGGAACACACCCATTATAAAGAAATCACATTAGGATTCTCTTTTTAAGCTGTTCCTTAAAACACTAGTTCTTAGGAAATCTATTGGAGGCAGAAGCAGTCAAGGGTAGCCTAGGGATAGGGTTAGGCTTAGGGTACGGCTTTGGGTACGGCTTAGGGTACGGGTTAGGGGAGGGCTTCGGGTACGGCGTAGGGTATGGGTTAGGGTTAGGGTTAGGGTTAGTGTTAGGGTTAGGGCTCGGTTTAGGGTATTGGTTAGGATGAGGGTACGTGTTAGTGTTAGGTTAGGGGTTAGGGTTAGGGTACGTGTTAGTGTTAGGGTAGTTATTAAAGCTATCCCACTCTCTAGATACCCCTTAGCACGTAAAGGAATATTATTTGGGGGTCCAGCCATGGAGAAGAGTTTAGACACTAGGATAAGATAAGGAACACACACATTATAAAGAAATCACATTAGGATTCTCTTTTTAAGCTGTTGCTTAAAACACTAGTTCTTAGGAAATCTATTGGAGGCAGAAGCAGTCAAGGGTAGCCTAGGGTTAGGGTTAGGCTTAGGGTACGGCTTAGGGTACGGCTTAGGGTACAGGTTCGGGGAGCGGTTCGTGTACGGCGTAGGGTATGCTTTAGGGTTAGGGTTAGGGTTAGTGTTAGGGTTAGGGCTCGGTTTAGGGTACGGGTTAGGATTAGGGTACGTGTTAGGGTTATGGTAGAGGTTAGGGTTAGGGTTCGCATTGGGGTTAGTGTAGTTATTAAACCTATCCCAGTTTCTATATACCCCTTAGCACGTAAAGGAATATTATTTTCAGGTCCAGCCATGGAGGAGCGTTTAGACACTAGGATAAGATTAGGAACACACCCATTATAAAGAAATCACATTAGGATTCTCTTTTTAAGCTGTTTCTTAAAACACTAGTGCTTAGGACATCTATTGGAGGCAGAAGCAGTCAAGGGTAGCCTAGGGTTAGGGTTAGGCTTAGGGTACGGCTTAGGGTACGGCTTAGGGTACGGGTTCGGGTAGGGCTTCGGGTACGGCGTAGGGTATGGGTTAGGGTTAGTGTTAGGTTTAGGGCTCGGTTTAGGGTATTGGTTAGGATTAGGGTACGTGTTAGGGTTAGGGTAGGGGTTAGGGTTAGGGTACGCGTTAGTGTTAGGGTAGTTATTAAACCTATCCCACTCTCTAGATACCCCTTCGCACGTAAAGGAATATTATTTGGAGGTCCAGCCATCGAGAAGAGTTTAGACACTAGGATAAGATAAGGAACACACCCATTATAAAGAAATCACATTAGGATTCTCTTTTTAAGCTGTTCCTTAAAACACTAGTTCTTAAGAAATCCATTGGAGGCAGAAGCAGTCAAGGGTAGCCTAGGGTTAGGGTTAGGCTTAGGGTACGGCTTAGGGTACGGCTTAGGGTACGGGTTTGGGGAGGGCTTCAGGTACGGCGTAGGGTATGGGTTAGGGTTAGTGTTAGGGTTAGTGTTAGGGTTAGGGCTCGGTTTAGGGTATTTGTTAGGATTAGAGTACGTGTTAGGGTTAGGGTAGGGGGTAGGGTTAGGGTACGCATTAGTGTTAGAGTAGTTATTAAACCTATCCCTCACTCTAGATACTCCTTAGCACATAAAGGAATATTATTTGGAGGTCCAGCCATGGAGAAGAGTTTAGACACTAGGATAAGATAAGGAACACACCCATTATAAAGAAATCACATTAGGATTCTCTTTTTAAGCTGTTCCTTAAAACACTAGTGCTTAGGAAATCTATTGGAGGCAGAAGCAGTCAAGGGTAGCCTAGGGTTAGGGTTAGGCTTAGGGTACGGCTTAGGGTACGGGTTCGGGGAGGGGTTCGGGTACGGCGTAGGGAATGGGTTAGAGTTAGGGTTAGGGTTAGTGTTAGGTTTAGGGCTCGGTTTAGGGTACGGGTTAGGATTAGGGTACATGTTGGGGTTAGGGTAGGGGGTTAGGATTACGGTACGCGTTACGGTTAGGGTAGTTATTAAACCTATCCCACTCTCTAGATACACCTTAGCACGTAAAGGAATATTATTTGGTGGTCCAGCCATGGAGAAGAGTTTAGACACTAGGGTAAGATAAGGAACACACCCATTATAAAGAAATCACATTAGGATTCTCTTTTTAAGCTGTTCCTTAAAACACTAGTTCTTAAGAAATCCATTGGAGGCAGAAGCAATCAAGGGTAGCCTAGGGTTAGGGTTAGGCTTAGGGTACGGCTTAGGGTACGGCTTAGGGTACGGGTTCGGGGAGGGCTTCGGGTACGGCGCTGGGTATGGGTTAGGGTTAGTGTTAGGGTTAGGGCTCGGTTTAGGGTATTGGTTAGGATTAGGGTACGTGTTAGGGTTAGGGTAGGGGTTAGGGTTAGGGTACACTTTAGTGTTAGGTTGGTTATTAAACCTATCCCACTCTCTAGATACCCCTTAGCACGTAAAGGAATATTATTTAGAGGTCCAGCCATGTAGAAGGGTTTAGACACTAGGATAAGATAAGGAACACACCCATTATAAAGAAATCACATTAGGATTCTCTTTTTAAGCTGTTCCTTAAAACACTAGTGCTTAGGAAATCTATTGGAGGCAGAAGCAGTCAAGGGTAGCCTAGGGTTAGGGTTAGGTTTAGGGTTAGGCATAGGGTACGGCATAGGGTACGGTTTCGGGGAGGGGTTCGGGTAGGGCGTAATGTACGGGTTAGGGTTAGGGTTAGGGTTAGTGTTAGGGTTAGGGCTCCGTTTAGGGTACGGGTTAGGATTAGGTTACGTGTTAGGGTTAGTGTAGGGGTTAGGGTTTGGGTACGCATTAGGGTTAGGGTAGTTATTAAACCTATCCCATTCTCTAGATACCCCTTAGCACGTAAAGGAATATTATTTGGGGGTCCAGCCATGGAGAAGAGTTTAGACACTAGGATAAGATAAGGAACACACCCATTATAAAGAAATCACATAAGGATTCTCTTTTTAAGCTCTTCCTTAAAACACAAGTACTTAGGAAATCTATTGGAGGCAGAAGCAGTCAAGAGTAGCCTAGGGTTAGGGTTAGGCTTAGGGTTAGGCTTAGGGTACGGCTTAGGATACGGGTTCGAGGTGGGGTTCGGGTACGGCGTAAGGTATGGGTTAGGGTTAGGGTTAGGGTTAGTGTTAGGGTTAGGGCTCGGTTTAGTGTACGGGTTAGAATTAGGGTACGTGTTAGGGTTAGGGTAGGGGTTAGGGTTAGGGTACGCGTTGGGGTGAGTGTAGTTATTAAACCTATCCCACTCTCTATATACCCCTTAGTACGTAAAGGTATATTATTTGGAGGTCCAGCCATGGAGAAGCGTTTAGACACTAGGATAAGATAAGGAACACACCCATTATAAAGAAATCACATTAGGATTCTCTTTTTAAGCTTTTCCTTAAAACACTAGTGCTTAGGAAATCTATTGGAGGCAGAAGCAGTCAAGGGTAGCCTAGGGTTAGGGTTAGGCTTAGGGTTAGGCTTAGGGTACGGCTTAGGGTACGGGTTCGAGGAGGGGTTCGGGTAAAGCGTAGGGCATGGGTTAGGGTTAAGGTTAGGGTTAGTGTTAGGTTTAGGGCTCGATTTAGGGTACGGGTTAGGATTAGGGTAAATGGTAGGGTTAGGGTTAGGGTACGCGTTAGGGTTAGGGTAGTTATTAAACCTATCCCACTCTCTAGATACACCTTAGCACGTAAAGGAATATTATTTGGTGGTCCAGCCATGGAGAAGAGTTTAGATACTAGGATAAGATAAGGAACACACCCATTATAAAGAAATCACATTAGGATTCTCTTTTTAAGCTGTTCCTTAACACACTAGTGCTTAGGAAATCTATTGGAGGCAGAAGCAGTCAAGGGTAGCCTAGGGTTAGGGTTAGGCTTAGGGTACGGCGTACGGTACGGCTTAGGGTACGGGTTCGGGGAGGGCTTCGGGTACGGCGTAGGGTATGGGTTAGGGTTAGGGTTAGGGTTAGTTTTAGGGTGAGGGCTCGGTTTAGGGTATTGGTTAGGATGAGGGTACGTGTTAGTGTTAGGGTAGGGGTTAGGGTTAGGGTACGTGTTAGTGTTAGGGTAGTTATTAAACCTATCCCACTCTCTAGATACCCCTTAGCACGTAAAGGAATATTATTTGGGGGTCCAACCATGGAGAAGAGTTGACACTAGGATAAGATAAGGAACACACCCATTACAAAGAAATCACATTAGGATTCTCTTTTTAAGCTGTTCCTTAAAACACTAGTGCTTAGGAAATCTATTGGAGGCAGCAGCAGTCAAGGGTAGCCTAGGGTTAGGGTTAGGCTTAGGGTACGGCTTAGGGTACGGCTTAGGGTACGGGTTCGGGGAGGGCTTCGGGTACGGCGTAGGGTATGGGTTAGGGTTAGGTTTAGGGTTAGGGTTAGGGTTAGGGCTCGGTTTAGGGTACGGGTTAGGATTAGGGTACGTGTTAGGGTTATGGTATAGGTTAGGGTTAGGGTACGCGTTGGGGTTAGTGTAGTTATTAAACGTATCCCACTCTCTATATACCCCTTAGCACGTAAAGGAATATTATTTGGAGGTCCAGCCATGGAGAAGCGTGTAGACACTAGGATAAGATAAGAAACACACCCATTATAAAGAAATCACATTAGGATTCTCTTTTTAAGCTTTTCCTTAAAACACTAGTGCTTAGGAAATCTATTGGAGGCAGAAGCAGTCAAGGGTAGCCTAGGGTTAGGGTTAGGCTTAGGGTACGGCTTAGGGTACGGCTTAGGGTACGGGTTCGAGGAGGGGTTCGGGTACGGCGTAGGGTATGGGTTAGGGTTAGCTTTAGGGTTAGTGTTAGATTTAGGGCTCGGTTTAGGGTACGGGTTAGGATTAGGGTACATGGTAGGGTTAGGGTTAGGGTACGCGTTAGGGTTAGGGTAGTTATTAAACCTATCCCACTCTCTAGATACACCTTAGCACGTAAAGGAATATTATTTGGTGGTCCAGCCATGGAGAAGAGTTTAGACACTAGGATAAGATAAGGAACACACCCATTATAAAGAAATCACATTAGGATTCTCTTTTTAAGCTGTTCCTTAAAACACTAGTTCTTAGGAAATCTATTGGAGGCAGAAGCAGTCAAGGGTAGCCTAGGGATAGGGTTAGGCTTAGGGTACGGCTTTGGGTACGGCTTAGGGTACGGGTTAGGGGAGGGCTTCGGGTACGGCGTAGGGTATGGGTTAGGGTTAGGGTTAGGGTTAGTGTTAGGGTTAGGGCTCGGTTTAGGGTATTGGTTAGGATGAGGGTACGTGTTAGTGTTAGGTTAGGGGTTAGGGTTAGGGTACGTGTTAGTGTTAGGGTAGTTATTAAACCTATCCCACTCTCTAGATACCCCTTAGCACGTAAAGGAATATTATTTGGGGGTCCAGCCATGGAGAAGAGTTTAGACACTAGGATAAGATAAGGAACACACACATTATAAAGAAATCACATTAGGATTCTCTTTTTAAGCTGTTGCTTAAAACACTAGTTCTTAGGAAATCTATTGGAGGCAGAAGCAGTCAAGGGTAGCCTAGGGTTAGGGTTAGGCTTAGGGTACGGCTTAGGGTACGGCTTAGGGTACAGGTTCGGGGAGCGGTTCGTGTACGGCGTAGGGTATGCTTTAGGGTTAGGGTTAGGGTTAGTGTTAGGGTTAGGGCTCGGTTTAGGGTACGGGTTAGGATTAGGGTACGTGTTAGGGTTATGGTAGAGGTTAGGGTTAGGGTTCGCATTGGGGTTAGTGTAGTTATTAAACCTATCCCAGTTTCTATATACCCCTTAGCACGTAAAGGAATATTATTTTCAGGTCCAGCCATGGAGGAGCGTTTAGACACTAGGATAAGATTAGGAACACACCCATTATAAAGAAATCACATTAGGATTCTCTTTTTAAGCTGTTTCTTAAAACACTAGTGCTTAGGACATCTATTGGAGGCAGAAGCAGTCAAGGGTAGCCTAGGGTTAGGGTTAGGCTTAGGGTACGGCTTAGGGTACGGCTTAGGGTACGGGTTCGGGTAGGGCTTCGGGTACGGCGTAGGGTATGGGTTAGGGTTAGTGTTAGGTTTAGGGCTCGGTTTAGGGTATTGGTTAGGATTAGGGTACGTGTTAGGGTTAGGGTAGGGGTTAGGGTTAGGGTACGCGTTAGTGTTAGGGTAGTTATTAAACCTATCCCACTCTCTAGATACCCCTTCGCACGTAAAGGAATATTATTTGGAGGTCCAGCCATCGAGAAGAGTTTAGACACTAGGATAAGATAAGGAACACACCCATTATAAAGAAATCACATTAGGATTCTCTTTTTAAGCTGTTCCTTAAAATACTAGTTCTTAAGAAATCCATTGGAGGCAGAAGCAGTCAAGGGTAGCCTAGGGTTAGGGTTAGGCTTAGGGTACGGCTTAGGGTACGGCTTAGGGTACGGGTTTGGGGAGGGCTTCAGGTACGGCGTAGGGTATGGGTTAGGGTTAGTGTTAGGGTTAGTGTTAGGGTTAGGGCTCGGTTTAGGGTATTTGTTAGGATTAGAGTACGTGTTAGGGTTAGGGTAGGGGGTAGGGTTAGGGTACGCATTAGTGTTAGAGTAGTTATTAAACCTATCCCTCTCTCTAGATACTCCTTAGCACATAAAGGAATATTATTTGGAGGTCCAGCCATGGAGAAGAGTTTAGACACTAGGATAAGATAAGGAACACACCCATTATAAAGAAATCACATTAGGATTCTCTTTTTAAGCTGTTCCTTAAAACACTAGTGCTTAGGAAATCTATTGGAGGCAGAAGCAGTCAAGGGTAGCCTAGGGTTAGGGTTAGGCTTAGGGTACGGCTTAGGGTACGGGTTCGGGGAGGGGTTCGGGTACGGCGTAGGGAATGGGTTAGGGTTAGGGTTAGGGTTAGTGTTAGGTTTAGGGCTCGGTTTAGGGTACGGGTTAGGATTAGGGTACATGTTGGGGTTAGGGTAGGGGGTTAGGATTACGGTACGCGTTACGGTTAGGGTAGTTATTAAACCTATCCCACTCTCTAGATACACCTTAGCACGTAAAGGAATATTATTTGGTGGTCCAGCCATGGAGAAGAGTTTAGACACTAGGGTAAGATAAGGAACACACCCATTATAAAGAAATCACATTAGGATTCTCTTTTTAAGCTGTTCCTTAAAACACTAGTTCTTAAGAAATCCATTGGAGGCAGAAGCAATCAAGGGTAGCCTAGGGTTAGGGTTAGGCTTAGGGTACGGCTTAGGGTACGGCTTAGGGTACGGGTTCGGGGAGGGCTTCGGGTACGGCGCTGGGTATGGGTTAGGGTTAGTGTTAGGGTTAGGGCTCGGTTTAGGGTATTGGTTAGGATTAGGGTACGTGTTAGGGTTAGGGTAGGGGTTAGGGTTAGGGTACGCGTTGGGGTGAGTGTAGTTATTAAACCTATCCCACTCTCTAGATACCCCTTAGCACGTAAAGGAATATTATTTGGAGGTCCAGCCATGGAGAAGCGTTTAGACACTAGGATAAGATAAGGAACACACCCATTATAAAGAAATCACATTAGGATTCTCTTTTTAAGCTGTTCCTTAAAACACTAGTGCTTAGGAAATCTATTGGAGGCAGAAGCAGTCAAGGGTAGCCTAGGGTTAGGGTTAGGCTTAGGGTTAGGCTTAGGGTACGGCTTAGGGTACGGGTTCGAGGAGGGGTTCGGGTACGGCGTAGGGTATGGGTTAGGGTTAGGGTTAGTGTTAGGGTTAGGGCTTGGTTTAGGGTACGGGTTAGGATTAGGGTACATGGTAGGGTTAGGGTTAGGGTACGCGTTAGGGTTAGGGTAGTTATTAAACCTATCCCACTCTCTAGATACACCTTAGCACGTAAAGGAATATTATTTGGTGGTCCAGCCATGGAGAAGAGTTTAGACACTAGGATAAGATATGGAACACACCCATTATAAAGAAATCACATTAGGATTCTCTTTTTAAGCTGTTCCTTAAAACACTAGTGCTTAGGAAATCTATTGGAGGCAGAAGCAGTCAAGGGTAGCCTAGGGTTAGGGTTAGTCTTAGGGTACGGCTTAGGGTACGGGTTCGGGGAGGGCTTCGGGTACGGCGTAGGGTATGGGTTAGGGTTAGGGTTAGGGTTAGTGTTAGGGTTAGGGCTCGGTTTAGGTTATTGTTTAGGATTAGGGTACGTGCTAGGATTAGGGTAGGGGTTAGGGTTAGGGTACGCGTTAGTGTTAGGGTAGTTATTAAACCTATCCCACTCTCTAGATACACCTTAGCAGGTAAAGGAATATTATTTGGGGGTCCAGCCGTGGAGAAGAGTTTAGACACTAGGATAAGATAAGGAACACACCCATTATAAAGAAATCACATTAGGATTCTCTGTTTAAGCTGTTCCTTAAAACACTAGTGCTTAGGAAATCTATTGGAGGCAGAAGCAGTCAAGGGTAGTCTAGGGTTAGGGTTAGGCTTAGGGTACGGCTTAGGGTACGGCTTAGGGTACGGGTTCGGGTAGGGCTTCGGGTACGTCGTAGTGTATGTGTTAGGGTTAGGGTTAGGGTTAGTGTTAGGGTTAGGGCTCGGTTTAGGGTATTGGTTAGGATTAGGGTACGTGTTAGGGTTAGGGTAGGGGTTAGGGTTAGGGTACGCGTTGGGGTTAGTGTAGTTATTAAACCTATCCCACTCTCTAGATACACCTTAGCACGTAAAGAAATATTATTTGGAGGTCCAGCCATGGAGGAGCGTTTAGACACTAGGATAAGATAAGGAACACACCCATTATAAAGAAATCACATTAGGATTCTCTTTTTAAGCTGTCCCTTAAAACACTAGTGCTTAGGAAATCTATTGGAGGCAGAGGCAGTCAAGGGTAGCCTAGGGTTAGGGTTAGGCTTAGGGTACGGCTTAGGGTACGGGTTCGGGGAGGGCTTCGGGTACGGCGTAGGGTATGTGTTAGGGTTAGGGTTAGGGTTAGTGTTAGGGTTAGGGCTCGGTTTAGGGTACGGGTTAGGATTACGGTACGTGTTAGGGTTAGGGTAGGGGTTAGGGTTAGGGTACGCGTTAGGGTTAGGGTAGTTATTAAACCTATCCCACTCTCTAGATACCCCTTAGCACGTAAAGGAATATTATTTGGAGGTCCAGCCATGGAGAAGAGTTTAGACACTAGGATAAGATAAGGAACACACCCATTATAAAGAAATCACATTAGGATTCTCTTTTTAAGCTTTTCCTTAAAACACTAGTGCTTAGGAAATCTATTGGAGGCAGAAGCAGTCAAGGGTAGCCTAGGGTTAGGGTTAGTCTTAGGGTTAGGCTTAGGGTACGGCTTAGGGTACGGGTTCGAGGAGGGGTTCGGGTACAGCGTAGGGTATGGGTTAGGGTTAGGGTTAGTGTTAGGGTTAGGGCTCGGTTTAGGGTACGGGTTAGGATTAGGGTACATGGTAGGGTTAGGGTTAGGGTACGCGTTAGGGTTAGGGTAGTTATTAAACCTATCCCACTCTCTAGATACACGTTAGCACGTAAAGGAATATTATTTGGTGGTCCAGCCATGGAGAAGAGTTTAGACACTAGGATAAGATAAGGAACACACCCATTATAAAAAATCACATTAGGATTCTCTTTTTAAGCTGTTCCTTAAAACACTAGTGCTTAGGAAATCTATTGGAGGCAGAAGCAGTCAAGGGTAGCCTAGGGTTAGGGTTAGTCTTAGGGTACGGCTTAGGGTACGGGTTCGGGGAGGGCTTCGGGTACGGCGTAGGGTATGGGTTAGGGTGAGGGTTAGGGTTAGTGTTAGGGTTAGGGCTCTGTTTAGGTTATTGTTTAGGATTAGGGTACGTGCTAGGATTAGGGTAGGGGTTAGGGTTAGGGTACGCGTTAGTGTTAGGGTAGTTATTAAACCTATCCCACTCTCTAGATACACCTTAGCAGGTAAAGGAATATTATTTGGGGGTCCAGGCGTGGAGAAGAGTTTAGACACTAGGATAAGATAAGGAACACACCCATTATAAAGAAATCACATTAGGATTCTCTGTTTAAGCTGTTCCTTAAAACACTAGTGCTTAGGAAATCTATTGGAGGCAGAAGCAGTCCAGGGTAGCCCAGGGTTAGGGTTAGGTTTAGGGTTAGGCTTAGGGTACGGCTTAGGGTACGGCTTAGGGTACGGGTTCGGGTAGGGCTTCGGGTACGTCGTAGGGTATGTGTTAGCGTTAGGGTTAGGGTTAGTGTTAGGGTTAGGGCTCGGTTTAGGGTATTGGTTAGGATTAGGGTACGTGTTAGGGTTAGGGTAGGGGTTAGGGTTAGGGTACGCGTTAGTGTTAGGGTAGTTATTAAACCTATCCCACTCTCTAGATACCCCTTAGCACGTAAAGGAATATTATTTGGAGGTCCAGCCATGGGGAAGAGTGTAGACACTAGGATAACATAAGGAACACACCCATTATAAAGAAATCACATTAGGATTCTCTTTTTAAGCTGTTCCTTAAAACACTAGTGCTTAGGAAATCTCTTGGAGGCAGAAGCAGTCAAGGGTAGCCTAGGGTTAGGGTTAGGCTTGGGGTTAGGCTTAGGGTACGGCTTAGGGTACGGTTTCCGGGAGGGGTTCGGGTACGGCGTAGGGTATGGGTTAGGGTTAGGGTTAGGGTTAGTGTTAGGGTTAGGGCTCCGTTTAGGTTATGGGTTAGGATTAGGTTACGTGTTAGGGTTAGTGTAGGGGTTGGGTTAGGGTACGCATTAGTGTTAGGGTAGTTATTAAACCTATCCCACTCTCTAGATACCCCTTAGCACGTAAAGGAATATTATTTGGGGGTCCAGCCATGGAGAAGAGTTTAGACACTAGCATAAGATAAGGAACACACCCATTATAAAGAAATCACATTAGGATTCTCTTTTTAAGCTGTTCCTTAAAACACTAGTGCTTAGGAAATCTATTGGAGGCAGAAGCAGTCAAGGGTAGGCTAGGGTTAGGGTTAGGCTTAGGGTACGGCTTAGGGTATGGCTTAGGGTACGGGTTCGGGGAGGGCTTCGGGTACGGCGTAGTGTATGGGTTAGGGTTAGGGTTAGGGTTAGTGTTAGGGTTAGGGCTCGGTTTAGGGTATTGGTTAGGTTTAGGGTACCTGTTAGGGTTAGGGTACGCTTTAGTGTTAGGGTAGTTATTAAACCTATCCCACTCTCTAGATACACCTTACCACGTAAACGAATATTATTTGGTGGTCCAGCCATGGAGAAGAGTGTAGACACTACGATAAGATAAGGAACACACCCATTATAAAGAAATCACATTAGGATTCTCTTTTTAAGCTATTCCTCAAAACACTAGTGCTTAGGAAATCTATTGGAGGCAGAAGCAGTCAAGGGTAGCCTAGGGTTAGGGTTAGGCTTAGGGTACGGCTTAGGGTACGGCTTAGGGTACGGGTTCGGGGAGGGCTTCATGTACGGCGTAGGGTATGGGTTAGGGTTAGGGTTAGGGTTAGTGTTAGGGTTAGGGCTCGGTTTAGGGTACTGTTTAGGATTAGAGTACGTGTTAGGGTTAGGGTAGGGGTTAGGGTTAGGGTACGCGTTGGGGTGAGTGTAGTTATTAAACCTATCCCACTCTCTATATACCCCTTAGCACGTAAAGGTATATTATTTGGAGGTCCAGCCATGGAGAAGCGTTTAGACACTAGGATAAGATAAGAAACACACCCATTATAAAGAAATCACATTAGGATTCTCTTTTTAAGCTTTTCCTTAAAACACTAGTGCTTAGGAAATCTATTGGAGGCAGAAGCAGTCAAGGGTAGCCTAGGGTTAGGGTTAGGCTTAGGGTACGGCTTAGGGTACGGCTTAGGGTACGGGTTCGAGGAGGGGTTCGGGTACGGCGTAGGGTATGGGTTAGGGTTAGCTTTAGGGTTAGTGTTAGGTTTAGGGCTCGGTTTAGGGTACGGGTTAGGATTAGGGTACATGGTAGGGTTAGGGTTAGGGTACGCGTTAGGGTTAGGGTAGTTATTAAACCTATCCCACTCTCTAGATACACCTTAGCACGTAAAGGAATATTATTTGGTGGTCCAGCCATGGAGAAGAGTTTAGACACTAGGATAAGATAAGGAACACACCCATTATAAAGAAATCACATTAGGATTCTCTTTTTAAGCTGTTCCTTAAAACACTAGTTCTTAGGAAATCTATTGGAGGCAGAAGCAGTCAAGGGTAGCCTAGGGTTAGGGTTAGGCTTAGGGTACGGCTTAGGGTACGGCTTAGGGTACGGGTTCGGGGAGCGTTTCGTGTACGGCGTAGGGTATGCTTTAGGGTTAGGGTTAGGGTTAGTGTTAGGGTTAGGGCTCGGTTTAGGGTACGGGTTAGGATTAGGGTACGTGTTAGGGTTATGGTAGAGGTTAGGGTTAGGGTTCGCGTTGGGGTTAGTGTAGTTATTAAACCTATCCCAGTTTCTATATACCCCTTAGCACGTAAAGGAATATTATTTGGAGGTCCAGCCATGGAGGAGCGTTTAGACACTAGGATAAGATTAGGAACACACCCATTATAAAGAAATCACATTAGGATTCTCTTTTTAAGCTGTTTCTTAAAACACTAGTGCTTAGGACATCTATTGGAGGCAGAAGCAGTCAAGGGTAGCCTAGGGTTAGGGTTAGGCTTAGAGTACGGCTTAGGGTACGGGTTCGGGGAGGGCTTCGGGTACGGCGTAGGTTATGGGTTAGGGTTAGGGTTAGGGTTAGTGTTAGGGTTAGGGCTCGGTTTAGGTTATTGGTTAGGATTAGGGTACGTGTTAGTGTTAGGGTAGGGTTTAGGGTTAGGGTACGCGTTAGTGTTAGGGTAGTTATTAAACCTATCCTACTCTCTAGATATCCCTTAGCACGTAAAGGAATATTATTTGGAGGTCCAGCCATCGAGAAGAGTTTAGACACTAGGATAAGATAAGGAACACACCCATTATAAAGAAATCACATTAGGATTCTCTTTTTAAGCTGTTCCTTAAAACACTAGTGCTTAAGAAATCCATTGGAGGCAGAAGCAGTCAAGGGTAGCCTAGGGTTAGGGTTAGGCTTAGGGTACGGCTTAGGGTACGGCTTAGGGTACGGGTTCGGGTAGGGCTTCGGGTACAGCGTAGGGTATGGCTTAGGGTTAGGGTTAGGGTTAGCGTTAGGGTTAGGGCTCGGTTTAGGGTATTGGTTAGGATTAGGGTACGTGTTAGGGTTAGGGTAGGGGTTAGGGTTAGGGTACGCGTTAGTGTTAGGGTAGTTATTAAACCTATGCCACTCTCTAGATACCCCTTAGCACGTAAAGGAATATTATTTGGAGGTCCAGCCATGGAGAAGAGTTTAGGCACTAGGATAAAATAAGGAACACACCCATTATAAAGACATCACATTAGGATTCTCTTTTTAAGCTGTTCCTTAAAACACTAGTGCTTAGGAAATCGATTGGAGGCAGAAGCAGTCAAGGGTAGCCTAGGGTTAGGGTTAGGCTTGGGGTTAGGCTTAGGGTACGGCTTAGGGTACGGTTTCCGGGAGGGGTTCGGGTACGGCGTAGGGTATGGGTTAGGGTTAGGGTTAGGGTTAGTGTTAGGGTTAGGGCTCCGTTTAGGTTATGGGTTAGGATTAGGTTACGTGTTAGGGTTAGTGTAGGGGTTGGGTTAGGGTACGCATTAGTGTTAGGGTAGTTATTAAACCTATCCCACTCTCTAGATACCCCTTAGCACGTAAAGGAATATTATTTGGGGGTCCAGCCATGGAGAAGAGTTTAGACACTAGCATAAGATAAGGAACACACCCATTATAAAGAAATCACATTAGGATTCTCTTTTTAAGCTGTTCCTTAAAACACTAGTGCTTAGGAAATCTATTGGAGGCAGAAGCAGTCAAGGGTAGGCTAGGGTTAGGGTTAGGCTTAGGGTACGGCTTAGGGTATGGCTTAGGGTACGGGTTCGGGGAGGGCTTCGGGTACGGCGTAGTGTATGGGTTAGGGTTAGGGTTAGGGTTAGTGTTAGGGTTAGGGCTCGGTTTAGGGTATTGGTTAGGTTTAGGGTACCTGTTAGGGTTAGGGTACGCTTTAGTGTTAGGGTAGTTATTAAACCTATCCCACTCTCTAGATACACCTTACCACGTAAAGGAATATTATTTGGTGGTCCAGCCATGGAGAAGAGTTTAGACACTAGGATAAGATAAGGAACACACCCATTATAAAGAAATCACATTAGGATTCTCTTTTTAAGCTGTTCCTTAAAACACTAGTGCTTAGGAAATCTATTGGAGGCAGAAGCAGTCAAGGGTAGCCTAGGGTTAGGGTTAGGCTTAGGGTACGGCTTAGGGTACGGCTTAGGGTACGGGTTCGGGGAGGGCTTCGTGTACCGCGTAGGGTATGGGTTAGGGTTAGGGTTAGGGTTAGTGTTAGGGTTAGGGCTCGGTTTAGGGTACGGTTTAGGATTAGGGTACGTGTTAGGGTTATGGTAGAGGGTAGGGTTAGGGTACGCGTTGGGGTTAGTGTAGTTATTAAACCTATCCCACTCTCTATATACCCTTTAGCACGTAAAGGAATATTATTTGGAGGTCCAGCCATGGAGAAGAGTTTAGACATTAGGATAAGGTAAGGAACACACCCATTATAAAGAAATCACATTAGGATTCTCTTTTTAAGCTTTTCCTTAAAACACTAGTGCTTAGGAAATCTATTGGAGGCAGAAGCACTCAAGGGTAGCCGAGGGTTAGGGTTAGGCTTAGGGTACGGCTTAGGGTACGGCTTAGGGTACGGGTTCGGGGAGGGCTTCGGGTATGGCATAGCGTATGGGTTAGGGTTAGGGTTAGGGTTAGTGTTAGGGTTAGGGCTCGGTTTAGGGTACTGTTTAGGATTAGAGTACGTGTTAGGGTTAGGGTAGGGGTTAGGGTTAGGGTACGCGTTGGGGTGAGTGTAGTTATTAAACCTGTCCCACTCTCTATATACCCCTTAGCACGTAAAGGTATATTATTTGGAGGTCCAGCCATGGAGAAGCGTGTAGACACTAGGATAAGATAAGAAACACACCCATTATAAAGAAATCACATTAGGATTCTCTTTTTAAGCTTTTCCTTAAAACACTAGTGCTTAGGAAATCTATTGGAGGCAGAAGCAGTCAAGGGTAGCCTAGGGTTAGGGTTAGGCTTAGGGTACGGCTTAGGGTACGGCTTAGGGTACGGGTTCGAGGAGGGGTTCGGGTACGGCGTAGGGTATGGGTTAGGGTTAGCTTTAGGGTTAGTGTTAGATTTAGGGCTCGGTTTAGGGTACGGGTTAGGATTAGGGTACATGGTAGGGTTTGGGTTAGGGTACGCGTTAGGGTTAGGGTAGTTATTAAACCTATCCCACTCTCTAGATACACCTTAGCACGTAAAGGAATATTATTTGGTGGTCCAGCCATGGAGAAGAGTTTAGACACTAGGATAAGATAAGGAACACACCCATTATAAAGAAATCACATTAGGATTCTCTTTTTAAGCTGTTCCTTAAAACACTAGTTCTTAGGAAATCTATTGGAGGCAGAAGCAGTCAAGGGTAGCCTAGGGATAGGGTTAGGCTTAGGGTACGGCTTTGGGTACGGCTTAGGGTACGGGTTAGGGGAGGGCTTCGGGTACGGCGTAGGGTATGGGTTAGGGTTAGGGTTAGGGTTAGTGTTAGGGTTAGGGCTCGGTTTAGGGTATTGGTTAGGATGAGGGTACGTGTTAGTGTTAGGTTAGGGGTTAGGGTTAGGGTACGTGTTAGTGTTAGGGTAGTTATTAAACCTATCCCACTCTCTAGATACCCCTTAGCACGTAAAGGAATATTATTTGGGGGTCCAGCCATGGAGAAGAGTTTAGACACTAGGATAAGATAAGGAACACACACATTATAAAGAAATCACATTAGGATTCTCTTTTTAAGCTGTTGCTTAAAACACTAGTTCTTAGGAAATCTATTGGAGGCAGAAGCAGTCAAGGGTAGCCTAGGGTTAGGGTTAGGCTTAGGGTACGGCTTAGGGTACGGCTTAGGGTACAGGTTCGGGGAGCGGTTCGTGTACGGCGTAGGGTATGCTTTAGGGTTAGTGTTAGGGTTAGTGTTAGGGTTAGGGCTCGGTTTAGGGTACGGGTTAGGATTAGGGTACGTGTTAGGGTTATGGTAGAGGTTAGGGTTAGGGTTCGCATTGGGGTTAGTGTAGTTATTAAACCTATCCCAGTTTCTATATACCCCTTAGCACGTAAAGGAATATTATTTTCAGGTCCAGCCATGGAGGAGCGTTTAGACACTAGGATAAGATTAGGAACACACCCATTATAAAGAAATCACATTAGGATTCTCTTTTTAACCTGTTTCTTAAAACACTAGTGCTTAGGACATCTATTGGAGGCAGAAGCAGTCAAGGGTAGCCTAGGGTTAGGGTTAGGCTTAGAGTACGGCTTAGGGTACGGGTTCGGGGAGGGCTTCGGGTACGTCGTAGGGTATGTGTTAGGGTTAGGGTTAGGGTTAGTGTTAGGGTTAGGGCTCGGTTTAGGGTATTGGTTAGGATCAGGGTACGTGTTAGGGTTAGGGTAGGGGTTAGGGTTAGGGTACACTTTAGTGTTAGGGTGGTTATTAAACCTATCCCTCTCTCTAGATACCCCTTAGCACGTGAAGGAATATTATTTGGAGGTCCAGCCATGGAGAAGAGTTTAGACACTAGGATAAGATAAGGAACACACCCATTATAAAGAAATCACTTTAGGATTCTCTTTTTAAGCTGTTCCTTAAAACACTAGTGCTTAGGAAATCTATTGGAGGCAGAAGCACTCAAGGGTAGCCTAGGGTTAGGGTTAGGCTTAGGGTACGGCTTAGGGTATGGCTTAGGGTACGGGTTCGGTGAGGGCTTCGGGTACGGTGTAGCGTATGGGTTAGGGTTAGGGTTAGGGTTAGTGTTAGGGTTACGGCTCGGTTTAGGGTATTGGTTAGGATTAGAGTACGTGTTAGGGTTAGGGTAGGGGTTAGGGTTAGGGTACGCATTAGTGTTAGGGTAGTTATTAAACCTATCCCACTCTCTAGATACCCCTTAGCACATAAAGGAATATTATTTGGAGGTCCAGCCATGGAGAAGAGTTTAGAAACTAGGATAAGATAAGGACCACACCCATTATAAAGAAATCACATTAGGATTCTCTTTTTAAGCTGTTCCTTAAAACACAAGTGCTTAGGAAATCTATTGGAGGCAGAAGCAGTCAAGGGTAGCCTAGGGTTAGGGTTAGACTTAGGGTTAGGCTTAGGGTACAGCTTAGGGTACGGGTTCGAGGAGGGGTTCGGTTACGGCGTAGGGTATGGGTTAGGGTTAGGGTTAGGGTTAGTGTTAGGGTTAGGGCTCGGTTTAGGGTACGGGTTAGGATTAGGGTACGTGTTAGGGTTATGGTAGGGGTTAGGGTTAGGGTACGCGTTGGGATGAATGTAGTTATTAAACCTATCCCACTCTCTATATACCCCTTAGCACGTAAAGGTATATTAATTGGAGGTCCAGCCTTGGAGAAGCGTTTAGACACTAGGATAAGATAAGGAACACACCCATTATAAAGAAATCAAATTAGGATTCTCTTTTTAAGCTGTTCCTTAAAACACTAGTGCTTAGGAAATCTATTGGAGGCAGAAGCAGTCAAGGGTAGCCTAGGGTTAGGGTTAGGCTTAGGGTACGGCTTAGGGTACGGGTTTGGGGAGGGGTTCGGGTACGGCGTAGGGTATGGGTTAGGGTTAGGGTTAGGGTTAGTGTTAGGGTTAGGGCTCGGTTTAGGGTATGGGTTAGGATTAGGTTACGTGTTAGGGTTAGTGTAGGGGTTAGGGTTAGGGTACGCATTAGGGTTAGGGTAGTTATTAAACCTATCCCACTCTCTATATACCCCTTAGTACGTAAAGGTATATTATTTGGAGGTCCAGCCATGGAGAAGCGTTTAGACACTAGGATAAGATAAGGAACACACCCATTATAAAGAAATCACATTAGGATTCTCTTTTTAAGCTTTTCCTTAAAACACTAGTGCTTAGGAAATCTATTGGAGGCAGAAGCAGTCAAGGGTAGCCTAGGGTTAGGGTTAGGCTTAGGGTTAGGCTTAGGGTACGGCTTAGGGTACGGGTTCGAGGAGGGGTTCGGGTACGGCGTAGGGTATGGGTTAGGGTTAGGGTTAGGGTTAGTGTTAGGGTTAGGGCTCGGTTTAGGGTACGGGTTAGGATTAGGGTACATGGTAGGGTTAGGGTTAGGGTACCCGTTAGGGTTAGGGTAGTTATTAAACCTATCCCACTCTCTAGATACACCTTAGCACGTAAAGGAATATTATTTGGTGGTCCAGCCATGGAGAAGAGTTTAGACACTAGGATAAGATAAGGAACACACCCATTATACAGAAATCACATTAGGATTCTCTTTTTAAGCTGTTCCTTAAAACACTAGTGCTTAGGAAATCTATTGGAGGCAGAAGCAGTCAAGGGTAGCCTAGGGTTAGGGTTAGGCTTAGGGTACGGCTTAGGGTACGGCTTAGGGTACGGGTTCGGGGAGGGCTTCGGGTATGGCGTAGGGTATGGGTTAGGGTTAGTGTTAGGGTTAGTGTTAGGGTTAGGGCTCGGTTTAGGGTATTGGTTAGGATTAGGGTACGTGTTAGGGTTAGGGTAGGGGTTAGGGTTAGGGTACACTTTAGTGTTAGGGTGGTTATTAAACCTATCCCACTCTCTAGATACCCCTTAGCACGTAAAGGAATATTATTTGGAGGTCCAGCCATGGAGAAGAGTTTAGACACTAGGATAAGATAAGGAACACACCCATTATAAAGAAATCACATTAGGATTCTCTTTTTAAGCTGTTCCTTAAAACACAAGTGCTTAGGAAATCTATTGGAGGCAGAAGCAGTCAAGGGTAGCCTAGGGTTAGGGTTAGGCTTACGGTACGGCTTAGGGTACGGGTTCGAGGAGGGGTTCGGGTACGGCGTAGGGTATGGGTTAGGGTAAGGGTTAGTGTTAGGTTTAGGGCTCCGTTTAGGGTACGGGTTAGGATTAGGTTACGTGTTAGGGTTAGTGTAGGGGTTAGGGTTTGGGTACGCATTAGGGTTAGGGTAGTTATTAAACCTATCCCATTCTCTAGATACCCTTTAGCACGTAAAGGAATATTATTTGGGGGTACAGCCATGGAGAAGAGTTTAGACACTAGGATAAGATAAGGACCACACCCATTATAAAGAAATCACATTAGGATTCTCTTTTTAAGCTGTTCCTTAAAACACTAGTGCTTAGGAAATCTATTTGAGGCAGAAGCAGTCAAGGATAGCCTAGGGTTAGGGTTAGGCTTAGGGTACGGCTTAGGGTACGGCTTAGGGTACGGGTTCGGGGAGGGCTTCGGGTACGGCGTAGGGTATGGGTTAGGGTTAGGGTTAGGGTTAGGGTTAGGGTTAGGGCTCGGTTTAGGGTACGGGTTAGGATTAGGGTACGTGTTAGGGTTATGGTAGAGGTTAGGGTTAGGGTACGCGTTGGGGTTAGTGTAGTTATTAAACGTATCCCACTCTCTATATACACCTTAGCACGTAAAGGAATATTATTTGGAGGTCCAGCCATGGAGGAGCGTTTAGACACTAGGATAAGAAAAGGAACACACCCATTATAAAGAAATCACATTAGGATTCTCTTTTTAAGCTGTTCCTTAAAACACTAGTGCTTAGGAAATCCATTGGAGGCAGAAGCAGTCAAGGGTAGCCTAGGGTTAGGTTTAGGATTAGGGTACGGCTTAGGGTACGGCTTAGGGTACGGGTTCGGGTAGGGCTTCCGGTACGGCGTAGGGTATGGGTTAGGGTTATGGTTAGGGTTAGTGTTAGGTTTAGGGCTCGGTTTAGGGTATTGGTTAGGATTAGGGTACGTGTTAGGGTTAGGGTAGTGGTTAGGGTTAGGGTACGCGTTAGTGTTAGGGTAGTTATTAAACCTATCCCACTCTCTAGATACCCCTTAGCACATAAAGGAATATTATTTGGAGGTCCAGCCATGGAGAAGAGTTTAGACACTAGTATAAAATAAGGAACACACCCATTATAAAGAAATCACATTAGGATTCTCTTTTTAAGCTGTTCCTTAAAACACTAGTGCTTAGGAAATCTATTGGAGGCAGAAGCAGGCAAGGGTAGCCTAGGGTTAGGGTAAGGCTTGGGGTTAGGCTTAGGGTACGTCTTAGGGTACGGGTTCGGGGAGGGGTTCGGGTACGGCGTAGGGTATGGGTCAGGGATAGGGTTAGGGTTAGTGTTAGGGTTAGGGCTCCGTTTAGGGTATGGGTTAGGATTAGGTTACGTGTTAGGGTTAGTGTAGGGGTTAGGTTTAGGGTACGCATTAGGGTTAGGGTAGTTATTAAACCTATCCCACTCTCTAGATACCCCTTAGCACGTAAAGGAATATTATTCGGGGGTCCAGCCATGGAGAAGAGTTTAGACACTACCATAAGATAAGGAACACACCCATTATAAAGAAATCACATTAGGATTCTCTTTTTAAGCTGTTCCTTAAAACACTAGTGCTTAGGAAATCTATTGGAGGCAGAAGCAGTCAAGGGTAGCCTAGGGTTAGGGTTAGGCTTAGGGTACGGCTTAGGGTACGGGTTCGGGGAGGGCTTCGGGTACGTCGTAGGGTATGTGTTAGGGTTAGGGATAGGGTTAGTGTTAGGGTTAGGGCTCGGTTTAGGGTATTGGTTAGGATTAGGGTACGTGTTAGGGTTAGGGTAGGGGTTAGGGTTAGGGTACACTTTAGTGTTAGGGTGGTTATTAAACCTATCCCTCTCTCTAGATACCCCTTAGCACGTGAAGGAATATTATTTGGAGGTCCAGCCATGGAGAAGAGTTTAGACACTAGGATAAGATAAGGAACACACCCATTATAAAGAAATCACATTAGGATTCTCTTTTTAAGCTGTTCCTTAAAACACTAGTGCTTAGGAAATCTATTGGAGGCAGAAGCAGTCAAGGGTAGCCTAGGGATAGGGTTAGGTTTAGGGTTAGGCTTAAGGTACGGCTTAGGGTACGGGTTCGGGGAGGGGTTCCGGTAGGGCGTAGGGTATGGGTTAGGGTTAGGGTTAGTGTTAGGGTTAGGGCTCGGTTTAGGGTACGGGTTAGGATTAGGTTACGTGTTAGGGTTAGTGTAGGGGTTAGGGTTTGGTTACGCATTAGGTTTAGGGTAGTTATTAAACCTATCCCATTCTCTAGATACCCTTTAGCACGTAAAGGAATATTATTTGGGGGTCCAGCCATGGAGAAGAGTTTAGAAACTAGGATAAGATAAGGACCACACCCATTATAAAGAAATCACATTAGGATTCTCTTTTTAAGCTGTTCCTTAAAACACAAGTCCTTAGGAAATCTATTGGAGGCAGAAGCAGTCAAGGGTAGCCTAGGGTTAGGGTTAGACTTAGGGTTAGGCTTAGGGTACAGCTTAGGGTACGGGTTCGAGGAGGGGTTCGGGTACGGCGTAGGGTATGGGTTAGGGTTAGGGTTAGGGTTAGTGTTAGGGATAGGGATCGGTTTAGGGTACGGGTTAGGATTAGGGTACGTGTTAGGGTTATGGTAGGGGTTAGGGTTAGGGTACGCGTTGGGATGAATGTAGTTATTAAACCTATCCCACTCTCTATATACCACTTAGCACGTAAAGGTATATTAATTGGAGGTCCAGCCTTGGAGAAGCGTTTAGACACTAGGATAAGATAAGGAACACACCCATTATAAAGAAATCAAATTAGGATTCTCTTTTTAAGCTGTTCCTTAAAACACTAGTGCTTAGGAAATCTATTGGAGGCAGAAGCAGTCAAGGGTAGCCTAGGGTTAGGGTTAGGCTTAGGGTACGGCTTAGGGTACGGGTTCGGGGAGGGGTTCGGGTACGGCGTAGGGTATGGGTTAGGGTTAGGGTTAGGGTTAGTGTTAGGGTTAGGGCTCCGTTTAGGGTATGGGTTAGGATTAGGTTACGTGTTAGGGTTAGTGTAGGGGTTAGGGTTAGGGTACGCATTAGGGTTAGGGTAGTTATTAAACCTATCCCACTCTCTATATACCCCTTAGTACGTAAAGGTATATTATTTGGAGGTCCAGCCATGGAGAAGCGTTTAGACACTAGGATAAGATAAGGAACACACCCATTATACAGAAATCACATTAGGATTCTCTTTTTAAGCTGTTCCTTAAAACACTAGTGCTTAGGAAATCTATTGGAGGCAGAAGCAGTCAAGGGTAGCCTAGGGTTACGGTTAGGCTTAGGGTACGGCTTAGGGTACGGCTTAGGGTACGGGTTCGGGGAGGGCTTCGGGTATGGCGTAGGGTATGGGTTAGGGTTAGTGTTAGGGTTAGTGTTAGGGTTAGGGCTCGGTTTAGGGTATTGGTTAGGATTAGGGTACGTGTTAGGGTTAGGGTAGGGGTTAGGGTTAGGGTACACTTTAGTGTTAGGGTGGTTATTAAACCTATCCCACTCTCTAGATACCCCTTAGCACGTAAAGGAATATTATTTGGAGGTCCAGCCATGGAGAAGAGTTTAGACACTAGGATAAGATAAGGAACACACCCATTATAAAGAAATCACATTAGGATTCTCTTTTTAAGCTGTTCCTTAAAACACTAGTGCTTAGGAAATCTATTGGAGGCAGAAGCACTCAAGGGTAGCCTAGGGTTAGGGTTAGGCTTAGGGTACGGCTTAGGGTACGGCTTAGGGTACGGGTTCGGGGAGGGCTTCGGGTACGGCGTAGCGTATGGGTTAGGGTTAGGGTTAGGGTTAGTGTTAGGGCTAGGGCTCGGTTTAGGGTATTGGTTAGGATTAGAGTACGTGTTAGGGTTAGGGTACGCATTAGTGTTAGGGTAGTTATTAAACCTATCCCACTCTCTAGATACCCCTTAGCACATAAAGGAATATTATTTGGAGGTCCAGCCATGGAGAAGAGTTTAGACACTAGGATAAGATAAGGAACACACCCATTATAAAGAAATCACATTAGGATTCTCTTTTTAAGCTGTTCCTTAAAACACAAGTGCTTAGGAAATCTATTGGAGGCAGAAGCAGTCAAGGGTAGCCTAGGGTTAGGGTTAGGCTTACGGTACGGCTTAGGGTACGGGTTCGAGGAGGGGTTCGGGTACGGCGTAGGGTATGGGTTAGGGTAAGGGTTAGTGTTAGGGTTAGGGCTCCGTTTAGGGTACGGGTTAGGATTAGGTTACGTGTTAGGGTTAGTGTAGGGGTTAGGGTTTGGGTACGCATTAGGGTTAGGGTAGTTATTAAACCTATCCCATTCTCTAGATACCCTTTAGCACCTAAAGGAATATTATTTGGGGGTACAGCCATGGAGAAGAGTTTAGACACTAGGATAAGATAAGGACCACACCCATTATAAAGAAATCACATTAGGATTCTCTTTTTAAGCTGTTCCTTAAAACACTAGTGCTTAGGAAATCTATTTGAGGCAGAAGCAGTCAAGGATAGCCTAGGGTTAGGGTTAGGCTTAGGGTACGGCTTAGGGTACGGGTTCGGGGAGGGCTTCGGGTACGGCGTAGGGTATGGGTTAGGGTTAGGGTTAGGGTTAGGGTTAGGGTTAGGGCTCGGTTTAGGGTACGGGTTAGGATTAGGGTACGTGTTAGGGTTATGGTAGAGGTTAGGGTTAGGGTACGCGTTGGGGTTAGTGTAGTTATTAAACGTATCCCACTCTCTATATACACCTTAGCACGTAAAGGAATATTATTTGGAGGTCCAGCCATGGAGGAGCGTTTAGACACTAGGATAAGAAAAGGAACACACCCATTATAAAGAAATCACATTAGGATTCTCTTTTTAAGCTGTTCCTTAAAACACTAGTGCTTAGGAAATCCATTGGAGGCAGAAGCAGTCAAGGGTAGCCTAGGGTTAGGTTTAGGATTAGGGTACGGCTTAGGGTACGGCTTAGGGTACGGGTTCGGGTAGGGCTTCGGGTACGGCGTAGGGTATGGGTTAGGGTTATGGTTAGGGTTAGTGTTAGGTTTAGGGCTCGGTTTAGGGTATTGGTTAGGATTAGGGTACGTGTTAGGGTTAGGGTAGTGGTTAGGTTTAGGGTACGCGTTAGTGTTAGGGTAGTTATTAAACCTATCCCACTCTCTAGATACCCCTTAGCACATAAAGGAATATTATTTGGAGGTCCAGCCATGGAGAAGAGTTTAGACACTTGTATAAAATAAGGAACACACCCATTATAAAGAAATCACATTAGGATTCTCTTTTTAAGCTGTTCCTTAAAACACTAGTGCTTAGGAAATCTATTGGAGGCAGAAGTAGGCAAGGGTAGCCTAGGGTTAGGGTAAGGCTTGGGGTTAGGCTTAGGGTACGTCTTAGGGTACGGGTTCGGGGAGGGGTTCGGGTACGGCGTAGGGTATGGGTCAGGGATAGGGTTAGGGTTAGTGTTAGGGTTAGGGCTCCGTTTAGGGTATGGGTTAGGATTAGGTTACGTGTTAGGGTTAGTGTAGGGGTTAGGGTTAGGGTACGCATTAGGGTTAGAGTAGTTATTAAACCTATCCCACTCTCTAGATACCCCTTAGCACGTAAAGGAATATTATTCGGGGGTCCAGCCATGGAGAAGAGTTTAGACACTACCATAAGATAAGGAACACACCCATTATAAAGAAATCACATTAGGATTCTCTTTTTAAGCTGTTCCTTAAAACACTAGTGCTTAGGAAATCTATTGGAGGCAGAAGCAGTCAAGGGTAGCCTAGGGTTAGGGTTAGGCTTAGGGTACGGCTTAGGGTACGGGTTCGGGGAGGGCTTCGGGTACGTCGTAGGGTATGTGTTAGGGTTAGGGTTAGGGTTAGTGTTAGGGTTAGGGCTCGGTTTAGGGTATTGGTTAGGATTAGGGTACGTGTTAGGGTTAGGGTAGGGGTTAGGGTTAGGGTACACTTTAGTGTTAGGGTGGTTATTAAACCTATCCCTCTCTCTAGATACCCCTTAGCACGTGAAGGAATATTATTTGGAGGTCCAGCCATGGAGAAGAGTTTAGACACTAGGATAAGATAAGGAACACACCCATTATAAAGAAATCACTTTAGGATTCTCTTTTTAAGCTGTTCCTTAAAACACTAGTGCTTAGGAAATCTATTGGAGGCAGAAGCACTCAAGGGTAGCCTAGGGTTAGGGTTAGGCTTAGGGTACGGCTTAGGGTATGGCTTAGGGTACGGGTTCGGGGAGGGCTTCGGGTACGGTGTAGCGTATGGGTTAGGGTTAGGGTTAGGGTTAGTGTTAGGGTTACGGCTCGGTTTAGGGTATTGGTTAGGATTAGAGTACGTGTTAGGGTTAGGGTAGGGGTTAGGGTTAGGGTACGCATAAGTGTTAGGGTAGTTATTAAACCTATCCCACTCTCTAGATACCCCTTAGCACATAAAGGAATATTATTTGGAGGTCCAGCCATGGAGAAGAGTTTAGACACTAGTATAAAATAAGGAACACACCCATTATAAAGAAATCACATTAGGATTCTCTTTTTAAGCTGTTCCTTAAAACACTAGTGCTTAGGAAATCTATTGGAGGCAGAAGCAGGCAAGGGTAGCCTAGGGTTAGGGTAAGGCTTGGGGTTAGGCTTAGGGTACGTCTTAGGGTACGGGTTCGGGGAGGGGTTCGGGTACGGCGTAGGGTATGGGTCAGGGATAGGGTTAGGGTTAGTGTTAGGGTTAGGGCTCCGTTTAGGGTATGGGTTAGGATTAGGTTACGTGTTAGGGTTAGTGTAGGGGTTAGGGTTAGGGTACGCATTAGGGTTAGGGTAGTTATTAAACCTATCCCACTCTCTAGATACCCCTTAGCACGTAAAGGAATATTATTCGGGGGTCCAGCCATGGAGAAGAGTTTAGACACTACCATAAGATAAGGAACACACCCATTATAAAGAAATCACATTAGGATTCTCTTTTTAAGCTGTTCCTTAAAACACTAGTGCTTAGGAAATCTATTGGAGGCAGAAGCAGTCAAGGGTAGCCTAGGGTTAGGGTTAGGCTTAGGGTACGGCTTAGGGTACGGGTTCGGGGAGGGGTTCGGGTAGGGCGTAGGGTATGGGTTAGGGTTAGGGTTAGTGTTAGGGTTAGGGCTCGGTTTAGGGTACGGGTTAGGATTAGGTTACGTGTTAGGGTTAGTGTAGGGGTTAGGGTTTGGTTACGCATTAGGTTTAGGGTAGTTATTAAACCTATCCCATTCTCTAGATACCCTTTAGCACGTAAAGGAATATTATTTGGGGGTCCAGCCATGGAGAAGAGTTTAGAAACTAGGATAAGATAAGGACCACACCCATTATAAAGAAATCACATTAGGATTCTCTTTTTAAGCTGTTCCTTAAAACACAAGTGCTTAGGAAATCTATTGGAGGCAGAAGCAGTCAAGGGTAGCCTAGGGTTAGGGTTAGACTTAGGGTTAGGCTTAGGGTACAGCTTAGGGTACGGGTTCGAGGAGGGGTTCGGGTACGGCGTAGGGTATGGGTTAGGGTTAGGGTTAGGGTTAGTGTTAGGGTTAGGGCTCGGTTTAGGGTACGGGTTAGGATTAGGGTACGTGTTAGGGTTATGGTAGGGGTTAGGGTTAGGGTACGCGTTGGGATGAATGTAGTTATTAAACCTATCCCACTCTCTATATACCACTTAGCACGTAAAGGTATATTAATTGGAGGTCCAGCCTTGGAGAAGCGTTTAGACACTAGGATAAGATAAGGAACACACCCATTATAAAGAAATCAAATTAGGATTCTCTTTTTAAGCTTTTCCTTAAAACACTAGTGCTTAGGAAATCTATTGGAGGCAGAAGCAGTCAAAGGTAGCCTAGGGTTAGGGTTAGGCTTAGGGTACGGCTTAGGGTACGGGTTCGGGGAGGGGTTCGGGTACGGCGTAGGGTATGGGTTAGGGTTAGGGTTAGGGTTAGTGTTAGGGTTAGGGCTCCGTTTAGGGTATGGGTTAGGATTAGGTTACGTGTTAGGGTTAGTGTAGGGGTTAGGGTTAGGGTACGCATTAGGGTTAGGGTAGTTATTAAACCTATCCCACTCTCTATATACCCCTTAGTACGTAAAGGTATATTATTTGGAGGTCCAGCCATGGAGAAGCGTTTAGACACTAGGATAAGATAAGGAACACACCCATTATAAAGAAATCACATTAGGATTCTCTTTTTAAGCTTTTCCTTAAAACACTAGTGCTTAGGAAATCTATTGGAGGCAGAAGCAGTCAAGGGTAGCCTAGGGTTAGGGTTAGGCTTAGGGTTAGGCTTAGGGTACGGCTTAGGGTACGGGTTCGAGGAGGGGTTCGGGTACGGCGTAGGGTATGGGTTAGGGTTAGGTTTAGGGTTAGTGTTAGGGTTAGGGCTCGGTTTAGGGTACGGGTTAGGATTAGGGTACATGGTAGGGTTAGGGTTAGGGTACCCGTTAGGGTTAGGGTAGTTATTAAACCTATCCCACTCTCTAGATACACCTTAGCACGTAAAGGAATATTATTTGGTGGTCCAGCCATGGAGAAGAGTTTAGACACTAGGATAAGATAAGGAACACACCCATTATACAGAAATCACATTAGGATTCTCTTTTTAAGCTGTTCCTTAAAACACTAGTGCTTAGGAAATCTATTGGAGGCAGAAGCAGTCAAGGGTAGCCTAGGGTTAGGGTTAGGCTTAGGGTACGGCTTAGGGTACGGCTTAGGGTACGGGTTCGGGGAGGGCTTCGGGTATGGCGTAGGGTATGGGTTAGGGTTAGTGTTAGGGTTAGTGTTAGGGTTAGGGCTCGGTTTAGGGTATTGGTTAGGATTAGGGTACGTGTTAGGGTTAGGTAGGGGTTAGGGTTAGGGTACACTTTAGTGTTAGGGTGGTTATTAAACCTATCCCACTCTCTAGATACCCCTTAGCACGTAAAGGAATATTATTTGGAGGTCCAGCCATGGAGAAGAGTTTAGACACTAGGATAAGATAAGGAACACACCCATTATAAAGAAATCACATTAGGATTCTCTTTTTAAGCTGTTCCTTAAAACACTAGTGCTTAGGAAATCTATTGGAGGCAGAAGCACTCAAGGGTAGCCTAGGGTTAGGGTTAGGCTTAGGGTACGGCTTAGGGTACGGCTTAGGGTACGGGTTCGGGGAGGGCTTCGGGTACGGCGTAGCGTATGGGTTAGGGTTAGGGTTAGGGTTAGTGTTAGGGCTAGGGCTCGGTTTAGGGTATTGGTTAGGATTAGAGTACGTGTTAGGGTTAGGGTACGCATTAGTGTTAGGGTAGTTATTAAACCTATCCCACTCTCTAGATACCCCTTAGCACATAAAGGAATATTATTTGGAGGTCCAGCCATGGAGAAGAGTTTAGACACTAGGATAAGATAAGGAACACACCCATTATAAAGAAATCACATTAGGATTCTCTTTTTAAGCTGTTCCTTAAAACACAAGTGCTTAGGAAATCTATTGGAGGCAGAAGCAGTCAAGGGTAGCCTAGGGTTAGGGTTAGGCTTACGGTACGGCTTAGGGTACGGGTTCGAGGAGGGGTTCGGGTACGGCGTAGGGTATGGGTTAGGGTAAGGGTTAGTGTTAGGGTTAGGGCTCCGTTTAGGGTACGGGTTAGGATTAGGTTACGTGTTAGGGTTAGTGTAGGGGTTAGGGTTTGGGTACGCATTAGGGTTAGGGTAGTTATGAAACCTATCCCATTCTCTAGATACCCTTTAGCACCTAAAGGAATATTATTTGGGGGTACAGCCATGGAGAAGAGTTTAGACACTAGGATAAGATAAGGACCACACCCATTATAAAGAAATCACATTAGGATTCTCTTTTTAAGCTGTTCCTTAAAACACTAGTGCTTAGGAAATCTATTTGAGGCAGAAGCAGTCAAGGATAGCCTAGGGTTAGGGTTAGGCTTAGGGTACGGCTTAGGGTACGGGTTCGGGGAGGGCTTCGGGTACGGCGTAGGGTATGGGTTAGGGTTAGGGTTAGGGTTAGGGTTAGGGTTAGGGCTCGGTTTAGGGTACGGGTTAGGATTAGGGTACGTGTTAGGGTTATGGTAGAGGTTAGGGTTAGGGTACGCGTTGGGGTTAGTGTAGTTATTAAACGTATCCCACTCTCTATATACACCTTAGCACGTAAAGGAATATTATTTGGAGGTCCAGCCATGGAGGAGCGTTTAGACACTAGGATAAGAAAAGGAACACACCCATTATAAAGAAATCACATTAGGATTCTCTTTTTAAGCTGTTCCTTAAAACACTAGTGCTTAGGAAATCCATTGGAGGCAGAAGCAGTCAAGGGTAGCCTAGGGTTAGGTTTAGGATTAGGGTACGGCTTAGGGTACTGCTTAGGGTACGGGTTCGGGTAGGGCTTCGGGTACGGCGTAGGGTATGGGTTAGGGTTATGGTTAGGGTTAGTGTTAGGTTTAGGGCTCGGTTTAGGGTATTGGTTAGGATTAGGGTACGTGTTAGGGTTAGGGTAGGGGTTAGGGTTAGGGTACGCGTTAGTGTTAGGGTAGTTATTAAACCTATCCCACTCTCTAGATACCCCTTAGCACATAAAGGAATATTATTTGGAGGTCCAGCCATGGAGAAGAGTTTAGACACTAGTATAAAATAAGGAACACACCCATTATAAAGAAATCACATTAGGATTCTCTTTTTAAGCTGTTCCTTAAAACACTAGTGCTTAGGAAATCTATTGGAGGCAGAAGTAGGCAAGGGTAGCCTAGGGTTAGGGTAAGGCTTGGGGTTAGGCTTAGGGTACGTCTTAGGGTACGGGTTCGGGGAGGGGTTCGGGTACGGCGTAGGGTATGGGTCAGGGATAGGGTTAGGGTTAGTGTTAGGGTTAGGGCTCCGTTTAGGGTATGGGTTAGGATTAGGTTACGTGTTAGGGTTAGTGTAGGGGTTAGGGTTAGGGTACGCATTAGGGTTAGGGTAGTTATTAAACCTATCCCACTCTCTAGATACCCCTTAGCACGTAAAGGAATATTATTCGGGGGTCCAGCCATGGAGAAGAGTTTAGACACTACCATAAGATAAGGAACACACCCATTATAAAGAAATCACATTAGGATTCTCTTTTTAAGCTGTTCCTTAAAACACTAGTGCTTAGGAAATCTATTGGAGGCAGAAGCAGTCAAGGGTAGCCTAGGGTTAGGGTTAGGCTTAGGGTACGGCTTAGGGTACGGTTTCGGGGAGGGCTTCGGGTACGTCGTAGGGTATGTGTTAGGGTTAGGGTTAGGGTTAGTGTTAGGGTTAGGGCTCGGTTTAGGGTATTGGTTAGGATTAGGGTACGTGTTAGGTTTAGGGTAGGGGTTAGGGTTAGGGTACACTTTAGTGTTAGGGTGGTTATTAAACCTATCCCTCTCTCTAGATACCCCTTAGCACGTGAAGGAATATTATTTGGAGGTCCAGCCATGGAGAAGAGTTTAGACACTAGGATAAGATAAGGAACACACCCATTATAAAGAAATCACTTTAGGATTCTCTTTTTAAGCTGTTCCTTAAAACACTAGTGCTTAGGAAATCTATTGGAGGCAGAAGCACTCAAGGGTAGCCTAGGGTTAGGGTTACGCTTAGGGTACGGCTTAGGGTATGGCTTAGGGTACGGGTTCGGGGAGGGCTTCGGGTACGGTGTAGCGTATGGGTTAGGGTTAGGGTTAGGGTTAGTGTTAGGGTTACGGCTCGGTTTAGGGTATTGGTTAGGATTAGAGTACGTGTTAGGGTTAGGGTAGGGGTTAGGGTTAGGGTACGCATTAGTGTTAGGGTAGTTATTAAACCTATCCCACTCTCTAGATACCCCTTAGCACATAAAGGAATATTATTTGGAGGTCCAGCCATGGAGAAGAGTTTAGACACTAGGATAAGATAAGGAACACACCCATTATAAAGAAATCACATTAGGATTCTCTTTTTAAGCTGTTCCTTAAAACACTAGTGCTTAGGAAATCTATTGGAGGCAGAAGCAGTCAAGGGTAGCCTAGGGTTAGGGTTAGGTTTAGGGTTAGGCTTAGGGTACGGCTTAGGGTACGGGTTCGGGGAGGGGTTCGGGTAGGGCGTAGGGTATGGGTTAGGGTTAGGGTTAGTGTTAGGGTTAGGGCTCGGTTTAGGGTACGGGTTAGGATTAGGTTACGTGTTAGGGTTAGTGTAGGGGTTAGGGTTTGGTTACGCATTAGGTTTAGGGTAGTTATTAAACCTATCCCATTCTCTAGATACCCTTTAGCACGTAAAGGAATATTATTTGGGGGTCCAGCCATGGAGAAGAGTTTAGAAACTAGGATAAGATAAGGACCACACCCATTATAAAGAAATCACATTAGGATTCTCTTTTTAAGCTGTTCCTTAAAACACAAGTGCTTAGGAAATCTATTGGAGGCAGAAGCAGTCAAGGGTAGCCTAGGGTTAGGGTTAGACTTAGGGTTAGGCTTAGGGTACAGCTTAGGGTACGGGTTCGAGGAGGGGTTCGGTTACGGCGTAGGGTATGGGTTAGGGTTAGGGTTAGGGTTAGTGTTAGGGTTAGGGCTCGGTTTAGGGTACGGGTTAGGATTAGGGTACGTGTTAGGGTTATGGTAGGGGTTAGGGTTAGGGTACGCGTTGGGATGAATGTAGTTATTAAACCTATCCCACTCTCTATATACCCCTTAGCACGTAAAGGTATATTAATTGGAGGTCCAGCCTTGGAGAAGCGTTTAGACACTAGGATAAGATAAGGAACACACCCATTATAAAGAAATCAAATTAGGATTCTCTTTTTAAGCTGTTCCTTAAAACACTAGTGCTTAGGAAATCTATTGGAGGCAGAAGCAGTCAAGGGTAGCCTAGGGTTAGGGTTAGGCTTAGGGTACGGCTTAGGGTACGGGTTCGGGGAGGGGTTCGGGTACGGCGTAGGGTATGGGTTAGGGTTAGGGTTAGGGTTAGTGTTAGGGTTAGGGCTCCGTTTAGGGTATGGGTTAGGATTAGGTTACGTGTTAGGGTTAGTGTAGGGGTTAGGGTTAGGGTACGCATTAGGGTTAGGGTAGTTATTAAACCTATCCCACTCTCTATATACCCCTTAGTACGTAAAGGTATATTATTTGGAGGTCCAGCCATGGAGAAGCGTTTAGACACTAGGATAAGATAAGGAACACACCCATTATAAAGAAATCACATTAGGATTCTCTTTTTAAGCTTTTCCTTAAAACACTAGTGCTTAGGAAATCTATTGGAGGCAGAAGCAGTCAAGGGTAGCCTAGGGTTAGGGTTAGGCTTAGGGTTAGGCTTAGGGTACGGCTTAGGGTACGGGTTCGAGGAGGGGTTCGGGTACGGCGTAGGGTATGGGTTAGGGTTAGGGTTAGGGTTAGTGTTAGGGTTAGGGCTCGGTTTAGGGTACGGGTTAGGATTAGGGTACATGGTAGGGTTAGGTTTAGGGTACCCGTTAGGGTTAGGGTAGTTATTAAACCTATCCCACTCTCTAGATACACCTTAGCACGTAAAGGAATATTATTTGGTGGTCCAGCCATGGAGAAGAGTTTAGACACTAGGATAAGATAAGGAACACACCCATTATACAGAAATCACATTAGGATTCTCTTTTTAAGCTGTTCCTTAAAACACTAGTGCTTAGGAAATCTATTGGAGGCAGAAGCAGTCAAGGGTAGCCTAGGGTTAGGGTTAGGCTTAGGGTACGGCTTAGGGTACGGCTTAGGGTACGGGTTCGGGGAGGGCTTCGGGTATGGCGTAGGGTATGGGTTAGGGTTAGTGTTAGGGTTAGTGTTAGGGTTAGGGCTCGGTTTAGGGTATTGGTTAGGATTAGGGTACGTGTTAGGGTTAGGGTAGGGGTTAGGGTTAGGGTACACTTTAGTGTTAGGGTGGTTATTAAACCTATCCCACTCTCTAGATACCCCTTAGCACGTAAAGGAATATTATTTGGAGGTCCAGCCATGGAGAAGAGTTTAGACACTAGGATAAGATAAGGAACACACCCATTATAAAGAAATCACATTAGGATTCTCTTTTTAAGCTGTTCCTTAAAACACTAGTGCTTAGGAAATCTATTGGGGGCAGAAGCACTCAAGGGTAGCCTAGGGTTAGGGTTAGGCTTAGGGTACGGCTTAGGGTACGGATTAGGGTACGGGTTCGGGGAGGGCTTCGGGTACGGCGTAGCTTATGGGTTAGGGTTAGGGTTAGGGTTAGTGTTAGGGCTAGGGCTCGGTTTAGGGTATTGGTTAGGATTAGAGTACGTGTTAGGGTTAGGGTACGCATTAGTGTTAGGGTAGTTATTAAACCTATCCCACTCTCTAGATACCCCTTAGCACATAAAGGAATATTATTTGGAGGTCCAGCCATGGAGAAGAGTTTAGACACTAGGATAAGATAAGGAACACACCCATTATAAAGAAATCACATTAGGATTCTCTTTTTAAGCTGTTCCTTAAAACACAAGTGCTTAGGAAATCTATTGGAGGCAGAAGCAGTCAAGGGTAGCCTAGGGTTAGGGTTAGGCTTACGGTACGGCTTAGGGTACGGGTTCGAGGAGGGGTTCGGGTACGGCGTAGGGTATGGGTTAGGGTAAGGGTTAGTGTTAGGGTTAGGGCTCCGTTTAGGGTACGGGTTAGGATTAGGTTACGTGTTAGGGTTAGTGTAGGGGTTAGGGTTTGGGTACGCATTAGGGTTAGGGTAGTTATTAAACCTATCCCATTCTCTAGATACCCTTTAGCACATAAAGGAATATTATTTGGGGGTACAGCCATGGAGAAGAGTTTAGACACTAGGATAAGATAAGGACCACACCCATTATAAAGAAATCACATTAGGATTCTCTTTTTAAGCTGTTCCTTAAAACACAAGTGCTTAGGCAATCTATTGGAGGCAGAAGCAGTCAAGGGTAGCCTAGGGTTAGGGTTAGGCTTAGGGTTAGGCTTATGGTACGGCTTAGGGTACGGGTTCGAGGAGGGGTTCGGGTACGGCGTAGGGTATGGGTTAGGGTTAGTGTAAGGGTTAGTGTTAGGGTTAGGGCTCGGTTTAGGGTACGGGTTAGGATTAGGGTACGTGTTAGGGTTAGGGTAGGGGTTAGGGTTAGGGTACGCGTTGGGGTGAGTGTAGTTATTAAACCTATCCCACTCTCTATATACCCCTTAGCACGTAAAGGTATATTATTTGGAGGTCCAGCCTTGGAGAAGCGTTTAGACACTAGGATAAGATAAGGAACACACCCATTATAAAGAAATCACATTAGGATTCTCTCTTTAAGCTTTTCCTTAAAACACTAGTGCTTAGGAAATCTATTGGAGGCAGAAGCAGTCAAGGGTAGCCTAGGGTTAGGGTTAGGCTTAGGGTTAGGCTTAGGGTACGGCTTAGGGTACGGGTTCGAGGAGGGGTTCGGGTACGGCGTAGGGTAAGGGTTAGGGTTAGGTTTAGGGTTAGTGTTAGGGTTAGGGCTCGGTTTAGGGTATTGGATAGGATGAGGGTACGTGTTAGTGTTAGGGTAGGGGTTAGGGTTAGGGTACGTGTTAGTGTTAAGGTAGTTATTAAACCTATCCCACTCTCTAGATACCCCTTAGCACGTAAAGGAATATTATTTGGGGGTCCAACCATGGAGAAGAGTTTAGACACTAGGATAAGATAAGGAACACACCCATTATAAAGAAATCACATTAGGATTCTCTTTTTAAGCTGTTCCTTAAAACACTAGTGCTTAGGAAATCTATTAGAGGCAGAAGCAGTCAAGGGTAGCCTAGGGTTAGGGTTAGGCATAGGGTACGGCTTAGGGTACGGGTTCGGGGAGGGCTTCGGGTACGTCGTAGGGTATGTGTTAGGGTTAGGGTTAGGGTTAGTGTTAGGGTTAGGGCTCGGTTTAGGGTATTGGTTAGGATTAGGGTACGTGTTAGGGTTAGGGTAGGGGTTAGGGTTAGGGTACACTTTAGTGTTAGGGTGGTTATTAAACCTATCCCACTCTCTAGATACCCCTTAGCACGTAAAGGAATATTATTTGGAGATCCAGCCATGGAGAAGAGTTTAGAAACTAGGATAAGATAAGGAACACACCCATTATAAAGAAATCACATTAGGATTCTCTTTTTAAGCTGTTCCTTAAAACACTAGTGCTTAGGAAATCTATTGGAGGCAGAAGCACTCAAGGGTAGCCTAGGGTTAGGGTTAGGCTTAGGGTACGGCTTAGGGTACGGCTTAGGGTACGGGTTCGGGGAGGGCTTCGGGTACGGCGTAGCGTATGGGTTAGGGTTAGGGTTAGGGTTAGTGTTAGGGTTAGGGCTCGGTTTAGGGTATTGGTTAGGATTAGAGTACGTGTTAGGGTTAGGGTACGCATTAGTGTTAGGGTAGTTATTAAACCTATCCCACTCTCTAGATACCCCTTAGCACATAAAGGAATATTATTTGGAGGTCCAGCCATGGAGAAGCGTTTAGACACTAGGATAAGATAAGGAACACACCCATTATAAAGAAATCACATTAGGATTCTCTCTTTAAGCTTTTCCTTAAAACACTAGTGCTTAGGAAATCTATTGGAGGCAGAAGCAGTCAAGGGTAGCCTAGGGTTAGGGTTAGGCTTAGGGTTAGGCTTAGGGTACGGCTTAGGGTACGGGTTCGAGGAGGGGTTCGGGTACGGCGTAGGGTAAGGGTTAGGGTTAGGTTTAGGGTTAGTGTTAGGGTTAGGGCTCGGTTTAGGGTATTGGATAGGATGAGGGTACGTGTTAGTGTTAGGGTAGGGGTTAGGGTTAGGGTACGTGTTAGTGTTAGGGTAGTTATTAAACCTATCCCACTCTCTAGATACCCCTTAGCACGTAAAGGAATATTATTTGGGGGTCCAACCATGGAGAAGAGTTTAGACACTAGGATAAGATAAGGAACACACCAATTATAAAGAAATCACATTAGGATTCTCTTTTTAAGCTGTTCCTTAAAACACTAGTGCTTAGGAAATCTATTAGAGGCAGAAGCAGTCAAGGGTAGCCTAGGGTTAGGGTTAGGCATAGGGTACGGCTTAGGGTACGGGTTCGGGGAGGGCTTCGGGTACGTCGTAGGGTATGTGTTAGGGTTAGGGTTAGGGTTAGTGTTAGGGTTAGGGCTCGGTTTAGGGTATTGGTTAGGATTAGGGTACGTGTTAGGGTTAGGGTAGGGGTTAGGGTTAGGGTACACTTTAGTGTTAGGGTGGTTATTAAACCTATCCCACTCTCTAGATACCCCTTAGCACGTAAAGGAATATTATTTGGAGGTCCAGCCATGGAGAAGAGTTTAGACACTAGGATAAGATAAGGAACACACCCATTATAAAGAAATCACATTAGGATTCTCTTTTTAAGCTGTTCCTTAAAACACTAGTGCTTAGGAAATCTATTGGAGGCAGAAGCACTCAAGGGTAGCCTAGGGTTAGGGATAGGCTTAGGGTACGGCTTAGGGTACGGCTTAGGGTACGGGTTCGGGGAGGGCTTCGGGTACGGCGTAGCGTATGGGTTAGGGTTAGGGTTAGGGTTAGTGTTAGGGTTAGGGCTCGGTTTAGGGTATTGGTTAGGATTAGAGTACGTGTTAGGGTTAGGGTAGGGGTTAGGGTTAGGGTACGCATTAGTGTTAGGGTAGTTATTAAACCTATCCCACTCTCTAGATACCCCTTAGCACATAAAGGAATATTATTTGGAGGTCCAGCCATGGAGAAGAGTTTAGACACTAGGATAAGATAAGGAACACACCCATTATAAAGAAATCACATTAGGATTCTCTTTTTAAGCTGTCCTTAAAACACTAGTGCTTAGGAAATCTATTGGAGGCAGAAGCACTCAAGGGTAGCCTATGGTTAGGGTTAGGCTTAGGGTACGGCTTAGGGTACGGCTTAGGGTACGGGTTCGGGGAGGGCTTCGGGTACGGCGTAGCGTATGGGTTAGGGTTAGGGTTAGGGTTAGTGTTAGGGTTAGGGCTCGGTTTAGGGTATTGGTTAGGATTAGAGTACGTGTTAGGGTTAGGGTACGCATTAGTGTTAGGGTAGTTATTAAACCTATCCCACTCTCTAGATACCCCTTAGCACATAAAGGAATATTATTTGGAGGTCCAGCCATGGAGAAGCGTTTAGACACTAGGATAAGATAAGGAACACACCCATTATAAAGAAATCACATTAGGATTCTCTCTTTAAGCTTTTCCTTAAAACACTAGTGCTTAGGAAATCTATTGGAGGCAGAAGCAGTCAAGGGTAGCCTAGGGTTAGGGTTAGGCTTAGGGTTAGGCTTAGGGTACGGCTTAGGGTACGGGTTCGAGGAGGGGTTCGGGTACGGCGTAGGGTAAGGGTTAGGGTTAGGTTTAGGGTTAGTGTTAGGGTTAGGGCTCGGTTTAGGGTATTGGATAGGATGAGGGTACGTGTTAGTGTTAGGGTAGGGGTTAGGGTTAGGCTACGTGTTAGTGTTAGGGTAGTTATTAAACCTATCCCACTCTCTAGATACCCCTTAGCACGTAAAGGAATATTATTTGGGGGTCCAACCATGGAGAAGAGTTTAGACACTAGGATAAGATAAGGAACACACCCATTATAAAGAAATCACATTAGGATTCTCTTTTTAAGCTGTTCCTTAAAACACTAGTGCTTAGGAAATCTATTAGAGGCAGAAGCAGTCAAGGGTAGCCTAGGGTTAGGGTTAGGCATAGGGTACGGCTTAGGGTACGGGTTCGGGGAGGGCTTCGGGTACGTCGTAGGGTATGTGTTAGGGTTAGGGTTAGGGTTAGTGTTAGGGTTAGGGCTCGGTTTAGGGTATTGGTTAGGATTAGGGTACGTGTTAGGGTTAGGGTAGGGGTTAGGGTTAGGGTACACTTTAGTGTTAGGGTGGTTATTAAACCTATCCCACTCTCTAGATACCCCTTAGCACGTAAAGGAATATTATTTGGAGGTCCAGCCATGGAGAAGAGTTTAGACACTAGGATAAGATAAGGAACACACCCATTATAAAGAAATCACATTAGGATTCTCTTTTTAAGCTGTTCCTTAAAACACTAGTGCTTAGGAAATCTATTGGAGGCAGAAGCACTCAAGGGTAGCCTAGGGTTAGGGTTAGGCTTAGGGTACGGCTTAGGGTACGGCTTAGGGTACGGGTTCGGGGAGGGCTTCGGGTACGGCGTAGCGTATGGGTTAGGGTTAGGGTTATGGTTAGTGTTAGGGTTAGGGTTCGGTTTAGGGTATTGGTTAGGATTAGAATACGTGTTAGGTTTAGGGTAGGGGTTAGGGTTAGGGTACGCATTAGTGTTAGGGTAGTTATTAAACCTATCCCACTCTCTAGATACCCCTTAGCACATAAAGGAATATTATTTGGAGGTCCAGCCATGGAGAAGCGTTTAGACACTAGGATAAGATAAGGAACACACCCATTATAAAGAAATCACATTAGGATTCTCTTTTTAAGCTGTTCCTTAAAACACTAGTGCTTAGGAAATCTATTGGAGGCAGAAGCAGTCAAGGGTAGCCTAGGGTTAGGGTTAGGCTTAGGGTTACGCTTAGGGTACGGCTTAGGGTACGGGTTCGAGGAGGGGTTCGGGTACAGCGTAGGGTATGGGTTAGGGTTAGGGTTAGGGTTAGTGTTAGGGTTAGGGCTCGGTTTAGGGTACGGGTTAGGATTAGGGTACATGGTAGGGTTAGGGTTAGGGTACCCGTTAGGGTTAGGGTAGTTATTAAACCTATCCCACTCTCTAGACACACCTTAGCACGTAAAGGAATATTATTTGGTGGTCCAGCCATGGAGAAGAGTTTAGACACTAGGATAAGATAAGGAACACACCCATTATACAGAAATCACATTAGGATTCTCTTTTTAAGCTGTTCCTTAAAACACTAGTGCTTAGGAAATCTATTGGAGGCAGAAGCAGTCAAGGGTAGCCTAGGGTTAGGGTTAGGCTTAGGGTACGGCTTAGGGTACGGCTTAGGGTACGGGTTCGGGGAGGGCTTCGGGTACGGCGTAGGGTATGGGTTAGGGTTAGTGTTAGGGTTAGTGTTAGGGTTAGGGCTCGGTTTAGGGTATTGGTTAGGATTAGGGTACGTGTTAGGGTTAGGGTAGGGGTTAGGGTTAGGGTACACTTTAGTGTTAGGGTGGTTATTAAACCTATCCCACTCTCTAGATACCCCTTAGCACGTAAAGGAATATTATTTGGAGGTCCAGCCATGGAGAAGAGTTTAGACACTAGGATAAGATAAGGAACACACCCATTATAAAGAAATCACATTAGGATTCTCTTTTTAAGCTGTTCCTTAAAACACTAGTGCTTAGGAAATCTATTGGAGGCAGAAGCACTCAAGGGTAGCCTAGGGTTAGGGTTAGGCTTAGGGTACGGCTTAGGGTACGGCTTAGGGTACGGGTTCGGGGAGGGCTTCGGGTACGGCGTAGCGTATGGGTTAGGGTTAGGGTTAGGGTTAGTGTTAGGATTAGGGCTCGGTTTAGGGTATTGGTTAGGATTAGAGTACGTGTTAGGGTTAGGGTACGCATTAGTGTTAGAGTAGTTATTAAACCTATCCCACTCTCTAGATACCCCTTAGCTCATAAAGGAATATTATTTGGAGGTCCAGCCATGGAGAAGCGTTTAGACACTAGGATAAGATAAGGAACACACCCATTATAAAGAAATCACATTAGGATTCTCTCTTTAAGCTTTTCCTTAAAACACTAGTGCTTAGGAAATCTATTGGAGGCAGAAGCAGTCAAGGGTAGCCTAGGGTTAGGGTTAGGCTTAGGGTTAGGCTTAGGGTACGGCTTAGGGTACGGGTTCGAGGAGGGGTTCGGGTACGGCGTAGGGTAAGGGTTAGGGTTAGGTTTAGGGTTAGTGTTAGGGTTAGGGCTCGGTTTAGGGTATTGGATAGGATGAGGGTACGTGTTAGTGTTAGGGTAGGGGTTAGGGTTAGGGTACGTGTTAGTGTTAGGGTAGTTATTAAACCTATCCCACTCTCTAGATACCCCTTAGCACGTAAAGGAATATTATTTGGGGGTCCAACCATGGAGAAGAGTTTAGACACTAGGATAAGATAAGGAACACACCCATTATAAAGAAATCACATTAGGATTCTCTTTTTAAGCTGTTCCTTAAAACACTAGTGCTTAGGAAATCTATTAGAGGCAGAAGCAGTCAAGGGTAGCCTAGGGTTAGGGTTAGGCATAGGGTACGGCTTAGGGTACGGGTTCGGGGAGGGCTTCGGGTACGTCGTAGGGTATGTGTTAGGGTTAGGGTTAGGGTTAGTGTTAGGGTTAGGGCTCGGTTTAGGGTATTGGTTAGGATTAGGGTACGTGTTAGGGTTAGGGTAGGGGTTAGGGTTAGGGTACACTTTAGTGTTAGGGTGGTTATTAAACCTATCCCACTCTCTAGATACCCCTTAGCACGTAAAGGAATATTATTTGGAGGTCTAGCCATGGAGAAGAGTTTAGACACTAGGATAAGATAAGGAACACACCCATTATAAAGAAATCACATTAGGATTCTCTTTTTAAGCTGTTCCTTAAAACACTAGTGCTTAGGAAATCTATTGGAGGCAGAAGCACTCAAGGGTAGCCTAGGGTTAGGGTTAGGCTTAGGGTACGGCTTAGGGTACGGCTTAGGGTACGGGTTCGGGGAGGGCTTCGGGTACGGCGTAGCGTATGGGTTAGGGTTAGGGTTAGGGTTAGTGTTAGGGTTAGGGCTCGGTTTAGGGTATTGGTTAGGATTAGAGTACGTGTTAGGGTTAGGGTACGCATTAGTGTTAGGGTAGTTATTAAACCTATCCCACTCTCTAGATACCCCTTAGCACATAAAGGAATATTATTTGGAGGTCCAGCCATGGAGAAGCGTTTAGACACTAGGATAAGATAAGGAACACACCCATTATAAAGAAATCACATTAGGATTCTCTTTTTAAGCTTTTCCTTAAAACACTAGTGCTTAGGAAATCTATTGGAGGCAGAAGCAGTCAAGGGTAGCCTAGGGTTAGGGTTAGGCTTAGGGTTAGGCTTAGGGTACGGCTTAGGGTACGGGTTCGAGGAGGGGTTCGGGTACGGCGTAGGGTATGGATTAGGGTTAGGGTTAGGGTTAGTGTTAGGGTTAGGGCTCGGTTTAGTGTACGGGTTAGGATTAGGGTACATGGTAGGGTTAGGGTTAGGGTACGCGTTAGGGTTAGGGTAGTTATTAAACCTATCCCACTCTCTAGATACACCTTAGCACGTAAAGGAATATTATTTGGTGGTCCAGCCATGGAGAAGAGTTTAGACACTAGGATAAGATAAGGAACACACCCATTATACAGAAATCACATTAGGATTCTCTTTTTAAGCTGTTCCTTAAAACACTAGTGCTTAGGAAATCTATTGGAGGCAGAAGCAGTCAAGGGTAGCCTAAGGTTAGGGTTAGGCTTAGGGTACGGCTTAGGGTACGGCTTAGGGTACGGGTTCGGGGAGGGCTTCTGGTACGGCGTAGGGTATGGATTAGGGTTAGTGTTAGGGTTAGTGTTAGGGTTAGGGCTCGGTTTAGGGTATTGGTTAGGATTAGGGTACGTGTTAGGGTTAGGGTAGGGGTTAGGGTTAGGGTACACTTTAGTGTTAGGGTGGTTATTAAACCTATCCCACTCTCTAGATACCCCTTAGCACGTAAAGGAATATTATTTGGAGGTCCAGCCATGGAGAAGAGTTTAGACACTAGTATAAGATAAGGAACACACCCATTATAATGAAATCACATTAGGATTCTCTTTTTAAGCTGTTCCTTAAAACACTAGTGCTTAGGAAATCTATTGGAGGCAGAAGCACTCAAGGGTAGCCTAGGGTTAGGGTTAGGCTTAGGGTACGTCTTAGGGTACGGCTTAGGTTACGGGTTCGGGGAGGGCTTCGGGTACGGCGTAGCGTATGGGTTAGGGTTAGGGTTAGGGTTAGTGTTAGGGTTAGGGCTCGGTTTAGGGTATTGGTTAGGATTAGAGAACGTGTTAGGGTTAGGGTACGCATTAGCGTTAGGGTAGTTATTAAACCTATCCCACTCTCTAGATACCCCTTAGCACATAAAGGAATATTATTTGGAGGTCCAGCCATGGAGAAGAGTTTAGACACTAGGATAAGATAAGGCACACACCCATTATAAAGAAATCACATTAGGATTCTCTTTTTAAGCTGTTCCTTAAAACACTAGTGCTTAGGAAATCTATTGGAGGCAGAAGCAGTCAAGGGTAGCCTAGGGTTAGGCTTAGGTTTAGGGTTAGGCTTAGGGTACGGCTTAGGGTACGGGTTCGGGGAGGGGTTCGGGTAGGGCGTAGGGTATGGGTTAGGGTTAGGGTTAGTGTTAGGGTTAGGGCTCCGTTTAGGGTACGGTTTAGGATTAGGTTACGTGTTAGGGTTAGTGTAGGGGTTAGGGTTTGTGTACGCATTAGGGTTAGGGTAGTTATTAAACCTATCCCATTCTCTAGATACCCTTTAGCAGGTAAAGGAATATTATTTGGGGGTCCAGCCATGGAGAAGAGTTTAGACACTAGGATAAGATAAGGACCACACCCATTATAAAGAAATCACATTAGGATTCTCTTTTTAAGCTGTTCCTTAAAACACAAGTGCTTAGGAAATCTATTGGAGGCAGAAGCAGTCAAGGGTAGCCTAGGGTTAGGGTTAGGCTTAGGGTTAGGCTTAGGGTACGGCTTAGGGTACGGGTTCGAGGAGGGGTTCGGGTACGGCGTAGGGTATGGGTTAGGGTTAGGGTTAGGGTTAGTGTTAGGGTTAGGGCTCGGTTTAGGGTACGGGTTAGGATTAGGGTACGTGTTAGGGTTAGGGTAGGGGTTAGGGTTAGGGTACGCGTTGGGGTGAGTGTAGTTATTAAACCTATCCCACTCTCTATATACCCCTTAGCACGTAAAGGTATATTATTTGGAGGTCCAGCCTTGGAGAAGCGTTTAGACACTAGGATAAGATAAGGAACACACCCATTATAAAGAAATCACATTAGGATTCTCTTTTTAAGCTTTTCCTTAAAACACTAGTGCTTAGGAAATCTATTGGAGGCAGAAGCAGTCAAGGGTAGCCTAGGGTTAGGGTTAGGCTTAGGGTTAGGCTTAGGGTACGGCTTAGGGTATGGGTTCGAGGAGGGGTTCGGGTACGGCGTAGGGTAAAGGTTAGGGTTAGGTTTAGGGTTAGTGTTAGGATTAGGGCTCGGTTTAGGGTATTGGTTAGGATGAGGGTACGTGTTAGTGTTAGGGTAGGGGTTAGGGTTAGGGTACGTGTTAGTGTTAGGGTAGTTATTAAACCTATCCCACTCTGTAGATACCCCTTAGCACGTAAAGGAATATTATTTGGGGGTCCAACAATGGAGAAGAGTTTAGACACTAGGATAAGATAAGGAACACACCCATTATAAAGAAATCACATTAGGATTCTCTTTTTAAGCTGTTCCTTAAAACACTAGTGCTTAGGAAATCTATTGGAGGCAGAAGCAGTCAAGGGTAGCCTAGGGTTAGGGTTAGGCTTAGGGTACGGCTTAGGGTACGGCTTAGGGTACGGGTTCGGGGAGCGGTTCGTGTACGGCGTAGGGTATGCTTTAGGGTTAGGGTTAGGGTTAGTGTTAGGGTTAGGGCTCGGTTTAGGGTACAGGTTAGGATTAGGGTACGTGTTAGGGTTATGGTAGAGGTTAGGGTTAGGGTACGCGTTGGGGTTAGTGTAGTTATTAAACCTATCCCAGTCTCTATATACCCCTTAGCACGTAAAGGAATATTATTTGGAGGTCCAGCCATGGAGGAGCGTTTAGACACTAGGATAAGATAAGGAACACACCCATTATAAAGAAATCACATTAGGATTCTCTTTTTAAGCTGTTTCTTAAAACACTAGTGCTTAGGACATCTATTGGAGGCAGAAGCAGTCAAGGGTAGCCTAGAGTTAGGGTTAGGCTTAGGGTACGGCTTAGGGTACGGGTTCGGGGAGGGCTTCGTGTACGGCGTAGGGTATGGGTTAAGGTTAGGGTTAGGGTTAGTGTTAGGGTTAGGGCTCGGTTTAGGTTATTGGTTAGGATTAGGGTACGTGTTAGTGTTAGGGTAGGGTTTAGGGTTAGGGTACGCGTTAGTGTTAGGGTAGTTATTAAACCTATCCCACTCTCTAGATACCCCTTAGCACGTAAAGGAATATTATTTGGAGGTCCAGCCATCGAGAAGAGTTTAGACACTAGGATAAGATAAGGAACACATCCATTATAAAGAAATCACATTAGGATTCTCTTTTTAAGCTGTTCCTTAAAACACTAGTGCTTAGGAAATCTATTGGAGGCAGAAGCAGTCAAGGGTAACCTAGGGTTAGGGTTAGGTTTAGGGTACGGCTTAGGGTACGGCTTAGGGTACGGGTTCGGGGAGGGGTTCGGGTAGGGCGTAGGGTATGGGTTAGGGTTAGGGTTAGTGTTAGGGTTAGGGCTCCGTTTAGGGTACGGGTTAGGATTAGGTTACGTGTTAGGGTTAGTGTAGGGGTTAGGGTTTGGGAACGCATTAGGGTTAGGGTAGTTATTAAATCTATCCCATTCTCTAGATACCCTTTAGCACGTAAAGGAATATTATTTGGGGGTCCAGCCATGGAGAAGAGTTTAGACACTAGGATAAGATAAGGACCACACCCATTATAAAGAAATCACATTAGGATTCTCTTTTTAAGCTGTTCCTTAAAACACAAGTGCTTAGGAAATCTATTGGAGGCAGAAGCAGTCAAGGGTAGCCTAGGGTTAGGGTTAGGCTTAGGGTTAGGCTTAGGGTACGGCTTAGGGTACGGCTTAGGGTACGGGTTTCGGGAGGGCTTCGGGTACGGCGTAGGGTATGGGTTAGGGTTAGGGTTAGGGTTAGTGTTAGGGTTAGGCCTCGGTTTAGGGTATTTGTTAGGATTAGAGTACGTGTTAGGGTTAGGGTAGGGGTTAGGGTTAGGGTACGCATTAGTGTTAGGGTAGTTATTAAACCTATCCCACTCTCTAGATACCCCTTAGCACATGAAGGAATATTATTTGGAGGTCCAGCCATGGAGAAGAGTTTAGACACTAGGATAAGATAAGGAACACACCCATTATAAAGAAATCACATTAGGATTCTCTTTTTAAGCTGTTCCTTAAAACACTAGTGCTTAGGAAATCTATTGGAGGCAGAAGCAGTCAAGGGTAGCCTAGGTTTAGGGTTAGGCTTAGGGTACGGCTTAGGGTACGGCTTAGGGTACGGGTTCGGGGAGGGCTTCGGGTACGGCGTAGGGTATGGGTTAGGGTTAGTGTTAGGGTTAGTGTTAGGGTTAGGGCTCGGTTTAGGGTACGGTTTAGGATTAGGGTACGTGTTAGGGTTATGGTAGAGGGTAGGGTTAGGGTACGCGTTGGGGTTAGTGTAGTTATTAAACCTATCCCACTCTCTATATACCCCTTAGCACAGAAAGGAATATTATTTGGAGGTCCAGCCATGGAGAAGAGTTTAGACATTAGGATAAGGTAAGGAACACACCCATTATAAAGAAATCACATTAGGATTCTCTTTTTAAGCTTTTCCTTAAAACACTAGTGCTTAGGAAATCTATTGGAGGCAGAAGCACTCAAGGGTAGCCGAGGGTTAGGGTTAGGCTTAGGGTTAGGCTTAGGGTACGGCTTAGGGTACGGGTTCAGGGAGGGCTTCGGGTACGGCATAGCGTATGGGTTAGGGTTAGGTTTAGGGTTAGTGTTAGGGTTAGGGCTCGGTTTAGGGTACTGTTTAGGATTAGAGTACGTATTAGGGTTAGGGTAGGGGTTAGGGTTAGGGTACGCGTTGGGGTGAGTGTAGTTATTAAACCTATCCCACTCTCTATATACCCCTTAGCACGTAAAGGTATATTATTTGGAGGTCCAGCCATGGAGAAGCGTTTAGACACTAGGATAAGATAAGAAACACACCCATTATAAAGAAATCACATTAGGATTCTCTTTTTAAGCTTTTCCTTAAAACACTAGTGCTTAGGACATCTATTGGAGGCAGAAGCAGTCAAGGGTAGCCTAGGGTTAGGGTTAGGCTTAGGGTTAGGCTTAGGGTACGGCTTAGGGTACGGGTTCGAGGAGGGGTTCGGGTACAGCGTAGGGTATGGGTTAGGGTTAGCTTTAGGGTTAGTGTTAGGTTTAGGGCTCGGTTTAGGGTACGGGTTAGGATTAGGGTACATGGTAGGGTTAGGGTTAGGGTACGCGTTAGGGTTAGGGTAGTTATTAAACCTATCCCACTCTCTAGATACACCTTAGCACGTAAAGGAATATTATTTGGTGGTCCAGCCATGGAGAAGAGTTTAGACACTAGGATAAGATAAGGAACACACCCATTATAAAGAAATCACATTAGGATTCTCTTTTTAAGCTGTTCCTTAAAACACTAGTGCTTAGGAAATCTATTGGAGGCAGAAGCAGTCAAGGGTAGCCTAGGGATAGGGTTAGGCTTAGGGTACGGCTTTGGGTACGGCTTAGGGTACGGGTTAGGGGAGGGCTTCGGGTACGGCGTAGGGTATGTGTTAGGGTTAGGGTTAGGGTTAGTGTTAGGGTTAGGGCTCGGTTTAGGGTATTGGTTAGGATTAGGGTACGTGTTAGGGTTAGGGTAGGGGTTAGGGTTAGGGTACACTTTAGTGTTAGGGTGGTTATTAAACCTATCCCACTCTCTAGATACCCCTTAGCACGTAAAGGAATATTATTTGGAGGTCTAGCCATGGAGAAGTGTTTAGACACTAGGATAAGATAAGGAACACACCCATTATAAAGAAATCACATTAGGATTCTCTTTTTAAGCTGTTCCTTAAAACACTAGTGCTTAGGAAATCTATTGGAGGCAGAAGCACTCAAGGGTAGCCTAGGGTTAGGGTTAGGCTTAGGGTACGGCTTAGGGTACGGCTTAGGGTACGGGTTCGGGGAGGGCTTCGGGTACGGCGTAGCGTATGGGTTAGGGTTAGGGTTAGGGTTAGTGTTAGGGTTAGGGCTCGGTTTAGGGTATTGGTTAGGATTAGAGTACGTGTTAGGGTTAGGGTACGCATTAGTGTTAGGGTAGTTATTAAACCTATCCCACTCTCTAGATACCCCTTAGCACATAAAGGAATATTATTTGGAGGTCCAGCCATGGAGAAGCGTTTAGACACTAGGATAAGATAAGGAACACACCCATTATAAAGAAATCACATTAGGATTCTCTTTTTAAGCTTTTCCTTAAAACACTAGTGCTTAGGAAATCTATTGGAGGCAGAAGCAGTCAAGGGTAGCCTAGGGTTAGGGTTAGGCTTAGGGTTAGGCTTAGGGTACGGCTTAGGGTACGGGTTCGAGGAGGGGTTCGGGTACGGCGTAGGGTATGGATTAGGGTTAGGGTTAGGGTTAGTGTTAGGGTTAGGGCTCGGTTTAGTGTACGGGTTAGGATTAGGGTACATGGTAGGGTTAGGGTTAGGGTACGCGTTAGGGTTAGGGTAGTTATTAAACCTATCCCACTCTCTAGATACACCTTAGCACGTAAAGGAATATTATTTGGTGGTCCAGCCATGGAGAAGAGTTTAGACACTAGGATAAGATAAGGAACACACCCATTATACAGAAATCACATTAGGATTCTCTTTTTAAGCTGTTCCTTAAAACACTAGTGCTTAGGAAATCTATTGGAGGCAGAAGCAGTCAAGGGTAGCCTAAGGTTAGGGTTAGGCTTAGGGTACGGCTTAGGGTACGGCTTAGGGTACGGGTTCGGGGAGGGCTTCTGGTACGGCGTAGGGTATGGGTTAGGGTTAGTGTTAGGGTTAGTGTTAGGGTTAGGGCTCGGTTTAGGGTATTGGTTAGGATTAGGGTACGTGTTAGGGTTAGGGTAGGGGTTAGGGTTAGGGTACACTTTAGTGTTAGGGTGGTTATTAAACCTATCCCACTCTCTAGATACCCCTTAGCACGTAAAGGAATATTATTTGGAGGTCCAGCCATGGAGAAGAGTTTAGACACTAGTATAAGATAAGGAACACACCCATTATAATGAAATCACATTAGGATTCTCTTTTTAAGCTGTTCCTTAAAACACTAGTGCTTAGGAAATCTATTGGAGGCAGAAGCACTCAAGGGTAGCCTAGGGTTAGGGTTAGGCTTAGGGTACGGCTTAGGGTACGGCTTAGGTTACGGGTTCGGGGAGGGCTTCGGGTACGGCGTAGCGTATGGGTTAGGGTTAGGGTTAGGGTTAGTGTTAGGGTTAGGGCTCGGTTTAGGGTATTGGTTAGGATTAGAGAACGTGTTAGGGTTAGGGTACGCATTAGCGTTAGGGTAGTTATTAAACCTATCCCACTCTCTAGATACCCCTTAGCACATAAAGGAATATTATTTGGAGGTCCAGCCATGGAGAAGAGTTTAGACACTAGGATAAGATAAGGCACACACCCATTATAAAGAAATCACATTAGGATTCTCTTTTTAAGCTGTTCCTTAAAACACTAGTGCTTAGGAAATCTATTGGAGGCAGAAGCAGTCAAGGGTAGCCTAGGGTTAGGCTTAGGTTTAGGGTTAGGCTTAGGGTACGGCTTAGGGTACGGGTTCGGGGAGGGGTTCGGGTAGGGCGTAGGGTATGGGTTAGGGTTAGGGTTAGTGTTAGGGTTAGGGCTCCGTTTAGGGTACGGTTTAGGATTAGGTTACGTGTTAGGGTTAGTGTAGGGGTTAGGGTTTGTGTACGCATTAGGGTTAGGGTAGTTATTAAACCTATCCCATTCTCTAGATACCCTTTAGCAGGTAAAGGAATATTATTTGGGGGTCCAGCCATGGAGAAGAGTTTAGACACTAGGATAAGATAAGGACCACACCCATTATAAAGAAATCACATTAGGATTCTCTTTTTAAGCTGTTCCTTAAAACACAAGTGCTTAGGAAATCTATTGGAGGCAGAAGCAGTCAAGGGTAGCCTAGGGTTAGGGTTAGGCTTAGGGTTAGGCTTAGGGTACGGCTTAGGGTACGGGTTCGAGGAGGGGTTCGGGTACGGCGTAGGGTATGGGTTAGGGTTAGGGTTAGGGTTAGTGTTAGGGTTAGGGCTCGGTTTAGGGTACGGGTTAGGATTAGGGTACGTGTTAGGGTTAGGGTAGGGGTTAGGGTTAGGGTACGCGTTGGGGTGAGTGTAGTTATTAAACCTATCCCACTCTCTATATACCCCTTAGCACGTAAAGGTATATTATTTGGAGGTCCAGCCTTGGAGAAGCGTTTAGACACTAGGATAAGATAAGGAACACACCCATTATAAAGAAATCACATTAGGATTCTCTTTTTAAGCTTTTCCTTAAAACACTAGTGCTTAGGAAATCTATTGGAGGCAGAAGCAGTCAAGGGTAGCCTAGGGTTAGGGTTAGGCTTAGGGTTAGGCTTAGGGTACGGCTTAGGGTATGGGTTCGAGGAGGGGTTCGGGTACGGCGTAGGGTAAAGGTTAGGGTTAGGTTTAGGGTTAGTGTTAGGATTAGGGCTCGGTTTAGGGTATTGGTTAGGATGAGGGTACGTGTTAGTGTTAGGGTAGGGGTTAGGGTTAGGGTACGTGTTAGTGTTAGGGTAGTTATTAAACCTATCCCACTCTGTAGATACCCCTTAGCACGTAAAGGAATATTATTTGGGGGTCCAACAATGGAGAAGAGTTTAGACACTAGGATAAGATAAGGAACACACCCATTATAAAGAAATCACATTAGGATTCTCTTTTTAAGCTGTTCCTTAAAACACTAGTGCTTAGGAAATCTATTGGAGGCAGAAGCAGTCAAGGGTAGCCTAGGGTTAGGGTTAGGCTTAGGGTACGGCTTAGGGTACGGCTTAGGGTACGGGTTCGGGGAGCGGTTCGTGTACGGCGTAGGGTATGCTTTAGGGTTAGGGTTAGGGTTAGTGTTAGGGTTAGGGCTCGGTTTAGGGTACAGGTTAGGATTAGGGTACGTGTTAGGGTTATGGTAGAGGTTAGGGTTAGGGTACGCGTTGGGGTTAGTGTAGTTATTAAACCTATCCCAGTCTCTATATACCCCTTAGCACGTAAAGGAATATTATTTGGAGGTCCAGCCATGGAGGAGCGTTTAGACACTAGGATAAGATAAGGAACACACCCATTATAAAGAAATCACATTAGGATTCTCTTTTTAAGCTGTTTCTTAAAACACTAGTGCTTAGGACATCTATTGGAGGCAGAAGCAGTCAAGGGTAGCCTAGAGTTAGGGTTAGGCTTAGGGTACGGCTTAGGGTACGGGTTCGGGGAGGGCTTCGTGTACGGCGTAGGGTATGGGTTAAGGTTAGGGTTAGGGTTAGTGTTAGGGTTAGGGCTCGGTTTAGGTTATTGGTTAGGATTAGGGTACGTGTTAGTGTTAGGGTAGGGTTTAGGGTTAGGGTACGCGTTAGTGTTAGGGTAGTTATTAAACCTATCCCACTCTCTAGATACCCCTTAGCACGTAAAGGAATATTATTTGGAGGTCCAGCCATCGAGAAGAGTTTAGACACTAGGATAAGATAAGGAACACATCCATTATAAAGAAATCACATTAGGATTCTCTTTTTAAGCTGTTCCTTAAAACACTAGTGCTTAGGAAATCTATTGGAGGCAGAAGCAGTCAAGGGTAACCTAGGGTTAGGGTTAGGTTTAGGGTACGGCTTAGGGTACGGCTTAGGGTACGGGTTCGGGGAGGGGTTCGGGTAGGGCGTAGGGTATGGGTTAGGGTTAGGGTTAGTGTTAGGGTTAGGGCTCCGTGTAGGGTACGGGTTAGGATTAGGTTACGTGTTAGGGTTAGTGTAGGGGTTAGGGTTTGGGAACGCATTAGGGTTAGGGTAGTTATTAAATCTATCCCATTCTCTAGATACCCTTTAGCACGTAAAGGAATATTATTTGGGGGTCCAGCCATGGAGAAGAGTTTAGACACTAGGATAAGATAAGGACCACACCCATTATAAAGAAATCACATTAGGATTCTCTTTTTAAGCTGTTCCTTAAAACACAAGTGCTTAGGAAATCTATTGGAGGCAGAAGCAGTCAAGGGTAGCCTAGGGTTAGGGTTAGGCTTAGGGTTAGGCTTAGGGTACGGCTTAGGGTACGGCTTAGGGTACGGGTTTCGGGAGGGCTTCGGGTACGGCGTAGGGTATGGGTTAGGGTTAGGGTTAGGGTTAGTGTTAGGGTTAGGCCTCGGTTTAGGGTATTTGTTAGGATTAGAGTACGTGTTAGGGTTAGGGTAGGGGTTAGGGTTAGGGTACGCATTAGTGTTAGGGTAGTTATTAAACCTATCCCACTCTCTAGATACCCCTTAGCACATGAAGGAATATTATTTGGAGGTCCAGCCATGGAGAAGAGTTTAGACACTAGGATAAGATAAGGAACACACCCATTATAAAAAATCACATTAGGATTCTCTTTTTAAGCTGTTCCTTAAAACACTAGTGCTTAGGAAATCTATTGGAGGCAGAAGCAGTCAAGGGTAGCCTAGGGTTAGGGTTAGGCTTAGGGTACGGCTTAGGGTACGGCTTAGGGTACGGGTTCGGGGAGGGCTTCGGGTACGGCGTAGGGTATGGGTTAGGGTTAGGGTTAGGGTTAGTGTTAGGGTTAGGGCTCGGTTTAGGGTACGGTTTAGGATTAGGGTACGTGTTAGGGTTATGGTAGAGGGTAGGGTTAGGGTACGCGTTGGGGTTAGTGTAGTTATTAAACCTATCCCACTCTCTATATACCCCTTAGCACAGAAAGGAATATTATTTGGAGGTCCAGCCATGGAGAAGAGTTTAGACATTAGGATAAGGTAAGGAACACACCCATTATAAAGAAATCACATTAGGATTCTCTTTTTAAGCTTTTCCTTAAAACACTAGTGCTTAGGAAATCTATTGGAGGCAGAAGCACTCAAGGGTAGCCGAGGGTTAGGGTTAGGCTTAGGGTTAGGCTTAGGGTACGGCTTAGGGTACGGGTTCAGGGAGGGCTTCGGGTACGGCATAGCGTATGGGTTAGGGTTAGGTTTAGGGTTAGTGTTAGGGTTAGGGCTCGGTTTAGGGTACTGTTTAGGATTAGAGTACGTGTTAGGGTTAGGGTAGGGGTTAGGGTTAGGGTACGCGTTGGGGTGAGTGTAGTTATTAAACCTATCCCACTCTCTATATACCCCTTAGCACGTAAAGGTATATTATTTGGAGGTCCAGCCATGGAGAAGCGTTTAGACACTAGGATAAGATAAGAAACACACCCATTATAAAGAAATCACATTAGGATTCTCTTTTTAAGCTTTTCCTTAAAACACTAGTGCTTAGGACATCTATTGGAGGCAGAAGCAGTCAAGGGTAGCCTAGGGTTAGGGTTAGGCTTAGGGTTAGGCTTAGGGTACGGCTTAGGGTACGGGTTCGAGGAGGGGTTCGGGTACAGCGTAGGGTATGGGTTAGGGTTAGCTTTAGGGTTAGTGTTAGGTTTAGGGCTCGGTTTAGGGTACGGGTTAGGATTAGGGTACATGGTAGGGTTAGGGTTAGGGTACGCGTTAGGGTTAGGGTAGTTATTAAACCTATCCCACTCTCTAGATACACCTTAGCACGTAAAGGAATATTATTTGGTGATCCAGCCATGGAGAAGAGTTTAGACACTAGGATAAGATAAGGAACACACCCATTATAAAGAAATCACATTAGGATTCTCTTTTTAAGCTGTTCCTTAAAACACTAGTTCTTAGGAAATCTATTGGAGGCAGAAGCAGTCAAGGGTAGCCTAGGGATAGGGTTAGGCTTAGGGTACGGCTTTGGGTACGGCTTAGGGTACGGGTTAGGGGAGGGCTTCGGGTATGGCGTAGGGTATGGGTTAGGGTTAGGGTTAGGGTTAGTGTTAGGGTTAGGGCTCGGTTTAGGGTATTGGTTAGGATGAGGGTACGTGTTAGTGTTAGGTTAGGGGTTAGGGTTAGGGTACGTGTTAGTGTTAGGGTAGTTATTAAACCTATCCCACTCTCTAGATACCCCTTAGCACGTAAAGGAATATTATTTGGGGGTCCAACCATGGAGAAGAGTTTAGACATTAGGATAAGGTAAGGAACACACCCATTATAAAGAAATCACATTAGGATTCTCTTTTTAAACTGTTCCTTAAAACACTAGTTCTTAGGAAATCTATTGGAGGCAGAAGCAGTCAAGGGTAGCCTAGGGTTAGGGTTAGGCTTAGGGTACGGCTTAGGGTACGGCTTAGGGTACGGGTTCGGGGAGCGGTTCGTGTACGGCGTAGGGTATGCTTTAGGGTTAGGGTTAGGGTTAGTGTTAGGGTTAGGGCTCGGTTTAGGGTACGGGTTAGAATTAGGGTACGTGTTAGGGTTATGGTAGAGGTTAGGGTTAGGGTTCGCGTTGGGGTTAGTGTAGTTATTAAACCTATCCCAGTCTCTATATACCCCTTAGCACGTAAAGGAATATTATTTGGAGGTCCAGCCATGGAGAAGAGTTTAGACACTAGGAAAAGATAAGGAACACACCCATTAAAAAGAAATCACATTAGGATTCTCTTTTTAAGCTGTTCCTTAAAACACTAGTGCTTAGGAAATCTATTGGAGGCAGAAGCAGTCAAGGGTAGCCTAGGGTTAGGGTTAGGCTTAGGGTACGGCTTAGGGTACGGCTTAGGGTACGGGTTCGGTGAGGGCTTCGGGTACGGCGATGGGTATGGGTTAGGGTTAGTGTTAGGGTTAGTGTTAGGGTTAGGGCTCGGTTTAGGGTATTGGTTAGGATTAGGGTACGTGTTAGGGTTAGGGTAGGGGTTAGGGTTAGGGTACACTTTAGTGTTAGGGTGGTTATTAAACCTATCCCACTCTCTAGATACCCCTTAGCACGTAAAGGAATATTATTTGGAGGTCCAGCCATGTAGAAGAGTTTAGACACTAGGATAAGATAAGGAACACACCCATTATAAAGAAATCACATTAGGATTCTCTTTTTAAGCTGTTCCTTAAAACACTAGTGCTTAGGAAATCTATTGGAGGCAGAAGCAGTCAAGGGTAGCGTAGGGTTAGGGTTAGGTTTAGGGTTAGGCATAGGGTACGGCATAGGGTACGGTTTCGGGGAGGGGTTCGGGTAGGGCGTAGGGTATGGGTTAGGGTTAGGGTTAGGGTTAGTGTTAGGGTTAAGGCTCCGTTTAGGGTACGGGTTAGGATTAGGTTACGTGTTAGGGTTAGTGTAGGGGTTAGGATTTGGGTACGCATTAGGGTTAGGGTAGTTATTAAACCTATCCCATTCTCTAGATACCCCTTAGCACGTAAAGGAATATTATTTGGGGGTCCAGCCATGGAGAAGAGTTTAGACACGAGGATACGATAAGGAACACACCCATTATAAAGAAATCACATTAGGATTCTCTTTTTAAGCTGTTCCTTAACACACTAGTGCTTAGGAAATCTATTGGAGGCAGAAGCAGTCAAGGGTAGCCTAGGGTTAGGGTTAGGCTTAGGGTACGGCGTAGGGTACGGCTTAGGGTACGGGTTCGGGGAGGGCTTCGGGTACGGCGTAGGGTATGGGTTAGGGTTAGGGTTAGGGTTAGTGTTAGGGTTAGGGCTCGGTTTAGGGTATTGGTTAGGATGAGGGTACGTGTTAGTGTTAGGGTAGGGGTTAGGGTTAGGGTACGTGTTAGTGTTAGGGTAGTTATTAAACCTATCCCACTCTCTAGATACCCCTTAGCACGTAAAGGAATATTATTTGGGGGTCCAACAATGGAGAAGAGTTTAGACACTAGGATAAGATAAGGAACACACCCATTATAAAGAAATCACATTAGGATTCTCTTTTAAAGCTGTTCCTTAAAACACTAGTGCTTAGGAAATCTATTGGAGGCAGAAGCAGTCAAGGGTAGCCTAGGGTTAGTGTTAGGCTTAGGGTACGGCTTAGGGTACGGGTTCGGGGAGGGTTTCGGGTACGGCGTAGGGAATGGGTTAGGGTTTGGGTTAGGGTTAGTGTTAGGTTTAGGGCTCGGTTTAGGGTACGGGTTAGGATTAGGATACATGTTAGGGTTAGGGTAGGGGTTAGGATTAGGGTACGCGTTAGGGTTAGGGTAGTTATTAAACCTATCCCACTCTCTAGATACACCTTAGCACGTAAAGGAATATTATTTGGAGGTCCAGCCATGGAGAAGAGTTTAGACACTAGGATAAGATAAGGAACACACCCATTATAAAGAAATCACATTAGGATTCTCTTTTTAAGCTGTTCCTTAAAACACTAGTGCTTACGAAATCTATTGGAGGCAGAAGCAGTCAAGGGTAGCCTAGGGTTAGGGTTAGGCTTAGGGTACGGCTTAGGGTACGGCTTAGGGTACGGGTTCGGGGAGGGCTTCGGTTACGGCGTAAGGTATGGGTTAGGGTTAGTGTTAGGGTTAGTGTTAGGGTTAGGGCTCGGTTTAGGGTATTGGTTAGGATTAGGGTACGTGTTAGGGTTAGGGTAGGGGTTAGGGTTAGGGTACACTTTAGTGTTAGGGTGGTTATTAAACCTATCCCACTCTCTAGATACCCCTTAGCACGTAAAGGAATATTATTTGGAGGTCCAGCCATGGAGAAGAGTTTAGACACTAGGATAAGATAAGGAACACACCCATTATAAAGAAATCACATTAGGATTCTCTTTTTAAGCTGTTCCTTAAAACACTAGTGCTTAGGAAATCTATTGGAGGCAGAAGCACTCAAGGGTAGCCTAGGGTTAGGGTTAGGCTTAGGGTACGGCTTAGGGTACGGCTTAGGGTACGGGTTCGGGGAGGGCTTCGGGTACGGCGTAGCGTATGGGTTGGGGTTAGGGTTAGGGTTAGTGTTAGGGTTAGGGCTCGGTTTAGGGTATTGGTTAGGATTAGAGTACGTGTTAGGGTTAGGGTACGCATTAGTGTTAGGGTAGTTATTAAACCTATCCCACTCTCTAGATACCCCTTAGCACATAAAGGAATATTATTTGGAGGTCCAGCCATGGAGAAGAGTTTAGACACTAGGATAAGATAAGGAACACACCCATTATAAAGAAATCACATTAGGATTCTCTTTTTAAGCTGTTCCTTAAAACACTAGTGCTTAGGAAATCTATTGGAGGCAGAAGCAGTCAAGGGTAGCCTAGGGTTAGGGTTAGGTTTAGGGTTAGGCTTAGGGTACGGCTTAGTGTACGGGTTCGGGGAGGGGTTCGGGTAGGGCGTAGGGTATGGGTTAGGGTTAGGGTTAGTGTTAGGGTTAGGGCTCCGTTTAGGGTACGGGTTAGGATTAGGTTACGTGTTAGGGTTAGTGTAGGGGTTAGGGTTTGGGTACGCATTAGGGTTAGGGTAGTTATTAAACCTATCCCATTCCCTAGATACCCTTTAGCATGTAAAGGAATATTATTTGGGGGTCCAGCCATGGAGAAGAGTTTAGACACTAGGATAAGATAAGGACCACACCCATTATAAAGAAATCACATTAGGATTCTCTTTTTAAGCTGTTCCTTAAAACACAAGTGCTTAGGAAATCTATTGGAGGCAGAAGCAGTCAAGGGTAGCCTAGGGTTAGGGTTAGGCTTAGGGTTAGGCTTAGGGTACGGCTTAGGGTACGGGTTCGAGGAGGGGTTCGGGTACGGCGTAGGGTATGGGTTAGGGTTAGGGTTAGGGTTAGTGTTAGGGTTAGGGCTCGGTTTAGGGTACGGGTTAGGATTAGGGTACGTGTTAGGGTTAGGGTAGGGGTTAGGGTTAGGGTACGCGTTGGGGTGAGTGTAGTTATTAAACCTATCCCACTCTCTATATACCCCTTAGCACGTAAAGGTATATTATTTGGAGGTCCAGCCTTGGAGAAGCGTTTAGACACTAGGATAAGATAAGGAACACACCCATTATAAAGAAATCACATTAGGATTCTCTTTTTAAGCTTTTCCTTAAAACACTAGTGCATAGGAAATCTATTGGAGGCAGAAGCAGTCAAGGGTAGCCTAGGGTTAGGGTTAGGCTTAGGGTTAGGCTTAGGGTACGGCTTAGGGTACGGGTTCGAGGAGGGGTTCGGGTACGGCGTAGGGTAAGGGTTAGGGTTAGGTTTAGGGTTAGTGTTAGGATTAGGGCTCGGTTGAGGGTATTGGTTAGGATGAGGGCACGTGTTAGTGTTAGTGTAGGGGTTAGGGTTAGGGTACGTGTTAGTGTTAGGGTAGTTATTAAACCTATCCCACTCTCTAGATACCCCTTAGCACGTAAAGGAACATTATTTGGGGGTCCAAAAATGGAGAAGAGTTTAGACACTAGGATAAGATAAGGAACACACCCATTATAAAGAAATCACATTAGGATTCTCTTTTTAAGCTGTTCCTTAAAACACTAGTGCTTAGGAAATCTATTGGAGGCAGAAGCAGTCAAGGGTAGCCTAGGGTTAGGGTTAGGCTTAGGGTACGGCTTAGGGTACGGGTTCGGGGAGCGGTTCGTGTACGGCGTAGGGTATGCTTTAGGGTTAGGGTTAGGGTTAGTGTTAGGGTTAGGGCTCGGTTTAGGGTACGGGTTAGGATTAGGGTACGTGTTAGGGTTATGGTAGAGGTTAGGGTTAGGGTACGCGTTGGGGTTAGTGTAGTTATTAAACCTATCCCAGTCTCTATATACCCGTTAGCACGTAAAGGAATATTATTTGGAGGTCCAGCCATGGAGGAGCGTTTAGACACTAGGATAAGATAAGGAACACACCCATTATAAAGAAATCACATTAGGATTCTCTTTTTAAGCTGTTTCTTAAAACACTAGTGCTTAGGACATCTATTGGAGGCAGAAGCAGTCAAGGGTAGCCTAGAGTTAGGGTTAGGCTTAGGGTACGGCTTAGGGTACGGGTTCGGGGAGGGCTTCGTGTACGGCGTAGGGTATGGGTTAAGGTTAGGGTTAGGGTTAGTGTTAGGGTTAGGGCTCGGTTTAGGTTATTGGTTAGGATTAGGGTACGTGTTAGTGTTAGGGTAGGGTTTAGGGTTAGGGTATGCGTTAGTGTTACGGTAGTTATTAAACCTATCCCACTCTCTAGATACCCCTTAGCACGTAAAGGAATATTATTTGGAGGTCCAGCCATCGAGAAGAGTTTAGACACTAGGATAAGATAAGGAACACATCCATTATAAAGAAATCACATTAGGATTCTCTTTTTAAGCTGTTCCTTAAAACACTAGTGCTTAGGAAATCTATTGGAGGCAGAAGCAGTCAAGGGTAACCTAGGGTTAGGGTTAGGTTTAGGGTACGGCTTAGGGTACGGCTTAGGGTACGGGTTCGGGGAGGGGTTCGGGTAGGGCGTAGGGTATGGGTTAGGGTTAGGGTTAGTGTTAGGGTTAGGGCTCCGTTTAGGGTACGGGTTAGGATTAGGTTACGTGTTAGGGTTAGTGTAGGGGTTAGGGTTTGGGAAGGCATTAGGGTTAGGGTAGTTATTAAATCTATCCCATTCTCTAGATACCCTTTAGCACGTAAAGGAATATTATTTAGGGCTCCAGCCATGGAGAAGAGTTTAGACACTAGGATAAGATAAGGACCACACCCATTATAAAGAAATCACATTAGGATTCTCTTTTTAAGCTGTTCCTTAAAACACAAGTGCTTAGGAAATCTATTGGAGGCAGAAGCAGTCAAGGGTAGCCTAGGGTTAGGGTTAGGCTTAGGGTTAGGCTTAGGGTACGGCTTAGGGTACGGCTTAGGGTACGGGTTTGGGGAGGGCTTCGGGTACGGCGTAGGGTATGGGTTAGGGTTAGGGTTAGGGTTAGTGTTAGGGTTAGGGCTCGGTTTAGGGTATTTGTTAGGATTAGAGTACGTGTTAGGGTTAGGGTAGGGGATAGGGTTAGGGTACGCATTAGTGTTAGGGTAGTTATTAAACCTATCCCACTCTCTAGATACCCCTTAGCACATGAAGGACTATTATTTGGAGGTCCAGGCATGGAGAAGAGTTTAGACACTAGGATAAGATAAGGAACACACCCATTATAAAGAAATCACATTAGGATTCTCTTTTTAAGCTGTTCCTTAAAACACTAGTGCTTAGGAAATCTATTGGAGGCAGAAGCAGTCAAGGGTAGCCTAGGGTTAGGGTTAGGCTTAGGGTACGGCTTAGGGTACGGGTTCGGGGAGGGTTTCGGGTACGGCGTAGGGTATGGGTTAGGGTTAGGGTTAGGGTTAGTGTTAGGGTTACGGCTCGGTTTAGGTTATTGGTTAGGATTAGGGTACGTGTTAGTGTTAGGGTAGGGTTTAGGGTTAGGGTACGCGTTAGTGTTAGGTTAGTTATTAAACCTATCCCACTCTCTAGATACCCCTTAGCACGTAAAGGAATATTATTTGGAGGTCCAGCCATCGAGAAGAGTTTAGACACTAGGATAAGATAAGGAACACACCCATTATAAAGAAATCACATTAGGATTCTCTTTTTAAGCTGTTCCTTAAAACACTAGTGCTTAAGAAATCCATTGGAGGCAGAAGCAGTCAAGGGTAGCCTAGGGTTAGGGTTAGGCATAGGGTACGGCTTAGGGTACGGCTTAGGGTACGGGTTCGGTTAGGGCTTCGGGTATGGCGTAGGGTATGGGTTAGGGTTATGGTTAGGGTTAGTGTTAGGTTTAGGGCTCGGTTTAGGGTATTGGATAGGATTAGGGTACGTGTTAGGGTTAGGGTAGGGGTTAGGGTTAGGGTACGCGTTAGTGTTAGGGTAGTTATTAAACCTATCCCACTCTCTAGATACCCCTTAGCACATAAAGGAATATTATTTGGAGGTCCAGCCATGGAGAAGAGTTTAGACACTAGGATAAGATAAGGAACACACCCATTATAAAGAAATCACATTAGGATTCTCTTTTTAAGCTGTTCCTTAAAACACTAGTGCTTAGGAAATCTATTGGAGGCAGAAGCACTCAAGGGTAGCCTACGGTTAGGGTTAGGCTTATGGTACGGCTTAGGGTACGGCTTAGGGTACGGGTTTGGGGAGGGCTTCGGGTACGGCGTAGGGTATGGGTTAGGGTTAGTGTTAGGGTTAGTGTTAGGGTTAGTGTTAGGGTTAGGGCTCGGTTTAGGGTATTTGTTAGGATTAGAGTACGTGTTAGGGTTAGGGTAGGGGTTAGGGTTAGGGTACGCATTAGTGTTAGAGTAGTTATTAAACCTATCCCTCTCTCTAGATACTCCTTAGCACATAAAGGAATATTATTTGGAGGTCCAGCCATGGAGAAGAGTTTAGACACTAGGATAAGATAAGGAACACACCCATTATAGAGAAATCACATTAGGATTCTCTTTTTAAGTTGTTCCTTAAAACACTAGTGCTTAGGAAATCTATTGGAGGCAGAAGCAGTCAAGGGTAGCCTAGGGTTAGGGTAAGGCTTAGGGTACGGCTTAGGGTACGGGTTCGGGGAGGGCTTCGGGTACGGCGTAGCGTATGGGTTAGGGTTAGGGTTAGGGTTAGTGTTAGGGTTACGGCTCGGTTTAGGGTATTGGTTAGGATTAGAGTACGTGTTAGGGTTAGGGTAGGGGTTAGGGTTAGGGTACGCATTAGTGTTAGGGTAGTTATTAAACCTATCCCACTCTCTAGATACCCCTTAGCACATAAAGGAATATTATTTGGAGGTCCAGCCATGGAGAAGAGTTTAGACACTAGGATAAGATAAGGAACACACCCATTATAAAGAAATCACATTAGGATTCTCTTTTTAAGCTGTTCCTTAAAACACTAGTGCTTAGGAAATCTATTGGAGGCAGAAGCAGTCAAGGGTAGCCTAGGGTTAGGGTTAGGTTTAGGGTTAGGCTTAGGGTACGGCTTAGGGTACGGGTTCGGGGAGGGGTTCGGGTAGGGCGTAGGGTATGGGTTAGGGTTAGGGTTAGTGTTAGGGTTAGGGCTCCGTTTAGGGTACGGGTTAGGATTAGGTTACGTGTTAGGGTTAGTGTAGGGGTTAGGGTTTGGTTAGGCATTAGGGTTAGGGTAGTTATTAAACCTATCCCATTCTCTAGATACCCTTTAGCACGTAAAGGAATATTATTTGGGGGTCCAGCCATGGAGAAGAGTTTAGACACTAGGATAAGATAAGGACCACTCCCATTATAAAGAAATCAAATTAGGATTCTCTTTTTAAGCTGTTCCTTAAAACACAAGTGCTTAGGAAATCTATTGGAGGCAGAAGCAGTCAAGGGTAGCCTAGGGTTAGGGTTAGGCTTAGGGTTAGGCTTAGGGTACGGCTTAGGGTACGGGTTCGAGGAGGGGTTCGGGTACGGCGTAGGGTATGGGTTAGGGTTAGGGTTAGGGTTAGTGTTAGGGTTAGGGCTCGGTTTAGGGTACGGGTTAGGATTAGGGTACGTGTTAGGGTTAGGGTAGGGGTTAGGGTTAGGGTACGCGTTGGGATGAATGTAGTTATTAAACCTATCCCACTCTCTATATACCCCTTAGCACGTAAAGGTATATTAATTGAAGGTCCAGCCTTGGAGAAGCGTTTAGACACTAGGATAAGATAAGGAACACACCCATTATAAAGAAATCAAATTAGGATTCTCTTTTTAAGCTGTTCCTTAAAACACTAGTGCTTAGGAAATCTATTGGAGGCAGAAGCAGTCAAGGGTAGCCTAGGGTTAGGGTTAGGCTTAGGGTACGGCTTAGGGTACGGGTTCGGGGAGGGGTTCGGGTACGGCGTAGGGTATGGGTTAGGGTTAGGGTTAGGGTTAGTGTTAGGGTTAGGGCTCCGTTTAGGGTATGGGTTAGGATTAGGTTACGTGTTAGGGTTAGTGTAGGGGTTAGGGTTAGGGTACGCATTAGGGTTAGGGTAGTTATTAAACCTATCCCACTCTCTATATACCCCTTAGTACGTAAAGGTATATTATTTGGAGGTCCAGCCATGGAGAAGCGTTTAGACACTAGGATAAGATAAGGAACACACCCATTATAAAGAAATCACATTAGGATTCTCTTTTTAAGCTTTTCCTTAAAACACTAGTGCTTAGGAAATCTATTGGAGGCAGAAGCAGTCAAGGGTAGCCTAGGGTTAGGGTTAGGCTTAGGGTTAGGCTTAGGGTACGGCTTAGGGTACGGGTTCGAGGAGGGGTTCGGGTACGGCGTAGGGTATGGGTTAGGGTTAGGGTTAGGGTTAGTGTTAGGGTTAGGGCTCGGTTTAGGGTACGGGTTAGGATTAGGGTACATGGTAGGGTTAGGGTTAGGGTACGCGTTAGGGTTAGGGTAGTTATTAAACCTATCCCACTCTCTAGATACACCTTAGCACGTAAAGGAATATTATTTGGTGGTCCAGCCATGGAGAAGAGTTTAGACACTAGGATAAGATAAGGAACACACCCATTATACAGAAATCACATTAGGATTCTCTTTTTAAGCTGTTCCTTAAAACACTAGTGCTTAGGAAATCTATTAGAGGCAGAAGCAGTCAAGGGTAGCCTAGGGTTAGGGTTAGGCATAGGGTTCGGCTTAGGGTACGGGTTCGGGGAGGGCTTCGGGTACGTCGTAGGGTATGTGTTAGGGTTAGGGTTAGGGTTAGTGTTAGGGTTAGGGCTCGGTTTAGGGTATTGGTTAGGATTAGGGTACGTGTTAGGGTTAGGGTAGGGGTTAGGGTTAGGGTATACTTTAGTGTTAGGGTGGTTATTAAACCTATCCCACTCTCTAGATACCCCTTAGCACGTAAAGGAATATTATTTGGAGGTCCAGCCATGGAGAAGAGTTTAGACACTAGGATAAGATAAGGAACACACCCATTACAAAGAAATCACATTAGGATTCTCTTTTTAAGCTGTTCCTTAAAACACTAGTGCTTAGGAAATCTATTGGAGGCAGAAGCAGTCAAGGGTAGCCTAGGGTTAGGGTTAGGCTTAGGGTACGGCTTAGGGTACGGCTTAGGGTACGGGTTCGGGGAGGGCTTCGGGTACGGCGTAGCGTATGGGTTAGGGTTAGGGTTAGGGTTAGTGTTAGGGTTAGAGCTCGGTTTAGGGTATTGGTTAGGATTAGAGTACGTGTTAGGGTTAGGGTAGGGGTTAGGGTTAGGGTACGCATTAGTGTTAGGGTAGTTATTAAACCTATCCCACTCTCTAGATACCCCTTAGCACATAAAGGAATATTATTTGGAGGTCCAGCCATGGAGAAGAATTTAGACACTAGGATAAGATAAGGAACACATCCATTATAAAGAAATCACATTAGGATTCTCTTTTTAAGCTGTTCCTTAAAACACTAGTGCTTAGGAAATCTATTGGAGGCAGAAGCAGTCAAGGGTAGCCTAGGGTTAGGGTTAGATTTAGGGTTAGGCTTAGGGTACGGCTTAGGGTACGGGTTCGGGGAGGGGTTCGGGTAGGGCGTAGGGTATGGGTTATGGTTAGGGTTAGTGTTAGGGTTAGGGCTCCGTTTAGGGTACGGGTTAGGATTAGGTTACGTGTTAGGGTTAGTGTAGGGGTTAGGGTTTGGGTACGCATTAGGGTTAGGGTAGTTATTAAACCTATCCCATTCTCTAGATACCCTTTAGCACGTAAAGGAATATTATTTGGGGGTCCAGCCATGGAGAAGAGTTTAGACACTAGGATAAGATAAGGACCACACCCATTATAAAGAAATCACATTAGGATTCTCTTTTTAAGCTGTTCCTTAAAATACAAGTGATTAGGAAATCTATTGGAGGCAGAAGCAGTCAAGGGTAGCCTAGGGTTAGGGTTAGGCTTAGGGTTAGGCTTAGGGTACGGCTTAGGGTACGGGTTCGAGGACGGGTTCGGGTACGGCGTAGGGTATGGGTTAGGGTTAGGGTTAGGGTTAGTGTTAGGGTTAGGGCTCGGTTTAGGGTACGGGTTAGGATTAGGGTACGTGTTAGGGTTAGGGTAGGGGTTAGGGTTAGGGTACGCGTTGGGGTGAGTGTAGTTATTAAACCTATCCCACTCTCTATATACCCCTTAGCAAGTAAAGGTATATTATTTGGGGGTCCAACAATGGAGAAGAGTTTAGACACTAGGATAAGATAAGGAACACACCCATTATAAAGAAATCACATTAGGATTCTCTTTTTAAGCTGTTCCTTAAAACACTAGTGCTTAGGAAATCTATTGGAGGCAGAAGCAGTCAAGGGTAGCCTAGGGTTAGGGTTAGGCTTAGGGTACGGCTTAGGGTACGGCTTAGGGTACGGGTTCGGGGAGCGGTTCGTGTACGGCGTAGGGTATGCTTTAGGGTTAGGGTTAGGGTTAGTGTTAGGGTTAGGGCTCGGTTTAGGGTACGGGTTAGGATTAGGGTACGTGTTAGGGTTATGGTAGAGGTTAGGGTTAGGGTACGCGTTGGGGTTAGTGTAGTTATTAAACCTATCCCAGTCTCTATATACCCCTTAGCACGTAAAGGAATATTATTTGGAGGTCCAGCCATGGAGGAGCGTTTAGACACTAGGATAAGATAAGGAACACACCCATTATAAAGAAATCACATTAGGATTCTCTTTTTAAGCTGTTTCTTAAAACACTAGTGCTTAGGATATCTATTGGAGGCAGAAGCATTCAAGGGTAGCCTAGAGTTAGGGTTAGGCTTAGGGTACGGCTTAGGGTACAGGTTCGGGGAGGGCTTCGTGTACGGCGTAGGGTATGGGTTAAGGTTAGGGTTAGGGTTAGTGTTAGGGTTAGGGCTCGGTTTAGGTTATTGGTTAGGATTAGGGTACGTGTTAGTGTTAGGGTAGGGTTTAGGGTTAGGGTACGCGTTAGTGTTAGGGTAGTTATTAAACCTATGCCACTCTCTAGATACCCCTTAGCACGTAAAGGAATATTATTTGGAGGTCCAGCCATCGAGAAGAGTTTAGACACTAGGATAAGATAAGGAACACACCCATTATAAAGAAATCACATTAGGATTCTCTTCTTAAGCTGTTCCTTAAAACAGTAGTGCTTAAGAAATCCATTGGAGGCAGAAGCAGTCAAGGGTAGCCTAGGGTTAGGGTTAGGCTTAGGGTACGGCTTAGGGTACGGCTTAGGGTACGGGTTCGGGTAGGGCTTCGGGTACGGCGTAGCGTATGGGTTAGGGTTAGGGTTAGGGTTAGGGTTAGGGATTGGTTTAGGGTATTGGTTAGGATTAGAGCACGTGTTAGGGTTAGGGTACGCATTAGTGTTAAGGTAGTTATTAAACCTATCCCACTCTCTAGATACCCCTTAGCACATAAAGGAATATTATTTGGAGGTCCAGCCATGGAGAAGAGTTTAGACACTAGGATAAGATAAGGAACACACCCATTATAAAGAAATCACATTAGGATTCTCTTTTTAAGCTGTTCCTTAAAACACTAGTGCTTAGGAAATCTATTGGAGGCAGAAGCAGTCAAGGGTAGCCTAGGGTTAGGGTTAGGTTTAGGGTTAGCCTTAGGGTACGGCTTAGTGTACGGGTTCGGGGAGGGGTTCGGGTAGGGCGTAGGGTATGGGTTAGGGTTAGGGTTAGTGTTAGGGTTAGGGCTCCGTTTAGGGTACGGGTTAGGATTAGGTTACGTGTTAGGGTTAGTGTAGGGGTTAGGGTTTGGGTTCGCATTAGGGTTAGGGTAGTTATTAAACCTATCCCATTCTCTAGATACCCTTTAGCACGTAAAGGAATATTATTTGGGGGTCCAGCCATGGAGAAGAGTTTAGACACTAGGATAAGATAAGGACCACACCCATTATAAAGAAATCACATTAGGATTCTCTTTTTAAGCTGTTCCTTAAAACACAAGTGCTTAGGAAATCTATTGGAGGCAGAAGCAGTCAAGGGTAGCCTAGGGTTAGGGTTAGGCTTAGGGTTAGGCTTAGGGTACGGCTTAGGGTACGGGTTCGAGGAGGGGTTCGGGTACGGCGTAGGGTATGGGTTAGGGTTAGGGTTAGGGCTCGGTTTAGGGTACGGGTTAGGATTAGGGTACGTGTTAGGGTTAGGGTAGGGGTTAGGGTTAGGGTACGCGTTGGGGTGAGTGTAGTTATTAAACCTATCCCACTCTCTATATACCCCTTAGCACGTAAAGGTATATTATTTGGAGGTCCAGCCTTGGAGAAGCGTTTAGACACTAGGATAAGATAAGGAACACACCCATTATAAAGAAATCACATTAGGATTCTCTTTTTAAGCTTTTCCTTAAAACACTAGTGCATAGGAAATCTATTGGAGGCAGAAGCAGTCAAGGGTAGCCTAGGGTTAGGGTTAGGCTTAGGGTTAGGCTTAGGGTACGGCTTAGGGTACGGGTTCGAGGAGGGGTTCGGGTACGGCGTAGGGTAAGGGTTAGGGTTAGGTTTAGGGTTAGTGTTAGGATTAGGGCTCGGTTGAGGGTATTGGTTAGGATGAGGGTACGTGTTAGTGTTAGTGTAGGGGTTAGGGTTAGGGTACGTGTTAGTGTTAGGGTAGTTATTAAAACTATCCCACTCTCTAGATACCCCTTAGCACGTAAAGGAACATTATTTGGGGGTCCAAAAATGGAGAAGAGTTTAGACACTAGGATAAGATAAGGAACACACCCATTATAAAGAAATCACATTAGGATTCTCTTTTTAAGCTGTTCCTTAAAACACTAGTGCTTAGGAAATCTATTGGAGGCAGAAGCAGTCAAGGGTAGCCTAGGGTTAGGGTTAGGCTTAGGGTACGGCTTAGGGTACGGGTTCGGGGAGCGGTTCGTGTACGGCGTAGGGTATGCTTTAGGGTTAGGGTTAGGGTTAGTGTTAGGGTTAGGGCTCGGTTTAGGGTACGGGTTAGGATTAGGGTACGTGTTAGGGTTATGGTAGAGGTTAGGGTTAGGGTACGCGTTGGGGTTAGTGTAGTTATTAAACCTATCCCAGTCTCTATATACCCGTTAGCACGTAAAGGAATATTATTTGGAGGTCCAGCCATGGAGGAGCGTTTAGACACTAGGATAAGATAAGGAACACACCCATTATAAAGAAATCACATTAGGATTCTCTTTTTAAGCTGTTTCTTAAAACACTAGTGCTTAGGACATCTATTGGAGGCAGAAGCAGTCCAGGGTAGCCTAGAGTTAGGGTTAGGCTTAGGGTACGGCTTAGGGTACGGGTTCGGGGAGGGCTTCGTGTACGGCGTAGGGTATGGGTTAAGGTTAGGGTTAGGGTTAGTGTTAGGGTTAGGGCTCGGATTAGGTTATTGGTTAGGATTAGGGTACGTGTTAGTGTTAGGGTAGGGTTTAGGGTTAGGGTATGCGTTAGTGTTACGGTAGTTATTAAACCTATCCCACTCTCTAGATACCCCTTAGCACGTAAAGGAATATTATTTGGAGGTCCAGCCATCGAGAAGAGTTTAGACACTAGGATAAGATAAGGAACACATCCATTATAAAGAAATCACATTAGGATTCTCTTTTTAAGCTGTTCCTTAAAACACTAGTGCTTAGGAAATCTATTGGAGGCAGAAGCAGTCAAGGGTAACCTAGGGTTAGGGTTAGGTTTAGGGTACGGCTTAGGGTACGGCTTAGGGTACGGGTTCGGGGAGGGGTTCGGGTAGGGCGTAGGGTATGGGTTAGGGTTAGGGTTAGTGTTAGGGTTAGGGCTCCGTTTAGGGTACGGGTTAGGATTAGGTTACGTGTTAGGGTTAGTGTAGGGGTTAGGGTTTGGGAAGGCATTAGGGTTAGGGTAGTTATTAAATCTATCCCATTCTCTAGATACCCTTTAGCACGTAAAGGAATATTATTTGGGGGTCCAGCCATGGAGAAGAGTTTAGACACTAGGATAAGATAAGGACCACACCCATTATAAAGAAATCACATTAGGATTCTCTTTTTAAGCTGTTCCTTAAAACACAAGTGCTTAGGAAATCTATTGGAGGCAGAAGCAGTCAAGGGTAGCCTAGGGTTAGGGTTAGGCTTAGGGTTAGGCTTAGGGTACGGCTTAGGGTACGGCTTAGGGTACGGGTTTGGGGAGGGCTTCGGGTACGGCGTAGGGTATGGGTTAGGGTTAGGGTTAGGGTTAGTGTTAGGGTTAGGGCTCGGTTTAGGGTATTTGTTAGGATTAGAGTACGTGTTAGGGTTAGGGTAGGGGTTAGGGTTAGGGTACGCATTAGTGTTAGGGTAGTTATTAAACCTATCCCACTCTCTAGATACCCCTTAGCACATGAAGGACTATTATTTGGAGGTCCAGGCATGGAGAAGAGTTTAGACACTAGGATAAGATAAGGAACACACCCATTATAAAGAAATCACATTAGGATTCTCTTTTTAAGCTGTTCCTTAAAACACTAGTGCTTAGGAAATCTATTGGAGGCAGAAGCAGTCAAGGGTAGCCTAGGGTTAGGGTTAGGCTTAGGGTACGGCTTAGGGTACGGGTTCGGGGAGGGTTTCGGGTACGGCGTAAGGTATGGGTTAGGGTTAGGGTTAGGGTTAGTGTTAGGGTTAGGGCTCGGTTTAGGTTATTGGTTAGGATTAGGGTACGTGTTAGTGTTAGGGTAGGGTTTAGGGTTAGGGTACGCGTTAGTGTTAGGTTAGTTATTAAACCTATCCCACTCTCTAGATACCCCTTAGCACGTAAAGGAATATTATTTGGAGGTCCAGCCATCGAGAAGAGTTTAGACACTAGGATAAGATAAGGAACACACCCATTATAAAGAAATCACATTAGGATTCTCTTTTTAAGCTGTTCCTTAAAACACTAGGGCTTAAGAAATCCATTGGAGGCAGAAGCAGTCAAGGGTAGCCTAGGGTTAGGGTTAGGCATAGGGTACGGCTTAGGGTACGGCTTAGGGTACGGGTTCGGTTAGGGCTTCGGGTACGGCGTAGGGTATGGGTTAGGGTTATGGTTAGGGTTAGTGTTAGGTTTAGGGCTCGGTTTAGGGTATTGGATAGGATTAGGGTACGTGTTAGGGTTAGGGTAGGGGTTAGGGTTAGGGTACGCGTTAGTGTTAGGGTAGTTATTAAACCTATCCCACTCTCTAGATACCCCTTAGCACATAAAGGAATATTATTTGGAGGTCCAGCCATGGAGAAGAGTTTAGACACTAGGATAAGATAAGGAACACACCCATTATAAAGAAATCACATTAGGATTCTCTTTTTAAGCTGTTCCTTAAAACACTAGTGCTTAGGAAATCTATTGGAGGCAGAAGCACTCAAGGGTAGCCTACGGTTAGGGTTAGGCTTAGGGTACGGCTTAGGTTACGGCTTAGGGTACGGGTTTGGGGAGGGCTTCGGGTACGGCGTAGGGTATGGGTTAGGGTTAGTGTTAGGGTTAGTGTTAGGGTTAGTGTTAGGGTTAGGGCTCGGTTTAGGGTATTTGTTAGGATTAGAGTACGTGTTAGGGTTAGGGTAGGGGTTAGGGTTAGGGTACGCATTAGTGTTAGAGTAGTTATTAAACCTATCCCTCTCTCTAGATACTCCTTAGCACATAAAGGAATATTATTTGGAGGTCCAGCCATGGAGAAGAGTTTAGACACTAGGATAAGATAAGGAACACACCCATTATAAAGAAATCACATTAGGATTCTCTTTTTAAGTTGTTCCTTAAAACACTAGTGCTTAGGAAATCTATTGGAGGCAGAAGCAGTCAAGGGTAGCCTAGGGTTAGGGTAAGGCTTAGGGTACGGCTTAGGGTACGGGTTCGGGGAGGGCTTCGGGTACGGCGTAGCGTATGGGTTAGGGTTAGGGTTAGGGTTAGTGTTAGGGTTACGGCTCGGTTTAGGGTATTGGTTAGGATTAGAGTACGTGTTAGGGTTAGGGTAGGGGTTAGGGTTAGGGTACGCATTAGTGTTAGGGTAGTTATTAAACCTATCCCACTCTCTAGATACCCCTTAGCACATAAAGGAATATTATTTGGAGGTCCAGCCATGGAGAAGAGTTTAGACACTAGGATAAGATAAGGAACACACCCATTATAAAGAAATCACATTAGGATTCTCTTTTTAAGCTGTTCCTTAAAACACTAGTGCTTAGGAAATCTATTGGAGGCAGAAGCAGTCAAGGGTAGCCTAGGGTTAGGGTTAGGTTTAGGGTTAGGCTTAGGGTACGGCTTAGGGTACGGGTTCGGGGAGGGGTTCGGGTAGGGCGTAGGGTATGGGTTAGGGTTAGGGTTAGTGTTAGGGTTAGGGCTCCGTTTAGGGTACGGGTTAGGATTAGGTTACGTGTTAGTGTTAGTGTAGGGGTTAGGGTTTGGTTAGGCATTAGGGTTAGGGTAGTTATTAAACCTATCCCATTCTCTAGATACCCTTTAGCACGTAAAGGAATATTATTTGGGGGTCCAGCCATGGAGAAGAGTTTAGACACTAGGATAAGATAAGGACCACTCCCATTATAAAGAAATCACATTAGGATTCTCTTTTTAAGCTGTTCCTTAAAACACAAGTGCTTAGGAAATCTATTGGAGGCAGAAGCAGTCAAGGGTAGCCTAGGGTTAGAGTTAGGCTTAGGGTTAGGCTTAGGGTACGGCTTAGGGTACGGGTTCGAGGAGGGGTTCGGGTACGGCGTAGGGTATGGGTTAGGGTTAGGGTTAGGGTTAGTGTTAGGGTTAGGGCTCGGTTTAGGGTACGGGTTAGGATTAGGGTACGTGTTAGGGTTAGGGTAGGGGTTAGGGTTAGGGTACGCGTTGGGATGAATGTAGTTATTAAACCTATCCCACTCTCTATATACCCCTTAGCACGTAAAGGTATATTAATTGGAGGTCCAGCTTTGGAGAAGCGTTTAGACACTAGGATAAGATAAGGAACACACCCATTATAAAGAAATCAAATTAGGATTCTCTTTTTAAGCTGTTCCTTAAAACACTAGTGCTTAGGAAATCTATTGGAGGCAGAAGCAGTCAAGGGTAGCCTAGGGTTAGGGTTAGGCTTAGGGTACGGCTTAGGGTACGGGTTCGGGGAGGGTTTCGGGTACGGCGTAGGGTATGGGTTAGGGTTAGGGTTAGGGTTAGTGTTAGGTTTAGGGCTCGGTTTAGGGTACGGGTTAGGATTAGGGTACATGTTAGGGTTAGGGTAGGGGTTAGGATTAGGGTACGCGTTAGGGTTAGGGTAGTTATTAAACCTATCCCACTCTCTAGATACACCTTAGCACGTAAAGGAATATTATTTGGAGGTCCAGCCATGGAGAAGAGTTTAGACACTAGGATAAGATAAGGAACACACCCATTATAAAGAAATCACATTAGGATTCTCTTTTTAAGCTGTTCCTTAAAACACTAGTGCTTAGGAAATCCATTGGAGGCAGAAGCAGTCAAGGGTAGCCTAGGGTTAGGGTTAGGCTTAGGGTACAGCCTAGGGTACGGCTTAGGGTACGGGTTCGGGGAGGGGTTCGGGTACGGCGTAGGGTATGGGTTAGGGTTAGGGTTAGGGTTAGTGTTAGGGTTAGGGCTCCGTTTAGGGTATGGGTTAGGATTAGTTTACGTGTTAGGGTTAGTGTAGGGGTTAGGGTTAGGGTACGCATTAGGGTTAGGGTAGTTATTAAACCTATCCCACTCTCTATATACCCCTTAGTACGTAAAGGTATATTATTTGGAGGTCCAGCCATGGAGAAGCGTTTAGACACTAGGATAAGATAAGGAACACACCCATTATAAAGAAATCACATTAGGATTCTCTTTTTAAGCTTTTCCTTAAAACACTAGTGCTTAGGAAATCTATTGGAGGCAGAAGCAGTCAAGGGTAGCCTAGGGTTAGGGTTAGGCTTAGGGTTAGGCTTAGGGTACGGCTTAGGGTACGGGTTCGAGGAGGGGTTCGGGTACGGCGTAGGGTATGGGTTAGGGTTAGGGTTAGGGTTAGTGTTAGGGTTAGGGCTCGGTTTAGGGTACGGGTTAGGATTAGGGTACATGGTAGGGTTAGGGTTAGGGTACGCGTTAGGGTTAGGGTAGTTATTAAACCTATCCCACTCTCTAGATACACCTTAGCACGTAAAGGAATATTATTTGGTGGTCCAGCCATGGAGAAGAGTTTAGACACTAGGATAAGATAAGGAACACACCCATTATACAGAAATCACATTAGGATTCTCTTTTTAAGCTGTTCCTTAAAACACTAGTGCTTAGGAAATCTATTAGAGGCAGAAGCAGTCAAGGGTAGCCTAGGGTTAGGGTTAGGCATAGGGTTCGGCTTAGGGTACGGGTTCGGGGAGGGCTTCGGGTACGTCGTAGGGTATGTGTTAGGGTTAGGGTTAGGGTTAGTGTTAGGGTTAGGGCTCGGTTTAGGGTATTGGTTAGGATTAGGGTACGTGTTAGGGTTAGGGTAGGGGTTAGGGTTAGGGTATACTTTAGTGTTAGGGTGGTTATTAAACCTATCCCACTCTCCAGATACCCCTTAGCACGTAAAGGAATATTATTTGGAGGTCCAGCCATGGAGAAGAGTTTAGACACTAGGATAAGATAAGGAACACACCCATTATAAAGAAATCACATTAGGATTCTCTTTTTAAGCTGTTCCTTAAAACACTAGTGCTTAGGAAATCTATTGGAGGCAGAAGCAGTCAAGGGTAGCCTAGGGTTAGGGTTAGGCTTAGGGTACGGCTTAGGGTACGGCTTAGGGTACGGGTTCGGGGAGGGCTTCGGGTACGGTGTAGCGTATGGGTTAGGGTTAGGGTTAGGGTTAGTGTTAGGGTTAGAGCTCGGTTTAGGGTATTGGTTAGGATTAGAGTACGTGTTAGGGTTAGGGTAGGGGTTAGGGTTAGGGTACGCATTAGTGTTAGGGTAGTTATTAAACCTATCCCACTCTCTAGATACCCCTTAGCACATAAAGGAATATTATTTGGAGGTCCAGCCATGGAGAAGAATTTAGACACTAGGATAAGATAAGGAACACATCCATTATAAAGAAATCACATTAGGATTCTCTTTTTAAGCTGTTCCTTAAAACACTAGTGCTTAGGAAATCTATTGGAGGCAGAAGCAGTCAAGGGTAGCCTAGGGTTAGGGTTAGATTTAGGGTTAGGCTTAGGGTACGGCTTAGGGTACGGGTTCGGGGAGGGGTTCGAGTAGGGCGTAGGGTATGGGTTATGGTTAGGGTTAGTGTTAGGGTTAGGGCTCCGTTTAGGGTACGGGTTAGGATTAGGTTACGTGTTAGGGTTAGTGTAGGGGTTAGGGTTTGGGTACGCATTAGGGTTAGGGTAGTTATTAAACCTATCCCATTCTCTAGATACCCTTTAGCACGTAAAGGAATATTATTTGGGGGTCCAGCCATGGAGAAGAGTTTAGACACTAGGATAAGATAAGGACCACACCCATTATAAAGAAATCACATTAGGATTCTCTTTTTAAGCTGTTCCTTAAAATACAAGTGATTAGGAAATCTATTGGAGGCAGAAGCAGTCAAGGGTAGCCTAGGGTTAGGGTTAGGCTTAGGGTTAGGCTTAGGGTACGGCTTAGGGTACGGGGTTCGAGGACGGGTTCGGGTACGGCGTAGGGTATGGGTTAGGGTTAGGGTTAGGGTTAGTGTTAGGGTTAGGGCTCGGTTTAGGGTACGGGTTAGGATTAGGGTACGTGTTAGGGTTAGGGTAGGGGTTAGGGTTAGGGTACGCGTTGGGGTGAGTGTAGTTATTAAACCTATCCCACTCTCTATATACCCTTAGCAAGTAAGGTATATTATTTGGGGGTCCAACAATGGAGAAGAGTTTAGACACTAGGATAAGATAAGGAACACACCCATTATAAAGAAATCACATTAGGATTCTCTTTTTTAAGCTGTTCCTTAAAACACTAGTGCTTAGGAAATCTATTGGAGGCAGAAGCAGTCAAGGGTAGCCTAGGGTTAGGGTTAGGCTTAGGGTACGGCTTAGGGTACGGCTTAGGGTACGGGTTCGGGGAGCGGTTCGTGTACGGCGTAGGGTATGCTTTAGGGTTAGGGTTAGGGTTAGTGTTAGGGTTAGGGCTCGGTTTAGGGTACGGGTTAGGATTAGGGTACGTGTTAGGGTTATGGTAGAGGTTAGGGTTAGGGTACGCGTTGGGGTTAGTGTAGTTATTAAACCTATCCCAGTCTCTATATACCCCTTAGCACGTAAAGGAATATTATTTGGAGGTCCAGCCATGGAGGAGCGTTTAGACACTAGGATAAGATAAGGAACACACCCATTATAAAGAAATCACATTAGGATTCTCTTTTAAGCTGTTTCTTAAAACACTAGTGCTTAGGATATCTATTGGAGGCAGAAGCATTCAAGGGTAGCCTAGAGTTAGGGTTAGGCTTAGGGTACGGCTTAGGGTACAGGTTCGGGGAGGGCTTCGTGTACGGCGTAGGGTATGGGTTAAGGTTAGGGTTAGGGTTAGTGTTAGGGTTAGGGCTCGGTTTAGGTTATTGGTTAGGATTAGGGTACGTGTTAGTGTTAGGATAGGGTTTAGGGTTAGGGTACGCGTTAGTGTTAGGGTAGTTATTAAACCTATCCCACTCTCTAGATAACCCTTAGCACGTAAAGGAATATTATTTGGAGGTCCAGCCATCGAGAAGAGTTTAGACACTAGGATAAGATAAGGAACACACCCATTATAAAGAAATCACATTAGGATTCTCTTTTTAAGCTGTTCCTTAAAACAGTAGTGCTTAAGAAATCCATTGGAGGCAGAAGCAGTCAAGGGTAGCCTAGGGTTAGGGTTAGGCTTAGGGTACGGCTTAGGGTACGGCTTAGGGTACGGGTTCGGGTAGGGCTTCGGGTACGGCGTAGCGTATGGGTTAGGGTTAGGGTTAGGGTTAGGGTTAGGGCTTGGTTTAGGGTATTGTTTAGGATTAGAGTACGTGTTAGGGTTAGGGTAGGGGTTAGGGTTAGGGTACGCATTAGTGTTAGGGTAGTTATTAAACATATCCCACTCTCTAGATACCCCTTAGCACATAAAGGAATATTATTTGGAGGTCCAGCCATGGAGAAGAGTTTAGACACTAGGATAAGATAAGGAACACATCCATTATAAAGAAATCACATTAGGATTCTCTTTTTAAGCTGTTCCTTAAAACACTAGTGCTTAGGAAATCTATTGGAGGCAGAAGCAGTCAAGGGTAACCTAGGGTTAGGGTTAGGTTTAGGGTTAGGCTTAGGGTACGGCTTAGGGTACGGGTTCGGGGAGGGGTTCGGGTAGGGCGTAGGGTATGGGTTAGGGTTAGGGTTAGTGTTAGGGTTAGGGCTCCGTTTAGGGTACGGGTTAGGATTAGGTTACGTGTTAGGGTTAGTGTAGGGGTTAGGGTTTGGGTACGCAGTAGGGTTAGGGTAGTTATTAAATCTATCCCATTCTCTAGATACCCTTTAGCACGTAAAGGAATATTATTTGGGGGTCCAGCCATGGAGAAGAGTTTAGACACTAGGATAAGATAAGGAACACACCCATTATAAAGAAATCACATTAGGATTCTCTTTTTAAGCTGTTCCTTAAAACACAAGTGCTTAGGAAATCTATTGGAGGCAAAAGCAGTCAAGGGTAGCCTAGGGTTAGGGTTAGCCTTAGGGTTAGGCTTAGGGTACGGCTTAGGGTACGGGTTCGAGGAGGGGTTCGGGTACGGCGTAGGGTATGGGTTAGGGTTAGGGTTAGGGTTAGTGTTAGGGTTAGGGCTCGGTTTAGGGTACGGGTTAGGATTAGGGTACGTGTTAGGGTTAGGGTAGGGGTTAGGGTTAGGGTACGCGTTGGGGTGAGTGTAGTTATTAAACCTATCCCACTCTCTATATACACCTTAGCACGTAAAGGTATATTATTTGGAGATACAGCCTTGGAGAAGCGTTTAGACACTAGGATAAAATAAGGAACACACCCATCATAAAGAAATCACATTAGGATTCTCTTTTTAAGCTTTTCCTTAAAACACTAGTGCTTAGGAAATCTATTGGAGGCAGAAGCAGTCAAGGGTAGCCTAGGGTTAGGGTTAGGCTTAGGGTTAGGCTTAGGGTACGGCTTAGGGTACGCGTTCGAGGAGGGGTTCGGGTACGGCGTAGGGTAAGGGTTAGGGTTAGATTTAGGGTTAGTGTTAGGATTAGGGCTCGGTTTAGGGTATTGGTTAGGATGAGGGTACGTGTTAGTGTTAGGGTAGGGGTTAGGGTTAGGGTACGTGTTAGTGTTAGGGTAGTTATTAAACCTATCCCACTCTCTAGATACCCCTTAGCACGTAAAGGAATATTATTTGGGGGTCCAACAATGGAGAAGAGTTTAGACACTAGGATAAGATAAGGAACACACCCATTATAAAGAAATCACATTAGGATTCTCTTTTTAAGCTGTTCCTTAAAACACTAGTGCTTAGGAAATCTATTGGAGGCAGAAGCAGTCAAGGGTAGCCTAGGGTTAGGGTTAGGCTTAGGGTACGGCTTAGGGTACGGCTTAGGGTACGGGTTCGGGGAGCGGTTCGTGTACGGCGTAGGGTATGCTTTAGGGTTAGGGTTAGGGTTAGTGTTAGGGTTAGGGCTCGGTTTACGGTACGGGTTAGGATTAGGGTACGTGTTAGGGTTATGGTAGAGTTTAGGGTTAGGGTACGCGTTGGGGTTAGTGTAGTTATTAAACATATCCCACACTCTATATACCCCTTAGCACGTAAAGGAATATTATTTGGAGGTCCAGCCATGGAGGAGCGTTTAGACACTAGGATAAGATAAGGAACACACCCATTATAAAGAAATCACATTAGGATTCTCTTTTTAAGCTGTTTCTTAAAACACTAGTGCTTAGGACATCTATTGGAGGCAGAAGCAGTCAAGGGTAGCCTAGAGTTAGGGTTAGGCTTAGGGTACGGCTTAGGGTACGGGTTTGGGGAGGGCTTCATGTACGGCGTAGGGTATGGGTTAAGGTTAGGGTTAGGGTTAGTGTTAGGGTTAGGGCTCGGTTTAGGTTATTGGATAGGATTAGGGTACGTGTTAGTGTTAGGGTAGGGTTTAGGGTTAGGGTACGCGTTAGTGTTAGGGTAGTTATTAAACCTATCCCACTCTCTAGATTCCCCTTAGCACGTAAAGGAATATTATTTGGAGGTCCAGCCATCGAGAAGAGTTTAGACACTAGGATAAGATAAGGAACACACCCATTATAAAGAAATCACATTAGGATTCTCTTTTTAAGCTGTTCCTTAAAACACTAGTGCTTAAGAAATCCATTGGAGGCAGAAGCAGTCAAGGGTAGCCTAGGGTTAGGGTTAGGCTTAGGGTACGGCTTAGGGTACGGCTTAGGGTACAGGTTCGGGTAGGGCTTCGGGTACGGCGTAGCGTATGGGTTAGGGTTAGGGTTAGGGTTAGGGTTAAGGCTCGGTTTAGGGTATTGGTTAGGATTAGAGTACGTGTTAGGGTTAGGGTAGGGGTTACGGTTAGGGTACGCATTAGTGTTAGGGTAGTTATTAAACCTATCCAACTCTCTAGATACCCCTTAGCACATAAAGGAATATTATTTGGAGGTCCAGCCATGGAGAAGAGTTTAGACACTAGGATAAGATAAGGAACACATCCATTATAAAGAAATCACATTAGGATTCTCTTTTTAAGCTGTTCCTTAAAACACTAGTGCTTAGGAAATCTATTGGAGGCAGAAGCAGTCAAGGGTAACCTAGGGTTAGGGTTAGGTTTAGGGTTAGGCTTAGGGTACGGCTTAGGGTACGGGTTCGGTGAGGGGTTCGGGTAGGGCGTAGAGTATGGGTTAGGGTTAGGGTTAGTGTTAGGGTTAGGGCTCCGTTTAGGGTACGGGTTAGGATTAGGTTACGTGTTAGGGTTAGTGTAGGGGTTAGGGTTTGGGTACGCATTAGGGTTAGGGTAGTTATTAAATCTATCCCATTTTCTAGATACCCTTTAGCACGTAAAGGAATATTATTTGGGGGTCCAGCCATGGAGAAGAGTTTAGACACTAGGATAAGATAAGGACCACACCCATTATAAAGAAATCACATTAGGATTCTCTTTTTAAGCTGTTCCTTAAAACACAAGTGCTTAGGAAATCTATTGGAGGCAGAAGAAGTCAAGGGTAGCCTAGGGTTAGGGTTAGGCTTAGGGTTAGGCTTAGGGTACGGCTTAGGGTACGGGTTCGAGGAGGGGTTCGGGTACGGCGTAGGGTATGGGTTAGGGTTAGGGTTAGGGTTAGTGTTAGGGTTAGGGCTCGGTTTAGGTTACGGGTTAGGATTAGGGTACGTGTTAGGGTTAGGGTAGGGGTTAGGGTTAGGGTACGCGTTGGGGTGAGTGTAGTTATTAAACCTATCCCACTCTCTATATACCCCTTAGCACGTAAAGGTATATTATTTGGAGGTCCAGCCTTTGAGAAGCGTTTAGACACTAGGATAAGGTAAGGAACACACCCATTATAAAGAAATCACATTAGGATTCTCTTTTTAAGCTTTTCCTTAAAACACTAGTGCTTAGGAAATCTATTTGAGGCAGAAGCAGTCAAGGGTAGCCTAGGGTTAGGGTTAGGCTTAGGGTTAGGCTTAGGGTACGGCTTAGGGTACGGGTTCGAGGAGGGGTTCTGGTACGGCGTAGGGTAAGGGTTAGGGTTAGGTTTAGGGTTAGTGTTAGGATTAGGGCTCGGTTTAGGGTACGGGTTAGGATTAGGGTACGTGTTAGGGTTAGGGTAGGGGTTAGGGTTAGGGTACGCATTAGTGTTAGGGTAGTTATTAAACCTATCCCACTCTCTAGATACCCCTTAGCACGTAAAGGAATATTATTTGGAGGTCCAGCCATCGAGAAGAGTTTAGACACTAGGATAAGATAAGGAACACACCCATTATAAAGAAATCACATTAGGATTCTCTTTTTAAGCTGTTCCTTAAAACACTAGTGCTTAAGAAATCCATTGGAGGCAGAAGCAGTCAAGGGTAGCCTAGGGTTAGGGTTAGGCTTAGGGTACGGCTTAGGGTATGGCTTAGTGTACGGGTTCGGGTAGGGCTTCGGGTATGGCGTAGGGTATGGGTTAGGGTTATGGTTAGGGTTAGTGTTAGGTTTAGGGCTCGGTTTAGGGTATTGGTTAGGATTAGGGTACGTGTTAGGGTTAGGGTAGGGGTTAGGGTTAGGGTATGCGTTAGTGTTAGGGTAGTTATTAAACCTATCCCACTCTCTAGATACCCCTTAGCACATAAAGGAATATTATTTGGAGGTCCAGCCATGGAGAAGAGTTTAGACACTAGGATAAGATAAGGAACACACCCATTTTAAAGAAATCACATTAGGATTCTCTTTTTAAGCTGTTCCTTAAAACACTAGTGCTTAGGAAATCTATTGGAGGCAGAAGCACTCAAGGGTAGCCTAGGGTTAGGGTTAGGCTTAGGGTACGGCTTAGGGTACGGCTTAGGGTACGGGTTTGGGGAGGGCTTCGGGTACGGCGTAGGGTATGGTTTAGGGTTAGGGTTAGGGTTAGTGTTAGGGTTAGGGCTCGGTTTAGGGTATTTGTTAGGATTAGAGTACGTGTTAGGGTTAGGGTAGGGGTTAGGGTTACGGTACGCATTAGTGTTAGGGTAGTTATTAAACCTATCCCACTCTCTAGATACCCCTTAGCACATGAAGGAATATTATTTGGAGGTCCAGCCATGGAGAAGAGTTTAGACACTAGGATAAGATAAGGAACACACCCATTATAAAGAAATCACATTAGGATTCTCTTTTTAAGCTGTTCCTTAAAACACCAATGCTTAGGAAATGTATTGGAGGCAGAAGCAGTCAAGGGTAGCCTAGGGTTAGGGTTAGGCTTAGGGTACGGCTTAGGGTACGGGTTCGGGGAGGGGTTCGGGTACGGCGTAGGGAATGGGTTAGGGTTAGGGTTAGGGTTAGTGTTAGGTTTAGGGCTCAGTTTAGGGTACGGGTTAGGATTAGGGTACATGTTAGGGTTAGGGTAGAGGTTAGGATTAGGGTAAGCATTAGGGTTAGGGTAGTTATTAAACCTATCCCACTCTCTAGATACACCTAGCACGTAAAGGAATATTATGTGGGGGTCCAGCCATGGAGAAGAGTTTAGACACTAGGATAAGATAAGGAACACACCCATTATAAAGAAATCACATTAGGATTCTCTTTTTAAGCTGTTCCTTAAAACACTAGTGCTTAGGAAATCGATTGGAGGCAGAAGCAGTCAAGGGTAGCCTAGGGTTAGGGTTAGGCTTAGGGTTAGGCTTAGGGTACGGCTTAGGGTACGGGTTCGAGGAGGGGTTCGGGTACAGCGTAGGGCATGGGTTAGGGTTAAGGTTAGGGTTAGTGTTAGGTTTAGGGCTCGGTTTAGGGTACGGGTTAGGATTAGGGTACATGGTAGGGTTAGGGTTAGGGTACGCGTTAGGGTTAGGGTAGTTATTAAACCTATCCCACTCTCTAGATACACCTTAGCACGTAAAGGAATATTATTTGGGGGTCCAGCCATAAAGAAGAGTTTAGACACTAGGATAAGATAAGGAACACACCCATTATAAAGAAATCACATTAGGATTCTCTTTTTAAGCTGTTCCTTAACACACTAGTGCTTAGGAAATCTATTGGATGCAGAAGCAGTCAAGGGTAGCCTAGGGTTAGGGTTAGGCTTAGGGTACGGCGTAGGGTACGGCTTAGGGTACGGGTTCGGGGAGGGCTTCGGGTACGGCGTAGGGTATGGGTTAGGGTTAGGGTTAGGGTTAGTGTTAGGGTTAGGGCTCGGTTTAGGGTATTGGTTAGGATGAGGGTACGTGTTAGTGTTAGGGTAGGGGTTAGGGTTAGGGTACGTGTTAGTGTTAGGGTAGTTATTAAACCTATCCCACTCTCTAGATACCCCTTAGCACGTAAAGGAATATTATTTGAGGGTCCAACCATGGAGAAGAGTTTAGACACTAGGATAAGATAAGGAACACACCCATTACAAAGAAATCACATTAGGATTCTCTTTTTAAGCTGTTCCTGAAAACACTAGTGCTTAGGAAATCTATTGGAGGCAGAAGCAGTCAAGGGTAGCCTAGGGTTAGGGTTAGGCTTAGGGTACGGCTTAGGGTACGGCTTAGGGTACGGGTTCGGGGAGTGGTTCGTGTACGGCGTAGGGTATGCGTTAGGGTTAGGGTTAGGGTTAGTGTTAGGGTTAGGGCTCGGTTTACGGTACGGGTTAGGATTAGGGTACGTGTTAGGGTTATGGTAGAGGTTAGGGTTAGGGTACGCGTTGGGGTTAGAGTAGTTATTAAACCTATCCCACTCTCTATATACCCCTTAGCACGTAAAGGAATATTATTTGGATGTCCAGCCATGGAGGAGCGTTTAGACACTAGGATAAGATAAGGAACACACCCATTATAAAGAAATCACATTAGGATTCTCTTTTTAAGCTGTTCCTTAAAACACTAGTGCTTAGGAAATCTATTGGAGGCAGAAGCAGTCAAGGGTAGCCTAGGGTTCGGGTTAGGCTTAGGGTACGGCTTAGGGTACGGCTTAGGTTACGGGTTCGGGGAGCGGTTCGTGTACGGCGTAGGGTATGCTTTAGGGTTAGTGTTAGGGTTAGTGTTAGGGTTAGGGCTCGGTTTAGGGTACGGGTTAGGATTAGGGTATGTGTTAGGGTTATGGTAGAGGTTAGGGTTAGGGTACGCGTTGGGGTTAGTGTAGTTATTAAACCTATCCCAGTCTCTATATACCCCTTAGCAGGTAAAGGAATATTATTTGGAGGTCCAGCCATGGAGGAGCGTTTAGACACTAGGATAAGATAAGGAACACACCCATTATAAAGAAATCACATTAGGATTCTCTTTTTAAGCTGTTTCTTAAAACACTAGTGCTTAGGACACCTATTGGAGGCAGAAGCAGTCAAGGGTAGCCTAGGGTTAGGGTTAGGCTTAGGGTACGGCTTAGGGTACGGGTTCGGGGAGGGTTTCGGGTATGGCGTAGGGTATGGGTTAGGGTTAGCGTTAGGGTTAGTGTTAGGGTTAGGGCTCGGTTTAGGTTTTTGGTTAGGATTAGTGTACGTGTTAGTGTTAGGGTAGGGTTTAGGGTTAGGGTACGCGTTAGTGTTAGGGTAGTTATTAAACCTATCCCACTCTCTAGATACCCCTTAGCACGTAAAGGAATATTATTTGGAGGTCCAGCCATGGAGAAGAGTTTAGACACTAGGATAAGATAAGGAACACACCCATTATAAAGAAATCACATTAGGATTCTGTTTTTAAGCTGTTCCTTAAAACACTAGTGCTTAAGAAATCCATTGGAGGCAGAAGCAGTCAAGGGAAGCCTAGGGTTAGGGTTAGGCTTAGGGTACGGCTTAGGGTACCCCTTAGGGTACAGTTTCGGGTAGGGATTCGGGTACGGCGTAGGGTATGGGTTAGGGTTATGGTTAGGGTTAGTGTTAGGTTTAGGGCTCGGTTTAGGGTATTGGTTAGGATTAGGGTACGTGTTAGGGTTAGGGTAGGGGTTAGGGTTAGGGTACGCGTTAGTGTTAGGGTAGTTATTAAACCTATCCCACTCTCTAGATACCCCTTAGCACATAAAGGAATATTATTTGGAGGTCCAGCCATGGAGAAGAGTTTAGACACTAGGATAAGATAAGGAACACACCCATTATAAAGAAATCACATTAGGATTCTCTTTTTAAGCTGTTCCTTAAAACACTAGTGCTTAGGAAATCGATTGGAGGCAGAAGCAGTCAAGGGTAGCCTAGGGTTAGGGTTAGGCTTAGGGTTAGGCTTAGGGTACGGCTTAGGGTACGGGTTCGAGGAGGGGTTCGGGTACAGCGTAGGGCATGGGTTAGGGTTAAGGTTAGGGTTAGTGTTAGGTTTAGGGCTCGGTTTAGGGTACGGGTTAGGATTAGGGTACATGGTAGGGTTAGGGTTAGGGTACGCGTTAGGGTTAGGGTAGTTATTAAACCTATCCCACTCTCTAGATACACCTTAGCACGTAAAGGAATATTATTTGGTGGTCCAGCCATAAAGAAGAGTTTAGACACTAGGATAAGATAAGGAACACACCCATTATAAAGAAATCACATTAGGATTCTCTTTTTAAGCTGTTCCTTAACACACTAGTGCTTAGGAAATCTATTGGAGGCAGAAGCAGTCAAGGGTAGCCTAGGGTTAGAGTTAGGCTTAGGGTACGGCGTAGGGTACGGCTTAGGGTACGGGTTCGGGGAGGGCTTCGGGTACGGCGTAGGGTATGGGTTAGGGTTAGGGTTAGGGTTAGTGTTAGGGTTAGGGCTCGGTTTAGGGTATTGGTTAGGATGAGGGTACGTGTTAGTGTTAGGGTAGGGGTTAGGGTTAGGGTACGTGTTAGTGTTAGGGTAGTTATTAAACCTATCCCACTCTCTAGATACCCCTTAGCACGTAAAGGAATATTATTTGGGGGTCCAACCATGGAGAAGAGTTTAGACACTAGGATAAGATAAGGAACACACCCATTACAAAGAAATCACATTAGGATTCTCTTTTTAAGCTGTTCCTGAAAACACTAGTGCTTAGGAAATCTATTGGAGGCAGAAGCAGTCAAGGGTAGCCTAGGGTTAGGGTTAGGCTTAGGGTACGGCTTAGGGTATGGCTTAGGGTACGGGTTCGGGGAGTGGTTCGTGTACGGCGTAGGGTATGCGTTAGGGTTAGGGTTAGGGTTAGTGTTAGGGTTAGGGCTCGGTTTACGGTACGGGTTAGGATTAGGGTACGTGTTAGGGTTATGGTAGAGGTTAGGGTTAGGGTACGCGTTGGGGTTAGTGTAGTTATTAAACCTATCCCACTCTCTATATACCCCTTAGCACGTAAAGGAATATTATTTGGAGGTCCAGCCATGGAAGAGCGTTTAGACACTAGGATAAGATAAGGAACACACCCATTATAAAGAAATCACATTAGGATTCTCTTTTTAAGCTGTTCCTTAACACACTAGTGCTTAGGAAATCTATTGGAGGCAGAAGCAGTCAAGGGTAGCCTAGGGTTAGGGTTAGGCTTAGGGTACGGCGTAGAGTACGGCTTAGGGTACGGGTTCGGGGAGGGCTTCGGGTACGGCGTAGGGTATGGGTTAGGGTTAGGGTTAGGGTTAGTGTTAGGGTTAGGGCTCGGTTTAGGGTATTGGTTAGGATGAGGGTACGTGTTAGTGTTAGGGTAGGGGTTAGGGTTAGGGTACGTGTTAGTGTTAGGGTAGTTATTAAACCTATCCCACTCTCTAGATACCCCTTAGCACGTAAAGGAATATTATTTGGGGGTCCAACCATGGAGAAGAGTTTAGACACTAGGATAAGATAAGGAACACACCCATTACAAAGAAATCACATTAGGATTCTCTTTTTAAGCTGTTCCTGAAAACACTAGTGCTTAGGAAATCTATTGGAGGCAGAAGCAGTCAAGGGTAGCCTAGGGTTAGGGTTAGGCTTGGGGTTAGGCTTAGGGTACGGCTTAGGGTACGGGTTTGGGGAGGGGTTCGGGTACGGCGTAGGGTATGGGTCAGGGTTAGGGTTAGGGTTAGTGTTAGGTTTAGGGCTCGGTTTAGGGTACGGTTTAGGATTAGGGTACGTGTTAGGGTTATGGTAGAGGTTAGGGTTAGGGTACGCGTTGGGGTTAGTGTAGGTATTAAACCTATCCCACTCTCTATATACCCCGTAGCACGTAAAGGAATATTATTTGGAGGTCCAGCCATGGAGGAGCGTTTAGACACTAGGATAAGATAAGGAACACACCCATTATAAAGAAATCACATTAGGATTCTCTTTTTAAGCTGTTTCTTAAAACACTAGTGCTTAGGAAATCTATTGGAGGCAGAAGCAGTCAAGGGTAGCCTAGGGTTAGTGTTAGGCTTAGGGTACGGCTTAGGGTACGGGTTCGGGGAGGGCTTCGGGTACGTCGTAGGGTATGTGTTAGGGTTAGGGTTAGGGTTAGTGTTAGGGTTAGGGCTCGGTTTACGGTATTGGTTAGGATTAGGGTACGTGTTAGGGTTAGGGTAGGGGTTAGGGTTAGGGTACACTTTAGTGTTAGGGTGGTTATTAAACCTATCCCACTCTCTAGATACCCCTTAGCACGTAAAGGAATATTATTTGGAGGTCCAGCCATGGAGAAGTGTTTACACACTAGGATAAGATAAGGAACACACCCATTATAAAGAAATCACATTAGGATTCTCTTTTTAAGCTGTTCCTTAAAACACTAGTGCTTAGGAAATCTATTGGAGGCAGAAGCACTCAAGGGTAGCCTAGGGTTAGGGTTAGGCTTAGGGTACGGCTTAGTGCACGGCTTAGGGTACGGGTTCGGGGAGGGCTTCGGGTACGGCGTAGCGTATGGGTTAGGGTTAGGGTTAGGGTTAGTGTTAGGGTTAGGGCTCGGTTTAGGGTATTGGTTAGGATTAGAGTACGTGATAGGTTTAGGGTAGGGGTTAGGGTTAGGGTACGCATTAGTGTTAGGGTAGTTATTAAACCTATCCCACTCTCTAGATACCCCTTAGCACATAAAGGAATATTATTTGGAGGTCCAGCCATGGAGAAGAGTTTAGACACTAGGATAAGATAAGGAACACACCCATTATAAAGAAATCACATTAGGATTCTCTTTTTAAGCTGTTCCTTAAAACACTAGTGCTTAGGAAATCTATTGGAGGCAGAAGCAGTCAAGGGTAGCCTAGGTTTAGGGTTAGGCTTAGGGTATGGCTTAGGGTACGGGTTCGGGGAGGGGTTCGGTTACGGCGTAGGGAATGGGTTAGGGTTAGGGTTAGTGTTAGGGTTAGGGCTCGGTTTAGGGTATTGGTTAGGATGAGGGTACGTGTTAGTGTTAGGGTAGGGGTTAGGGTTAGGGTACGTGTTAGTGTTAGGGTAGTTATTAAACCTATCCCACTCTCTAGATACCCCTTAGCACGTAAAGGAATATTATTTGTGGGTCCAAACATGGAGAAGAGTTTAGACACTAGGATAAGATAAGGAACACACCCATTATAAAGAAATCACATTAGGATTCTCTTTTTAAGCTGTTCCTTAAAACACTAGTGCTTAGGAAATCTATTGGAGGCAGAAGCAGTCAAGGGTAGCCTAGGGTTAGGGTTAGGCTTAGGGTACGGCTTAGGGTACGGCTTAGGGTACGGGTTCGGGGAGCGGTTCGTGTACGGCGTAGGGTATGCGTTAGGGTTAGGGTTAGGGTTAGTGTTAGGGTTAGGGCTCGGTTTAGGGTACGGGTTAGGATTAGGGTACGTGTTAGGGTTATGGTAGAGGTTAGGGTTAGGGTACGCGTTGGGGTTAGTGTAGTTATTAAACCTATCCCACTCTCTATATACCCCTTAGCACGTAAAGGAATATTATTTGGAGGTCCAGCCATGGAGGAGCGTTTAGACACTAGGATAAGATAAGGAACACACCCATTATAAAGAAATCACATTAGGATTCTCTTTTTAAGCTGTTCCTTAAAACACTAGTGCTTAGGAAATCTATTGGAGGCAGAAGCAGTCAAGGGTAGCCTAGCGTTAGGGTTAGGCTTAGGGTACGGCTTATGGTACGGCTTAGGGTACGGGTTCGGGGAGGGCTTCGGGTAGGGTGTAGGGTATGGGTTAGGGTTAGGGTTAGCGTTAGTGTTAGGGTTAGGGCTCGGTTTAGGGTATTGGTTAGGATTAGGGTACGTGTTAGTGTTAGGGTAGGGTTTAGGGTTAGGGTACGCGTTAGTGTTAGGGTAGTTATTAAACCTATCCCATTCTGTAGATACCCCTTAGCACGTAAAGGAATATTATTTGTGGGTCCAGACATGGAGAAGAGTTTAGACACTAGGATAAGATAAGGAACACACCCATTATAAAGAAATCACATTAGGATTCTCTTTTTAAGCTGTTCCTTAAAACACAAGTGCTTAGGAAATCTATTGGAGGCAGAAGCAGTCAAGGGTAGCCTAGGGTTAGGGTTAGGCTTAGGGTTAGGCTTAGGGTACGGCTTAGGGTACGGGTTCGAGGAGGGGTTCGGGTACGGCGTAGGGTATGGGTTAGGGTTAGGGTTAGGGTTAGTGTTAGGGTTAGGGCTCTGTTTAGGGTACGGGTTAGGATTAGGGTACGTGTTAGGGTTAGGGTAGGGGTTAGCGTTAGGGTACGCGTTGGGGTGAGTGTAGTTATTAAACCTATTCCACTCTCTAGATACCCCTTAGCACGTAAAGGTATATTATTTGGAGGTCCAGCCATGGAGAAGCGTTTAGACACTAGGATAAGATAAGGAACACACCCATTATAAAGAAATCACATTAGGATTCTCTTTTTAAGATGTTCCTTAAAACACTAGTGCTTAGGAAATCTATTGGAGGCAGAAGCATTCAAGGGTAGCCTAGGGTTAGGGTTTGGCTTAGGGTACGGCTTAGGGTACGGCTTAGGGTACGGGTTCGGGGAGCGGTTCGTGTACGGCGTAGGGTATGCGTTAGGGTTAGGGTTAGGGTTAGTGTTAGGGTTAGGGCTCGGTTTAGGGTACGGGTTAGGATTAGGGTACGTGTTAGGGTTATGGTAGAGGTTAGGGTTAGGGTACGCGTTGGGGTTAGTGTAGTTATTAGGGTTAGGGTTAGGGTTAGGGTTAGGGTTAGGGTTAGGGTTAGGGTTAGGGTTAGGGTTAGGCTTAGGGTACGGTTTAGGGTACGGGTTCGGGGAGTGCTTCGGTTACGGCGTAGGGTATGGGTTAGGGTTAGGGTTAGGGTTAGTGTTAGGGTTAGGTCTCGGTTTAGGGTACAGGTTAGGATTAGGGTACGTGTTAGGGTTAGGGTAGGGGTTAGGGTAAGGGTACGCGTTAGGGTTAGGGTAGTTATTAAACCTATCCCACTCTCTAGATACCCCTTAGCACGTAAAGGAATATTATTTGCGGGTCCAGCCAAGGAGAAGAATTTAGACACTAGGAAAAGATAAGGAACACTCCCATTATAAAGAAATCACCTTAGGATTCTCTTTTTAAGCTGTTCCTTAAAACACTAGTGCTTAGGAAATCTATTGGAGGCAGAAGCAGTCAAGGGTAGCCTAGGGTTAGGGTTAGGCTTAGGGTATGGCTTAGGGTACGGGTTCGGGGAGGGGTTCGGGTACGGCGTAGGGAATGTGTTAGGGTTAGGGTTAGGGTTAGTGTTAGGTTTAGGGCTCGGTTTAGGGTACGGGTTAGGATTAGGGTACATGTTAGGGTTAGGGTAGGGGTTAGGATTAGGGTACGCGTTAGGGTTAGGGTAGTTATTAAACCTATCCCACTCTCTAGATACACCTTAGCACGTAAAGGAATATTATTTGGAGGTCCAGCCATGGAGAAGAGTTTAGACACTAGGATAAGATAAGGAACACACCCATTATAAAGAAATCACATTAAGATTCTCTTTTTAAGCTGTTCCTTAAAACACTAGTGCTGAGGAAATCTATTGGAGGCAGAAGCAGTCAAGGTTAGCCTAGGGTTAGTGTTAGGCTTAGGGTACGGCTTAGGGTACGGGTTCGGGGAGGGCTTCGGGTATGGCGTAGGGTATGGGTTAGGGTTAGGGTTAGGTTTAGTGTTAAGGTTAGGGCTCGGTTTAGGTTATTGGTTAGTATTAGGGTACGTGTTAGGGTTAGGGTAGGGGTTAGGGTTATGGTACGTGTTAGTGTTAGGTTAGTAATTAAACCTATCCCACTCTCTAGATACCCTTTGGCACGTAAAGGAATATTATTTGGAGGTCCAGCCATGGAGAAGAGTTTAGACACTAGGATAAGATAAGGAACACACCCATTATAAAGAAATCACATTAGGATTCTCTTTTTAAGCTGTTCCTTAAAACACCAATGTTTAGGAAATCTATTGGAGGCAGAAGCAGTCAAGGGTAGCCTATTGTTAGGGTTAGGCTTAGGGTACGGCTTAGGTTACTGCTTAGGATACGGGTTCGGGAAGGGCTTAGTGTACGGCGTAGGGTATGGGTTAGGGTTAGGGTTAGGGTTAGGGTTAGTGTTAGGGTTAGGGCTCGGTTTACTGTACGTGTTAGGGTTAGGGTAGTGGTTAGGGTTAGGGTACGCGTTAGTGTTAGGGTAGTTATTAAACCTATCCCACTCTCTAGATACCCCTTGGCACGTAAAGGAATATTATTTGGAGGTCCAGCCATGGAGAAGAGTTTAGACACTAGGATAAGATAAGGAACACACCCATTATAAAGAAATCACATTAGGATTCTCTTTTTAAGCTGTTCCTTAAAACACTAGTGCTTAGGAAATCTATTGGAGGCAGAAGCAGTCAAGGGTAGCCTAGGGTTAGGGTTAGGCTTAGGGTACGGCTTAGGGTACGGCTTAGGGTACGGGTTCGGGGAGGGGTTCGTGTACCGCGGAGGGTATGTGTTAGGTTTAGGGTTTGGGTTAGTGTTAGGGTTAGGGCTCCTTTTAGGGTACGGGATAGGATTAGGGTACGTGTTAGGGTTAGAGTAGGAGTTAGGGTTAGGGTACGCGTTAGGGTTTGGGTAGTTATTAAACCTATCCCACTCTCTAGATTCCCCTTAGAACGTAAAGCCATATTATTTGGGGGTCCATCCATTGAGAAGAGCTTAGACACTAAGATAATATAAGGAACAAACCCATTATAAAGAAATCACATTAGGATTCTCTTTTTAAGCTCTTCCTTAAAACACTAGTGCTTAGGAAATCTATTGTAGGCAGAAGCAGTCAAGGGTAGCCTAGGGTTAGGGTTAGGCTTGGGGTAAGGCTTAGGGTACGGCTTAGAGTACGGGTTCGGGGAGGGGTTCGGGTACGGCGTAGGGTATGGGTTAGGGTTAGGGTTAGGGTTAGTGTTAGGGTTAGGGCTCCGTTTAGGGTACGGGTTAGGATTAGGTTACGTGTTAGGTTTAGTGTAGGGGTTAGGGTTAGGGTACGCATTAGGGTTAGGGTAGTTATTAAACCTATCCCACTCTCTAGATACCCCTTAGCACGTAAAGGAATATTATTTGGGGGTCCAGCCATGGAGAAGAGTTTACACACTAGGATAAGATAAGGAACACACCCATTATAAAGAAATCACATTAGGATTCACTTTTTAAGCTATTCCTTAAAACACTAGTGCTTAGGAAATCTATTGGAGGCAGAAGCAGTCAAGGGTAGCCTAGGGTTAGGGTTAGGCTTAGGGTACGGCTTAGGGTACGGCTTAGGGTACGGTTTCGTGGAGGGCTTCGGGTACGGCGTAGGGTATGGGTTAGGGTTAGGGTTAGGGTTAGGGCTCAGTTTAGGGTATTGGTTAGGATTAGTGTACGTGTTAGGGTTAGGGTATGGGTTAGGGTTAGGGTACGCGTTAGTGTTAGGGTAGTTATTAAACCTATCCCACTCTCTAGATACCCCTTAGCACGTAAAGGAATATTATTTGGAGGTCCAGCCATGGAGAAGAGTTTAGACACTAGGATAAGATAAGGAACACACCCATTATAAAGAAATCACATTAGGATTCTCTTTTTAAGCTGTTCCTTAAAACACTAGTGCTGAGGAAATCTATTGGAGGCAGAAGCAGTCAAGGTTAGCCTAGGGTTAGTGTTAGGCTTAGGGTACGGCTTAGGGTACGGCTTAGGGTACGGGTTCGGGGAGTGGTTCGTGTACGGCGGAGGGTATGTGTTAGGTTTAGGGTTTGGGTTAGTGTTAGGGTAAGGGCTCCTTTTAGGGTACGGGATAGGATTAGGGTACATGGTAGGGTTAGGGTTAGGGTACGCGTTAGGGTTAGGGTAGTTATTAAACCTATCCCACTCTCTAGATACACCTTAGCACGTAAAGGAATATTATTTGGTGGTCCAGCCATGGAGAAGAGTTTAGACAATAGGAAAAGATAAGGAACACACCCATTATAAAGAAATCACTTTAGGATTCTCTTTTTAAGCTGTTCCTTAAAACACTAGTGCTTAGGAAATCTATTGGAGGTAGAAGCAGTCAAGGGTAGCCTAGGGTTAGGGTTAGGCTTAGGGTATGGCTTAGGGTACGGCTTAGGGTACGGGTTCGGGGAGGGCTTCGGGTACGGCGTAGGGTATGGGTTAGGGTTAGTGTTAGGGTTAGGGCTCGGTGTAGGGTATTTGTTAGGATTAGGGTACGTGTTAGTGTTAGGGTAGGGGTTAGGGTTAGGGTACGTGTTAGTGTTAGGGTAGTTATTAAACCTATCCCACTCTCTAGATACCCCTTAGCACATAAAGGAATATTATTTGGGGGTCCAACCATGGAGAAGAGTTTAGACACTAGGATAAGATAAGGAACACACCCATTATAAAGAAATCACATTAGGATTCTCTTTTTAAGCTGTTCCTTAAAACACTAGTGCTTAGTAAATCTATTGGAGGCAGAAACAGTCAAGGGTAGCCTAGGGTTAGGGTTAGGCTTAGGGTACGGCTTAGGGTACGGCTTAGGATACGGGTTCGGGGAGCGGTTCGGGAACGGCGTAGGGTATGCGTTAGGGTTAGGGTTAGGGTTAGTGTTAGGGTTAGGGCTCGGTGTAGGGTACGGGTTAGGATTAGGGTATGTGTTAGGGTTATGGTAGAGGTTAGGGTTAGGGTACGCGTTGGGGTTAGTGTAGTTATTAAACCTATCACACTCTCTATATACCCCTTAGCAAGTAGGAATATTATTTGGAGGTCCAGCCATGGAGGAGCGTTTAGACACTAGGATAAGATAAGGAACACACCCATTATAAAGAAATCACATTAAGATTCTCTTTTTAAGCTGTTCCTTAAAACACTAGTGCTGAGGAAATCTATTGGAAGCAGAAGCAGTCAAGGTTAGCCTAGGGTTAGTGTTAGGCTTAGGGTACGGCTTAGGGTACGGCTTAGGGTACGGGTTCGGGGACGGCTTCGGGTATGGCGTAGGGTATGGGTTAGGGTTAGGGTTAGGATTAGTGTTAAGGTTAGGGCTCGGTTTAGGTTATTGGTTAGTATTAGGGTACGTGTTAGGGTTAGGGTAGGGGTTAGGGTTAGGGTAGGTGTTAGTGTTAGGTTAGTAATTAAACCTATCCCACTCTCTAGATACCCTTTGGCACGTAAAGGAATATTATTTGGAGGTCCAGCCATGGAGAAGAGTTTAGACACTAGGATAAGATAAGGAACACACCCATTATAAAGAAATCACATTAGGATTCTCTTTTTAAGCTGTTCCTTAAAACACCAATGTTTAGGAAATCTATTGGAGGCAGAAGCAGTCAAGGGTAGCCTAGGGTTAGGGTTAGGCTTAGGGTACGGCTTAGGGTACGGCTTAGGATACGGGTTCGGGGAGCGGTTCGGGAACGGCGTAGGGTATGCGTTAGGGTTAGGGTTAGGGTTAGTGTTAGGTTTAGGGCTCGGTTTAGGGTACGGTTAGGATTAGGGTATGTGTTAGGGTTATGGTAGAGGTTAGGGTTAGGGTACGCGTTGGGGTTAATGTAGTTATTAAACCTATCCCACTCTCTATATACCCCTTAGCACGTAAAGGAATATTATTTGGAGGTCCAGCCATGGAGGAGCGTTTAGACACTAGGATAAGATAAGGAACACACCCATTATAAAGAAATCACATTAGGATTCTCTTTTTAAGCTTTTCCTTAAAACACTAGTGCTTAGGAAATCTATTGGAGGCAGAAGCAGTCAAGGGTAGCCTAGGGTTAGGGTTAGGCTTAGGGTTAGGCTTAGGGTACGGCTTAGGGTACGGGTTCGAGGAGGGGTTCGGGTACGGCGTAGGGTATGGGTTAGGTTTAGGGTTAGGGTTAGTGTTAGGGTTAGGGCTCGGTTTAGGGTACGGGTTAGGATTAGGGTACATGGTAGGGTTAGGGTTAGGGTACGCGTTAGGGTTAGGGTAGTTATTAAACCTATCCCACTCTCTAGATACACCTTAGCACGTAAAGGAATATTATTTGGTGGTCCAGCCATGGAGAAGAGTTTAGACACTAGGAAAAGATAAGGAACACACCCATTATAAAGAAATCACATTAGGATTCCCTTTTTAAGCTGTTCCTTAAAACACTAGTGCTTAGGAAATCTATTGGAGGTAGAAGCAGTCAAGGGTAGCCTAGGGTTAGGGTACGGCTTAGGGTACGGCTTAGGGTACGGCTTAGGGTACGGGTTCGGGGAGGGCTTCGGGTACGGCGTAGGGTATGGGTTAGGGTTAGTGATAGGGTTAGGGCTCGGTGTAGGGTATTTGTTAGGATTAGGGTACGTGTTAGTGTTAGGGTAGGGGTTAGGGTTAGGGTACGTGTTAGTGTTAGGGTAGTTATTAAACCTATCCCACTCTCTAGATACCCCTTAGCACATAAAGGAATATTATTTGGGGGTCCAACCATGGAGAAGAGTTTAGACACTAGGATAAGATAAGGAACACACCCATTATAAAGAAATCACATTAGGATTCTCTTTTTAAGCTGTTCCTTAAAACACTAGTGCTTAGGAAATCTATTGGAGGCAGAAGCAGTCAAGGGTAGCCTAGGGTTATGGTTAGGCTTAGGGTACGGCTTAGGGTACGGCTTAGGGTACGGGTTCGGGGAGCGGTTCGGGAACGGCGTAGGGTATGCGTTAGGGTTAGGGTTAGGGTTAGTGTTAGGGTTAGGGCTCGGTTTAGGGTACGGGTTAGGATTAGGGTATGTGTTAGGGTTATGGTAGAGGTTAGGGATAGGGTACGCGTTGGGGTTAGTGTAGTTATTAAACCTATCCCACTCTCTATATACCCCTTAGCACGTAAAGGAATATTATTTGGAGGTCCAGCCATGGAGGAGCGTTTAGACACTAGGATAAGATAAGGAACACACCCATTATAAAGAAATCACATTAAGATTCTCTTTTTAAGCTGTTCCTTAAAACACTAGTGCTGAGGAAATCTATTGGAGGCAGAAGCAGTCAAGGTTAGCCTAGGGTTAGTGTTAGGCTTAGGGTACGGCTTAGGGTACGGCTTAGGGTACGGGTTCGGGGAGGGCTTCGGGTATGGCGTAGGGTATGGGTTAGGGTTAGGGTTAGGATTAGTGTTAAGGTTAGGGCTCGGTTTAGGTTATTGGTTAGTATTAGGGTACGTGTTAGGGTTAGGGTAGGGGTTAGGGTTAGGGTACGTGTTAGTGTTAGGTTAGTAATTAAACCTATCCCACTCTCTAGATACCCTTTGGCACGTAAAGGAATATTATTTGGAGGTCCAGCCATGGAGAAGAGTTTAGACACTAGGATAAGATAAGGAACACACCCATTATAAAGAAATCACATTAGGATTCTCTTTTTAAGCTGTTCCTTAAAACACCAATGTTTAGGAAATCTATTGGAGGCAGAAGCAGTCAAGGGTAGCCTATTGTTAGGGTTAGGCTTAGGGTACGGCTTAGGTTACTGCTTAGGATACGGGTTCGGGAAGGGCTTAGTGTACGGCGTAGGGTATGGGTTAGGGTTAGGGTTAGGGTTAGGGTTAGTGTTAGGGTTAGTGCTCGGTTTACTGTACGTGTTAGGGTTAGGGTAGTGGTTAGGGTTAGGGTACGCGTTAGTGTTAGGGTAGTTATTAAACCTATCCCACTCTCTAGATACCCCTTGGCACGTAAAGGAATATTATTTGGAGGTCCAGCCATGGAGGAGCGTTTAGACACTAGGATAAGATAAGGAACACACCCATTATAAAGAAATCACATTAAGATTCTCTTTTTAAGCTGTTCCTTAAAACACTAGTGCTGAGGAAATCTATTGGAGGCAGAAGCAGTCAAGGGTAGCCTAGGGTTAGGGTACGGCTTAGGGTACGGCTTAGGGTACGGCTTAGGGTACGGGTTCGGGGAGGGGTTCGTGTACCGCGGAGGGTATGTGTTAGGTTTAGGGTTTGGGTTAGTGTTAGGGTTAGGGCTCCTTTTAGGGTACGGGATAGGATTAGGGTACGTGTTAGGGTTAGAGTAGGAGTTAGGGTTAGGGTACGCGTTAGGGTTTGTGTAGTTATTAAACCTATCCCACTCTCTAGATACCCCTTAGCACGTAAAGCCATATTATTTGGGGGTCCAGCCATGGAGAAGAGTTTACACACTAGGATAAGATAAGGAACACACCCATTATAAAGAAATCACATTAGGAATCACTTTTTAAGCTATTCCTTAAAACACTAGTGCTTAGGAAATCTATTGGAGGCAGAAGCAGTCAAGGGTAGCCTAGGGTTAGGGTTAGGCTTAGGGTAAGGCTTAGGGTACGGCTTCGGTTACGGTTTCGTGGAGGGCTTCGGGTACGGCGTAGGGTATGGGTTAGGGTTAGGGTTAGGGTTATTGTTAGGGTTAGGGCTCGGTTTAAGGTACGGGTTAGGATTAGGGTACGTGTTAGGGTTAGGGTAGGGGTTAGGGTTAGGGTACGCGTTGGGGTGAGTGTAGTTATTAAACCTATCCCACTCTCTATATACCCCTTACCACGTAAAGGTATATTATTTGGAGGTCCAGCCATGGAGAAGCGTTTAGACACTAGGATAAGATAAGGAACACACCCATTATAAAGAAATCACATTAGGATTCTCTTTTTAAGCTGTTCCTTAAAACACTAGTGCTTAGGAAATCTATTGGAGGTAGAAGCAGTCAAGGGTAGCCTAGGGTTAGGGTTAGGCTTAGGGTTAGGCTTAGGGTACGGCTTAGGGTACGGGTTCGAGGAGGGGTTCGGGTACGGCGTAGGGTATGGGTTAGGGTTAGGGTTAGGGTTAGTGTTAGGGTTAGGGCTCGGTTTAGGGTACGCGTTAGGGTTAGGGTAGTTATTAAACCTATCCCACTCTCTAGATACACCTTAGCACGTAAAGGAATATTATTTGGTGGTCCAGCCATGGAGAAGAGTTTAGACACTAGGAAAAGATAAGGAACACACCCATTATAAAGAAATCACATTAGGATTCTCTTTTTAAGCTGTTCCTTAAAACACTAGTGCTTAGGAAATCTATTGGAGGTAGAAGCAGTCAAGGGTAGCCTAGGGTTAGGGTTAGGCTTAGGGTACGGCTTAGGGTACGGCTTAGGGTACGGGTTCGGGGAGGGCTTCGGGTACGGCGTAGGGTATGGGTTAGGGTTAGTGATAGGGTTAGGGCTCGGTGTAGGGTATTTGTTAGGATTAGGGTACGTGTTAGTGTTAGGGTAGGGGTTAGGGTTAGGGTACGTGTTAGTGTTAGGGTAGTTATTAAACCTATCCCACTCTCTAGATACCCCTTAGCACATAAAGGAATATTATTTGGGGGTCCAACCATGGAGAAGAGTTTAGACACTAGGATAAGATAAGGAACACACCCATTATAAAGAAATCACATTAGGATTCTCTTTTTAAGCTGTTCCTTAAAACACTAGTGCTTAGTAAATCTATTGGAGGCAGAAGCAGTCAAGGGTAGCCTAGGGTTAGGGTTAGGCTTAGGGTACGGCTTAGGGTACGGGTTCGGGGAGGGCTTCGGGTACGGCTTAGGGTATGTGTTAGGGTTATGGTTAGGGTTAGTGTTAGTGTTAGGGCTCGGTTTAGGGTATTGGTTAGGATTAGGGTACGTGTTAGGGTTAGGGTAGGGGTTAGAGTTAGGTTACGCGTTAGGGTTAGGGTAGTTATTAAACCTATCCCACTCTCTAGATACCCCTTAGCACGTAAAGGAATATTATTTGGAGGTCCAGCCATGGAGAAGAGTTTAGACACTTGGATAAGATAAGGAACACACCCATTATAAAGAAATCACATTAGGATTCTCTTTTTAAGCTGTTCCTTAAAACACTAGTGCTTAGGAAATCTATTGGAGGCAGAAGCAGTGAAGGGTAGCCTAGGGTTAGGGTTAGGCTTAGGGTACGGCTTAGGGTACGGCTTAGGGTACGGGTTCGGGGAGGGCTTCGGGTACGGCGTAGGGTATGGGTTAGGGTTAGTGTTAGGGTTAGGGCTCAGTTTAGGGTATTGGTTAGGATTAGGGTACGTGTTAGGGTTAGGGTAGGGGTTAGGGTTAGGGTACGCGTTAGTGTTAGGGTAGTTATTAAACCTATCCCACTCTCTAGATACCCCTTAGCACGTAAAGGAATATTATTTGGAGGTCCAGCCATGGAGAAGAGTTTAGACACTAGTATAAGATATGGAACACACCCATTATAAAGAAATCACATTAGGATTCTCTTTTTAAGCTGTTCCTTAAAACACTAGTGCTTAGGAAATCTATTGGAGCCAGAAGCAGTCAAGGGTAGCGTAGGGTTAGGGTTAGGCTTAGGGTACGGCTTAGGGTACGGGTTCGGGGAGGGATTCGGGTATGGCGTAGGGTATGGGTTAGGGTTAGGGTTAGGGTTAGTGTTAGGGTTAGGGCTCGGTTTAGGGTACGGGTTAGGATTAGTGTACATGTTAGCGTTAGGGTAGGGGTTAGGGTTAGGGTACGCGTTAGGGTTAGGGTAGTTATTAAACCTATCCCACTCTCTAGATACCCCGTAGCACGTAAAGCCATATTATTTGGGGGTCCATCCATGGAGAAGATCTTAGACACTAAGATAATATAAGGAACACACCCATTATAAAGAAATCACATTAGGATTCGCTTTTTAAGCTGTTCCTTAAAACACTAGTGCTTAGGAAATCTATTGGAGGCAGAAGCAGTCAAGGGTAGCCTAGGGTTAGGGTTAGGCTTAGGGTTAGGCTTAGGGTACAGCTAAGGGTACGGGTTCAAGGAGGGGTTCGGGTACGGCGTAGGGTATGGGTTAGGGTTAGGGTTAGGGTTAGTTTTAGGGTTAGGGCTCTGTTTAGGGTACGGGTTAGGATTAGGGTACATGGTAGGGTTAGGGTTAGGGTACGCGTTAGGGTTAGGGTAGTTATTAAACCTATCCCACACTCTAGATACCCCTTAGCACGTAAAGGAATATTATTTGGGGGTCCAGCCATCTAGAAGAGTTTAGACAATAGGATAAGATAAGGAACACACCCATTATAAAGAAATCACATTAGGATTCACTTTTTAAGCTGTTCCATAAAACACTAGTGCTTAGGAAATCTATTGGAGGCAGAAGCAGTCAAGGGTAGCCTAGGGTTAGGGTTAGGTTTAGGGTTAGGCTTAGGGTACGGCTTAGGGTACGGGTTCGGGGAGGGGTTCGGGTACTGCGTAGGGTATGGGTTAGGGTTAGGGTTAGGGTTAGTGTTAGGGTTAGGGCTCGGTTTAGGTTATTGGTTAGGATTAGAGTACGTGTTAGGGTTATTGTAGGGGTTAGGGTTTGGGTACGCATTAGGGTTAGGGTAGTTATTAAACCTATCCCATTCTCTAGATACCCCTTAGCACGTAAAGGAATATTATTTGGGTGTCCAGCCATGGAGCAGAGTTTAGACACTAGGATAAGATAAGGAACACACCCATTATAAAGAAATCACATTAGGATTCTCTTTTTAAGCTGTTCCTTAAAACACAAGTGCTTAGGAAATCTATTGGAGGCAGAAGCAGTCAAGGGTAGCCTAGGGTTAGGGTTAGGCTTAGGGTACGGCTTAGGGTATGGGTTCGGGGAGGGGTTCGGTGAGGGGTTCGGGTACGGCGTAGGGTATTGGTTAGGGTTAGTGTTAGTGTTAGTGTTAGGGTTAGGGCTCCTTTTAGGGTACAGGTTAGGATTAGGTTACGTATTAGGGTTAGGGTAGGGGTTAGGGTTAGGGTACGCATTAGGGTTAGGGTAGTTATTAAACCTATCCCAGTCTCTAGATACCCCATAGCACGTAAAGGAATATTATTTGGGCGTCCACCCATGGAGAAGAGTTTAGACATTAGGATAAGATAAGGAACACACCCATTATAAAGAAATCACATTAGGATTCTCTTTTTAAGCTGTTCCTTAAAACACTAGGGCTTAGGAAATCTTTTAGAGGCAGAAGCAGTCAAGGGTAGCCTAGGGTTAGGGTTAGGCTTAGGGTACGGCTTAGGGTATGGCTTAGGGTACGGGTTCGGGGAGGGCTTCGGGTACGGCGTAGGGTATGGGTTAGGGTTAGGGTTAGGGTTAGTGTTAGGGTTAGGGCTCGGTTTAGGGTATTGGTTAGGATTAGCGTACGTGTTAGTGTTAGGGTAGGGGTTAGAGTTAGGGTACGCGTTACTGTTAGGGTAGTTATTAAACCTATCCCACTCTCTAGATACACCTTAGCACGTAAAGGAATATTATTTGGAGGTCTAGCCATGGAGAAGAGTTTAAACACTAGGATAAGATAAGGAACACACCCATTATAAAGCAATCACATTAGGATTCTCTTTTTAAGCTGTTCCTTAAAACACTAGTGCTTAGGAAATCTATTGGAGGCAGAAGCAGTCAAGGGTAGCCTAGGGTTAGGGTTAGGCTTAGGGTTAGGGTTAGGGTACGGCTTAGGGTACGGGTTCGGGGAGGGGTTCGGGTACGGCGTAGGGTATGGGTTAGGGTTAGGGTTAGGGTTAGTGTTAGGGTTAAGGCTCGGTTTAGTGTACGTGTTAGGGTTAGGGTAGGGGTTAGGGTTAGGGTACGCGTTAGAGTTAAGGTAGTTATTAAACCTATCCCAATCTCTAGATACACCTTAGCACGTAAAGGAATATTATTTGGGGGTCCAGCCATGGAGAAGAGTTTAGACATTAGGATAAGATAAGGAACACACCCATTATAAAGAAATCACATTAGGATTCTCTTTTTAAGCTGTTCCTTAAAACACTAGTGCTTAGGAAATCTATTGGAGGCAGAAGCAGTCAAGGGTAGCCTAGGGTTAGGGTTAGGCTTAGGGTACGGCTTAGGGTACGGCTTAGGGTACGGGTTCGGGGAGGGCTTCGGGTATGGCGTAGGGTATGGGTTAGGGTTAGGGTTAGGGTTAGTGTTAGGGTTAGGGCTCCGTTTAGGGTACGGGTTAGGATTAGGTTACGTGTTAGGGTTAGGGTAGGGGTTAGGGTGAGGGTACGCATTAGGGTGAGGGTAGTTATTAAACCTATCCCACTCTCTAGATACCCCTTAGCACGTAAAGGAATATTATTTGGGGGTCCAGCCATGGAGAAGAGTTTAGACACTAGGATAAGATAAGGAACCCACCCATTATAAAGAAATCACATTAGGATTCTCTTTTTAAGCTGTTCCTTAAAACACTAGTGCTTAGGAAATCTATTGGAGGCAGAAGCAGTCAAGGGTAGCCTAGGGTTAGGGTTAGGCTTAGGGTTAGGCTTAGGGTACGGCTTAGGGTACGGGTTCGGGGAGGGATTCGGGTACGGCGTAGGGTATGGGTTAGGGTTAGGGTTAGGGTTAGGGTTAGGGTTAGGGCTCGGTTTAGGGTACGGGTTAGGATTAGGGTACATGTTAAGGTTAGGGTAGGGGTTAGGGTTAGGGTACTCGTTAGGGTTAGGGTAGTTATTAAACCTATCCCACTCTCTAGATACACCTTAGCACGTAAAGGAATATTATTTGGGGGTCCAGCCATGGAGAAGAGTTTAGACATTAGGATAAGATAAGGAACACACCCATTATAAAGAAATCACATTAGGATTCTCTTTTTAAGCTGTTCCTTAAAACACTAGTGCTTAGGAAATCTATTGGAGGCAGAAGCAGTCAAGGTTAGCCTAGGGTTAGGGTTAGGCTTAGGGTTAGTCTTAGGGTACGGCTTAGGGTATGGGTTCGGGGAGGGGTTCGGGTATGGCGTAGGGTATGGGTTAGGGTTACGGTTAGGCTTAGGGTTAGGCTTAGGGTACGGCTTAGGGTACGGGTTCGGGGAGGGCTTCGGGTACGGCCTAGGGTATGGGTTAGGGTTAGTGTTAGGGTTAGGGCTCGGTTTAGGGTACGGGTTAGGATTAGGGTACATGTTAGGGTTAGGTTAGGGATTAGGGTTAGGGTACGCGTTAGGGTTAGGGTAGTTATTAAACCTATCCCACTCTCTAGATACACCTTAGCACGTAAAGGAATATTATTTGGGGGTCCAGCCATGGAGAAGAGTTTAGACACTAGGATAAGATAAGGAACACACCCATTATAAAGAAATCACATTAGAATTCTCTTTTTAAGCTGTTCCTTAAAACACTAGTGCTTAGGAAATCTATTGGAAGCAGAAGCAGTCAAGGGTAGCCTAGGGTTAGGGTTAGGCTTAGGGTACGGCTTAGGGTACGGCTTAGGGTACGGGTTCGGGGAGGGCTTCGGGTACGGCGTAGGGTATGGGTTAGGGTTAGGGTTAGGGTTAGTGTTAGGGTTAGGGCTCGGTTTAGGGTATTGGTTAGAATTAGGGTACGTGTTAGGGTTAGGTTAGGGGTTAGGGTTAGGGTACGCGTTAGGGTTAGGGTAGTTATTAAACCTATCCCATTCTGTAGATACCCCTTAGCACGTAAAGGACTATTATTTGGAGGTCCAGCCATGGAGAAGAGTTTAGACACTAGGATAAGATAAGGAACACACCCATTATAAAGAAATCACATTAGGATTCTCTTTTTAAGCTGTTCCTTAAAACACTAGTGCTTAGGAAATCTATTGGAGGCAGAAGCAGTCAAGGGTAGCCTAGGGTTAGGGTTAGGCTTGGTTTAGGCTTAGGGTACGGCTTAGGGTACGGGTTCGGTGAGGGGTTCGGGTACGGCGTAGGGTATGGGTTAGGGTTAGTGTTAGGCTTAGTGTTAGGGTTAGGGCTCGGTTTAGGGTAGGGGTTAGGATTAGTGTACGTGTTAGGGTTAGGGTAGGGGTTAGGGTTAGGGTACGCGTTAGGGTTAGGGTAGTTATTAAACCTATCCCAGTCTCTAGATACCCCTTAGCACGTAAAGGAATATTATTTGGGGGTCCAGCCATGGAGAAGAGTTTAGACATTGGGATAAGATAAGGAACACACCCATTATAAAGAAATCACATTAGGATTCTCTTTTTAAGCTGTTCCTTAAAACACTAGTGCTTAGGAAATCTATTGGAGGCAGAAGCAGTCAAGGGTAGCCTAGGGCTAGGGTTAGGCTTAGGGTTACGCTTAGGGTACGGCTTAGGGTACGAGTTCGGGGAGGGTTTCGGGTACGGCGTAGGGTATGGGTTAGGGTTAGGGTTAGGGTTAGTGTTAGGGTTAGGGCTCGGTTTAGGGTACGGGTTAGGATTAGGGTACATGTTAGGGTTAGGTTAGGGGTTAGGGTTAGGGTACTCGTTAGGGTTAGGGTAGTTATTAAACCTATCCAACTCTCTAGATACACCTTAGCACGTAAAGGAATATTATTTGGGGGTCCATCCATGGAGAAGAGTTTAGAGAGTAGGATAAGATAAGGAACACACCCATTATAAAGAAATCACATTAGGATTCTCTTTTTAAGCTGTTCCTTAAAACACTAGTGCTTAGGAAATCTATTGGAGGCAGAAGCAGTCAAGGTTAGCCTAGGGTTAGGGTTAAGCTTAGGGTTAGGCTTAGGGTACGGCTTAGGGTATGGGTTCGGGGAGGGGTTCGGGTACGGCGTAGGGTATGGGTTAGGGTTAGGGTTAGGCTTAGGGTTAGGCTTAGGGTACGGCTTAGGGTACGGGTTCGGGGAGGGCTTCGGTTACGGCCTAGGGTATGGGTTAGGGTTAGGGTTAGGGTTAGTGTTAGGGTTAGGGCTCGGTTTAGGGTACGGGTTAGGATTAGGGTACATGTTAGGGTTAGGTTAGGGATTAGGGTTAGGGTACGCTTTAGGGTTAGGGTAGTTATTAAACCTATCCCACTCTCTAGATACACCTTAGCACGTAAAGGAATATTATTTGGAGGTCTAGCCATGGAGAAGAGTTTAGACACTAGGATAAGATAAGGAACACACCCATTATAAATAAATCACATTAGAATTCTCTTTTTAAGCTGTTCCTTAAAACACTAGTGCTTAGGAAATCTATTGGAAGCAGAAGCAGTCAAGGGTAGCCTAGGGTTAGGGTTAGGCTTAGGGTACGGCTTAGGGTACGGCCTAGGGTACGGGTTTGGGGAGGGCTTCGGGTACGGCGTAGGGTATGGGTTAGGGTTAGGGTTAGGGTTAGTGTTAGGGTTAGGGCTCGGTTTAGGGTATTGGTTAGAATTAGGGTACGTGTTAGGGTTAGGGTAGGGGTTAGGGTTAGGGTACGCGTTAGGGTTAGGGTAGTTATTAAACCTATCCCATTCTCTAGATACCCCTTAGTACGTAAAGGAATATTATTTGGAGGTCCAGCCATGGAGAAGAGTTTAGACACTAGGATAAGATAAGGAACACACCCATTATAAAGAAATCACATTAGGATTCTCTTTTTAAGCTGTTCCTTAAAACACTAGTGCTTAGGAAATCTATTGGAGGCAGAAGCATTCAAGGGTAGCCTAGGGTTAGGGTTAGGCTTAGGGTACGGCTTAGGGTACGGCTTAGGGTACGGGTTCGGGGAGGGGTTCGGGTACGGCCTAGGGTATGGGTTAGGGTTAGGGTTAGGGTTAGTGTTAGGGTTAGGGCTCCGTTTAGGGTACGGTTTAGGATTAGGTTACGTGTTAGGGTTAGGGTAGGGGTTAGGGTTAGGGTACGCATTAGGGTGAGGGTAGTTATTAAACCTATCCCACTCTCTAGATACCCCTTAGCACGTAAAGGAATATTATTTGGGGGTCCAGCCATGGAGAAGAGTTTAGACACAAGGATAAGATAAGGAACCCACCCATTATAAAGAAATCACATTAGGATTCTCTTTATAAGCTGTTCCTTAAAACACTAGTGCTTAGGAAATCTATTGGAGGCAGAAGCAGTCAAGGGTAGCCTAGGGTTAGGGTTAGGCTTAGGGTTAGGCTTAGGGTACGGCTTAGGGTACGGGTTCGGGGAGGGATTCGGGTACGGCGTAGGGTATGGGTTAGGGTTAGGGTTAGGGTTAGGGTTATGGTTAGGGCTCGGTTTAGGGTACGGGTTAGGTTTAGGGTACATGTTAAGTTTAGGGTAGGGGTTAGGGTTAGGGTACTCGTTAGGGTTAGGGTAGTTATTAAACCTATCCCACTCTCTAGATACACCTTAGCACGTAAAGGAATATTATTTGGGGGTCCAGCCATGGAGAAGGGTTTAGACAGTAGGATAAGATAAGGAACACACCCATTATAAAGAAATCACATTAGGATTCTCTTTTTAAGCTGTTCCTTAAAACACTAGTGCTTAGGAAATCTATTGGAGGCAGAAGCAGTCAAGGGTAGCCTAGGGTTAGGGTTAGGCTTAGGGTACGGCTTAGGGTACGGCTTAGGGTACGGGTTCGGGGAGGGCTTCGGGTACGGCGTAGGGTATGGGTTAGGGTTAGGGTTAGGGTTAGTTTTAGGGTGAGGGCTCGGTTTAGGGTATTGTTTAGGATTAGGGTACGTGTTAGTGTTAGGGTAGGGGTTAGGGTTAGGGTACGCGTTAGTGTTAGGGTAGTTATTAAACCTATCCCACTCTCTAGATACCCCTTAGCACGTAAAGGAATATTATTTGGAGGTCCAGCCATGAAGAAGGGTTTAGACACTAGGATAAGATAAGGAACAAACCCATTATAAAGAAATCACATTAGGATTCTCTTTTTAAGCTGTTCCTTAAAACACTAGTGCTAAGGAAATCTATTGGAGGCAGAAGCAGTCAAGGGTAGCCTAGGGTTAGGGTTAGGCTTAGGGTACGGCTTAGGGTACGGCTTAGGGTACGGGTTCGGGGAGGGCTTCGGGTACGGCGTAGGGTATGGGTTAGGGTTAGGGTTAGGGTTAGTTTTAGGGTGAGGGCTCGGTTTAGGGTATTGTTTAGGATTAGGGTACGTGTTAGTGTTAGGGTAGGGGTTAGGGTTAGGGTACGCGTTACTGTTAGGGTAGTTATTAAACCTATCCCACTCTCTACATACCCCTTAGCACGTAAAGGTATATTATTTGGGGGTCCAGCCATGGAGAAGGGTTTAGACCCTAGGATAAGATAAGGAACACACCCATTATAAAGAAATCACATTAGGATTCTCTTTTTAAGCTGTTCCTTAAAACACTAGTGCTTAGGAAATCTATTGGAGGCAGAAGCAGTGAAGGGTAGCCAAGGGTTAGGGTTAGGCTTAGGGTACGGCTTAGGGTATGGCTTAGGGTACGGGTTCGGGGAGGGCTACGAGTACGGCGTAGGGTATGGGTTAGGGTTAGGGTTAGGGTAAGTGTTAGGGTTAGGACTCGGTTTTGGGTATTGTTTAGGATTAGGGTACGTGTTAGGGTTACGGTAGGGGTTCGGGTTAGGGTACGCGTTAGTGTTAGGGTAGTTATTAAACCGATACGACTCTCTAGATACCCCTTAGCACGTAAAGGAATATTATTTGGGGGTCCAGCCATGGAGAAGAGTTCAGACACTAGGATAAGATAAGGAACACACCCATTATAAAGAAATCACATTAGAATTCTCTTTTTAAGCTGTTCCTTAAAACACTAGTGCTTAGGAAATCTATTGGAGGCAGAAGCAGTCAAGGGTAGCCTAGGGTTAGGGTTAGGCTTAGGATTAGGCTTAGGGTACGGCTTAGGGTACGGGTTCGGGTAGGGCTTCGGGTACGGCGTAGGGTATGGGTTAGGGTTAGGATTAGGGTTAGTGTTAGGGTTAGGGCTCGGTTTAGGATATTGGTTAGGATTAGGGTACGTGTTAGGGTTAGGGTAGGGGTTAGGGTTAAGGTACGCGTTAGTGTTAGGTTAGTTATTAAACCTCTCCCACTCTCTAGATACCCCTTAGCACGTAAAGGAATATTATTTGGAGGTCTAGCCATGGAGAAGAGTTTAGACACTAGGATAAGATAAGGAACACACCCATTATAAAGCAATCACATTATGATCTGCTTTTTAAGCTGTTCCTTAAAACACTAGTGCTTAGGAAATCTATGGGAGGCAGAAGCAGTCAAGGGTAGCCTAGGGTTAGGGTTAGGCTTAGGGTTAGGGTTAGGGTACGGCTTAGGGTACGGGTTCGGGGAGGGGTTCGGGTACGGCGTAGGGTATGGGTTAGGGTTAGGGTTAGGGTTAGTGTTAGGGTTAGGGCTCGGTTTAGTGTACGTGTTAGGGTTAGGGTAGGGGTTAGGTTTAGGGTACGCGTTAGAGTTAAGGTAGTTATTAAACCTATCCCAATCTCTAGATACACCTTAGCACGTAAAGGAATATTATTTGGGGGTCCAGCCATGGAGAAGAGTTTAGACACTAGGATAAGATAAGGAACACACCCATTATAAAGAAATCACATTAGGATTCTCTTTATAAGCTGTTCCTTAAAACACTAGTGCTTAGGAAATCTATTGGAGGCAGAAGCAGTCAAGGGTAGCCTAGGGTTAGGGTTAGGCTTGGGTTAGGCTTAGGGTACGGCTTAGGGTACGGGTTCGGTGAGGGGTTCGGGTACGGCGTAGGGTATGGGTTAGGGTTAGTGTTAGGCTTAGTGTTAGGGTTAGGGCTCGGTTTAGGGTAGGGGTTAGGATTAGTGTACGTGTTAGGGTTAGGGTAGGGGTTAGGGTTAGGGTACGCGTTAGGGTTAGGGTAGTTATTAAACCTATCCCAGTCTCTAGATACCCCGTAGCACGTAAAGGAATATTATTTGGGGGTCCAGCCATGGAGAAGAGTTTAGACATTGGGATAAGATAAGGAACACACCCATTATAAAGAAATCACATTAGGATTCTCTTTTTAAGCTGTTCCTTAAAACACTAGTGCTTAGGAAATCTATTGGAGGCAGAAGCAGTCAAGGGTAGCCTAGGGTTAGGGTTAGGCTTAGGGTACGGCTTAGGGTACGGCTTAGGGTACGGGTTCGGGGAGGGCTTCGGGTACGGCGTAGGGTATGGGTTAGGGTTAGGGTTAGTGTTAGTGTTAGGGTTAGGGCTCGGTTTAGGGTATTGGTTAGGATTAGGGTAAGTGTTAGTGTTAGGGTAGGGGTTAGGGTTAGGGTACGCGTTAGTGTTAGGGTAGTTATTAAACCTATCCCACTCTCTAGATACCCCTTAGCACGTAAAGGAATATTAATTGGAGGTCCAGCCATGGAGAAGGGTTTAGACACTAGGATAAGAAAAGGAACACACCCATTATAAAGAAATCACATTAGGATTCTCTTTTTAAGCTGTTCCTTAAAACACTAGTGCTTAGGAAATCTATTGGAGGCAGAAGCAGTCAAGGGTAGCCTAGGGTTAGGGTTAGGCTTGGGGTTAGGCTTAGGGTACGGTATAGCGTACGGGTTCGGGGAGGGGTTCGGGTACGGCGTAGGGTATGGGTTAGGGTTAGGGTTAGGGTTAGTGTTAGGGTTAGGGCTCCGTTTAGGGTACGGGTTAGGATTAGGTTACGTGTTAGGGTTAGGGTAGGGGTTAGGGTTAGGGTACGCATTTGGGTGAGGGTAGTTATTAAACCTATCCCACACTCTAGATACCCCTTAGCACGTAAAGGAATATTATTTGGGGGTCCAGCCATGGAGAAGAGTTTAGCCACTAGGATAAGGTAAGGAACACACCCATTATAAAGAAATCACATTAGGATTCTCTTTTTAAGCTGTTCCTTAAAACACTAGTGCTTAGGAAATCTATTGGAGTCAGAAGCAGTCAAGGGTAGCCTAGGGCTAGGGTTAGGCTTAGGGTTAGGCTTAGGGTACGGCTTAGGGTACGGGTTCGGGGAGGGGTTCGTGTACGGCGGAGGGTATGGGTTAGGGTTAGGGTTTGGGTTAGTGTTAGGGTTAGGGCTCCGTTTAGGGTACGGGATAGGATTAGGGTACGTGTTAGGGTTAGAGTAGGGGTTAGGGTAAGGGTACGCGTTAGGGTTATGGTAGTTATTAAACCTATCCCACTCTCTAGATACCCCTTAGCACGAAAAGGAATATTATTTGGGGGTCCAGCCATGGAGAAGAGTTTAGACACTAGGATAAGTTAAGGAACACACCCATTATAAAGAAATCACATTAGGATTCTCTTTTTAAGCTGTTCCTTAAAACACTAGTGCTTAGGAAATCTATTGGAGGCACAAGCATTCAAGGGTAGCCTAGGGTTAGGGTTAGGCTTAGGGTACGGCTTAGGGTACGGGTTCGGGGAGGGCTTCGGGTACGGCGTAGGTTATGGGTTAGGGTTAGGGTTAGTGTTAGGGTTAGGGCTCGGTTTAGGGTACGGGTTAGTATTAGGTTACGTGTTAGGGTTAGGGTAGGGGTTAGGGTTAGGGTACGCGTTAGTGTTAGGGTAGTTATTAAACCTATCCCACTCTCTAGATACCCGTTATCACGTAAAGGAATATTATTTGGAGGTCCAGCCATGGAGAAGGGTTTAGACACTAGGATAAGATAAGGAACACACCCATTATAAAGAAATCACATTAGGATTCTCTTTTAAAGCTGTTCCTTAAAACACTAGTGCTTAGGAAATCTATTGGAGGCAGAAGCAGTCAAGGGTAGCCTAGGGTTAGGGTTAGGCTTGCGGTTAGGCTTAGGGCACGGCTTAGGGTACGGGTTCGGGGAGGGGTTCGGGTACGGCGTAGGGTATGGGTTAGGGTTAGGGTTAGGGTTAGTGTTAGGGTTAGGGCTCGGTTTAGGGTACGGGTTAGGATTAGGTTACGTGTTAGTGTTAGGGTAGGGGTTAGGGTTAGGGTATGCGCTAGTGTTAGGGTAGTTATTAAACCTATCCCACTCTCTAGATACCCCTTATCACGTAACGGAATATTATTTGGAGGTCCAGCCATGGAGAAGGGTTTAGACACTAGGATAAGATAAGGAACACACCCATTATAAAGAAATCACATTAGGATTCTCTTTTAAAGCTGTTCCTTAAAACACTAGTGCTTAGGAAATCTATTGGAGGCAGAAGCAGTCAAGGGTAGCCTAGGGTTAGGGTTAGGCTTGGGGTTAGGCTTAGGGTACGGGTTCGGGGAGGGCTTCGGGTACGGCGTAGGGTATGGGTTAGGGTTAGGGTTAGGGTTAGTGTTAGGGTTAGGGCTCGGTTTAGGATATTGGTTAGGATTAGGGTACGTGTTAGGGTTAGGGTAGGGGTTAGGGTTAGGGTACGCGTTAGTGTTAGGTTAGTTATTAAACCTCTCCCACTCTCTAGATACCCCTTAGCACGTAAAGGAATATTATTTGGAGGTCTAGCCATGGAGAAGAGTTTAGACACTAGGATAAGATAAGGAACACACCCATTATAAAGCAATCACATTAGGATCTGCTTTTTAAGCTGTTCCTTAAAACACTAGTGCTTAGGAAATCTATGGGAGGCAGAAGCAGTCAAGGGTAGCCTAGGGTTAGGGTTAGGCTTAGGGTTAGGGTTAGGGTACGGCTTAGGGTACGGGTTCGGGGAGGGGTTCGGGTACGGCGTAGGGTATGGGTTAGGGTTAGGGTTAGGGTTAGTGTTAGGGTTAGGGCTCGGTTTAGTGTACGTGTTAGGGTTAGGGTAGGGGTTAGGTTTAGGGTACGCGTTAGAGTTAAGGTAGTTATTAAACCTATCCCAATCTCTAGATACACCTTAGCACGTAAAGGAATATTATTTGGGGGTCCAGCCATGGAGAAGAGTTTAGACACTAGGATAAGATAAGGAACACACCCATTATAAAGAAATCACATTAGGATTCTCTTTATAAGCTGTTCCTTAAAACACTAGTGCTTAGGAAATCTATTGGAGGCAGAAGCAGTCAAGGGTAGCCTAGGGTTAGGGTTAGGCTTGGGTTAGGCTTAGGGTACGGCTTAGGGTACGGGTTCGGTGAGGGGTTCGGGTACGGCGTAGGGTATGGGTTAGGGTTAGTGTTAGGCTTAATGTTAGGGTTAGGGCTCGGTTTAGGGTAGGGGTTAGGATTAGTGTACGTGTTAGGGTTAGGGTAGGGGTTAGGGTTAGGGTACGCGTTAGGGTTAGGGTAGTTATTAAACCTATCCCAGTCTCTAGATACCCCTTAGCACGTAAAGGAATATTATTTGGGGGTCCAGCCATGGAGAAGAGTTTAGACATTGGGATAAGATAAGGAACACACCCATTATAAAGAAATCACATTAGGATTCTCTTTTTAAGCTGTTCCTTAAAACACTAGTGCTTAGGAAATCTATTGGAGGCAGAAGCAGTCAAGGGTAGCCTAGGGCTAGGGTTAGGCTTAGGGTTACGCTTAGGGTACGGCTTAGGGTACGGGTTCGGGGAGGGTTTCGGGTACGGCGTAGGGTATGGGTTAGGGTTAGGGTTAGGGTTAGTGTTAGGGTTAGGGCTCGGTTTAGGGTACGGGTTAGGATTAGGGTACATGTTAGGGTTAGGTTAGGGATTAGGGTTAGGGTACGCGTTAGGGTTAGGGTAGTTATTAAACCTATCCCACTCTCTAGATACACCTTAGCACGTAAAGGAATATTATTTGGGGGTCCAGCCATGGAGAAGAGTTTAGACACTAGGATAAGATAAGGAACACACCCATTATAAAGAAATCACATTAGAATTCTCTTTTTAAGCTGTTCCTTAAAACACTAGTGCTTAGGAAATCTATTGGAGGCAGAAGCAGTCAAGGGTAGCCTAGGGTTAGGGTTAGGCTTAGGGTACGGCTTAGGGTACGGCTTAGGGTACGGGTTCGGGGAGGGCTTCGGGTACGGCGTAGGGTATGGGTTAGTGTTAGGGTTAGGGTTAGTGTTAGGGTTAGGGCTCGGTTTAGGGTATTGGTTAGGATTAGGGTACGTGTTAGTGTTAGGGTAGGGGTTAGGGTTAGGGTACGCGTTACTGTTAGGGTAGTTATTAAACCTATCCCACTCTCTAGATACCCCTTAGCACGTAAAGGAATATTATTTGGAGGTCCAGCCATGAAGAAGGGTTTAGACACTAGGATAAGATAAGGAACAAACCCATTATAAAGAAATCACATTAGGATTCTCTTTTTAAGCTGTTCCTTAAAACACTAGTGCTTAGGAAATCTATTGGAGGCAGAAGCAGTCAAGGGTAGCCTAGGGTTAGGGTTAGGCTTAGGGTACGGCTTAGGGTACGGCTTAGGGTACGGGTTCGGGGAGGGCTTCGGGTACGGCGTAGGTTATGGGTTAGGGTTAGGGTTAGGGTTAGTGTTAGGGTTAGGGCTCGGTTTAGGGTATTGGTTAGGATTAGGGTACGTGTTAGTGTTAGGGTAGGGGTTAGGGTTAGGGTACGCGTTACTGTTAGGGTAGTTATTAAACCTATCCCACTCTCTACATACCCCTTAGCACGTAAAGGAATATTATTTGGGGGTCCAGCCATGGAGAAGGGTTTAGACACTAGGATAAGATAAGGAACACACCCATTATAAAGAAATCACATTAGGATTCTCTTTTTAAGCTGTTCCTTAAAACACTAGTGCTTAGGAAATCTATTGGAGGCAGAAGCAGTGAAGGGTAGCCAAGGGTTAGGGTTAGGCTTAGGGTACGGCTTAGGGTATGGCTTAGGGTACGGGTTCGGGGAGGGCTACGAGTACGGCGTAGGGTATGGGTTAGGGTTAGGGTTAGGGTAAGTGTTAGGGTTAGGACTCGGTTTTGGGTATTGTTTAGGATTAGGGTACGTGTTAGGGTTAGGGTAGGGGTTCGGGTTAGGGTACGCGTTAGTGTTAGGGTAGTTATTAAACCTATCCGACTCTCTAGATACCCCTTAGCACGTAAAGGAATATTATTTGGGGGTCCAGCCATGGAGAAGAGTTTAGACACTAGGATAAGATAAGGAACACACCCATTATAAAGAAATCACATTAGAATTCTCTTTTTAAGCTGTTCCTTAAAACACTAGTGCTTAGGAAATCTATTGGAGGCAGAAGCAGTCAAGGGTAGCCTAGGGTTAGGGTGAGGCTTAGGATTAGGCTTAGGGTACGGCTTAGGGTACGGGTTCGGGGAGGGCTTCGGGTACGGCGTAGGGTATGGGTTAGGGTTAGGGTTAGGGTTAGTGTTAGGGTTAGGGCTCGGTTTAGTGTACGTGTTAGGGTTAGGGTAGGGGTTAGGTTTAGGGTACGCGTTAGGGTTAGGGTAGTTATTAAACCTATCCCAGTCTCTAGATACCCCTTAGCACGTAAAGGAATATTATTTGGGGGTCCAGCCATGGAGAAGAGTTTAGACATTGGGATAAGATAAGGAACACACCCATTATAAAGAAATCACATTAGGATTCTCTTTTTAAGCTGTTCCTTAAAACACTAGTGCTTAGGAAATCTATTGGAGGCAGAAGCAGTCAAGGGTAGCCTAGGGCTAGGGTTAGGATTAGGGTTACGCTTAGGGTACGGCTTAGGGTACGGGTTCGGGGAGGGTTTCGGGTACGGCGTAGGGTATGGGTTAGGGTTAGGGTTAGGGTTAGTGTTAGGGTTAGGGCTCGGTTTAGGGTACGGGTTAGGATTAGGGTACATGTTAGGGTTAGGTTAGGGATTAGGGTTAGGGTACGCGTTAGGGTTAGGGTAGTTATTAAACCTATCCCACTCTCTAGATACACCTTAGCACGTAAAGGAATATTATTTGGGGTTCCAGCCATGGAGAAGAGTTTAGACACTAGGATAAGATAAGGAACACACCCATTATAAAGAAATCACATTAGAATTCTCTTTTTAAGCTGTTCCATAAAACACTAGTGCTTAGGAAATCTATTGGAAGCAGAAGCAGTCAAGGGTAGCCTAGGGTTAGGGTTAGGCTTAGGGTACGGCTTAGGGTACGGCTTAGGGTACGGGTTCGGGGAGGGCTTCGGGTACGGCGTAGGGTATGGGTTAGGGTTAGGGTTAGGGTTAGTGTTAGGGTTAGGGCTCGGTTTAGGGTATTGGTTAGAATTAGGATACGTGTTAGGGTTAGGGTAGGGGTTAGGGTTAGGGTACGCGTTAGTGTTAGGGTAGTTATTAAACCTATCCCATTCTCTAGATACCCCTTAGCACGTAAAGGAATATTATTTGGAGGTCCAGCCATGGAGAAGAGTTTAGACACTAGGATAAGATAAGGAACACACCCATTATAAAGAAATCACATTAGGATTCTCTTTTTAAGCTGTTCCTTAAAACACTAGTGCTTAGGAAATCTATTGGAGGCAGAAGCAGTCAAGGGTAGCCTAGGGTTAGGGTTAGGCTTAGGGTACGGCTTAGGGTACGGCTTAGGGTACGGGTTCGGGGAGGGCTTCGGGTACGGCCTAGGGTATGGGTTAGGGTTAGGGTTAGGGTTAGTGTTAGGGTTAGGGCTCCGTTTAGGGTACGGGTTAGGATTAGGTTACGTGTTAGGGTTAGGGTAGGGGTTAGGGTTAGGGTACGCGTTAGTGTTAGGGTAGTTATTAAACCTATCCCACTCTCTAGATACCCCTTAGCACGTAAAGGAATATTATTTGGAGGTCCAGCCATGAAGAAGGGTTTAGACACTAGGATAAGATAAGGAACAAACCCATTATAAAGAAATCACATTAGGATTCTCTTTTTAAGCTGTTCCTTAAAACACTAGTGCTTAGGAAATCTATTGGAGGCAGAAGCAGTCAAGGGTAGCCTAGGGTTAGGGTTAGGCTTAGGGTACGGCTTAGGGTACGGCTTAGGGTACGGGTTCGGGGAGGGCTTCGGGTACGGCGTAGGTTATGGGTTAGGGTTAGGGTTAGGGTTAGTGTTAGGGTTAGGGCTCGGTTTAGGGTATTGGTTAGGATTAGGGTACGTGTTAGTGTTAGGGTAGGGGTTAGGGTTAGGGTACGCGTTACTGTTAGGGTAGTTATTAAACCTATCCCACTCTCTACATACCCCTTAGCACGTAAAGGAATATTATTTGGGGGTCCAGCCATGGAGAAGGGTTTAGACACTAGGATAAGATAAGGAACACACCCATTATAAAGAAATCACATTAGGATTCTCTTTTTAAGCTGTTCCTTAAAACACTAGTGCTTAGGAAATCTATTGGAGGCAGAAGCAGTGAAGGGTAGCCAAGGGTTAGGGTTAGGCTTAGGGTACGGCTTAGGGTATGGCTTAGGGTACGGGTTCGGGGAGGGCTACGAGTACGGCGTAGGGTATGGGTTAGGGTTAGGGTTAGGGTAAGTGTTAGGGTTAGGACTCGGTTTTGGGTATTGTTTAGGATTAGGGTACGTGTTAGGGTTAGGGTAGGGGTTCGGGTTAGGGTACGCGTTAGTGTTAGGGTAGTTATTAAACCGATCCGACTCTCTAGATACCCCTTAGCACGTAAAGGAATATTATTTGGGGGTCCAGCCATGGAGAAGAGTTTAGACACTAGGATAAGATAAGGAACACACCCATTATAAAGAAATCACATTAGAATTCTCTTTTTAAGCTGTTCCTTAAAACACTAGTGCTTAGGAAATCTATTGGAGGCAGAAGCAGTCAAGGGTAGCCTAGGGTTAGGGTTAGGCTTAGGATTAGGCTTAGGGTACGGCTTAGGGTACGGGTTCGGGGAGGGCTTCGGGTACGGCGTAGGGTATGGGTTAGGGTTAGGGTTAGGGTTAGTGTTAGGGTTAGGGCTCGGTTTAGGATATTGGTTAGGATTAGGGTACGTGTTAGGGTTAGGGTAGGGGTTAGGGTTAGGGTACGCGTTAGTGTTAGGTTAGTTATTAAACCTCTCCCACTCTCTAGATACCCCTTAGCACGTAAAGGAATATTATTTGGAGGTCTAGCCATGGAGAAGAGTTTAGACACTAGGATAAGATAAGGAACACACCCATTATAAAGCAATCACATTAGGATCTGCTTTTTAAGCTGTTCCTTAAAACACTAGTGCTTAGGAAATCTATGGGAGGCAGAAGCAGTCAAGGGTAGCCTAGGGTTAGGGTTAGGCTTAGGGTTAGGGTTAGGGTACGGCTTAGGGTACGGGTTCGGGGAGGGGTTCGGGTACGGCGTAGGGTATGGGTTAGGGTTAGGGTTAGGGTTAGTGTTAGGGTTAGGGCTCGGTTTAGTGTACGTGTTAGGGTTAGGGTAGGGGTTAGGTTTAGGGTACGCGTTAGGGTTAGGGTAGTTATTAAACCTATCCCAGTCTCTAGATACCCCTTAGCACGTAAAGGAATATTATTTGGGGGTCCAGCCATGGAGAAGAGTTTAGACATTGGGATAAGATAAGGAACACACCCATTATAAAGAAATCACATTAGGATTCTCTTTTTAAGCTGTTCCTTAAAACACTAGTGCTTAGGAAATCTATTGGAGGCAGAAGCAGTCAAGGGTAGCCTAGGGCTAGGGTTAGGCTTAGGGTTACGCTTAGGGTACGGCTTAGTGTACGGGTTCGGGGAGGGTTTCGGGTACGGCGTAGGGTATGGGTTAGGGTTAGGGTTAGGGTTAGTGTTAGGGTTAGGGCTCGGTTTAGGGTACGGGTTAGGATTAGGGTACATGTTAGGGTTAGGTTAGGGATTAGGGTTAGGGTACGCGTTAGGGTTAGGGTAGTTATTAAACCTATCCCACTCTCTAGATACACCTTAGCACGTAAAGGAATATTATTTGGGGGTCCAGCCATGGAGAAGAGTTTAGACACTAGGATAAGATAAGGAACACACCCATTATAAAGAAATCACATTAGAATTCTCTTTTTAAGCTGTTCCTTAAAACACTAGTGCTTAGGAAATCTATTGGAGGCAGAAGCAGTCAAGGGTAGCCTAGGGCTAGGGTTAGGCTTAGGGTTGGGCTTAGGGTACGGCTTAGGGTACGGGTTCGGGGAGGGCTTCGGATACGGCGTAGGGTATGGGTTACGGTTAGGGTTAGGGTTAGTTTTAGGGTGAGGGCTCGGTTTAGGGTATTGTTTAGGATTAGGGTACGTGTTAGTGTTAGGGTAGGGGTTAGGGTTAGGGTACGCGTTAGTGTTAGGGTAGTTATTAAACCTATCCCACTCTCTAGATACCCCTTAGCACGTAAAGGAATATTATTTGGAGGTCCAGCCATGAAGAAGGGTTTAGACACTAGGATAAGATAAGGAACAAACCCATTATAAAGAAATCACATTAGGATTCTCTTTTTAAGCTGTTCCTTAAAACACTAGTGCTTAGGAAATCTATTGGAGGCAGAAGCAGTCAAGGGTAGCCTAGGGTTAGGGTTAGGCTTAGGGTACGGCTTAGGGTACGGCTTAGGGTACGGGTTCGGGGAGGGCTTCGGGTACGGCGTAGGTTATGGGTTAGGGTTAGGGTTAGGGTTAGTGTTAGGGTTAGGGCTCGGTTTAGGGTATTGGTTAGGATTAGGGTACGTGTTAGTGTTAGGGTAGGGGTTAGGGTTAGGGTACGCGTTACTGTTAGGGTAGTTATTAAACCTATCCCACTCTCTACATACCCCTTAGCACGTAAAGGAATATTATTTGGGGGTCCAGCCATGGAGAAGGGTTTAGACACTAGGATAAGATAAGGAACACACCCATTATAAAGAAATCACATTAGGATTCTCTTTTTAAGCTGTTCCTTAAAACACTAGTGCTTAGGAAATCTATTGGAGGCAGAAGCAGTGAAGGGTAGCCAAGGGTTAGGGTTAGGCTTAGGGTACGGCTTAGGGTATGGCTTAGGGTACGGGTTCGGGGAGGGCTACGAGTACGGCGTAGGGTATGGGTTAGGGTTAGGGTTAGGGTAAGTGTTAGGGTTAGGACTCGGTTTTGGGTATTGTTTAGGATTAGGGTACGTGTTAGGGTTAGGGTAGGGGTTCGGGTTAGGGTACGCGTTAGTGTTAGGGTAGTTATTAAACCTATCCGACTCTCTAGATACCCCTTAGCACGTAAAGGAATATTATTTGGGGGTCCAGCCATGGAGAAGAGTTTAGACACTAGGATAAGATAAGGAAAACACCCATTATAAAGAAATCACATTAGAATTCTCTTTTTAAGCTGTTCCTTAAAACACTAGTGCTTAGGAAATCTATTGGAGGCAGAAGCAGTCAAGGGTAGCCTAGGGTTAGGGTTAGGCTTAGGATTAGGCTTAGGGTACGGCTTAGGGTACGGGTTCGGGGAGGGCTTCGGGTACGGCGTAGGGTATGGGTTAGGGTTAGGGTTAGGGTTAGTGTTAGGGTTAGGGCTCGGTTTAGTGTACGTGTTAGGGTTAGGGTAGGGGTTAGGTTTAGGGTACGCGTTAGGGTTAGGGTAGTTATTAAACCTATCCCAGTCTCTAGATACCCCTTAGCACGTAAAGGAATATTATTTGGGGGTCCAGCCATGGAGAAGAGTTTAGACATTGGGATAAGATAAGGAACACACCCATTATAAAGAAATCACATTAGGATTCTCTTTTTAAGCTGTTCCTTAAAACACTAGTGCTTAGGAAATCTATTGGAGGCAGAAGCAGTCAAGGGTAGCCTAGGGCTAGGGTTAGGCTTAGGGTTACGCTTAGGGTACGGCTTAGGGTACGGGTTCGGGGAGGGTTTCGGGTACGGCGTAGGGTATGGGTTAGGGTTAGGGTTAGGGTTAGTGTTAGGGTTAGGGCTCGGTTTAGGGTACGGGTTAGGATTAGGGTACATGTTAGGGTTAGGTTAGGGATTAGGGTTAGGGTACGCGTTAGGGTTAGGGTAGTTATTAAACCTATCCCACTCTCTAGATACACCTTAGCACGTAAAGGAATATTATTTGGGGGTCCAGCCATGGAGAAGAGTTTAGACACTAGGATAAGATAAGGAACACACCCATTATAAAGAAATCACATTAGAATTCTCTTTTTAAGCTGTTCCATAAAACACTAGTGCTTAGGAAATCTATTGGAAGCAGAAGCAGTCAAGGGTAGCCTAGGGTTAGGGTTAGGCTTAGGGTACGGCTTAGGGTACGGGTTCGGTGAGGGGTTCGGGTACGGCGTAGGGTATGGGTTAGGGTTAGTGTTAGGCTTAGAGTTAGGGTTAGGGCTCGGTTTAGGGTAGGGGTTAGGATTAGTGTACGTGTTAGGGTTAGGGTAGGGGTTAGGGTTAGGGTACGCGTTAGGGTTAGGGTAGTTATTAAACCTATCCCAGTCTCTAGATACCCCTTAGCACGTAAAGGAATATTATTTGGGGGTCCAGCCATGGAGAAGAGTTTAGACATTGGGATAAGATAAGGAACACACCCATTATAAAGAAATCACATTAGGATTCTCTTTTTAAGCTGTTCCTTAAAACACTAGTGCTTAGGAAATCTATTGGAGGCAGAAGCAGTCAAGGGTAGCCTAGGGCTAGGGTTAGGCTTAGGGTTACGCTTAGGGTACGGCTTAGGGTACGGGTTCGGGGAGGGTTTCGGGTACGGCGTAGGGTATGGGTTAGGGTTAGGGTTAGGGTTAGTGTTAGGGTTAGGGCTCGGTTTAGGGTACGGGTTAGGATTAGGGTACATGTTAGGGTTAGGTTAGGGATTAGGGTTAGGGTACGCGTTAGGGTTAGGGTAGTTATTAAACCTATCCCACTCCCTAGAAACACCTTAGCACGTAAAGGAATATTATTTGGGGGTCCAGCCATGGAGAAGAGTTTAGACACTAGGATAAGATAAGGAACACACCCATTATAAAGAAATCACATTAGAATTCTCTTTTTAAGCTGTTCCTTAAAACACTAGTGCTTAGGAAATCTATTGGAGGCAGAAGCAGTCAAGGGTAGCCTAGGGTTAGGGTTAGGCTTAGGGTACGGCTTAGGGTACGGCTTAGGGTACGGGTTCGGGGAGGGCTTCGGGTACGGCGTAGGGTATGGGTTAGTGTTAGGGTTAGGGTTAGTGTTAGGGTTAGGGCTCGGTTTAGGGTATTGGTTAGGATTAGGGTACGTGTTAGTGTTAGGGTAGGGGTTAGGGTTAGGGTACGCGTTACTGTTAGGGTAGTTATTAAACCTATCCCACTCTCTAGATACCCCTTAGCACGTAAAGGAATATTATTTGGAGGTCCAGCCATGGAGAAGGGTTTAGACACTAGGATAAGATAAGGAACACACCCATTATAAAGAAATCACATTAGGATTCTCTTTTTAAGCTGTTCCTTAAAACAGTAGTGCTTAGGAAATCTATTGGAGGCAGAAGCAGTCAAGGGTAGCCTAGGGCTAGGGTTAGGCTTAGGGTTAGGCTTAGGGTACGGCTTAGGGTACGGGTTCGGGGAGGGCTTCGGATACGGCGTAGGGTATGGGTTACGGTTAGGGTTAGGGTTAGTTTTAGGGTGAGGGCTCGGTTTAGGGTATTGTTTAGGATTAGGGTACGTGTTAGTGTTAGGGTAGGGGTTAGGGTTAGGGTACGCGTTAGTGTTAGGGTAGTTATTAAACCTATCCCACTCTCTAGATACCCCTTAGCACGTAAAGGAATATTATTTGGAGGTCCAGCCATGAAGAAGGGTTTAGACACTAGGATAAGATAAGGAACAAACCCATTATAAAGAAATCACATTAGGATTCTCTTTTTAAGCTGTTCCTTAAAACACTAGTGCTTAGGAAATCTATTGGAGGCAGAAGCAGTCAAGGGTAGCCTAGGGTTAGGGTTAGGCTTAGGGTACGGCTTAGGGTACGGCTTAGGGTACGGGTTCGGGGAGGGCTTCGGGTACGGCGTAGGTTATGGGTTAGGGTTAGGGTTAGGGTTAGTGTTAGGGTTAGGGCTCGGTTTAGGGTATTGGTTAGGATTAGGGTACGTGTTAGTGTTAGGGTAGGGGTTAGGGTTAGGGTACGCGTTACTGTTAGGGTAGTTATTAAACCTATCCCACTCTCTACATACCCCTTAGCACGTAAAGGAATATTATTTGGGGGTCCAGCCATGGAGAAGGGTTTAGACACTAGGATAAGATAAGGAACACACCCATTATAAAGAAATCACATTAGGATTCTCTTTTTAAGCTGTTCCTTAAAACACTAGTGCTTAGGAAATCTATTGGAGGCAGAAGCAGTGAAGGGTAGCCAAGGGTTAGGGTTAGGCTTAGGGTACGGCTTAGGGTATGGCTTAGGGTACGGGTTCGGGGAGGGCTACGAGTACGGCGTAGGGTATGGGTTAGGGTTAGGGTTAGGGTAAGTGTTAGGGTTAGGACTCGGTTTTGGGTATTGTTTAGGATTAGGGTACGTGTTAGGGTTAGGGTAGGGGTTCGGGTTAGGGTACGCGTTAGTGTTAGGGTAGTTATTAAACCTATCCGACTCTCTAGATACCCCTTAGCACGTAAAGGAATATTATTTGGGGGTCCAGCCATGGAGAAGAGTTTAGACACTAGGATAAGATAAGGAACACACCCATTATAAAGAAATCACATTAGAATTCTCTTTTTAAGCTGTTCCTTAAAACACTAGTGCTTAGGAAATCTATTGGAGGCAGAAGCAGTCAAGGGTAGCCTAGGGTTAGGGTTAGGCTTAGGATTAGGCTTAGGGTACGGCTTAGGGTACGGGTTCGGGGAGGGCTTCGGGTACGGCGTAGGGTATGGGTTAGGGTTAGGGTTAGGGTTAGTGTTAGGGTTAGGGCTCGGTTTAGTGTACGTGTTAGGGTTAGGGTAGGGGTTAGGTTTAGGGTACGCGTTAGGGTTAGGGTAGTTATTAAACCTATCCCAGTCTCTAGATACCCCTTAGCACGTAAAGGAATATTATTTGGGGGTCCAGCCATGGAGAAGAGTTTAGACATTGGGATAAGATAAGGAACACACCCATTATAAAGAAATCACATTAGGATTCTCTTTTTAAGCTGTTCCTTAAAACACTAGTGCTTAGGAAATCTATTGGAGGCAGAAGCAGTCAAGGGTAGCCTAGGGCTAGGGTTAGGCTTAGGGTTACGCTTAGGGTACGGCTTAGGGTACGGGTTCGGGGAGGGTTTCGGGTACGGCGTAGGGTATGGGTTAGGGTTAGGGATAGGGTTAGTGTTAGGGTTAGGGCTCGGTTTAGGGTACGGGTTAGGATTAGGGTACATGTTAGGGTTAGGTTAGGGATTAGGGTTAGGGTACGCGTTAGGGTTAGGGTAGTTATTAAACCTATCCCACTCTCTAGATACACCTTAGCACGTAAAGGAATATTATTTGGGGGTCCAGCCATGGAGAAGAGTTTAGACACTAGGATAAGATAAGGAACACACCCATTATAAAGAAATCACATTAGAATTCTCTTTTTAAGCTGTTCCATAAAACACTAGTGCTTAGGAAATCTATTGGAAGCAGAAGCAGTCAAGGGTAGCCTAGGGTTAGGGTTAGGCTTAGGGTACGGCTTAGGGTACGGCTTAGGGTACGGGTTCGGGGAGGGCTTCGGGTACGGCGTAGGGTATGGGTTAGGGTTAGGGTTAGGGTTAGTGTTAGGGTTAGGGCTCGGTTTAGGGTATTGGTTAGAATTAGGATACGTGTTAGGGTTAGGGTAGGGGTTAGGGTTAGGGTACGCGTTAGTGTTAGGGTAGTTATTAAACCTATCCCATTCTCTAGATACCCCTTAGCACGTAAAGGAATATTATTTGGAGGTCCAGCCATGGAGAAGAGTTTAGACACTAGGATAAGATAAGGAACACACCCATTATAAAGAAATCACATTAGGATTCTCTTTTTAAGCTGTTCCTTAAAACACTAGTGCTTAGGAAATCTATTGGAGGCAGAAGCAGTCAAGGGTAGCCTAGGGTTAGGGTTAGGCTTAGGGTACGGCTTAGGGTACGGCTTAGGGTACGGGTTCGGGGAGGGCTTCGGGTACGGCCTAGGGTATGGGTTAGGGTTAGGGTTAGGGTTAGTGTTAGGGTTAGGGCTCCGTTTAGGGTACGGGTTAGGATTAGGTTACGTGTTAGGGTTAGGGTAGGGGTTAGGGTTAGGGTACGCGTTAGTGTTAGGGTAGTTATTAAACCTATCCCACTCTCTAGATACCCCTTAGCACGTAAAGGAATATTATTTGGAGGTCCAGCCATGAAGAAGGGTTTAGACACTAGGATAAGATAAGGAACAAACCCATTATAAAGAAATCACATTAGGATTCTCTTTTTAAGCTGTTCCTTAAAACACTAGTGCTTAGGAAATCTATTGGAGGCAGAAGCAGTCAAGGGTAGCCTAGGGTTAGGGTTAGGCTTAGGGTACGGCTTAGGGTACGGCTTAGGGTACGGGTTCGGGGAGGGCTTCGGGTACGGCGTAGGTTATGGGTTAGGGTTAGGGTTAGGGTTAGTGTTAGGGTTAGGGCTCGGTTTAGGGTATTGGTTAGGATTAGGGTACGTGTTAGTGTTAGGGTAGGGGTTAGGGTTAGGGTACGCGTTACTGTTAGGGTAGTTATTAAACCTATCCCACACTCTACATACCCCTTAGCACGTAAAGGAATATTATTTGGGGGTCCAGCCATGAAGAATGGTTTAGACACTAGGATAAGATAAGGAACAAACCCATTATAAAGAAATCACATTAGGATTCTCTTTTTAAGCTGTTCCTTAAAACACTAGTGCTTAGGAAATCTATTGGAGGCAGAAGCAGTGAAGGGTAGCCAAGGGTTAAGGTTAGGCTTAGGGTACGGCTTAGGGTATGGCTTAGGGTACGGGTTCGGGGAGGGCTACGAGTACGGCGTAGGGTATGGGTTAGGGTTAGGGTTAGGGTAAGTGTTAGGGTTAGGACTCGGTTTTGGGTATTGTTTAGGATTAGGGTACGTGTTAGGGTTAGGGTAGGGGTTCGGGTTAGGGTACGCGTTAGTGTTAGGGTAGTTATTAAACCTATCCGACTCTCTAGATACCCCTTAGCACGTAAAGGAATATTATTTGGGGGTCCAGCCATGGAGAAGAGTTTAGACACTAGGATAAGATAAGGAACACACCCATTATAAAGAAATCACATTAGAATTCTCTTTTTAAGCTGTTCCTTAAAACACTAGTGCTTAGGAAATCTATTGGAGGCAGAAGCAGTCAAGGGTAGCCTAGGGTTAGGGTTAGGCTTAGGATTAGGCTTAGGGTACGGCTTAGGGTACGGGTTCGGGGAGGGCTTCGGGTACGGCGTAGGGTATGGGTTAGGGTTAGGGTTAGGGTTAGTGTTAGGGTTAGGGCTCGGTTTAGGATATTGGTTAGGATTAGGGTACGTGTTAGGGTTAGGGTAGGGGTTAGGGTTAGGGTACGCGTTAGTGTTAGGTTAGTTATTAAACCTCTCCCACTCTCTAGATACCCCTTAGCACGTAAAGGAATATTATTTGGAGGTCTAGCCATGGAGAAGAGTTTAGACACTAGGATAAGATAAGGAACACACCCATTATAAAGCAATCACATTAGGATCTGCTTTTTAAGCTGTTCCTTAAAACACTAGTGCTTAGGAAATCTATGGGAGGCAGAAGCAGTCAAGGGTAGCCTAGGGTTAGGGTTAGGCTTAGGGTTAGGGTTAGGGTACGGCTTAGGGTACGGGTTCGGGGAGGGGTTCGGGTACGGCGTAGGGTATGGGTTAGGGTTAGGGTTAGGGTTAGTGTTAGGGTTAGGGCTCGGTTTAGTGTACGTGTTAGGGTTAGGGTAGGGGTTAGGTTTAGGGTACGCGTTAGGGTTAGGGTAGTTATTAAACCTATCCCAGTCTCTAGATACCCCTTAGCACGTAAAGGAATATTATTTGGGGGTCCAGCCATGGAGAAGAGTTTAGACATTGGGATAAGATAAGGAACACACCCATTATAAAGAAATCACATTAGGATTCTCTTTTTAAGCTGTTCCTTAAAACACTAGTGCTTAGGAAATCTATTGGAGGCAGAAGCAGTCAAGGGTAGCCTAGGGCTAGGGTTAGGCTTAGGGTTACGCTTAGGGTACGGCTTAGGGTACGGGTTCGGGGAGGGTTTCGGGTACGGCGTAGGGTATGGGTTAGGGTTAGGGTTAGGGTTAGTGTTAGGGTTAGGGCTCGGTTTAGGGTACGGGTTAGGATTAGGGTACATGTTAGGGTTAGGTTAGGGATTAGGGTTAGGGTACGCGTTAGGGTTAGGGTAGTTATTAAACCTATCCCACTCTCTAGATACACCTTAGCACGTAAAGGAATATTATTTGGGGGTCCAGCCATGGAGAAGAGTTTAGACACTAGGATAAGATAAGGAACACACCCATTATAAAGAAATCACATTAGAATTCTCTTTTTAAGCTGTTCCATAAAACACTAGTGCTTAGGAAATCTATTGGAAGCAGAAGCAGTCAAGGGTAGCCTAGGGTTAGGGTTAGGCTTAGGGTACGGCTTAGGGTACGGCTTAGGGTACGGGTTCGGGGAGGGCTTCGGGTACGGCGTAGGGTATGGGTTAGGGTTAGGGTTAGGGTTAGTGTTAGGGTTAGGGCTCGGTTTAGGGTATTGGTTAGAATTAGGATACGTGTTAGGGTTAGGGTAGGGGTTAGGGTTAGGGTACGCGTTAGTGTTAGGGTAGTTATTAAACCTATCCCATTCTCTAGATACCCCTTAGCACGTAAAGGAATATTATTTGGAGGTCCAGCCATGGAGAAGAGTTTAGACACTAGGATAAGATAAGGAACACACCCATTATAAAGAAATCACATTAGGATTCTCTTTTTAAGCTGTTCCTTAAAACACTAGTGCTTAGGAAATCTATTGGAGGCAGAAGCAGTCAAGGGTAGCCTAGGGTTAGGGTTAGGCTTAGGGTACGGCTTAGGGTACGGCTTAGGGTACGGGTTCGGGGAGGGCTTCGGGTACGGCCTAGGGTATGGGTTAGGGTTAGGGTTAGGGTTAGTGTTAGGGTTAGGGCTCCGTTTAGGTTACGGGTTAGGATTAGGTTACGTGTTAGGGTTAGGGTAGGGGTTAGGGTTAGGGTACGCATTAGGGTGAGGGTAGTTATTAAACCTATCCCACTCTCTAGATACCCCTTAGCACGTAAAGGAATATTATTTGGAGGTCCAGCCATGGAGAAGAGTTTAGACACTAGGATAAGATAAGGAACCCACCCATTATAAAGAAATCACATTAGGATTCTCTTTTTAAGCTGTTCCTTAAAACACTAGTGCTTAGGAAATCTATTGGAGGCAGAAGCAGTCAAGGGTAGCCTAGGGTTAGGGTTAGGCTTAGGGTTAGGCTTAGGGTACGGCTTAGGGTACGGGTTCGGGGAGGGATTCGGGTACGGCGTAGGGTATGGGTTAGGGTTAGGGTTAGGGTTAGGGTTAGGGTTAGGGCTCGGTTTAGGGTACGGGTTAGGATTAGGGTACATGTTAAGGTTAGGGTAGGGGTTAGGGTTAGGGTACTCGTTAGGGTTAGGGTAGTTATTAAACCTATCCCACTCTCTAGATACACCTTAGCACGTAAAGGAATATTATTTGGGGGTCCAGCCATGGAGAAGAGTTTAGACAGTAGGATAAGATAAGGAACACACCCATTATAAAGAAATCACATTAGGATTCTCTTTTTAAGCTGTTCCTTAAAACACTAGTGCTTAGGAAATCTATTGGAGGCAGAAGCAGTCAAGGTTAGCCTAGGGTTAGGGTTAGGCTTAGGGTTAGGCTTAGGGTACGGCTTAGGGTATGGGTTCGGGGAGGGGTTCGGGTACGGCGTAGGGTATGGGTTAGGGTTAGGGTTAGGCTTAGGGTTAGGCTTAGGGTACGGCTTAGGGTACGGGTTCGGGGAGGGCTTCGGGTACGGCCTAGGGTATGGGTTAGGGTTAGGGTTAGGGTTAGTGTTAGGGTTAGGGCTCGGTTTAGGGTACGGGTTAGGATTAGGGTACATGTTAGGGTTAGGTTAGGGATTAGGGTTAGGGTACGCGTTAGGGTTAGGGTAGTTATTAAACCTATCCCACTCTCTAGATACACCTTAGCACGTAAAGGAATATTATTTGGGGGTCCAGCCATGGAGAAGAGTTTAGACACTAGGATAAGATAAGGAACACACCCATTATAAATAAATCACATTAGAATTCTCTTTTTAAGCTGTTCCTTAAAACACTAGTGCTTAGGAAATCTATTGGAAGCAGAAGCAGTCAAGGGTAGCCTAGGGTTAGGGTTAGGCTTAGGGTACGGCTTAGGGTACGGCTTAGGGTACGGGTTCGGGGAGGGGTTCGGGTACGGCCTAGGGTATGGGTTAGGTTTAGGGTTAGGGTTAGTGTTAGGGTTAGGGCTCCGTTTAGGGTACGGTTTAGGATTAGGTTACGTGTTAGGGTTAGGGTAGGGGTTAGGGTTAGGGTACGCATTAGGGTGAGGGTAGTTATTAAACCTATCCCACTCTCTAGATACCCCTTAGCACGTAAAGGAATATTATTTGGGGGTCCAGCCATGGAGAAGAGTTTAGACACTAGGATAAGATAAGGAACCCACCCATTATAAAGAAATCACATTAGGATTCTCTTTATAAGCTGTTCCTTAAAACACTAGTGCTTAGGAAATCTATTGGAGGCAGAAGCAGTCAAGGGTAGCCTAGGGTTAGGGTTAGGCTTAGGGTTAGGCTTAGGGTACGGCTTAGGGTACGGGTTCGGGGAGGGATTCGGGTACGGCGTAGGGTATGGGTTAGGGTTAGGGTTAGGGTTAGGGTTAGGGTTAGGGCTCGGTTTAGGGTACGGGTTAGGATTAGGGTACATGTTAAGGTTTGGGTAGGGGTTAGGGTTAGGGTACGCGTTAGTGTTAGGATAGTTATTAAACCTATCCCACTCTCTAGATACCCCTTAGCACGTAAAGGAATATTATTTGGAGGTCCAGCCATGAAGAAGGGTTTAGACACTAGGATAAGATAAGGAACAAACCCATTATAAAGAAATCACATTAGGATTCTCTTTTTAAGCTGTTCCTTAAAACACTAGTGCTTAGGAAATCTATTGGAGGCAGAAGCAGTCAAGGGTAGCCTAGGGTTAGGGTTAGGCTTAGGGTACGGCTTAGGGTACGGCTTAGGGTACGGGTTCGGGGAGGGCTTCGTGTACGGCGTAGGGTATGTGTTAGGGTTAGGGTTAGGGTTAGTGTTAGGGTTAGGGCTCGGTTTAGGGTATTGGTTAGGATTAGGGTAAGTGTTAGTGTTAGGGTAGGGGTTAGGGTTAGGGTACGCGTTAGTGTTAGGGTAGTTATTAAACCTATCCCACTCTCTAGATACCCCTTAGCACGTAAAGGAATATTAATTGGAGGTCCAGCCATGGAGAAGGGTTTAGACACTAGGATAAGATAAGGAACACACCCATTATAAAGAAATCACATTAGGATTCTCTTTTTAAGCTGTTCCTTAAAACACTAGTGCTTAGGAAATCTATTGGAGGCAGAAGCAGTCAAGGGTAGCCTAGGGTTAGGGTTAGGCTTAGGGTACGGCTTAGGGTACGGCTTAGGGTACGGGTTCGGGGAGGGCTTCGGGTACGGCCTAGGGTATGGGTTAGGGTTAGGGTTAGGGTTAGTGTTAGGGTTAGGGCTCCGTTTAGGGTACGGGTTAGGATTAGGTTACGTGTTAGGGTTAGGGTAGGGGTTAGGGTTAGGGTACGCGTTAGTGTTAGGGTAGTTATTAAACCTATCCCACTCTCTAGATACCCCTTAGCACGTAAAGGAATATTATTTGGAGGTCCAGCCATGAAGAAGGGTTTAGACACTAGGATAAGATAAGGAACAAACCCATTATAAAGAAATCACTTTAGGATTCTCTTTTTAAGCTGTTCCTTAAAACACTAGTGCTTAGGAAATCTATTGGAGGCAGAAGCAGTCAAGGGTAGCCTAGGGTTAGGGTTAGGCTTAGGGTACGGCTTAGGGTACGGCTTAGGGTACGGGTTCGGGGAGGGCTTCGGGTACGGCGTAGGTTATGGGTTAGGGTTAGGGTTAGGGTTAGTGTTAGGGTTAGGGCTCGGTTTAGGGTATTGGTTAGGATTAGGGTACGTGTTAGTGTTAGGGTAGGGGTTAGGGTTAGGGTACGCGTTACTGTTAGGGTAGTTATTAAACCTATCCCACTCTCTACATACCCCTTAGCACGTAAAGGAATATTATTTGGGGGTCCAGCCATGAAGAAGGGTTTAGACACTAGGATAAGATAAGGAACAAACCCATTATAAAGAAATCACATTAGGATTCTCTTTTTAAGCTGTTCCTTAAAACACTAGTGCTTAGGAAATCTATTGGAGGCAGAAGCAGTGAAGGGTAGCCAAGGGTTAGGGTTAGGCTTAGGGTACGGCTTAGGGTATGGCTTAGGGTACGGGTTCGGGGAGGGCTACGAGTACGGCGTAGGGTATGGGTTAGGGTTAGGGTTAGGGTAAGTGTTAGGGTTAGGACTCGGTTTTGGGTATTGTTTAGGATTAGGGTACGTGTTAGGGTTAGGGTAGGGGTTCGGGTTAGGGTACGCGTTAGTGTTAGGGTAGTTATTAAACCTATCCGACTCTCTAGATACCCCTTAGCACGTAAAGGAATATTATTTGGGGGTCCAGCCATGGAGAAGAGTTTAGACACTAGGATAAGATAAGGAACACACCCATTATAAAGAAATCACATTAGAATTCTCTTTTTAAGCTGTTCCTTAAAACACTAGTGCTTAGGCAATCTATTGGAGGCAGAAGCAGTCAAGGGTAGCCTAGGGTTAGGGTTAGGCTTAGGATTAGGCTTAGGGTATGGCTTAGGGTACGGGTTCGGGGAGGGCTTCGGGTACGGCGTAGGGTATGGGTTAGGGTTAGGGTTAGGGTTAGTGTTAGGGTTAGGGCTCGGTTTAGGATATTGGTTAGGATTAGGGTACGTGTTAGGGTTAGGGTAGGGGTTAGGTTTAGGGTACGCGTTAGTGTTAGGTTAGTTATTAAACCTCTCCCACTCTCTAGATACCCCTTAGCACGTAAAGGAATATTATTTGGAGGTCTAGCCATGGAGAAGAGTTTAGACACTAGGATAAGATAAGGAACACACCCATTATAAAGCAATCACATTAGGATCTGCTTTTTAAGCTGTTCCTTAAAACACTAGTGCTTAGGAAATCTATGGGAGGCAGAAGCAGTCAAGGGTAGCCTAGGGTTAGGGTTAGGCTTAGGGTTAGGGTTAGGGTACGGCTTAGGGTACGGGTTCGGGGAGGGGTTCGGGTACGGCGTAGGGTATGGGTTAGGGTTAGGGTTAGGGTTAGTGTTAGGGTTAGGGCTCGGTTTAGTGTACGTGTTAGGGTTAGGGTAGGGGTTAGGTTTAGGGTACGCGTTAGGGTTAGGGTAGTTATTAAACCTATCCCAGTCTCTAGATACCCCTTAGCACGTAAAGGAATATTATTTGGGGGTCCAGCCATGGAGAAGAGTTTAGACATTGGGATAAGATAAGGAACACACCCATTATAAAGAAATCACATTAGGATTCTCTTTTTAAGCTGTTCCTTAAAACACTAGTGCTTAGGAAATCTATTGGAGGCAGAAGCAGTCAAGGGTAGCCTAGGGCTAGGGTTAGGCTTAGGGTTACGCTTAGGGTACGGCTTAGGGTACGGGTTCGGGGAGGGTTTCGGGTACGGCGTAGGGTATGGGTTAGGGTTAGGGTTAGGGTTAGTGTTAGGGTTAGGGCTCGGTTTAGGGTACGGGTTAGGATTAGGGTACATGTTAGGGTTAGGTTAGGGATTAGGGTTAGGGTACGCGTTAGGGTTAGGGTAGTTATTAAACCTATCCCACTCTCTAGATACACCTTAGCACGTAAAGGAATATTATTTGGGGGTCCAGCCATGGAGAAGAGTTTAGACACTAGGATAAGATAAGGAACACACCCATTATAAAGAAATCACATTAGAATTCTCTTTTTAAGCTGTTCCATAAAACACTAGTGCTTAGGAAATCTATTGGAAGCAGAAGCAGTCAAGGGTAGCCTAGGGTTAGGGTTAGGCTTAGGGTACGGCTTAGGGTACGGCTTAGGGTACGGGTTCGGGGAGGGCTTCGGGTACGGCGTAGGGTATGGGTTAGGGTTAGGGTTAGGGTTAGTGTTAGGGTTAGGGCTCGGTTTAGGGTATTGGTTAGAATTAGGATACGTGTTAGGGTTAGGGTAGGGGTTAGGGTTAGGGTACGCGTTAGTGTTAGGGTAGTTATTAAACCTATCCCATTCTCTAGATACCCCTTAGCACGTAAAGGAATATTATTTGGAGGTCCAGCCATGGAGAAGAGTTTAGACACTAGGATAAGATAAGGAACACACCCATTATAAAGAAATCACATTAGGATTCTCTTTTTAAGCTGTTCCTTAAAACACTAGTGCTTAGGAAATCTATTGGAGGCAGAAGCAGTCAAGGGTAGCCTAGGGTTAGGGTTAGGCTTAGGGTACGGCTTAGGGTACGGCTTAGGGTACGGGTTCGGGGAGGGCTTCGGGTACGGCCTAGGGTATGGGTTAGGGTTAGGGTTAGGGTTAGTGTTAGGGTTAGGGCTCCGTTTAGGGTACGGGTTAGGATTAGGTTACGTGTTAGGGTTAGGGTAGGGGTTAGGGTTAGGGTACGCATTAGGGTGAGGGTAGTTATTAAACCTATCCCACTCTCTATATACCCCTTAGCACGTAAAGGAATATTATTTGGGGGTCCAGCCATGGAGAAGCGTTTAGACACTAGGATAAGATAAGGAACCCACCCATTATAAAGAAATCACATTAGGATTCTCTTTTTAAGCTGTTCCTTAAAACACTAGTGCTTAGGAAATCTATTGGAGGCAGAAGCAGTCAAGGGTAGCCTAGGGTTAGGGTTAGGCTTAGGGTTAGGCTTAGGGTACGGCTTAGGGTACGGGTTCGGGGAGGGATTCGGGTACGGCGTAGGGTATGGGTTAGGGTTAGGGTTAGGGTTAGGGTTAGGGTTAGGGCTCGGTTTAGGGTACGGGTTAGGATTAGGGTACATGTTAAGGTTAGGGTAGGGGTTAGGGTTAGGGTACTCGTTAGGGTTAGGGTAGTTATTAAACCTATCCCACTCTCTAGATACACCTTAGCACGTAAAGGAATATTATTTGGGGGTCCAGCCATGGAGAAGAGTTTAGACAGTAGGATAAGATAAGGAACACACCCATTATAAAGAAATCACATTAGGATTCTCTTTTTAAGCTGTTCCTTAAAACACTAGTGCTTAGGAAATCTATTGGAGGCAGAAGCAGTCAAGGTTAGCCTAGGGTTAGGGTTAGGCTTAGGGTTAGGCTTAGGGTACGGCTTAGGGTATGGGTTCGGGGAGGGGTTCGGGTACGGCGTAGGGTATGGGTTAGGGTTAGGGTTAGGCTTAGGGTTAGGCTTAGGGTACGGCTTAGGGTACGGGTTCGGGGAGGGCTTCGGGTACGGCCTAGGGTATGGGTTAGGGTTAGGGTTAGGGTTAGTGTTAGGGTTAGGGCTCGGTTTAGGGTACGGGTTAGGATTAGGGTACATGTTAGGGTTAGGTTAGGGATTAGGGTTAGGGTACGCGTTAGGGTTAGGGTAGTTATTAAACCTATACCACTCTCTAGATACACCTTAGCACGTAAAGGAATATTATTTGGGGGTCCAGCCATGGAGAAGAGTTTAGACACTAGGATAAGATAAGGAACACACCCATTATAAATAAATCACATTAGAATTCTCTTTTTAAGCTGTTCCTTAAAACACTAGTGCTTAGGAAATCTATTGGAAGCAGAAGCAGTCAAGGGTAGCCTAGGGTTAGGGTTAGGCTTAGGGTACGGCTTAGGGTACGGCTTAGGGTACGGGTTCGGGGAGGGGTCCGGGTACGGCCTAGGGTATGGGTTAGGTTTAGGGTTAGGGTTAGTGTTAGGGTTAGGGCTCCGTTTAGGGTACGGTTTAGGATTAGGTTACGTGTTAGGGTTAGGGTAGGGGTTAGGGTTAGGGTACGCATTAGGGTGAGGGTAGTTATTAAACCTATCCCACTCTCTAGATACCCCTTAGCACGTAAAGGAATATTATTTGGGGGTCCAGCCATGGAGAAGAGTTTAGACACTAGGATAAGATAAGGAACCCACCCATTATAAAGAAATCACATTAGGATTCTCTTTATAAGCTGTTCCTTAAAACACTAGTGCTTAGGAAATCTATTGGAGGCAGAAGCAGTCAAGGGTAGCCTAGGGTTATGGTTAGGCTTAGGGTTAGGCTTAGGGTACGGCTTAGGGTACGGGTTCGGGGAGGGATTCGGGTACGGCGTAGGGTATGGGTTAGGGTTAGGGTTAGGGTTAGGGTTAGGGTTAGGGCTCGGTTTAGGGTACGGGTTAGGATTAGGGTACATGTTAAGGTTTGGGTAGGGGTTAGGGTTAGGGTTCTCGTTAGGGTTAGGATAGTTATTAAACCTATCCCACTCTCTAGATACCCCTTAGCACGTAAAGGAATATTATTTGGAGGTCCAGCCATGAAGAAGGGTTTAGACACTAGGATAAGATAAGGAACAAACCCATTATAAAGAAATCACATTAGGATTCTCTTTTTAAGCTGTTCCTTAAAACACTAGTGCTTAGGAAATCTATTGGAGGCAGAAGCAGTCAAGGGTAGCCTAGGGTTAGGGTTAGGCTTAGGGTACGGCTTAGGGTACGGCTTAGGGTACGGGTTCGGGGAGGGCTTCGTGTACGGCGTAGGGTATGTGTTAGGGTTAGGGTTAGGGTTAGTGTTAGGGTTAGGGCTCGGTTTAGGGTATTGGTTAGGATTAGGGTAAGTGTTAGTGTTAGGGTAGGGGTTAGGGTTATAGTACGCGTTAGTGTTAGGGTAGTTATTAAACCTATCCCACTCTCTAGATACCCCTTAGCACGTAAAGGAATATTAATTGGAGGTCCAGCCATGGAGAAGGGTTTAGACACTAGGATAAGATAAGGAACACACCCATTATAAAGAAATCACATTAGGATTCTCTTTTTAAGCTGTTCCTTAAAACACTAGTGCTTAGGAAATCTATTGGAGGCAGAAGCAGTCAAGGGTACCCTAGGGTTAGGGTTAGGCTTAGGGTACGGCTTAGGGTACGGCTTAGGGTACGGGTTCGGGGAGGGCTTCGTGTACGGCGTAGGGTATGTGTTAGGGTTAGGGTTAGGGTTAGTGTTAGGGTTAGGGCTCGGTTTAGGGTATTGGTTAGGATTAGGGTAAGTGTTAGTGTTAGGGTAGGGGTTAGGGTTAGGGTACGCGATAGTGTTAGGGTAGTTATTAAACCTATCCCACTCTCTAGATACCCCTTAGCACGTAAAGGAATATTAATTGGAGGTCCAGCCATGGAGAAGGGTTTAGACACTAGGATAAGATAAGGAACACACCCATTATAAAGAAATCACATTAGGATTCTCTTTTTAAGCTGTTCCTTAAAACACTAGTGCTTAGGAAATCTATTGGAGGCAGAAGCAGTCAAGGGTAGCCTAGGGTTAGGGTTAGGCTTAGGGTACGGCTTAGGGTACGGCTTAGGGTACGGGTTCGGGGAGGGCTTCGGGTACGGCGTAGGGTATGGGTTAGGGTTAGGGTTAGGGTTAGTGTTAGGGTTAGGGCTCGGTTTAGGGTACGGGTTAGGATTAGGTTACGTGTTAGTGTTAGGGTAGGGGTTAGGGTTAGGGTATGCGCTAGTGTTAGGGTAGTTATTAAACCTATCCCACTCTCTAGATACCCCTTATCACGTAACGGAATATTATTTGGAGGTCCAGCCATGGAGAAGAGTTTAGACACTAGGATAAGTTAAGGAACACACCCATTATAAAGAAATCACATTAGGATTCTCTTTTTAAGCTGTTCCTTAAAACACTAGTGCTTAGGAAATCTATTGGAGGCAGAAGCAGTCAAGGGTAGCCTAGGGTTAGGGTTAGGCTTAGGGTACGGCTTAGGGTACGGCTTAGGGTACGGGTTCGGTGAGGGCTTCGGGTACGGCGTAGGGTATGGGTTAGGGTTCGGGTTAGGGTTAGTGTTAGTGTTAGGGCTCGGTTTAGGGTACGGGTTAGGATTAGGGTACGTGTTAGGGTTAGGGTAGGGGTTAGGGTTAGGGTACGCGTTAGGGTTAGGGTAGTTATTAAACCTATCCCAGTCTCTAGATACCCCATAGCACGTAAAGGAATATTATTTGGGGGTCCACCCATGGAGAAGAGTTTAGACATTAGGATAAGATAAGGAACACACCCATTATAAAGAAATCACATTAGGATTCTCTTTTTAAGCTGTTCCTTAAAACACTAGTGCTTAGGAAATCTATTGGAGGCAGAAGCAGTCAAGGTTAGCCTAGGGTTAGGGTTAGGCTTAGGGTACGGCTTAGGGTACGGCTTAGGGTACGGGTTCGGTGAGGGCTTCGGGTACGGCGTAGGGTATGGGTTAGGGTTAGGGTTAGGGTTAGTGTTAGGGTTAGGGCTCGGTTTAGTGTACGTGTTAGGGTTAGGGTAGGGGTTAGGTTTAGGGTAAGCGTTAGAGTTAAGGTAGTTATTAAACCTATCCCAATCTCTACATACACCTTAGCACGTAAAGGAATATTATTTGGGGGTCCAGCCATGGAGAAGAGTTTAGACACTAGGATAAGATAAGGAACAAACCCATTATAAAGAAATCACATTAGGATTCTCTTTTTAAGCTGTTCCTTAAAACACTAGTGCTTAGGAAATCTATTGGAGGCAGAAGCAGTCAAGGGTAGCCTAGGGTTAGGGTTAGGCTTGGGTTAGGCTTAGGGTACGGCTTAGGGTACGGGTTCGGTGAGGGATTCGGGTACGGCGTAGGGTATGGGTTAGGGTTAGTGTTAGGGTTAGTGTTAGGGTTAGGGCTCGGTTTAGGGTATTGGTTAGAATTAGGGTACGTGTTAGAGTTAGGGTAGGGGTTAGGGTTAGGGTACGCGTTAGTGTTAGGGTAGTTATTAAACCTATCCCATTCTCTAGATACCCCTTAGCACGTAAAGGAATATTATTTGGAGGTCCAGCCATGGATAAGAGTTTAGACACTAGGATAAGATAAGGAACACACCCATTATAAAGAAATCACATTAGGATTCTCTTTTTAAGCTGTTCCTTAAAACACTAGTGCTTAGGAAATCTATTGGAGGCAGAAGCAGTCAAGGGTAGCCTAGGGTTAGGGTTAGGCTTAGGGTACGGCTTAGGGTACGGCTTAGGGTACGGGTTCGGGGAGGGCTTCGGGTACGGCGTAGGGTATGGGTTAGGGTTAGGGTTAGGGTTAGTGTTAGGGTTAGGGCTCCGTTTAGGGTACGGGTTAGGATTAGGTTACGTGTTAGTGTTAGGGTAGGGGTTAGGGTTAGGGTATGCGCTAGTGTTAGGGTAGTTATTAAACCTATCCCACTCTCTAGATACCCCTTATCACGTAACGGAATATTATTTGGAGGTCCAGCCATGGAGAAGGGTTTAGACACTAGGATAAGATAAGGAACACACCCATTATAAAGAAATCACATTAGGATTCTCTTTTAAAGCTGTTCCTTAAAACACTAGTGCTTAGGAAATCTATTGGAGGCAGAAGCAGTCAAGGGTAGCCTAGGGTTAGGGTTAGGCTTGGGGTTAGGCTTAGGGTACGGCATAGCGTACGGGTTCGGGGAGGGGTTCGGGTACGGCGTAGGGTATGGGTTAGGGTTAGGGTTAGGGTTAGTGTTAGGGTTAGGGCTCCGTTTAGGGTACGGGTTAGGATTAGGTTACGTGTTAGGGTTAGGGTAGGGGTTAGGGTTAGGGTACGCATTTGGGTGAGGTAGTTATTAAACCTATCCCACTCTCTAGATACCCCTTAGCACGTAAAGGAATATTATTTGGGGGTCCAGCCATGGAGAAGAGTTTAGCCACTAGGATAAGGTAAGGAACACACCCATTATAAAGAAATCACATTAGGATTCTCTTTTTAAGCTGTTCCTTAAAACACTAGTGCTTAGGAAATCTATTGGAGTCAGAAGCAGTCAAGGGTAGCCTAGGGCTAGGGTTAGGCTTAGGGTTAGGCTTAGGGTACGGCTTAGGGTACGGGTTCGGGGAGGGGTTCGTGTACGGAGGAGGGTATGGGTTAGGGTTAGGGTTTGGGTTAGTGTTAGGGTTAGGGCTCCGTTTAGGGTACGGGATAGGATTAGGGTACGTGTTAGGGTTAGAGTAGGGGTTAGGGTAAGGGTACGCGTTAGGGTTAGGGTAGTTATTAAACCTATCCCACTCTCTAGATACCCCTTACCACGAAAAGGAATATTATTTGGGGGTCCAGCCATGGAGAAGAGTTTAGACACTAGGATAAGTTAAGGAACACACCCATTATAAAGAAATCACATTAGGATTCTCTTTTTAAGCTGTTCCTTAAAACACTAGTGCTTAGGAAATCTATTGGAGGCAGAAGCAGTCAAGGGTAGCCTAGGGTTAGGGTTAGGCTTAGGGTACGGCTTAGGGTACGGCTTAGGGTACGGGTTCGGTGAGGGCTTCGGGTACGGCGTAGGGTATGGGTTAGGGTTCGGGTTAGGGTTAGTGTTAGTGTTAGGGCTCGGTTTAGGGTACGGGTTAGGATTAGGGTACGTGTTAGGGTTAGGGTAGGGGTTAGGGTTAGGGTACGCGTTAGGGTTAGGGTAGTTATTAAACCTATCCCAGTCTCTAGATACCCCATAGCACGTAAAGGAATATTATTTGGGGGTCCACCCATGGAGAAGAGTTTAGACATTAGGATAAGATAAGGAACACACCCATTATAAAGAAATCACATTAGCATTCTCTTTTTAAGCTGTTCCTTAAAACACTAGTGCTTAGGAAATCTATTGGAGGCAGAAGCAGTCAAGGGTAGCCTAGGGTTAGGGTTAGGCTTAGGGTACGGCTTAGGGTACGGCTTAGGGTACGGGTTCGGTGAGGGCTTCGGGTACGGCGTAGGGTATGGGTTAGGGTTAGGGTTAGGGTTAGTGTTAGGGTTAGGGCTCGGTTTAGTGTACGTGTTAGGGTTAGGGTAGGGGTTAGGTTTAGGGTACGCGTTAGAGTTAAGGTAGTTATTAAACCTATCCCAATCTCTACATACACCTTAGCACGTAAAGGAATATTATTTGGGGGTCCAGCCATGGAGAAGAGTTTAGACACTAGGATAAGATAAGGAACAAACCCATTATAAAGAAATCACATTAGGATTCTCTTTTTAAGCTGTTCCTTAAAACACTAGTGCTTAGGAAATCTATTGGAGGCAGAAGCAGTCAAGGGTAGCCTAGGGTTAGGGTTAGGCTTGGGTTAGGCTTAGGGTACGGCTTAGGGTACGGGTTCGGTGAGGGATTCGGGTACGGCGTAGGGTATGGGTTAGGGTTAGTGTTAGGCTTAGTGTTAGGGTTAGGGCTCGGTTTAGGGTAGGGGTTAGGATTAGTGTACGTGTTAGGGTTAGGGTAGGGGTTAGGGTTAGGGTACGCGTTAGGGTTAGGGTAGTTATTAAACCTATCCCACTCTCTAGATACACCTTAGCACGTAAAGGAATATTATTTCGGGGTCCACCCATGGAGAAGAGTTTAGACATTAGGATAAGATAAGGAACACACCCATTATAAAGAAATCACATTAGGATTCTCTTTTTAAGCTGTTCCTTAAAACACTAGTGCTTAGGAAATCTATTGGAGGCAGAAGGAGTCAAGGGTAGCCTAGGGCTAGGGTTAGGCTTAGGGTTACGCTTAGGGTATGGCTTAGGGTACGGGTTCGGGGAGGGTTTAGGGTACGGCGTAGGGTATGGGTTAGGGTTAGGGTTAGGGTTAGTGTTAGGGTTAGGGCTCGGTTTAGGGTACGGGTTAGGATTAGGGTACATGTTAGGGTTAGGGTAGGGATTAGGGTTAGGGTACGCGTTAGGGTTAGGGTAGTTATTAAACCTATCCCACTCTCTAGATACACCTTAGCACGTAAAGGAATATTATTTGGGGGTCCAGCCATGGAGAAGAGTTTAGACACTAGGATAAGATAAGGAACACACCCATTATAAAGAAATCACATTAGAATTCTCTTTTTAAGCTGTTCCTTAAAACACTAGTGCTTAGGAAATCTATTGGAAGCAGAAGCAGTCAAGGGTAGCCTAGGGTTAGGGTTAGGCTTAGGGTACGGCTTAGGGTACGGCTTAGGGTACGGGTTCGGGGAGGGCTTCGGGTACGGCGTAGGGTATGGGTTAGGGTTAGGGTTAGGGTTAGTGTTAGGGTTAGGGCTCGGTTTAGGGTATTGGTTAGAATTAGGGTACGTGTTAGAGTTAGGGTAGGGGTTAGGGTTAGGGTACGCGTTAGTGTTAGGGTAGTTATTAAACCTATCCCATTCTCTAGATACCCCTTAGCACGTAAAGGAATATTATTTGGAGGTCCAGCCATGGATAAGAGTTTAGACACTAGGATAAGATAAGGAACACACCCATTATAAAGAAATCACATTAGGATTCTCTTTTTAAGCTGTTCCTTAAAACACTAGTGCTTAGGAAATCTATTGGAGGCAGAAGCAGTCAAGGGTAGCCTAGGGTTAGGGTTAGGCTTAGGGTACGGCTTAGGGTATGGCTTAGGGTACGGGTTCGGGGAGGGCTACGAGTACGGCGTAGGGTATGGGTTAGGGTTAGTGTTAGGGTAAGTGTTAGGGTTAGGACTCGGTTTTGGGTATTGTTTAGGATTAGGGTACGTGTTAGGGTTAGGGTAGGGGTTCGGGTTAGGGTACGCGTTAGTGTTAGGGTAGTTATTAAACCTATCCCACTCTCTAGATACCCCTTAGCACGTAAAGGAATATTATTTGGGGGTCCAGCCATGGAGAAGAGTTTAGACACTAGGATAAGATAAGGAACACACCCATTATAAAGAAATCACATTAGAATTCTCTTTTTAAGCTGTTCCTTAAAACACTAGTGCTTAGGAAATCTATTGGAGGCAGAAGCAGTCAAGGGTAGCCTAGGGTTAGGGTTAGGCTTAGGATTAGGCTTAGGGTACGGCTTAGGGTACGGGTTCGGGGAGGGCTTCGGGTACGGCGTAGGGTATGGGTTAGGGTTAGGGTTAGGGTTAGTGTTAGGGTTAGGGCTCGGTTTAGGATATTGGTTAGGATTAGGGTACGTGTTAGGGTAAGGGTAGGGGTTAGGGTTAGGGTACGCATTAGTGTTAGGTTAGTTATTAAACCTCTCCCACTCTCTAGATACCCCTTAGCACGTAAAGGAATATTATTTGGAGGTCTAGCCATGGAGAAGAGTTTAGACACTAAGATAAGATAAGGAACACACCCATTATAAAGCAATCACATTAGGATCTGTTTTTAAGCTGTTCCTTAAAACACTAGTGCTTAAGAAATCTATGGGAGGCAGAAGCAGTCAAGGGTAGCCTAGGGTTAGGGTTAGGCTTAGGGTTAGGGTTAGGGTACGGCTTAGGGTACGGGTTCGGGGAGGGGTTCGGGTACGGCGTAGGGTATGGGTTAGGGTTAGGGTTAGGGTTAGTGTTAGGGTTAGGACTCGGTTTAGTGTACGTGTTAGGGTTAGGGTAGGGGTTAGGTTTAGGGTACGCGTTAGAGTTAAGGTAGTTATTAAACCTATCCCAATCTCTAGATACACCTTAGCACGTAAAGGAATATTATTTGGGGGTCCAGCCATGGAGAAGAGTTTAGACACTAGGATAAGATAAGGAACACACCCATTATAAAGAAATCACATTAGGATTCTCTTTATAAGCTGTTCCTTAAAACACTAGTGCTTAGGAAATCTATTGGAGGCAGAAGCATTCAAGGGTAGCCTAGGGTTAGGGTTAGGCTTGGGTTAGGCTTAGGGTACGGCTTAGGGTACGGGTTCGGTGAGGGGTTCGGGTACGGCGTAGGGTATGGGTTAGGGTTAGTGTTAGGCTTAGTGTTAGGGTTAGGGCTCCGTTTAGGGTACGGTTTAGGATTAGGTTACGTGTTAGGGTTAGGGTAGGGGTTAGGGTTAGGGTACGCATTAGGGTGAGGGTAGTTATTAAACCTATCCCACTCTCTAGATACCCCTTAGCACGTAAAGGAATATTATTTGGGGGTCCAGCCATGGAGAAGAGTTTAGACACTAGGATAAGATAAGGAACCCACCCATTATAAAGAAATCACATTAGGATTCTCTTTATAAGCTGTTCCTTAAAACACTAGTGCTTAGGAAATCTATTGGAGGCAGAAGCAGTCAAGGGTAGCCTAGGGTTAGGGTTAGGCTTAGGGTTAGGCTTAGGGTACGGCTTAGGGTACGGGTTCGGGGAGGGATTCGGGTACGGCGTAGGGTGTGGGTTAGGGTTAGGGTTAGGGTTAGGGTTAGGGTTAGGGCTCGGTTTAGGGTACGGGTTAGGATTAGGGTACATGTTAAGGTTAGGGTAGGGGTTAGGGTTAGGGTACTCGTTAGGGTTAGGATAGTTATTAAACCTATCCCACTCTCTAGATACACCTTAGCACGTAAAGGAATATTATTTGGGGGTCCAGCCATGGAGAAGAGTTTAGACAGTAGGATAAGATAAGGAACACACCCATTATAAAGAAATCACATTAGGATTCTCTTTTTAAGCTGTTCCTTAAAACACTAGTGCTTAGGAAATCTATTGGAGGCAGAAGCAGTCAAGGGTAGCCTAGGGTTAGGGTTAGGCTTAGGGTACGGCTTAGGGTACGGCTTAGGGTACGGGTTCGGGGAGGGCTTCGGGTACGGCGTAGGGTATGGGTTAGGGTTCGGGTTAGGGTTAGTTTTAGGGTGAGGGCTCGGTTTAGGGTATTGTTTAGGATTAGGGTACGTGTTAGTGTTAGGGTAGGGGTTAGGGTTAGGGTACGCGTTAGTGTTAGGGTAGTTATTAAACCTATCCCACTCTCTAGATACCCCTTAGCACGTAAAGGAACATTATTTGGAGGTCCAGCCATGAAGAAGGGTTTAGACACTAGGATAAGATAAGGAACAAACCCATTATAAAGAAATCACATTAGGATTCTCTTTTTAAGCTGTTCCTTAAAACACTAGTGCTTAGGAAATCTATTGGAGGCAGAAGCAGTCAAGGGTAGCTTAGGGTTAGGGTTAGGCTTAGGGTACGGCTTAGGGTACGGGTTCGGGGAGGGCTTCGGGTACGGCGTAGGGTATGGGTTAGGGTTAGGGTTAGGGTTAGTGTTAGGGTTAGGGCTCGGTTTAGGGTATTGGTTAGGATTAGGGTACGTGTTAGTGTTAGGGTAGGGGTTAGGGTTAGGGTACGCGTTACTGTTAGGGTAGTTATTAAACCTATCCCACTCTCTACATACCCCTTAGCACGTAAAGGAATATTATTTGGGGGTCCAGCCATGGAGAAGGGTTTAGACACTAGGATAAGATAAGGAACACACCCATTATAAAGAAATCACATTAGGATTCTCTTTTTAAGCTGTTCCTTAAAACACTAGTGCTTAGGAAATCTATTGGAGGCAGAAGCAGTGAAGGGTAGCCAAGGGTTAGGGTTAGGCTTAGGGTACGGCTTAGGGTATGGCTTAGGGTACGGGTTCGGGGAGGGCTACGAGTACGGCGTAGGGTATGGGTTAGGGTTAGGGTTAGGGTAAGTGTTAGTGTTAGGACTCGGTTTTGGGTATTGTTTAGGATTAGGGTACGTGTTAGGGTTAGGGTAGGGGTTCGGGTTAGGGTACGCGTTAGTGTTAGGGTAGTTATTAAACCTATCCGACTCTCTAGATACCCCATAGCACGTAAAGGAATATTATTTGGGCGTCCAGCCATGGAGAAGAGTTTAGACACTAGGATAAGATAAGGAACACACCCATTATAAAGAAATCACATTAGAATTCTCTTTTTAAGCTGTTCCTTAAAACACTAGTGCTTAGGAAATCTATTGGAGGCAGAAGCAGTCAAGGGTAGCCTAGGGTTAGGGTTAGGCTTAGGATTAGGCTTAGGGTACGGCTTAGGGTACGGGTTCGGGGAGGGCTTCGGGTACGGCGTAGGGTATGGGTTAGGGTTAGGGTTAGGGTTAGTGTTAGGGTTAGGGCTCGGTTTAGGATATTGGTTAGGATTAGGGTACGTGTTAGGGTTAGGGTAGGGGTTAGGGTTAGGGTACGCGTTAGTGTTAGGTTAGTTATTAAACCTCTCCCACTCTCTAGATACCCCTTAGCACGTAAAGGAATATTATTTGGAGGTCTAGCCATGGAGAAGAGTTTAGACACTAGGATAAGATAAGGAACACACCCATTATAAAGCAATCACATTAGGATCTGCTTTTTAAGCTGTTCCTTAAAACACTAGTGCTTAGGAAATCTATGGGAGGCAGAAGCAGTCAAGGGTAGCCTAGGGTTAGGGTTAGGCTTAGGGTTAGGGTTAGGGTACGGCTTAGGGTACGGGTTCGGGGAGGGGTTCGGGTACGGCGTAGGGTATGGGTTAGGGTTAGGGTTAGGGTTAGTGTTAGGGTTAGGGCTCGGTTTAGTGTACGTGTTAGGGTTAGGGTAGGGGTTAGGTTTAGGGTACGCGTTAGAGTTAAGGTAGTTATTAAACCTATCCCAATCTCTAGATACCCCTTAGCACGTAAAGGAATATTATTTGGGGGTCCAGCCATGGAGAAGAGTTTAGACATTGGGATAAGATAAGGAACACACCCATTATAAAGAAATCACATTAGGATTCTCTTTTTAAGCTGTTCCTTAAAACACTAGTGCTTAGGAAATCTATTGGAGGCAGAAGGAGTCAAGGGTAGCCTAGGGCTAGGGTTAGGCTTAGGGTTACGCTTAGGGTATGGCTTAGGGTACGGGTTCGGTGAGGGTTTAGGGTACGGCGTAGGGTATGGGTTAGGGTTAGGGTTAGGGTTAGTGTTAGGGTTAGGGCTCGGTTTAGGGTACGGGTTAGGATTAGGGTACATGTTAGGGTTAGGGTAGGGATTAGGGTTAGGGTACGCGTTAGGGTTAGGGTAGTTATTAAACCTATCCCACTCTCTAGATACACCTTAGCACGTAAAGGAATATTATTTGGGGGTCCAGCCATGGAGAAGAGTTTAGACACTAGGATAAGATAAGGAACACACCCATTATAAAGAAATCACATTAGAATTCTCTTTTTAAGCTGTTCCTTAAAACACTAGTGCTTAGGAAATCTATTGGAAGCAGAAGCAGTCAAGGGTAGCCTAGGGTTAGGGTTAGGCTTAGGGTACGGCTTAGGGTACGGCTTAGGGTACGGGTTCGGGGAGGGCTTCGGGTACGGCGTAGGGTATGGGTTAGGGTTAGGGTTAGGGTTAGTGTTAGGGTTAGGGCTCGGTTTAGGGTATTGGTTAGAATTAGGGTACGTGTTAGAGTTAGGGTAGGGGTTAGGGTTAGGGTACGCGTTAGTGTTAGGGTAGTTATTAAACCTATCCCATTCTCTAGATACCCCTTAGCACGTAAAGGAATATTATTTGGAGGTCCAGCCATGGAGAAGAGTTTAGACACTAGGATAAGATAAGGAACACACCCATTATAAAGAAATCACATTAGGATTCTCTTTTTAAGCTGTTCCTTAAAACACTAGTGCTTAGGAAATCTATTGGAGGCAGAAGCAGTCAAGGGTAGCCTAGGGTTAGGGTTAGGCTTAGGGTACGGCTTAGGGTACGGCTTAGGGTACGGGTTCGGGGAGGGCTTCGGGTACGGCGTAGGGTATGGGTTAGGGTTAGGGTTAGTGTTAGGGTGAGGGCTCGGTTTAGGGTATTGGGTAGGATTAGGGTAGGTGTTAGTGTTAGGGTAGGGGTTAGGGTTAGGGTACGCGTTAGTGTTAGGGTAGTTATTAAACCTATCCCACTCTCTAGATACCCCTTAGCACGTAAAGGAATATTATTTGGAGGTCCAGCCATGGAGAAGGGTTTAGACACTAGGATAAGATAAGGAACAAACCCATTATAAAGAAATCACATTTGGATTCTCTTTTTAAGCTGTTCCTTAAAACACTAGTGCTTAGGAAATCTATTGGAGGCAGAAGCAGTCAAGGGTAGCCTAGGGTTAGGGTTAGGCTTAGGGTACGGCTTAGGGTACGGCTTAGGGTACGGGTTCGGGGAGGGCTTCGGGTACGGCGTAGGGTATGGGTTAGGGTTAGGGTTAGGGTTAGTGTTAGGGTTAGGGCTCGGTTTAGGGTATTGGTTAGGATTAGGGTACGTGTTAGTGTTAGGGTAGGGGTTAGGGTTAGGGTACGCGTTACTGTTAGGGTAGTTATTAAACCTATCCCACTCTCTAGATACCCCTTAGCACGTAAAGGAATATTATTTGGAGGTCCAGCCATGGAGAAGGGTTTAGACACTAGGATAAGATAAGGAACACACCCATTATAAAGAAATCACATTAGGATTCTCTTTTTAAGCTGTTCCTTAAAACACTAGTGCTTAGGAAATCTATTGGAGGCAGAAGCAGTCAAGGGTAGCCTAGGGTTAGGGTTAGGCTTAGGGTACGGCTTAGGGTACGGGTTCGGGGAGGGCTTCGGGTACGGCGTAGGGTATGGGTTAGGGTTCGGGTTAGGGTTAGTGTTAGGATTAGGGCTCGGTTTAGGGTACGGGTTAGGATTAGGGTACGTGTTAGGGTTAGGGTAGGGGTTAGGGTTAGGGTACGCGTTAGGGTTAGGGTAGTTATTAAACCTATCCCAGTCTCTAGATACCCCATAGCACGTAAAGGAATATTATTTGGGGGTCCACCCATGGAGAAGAGTTTAGACATTAGGATAAGATAAGGAACACACCCATTATAAAGAAATCACATTAGGATTCTCTTTTTAAGCTGTTCCTTAAAACACTAGTGCTTAGGAAATCTATTGGAGGCAGAAGCAGTCAAGGGTAGCCTAGGGTTAGGGTTAGGCTTAGGGTACGGCTTAGGGTACAGCTTAGGGTACGGTTTCGGGGAGGGCTTCGGGTACGGCGTAGGGTATGGGTTAGGGTTAGGGTTAGGGTTAGTGTTAGGGTTAGGGCTCGGTTTAGGGTATTGGTTAGGATTAGGGTACGTGTTAGTGTTAGGGTAGGGGTTAGGGTTAGGGTACGCGTTAGTGTTAGGGTAGTTATTAAACCTATCCCACTCTCTAGATACCCCTTAGCACGTAAAGGAATATTATTTGGAGGTCCAGCCATGGAGAAGGGTTTAGACACTAGGATAAGATAAGGAACACACCCATTATAAAGAAATCACATTAGGATTCTCTTTTTAAGCTGTTCCTTAAAACAGTAGTGCTTAGGAAATCTATGGGAGGCAGAAGCAGTCAAGGGTAGCCTAGGGTTAGGGTTAGGCTTAGGGTTAGGGTTAGGGTACGGCTTAGGGTACGGGTTCGGGGAGGGGTTCGGGTACGGCGTAGGGTATGGGTTAGGGTTAGGGTTAGGGTTAGTGTTAGGGTTAGGACTCGGTTTAGTGTACGTGTTAGGGTTAGGGTAGGGGTTAGGTTTAGGGTACGCGTTAGAGTTAAGGTAGTTATTAAACCTATCCCAATCTCTAGATACACCTTAGCACGTAAAGGAATATTATTTGGGGGTCCAGCCATGGAGAAGAGTTTAGACACTAGGATAAGATAAGGAACACACCCATTATAAAGAAATCACATTAGGATTCTCTTTATAAGCTGTTCCTTAAAACACTAGTGCTTAGGAAATCTATTGGAGGCAGAAGCATTCAAGGGTAGCCTAGGGTTAGGGTTAGGCTTGGGTTAGGCTTAGGGTACGGCTTAGGGTACGGGTTCGGTGAGGGGTTCGGGTACGGCGTAGGGTATGGGTTAGGGTTAGTGTTAGGCTTAGTGTTAGGGTTAGGGCTCCGTTTAGGGTACGGTTTAGGATTAGGTTACGTGTTAGGGTTAGGGTAGGGGTTAGGGTTAGGGTACGCATTAGGGTGAGGGTAGTTATTAAACCTATCCCACTCTCTAGATACCCCTTAGCACGTAAAGGAATATTATTTGGGGGTCCAGCCATGGAGAAGAGTTTAGACACTAGGATAAGATAAGGAACCCACCCATTATAAAGAAATCACATTAGGATTCTCTTTATAAGCTGTTCCTTAAAACACTAGTGCTTAGGAAATCTATTGGAGGCAGAAGCAGTCAAGGGTAGCCTAGGGTTAGGGTTAGGCTTAGGGTTAGGCTTAGGGTACGGCTTAGGGTACGGGTTCGGGGAGGGATTCGGGTACGGCGTAGGGTGTGGGTTAGGGTTAGGGTTAGGGTTAGGGTTAGGGTTAGGGCTCGGTTTAGGGTACGGGTTAGGATTAGGGTACATGTTAAGGTTAGGGTAGGGGTTAGGGTTAGGGTACTCGTTAGGGTTAGGATAGTTATTAAACCTATCCCACTCTCTAGATACACCTTAGCACGTAAAGGAATATTATTTGGGGGTCCAGCCATGGAGAAGAGTTTAGACAGTAGGATAAGATAAGGAACACACCCATTATAAAGAAATCACATTAGGATTCTCTTTTTAAGCTGTTCCTTAAAACACTAGTGCTTAGGAAATCTATTGGAGGCAGAAGCAGTCAAGGGTAGCCTAGGGTTAGGGTTAGGCTTAGGGTACGGCTTAGGGTACGGCTTAGGGTACGGGTTCGGGGAGGGCTTCGGGTACGGCGTAGGGTATGGGTTAGGGTTCGGGTTAGGGTTAGTTTTAGGGTGAGGGCTCGGTTTAGGGTATTGTTTAGGATTAGGGTACGTGTTAGTGTTAGGGTAGGGGTTAGGGTTAGGGTACGCGTTAGTGTTAGGGTAGTTATTAAACCTATCCCACTCTCTAGATACCCCTTAGCACGTAAAGGAATATTATTTGGAGGTCCAGCCATGAAGAAGGGTTTAGACACTAGGATAAGATAAGGAACAAACCCATTATAAAGAAATCACATTAGGATTCTCTTTTTAAGCTGTTCCTTAAAACACTAGTGCTTAGGAAATCTATTGGAGGCAGAAGCAGTCAAGGGTAGCTTAGGGTTAGGGTTAGGCTTAGGGTACGGCTTAGGGTACGGGTTCGGGGAGGGCTTCGGGTACGGCGTAGGGTATGGGTTAGGGTTAGGGTTAGGGTTAGTGTTAGGGTTAGGGCTCGGTTTAGGGTATTGGTTAGGATTAGGGTACGTGTTAGTGTTAGGGTAGGGGTTAGGGTTAGGGTACGCGTTACTGTTAGGGTAGTTATTAAACCTATCCCACTCTCTACATACCCCTTAGCACGTAAAGGAATATTATTTGGGGGTCCAGCCATGGAGAAGGGTTTAGACACTAGGATAAGATAAGGAACACACCCATTATAAAGAAATCACATTAGGATTCTCTTTTTAAGCTGTTCCTTAAAACACTAGTGCTTAGGAAATCTATTGGAGGCAGAAGCAGTGAAGGGTAGCCAAGGGTTAGGGTTAGGCTTAGGGTACGGCTTAGGGTATGGCTTAGGGTACGGGTTCGGGGAGGGCTACGAGTACGGCGTAGGGTATGGGTTAGGGTTAGGGTTAGGGTAAGTGTTAGTGTTAGGACTCGGTTTTGGGTATTGTTTAGGATTAGGGTACGTGTTAGGGTTAGGGTAGGGGTTCGGGTTAGGGTACGCGTTAGTGTTAGGGTAGTTATTAAACCTATCCGACTCTCTAGATACCCCTTAGCACGTAAAGGAATATTATTTGGGGGTCCAGCCATGGAGAAGAGTTTAGACACTAGGATAAGATAAGGAACACACCCATTATAAAGAAATCACATTAGAATTCTCTTTTTAAGCTGTTCCTTAAAACACTAGTGCTTAGGAAATCTATTGGAGGCAGAAGCAGTCAAGGGTAGCCTAGGGTTAGGGTTAGGCTTAGGATTAGGCTTAGGGTACGGCTTAGGGTACGGGTTCGGGGAGGGCTTCGGGTACGGCGTAGGGTATGGGTTAGGGTTAGGGTTAGGGTTAGTGTTAGGGTTAGGGCTCGGTTTAGGATATTGGTTAGGATTAGGGTACGTGTTAGGGTTAGGGTAGGGGTTAGGGTTAGGGTACGCGTTAGTGTTAGGTTAGTTATTAAACCTCTCCCACTCTCTAGATACCCCTTAGCACGTAAAGGAATATTATTTGGAGGTCTAGCCATGGAGAAGAGTTTAGACACTAGGATAAGATAAGGAACACACCCATTATAAAGCAATCACATTAGGATCTGCTTTTTAAGCTGTTCCTTAAAACACTAGTGCTTAGGAAATCTATGGGAGGCAGAAGCAGTCAAGGGTAGCCTAGGGTTAGGGTTAGGCTTAGGGTTAGGGTTAGGGTACGGCTTAGGGTACGGGTTCGGGGAGGGGTTCGGGTACGGCGTAGGGTATGGGTTAGGGTTAGGGTTAGGGTTAGTGTTAGGGTTAGGGCTCGGTTTAGTGTACGTGTTAGGGTTAGGGTAGGGGTTAGGTTTAGGGTACGCGTTAGAGTTAAGGTAGTTATTAAACCTATCCCAATCTCTAGATACACCTTAGCACGTAAAGGAATATTATTTGGGGGTCCAGCCATGGAGAAGAGTTTAGACATTGGGATAAGATAAGGAACACACCCATTATAAAGAAATCACATTAGGATTCTCTTTTTAAGCTGTTCCTTAAAACACTAGTGCTTAGGAAATCTATTGGAGGCAGAAGGAGTCAAGGGTAGCCTAGGGCTAGGGTTAGGCTTAGGGTTACGCTTAGGGTATGGCTTAGGGTACGGGTTCGGGGAGGGTTTAGGGTACGGCGTAGGGTATGGGTTAGGGTTAGGGTTAGGGTTAGTGTTAGGGTTAGGGCTCGGTTTAGGGTACGGGATAGGATTAGGGTACATGTTAGGGTTAGGGTAGGGATTAGGGTTAGGGTACGCGTTAGGGTTAGGGTAGTTATTAAACCTATCCCACTCTCTAGATACACCTTAGCACGTAAAGGAATATTATTTGGGGGTCCAGCCATGGAGAAGAGTTTAGACACTAGGATAAGATAAGGAACACACCCATTATAAAGAAATCACATTAGAATTCTCTTTTTAAGCTGTTCCTTAAAACACTAGTGCTTAGGAAATCTATTGGAAGCAGAAGCAGTCAAGGGTAGCCTAGGGTTAGGGTTAGGCTTAGGGTACGGCTTAGGGTACGGCTTAGGGTACGGGTTCGGGGAGGGCTTCGGGTACGGCGTAGGGTATGGGTTAGGGTTAGGGTTAGGGTTAGTGTTAGGGTTAGGGCTCGGTTTAGGGTATTGGTTAGAATTAGGGTACGTGTTAGAGTTAGGGTAGGGGTTAGGGTTAGGGTACGCGTTAGTGTTAGGGTAGTTATTAAACCTATCCCATTCTCTAGATACCCCTTAGCACGTAAAGGAATATTATTTGGAGGTCCAGCCATGGAGAAGAGTTTAGACACTAGGATAAGATAAGGAACACACCCATTATAAAGAAATCACATTAGGATTCTCTTTTTAAGCTGTTCCTTAAAACACTAGTGCTTAGGAAATCTATTGGAGGCAGAAGCAGTCAAGGGTAGCCTAGGGTTAGGGTTAGGCTTAGGGTACGGCTTAGGGTACGGCTTAGGGTACGGGTTCGGGGAGGGCTTCGGGTACGGCGTAGGGTATGGGTTAGGGTTAGGGTTAGTGTTAGGGTGAGGGCTCGGTTTAGGGTATTGGGTAGGATTAGGGTAGGTGTTAGTGTTAGGGTAGGGGTTAGGGTTAGGTTACGCGTTAGTGTTAGGGTAGTTATTAAACCTATCCCACTCTCTAGATACCCCTTAGCACGTAAAGGAATATTATTTGGAGGTCCAGCCATGGAGAAGGGTTTAGACACTAGGATAAGATAAGGAACAAACCCATTATAAAGAAATCACATTTGGATTCTCTTTTTAAGCTGTTCCTTAAAACACTAGTGCTTAGGAAATCTATTGGAGGCAGAAGCAGTCAAGGGTAGCCTAGGGTTAGGGTTAGGCTTAGGGTACGGCTTAGGGTACGGCTTAGGGTACGGGTTCGGGGAGGGCTTCGGGTACGGCGTAGGGTATGGGTTAGGGTTAGGGTTAGGGTTAGTGTTAGGGTTAGGGCTCGGTTTAGGGTATTGGTTAGGATTAGGGTACGTGTTAGTGTTAGGGTAGGGGTTAGGGTTAGGGTACGCGTTACTGTTAGGGTAGTTATTAAACCTATCCCACTCTCTAGATACCCCTTAGCACGTAAAGGAATATTATTTGGAGGTCCAGCCATGGAGAAGGGTTTAGACACTAGGATAAGATAAGGAACACACCCATTATAAAGAAATCACATTAGGATTCTCTTTTTAAGCTGTTCCTTAAAACACTAGTGCTTAGGAAATCTATTGGAGGCAGAAGCAGTCAAGGGTAGCCTAGGGTTAGGGTTAGGCTTAGGGTACGGCTTAGGGTACGGGTTCGGGGAGGGCTTCGGGTACGGCGTAGGGTATGGGTTAGGGTTCGGGTTAGGGTTAGTGTTAGGATTAGGGCTCGGTTTAGGGTACGGGTTAGGATTAGGGTACGTGTTAGGGTTAGGGTAGGGGTTAGGGTTAGGGTACGCGTTAGGGTTAGGGTAGTTATTAAACCTATCCCAGTCTCTAGATACCCCATAGCACGTAAAGGAATATTATTTGGGGGTCCACCCATGGAGAAGAGTTTAGACATTAGGATAAGATAAGGAACACACCCATTATAAAGAAATCACATTAGGATTCTCTTTTTAAGCTGTTCCTTAAAACACTAGTGCTTAGGAAATCTATTGGAGGCAGAAGCAGTCAAGGGTAGCCTAGGGTTAGGGTTAGGCTTAGGGTACGGCTTAGGGTACAGCTTAGGGTACGGTTTCGGGGAGGGCTTCGGGTACGGCGTAGGGTATGGGTTAGGGTTAGGGTTAGGGTTAGTGTTAGGGTTAGGGCTCGGTTTAGGGTATTGGTTAGGATTAGGGTACGTGTTAGTGTTAGGGTAGGGGTTAGGGTTAGGGTACGCGTTAGTGTTAGGGTAGTTATTAAACCTATCCCACTCTCTAGATACCCCTTAGCACGTAAAGGAATATTATTTGGAGGTCCAGCCATGGAGAAGGGTTTAGACACTAGGATAAGATAAGGAACACACCCATTATAAAGAAATCACATTAGGATTCTCTTTTTAAGCTGTTCCTTAAAACACTAGTGCTTAGGAAATCTATTGGAGGCAGAAGCAGTCAAGGGTAGCCTAGGGTTAGGGTTAGGCTTAGGGTACGGCTTAGGGTATGGCTTAGGGTACGGGTTCGGGGAGGGATACGAGTACGGCGTAGGGTATGGGTTAGGGTTAGGGTTAGGGTTAGTGTTAGGGTTAGGGCTCGGTTTTGGGTATTGGTTAGGATTAGGGTACGTGTTAGGGATAGGGTAGGGGTTCGGGTTAGGGTACGCGTTAGTGTTAGGGTAGTTATTAAACCTATCCCACTCTCTAGATACCCCTTAGCACGTAAAGGAATATTATTTGGGGGTCCAGCCATGGAGAAGGGTTTAGACACTAGGATAAGATAAGGAACACACCCATTATAAAGAAATCACATTAGGATTCTCTTTTTAAGCTGTTCCTTAAAACACTAGTGCTTAGGAAATCTATTGGAGGCAGAAGCAGTGAAGGGTAGCCAAGGGTTAGGGTTAGGCTTAGGGTACGGCTTAGGGTATGGCTTAGGGTACGGGTTCGGGGAGGGCTACGAGTATGGCGTAGGGTATGGGTTAGGGTTAGGGTTAGGGTAAGTGTTAGGTTTAGGACTCGGTTTTGGGTATTGTTTAGGATTAGGGTACGTGTTAGGGTTAGGGTAGGGGTTCGGGTTAGGGTACGCGTTAGTGTTAGGGTAGTTATTAAACCTATCCGACTCTCTAGATACCCCTTAGCACGTAAAGGAATATTATTTGGGGGTCCAGCCATGGAGAAGAGTTTAGACACTAGGATAAGATAAGGAACACACCCATTATAAAGAAATCACATTAGAATTCTCTTTTTAAGCTGTTCCTTAAAACACTAGTGCTTAGGAAATCTATTGGAGGCAGAAGCAGTCAAGGGTAGCCTAGGGTTAGGGTTAGGCTTAGGATTAGGCTTAGGGTACGGCTTAGGGTACGGGTTCGGGGAGGGCTTCGGGTACGGCGTAGGGTATGGGTTAGGGTTAGGGTTAGGGTTAGTGTTAAGGTTAGGGCTCGGTTTAGGATATTGGTTAGGATTAGGGTACGTGTTAAGGTTAGGGTAGGGGTTAGGGTTAGGGTACGCGTTAGTGTTAGGTTAGTTATTAAACCTCTCCCACTCTCTAGATACCCCTTAGCACGTAAAGGAATATTATTTGGAGGTCTAGCCATGGAGAAGAGTTTAGACACTAGGATAAGATAAGGAACACACCCATTATAAAGCAATCACATTAGGATCTGCTTTTTAAGCTGTTCCTTAAAACACTAGTGCTTAGGAAATCTATGGGAGGCAGAAGCAGTCAAGGGTAGCCTAGGGTTAGGGTTAGGCTTAGGGTTAGGGTTAGGGTACGGCTTAGGGTACGGGTTCGGGGAGGGGTTCGGGTACGGCGTAGGGTATGGGTTAGGGTTAGGGTTAGGGTTAGTGTTAGGGTTAGGGCTCGGTTTAGTGTACGTGTTAGGGTTAGGGTAGGGGTTAAGTTTAGGGTACGCGTTAGAGTTAAGGTAGTTATTAAACCTATCCCAATCTCTACATACACCTTAGCACGTAAAGGAATATTATTTGGGGGTCCAGCCATGGATAAGAGTTTAGACACTAGGATAAGACAAGGAACACACCCATTATAAAGAAATCACATTAGGATTCTCTTTATAAGCTGTTCCTTAAAACACTAGTGCTTAGGAAATCTATTGGAGGCAGAAGCAGTCAAGGGTAGCCTAGGGTTAGGGTTAGGCTTGGGTTAGGCTTAGGGTACGGCTTAGGGTACGGGTTCGGTGAGGGATTCGGGTACGGCGTAGGGTATGGGTTAGGGTTAGTGTTAGGCTTAGTGTTAGGGTTAGGGCTCGGTTTAGGGTAGGGGTTAGGATTAGTGTACGTGTTAGGGTTAGGGTAGGGGTTAGGGTTAGGGTACGCGTTAGGGTTAGGGTAGTTATTAAACCTATCCCACTCTCTAGATACACCTTAGCACGTAAAGGAATATTATTTGGGGGTCCACCCATGGAGAAGAGTTTAGACATTAGGATAAGATAAGGAACACACCCATTATAAAGAAATCACATTAGGATTCTCTTTTTAAGCTGTTCCTTAAAACACTAGTGCTTAGGAAATCTATTGGAGGCAGAAGGAGTCAAGGGTAGCCTAGGGCTAGGGTTAGGCTTAGGGTTACGCTTAGGGTATGGCTTAGGGTACGGGTTCGGGGAGGGTTTAGGGTACGGCGTAGGGTATGGGTTAGGGTTAGGGTTAGGGTTAGTGTTAGGGTTAGGGCTCGGTTTAGGGTACGGGTTAGGATTAGGGTACATGTTAGGGTTAGGGTAGGGATTAGGGTTAGGGTACGCGTTAGGGTTAGGGTAGTTATTAAACCTATCCCACTCTCTAGATACACCTTAGCACGTAAAGGAATATTATTTGGGGGTCCAGCCATGGAGAAGAGTTTAGACACTAGGATAAGATAAGGAACACACCCATTATAAAGAAATCACATTAGAATTCTCTTTTTAAGCTGTTCCTTAAAACACTAGTGCTTAGGAAATCTATTGGAAGCAGAAGCAGTCAAGGGTAGCCTAGGGTTAGGGTTAGGCTTAGGGTACGGCTTAGGGTACGGCTTAGGGTACGGGTTCGGGGAGGGCTTCGGGTACGGCGTAGGGTATGGGTTAGGGTTAGGGTTAGGGTTAGTGTTAGGGTTAGGGCTCGGTTTAGGGTATTGGTTAGAATTAGGGTACGTGTTAGAGTTAGGGTAGGGGTTAGGGTTAGGGTACGCGTTAGTGTTAGGGTAGTTATTAAACCTATCCCATTCTCTAGATACCCCTTAGCACGTAAAGGAATATTATTTGGAGGTCCAGCCATGGATAAGAGTTTAGACACTAGGATAAGATAAGGAACACACCCATTATAAAGAAATCACATTAGGATTCTCTTTTTAAGCTGTTCCTTAAAACACTAGTGCTTAGGAAATCTATTGGAGGCAGAAGCAGTCAAGGGTAGCCTAGGGTTAGGGTTAGGCTTAGGGTACGGCTTAGGGTACGGCTTAGGGTACGGGTTCGGGGAGGGCTTCGGGTACGGCGTAGGGTATGGGTTAGGGTTAGGGTTAGTGTTAGGGTGAGGGCTCGGTTTAGGGTATTGGTTAGGATTAGGGTAGGTGTTAGTGTTAGGGTAGGGGTTAGGGTTAGGGTACGCGTTAGTGTTAGGGTAGTTATTAAACCTATCCCACTCTCTAGATACCCCTTAGCACGTAAAGGAATATTATTTGGAGGTCCAGCCATGGAGAAGGGTTTAGACACTAGGATAAGATAAGGAACAAACCCATTATAAAGAAATCACATTTGGATTCTCTTTTTAAGCTGTTCCTTAAAACACTAGTGCTTAGGAAATCTATTGGAGGCAGAAGCAGTCAAGGGTAGCCTAGGGTTAGGGTTAGGCTTAGGGTACGGCTTAGGGTACGGCTTAGGGTACGGGTTCGGGGAGGGCTTCGGGTACGGCGTAGGGTATGGGTTAGGGTTAGGGTTAGGGTTAGTGTTAGGGTTAGGGCTCGGTTTAGGGTATTGGTTAGGATTAGGGTACGTGTTAGTGTTAGGGTAGGGGTTAGGGTTAGGGTACGCGTTACTGTTAGGGTAGTTATTAAACCTATCCCACTCTCTAGATACCCCTTAGCACGTAAAGGAATATTATTTGGAGGTCCAGCCATGGAGAAGGGTTTAGACACTAAGATAAGATAAGGAACACACCCATTATAAAGAAATCACATTAGGATTCTCTTTTTAAGCTGTTCCTTAAAACACTAGTGCTTAGGAAATCTATTGGAGGCAGAAGCAGTCAAGGGTAGCCTAGGGTTAGGGTTAGGCTTAGGGTACGCCTTAGGGTACGGGTTCGGGGATGGCTTCGGGTACGGCGTAGGGTATGGGTTAGGGTTCGGGTTAGGGTTAGTGTTAGGGTTAGGGCTCGGTTTAGGGTAAGGGTTAGGATTAGGGTACGTGTTAGGGTTAGGGTAGGGGTTAGGGTTAGGGTACGCGTTAGGGTTAGGGTAGTTATTAAACCTATCCCAGTCTCTAGATACCCCATAGCACGTAAAGGAATATTATTTGGGGGTCCACCCATGGAGAAGAGTTTAGACATTAGGATAAGATAAGGAACACACCCATTATAAAGAAATCACATTAGGATTCTCTTTTTAAGCTGTTCCTTAAAACACTAGTGCTTAGGAAATCTATTGGAGGCAGAAGCAGTCAAGGGTAGCCTAGGGTTAGGGTTAGGCTTAGGGTACGGCTTAGGGTACGGCTTAGGGTACGGGTTCGGTGAGGGCTTCGGGTACGGCGTAGGGTATGGGTTAGGGTTAGGGTTAGGGTTAGTGTTAGGGTTAGGGCTCGGTTTAGGGTATTGGTTAGGATTAGGGTACGTGTTAGTGTTAGGGTAGGGGTTAGGGTTAGGGTACGCGTTACTGTTAGGGTAGTTATTAAACCTATCCCACTCTCTAGATACCCCTTAGCACGTAAAGGAATATTATTTGGAGGTCCAGCCATGGAGAAGGGTTTAGACACTAGGATAAGATAAGGAACAAACCCATTATAAAGAAATCACATTAGGATTCTCTTTTTAAGCTGTTCCTTAAAACACTAGTGCTTAGGAAATCTATTGGAGGCAGAAGCAGTCAAGGGTAGCCTAGGGTTAGGGTTAGGCTTAGGGTACGGCTTAGGGTACAGCTTAGGGTATGGGTTCGGTGAGGGCTTCGGGTACGGCGTAGGGTATGGGTTAGGGTTAGGGTTAGTGTTAGTGTTAGGGTTAGGGCTCGGTTTAGGGTATTGGTTAGGATTAGGGTACGTGTTAGTGTTAGGGTAGGGGTTAGGGATAGGGTACGCCTTACTGTTAGGGTAGTTATTAAACCTATCCCACTCTCTAGATACCCCTTAGCACGTAAAGGAATATTATTTGGAGGTCCAGCCATGGAGAAGGGTTTAGACACTAGGATAAGATAAGGAACACACCCATTATAAAGAAATCACATTAGGATTCTCTTTTTAAGCTGTTCCTTAAAACAGTAGTGCTTAGGAAATCTATTGGAGGCAGAAGCAGTCAAGGGTAGCCTAGGGTTAGGGTTAGGCTTAGGGTACGGCTTAGGGTATGGCTTAGGGTACGGGTTCGGGGAGGGATACGAGTACGGCGTAGGGTATGGGTTAGGGTTAGGGTTAGGGTTAGTGTTAGGGTTAGGGCTCGGTTTTGGGTATTGGGTAGGATTAGGGTACGTGTTAGGGTTAGGGTAGGGGTTCGGGTTAGGGTACGCGTTAGTGTTAGGGTAGTTATTAAACCTATCCCACTCTCTAGATACCCCTTAGCACGTAAAGGAATATTATTTGGAGGTCCAGCCATGGAGAAGAGTTTAGACACTAGGATAAAATAAGGAACACACCCATTATAAAGAAATCACATTAGGATTCTCTTTTTAAGCTGTTCCTTAAAACACTAGTGCTTAGGAAATCTATTGGAGGCAGAAGCAGTCAAGGGTAGCCTAGGGCTAGGGTTAGGCTTAGGGTACGGCTTAGGGTACGGCTTAGGGTACGGGTTCGGGGAGGGCTTCGGGTACGGCGTAGGGTATGGGTTAGGGTTAGGGTTAGGGTTAGTGTTAGGGTTAGGGCTCGGTTTAGGGTATTGGTTAGGATTAGGGTACGTGTTAGTGTTAGGGTAGGGGTTAGGGTTAGGGTACGCGTTACTGTTAGGGTAGTTATTAAACCTATCCCACCCTCTACATACCCCTTAGCACGTAAAGGAATATTATTTGGGGGTCCAGCCATGGAGAAGGGTTTAGACACTAGGATAAGATAAGGAACACACCCATTATAAAGAAATCACATTAGGATTCTCTTTTTAAGCTGTTCCTTAAAACACTAGTGCTTAGGAAATCTATTGGAGGCAGAAGCAGTGAAGGGTAGCCAAGGGTTAGGGTTAGGCTTAGGGTACGGCTTAGGGTATGGCTTAGGGTACGGGTTCGGGGAGGGCTACGAGTATGGCGTAGGGTATGGGTTAGGGTTAGGGTTAGGGTAAGTGTTAGGGTTAGGACTCGGTTTTGGGTATTGTTTAGGATTAGGGTACGTGTTAGGGTTAGGGTAGGGGTTCGGGTTAGGGTACGCGTTAGTGTTAGGGTAGTTATTAAACCTATCCGACTCTATAGATACCCCTTAGCACGTAAAGGAATATTATTTGGGGGTCCAGCCATGGAGAAGAGTTTAGACACTAGGATAAGATAAGGAACACACCCATTATAAAGAAATCACATTAGAATTCTCTTTTTAAGCTGTTCCTTAAAACACTAGTGCTTAGGAAATCTATTGGAGGCAGAAGCAGTCAAGGGTAGCCTAGGGTTAGGGTTAGGCTTAGGATTAGGCTTAGGGTACGGCTTAGGGTACGGGTTCGGGGAGGGCTTCGGGTACGGCGTAGGGTATGGGTTAGGGTTAGGGTTAGGGTTAGTGTTAAGGTTAGGGCTCGGTTTAGGATATTGGTTAGGATTAGGGTACGTGTTAGGGTTAGGGTAGGGGTTAGGGTTAGGGTACGCGTTAGTGTTAGGTTAGTTATTAAACCTCTCCCACTCTCTAGATACCCCTTAGCACGTAAAGGAATATTATTTGGAGGTCTAGCCATGGAGAAGAGTTTAGACACTAGGATAAGATAAGGAACACACCCATTATAAAGCAATCACATTAGGATCTGCTTTTTAAGCTGTTCCTTAAAACACTAGTGCTTAGGAAATCTATGGGAGGCAGAAGCAGTCAAGGGTAGCCTAGGGTTAGGGTTAGGCTTAGGGTTAGGGTTAGGGTACGGCTTAGGGTACGGGTTCGGGGAGGGGTTCGGGTACGGCGTAGGGTATGGGTTAGGGTTAGGGTTAGGGTTAGTGTTAGGGTTAGGGCTCGGTTTAGTGTACGTGTTAGGGTTAGGGTAGGGGTTAGGATTAGGGTACGCGTTAGAGTTAAGGTAGTTATTAAACCTATCCCAATCTCTAGATACACCTTAGCACGTAAAGGAATATTATTTGGGGGTCCAGCCATGGAGAAGAGTTTAGACACTAGGATAAGATAAGGAACACACCCATTATAAAGAAATCACATTAGGATTCTCTTTATAAGCTGTTCCTTAAAACACTAGTGCTTAGAAAATCTATTGGAGGCAGAAGCAGTCAAGGGTAGCCTAGGGTTAGGGTTAGGCTTGGGTTAGGCTTAGGGTACGGCTTATGGTACGGGTTCGGTGAGGGGTTCGGGTACGGCGTAGGGTATGGGTTAGGGTTAGTGTTAGGCTTAGTGTTAGGGTTAGGGCTCGGTTTAGGGTAGGGGTTAGGATTAGTGTACGTGTTAGGGTTAGGGTAGGGGTTAGGGTTAGGGTACGCGTTAGGGTTAGGGTAGTTATTAAACCTATCCCAGTCTCTAGATACCCCTTAGCACGTAAAGGAATATTATTTGGGGGTCCAGCCATGGAGAAGAGTTTAGACATTGGGATAAGATAAGGAACACACCCATTATAAAGAAATCACATTAGGATTCTCTTTTTAAGCTGTTCCTTAAAACACTAGTGCTTAGGAAATCTATTGGAGGCAGAAGGAGTCAAGGGTAGCCTAGGGCTAGGGTTAGGCTTAGGGTTACGCTTAGGGTATGGCTTAGGGTACGGGTTCGGGGAGGGTTTAGGGTACGGCGTAGGGTATGGGTTAGGGTTAGGGTTAGGGTTAGTGTTAGGGTTAGGGCTCGGTTTAGGGTACGGGTTAGGATTAGGGTACATGTTAGGGTTAGGGTAGGGATTAGGGTTAGGGTACGCGTTAGGGTTAGGGTAGTTATTAAACCTATCCCACTCTCTAGATACACCTTAGCACGTAAAGGAATATTATTTGGGGGTCCAGCCATGGAGAAGAGTTTAGACACTAGGATAAGATAAGGAACACACCCATTATAAAGAAATCACATTAGAATTCTCTTTTTAAGCTGTTCCTTAAAACATTAGTGCTTAGGAAATCTATTGGAAGCAGAAGCAGTAAAGGGTAGCCTAGGGTTAGGGTTAGGCTTAGGGTACGGCTTAGGGTACGGCTTAGGGTACGGGTTCGGGGAGGGCTTCGGGTACGGCGTAGGGTATGGGTTAGGGTTAGGTTTAGGGTTAGTGTTAGGGTTAGGGCTCGGTTTAGGGTATTGGTTAGGATTAGGGTACGTGTTAGTGTTAGGGTAGGGGTTAGGGTTAGGGTACGCGTTACTGTTAAGGTAGTTATTAAACCTATCCCACTCTCTAGATACCCCTTAGCACGTAAAGGAATATTATTTGGAGGTCCAGCCATGGAGAAGGGTTTAGACACTAGGATAAGATAAGGAACACACCCATTATAAAGAAATCACATTAGGATTCTCTTTTTAAGCTGTTCCTTAAAACACTAGTGCTTAGGAAATCTATTGGAGGCAGAAGCAGTCAAGGGTAGCCTAGGGTTAGGGTTAGGCTTAGGGTACGGCTTAGGGTACTGGTTCGGGGAGGGCTTCGGGTACGGCGTAGGGTATGGGTTAGGGTTCGGGTTAGGGTTAGTGTTAGGGTTAGGGCTCGGTTTAGGGTACGGGTTAGGATTAGGGTACGTGTTAGGGTTAGGGTAGGGGTTAGGGTTAGGGTACGCGTTAGGGTTAGGGTAGTTATTAAACCTATCCCAGTCTCTAGATACCCCATAGCACGTAAAGGAATATTATTTAGGGGTCCACCCATGGAGAAGAGTTTAGACATTAGGATAAGATAAGGAACACACCCATTATAAAGAAATCACATTAGGATTCTCTTTTTAAGCTGTTCCTTAAAACACTAGTGCTTAGGAAATCTATTGGAGGCAGAAGCAGTCAAGGGTAGCCTAGGGTTAGGGTTAGGCTTAGGGTACGGCTTAGGGTACGGCTTAGGGTACGGGTTCGGTGAGGGCTTCGGGTACGGCGTAGGGTATGGGTTAGGGTTAGGGTTAGGGTTAGTGTTAGGGTTAGGGCTCGGTTTAGGGTATTGGTTAGGATTAGGGTACGTGTTAGTGTTAGGGTAGGGGTTAGGGTTAGGGTACGCGTTACTGTTAGGGTACTTATTAAACCTATCCCACTCTCTAGATACCCCTTAGCACGTAAAGGAATATTATTTGGAGGTCCAGCCATGGAGAAGGGTTTAGACACTAGGATAAGATAAGGAACAAACCCATTATAAAGAAACCACATTAGGATTCTCTTTTTAAGCTGTTCCTTAAAACACTAGTGCTTAGGAAATCTATTGGAGGCAGAAGCAGTCAAGGGTAGCCTAGGGTTAGGGTTAGGCTTAGGGTACGGCTTAGGGTACGGCTTAGGGTACGGGTTCGGAGAGGGCTTCGGGTACGGCGTAGGGTATGGGTTAGGGTTAGGGTTAGGGTTAGTGTTAGGGTTAGGGCTCGGTTTAGGGTATTGGTTAGGATTAGGGTACGTGTTAGTGTTAGGGTAGGGGTTAGGGTTAGGGTACGCGTTACTGTTAGGGTAGTTATTAAACCTATCCCACTCTCTAGATACCCCTTAGCACGTAAAGGAATATTATTTGGAGGTCCAGCCATGGAGAAGGGTTTAGACACTAGGATAAGATAAGGAACACACCCATTATAAAGAAATCACATTAGGATTCTCTTTTTAAGCTGTTCCTTAAAACAGTAGTGCTTAGGAAATCTATTGGAGGCAGAAGCAGTCAAGGGTAGCCTAGGGTTAGGGTTAGACTTAGGGTACGGCTTAGGGTATGGCTTAGGGTACGGGTTCGGGGAGGGATACGAGTACGGCGTAGGGTATGGGTTAGGGTTAGGGTTAGGGTTAGTGTTAGGGTTAGGGCTCGGTTTTGGGTATTGGTTAGGATTAGGGTACGTGTTAGGGTTAGGGTAGGGGTTCGGGTTAGGGTACGCGTTAGTGTTAGGGTAGTTATTAAACCTATCCCACTCTCTAGATACCCCTTAGCACGTAAAGGAATATTATTTGGAGGTCCAGCCATGAAGAAGGGTTTAGACACTAGGATAAGATAAGGAACAAACCCATTATAAAGAAATCACATTAGGATTCTCTTTTTAAGCTGTTCCTTAAAACACTAGTGCTTAGGAAATCTATTGGAGGCAGAAGCAGTCAAGGGTAGCCTAGGGTTAGGGTTAGGCTTAGGGTACGGCTTAGGGTACGGCTTAGGGTACGGGTTCGGTGAGGGCTTCGGGTACGGCGTAGGGTATGGGTTAGGGTTAGGGTTAGGGTTAGTGTTAGGGTTAGGGCTCGGTTTAGGGTATTGGTTAGGATTAGGGTACGTGTTAGTGTTAGGGTAGGGGTTAGGGTTAGGGTACGCGTTACTGTTAGGGTAGTTATTAAACCTATCCCACTCTCTACATACCCCTTAGCACGTAAAGGAATATTATTTGGGGGTCCAGCCATGGAGAAGGGTTTAGACACTAGGATAAGATAAGGAACACACCCATTATAAAGAAATCACATTAGGATTCTCTTTTTAAGCTGTTCCTTAATACACTAGTGCTTAGGAAATCTATTGGAGGCAGAAGCAGGGAAGGGTAGCCAAGGGTTAGGGTTAGGCTTAGGGTACGGCTTAGGGTATGGCTTAGGGTACGGGTTCGGGGAGGGCTACGAGTACGGCGTAGGGTATGGGTTAGGGTTAGGGTTAGGGTAAGTGTTAGGGTTAGGACTCGGTTTTGGGTATTGTTTAGGATTAGGGTACGTGTTAGGGTTAGGGTAGGGGTTCGGGTTAGGGTACGCGTTAGTGTTAGGGTAGTTATTAAACCTATCCGACTCTCTAGATACCCCTTAGCACGTAAAGGAATATTATTTGGGGGTCCAGCCATGGAGAAGAGTTTAGACACTAGGATAAGATAAGGAACACACCCATTATAAAGAAATCACATTAGAATTCTCTTTTTAAGCTGTTCCTTAAAACACTAGTGCTTAGGAAATCTATTGGAGGCAGAAGCAGTCAAGGGTAGCCTAGGGTTAGGGTTAGGCTTAGGATTAGGCTTAGGGTACGGCTTAGGGTACGGGTTCGGGGAGGGCTTCGGGTACGGCGTAGGGTATGGGTTAGGGTTAGGGTTAGGGTTAGTGTTAGGGTTAGGGCTCGGTTTAGGATATTGGTTAGGATTAGGGTACGTGTTAGGGTTAGGGTAGGGGTTAGGGTTAGGGTACGCGTTAGTGTTAGGTTAGTTATTAAACCTCTCCCACTCTCTAGATACCCCTTAGCACGTAAAGGAATATTATTTGGAGGTCTAGCCATGGAGAAGAGTTTAGACACTAGGATAAGATAAAGAACACACCCATTATAAAGCAATCACATTAGGATCTGCTTTTTAAGCTGTTCCTTAAAACACTAGTGCTTAGGAAATCTATGGGAGACAGAAGCAGTCAAGGGTAGCCTAGGGTTAGGGTTAGGCTTAGGGTTAGGGTTAGGGTACGGCTTAGGGTACGGGTTCGGGGAGGGGTTCGGGTACGGCGTAGGGTATGGGTTAGGTTTAGGGTTAGGGTTAGGGCTCGGTTTAGTGTACGTGTTAGGGTTAGGGTAGGGGTTAGGTTTAGGGTACGCGTTAGAGTTAAGGTAGTTATTAAACCTATCCCAATCTCTAGATACACCTTAGCACGTAAAGGAATATTATTTGGGGGTCCAGCCATGGAGAAGAGTTTAGACACTAGGATAAGATAAGGAACACACCCATTATAAAGAAATCACATTAGGATTCTCTTTATAAGCTGTTCCTTAAAACACTAGTGCTTAGGAAATCTATTGGAGGCAGAAGCAGTCAAGGGTAGCCTAGGGTTAGGGTTAGGCTTGGGTTAGGCTTAGGGTACGGCTTAGGGTACGGGTTCGGTGAGGGGTTCGGGTACGGCGTAGGGTATGGGTTAGGGTTAGTGTTAGGCTTAGTGTTAGGGTTAGGGCTCGGTTTAGGGTAGGGGTTAGGATTAGTGTACGTGTTAGGGTTAGGGTAGGGGTTAGGGTTAGGGTACGCGTTAGGGTTAGGGTAGTTATTAAACCTATCCCAGTCTCTAGATACCCCTTAGCACGTAAAGGAATATTATTTGGGGGTCCAGCCATGGAGAAGAGTTTAGACATTGGGATAAGATAAGGAACACACCCATTATAAAGAAATCACATTAGGATTCTCTTTTTAAGCTGTTCCTTAAAACACTAGTGCTTAGGAAATCTATTGGAGGCAGAAGGAGTCAAGGGTAGCCTAGGGCTAGGGTTAGGCTTAGGGTTACGCTTAGGGTACGGCTTAGGGTACGGGTTCGGGGAGGGTTTAGGGTACGGCGTAGGGTATGGGTTAGGGTTAGGGTTAGGGTTAGTGTTAGGGTTAGGGCTCGGTTTAGGGTACGGGTTAGGATTAGGGTACATGTTAGGGTTAGGGTAGGGATTAGGGTTACGGTACGCGTTAGGGTTAGGGTAGTTATTAAACCTATCCCACTCTCTAGATACACCTTAGCACGTAAAGGAATATTATTTGGGGGTCCAGCCATGGAGAAGAGTTTAGACACTAGGATAAGATAAGGAACACACCCATTATAAAGAAATCACATTAGAATTCTCTTTTTAAGCTGTTCCTTAAAACACTAGTGCTTAGGAAATCTATTGGAAGCAGAAGCAGTCAAGGGTAGCCTAGGGTTAGGGTTAGGCTTAGGGTACGGCTTAGGGTACGGCTTAGGGTACGGGTTCGGGGAGGGCTTCGGGTACGGCGTAGGGTATGGGTTAGGGTTAGGGTTAGGGTTAGTGTTAGGGTTAGGGCTCGGTTTAGGGTATTGGTTAGAATTAGGGTACGTGTTAGGGTTAGGGTAGGGGTTAGGGTTAGGGTACGCGTTAGTGTTAGGGTAGTTATTAAACCTATCCCATTCTCTAGATACCCCTTAGCACGTAAAGGAATATTATTTGGAGGTCCAGCCATGGAGAAGAGTTTAGACACTAGGATAAGATAAGGAACACACCCATTATAAAGAAATCACATTAGGATTCTCTTTTTAAGCTGTTCCTTAAAACACTAGTGCTTCGGAAATCTATTGGAGGCAGAAGCAGTCAAGGGTAGCCTAGGGTTAGGGTTAGGCTTAGGGTACGGCTTAGGGTACGGCTTAGGGTACGGGTTCGGGGAGGGCTTCGGGTACGGCGTAGGGTATGGGTTAGGGTTAGGGTTAGTGTTAGGGTGAGGGCTCGGTTTAGGGTATTGGTTAGGATTAGGGTACGTGTTAGTGTTAGGGTAGGGGTTAGGGTTAGGGTACGCGTTAGTGTTAGGGTAGTTATTAAACCTATCCCACTCTCTAGATACCCCTTAGCACGTAAAGGAATATTATTTGGAGGTCCAGCCATGGAGAAGGGTTTAGACACTAGGATAAGATAAGGAACAAACCCATTGTAAAGAAATCACATTAGGATTCTCTTTTTAAGCTGTTCCTTAAAACACTAGTGCTTAGGAAATCTATTGGAGGCAGAAGCAGTCAAGGGTAGCCTAGGGTTAGGGTTAGGATTAGGGTACGGCTTAGGGTACGGCTTAGGGTACGGGTTCGGGGAGGGCTTCGGGTGCGGCGTAGGGTATGGGTTTGGGTTAGGGTTAGGGTTAGTGTTAGGGTTAGGGCTCGGTTTAGGGTATTGGTTAGGATTAGGGTACGTGTTAGTGTTAGGGTAGGGGTTAGGGTTAGGGTACGCGTTACTGTTAGGGTAGTTATTAAACCTATCCCACTCTCTAGATACCCCTTAGCACGTAAAGGAATATTATTTGGAGGTCCAGCCATGGAGAAGGGTTTAGACACTAGGATAAGATAAGGAACACACCCATTATAAAGAAATCACATTAGAATTCTCTTTTTAAGCTGTTCCTTAAAACACTAGTGCTTAGGAAATCTATTGGAGGCAGAAGCAGTCAAGGGTAGCCTAGGGTTAGGGTTAGGCTTAGGGTACGGCTTAGGGTACGGGTTCGGGGAGGGCTTCGTGTACGGCGTAGGGTATGTGTTAGGGTTAGGGTTAGGGTTAGTGTTAGGGTTAGGGCTCGGTTTAGGGTATTGGTTAGGATTAGGGTAAGTGTTAGTGTTAGGGTAGGGGTTAGGGTTAGGGTACGCGTTAGTGTTAGGGTAGTTATTAAACCTATCCCACTCTCTAGATACCCCTTAGCACGTAAAGGAATATTAATTGGAGGTCCAGCCATGGAGAAGGGTTTAGACACTAGGATAAGATAAGGAACACACCCATTATAAAGAAATCACATTAGGATTCTCTTTTAAAGCTGTTCCTTAAAACACTAGTGCTTAGGAAATCTATTGGAGGCAGAAGCAGTCAAGGGTAGCCTAGGGTTAGGGTTAGGCTTGGGGTTAGGCTTAGGGTACGGCATAGCGTACGGGTTCGGGGAGGGGTTCGGGTACGGCGTAGGGTATGGGTTAGGGTTAGGGTTAGGGTTAGTGTTAGGGTTAGGGCTCCGTTTAGGGTACGGGTTAGGATTAGGTTACGTGTTAGGGTTAGGGTAGGGGTTAGGGTTAGGGTACGCATTTGGGTGAGCGTAGTTATTAAACCTATCCCACTCTCTAGATACCCCTTAGCATGTAAAGGAATATTATTTGGGGGTCCAGCCATGGAGAAGAGTTTAGCCACTAGGATAAGGTAAGGAACACACCCATTATAAAGAAATCACATTAGGATTCTCTTTTTAAGCTGTTCCTTAAAACACTAGTGCTTAGGAAATCTATTGGAGTCAGAAGCAGTCAAGGGTAGCCTAGGGCTAGGGTTAGGCTTAGGGTTAGGCTTAGGGTACGGCTTAGGGTACGGGTTCGGGGAGGGGTTCGTGTACGGCGGAGGGTATGGGTTCGGGTTAGGGTTTGGGTTAGTGTTAGGGTTAGGGCTCCGTTTAGGGTACGGGATAGGATTAGGGTACGTGTTAGGGTTAGAGTAGGGGTTAGGGTAAGGGTACGCGTTAGGGTTAGGGTAGTTATTAAACCTATCCCACTCTCTAGATACCCCTTAGCACGAAAAGGAATATTATTTGGGGGTCCAGCCATGGAGAAGAGTTTAGACCCTAGGATAAGTTAAGGAACACACCCATTATAAAGAAATCACATTAGGATTCTCTTTTTAAGCTGTTCCTTAAAACACTAGTGCTTAGGAAATCTATTGGAGGCAGAAGCAGTCAAGGGTAGCCTAGGGTTAGGGTTAGGCTTAGGGTTAGGCTTAGGGTACGGCTTAGGGTACGGGTTCGGTGAGGGCTTCGGGTACGGCGTAGGGTATGGGTTAGGGTTCGGGTTAGGGTTAGTGTTAGGGTTAGGGCTCGGTTTAGGGTACGGGTTAGGATTAGGGTACGTGTTAGGGTTAGGGTAGGGGTTAGGGTTAGGGTACGCGTTAGGGTTAGGGTAGTTATTAAACCTATCCCAGTCTCTAGATACCCCATAGCACGTAAAGGAATATTATTTGGGGGTCCACCCATGGAGAAGAGTTTAGACATTAGGATAAGATAAGGAACACACCCATTATAAAGAAATCACATTAGGATTCTCTTTTTAAGCTGTTCCTTAAAACACTAGTGCTTAGGAAATCTATTGGAGGCAGAAGCAGTCAAGGGTAGCCTAGGGTTAGGGTTAGGCTTAGGGTACGGCTTAGGGTACGGGTTCGGTGAGGGCTTCGGGTATGGCGTAGGGTATGGGTTAGGGTTAGGGTTAGGGTTAGTGTTAGGGATAGGGCTCGGTTTAGGGTATTGGTTAGGATTAGGGTACGTGTTAGTGTTAGGGTAGGGGTTAGGGTTAGGGTACGCGTTACTGTTAGGGTAGTTATTAAACCTATCCCACTCTCTAGATACCCCTTAGCACGTAAAGGAATATTATTTGGAGGTCCAGCCATGGAGAAGGGTTTAGACACTAGGATAAGATAAGGAACAAACCCATTATAAAGAAATCACATTAGGATTCTCTTTTTAAGCTGTTCCTTAAAACACTAGTGCTTAGGAAATCTATTGGAGGCAGAAGCAGTCAAGGGTAGCCTAGGGTTAGGGTTAGGCTTAGGGTACGGCTTAGGGTACGGCTTAGGGTACGGGTTCGGGGAGGGCTTCGGGTACGGCGTAGGGTATGGGTTAGGGTTAGTGTTAGGGTTAGTGTTAGGGTTAGGGCTCGGTTTAGGGTATTGGTTAGGATTAGGGTACGTGTTAGTGTTAGGGTAGGGGTTAGGGTTAGGGTACGCGTTACTGTTAGGGTAGTTATTAAACCTATCCCACTCTCTAGATACCCCTTAGCACGTAAAGGAATATTATTTGGAGGTCCAGCCATGGAGAAGGGTTTAGACACTAGGATAAGATAAGGAACACACCCATTATAAAGAAATCACATTAGGATTCTCTTTTTAAGCTGTTCCTTAAAACACTAGTGCTTAGGAAATCTATTGGAGGCAGAAGCAGTCAAGGGTAGCCTAGGGTTAGGGTTAGGCTTAGGTTTAGGCTTAGGGTACAGCTTAGGGTACGGGTTCGGTGAGGGCTTCGGGTACGGCGTAGGGTATCGGTTAGGGTTAGGGTTAGGGTTAGTGTTAGGGATAGGGCTCGGTTTAGGGTATGGGTTAGGATTAGGGTACGTGTTAGGGTTAGGGTAGGGGTTAGGGTTAGGGTACGCATTAGGGTTAGGGTAGTTATTAAACCTATCCCACTCTCTAGATACCCCTTAGCACGTAAAGGAATATTATTTGGGGGTCCAGCCATGGAGAAGAGTTTAGACCCTAGGATAAGATAAGTAACACACCCATTATAAAGAAATCACATTAGGATTCTCTTTTTAAGCTGTTCCTTAAAACACTAGTGCTTAGGAAATCTATTGGAGGCAGAAGCAGTCAAGGGTAGCCTAGGGTTAGGGTTAGGCTTAGGGTACGGCTTAGGGTACGGCTTAGGGTACGGGTTCGGGGAGGCGTTCTTGTATGGCGGAGGGTATGGGTTAGGGTTAGGGTTTGGGTTAGTGTTAGGGTTAGGGCTTCGTTTAGGGTACGGGATATGATTAGGGTAGTGTTAGGGTTAGAGTAGGGGTTAGGGTTAGGGTACGCGTTAGTGTTAGGGTAGTTATTAAACCTATCCCACTCTCTAGATACCCCTTAGCACGTAAAGGAATATTATTTGGAGGTCCAGCCATGGAGAATGGTTTAGACACTAGGATAAGATAAGGAACAAACCCATTATAAAGAAATCACATTAGGATTCTCTTTTTAAGCTGTTCTTTAAAACACTAGTGCTTAGGAAATCTATTGGAGGCAGAAGCATTCAAGGGTAGCCTAGGGTTAGGGTTAGGCTTAGGTTACGGCTTAGGGTACGGGTTCGGGGAGGGCTTCGGGTACGGCGTAGGGTATGGGTTAGGGTTAGGGTTAGGGTTAGTGTTAGGGTTAGGGCTCGGTTTAGGGTATTGGTTAGGATTAGGGTACGTGTTAGGGTTAGAGTAGGGTTTAGGGTAAGGGTACGCGTTAGGGTTAGGGTAGTTATTAAACCTATCCCACTCTCTAGATACCCCTTAGCACGAAAAGGAATATTATTTGGGGGTCCAGCCATGGAGAAGAGTTTAGACACTAGGATAAGTTAAGGAACACACCCATTATAAAGAAATCACATTAGGATTCTCTTTTTAAGCTGTTCCTTAAAACACTAGTGCTTAGGAAATCTATTGGAGGCAGAAGCAGTCAAGGGTAGCCTAGGGTTAGGGTTAGGCTTGGGGTTAGGCTTAGGGTACGGCTTAGCGTACGGGTTCGGGGAGGGGTTCGGGTACGGCGTAGGGTATGGGTTAGGGTTAGGGTTAGGGTTAGTGTTAGGGTTAGGGCTCCGTTTAGGGTACGCGTTAGGATTAGGTTACGTGTTAGGGTTAGGGTAGGGGTTAGGGTTAGGGTACGCATTTGGGTGAGGGTAGTTATTAAACCTATCCCACTCTCTAGATACCCCTTAGCACGTAAAGGAATATTATTTGGGGGTCCAGCCATGGAGAAGAGTTTAGCCACTAGGATAAGGTAAGGAACACACCCATTATAAAGAAATCACATTAGGATTCTCTTTTTAAGCTGTTCCTTAAAACACTAGTGCTTAGGAAATCTATTGGAGGCAGAAGCAGTCAAGGGTAGCCTAGGGTTAGGGTTAGGCTTAGGGTACGGCTTAGGGTACGGCTTAGGGTACGGGTTCGGGTACGGCGTAGGGTATGGGTTAGGGTTAGGGTTAGGGTTAGTGTTAGGGTTAGGGCTCGGTTTAGGTTATTGGTTAGGATTAGGGTACGTGTTAGTGTTAGGGTAGGGGTTAGGGTTAGGGTACGCGTTAGTGTTAGGGTAGTTATTAAACCTATCCCACTCTCTAGATACCCCTTAGCACGTAAAGGAATATTATTTGGAGGTCCAGCCATGGAGAAGGGTTTAGACACTAGGATAAGATAAGGAACACACCCATTATAAAGAAATCACATTAGGATTCTCTTTTTAAGCTGTTCCTTAAAACACTAGTGCTTAGGAAATCTATTGGAGGCAGAAGCAGTCAAGGGTAGCCTAGGGATAGGGTTAGGCTTAGGGTACGGCTTAGGGTACGGCTTAGTGTACGGGTTCGGGGAGGGCTTCGTGTACGGCGTAGGGTATGTGTTAGGGTTAGTGTTAGGGTTATTGTTAGGGTTAGGGCTCGGTTTAGGGTATTGGTTAGGATTAGGGTAAGTGTTAGTGTTAGGGTAGGGGTTAGGGTTAGGGTACGCGTTAGTGTTAGGGTAGTTATTAAACCTATCCCACTCTCTAGATACCCCTTAGCACGTAAAGGAATATTAATTGGAGGTCCAGCCATGGAGAAGGGTTTAGACACTAGGATAAGATAAGGAACACACCCATTATAAAGAAATCACATTAGGATTCTCTTTTTAAGCTGTTCCTTAAAACACTAGTGCTTAGGAAATCTATTGGAGGCAGAAGCAGTCAAGGGTAGCCTAGGGTTAGGGTTAGGTTTAGGGTACGGCTTAGGGTACGGCTTAGGGTACGGGTTCGGGGAGGGGTTCGGGTACGGCGTAGGGTATGGGTTAGGGTTAGGGTTAGGGTTAGTGTTAGGGTTAGGGCTCGGTTTAGGGTATTGGTTAGGATTAGGGTACGTGTTAGTGTTAGGGTAGGGGTAAGGGTTAGGGTACGCGTTAGTGTTAGGGTAGTTATTAAACCTATCCCACTCTCTAGATGCCCCTTATCACGTAAAGGAATATTATTTGGAGGTCCAGCCATGGAGAAGGGTTTAGACACTAGGATAAGATAAGGAACACACCCATTATAAAGAAATCACATAAGGATTCTCTTTTAAAGCTGTTCCTTAAAACACTAGTGCTTAGGAAATCTATTGGAGGCAGAAGCAGTCAAGGGTAGCCTAGGGTTAGGGTTAGGCTTTGGGTTAGGCTTAGGGTACGGCTTAGCGTACGGGTTCGGGGAGGGGTTCGGGTACGGCGTAGGGTATGGGTTAGGGTTAGGGTTAGGGTTAGTGTTAGGGTAAGGGCTCCGTTTAGGGTACGGGTTAGGATTAGGTTACGTGTTAGGGTTAGGGTAGGGGTTAGGGTTAGGGTACGCATTTGGGTGAGGGTAGTTATTAAACCTATCCCACTCTCTAGATACCCCTTAGCACGTAAAGGAATATTATTTGGGGGTCCAGCCATGGAAAAGAGTTTAGCCACTAGGATAAGGTAAGGAACACACCCATTATAAAGAAATCACATTAGGATTCTCTTTTTAAGCTGTTCCTTAATACACTAGTGCTTAGGAAATCTATTGGAGTCAGAAGCAGTCAAGGGTAGCCTAGGGCTAGGGTTAGGCTTAGGGTTAGGCTTAGGGTACGGCTTAGGGTACGGGTTCGGGGAGGGGTTCGTGTACGGAGGAGGGTATGGGTTAGGGTTAGGGTTTGGGTTAGTGTTAGGGTTAGGGCTCCGTTTAGGGTATGGGTTAGGATTAGGGTACGTGTTAGGGTTAGGGTAGGGGTTAGGGTTAGGGTACGCATTAGGGTTAGGGTAGTTATTAAACCTATCCCACTCTCTAGATACCCCTTAGCACGTAAAGGAATATTATTTGGGGGTCCAGCCATGGAGAAGAGTTTAGACCCTAGGATAAGATAAGTAACACACCCATTATAAAGAAATCACATTAGGATTCTCTTTTTAAGCTGTTCCTTAAAACACTAGTGCTTAGGAAATCTATTGGAGGCAGAAGCAGTCAAGGGTAGCCTAGGGTTAGGGTTAGGCTTAGGGTACGGCTTAGGGTACGGCTTAGGGTACGGGTTCGGGGAGGCGTTCTTGTATGGCGGAGGGTATGGGTTAGGGTTAGGGTTTGGGTTAGTGTTAGGGTTATGGCTTCGTTTAGGGTACGGGATATGATTAGGGTAGTGTTAGGGTTAGAGTAGGGGTTAGGGTTAGGGTACGCGTTAGTGTTAGGGTAGTTATTAAACCTATCCCACTCTCTAGATACCCCTTAGCACGTAAAGGAATATTATTTGGAGGTCCAGCCATGGAGAATGGTTTAGACACTAGGATAAGATAAGGAACAAACCCATTATAAAGAAATCACATTAGGATTCTCTTTTTAAGCTGTTCCTTAAAACACTAGTGCTTAGGAAATCTATTGGAGGCAGAAGCAGTCAAGGGTAGCCTAGGGTTAGGGTTAGGCTTAGGGTACGGCTTAGGGTACGGCTTAGGGTACGGGTTCGGGGAGGGCTTCGGGTACGGCGTAGGGTATGGGTTAGGGTTAGGGTTAGGGTTAGTGTTAGGGTTAGGGCTCGGTTTAGGGTATTGGTTAGGATTAGGGTACGTGTTAGTGTTAGGGTAGGGGTTAGGGTTAGGGTACGCGTTACTGTTAGGGTAGTTATTAAACCTATCCCACTCTCTAGATACCCCTTAGCACGTAAAGGAATATTATTTGGAGGTCCAGCCATGGAGAAGGGTTTAGACACTAGGATAAGATAAGGAACACACCCATTATAAAGAAATCACATTAGGATTCTCTTTTTAAGCTGTTCCTTAAAACACTAGTGCTTAGGAAATCTATTGGAGGCAGAAGCAGTCAAGGGTAGCCTAGGGTTAGGGTTAGGCTTAGGTTTAGGCTTAGGGTACAGCTTAGGGTACGGGTTCGGTGAGGGCTTCGGGTACGGCGTAGGGTATCGGTTAGGGTTAGGGTTAGGGTTAGTGTTAGGGATAGGGCTCGGTTTAGGGTATGGGTTAGGATTAGGGTACGTGTTAGGGTTAGGGTAGGGGTTAGGGTTAGGGTACGCATTAGGGTTAGGGTAGTTATTAAACCTATCCCACTCTCTAGATACCCCTTAGCACGTAAAGGAATATTATTTGGGGGTCCAGCCATGGAGAAGAGTTTAGACCCTAGGATAAGATAAGTAACACACCCATTATAAAGAAATCACATTAGGATTCTCTTTTTAAGCTGTTCCTTAAAACACTAGTGCTTAGGAAATCTATTGGAGGCAGAAGCAGTCAAGGGTAGCCTAGGGTTAGGGTTAGGCTTAGGGTACGGCTTAGGGTACGGCTTAGGGTACGGGTTCGGGGAGGCGTTCTTGTATGGCGGAGGGTATGGGTTAGGGTTAGGGTTTGGGTTAGTGTTAGGGTTAGGGCTTCGTTTAGGGTACGGGATATGATTAGGGTAGTGTTAGGGTTAGAGTAGGGGTTAGGGTTAGGGTACGCGTTAGTGTTAGGGTAGTTATTAAACCTATCCCACTCTCTAGATACCCCTTAGCACGTAAAGGAATATTATTTGGAGGTCCAGCCATGGAGAATGGTTTAGACACTAGGATAAGATAAGGAACAAACCCATTATAAAGAAATCACATTAGGATTCTCTTTTTAAGCTGTTCTTTAAAACACTAGTGCTTAGGAAATCTATTGGAGGCAGAAGCATTCAAGGGTAGCCTAGGGTTAGGGTTAGGCTTAGGTTACGGCTTAGGGTACGGGTTCGGGGAGGGCTTCGGGTACGGCGTAGGGTATGGGTTAGGGTTAGGGTTAGGGTTAGTGTTAGGGTTAGGGCTCGGTTTAGGGTATTGGTTAGGATTAGGGTACGTGTTAGGGTTAGAGTAGGGTTTAGGGTAAGGGTACGCGTTAGGGTTAGGGTAGTTATTAAACCTATCCCACTCTCTAGATACCCCTTAGCACGAAAAGGAATATTATTTGGGGGTCCAGCCATGGAGAAGAGTTTAGACACTAGGATAAGTTAAGGAACACACCCATTATAAAGAAATCACATTAGGATTCTCTTTTTAAGCTGTTCCTTAAAACACTAGTGCTTAGGAAATCTATTGGAGGCAGAAGCAGTCAAGGGTAGCCTAGGGTTAGGGTTAGGCTTGGGGTTAGGCTTAGGGTACGGCTTAGCGTACGGGTTCGGGGAGGGGTTCGGGTACGGCGTAGGGTATGGGTTAGGGTTAGGGTTAGGGTTAGTGTTAGGGTTAGGGCTCCGTTTAGGGTACGCGTTAGGATTAGGTTACGTGTTAGGGTTAGGGTAGGGGTTAGGGTTAGGGTACGCATTTGGGTGAGGGTAGTTATTAAACCTATCCCACTCTCTAGATACCCCTTAGCACGTAAAGGAATATTATTTGGGGGTCCAGCCATGGAGAAGAGTTTAGCCACTAGGATAAGGTAAGGAACACACCCATTATAAAGAAATCACATTAGGATTCTCTTTTTAAGCTGTTCCTTAAAACACTAGTGCTTAGGAAATCTATTGGAGGCAGAAGCAGTCAAGGGTAGCCTAGGGTTAGGGTTAGGCTTAGGGTACGGCTTAGGGTACGGCTTAGGGTACGGGTTCGGGTACGGCGTAGGGTATGGGTTAGGGTTAGGGTTAGGGTTAGTGTTAGGGTTAGGGCTCGGTTTAGGTTATTGGTTAGGATTAGGGTACGTGTTAGTGTTAGGGTAGGGGTTAGGGTTAGGGTACGCGTTAGTGTTAGGGTAGTTATTAAACCTATCCCACTCTCTAGATACCCCTTAGCACGTAAAGGAATATTATTTGGAGGTCCAGCCATGGAGAAGGGTTTAGACACTAGGATAAGATAAGGAACACACCCATTATAAAGAAATCACATTAGGATTCTCTTTTTAAGCTGTTCCTTAAAACACTAGTGCTTAGGAAATCTATTGGAGGCAGAAGCAGTCAAGGGTAGCCTAGGGATAGGGTTAGGCTTAGGGTACGGCTTAGGGTACGGCTTAGTGTACGGGTTCGGGGAGGGCTTCGTGTACGGCGTAGGGTATGTGTTAGGGTTAGTGTTAGGGTTATTGTTAGGGTTAGGGCTCGGTTTAGGGTATTGGTTAGGATTAGGGTAAGTGTTAGTGTTAGGGTAGGGGTTAGGGTTAGGGTACGCGTTAGTGTTAGGGTAGTTATTAAACCTATCCCACTCTCTAGATACCCCTTAGCACGTAAAGGAATATTAATTGGAGGTCCAGCCATGGAGAAGGGTTTAGACACTAGGATAAGATAAGGAACACACCCATTATAAAGAAATCACATTAGGATTCTCTTTTTAAGCTGTTCCTTAAAACACTAGTGCTTAGGAAATCTATTGGAGGCAGAAGCAGTCAAGGGTAGCCTAGGGTTAGGGTTAGGTTTAGGGTACGGCTTAGGGTACGGCTTAGGGTACGGGTTCGGGGAGGGGTTCGGGTACGGCGTAGGGTATGGGTTAGGGTTAGGGTTAGGGTTAGTGTTAGGGTTAGGGCTCGGTTTAGGGTATTGGTTAGGATTAGGGTACGTGTTAGTGTTAGGGTAGGGGTAAGGGTTAGGGTACGCGTTAGTGTTAGGGTAGTTATTAAACCTATCCCACTCTCTAGATGCCCCTTATCACGTAAAGGAATATTATTTGGAGGTCCAGCCATGGAGAAGGGTTTAGACACTAGGATAAGATAAGGAACACACCCATTATAAAGAAATCACATAAGGATTCTCTTTTAAAGCTGTTCCTTAAAACACTAGTGCTTAGGAAATCTATTGGAGGCAGAAGCAGTCAAGGGTAGCCTAGGGTTAGGGTTAGGCTTTGGGTTAGGCTTAGGGTACGGCTTAGCGTACGGGTTCGGGGAGGGGTTCGGGTACGGCGTAGGGTATGGGTTAGGGTTAGGGTTAGGGTTAGTGTTAGGGTAAGGGCTCCGTTTAGGGTACGGGTTAGGATTAGGTTACGTGTTAGGGTTAGGGTAGGGGTTAGGGTTAGGGTACGCATTTGGGTGAGGGTAGTTATTAAACCTATCCCACTCTCTAGATACCCCTTAGCACGTAAAGGAATATTATTTGGGGGTCCAGCCATGGAAAAGAGTTTAGCCACTAGGATAAGGTAAGGAACACACCCATTATAAAGAAATCACATTAGGATTCTCTTTTTAAGCTGTTCCTTAATACACTAGTGCTTAGGAAATCTATTGGAGTCAGAAGCAGTCAAGGGTAGCCTAGGGCTAGGGTTAGGCTTAGGGTTAGGCTTAGGGTACGGCTTAGGGTACGGGTTCGGGGAGGGGTTCGTGTACGGAGGAGGGTATGGGTTAGGGTTAGGGTTTGGGTTAGTGTTAGGGTTAGGGCTCCGTTTAGGGTATGGGTTAGGATTAGGGTACGTGTTAGGGTTAGGGTAGGGGTTAGGGTTAGGGTACGCATTAGGGTTAGGGTAGTTATTAAACCTATCCCACTCTCTAGATACCCCTTAGCACGTAAAGGAATATTATTTGGGGGTCCAGCCATGGAGAAGAGTTTAGACCCTAGGATAAGATAAGTAACACACCCATTATAAAGAAATCACATTAGGATTCTCTTTTTAAGCTGTTCCTTAAAACACTAGTGCTTAGGAAATCTATTGGAGGCAGAAGCAGTCAAGGGTAGCCTAGGGTTAGGGTTAGGCTTAGGGTACGGCTTAGGGTACGGCTTAGGGTACGGGTTCGGGGAGGCGTTCTTGTATGGCGGAGGGTATGGGTTAGGGTTAGGGTTTGGGTTAGTGTTAGGGTTATGGCTTCGTTTAGGGTACGGGATATGATTAGGGTAGTGTTAGGGTTAGAGTAGGGGTTAGGGTTAGGGTACGCGTTAGTGTTAGGGTAGTTATTAAACCTATCCCACTCTCTAGATACCCCTTAGCACGTAAAGGAATATTATTTGGAGGTCCAGCCATGGAGAATGGTTTAGACACTAGGATAAGATAAGGAACAAACCCATTATAAAGAAATCACATTAGGATTCTCTTTTTAAGCTGTTCCTTAAAACACTAGTGCTTAGGAAATCTATTGGAGGCAGAAGCAGTCAAGGGTAGCCTAGGGTTAGGGTTAGGCTTAGGGTACGGCTTAGGGTACGGCTTAGGGTACGGGTTCGGGGAGGGCTTCGGGTACGGCGTAGGGTATGGGTTAGGGTTAGGGTTAGGGTTAGTGTTAGGGTTAGGGCTCGGTTTAGGGTATTGGTTAGGATTAGGGTACGTGTTAGTGTTAGGGTAGGGGTTAGGGTTAGGGTACGCGTTACTGTTAGGGTAGTTATTAAACCTATCCCACTCTCTAGATACCCCTTAGCACGTAAAGGAATATTATTTGGAGGTCCAGCCATGGAGAAGGGTTTAGACACTAGGATAAGATAAGGAACACACCCATTATAAAGAAATCACATTAGGATTCTCTTTTTAAGCTGTTCCTTAAAACACTAGTGCTTAGAAAATCTATTGGAGGCAGAAGCAGTCAAGGGTAGCCTAGGGTTAGGGTTAGGCTTAGGTTTAGGCTTAGGGTACAGCTTAGGGTACGGGTTCGGTGAGGGCTTCGGGTACGGCGTAGGGTATCGGTTAGGGTTAGGGTTAGGGTTAGTGTTAGGGATAGGGCTCGGTTTAGGGTATGGGTTAGGATTAGGGTACGTGTTAGGGTTAGGGTAGGGGTTAGGGTTAGGATACGCATTAGGGTTAGGGTAGTTATTAAACCTATCCCACTCTCTAGATACCCCTTAGCACGTAAAGGAATATTATTTGGGGGTCCAGCCATGGAGAAGAGTTTAGACACTAGGATAAGATAAGTAACACACCCATTATAAAGAAATCACATTAGGATTCTCTTTTTAAGCTGTTCCTTAAAACACTAGTGCTTAGGAAATCTATTGGAGGCAGAAGCATTCAAGGGTAGCCTAGGGTTAGGGTTAGGCTTAGGTTACGGCTTAGGGTACGGGTTCGGGGAGGGCTTCGGGTACGGCGTAGGGTATGGGTTATGGTTAGGGTTAGTGTTAGGGTTAGGGCTCGGTTTAGGGTACGGGTTAGGATTAGGTTACGTGTTAGTGTTAGGGTAGGGGTTAGGGTTAGGGTACGCTTTAGTGTTAGGGTAGTTATTAAACCTATCCCACTCTCTAGATACCCCTTATCACGTAAAGGAATATTATTTGGAGGTCCAGCCATGGAGAAGGGTTTAGACACTAGGATAAGATAAGGAACACACCCATTATAAAGAAATCACATTAGGATTCTCTTTTTAAGCTGTTCCTTAAAACACTAGTGCTTAGGAAATCTATTGGAGGCAGAAGCAGTCAAGGGTAGCCTAGGGTTAGGGTTAGGCTTAGGGTACGGCTTAGGGTACGGCTTAGGGTACGGGTTCGGGGAGGGCTTCGTGTACGGCGTACGGTATGTGTTAGGGTTAGTGTTAGGGTTATTGTTAGGGTTAGGGCTCGGTTTAGGGTATTGGTTAGGATTAGGGTAAGTGTTAGTGTTAGGGTAGGGGTTAGGGTTAGGGTACGCGTTAGTGTTAGGGTAGTTATTAAACCTATCCCACTCTCTAGATACCCCTTAGCACGTAAAGGAGTATTAATTGGAGGTCCAGCCATGGAGAAGGGTTTAGACACTAGGATAAGATAAGGAACACACCCATTATAAAGAAATCACATTAGGATTCTCTTTTTAAGCTGTTCCTTAAAACACTAGTGCTTAGGAAATCTATTGGAGGCAGAAGCAGTCAAGGGTAGCCTAGGGTTAGGGTTAGGCTTAGGGTACGGCTTAGGGTACGGCTTAGGGTACGGGTTCGGGGAGGGCTTCGGGTACGGCGTAGGGTATGGGTTAGGGTTAGGGTTAGGGTTAGTGTTAGGGTTAGGGCTCGGTTTAGGGTATTGGTTAGGATTAGGGTACGTGTTAGGGTTAGAGTAGGGGTTAGGGTAAGGGTACGCGTTAGGGTTAGGGTAGTTATTAAACCTATCCCACTCTCTAGATACCCCTTAGCACGAAAAGGAATATTATTTGGGGGTCCAGCCATGGAGAAGAGTTTAGACACTAGGATAAGTTAAGGAACACACCCATTATAAAGAAATCACATTAGGATTCTCTTTTTAAGCTGTTCCTTAAAACACTAGTGCTTAGGAAATCTATTGGAGGCAGAAGCAGTCAAGGGTAGCCTAGGGTTAGGGTTAGGCTTGGGGTTAGGCTTAGGGTACGGCTTAGCGTACGGGTTCGGGGAGGGGTTCGGGTACGGCGTAGGGTATGGGTTAGGGTTAGGGTTAGGGTTAGTGTTAGGGTTAGGGCTCCGTTTAGGGTACGGGTTAGGATTAGGTTACGTGTTAGGGTTAGGGTAGGGGTTAGGGTTAGGGTACGCATTTGGGTGAGGGTAGTTATTAAACCTATCCCACTCTCTAGATACCCCTTAGCACGTAAAGGAATATTATTTGGGGGTCCAGCCATGGAGAAGAGTTTAGCCACTAGGATAAGGTAAGGAACACACCCATTATAAAGAAATCACATTAGGATTCTCTTTTTAAGCTGTTCCTTAATACACTAGTGCTTAGGAAATGTATTGGAGTCAGAAGCAGTCAAGGGTAGCCTAGGGCTAGGGTTAGGCTTAGGGTTAGGCTTAGGGTACGGCTTAGGGTACGGGTTCGGGGAGGGGTTCGTGTACGGCGGAGGGTATGGGTTAGGGTTAGGGTTTGGGTTAGTGTTAGGGTTAGGGCTCCGTTTAGGGTACGGGATAGGATTAGGGTACGTGTTAGGGTTAGAGTAGGGGTTAGGGTAAGGGTACGCGTTAGGGTTAGGGTAGTTATTAAACCTATCCCACTCTCTAGATACCCCTTAGCACGAAAAGGAATATTATTTGGGGGTCCAGCCATGGAGAAGAGTTTAGACACTAGGATAAGTTAAGGAACACACCCATTATAAAGAAATCACATTAGGATTCTCTTTTTAAGCTGTTCCTTAAAACACTAGTGCTTAGGAAATCTATTGGAGGCAGAAGCAGTCAAGGGTAGCCTAGGGTTAGGGTTAGGCTTAGGGTACGGCTTAGGGTACGGCTTAGGGTACGGGTTCGGTGAGGGCTTCGGGTACGGCGTAGGGTATGGGTTAGGGTTCGGGTTAGGGTTAGTGTTAGGGTTAGGGCTCGGTTTAGGGTACGGGTTAGGATTAGGGTACGTGTTAGGGTTAGGGTAGGGGTTAGGGTTAGGGTACGCGTTAGGGTTAGGGTAGTTATTAAACCTATCCCAGTCTCTAGATACCCCATAGCACGTAAAGGAATATTATTTGGGGGTCCACCCATGGAGAAGAGTTTAGACATTAGGATAAGATAAGGAACACACCCATTATAAAGAAATCACATTAGGATTCTCTTTTTAAGCTGTTCCTTAAAACACTAGTGCTTAGGAAATCTATTGGAGGCAGAAGCAGTCAAGGGTAGCCTAGGGTTAGGGTTAGGCTTAGGGTACGGCTTAGGGTACGGCTTAGGGTACGGGTTCGGGTACGGCGTAGGGTATGGGTTAGGGTTAGGGTTAGGGTTAGTGTTAGGGTTAGGGCTCGGTTTAGGTTATTGGTTAGGATTAGGGTACGTGTTAGTGTTAGGGTAGGGGTTAGGGTTAGGGTACGCGTTACTGTTAGGGTAGTTATTAAACCTATCCCACTCTCTAGATACCCCTTAGCACGTAAAGGAATATTATTTGGAGGTCCAGCCATGGAGAAGGGTTTAGACACTAGGATAAGATAAGGAACACACCCATTATAAAGAAATCACATTAGGATTCCCTTTTTAAGCTGTTCCTTAAAACACTAGTGCTTAGGAAATCTATTGGAGGCAGAAGCAGTCAAGGGTAGCCTAGGGTTAGGGTTAGGCTTAGGGTACGGCTTAGGGTACGGCTTAGGGTACGGGTTCGGGGAGGGCTTCGTGTACGGCGTACGGTATGTGTTAGGGTTAGTGTTAGGGTTATTGTTAGGGTTAGGGCTCGGTTTAGGGTATTGGTTAGGATTAGGGTAAGTGTTAGTGTTAGGGTAGGGGTTAGGGTTAGGGTACGCGTTAGTGTTAGGGTAGTTATTAAACCTATCCCACTCTCTAGATACCCCTTAGCACGTAAAGGAATATTAATTGGAGGTCCAGCCATGGAGAAGGGTTTAGACACTAGGATAAGATAAGGAACACACCCATTATAAAGAAATCACATTAGGATTCTCTTTTTAAGCTGTTCCTTAAAACACTAGTGCTTAGGAAATCTATTGGAGGCAGAAGCAGTCAAGGGTAGCCTAGGGTTAGGGTTAGGCTTAGGATACGGCTTAGGGTACGGCTTAGGGTACGGGTTCGGGTACGGCGTGGGGTATGGGTTAGGGTTAGGGTAAGGGTTAGTGTTAGGGTTAGGGCTCGGTTTAGGGTATTGGTTAGGATTAGGGTACGTGTTAGTGTTAGGGTAGGGGTTAGGGTTAGGGTACGCGTTACTGTTAGGGTAGTTATTAAACCTATCCCACTCTCTAGATACCCCTTAGCACGTAAAGGAATATTATTTGGAGGTCCAGCCATGGAGAAGGGTTTAGACACTAGGATAAGATAAGGAACACACCCATTATAAAGAAATCACATTAGGATTCTCTTTTTAAGCTGTTCCTTAAAACACTAGTGCTTAGGAAATCTATTGGAGGCAGAAGCAGTCAAGGGTAGCCTAGGGTTAGGGTTAGGCTTAGGGTTAGGCTTAGGGTACGGCTTAGGGTACGGGTTCGGGGAGGGCTTCGTGTACGGCGTAGGGTATGTGTTAGGGTTAGTTTTAGGGTTATTGTTAGGGTTAGGGCTCGGTTTAGGGTATTGGTTAGGATTAGGGTAAGTGTTAGTGTTAGGGTAGGGGTTAGGGTTAGGGTACGCGTTAGTGTTAGGGTAGTTATTAAACCTATCCCACTCTGTAGATACCCCTTAGCACGTAAAGGAATATTAATTGGAGGTCCAGCCATGGAGAAGGGTTTAGACACTAGGATAAGATAAGGAACACACCCATTATAAAGAAATCACATTAGGATTCTCTTTTTAAGCTGTTCCTTAAAACACTAGTGCTTAGGAAATCTATTGGAGGCAGAAGCAGTCAAGGGTAGCCTAGGGTTAGGGTTAGGCTTAGGGTACGGCTTAGGGTACGGCTTAGGGTACGGGTTCGGGGAGGGCTTCGGGTACGGCGTAGGGTATGGGTTAGGGTTAGGGTTAGGGTTAGTGTTAGGGTTAGGGCTCGGTTTAGGGTATTGGTTAGGATTAGGGTACGTGTTAGTGTTAGGGTAGGGGTAAGGGTTAGGGTACGCGTTAGTGTTAGGGTAGTTATTAAACCTATCCCACTCTCTAGATACCCCTTATCACGTAAAGGAATATTATTTGGAGGTCCAGCCATGGAGAAGGGTTTAGACACTAGGATAAGATAAGGAACACACCCATTATAAAGAAATCACATAAGGATTCTCTTTTAAAGCTGTTCCTTAAAACACTAGTGCTTAGGAAATCTATTGGAGGCAGAAGCAGTCAAGGGTAGCCTAGGGTTAGGGTTAGGCTTTGGGTTAGGCTTAGGGTACGGTTTAGCGTACGGGTTCGGGGAGGGGTTCGGGTACGGCGTAGGGTATGGGTTAGGGTTAGGGTTAGGGTTAGTGTTAGGGTTAGGGCTCCGTTTAGGGTACGGGTTAGGATTAGGTTACGTGTTAGGGTTAGGGTAGGGGTTAGGGTTAGGGTACGCATTTGGGTGAGGGTAGTTATTAAACCTATCCCACGCTCTAGATACCCCTTAGCACGTAAAGGAATATTATTTGGGGGTCCAGCCATGGAAAAGAGTTTAGCCACTAGGATAAGGTAAGGAACACACCCATTATAAAGAAATCACATTAGGATTCCCTTTTTAAGCTGTTCCTTAATACACTAGTGCTTAGGAAATCTATTGGAGTCAGAAGCAGTCAAGGGTAGCCTAGGGCTAGGGTTAGGCTTAGGGTTAGGCTTAGGGTACGGCTTAGCGTACGGGTTCGGGGAGGGGTTCGGGTACGGCGTAGGGTATGGGTTAGGGTTAGGGTTAGGGTTAGTGTTAGGGTTAGGGCTCCGTTTAGGGTACGGGTTAGGATTAGGGTACGTGTTAGGGTTAGGGTAGGGGTTAGGGTTAGGGTACGCGTTAGGGTTAGGGTAGTTATTAAACCTATCCCAGTCTCTAGATACCCCATAGCACGTAAAGGAATATTATTTGGGGGTCCACCCATGGAGAAGAGTTTAGACATTAGGATAAGATAAGGAACACACCCATTATAAAGAAATCACATTAGGATTCTCTTTTTAAGCTGTTCCTTAAAACACTAGTGCTTAGGAAATCTATTGGAGGCAGAAGCAGTCAAGGGTAGCCTAGGGTTAGGGTTAGGCTTAGGGTACGGCTTAGGGTACGGCTTAGGGTACGGGTTCGGGTACGGCGTAGGGTATGGGTTAGGGTTAGGGTTAGGGTTAGTGTTAGGGTTAGGGCTCGGTTTAGGTTATTGGTTAGGATTAGGGTACGTGTTAGTGTTAGGGTAGGGGTTAGGGTTAGGGTACGCGTTAGTGTTAGGGTAGTTATTAAACCTATCCCACTCTCTAGATACCCCTTAGCACGTAAAGGAATATTATTTGGAGGTCCAGCCATGGAGAAGGGTTTAGACACTAGGATAAGATAAGGAACACACCCATTATAAAGAAATCACATTAGGATTCTCTTTTTAAGCTGTTCCTTAAAACACTAGTGCTTAGGAAATCTATTGGAGGCAGAAGCAGTCAAGGGTAGCCTAGGGATAGGGTTAGGCTTAGGGTACGGCTTAGGGTACGGCTTAGGGTACGGGTTCGGGGAGGGCTTCGTGTACGGCGTAGGGTATGTGTTAGGGTTAGTGTTAGGGTTATTGTTAGGGTTAGGGCTCGGTTTAGGGTATTGGTTAGGATTAGGGTAAGTGTTAGTGTTAGGGTAGGGGTTAGGGTTAGGGTACGCGTTAGTGTTAGGGTAGTTATTAAACCTATCCCACTCTCTAGATACCCCTTAGCACGTAAAGGAATATTAATTGGAGGTCCAGCCATGGAGAAGGGTTTAGACACTAGGATAAGATAAGGAACACACCCATTATAAAGAAATCACATTAGGATTCTCTTTTTAAGCTGTTCCTTAAAACACTAGTGCTTAGGAAATCTATTGGAGGCAGAAGCAGTCAAGGGTAGCCTAGGGTTAGGGTTAGGTTTAGGGTACGGCTTAGGGTACGGCTTAGGGTACGGGTTCGGGGAGGGCTTCGGGTACGGCGTAGGGTATGGGTTAGGGTTAGGGTTAGGGTTAGTGTTAGGGTTAGGGCTCGGTTTAGGGTATTGGTTAGGATTAGGGTACGTGTTAGTGTTAGGGTAGGGGTAAGGGTTAGGGTACGCGTTAGTGTTAGGGTAGTTATTAAACCTATCCCACTCTCTAGATGCCCCTTATCACGTAAAGGAATATTATTTGGAGGTCCAGCCATGGAGAAGGGTTTAGACACTAGGATAAGATAAGGAACACACCCATTATAAGGAAATCACATAAGGATTCTCTTTTAAAGCTGTTCCTTAAAACACTAGTGCTTAGGAAATCTATTGGAGGCAGAAGCAGTCAAGGGTAGCCTAGGGTTAGGGTTAGGCTTTGGGTTAGGCTTAGGGTACGGCTTAGCGTACGGGTTCGGGGAGGGGTTCGGGTACGGCGTAGGGTATGGGTTAGGGTTAGGGTTAGGGTTAGTGTTAGGGTTAGGGCTCCGTTTAGGGTACGGGTTAGGATTAGGTTACGTGTTAGGGTTAGGGTAGGGGTTAGGGTTAGGGTACGCATTTGGGTGAGGGTAGTTATTAAACCTATCCCACTCTCTAGATACCCCTTAGCACGTAAAGGAATATTATTTGGGGGTCTAGCCATGGAAAAGAGTTTAGCCACTAGGATAAGGTAAGGAACACACCCATTATAAAGAAATCACATTAGGATTCTCTTTTTAAGCTGTTCCTTAATACACTAGTGCTTAGGAAATCTATTGGAGTCAGAAGCAGTCAAGGGTAGCCTAGGGCTAGGGTTAGGCTTAGGGTTAGGCTTAGGGTACAGCTTAGGGTACGGGTTCGGGGAGGGGTTCGTGTACGGAGGAGGGTATGGGTTAGGGTTAGGGTTTGGGTTAGTGTTAGGGTTAGGGCTCCGTTTAGGGTACGGGATAGGATTAGGGTACGTGTTAGGGTTAGAGTAGGGGTTAGGGTAAGGGTACGCGTTAGGGTTAGGGTAGTTATTAAACCTATCCCACTCTCTAGATACCCCTTAGCACGAAAAGGAATATTATTTGAGGGTCCAGCCATGGAGAAGAGTTTAGACACTAGGATAAGTTAAGGAACACACCCATTATAAAGAAATCACATTAGGATTCTCTTTTTAAGCTGTTCCTTAAAACATTAGTGCTTAGGAAATCTATTGGAGGCAGAAGCAGTCAAGGGTAGCCTAGGGTTAGGGTTAGGCTTGGGGTTAGGCTTAGGGTACGGCTTAGCGTACGGGTTCGGGGAGGGGATCGGGTACGGCGTAGGGTATGGGTAAGGGTTAGGGTTAGGGTTAGTGTTAGGGTTAGGGCTCCGTTTAGGGTACGGGTTAGGATTAGGTTACATGTTAGGGTTAGGGTAGGGGTTAGGGTTAGGGTACGCATTTGGGTGAGGGTAGTTATTAAACCTATCCCACTCTCTAGATACCCCTTAGCACGAAAAGGAATATTATTTGGGGGTCCAGCCATGGAGAAGAGTTTAGACACTAGGATAAGTTAAGGAACACACCCATTATAAAGAAATCACATTAGGATTCTCTTTATAAGCTCTTCCTTAAAACACTAGTGCTTAGGAAATCTATTGGAGGCAGAAGCAGTCAAGGGTAGCCTAGGGTTAGGGTTAGGCTTAGGGTTAGGCTTAGGGTACGGCTTAGGGTACGGGTTCGGTGAGGGCTTCGGGTACGGCGTAGGGTATGGGTTAGGGTTCGGGTTAGGGTTAGTGTTAGGGTTACGGCTCGGTTTAGGGTACGGGTTAGGATTAGGGTACGTGTTAGGGTTAGGGTAGGGGTTAGGGTTAGGGTACGCGTTAGGGTTAGGGTAGTTATTAAACCTATCCCAGTCTCTAGATACCCCATAGCACGTAAAGGAATATTATTTGGGGGTCCACCCATGGAGAAGAGTTTAGACATTAGGATAAGATAAGGAACACACCCATTATAAAGAAATCACATTAGGATTCTCTTTTTAAGCTGTTCCTTAAAACACTAGTGCTTAGGAAATCTATTGGAGGCAGAAGCAGTCAAGGGTAGCCTAGGGTTAGGGTTAGGCTTAGGGTACGGCTTAGGGTACGGCTTAGGGTACGGGTTCGGTGAGGGCTTCGGGTACGGCGTAGGGTATGGGTTAGGGTTAGGGTTAGGGTTAGTGTTAGGGTTAGGGCTCGGTTTAGGGTATTGGTTAGGATTAGGGTACGTGTTAGTGTTAGGGTAGGGGTTAGGGTTAGGGTACGCGTTACTGTTAGGGTACTTATTAAACCTATCCCACTCTCTAGATACCCCTTAGCACGTAAAGGAATATTATTTGGAGGTCCAGCCATGGAGAAGGGTTTAGACACTAGGATAAGATAAGGAACACACCCATTATAAAGAAATCACATTAGGATTCTCTTTTTAAGCTGTTCCTTAAAACACTAGTGCTTAGGAAATCTATTGGAGGCAGAAGCAGTCAAGGGTAGCCTAGGGTTAGGGTTAGGCTTAGGGTACGGCTTAGGGTATGGCTTAGGGTACGGGTTCGGAGAGGGCTACGATAACGGCGTAGGGTATGGGTTAGGGTTAGGGTTAGGGTTAGTGTTAGGGTTAGGGCTCGGTTTTGGGTATTGGTTAGGATTAGGGTACGTGTTAGGGTTAGGGTAGGGGTTCGGGTTAGGGTACGCGTTAGTGTTAGGGTAGTTATTAAACCTATCCCACTCTCTAGATACCCCTTAGCACATAAGGAATATTATTTGGAGGTCCAGCCATGGAGAAGAGTTTAGACACTAGGATAAAATAAGGAACACACCCATTATAAGAAATCACATTAGGATTCTCTTTTTAAGCTGTTCCTTAAAACACTAGTGCTTAGGAAATCTATTGGAGGCAGAAGCAGTCAAGGGTAGCCTAGCGTTAGGGTTAGGCTTAGGTTTAGGCTTAGGGTACGGCTTAGGGTACGGGTTCGGTGAGGGCTTCGGGTACGGCGTAGGGTATCGGTTAGGGTTAGGGTTAGTGTTAGGGTTAGGGCTCGGTTTAGGGTATGGGTTAGGATTAGGGTACGTGTTAGGGTTAGGGTAGGGGTTAGGGTTAGGGTACGCGTTAGGGTTAGGGTAGTTATTAAACCTATCCCACTCTCTAGATACCCCTTAGCACGTAAAGGAATATTATTTGGGGGTCCAGCCATGGAGAAGAGTTTAGACACTAGGATAAGATAAGGAACCCACCCATTATAAAGAAATAACATTAGGATTCTCTTTTTAAGCTGTTCCTTAAAACACTAGTGCTTAGGAAATCTATTGGAGGCAGAAGCAGTCAAGGGTAGCCTAGGGTTAGGGTTAGGCTTAGGGTTAGGCTTAGGGTACGGCTTAGGGTACGGGTTCGGGGAGGGGTTCGGGTACGGCGTAGGGTATAGGTTAGGGTTAGGGTTAGGGTTAGTGTTAGGGTTAGGGCTCGGTTTAGGGTACGGGTTAGGATTAGGGTACGTGTTAGGGTTAGGGTAGGGGTTAGGGTTAGGGTACGTGTTAGGGTTAGGGTAGTGATTAAACCTATCCCACTCTCTAGATACCCCATAGCACGTAAAGCAATATTATTTGGGGTTCAGCCATGGAATAAAGTTTAGACACTAGGATAAGATAAGGAACATACCCATTATAAAGAAATCACATTAGGATTCTCTTTTTAAGCTGTTCCTTAAAACACTAGTGCTTAGGAAATCTATTGGAGGCAGAAGCAGTCAAGGGTAGCCTAGGGTTAGGGTTAGGCTTAGGGTTAGGGTTAGGGTACGGCTTAGGGTACGGGTTCGGTGAGGGCTTCGGGTACGGAGTAGGGTATCGGTTAGGGTTAGGGTTAGGGTTAGTGTTAGGATTAGGGCTCGGTTTAGGGTACGGGTTAGGATTAGGGTACGTGTTAGGGTTAGAGTAGGGGTTAGGGTTAGGGTACGCGTTAGGGTTAGGGTAGTTATTAAACCTATCCCACTCTCTAGATACCCCTTAGCACGTAAAGGAATATTATTTGGGGGTCCAGCCTTGGAGAAGAGTTTAGACACTAGGATAAGACAAGGAACCCACCCAGTATAAAGAAATCACATTAGGATTCTCTTTTTAAGCTGTTCCTTAAAACACTAGTGCTTAGGAAATCTATTGGAGGCAGAAGCAGTCAAGGGTAGCCTAGGGTTAGGGTTAGGCTTAGGGTTAGGCTTAGGGTACGGCTTAGGGTTCGGGGAGGGGTTCGGCTACGGCGTAGGGTATGGGTTAGGGTTAGGCTTAGGGTTAGGCTTAGGGTACGGCTTAGGGCACGGGTTCGGGGAGGGCTTCAGGTACGGCGTAGGTTATGGGTTAGGGTTAGGGTTAGGGTTAGTGTTAGGGTTAGGGCTCGGTTTAGGGTATTGGTTAGGATTATTGTACGTGTTAGGGTTAGGGTAGGGGTTAGGGTTAGGGTACGCGTTAGAGTCAAGGTAGTTATTAAACCTATCCCACTCTCTAGATACACCTTAGAACGTAAAGGAATATTATTTGGGGGTCCAGCCATGGAGAAGAGTTTAGACACTAGGATAAGATAAGGAACACACCCATTATAAAGAAATCACATTAGAATTCTCTTTTTAAGCTGTTCCTTAAAACACTAGTGCTTAGGAAATCTATTGGAGGCAGAAGCAGTCAAGGGTAGCCTAGGGTTAGGGTTAGGCTTAGGGTACGGCTTAGGGTACGGCTTAGGGTACGGCTTAGGGTACGGGTTCGGGTACGGCGTAGGGTATGGGTTAGGGTTAGGGTTAGGGTTAGTGTTAGGGTTAGGGCTCGGTTTAGGGTATTGGTTAGGATTAGGGTACGTGTTAGTGTTAGGGTAGGGGTTAGGGTTAGGGTACGCGTTACTGTTAGGGTAGTTATTAAACCTATCCCACTCTCTAGATACCCCTTAGCACGTAAAGGAATATTATTTGGAGGTCCAGCCATGGAGAAGGGTTTAGACACTAGGATAAGATAAGGAACAAACCCATTATAAAGAAATCACATTAGGATTCTCTTTTTAAGCTGTTCCTTAAAACACTAGTGCTTAGGAAATCTATTGGAGGCAGAAGCAGTCAAGGGTAGCCTAGGGTTAGGGTTAGGCTTAGGGTACGGCTTAGGGTACAGCTTAGGGTATGGGTTCGGTGAGGGCTTCGGGTACGGCGTAGGGTATGGGTTAGGGTTAGGGTTAGTGTTAGTGTTAGGGTTAGGGCTCGGTTTAGGGTATTGGTTAGGATTAGGGTACGTGTTAGTGTTAGGGTAGGGGTTAGGGTTAGGGTACGCGTTACTGTTAGGGTAGTTATTAAACCTATCCCACTCTCTAGATACCCCTTAGCACGTAAAGGAATATTATTTGGAGGTCCAGCCATGGAGAAGGGTTTAGACACTAGGATAAGATAAGGAACACACCCATTATAAAGAAATCACATTAGGATTCTCTTTTTAAGCTGTTCCTTAAAACAGTAGTGCTTAGGAAATCTATTGGAGGCAGAAGCAGTCAAGGGTAGCCTAGGGTTAGGGTTAGGCTTAGGGTACGGCTTAGGGTATGGCTTAGGGTACGGGTTCGGGGAGGGATACGAGTACGGCGTAGGGTATGGGTTAGGGTTAGGGTTAGGGTTAGTGTTAGGGTTAGGGCTCGGTTTTGGGTATTGGGTAGGATTAGGGTACGTGTTAGGGTTAGGGTAGGGGTTCGGGTTAGGGTACGCGTTAGTGTTAGGGTAGTTATTAAACCTATCCCACTCTCTAGATACCCCTTAGCACGTAAAGGAATATTATTTGGAGGTCCAGCCATGGAGAAGAGTTTAGACACTAGGATAAAATAAGGAACACACCCATTATAAAGAAATCACATTAGGATTCTCTTTTTAAGCTGTTCCTTAAAACACTAGTGCTTAGGAAATCTATTGGAGGCAGAAGCAGTCAAGGTTAGCCTAGGGTTAGGGTTAGGCTTAGGGTACGGCTTAGGGTACGGCTTAGGGTACGGGTTCGGTGAGGGCTTCGGGTACGGCGTAGGGTATGGGTTAGGGTTAGGGTTAGGGTTAGTGTTAGGGTTAGGGCTCGGTTTAGTGTACGTGTTAGGGTTAGGGTAGGGGTTAGGTTTAGGGTACGCGTTAGAGTTAAGGTAGTTATTAAACCTATCCCAATCTCTACATACACCTTAGCACGTAAAGGAATATTATTTGGGGGTCCAGCCATGGAGAAGAGTTTAGACACTAGGATAAGATAAGGAACAAACCCATTATAAAGAAATCACATTAGGATTCTCTTTTTAAGCTGTTCCTTAAAACACTAGTGCTTAGGAAATCTATTGGAGGCAGAAGCAGTCAAGGGTAGCCTAGGGTTAGGGTTAGGCTTGGGTTAGGCTTAGGGTACGGCTTAGGGTACGGGTTCGGTGAGGGATTCGGATACGGCGTAGGGTATGGGTTAGGGTTAGTGTTAGGCTTAGTGTTAGGGTTAGGGCTCGGTTTAGGGTAGGGGTTAGGATTAGTGTACGTGTTAGGGTTAGGGTAGGGGTTAGGGTTAGGGTACGCGTTAGGGTTAGGGTAGTTATTAAACCTATCCCACTCTCTAGATACACCTTAGCACGTAAAGGAATATTATTTGGGGGTCCACCCATGGAGAAGAGTTTAGACATTAGGATAAGATAAGGAACACACCCATTATAAAGAAATCACATTAGGATTCTCTTTTTAAGCTGTTCCTTAAAACACTAGTGCTTAGGAAATCTATTGGAGGCAGAAGGAGTCAAGGGTAGCCTAGGGCTAGGGTTAGGCTTAGGGTTACGCTTAGGGTATGGCTTAGGGTACGGGTTCGGGGAGGGTTTAGGGTACGGCGTAGGGTATGGGTTAGGGTTAGGGTTAGGGTTAGTGTTAGGGTTAGGGCTCGGTTTAGGGTACGGGTTAGGATTAGGGTACATGTTAGGGTTAGGGTAGGGATTAGGGTTAGGGTACGCGTTAGGGTTAGGGTAGTTATTAAACCTATCCCACTCTCTAGATACACCTTAGCACGTAAAGGAATATTATTTGGGGGTCCAGCCATGGAGAAGAGTTTAGACACTAGGATAAGATAAGGAACACACCCATTATAAAGAAATCACATTAGAATTCTCTTTTTAAGCTGTTCCTTAAAACACTAGTGCTTAGGAAATCTATTGGAAGCAGAAGCAGTCAAGGGTAGCCTAGTGTTAGGGTTAGGCTTAGGGTACGGCTTAGGGTACGGCTTAGGGTACGGGTTCGGGGAGGGCTTCGGGTACGGCGTAGGGTATGGGTTAGGGTTAGGGTTAGGGTTAGTGTTAGGGTTAGGGCTCGGTTTAGGGTATTGGTTAGAATTAGGGTACGTGTTAGAGTTAGGGTAGGGGTTAGGGTTAGGGTACGCGTTAGTGTTAGGGTAGTTATTAAACCTATCCCATTCTCTAGATACCCCTTAGCACGTAAAGGAATATTATTTGGAGGTCCAGCCATGGATAAGAGTTTAGACACTAGGATAAGATAAGGAACACACCCATTATAAAGAAATCACATTAGGATTCTCTTTTTAAGCTGTTCCTTAAAACACTAGTGCTTAGGAAATCTATTGGAGGCAGAAGCAGTCAAGGGTAGCCTAGGGTTAGGGTTAGGCTTAGGGTACGGCTTAGGGTACGGCTTAGGGTACGGGTTCGGGGAGGGCTTCGGGTACGGCGTAGGGTATGGGTTAGGGTTAGGGTTAGGGTTAGTGTTAGGGTTAGGGCTCCGTTTAGGGTACGGGTTAGGATTAGGTTACGTGTTAGTGTTAGGGTAGGGGTTAGGGTTAGGGTATGCGCTAGTGTTAGGGTAGTTATTAAACCTATCCCACTCTCTAGATACCCCTTATCACGTAACGGAATATTATTTGGAGGTCCAGCCATGGAGAAGGGTTTAGACACTAGGATAAGATAAGGAACACACCCATTATAAAGAAATCACATTAGGATTCTCTTTTAAAGCTGTTCCTTAAAACACTAGTGCTTAGGAAATCTATTGGAGGCAGAAGCAGTCAAGGGTAGCCTAGGGTTAGGGTTAGGCTTGGGGTTAGGCTTAGGGTACGGCATAGCGTACGGGTTCGGGGAGGGGTTCGGGTACGGCGTAGGGTATGGGTTAGGGTTAGGGTTAGGGTTAGTGTTAGGGTTAGGGCTCCGTTTAGGGTACGGGTTAGGATTAGGTTACGTGTTAGGGTTAGGGTAGGGGTTAGGGTTAGGGTACGCATTTGGGTGAGGTAGTTATTAAACCTATCCCACTCTCTAGATACCCCTTAGCACGTAAAGGAATATTATTTGGGGGTCCAGCCATGGAGAAGAGTTTAGCCACTAGGATAAGGTAAGGAACACACCCATTATAAAGAAATCACATTAGGATTCTCTTTTTAAGCTGTTCCTTAAAACACTAGTGCTTAGGAAATCTATTGGAGTCAGAAGCAGTCAAGGGTAGCCTAGGGCTAGGGTTAGGCTTAGGGTTAGGCTTAGGGTACGGCTTAGGGTACGGGTTCGGGGAGGGGTTCGTGTACGGAGGAGGGTATGGGTTAGGGTTAGGGTTTGGGTTAGTGTTAGGGTTAGGGCTCCGTTTAGGGTACGGGATAGGATTAGGGTACGTGTTAGGGTTAGAGTAGGGGTTAGGGTAAGGGTACGCGTTAGGGTTAGGGTAGTTATTAAACCTATCCCACTCTCTAGATACCCCTTACCACGAAAAGGAATATTATTTGGGGGTCCAGCCATGGAGAAGAGTTTAGACACTAGGATAAGTTAAGGAACACACCCATTATAAAGAAATCACATTAGGATTCTCTTTTTAAGCTGTTCCTTAAAACACTAGTGCTTAGGAAATCTATTGGAGGCAGAAGCAGTCAAGGGTAGCCTAGGGTTAGGGTTAGGCTTAGGGTACGGCTTAGGGTACGGCTTAGGGTACGGGTTCGGTGAGGGCTTCGGGTACGGCGTAGGGTATGGGTTAGGGTTCGGGTTAGGGTTAGTGTTAGTGTTAGGGCTCGGTTTAGGGTACGGGTTAGGATTAGGGTACGTGTTAGGGTTAGGGTAGGGGTTAGGGTTAGGGTACGCGTTAGGGTTAGGGTAGTTATTAAACCTATCCCAGTCTCTAGATACCCCATAGCACGTAAAGGAATATTATTTGGGGGTCCACCCATGGAGAAGAGTTTAGACATTAGGATAAGATAAGGAACACACCCATTATAAAGAAATCACATTAGCATTCTCTTTTTAAGCTGTTCCTTAAAACACTAGTGCTTAGGAAATCTATTGGAGGCAGAAGCAGTCAAGGGTAGCCTAGGGTTAGGGTTAGGCTTAGGGTACGGCTTAGGGTACGGCTTAGGGTACGGGTTCGGTGAGGGCTTCGGGTACGGCGTAGGGTATGGGTTAGGGTTAGGGTTAGGGTTAGTGTTAGGGTTAGGGCTCGGTTTAGTGTACGTGTTAGGGTTAGGGTAGGGGTTAGGTTTAGGGTACGCGTTAGAGTTAAGGTAGTTATTAAACCTATCCCAATCTCTACATACACCTTAGCACGTAAAGGAATATTATTTGGGGGTCCAGCCATGGAGAAGAGTTTAGACACTAGGATAAGATAAGGAACAAACCCATTATAAAGAAATCACATTAGGATTCTCTTTTTAAGCTGTTCCTTAAAACACTAGTGCTTAGGAAATCTATTGGAGGCAGAAGCAGTCAAGGGTAGCCTAGGGTTAGGGTTAGGCTTGGGTTAGGCTTAGGGTACGGCTTAGGGTACGGGTTCGGTGAGGGATTCGGGTACGGCGTAGGGTATGGGTTAGGGTTAGTGTTAGGCTTAGTGTTAGGGTTAGGGCTCGGTTTAGGGTAGGGGTTAGGATTAGTGTACGTGTTAGGGTTAGGGTAGGGGTTAGGGTTAGGGTACGCGTTAGGGTTAGGGTAGTTATTAAACCTATCCCACTCTCTAGATACACCTAAGCACGTAAAGGAATATTATTTCGGGGTCCACCCATGGAGAAGAGTTTAGACATTAGGATAAGATAAGGAACACACCCATTATAAAGAAATCACATTAGGATTCTCTTTTTAAGCTGTTCCTTAAAACACTAGTGCTTAGGAAATCTATTGGAGGCAGAAGGAGTCAAGGGTAGCCTAGGGCTAGGGTTAGGCTTAGGGTTACGCTTAGGGTATGGCTTAGGGTACGGGTTCGGGGAGGGTTTAGGGTACGGCGTAGGGTATGGGTTAGGGTTAGGGTTAGGGTTAGTGTTAGGGTTAGGGCTCGGTTTAGGGTACGGGTTAGGATTAGGGTACATGTTAGGGTTAGGGTAGGGATTAGGGTTAGGGTACGCGTTAGGGTTAGGGTAGTTATTAAACCTATCCCACTCTCTAGATACACCTTAGCACGTAAAGGAATATTATTTGGGGGTCCAGCCATGGAGAAGAGTTTAGACACTAGGATAAGATAAGGAACACACCCATTATAAAGAAATCACATTAGAATTCTCTTTTTAAGCTGTTCCTTAAAACACTAGTGCTTAGGAAATCTATTGGAAGCAGAAGCAGTCAAGGGTAGCCTAGGGTTAGGGTTAGGCTTAGGGTACGGCTTAGGGTACGGCTTAGGGTACGGGTTCGGGGAGGGCTTCGGGTACGGCGTAGGGTATGGGTTAGGGTTAGGGTTAGGGTTAGTGTTAGGGTTAGGGCTCGGTTTAGGGTATTGGTTAGAATTAGGGTACGTGTTAGAGTTAGGGTAGGGGTTAGGGTTAGGGTACGCGTTAGTGTTAGGGTAGTTATTAAACCTATCCCATTCTCTAGATACCCCTTAGCACGTAAAGGAATATTATTTGGAGGTCCAGCCATGGATAAGAGTTTAGACACTAGGATAAGATAAGGAACACACCCATTATAAAGAAATCACATTAGGATTCTCTTTTTAAGCTGTTCCTTAAAACACTAGTGCTTAGGAAATCTATTGGAGGCAGAAGCAGTCAAGGGTAGCCTAGGGTTAGGGTTAGGCTTAGGGTACGGCTTAGGGTATGGCTTAGGGTACGGGTTCGGGGAGGGCTACGAGTACGGCGTAGGGTATGGGTTAGGGTTAGTGTTAGGGTAAGTGTTAGGGTTAGGACTCGGTTTTGGGTATTGTTTAGGATTAGGGTACGTGTTAGGGTTAGGGTAGGGGTTCGGGTTAGGGTACGCGTTAGTGTTAGGGTAGTTATTAAACCTATCCCACTCTCTAGATACCCCTTAGCACGTAAAGGAATATTATTTGGGGGTCCAGCCATGGAGAAGAGTTTAGACACTAGGATAAGATAAGGAACACACCCATTATAAAGAAATCACATTAGAATTCTCTTTTTAAGCTGTTCCTTAAAACACTAGTGCTTAGGAAATCTATTGGAGGCAGAAGCAGTCAAGGGTAGCCTAGGGTTAGGGTTAGGCTTAGGATTAGGCTTAGGGTACGGCTTAGGGTACGGGTTCGGGGAGGGCTTCGGGTACGGCGTAGGGTATGGGTTAGGGTTAGGGTTAGGGTTAGTGTTAGGGTTAGGGCTCGGTTTAGGATATTGGTTAGGATTAGGGTACGTGTTAGGGTAAGGTTAGGGGTTAGGGTTAGGGTACGCATTAGTGTTAGGTTAGTTATTAAACCTCTCCCACTCTCTAGATACCCCTTAGCACGTAAAGGAATATTATTTGGAGGTCTAGCCATGGAGAAGAGTTTAGACACTAAGATAAGATAAGGAACACACCCATTATAAAGCAATCACATTAGGATCTGTTTTTAAGCTGTTCCTTAAAACACTAGTGCTTAAGAAATCTATGGGAGGCAGAAGCAGTCAAGGGTAGCCTAGGGTTAGGGTTAGGCTTAGGGTTAGGGTTAGGGTACGGCTTAGGGTACGGGTTCGGGGAGGGGTTCGGGTACGGCGTAGGGTATGGGTTAGGGTTAGGGTTAGGGTTAGTGTTAGGGTTAGGACTCGGTTTAGTGTACGTGTTAGGGTTAGGGTAGGGGTTAGGTTTAGGGTACGCGTTAGAGTTAAGGTAGTTATTAAACCTATCCCAATCTCTAGATACACCTTAGCACGTAAAGGAATATTATTTGGGGGTCCAGCCATGGAGAAGAGTTTAGACACTAGGATAAGATAAGGAACACACCCATTATAAAGAAATCACATTAGGATTCTCTTTATAAGCTGTTCCTTAAAACACTAGTGCTTAGGAAATCTATTGGAGGCAGAAGCATTCAAGGGTAGCCTAGGGTTAGGGTTAGGCTTGGGTTAGGCTTAGGGTACGGCTTAGGGTACGGGTTCGGTGAGGGGTTCGGGTACGGCGTAGGGTATGGGTTAGGGTTAGTGTTAGGCTTAGTGTTAGGGTTAGGGCTCCGTTTAGGGTACGGTTTAGGATTAGGTTACGTGTTAGGGTTAGGGTAGGGGTTAGGGTTAGGGTACGCATTAGGGTGAGGGTAGTTATTAAACCTATCCCACTCTCTAGATACCCCTTAGCACGTAAAGGAATATTATTTGGGGGTCCAGCCATGGAGAAGAGTTTAGACACTAGGATAAGATAAGGAACCCACCCATTATAAAGAAATCACATTAGGATTCTCTTTATAAGCTGTTCCTTAAAACACTAGTGCTTAGGAAATCTATTGGAGGCAGAAGCAGTCAAGGGTAGCCTAGGGTTAGGGTTAGGCTTAGGGTTAGGCTTAGGGTACGGCTTAGGGTACGGGTTCGGGGAGGGATTCGGGTACGGCGTAGGGTGTGGGTTAGGGTTAGGGTTAGGGTTAGGGTTAGGGTTAGGGCTCGGTTTAGGGTACGGGTTAGGATTAGGGTACATGTTAAGGTTAGGGTAGGGGTTAGGGTTAGGGTACTCGTTAGGGTTAGGATAGTTATTAAACCTATCCCACTCTCTAGATACACCTTAGCACGTAAAGGAATATTATTTGGGGGTCCAGCCATGGAGAAGAGTTTAGACAGTAGGATAAGATAAGGAACACACCCATTATAAAGAAATCACATTAGGATTCTCTTTTTAAGCTGTTCCTTAAAACACTAGTGCTTAGGAAATCTATTGGAGGCAGAAGCAGTCAAGGGTAGCCTAGGGTTAGGGTTAGGCTTAGGGTACGGCTTAGGGTACGGCTTAGGGTACGGGTTCGGGGAGGGCTTCGGGTACGGCGTAGGGTATGGGTTAGGGTTCGGGTTAGGGTTAGTTTTAGGGTGAGGGCTCGGTTTAGGGTATTGTTTAGGATTAGGGTACGTGTTAGTGTTAGGGTAGGGGTTAGGGTTAGGGTACGCGTTAGTGTTAGGGTAGTTATTAAACCTATCCCACTCTCTAGATACCCCTTAGCACGTAAAGGAACATTATTTGGAGGTCCAGCCATGAAGAAGGGTTTAGACACTAGGATAAGATAAGGAACAAACCCATTATAAAGAAATCACATTAGGATTCTCTTTTTAAGCTGTTCCTTAAAACACTAGTGCTTAGGAAATCTATTGGAGGCAGAAGCAGTCAAGGGTAGCTTAGGGTTAGGGTTAGGCTTAGGGTACGGCTTAGGGTACGGGTTCGGGGAGGGCTTCGGGTACGGCGTAGGGTATGGGTTAGGGTTAGGGTTAGGGTTAGTGTTAGGGTTAGGGCTCGGTTTAGGGTATTGGTTAGGATTAGGGTACGTGTTAGTGTTAGGGTAGGGGTTAGGGTTAGGGTACGCGTTACTGTTAGGGTAGTTATTAAACCTATCCCACTCTCTACATACCCCTTAGCACGTAAAGGAATATTATTTGGGGGTCCAGCCATGGAGAAGGGTTTAGACACTAGGATAAGATAAGGAACACACCCATTATAAAGAAATCACATTAGGATTCTTTTTTTAAGCTGTTCCTTAAAACACTAGTGCTTAGGAAATCTATTGGAGGCAGAAGCAGTGAAGGGTAGCCAAGGGTTAGGGTTAGGCTTAGGGTACGGCTTAGGGTATGGCTTAGGGTACGGGTTCGGGGAGGGCTACGAGTACGGCGTAGGGTATGGGTTAGGGTTAGGGTTAGGGTAAGTGTTAGTGTTAGGACTCGGTTTTGGGTATTGTTTAGGATTAGGGTACGTGTTAGGGTTAGGGTAGGGGTTCGGGTTAGGGTACGCGTTAGTGTTAGGGTAGTTATTAAACCTATCCGACTCTCTAGATACCCCTTAGCACGTAAAGGAATATTATTTGGGCGTCCAGCCATGGAGAAGAGTTTAGACACTAGGATAAGATAAGGAACACACCCATTATAAAGAAATCACATTAGAATTCTCTTTTTAAGCTGTTCCTTAAAACACTAGTGCTTAGGAAATCTATTGGAGGCAGAAGCAGTCAAGGGTAGCCTAGGGTTAGGGTTAGGCTTAGGATTAGGCTTAGGGTACGGCTTAGGGTACGGGTTCGGGGAGGGCTTCGGGTACGGCGTAGGGTATGGGTTAGGGTTAGGGTTAGGGTTAGTGTTAGGGTTAGGGCTCGGTTTAGGATATTGGTTAGGATTAGGGTACGTGTTAGGGTTAGGGTAGGGGTTAGGGTTAGGGTACGCGTTAGTGTTAGGTTAGTTATTAAACCTCTCCCACTCTCTAGATACCCCTTAGCACGTAAAGGAATATTATTTGGAGGTCTAGCCATGGAGAAGAGTTTAGACACTAGGATAAGATAAGGAACACACCCATTATAAAGCAATCACATTAGGATCTGCTTTTTAAGCTGTTCCTTAAAACACTAGTGCTTAGGAAATCTATGGGAGGCAGAAGCAGTCAAGGGTAGCCTAGGGTTAGGGTTAGGCTTAGGGTTAGGGTTAGGGTACGGCTTAGGGTACGGGTTCGGGGAGGGGTTCGGGTACGGCGTAGGGTATGGGTTAGGGTTAGGGTTAGGGTTAGTGTTAGGGTTAGGGCTCGGTTTAGTGTACGTGTTAGGGTTAGGGTAGGGGTTAGGTTTAGGGTACGCGTTAGAGTTAAGGTAGTTATTAAACCTATCCCAATCTCTAGATACACCTTAGCACGTAAAGGAATATTATTTGGGGGTCCAGCCATGGAGAAGAGTTTAGACATTGGGATAAGATAAGGAACACACCCATTATAAAGAAATCACATTAGGATTCTCTTTTTAAGCTGTTCCTTAAAACACTAGTGCTTAGGAAATCTATTGGAGGCAGAAGGAGTCAAGGGTAGCCTAGGGCTAGGGTTAGGCTTAGGGTTACGCTTAGGGTATGGCTTAGGGTACGGGTTCGGGGAGGGTTTAGGGTACGGCGTAGGGTATGGGTTAGGGTTAGGGTTAGGGTTAGTGTTAGGGTTAGGGCTCGGTTTAGGGTACGGGTTAGGATTAGGGTACATGTTAGGGTTAGGGTAGGGATTAGGGTTAGGGTACGCGTTAGGGTTAGGGTAGTTATTAAACCTATCCCACTCTCTAGATACACCTTAGCACGTAAAGGAATATTATTTGGGGGTCCAGCCATGGAGAAGAGTTTAGACACTAGGATAAGATAAGGAACACACCCATTATAAAGAAATCACATTAGAATTCTCTTTTTAAGCTGTTCCTTAAAACACTAGTGCTTAGGAAATCTATTGGAAGCAGAAGCAGTCAAGGGTAGCCTAGGGTTAGGGTTAGGCTTAGGGTACGGCTTAGGGTACGGCTTAGGGTACGGGTTCGGGGAGGGCTTCGGGTACGGCGTAGGGTATGTGTTAGGGTTAGGGTTAGGGTTAGTGTTAGGGTTAGGGCTCGGTTTAGGGTATTGGTTAGAATTAGGGTACGTGTTAGAGTTAGGGTAGGGGTTAGGGTTAGGGTACGCGTTAGTGTTAGGGTAGTTATTAAACCTATCCCATTCTCTAGATACCCCTTAGCACGTAAAGGAATATTATTTGGAGGTCCAGCCATGGAGAAGAGTTTAGACACTAGGATAAGATAAGGAACACACCCATTATAAAGAAATCACATTAGGATTCTCTTTTTAAGCTGTTCCTTAAAACACTAGTGCTTAGGAAATCTATTGGAGGCAGAAGCAGTCAAGGGTAGCCTAGGGTTAGGGTTAGGCTTAGGGTACGGCTTAGGGTACGGCTTAGGGTACGGGTTCGGGGAGGGCTTCGGGTACGGCGTAGGGTATGGGTTAGGGTTAGGGTTAGTGTTAGGGTGAGGGCTCGGTTTAGGGTATTGGGTAGGATTAGGGTAGGTGTTAGTGTTAGGGTAGGGGTTAGGGTTAGGGTACGCGTTAGTGTTAGGGTAGTTATTAAACCTATCCCACTCTCTAGATACCCCTTAGCACGTAAAGGAATATTATTTGGAGGTCCAGCCATGGAGAAGGGTTTAGACACTAGGATAAGATAAGGAACAAACCCATTATAAAGAAATCACATTTGGATTCTCTTTTTAAGCTGTTCCTTAAAACACTAGTGCTTAGGAAATCTATTGGAGGCAGAAGCAGTCAAGGGTAGCCTAGGGTTAGGGTTAGGCTTAGGGTACGGCTTAGGGTACGGCTTAGGGTACGGGTTCGGGGAGGGCTTCGGGTACGGCGTAGGGTATGGGTTAGGGTTAGGGTTAGGGTTAGTGTTAGGGTTAGGGCTCGGTTTAGGGTATTGGTTAGGATTAGGGTACGTGTTAGTGTTAGGGTAGGGGTTAGGGTTAGGGTACGCGTTACTGTTAGGGTAGTTATTAAACCTATCCCACTCTCTAGATACCCCTTAGCACGTAAAGGAATATTATTTGGAGGTCCAGCCATGGAGAAGGGTTTAGACACTAGGATAAGATAAGGAACACACCCATTATAAAGAAATCACATTAGGATTCTCTTTTTAAGCTGTTCCTTAAAACACTAGTGCTTAGGAAATCTATTGGAGGCAGAAGCAGTCAAGGGTAGCCTAGGGTTAGGGTTAGGCTTAGGGTACGGCTTAGGGTACGGGTTCGGGGAGGGCTTCGGGTACGGCGTAGGGTATGGGTTAGGGTTCGGGTTAGGGTTAGTGTTAGGATTAGGGCTCGGTTTAGGGTACGGGTTAGGATTAGGGTACGTGTTAGGGTTAGGGTAGGGGTTAGGGTTAGGGTACGCGTTAGGGTTAGGGTAGTTATTAAACCTATCCCAGTCTCTAGATACCCCATAGCACGTAAAGGAATATTATTTGGGGGTCCACCCATGGAGAAGAGTTTAGACATTAGGATAAGATAAGGAACACACCCATTATAAAGAAATCACATTAGGATTCTCTTTTTAAGCTGTTCCTTAAAACACTAGTGCTTAGGAAATCTATTGGAGGCAGAAGCAGTCAAGGGTAGCCTAGGGTTAGGGTTAGGCTTAGGGTACGGCTTAGGGTACAGCTTAGGGTACGGTTTCGGGGAGGGCTTCGGGTACGGCGTAGGGTATGGGTTAGGGTTAGGGTTAGGGTTAGTGTTAGGGTTAGGGCTCGGTTTAGGGTATTGGTTAGGATTAGGGTACGTGTTAGTGTTAGGGTAGGGGTTAGGGTTAGGGTACGCGTTAGTGTTAGGGTAGTTATTAAACCTATCCCACTCTCTAGATACCCCTTAGCACGTAAAGGAATATTATTTGGAGGTCCAGCCATGGAGAAGGGTTTAGACACTAGGATAAGATAAGGAACACACCCATTATAAAGAAATCACATTAGGATTCTCTTTTTAAGCTGTTCCTTAAAACAGTAGTGCTTAGGAAATCTATGGGAGGCAGAAGCAGTCAAGGGTAGCCTAGGGTTAGGGTTAGGCTTAGGGTTAGGGTTAGGGTACGGCTTAGGGTACGGGTTCGGGGAGGGGTTCGGGTACGGCGTAGGGTATGGGTTAGGGTTAGGGTTAAGGTTAGTGTTAGGGTTAGGACTCGGTTTAGTGTACGTGTTAGGGTTAGGGTAGGGGTTAGGTTTAGGGTACGCGTTAGAGTTAAGGTAGTTATTAAACCTATCCCAATCTCTAGATACACCTTAGCACGTAAAGGAATATTATTTGGGGGTCCAGCCATGGAGAAGAGTTTAGACACTAGGATAAGATAAGGAACACACCCATTATAAAGAAATCACATTAGGATTCTCTTTATAAGCTGTTCCTTAAAACACTAGTGCTTAGGAAATCTATTGGAGGCAGAAGCATTCAAGGGTAGCCTAGGGTTAGGGTTAGGCTTGGGTTAGGCTTAGGGTACGGCTTAGGGTACGGGTTCGGTGAGGGGTTCGGGTACGGCGTAGGGTATGGGTTAGGGTTAGTGTTAGGCTTAGTGTTAGGGTTAGGGCTCCGTTTAGGGTACGGTTTAGGATTAGGTTACGTGTTAGGGTTAGGGTAGGGGTTAGGGTTAGGGTACGCATTAGGGTGAGGGTAGTTATTAAACCTATCCCACTCTCTAGATACCCCTTAGCACGTAAAGGAATATTATTTGGGGGTCCAGCCATGGAGAAGAGTTTAGACACTAGGATAAGATAAGGAACCCACCCATTATAAAGAAATCACATTAGGATTCTCTTTATAAGCTGTTCCTTAAAACACTAGTGCTTAGGAAATCTATTGGAGGCAGAAGCAGTCAAGGGTAGCCTAGGGTTAGGGTTAGGCTTAGGGTTAGGCTTAGGGTACGGCTTAGGGTACGGGTTCGGGGAGGGATTCGGGTACGGCGTAGGGTGTGGGTTAGGGTTAGGGTTAGGGTTAGGGTTAGGGTTAGGGCTCGGTTTAGGGTACGGGTTAGGATTAGGGTACATGTTAAGGTTAGGGTAGGGGTTAAGGTTAGGGTACTCGTTAGGGTTAGGATAGTTATTAAACCTATCCCACTCTCTAGATACACCTTAGCACGTAAAGGAATATTATTTGGGGGTCCAGCCATGGAGAAGAGTTTAGACAGTAGGATAAGATAAGGAACACACCCATTATAAAGAAATCACATTAGGATTCTCTTTTTAAGCTGTTCCTTAAAACACTAGTGCTTAGGAAATCTATTGGAGGCAGAAGCAGTCAAGGGTAGCCTAGGGTTAGGGTTAGGCTTAGGGTACGGCTTAGGGTACGGCTTAGGGTACGGGTTCGGGGAGGGCTTCGGGTACGGCGTAGGGTATGGGTTAGGGTTCGGGTTAGGGTTAGTTTTAGGGTGAGGGCTCGGTTTAGGGTATTGTTTAGGATTAGGGTACGTGTTAGTGTTAGGGTAGGGGTTAGGGTTAGGGTACGCGTTAGTGTTAGGGTAGTTATTAAACCTATCCCACTCTCTAGATACCCCTTAGCACGTAAAGGAATATTATTTGGAGGTCCAGCCATGAAGAAGGGTTTAGACACTAGGATAAGATAAGGAACAAACCCATTATAAAGAAATCACATTAGGATTCTCTTTTTAAGCTGTTCCTTAAAACACTAGTGCTTAGGAAATCTATTGGAGGCAGAAGCAGTCAAGGGTAGCTTAGGGTTAGGGTTAGGCTTAGGGTACGGCTTAGGGTACGGGTTCGGGGAGGGCTTCGGGTACGGCGTAGGGTATGGGTTAGGGTTAGGGTTAGGGTTAGTGTTAGGGTTAGGGCTCGGTTTAGGGTATTGGTTAGGATTAGGGTACGTGTTAGTGTTAGGGTAGGGGTTAGGGTTAGGGTACGCGTTACTGTTAGGGTAGTTATTAAACCTATCCCACTCTCTACATACCCCTTAGCACGTAAAGGAATATTATTTGGGGGTCCAGCCATGGAGAAGGGTTTAGACACTAGGATAAGATAAGGAACACACCCATTATAAAGAAATCACATTAGGATTCTCTTTTTAAGCTGTTCCTTAAAACACTAGTGCTTAGGAAATCTATTGGAGGCAGAAGCAGTGAAGGGTAGCCAAGGGTTAGGGTTAGGCTTAGGGTACGGCTTAGGGTATGGCTTAGGGTACGGGTTCGGGGAGGGCTACGAGTACGGCGTAGGGTATGGGTTAGGGTTAGGGTTAGGGTAAGTGTTAGTGTTAGGACTCGGTTTTGGGTATTGTTTAGGATTAGGGTACGTGTTAGGGTTAGGGTAGGGGTTCGGGTTAGGGTACGCGTTAGTGTTAGGGTAGTTATTAAACCTATCCGACTCTCTAGATACCCCTTAGCACGTAAAGGAATATTATTTGGGGGTCCAGCCATGGAGAAGAGTTTAGACACTAGGATAAGATAAGGAACACACCCATTATAAAGAAATCACATTAGAATTCTCTTTTTAAGCTGTTCCTTAAAACACTAGTGCTTAGGAAATCTATTGGAGGCAGAAGCAGTCAAGGGTAGCCTAGGGTTAGGGTTAGGCTTAGGATTAGGCTTAGGGTACGGCTTAGGGTACGGGTTCGGGGAGGGCTTCGGGTACGGCGTAGGGTATGGGTTAGGGTTAGGGTTAGGGTTAGTGTTAGGGTTAGGGCTCGGTTTAGGATATTGGTTAGGATTAGGGTACGTGTTAGGGTTAGGGTAGGGGTTAGGGTTAGGGTACGCGTTAGTGTTAGGTTAGTTATTAAACCTCTCCCACTCTCTAGATACCCCTTAGCACGTAAAGGAATATTATTTGGAGGTCTAGCCATGGAGAAGAGTTTAGACACTAGGATAAGATAAGGAACACACCCATTATAAAGCAATCACATTAGGATCTGCTTTTTAAGCTGTTCCTTAAAACACTAGTGCTTAGGAAATCTATGGGAGGCAGAAGCAGTCAAGGGTAGCCTAGGGTTAGGGTTAGGCTTAGGGTTAGGGTTAGGGTACGGCTTAGGGTACGGGTTCGGGGAGGGGTTCGGGTACGGCGTAGGGTATGGGTTAGGGTTAGGGTTAGGGTTAGTGTTAGGGTTAGGGCTCGGTTTAGTGTACGTGTTAGGGTTAGGGTAGGGGTTAGGTTTAGGGTACGCGTTAGAGTTAAGGTAGTTATTAAACCTATCCCAATCTCTAGATACCCCTTAGCACGTAAAGGAATATTATTTGGGGGTCCAGCCATGGAGAAGAGTTTAGACATTGGGATAAGATAAGGAACACACCCATTATAAAGAAATCACATTAGGATTCTCTTTTTAAGCTGTTCCTTAAAACACTAGTGCTTAGGAAATCTATTGGAGGCAGAAGGAGTCAAGGGTAGCCTAGGGCTAGGGTTAGGCTTAGGGTTACGCTTAGGGTATGGCTTAGGGTACGGGTTCGGGGAGGGTTTAGGGTACGGCGTAGGGTATGGGTTAGGGTTAGGGTTAGGGTTAGTGTTAGGGTTAGGGCTCGGTTTAGGGTACGGGTTAGGATTAGGGTACATGTTAGGGTTAGGGTAGGGATTAGGGTTAGGGTACGCGTTAGGGTTAGGGTAGTTATTAAACCTATCCCACTCTCTAGATACACCTTAGCACGTAAAGGAATATTATTTGGGGGTCCAGCCATGGAGAAGAGTTTAGACACTAGGATAAGATAAGGAACACACCCATTATAAAGAAATCACATTAGAATTCTCTTTTTAAGCTGTTCCTTAAAACACTAGTGCTTAGGAAATCTATTGGAAGCAGAAGCAGTCAAGGGTAGCCTAGGGTTAGGGTTAGGCTTAGGGTACGGCTTAGGGTACGGCTTAGGGTACGGGTTCGGGGAGGGCTTCGGGTACGGCGTAGGGTATGGGTTAGGGTTAGGGTTAGGGTTAGTGTTAGGGTTAGGGCTCGGTTTAGGGTATTGGTTAGAATTAGGGTACGTGTTAGAGTTAGGGTAGGGGTTAGGGTTAGGGTACGCGTTAGTTTTAGGGTAGTTATTAAACCTATCCCATTCTCTAGATACCCCTTAGCACGTAAAGGAATATTATTTGGAGGTCCAGCCATGGAGAAGAGTTTAGACACTAGGATAAGATAAGGAACACACCCATTATAAAGAAATCACATTAGGATTCTCTTTTTAAGCTGTTCCTTAAAACACTAGTGCTTAGGAAATCTATTGGAGGCAGAAGCAGTCAAGGGTAGCCTAGGGTTAGGGTTAGGCTTAGGGTACGGCTTAGGGTACGGCTTAGGGTACGGGTTCGGGGAGGGCTTCGGGTACGGCGTAGGGTATGGGTTAGGGTTAGGGTTAGTGTTAGGGTGAGGGCTCGGTTTAGGCTATTGGGTAGGATTAGGGTAGGTGTTAGTGTTAGGGTAGGGGTTAGGGTTAGGTTACGCGTTAGTGTTAGGGTAGTTATTAAACCTATCCCACTCTCTAGATACCCCTTAGCACGTAAAGGAATATTATTTGGAGGTCCAGCCATGGAGAAGGGTTTAGACACTAGGATAAGATAAGGAACAAACCCATTATAAAGAAATCACATTTGGATTCTCTTTTTAAGCTGTTCCTTAAAACACTAGTGCCTAGGAAATCTATTGGAGGCAGAAGCAGTCAAGGGTAGCCTAGGGTTAGGGTTAGGCTTAGGGTACGGCTTAGGGTACGGCTTAGGGTACGGGTTCGGGGAGGGCTTCGGGTACGGCGTAGGGTATGGGTTAGGGTTAGGGTTAGGGTTAGTGTTAGGGTTAGGGCTCGGTTTAGGGTATTGGTTAGGATTAGGGTACGTGTTAGTGTTAGGGTAGGGGTTAGGGTTAGGGTACGCGTTACTGTTAGGGTAGTTATTAAACCTATCCCACTCTCTAGATACCCCTTAGCACGTAAAGGAATATTATTTGGAGGTCCAGCCATGGAGAAGGGTTTAGACACTAGGATAAGATAAGGAACACACCCATTATAAAGAAATCACATTAGGATTCTCTTTTTAAGCTGTTCCTTAAAACACTAGTGCTTAGGAAATCTATTGGAGGCAGAAGCAGTCAAGGGTAGCCTAGGGTTAGGGTTAGGCTTAGGGTACGGCTTAGGGTACGGGTTCGGGGAGGGCTTCGGGTACGGCGTAGGGTATGGGTTAGGGTTCGGGTTAGGGTTAGTGTTAGGATTAGGGCTCGGTTTAGGGTACGGGTTAGGATTAGGGTACGTGTTAGGGTTAGGGTAGGGGTTAGGGTTAGGGTACGCGTTAGGGTTAGGGTAGTTATTAAACCTATCCCAGTCTCTAGATACCCCATAGCACGTAAAGGAATATTATTTGGGGGTCCACCCATGGAGAAGAGTTTAGACATTAGGATAAGATAAGGAACACACCCATTATAAAGAAATCACATTAGGATTCTCTTTTTAAGCTGTTCCTTAAAACACTAGTGCTTAGGAAATCTATTGGAGGCAGAAGCAGTCAAGGGTAGCCTAGGGTTAGGGTTAGGCTTAGGGTACGGCTTAGGGTACAGCTTAGGGTACGGTTTCGGGGAGGGCTTCGGGTACGGCGTAGGGTATGGGTTAGGGTTAGGGTTAGGGTTAGTGTTAGGGTTAGGGCTCGGTTTAGGGTATTGGTTAGGATTAGGGTACGTGTTAGTGTTAGGGTAGGGGTTAGGGTTAGGGTACGCGTTAGTGTTAGGGTAGTTATTAAACCTATCCCACTCTCTAGATACCCCTTAGCACGTAAAGGAATATTATTTGGAGGTCCAGCCATGGAGAAGGGTTTAGACACTAGGATAAGATAAGGAACACACCCATTATAAAGAAATCACATTAGGATTCTCTTTTTAAGCTGTTCCTTAAAACACTAGTGCTTAGGAAATCTATTGGAGGCAGAAGCAGTCAAGGGTAGCCTAGGGTTAGGGTTAGGCTTAGGGTACGGCTTAGGGTATGGCTTAGGGTACGGGTTCGGGGAGGGATACGAGTACGGCGTAGGGTATGGGTTAGGGTTAGGGTTAGGGTTAGTGTTAGGGTTAGGGCTCGGTTTTGGGTATTGGTTAGGATTAGGGTACGTGTTAGGGATAGGGTAGGGGTTCGGGTTAGGGTACGCGTTAGTGTTAGGGTAGTTATTAAACCTATCCCACTCTCTAGATACCCCTTAGCACGTAAAGGAATATTATTTGGGGGTCCAGCCATGGAGAAGGGTTTAGACACTAGGATAAGATAAGGAACACACCCATTATAAAGAAATCACATTAGGATTCTCTTTTTAAGCTGTTCCTTAAAACACTAGTGCTTAGGAAATCTATTGGAGGCAGAAGCAGTGAAGGGTAGCCAAGGGTTAGGGTTAGGCTTAGGGTACGGCTTAGGGTATGGCTTAGGGTACGGGTTCGGGGAGGGCTACGAGTATGGCGTAGGGTATGGGTTAGGGTTAGGGTTAGGGTAAGTGTTAGGTTTAGGACTCGGTTTTGGGTATTGTTTAGGATTAGGGTACGTGTTAGGGTTAGGGTAGGGGTTCGGGTTAGGGTACGCGTTAGTGTTAGGGTAGTTATTAAACCTATCCGACTCTCTAGATACCCCTTAGCACGTAAAGGAATATTATTTGGGGGTCCAGCCATGGAGAAGAGTTTAGACACTAGGATAAGATAAGGAACACACCCATTATAAAGAAATCACATTAGAATTCTCTTTTTAAGCTGTTCCTTAAAACACTAGTGCTTAGGAAATCTATTGGAGGCAGAAGCAGTCAAGGGTAGCCTAGGGTTAGGGTTAGGCTTAGGACTAGGCTTAGGGTACGGCTTAGGGTACGGGTTCGGGGAGGGCTTCGGGTACGGCGTAGGGTATGGGTTAGGGTTAGGGTTAGGGTTAGTGTTAAGGTTAGGGCTCGGTTTAGGATATTGGTTAGGATTAGGGTACGTGTTAAGGTTAGGGTAGGGGTTAGGGTTAGGGTACGCGTTAGTGTTAGGTTAGTTATTAAACCTCTCCCACTCTCTAGATACCCCTTAGCACGTAAAGGAATATTATTTGGAGGTCTAGCCATGGAGAAGAGTTTAGACACTAGGATAAGATAAGGAACACACCCATTATAAAGCAATCACATTAGGATCTGCTTTTTAAGCTGTTCCTTAAAACACTAGTGCTTAGGAAATCTATGGGAGGCAGAAGCAGTCAAGGGTAGCCTAGGGTTAGGGTTAGGCTTAGGGTTAGGGTTAGGGTACGGCTTAGGGTACGGGTTCGGGGAGGGGTTCGGGTACGGCGTAGGGTATGGGTTAGGGTTAGGGTTAGGGTTAGTGTTAGGGTTAGGGCTCGGTTTAGTGTACGTGTTAGGGTTAGGGTAGGGGTTAAGTTTAGGGTACGCGTTAGAGTTAAGGTAGTTATTAAACCTATCCCAATCTCTACATACACCTTAGCACGTAAAGGAATATTATTTGGGGGTCCAGCCATGGATAAGAGTTTAGACACTAGGATAAGATAAGGAACACACCCATTATAAAGAAATCACATTAGGATTCTCTTTATAAGCTGTTCCTTAAAACACTAGTGCTTAGGAAATCTATTGGAGGCAGAAGCAGTCAAGGGTAGCCTAGGGTTAGGGTTAGGCTTGGGTTAGGCTTAGGGTACGGCTTAGGGTACGGGTTCGGTGAGGGATTCGGGTACGGCGTAGGGTATGGGTTAGGGTTAGTGTTAGGCTTAGTGTTAGGGTTAGGGCTCGGTTTAGGGTAGGGGTTAGGATTAGTGTACGTGTTAGGGTTAGGGTAGGGGTTAGGGTTAGGGTACGCGTTAGGGTTAGGGTAGTTATTAAACCTATCCCACTCTCTAGATACACCTTAGCACGTAAAGGAATATTATTTGGGGGTCCACCCATGGAGAAGAGTTTAGACATTAGGATAAGATAAGGAACACACCCATTATAAAGAAATCACATTAGGATTCTCTTTTTAAGCTGTTCCTTAAAACACTAGTGCTTAGGAAATCTATTGGAGGCAGAAGGAGTCAAGGGTAGCCTAGGGCTAGGGTTAGGCTTAGGGTTACGCTTAGGGTATGGCTTAGGGTACGGGTTCGGGGAGGGTTTAGGGTACGGCGTAGGGTATGGGTTAGGGTTAGGGTTAGGGTTAGTGTTAGGGTTAGGGCTCGGTTTAGGGTACGGGTTAGGATTAGGGTACATGTTAGGGTTAGGGTAGGGATTAGGGTTAGGGTACGCGTTAGGGTTAGGGTAGTTATTAAACCTATCCCACTCTCTAGATACACCTTAGCACGTAAAGGAATATTATTTGGGGGTCCAGCCATGGAGAAGAGTTTAGACACTAGGATAGGATAAGGAACACACCCATTATAAAGAAATCACATTAGAATTCTCTTTTTAAGCTGTTCCTTAAAACACTAGTGCTTAGGAAATCTATTGGAAGCAGAAGCAGTCAAGGGTAGCCTAGGGTTAGGGTTAGGCTTAGGGTACGGCTTAGGGTACGGCTTAGGGTACGGGTTCGGGGAGGGCTTCGGGTACGGCGTAGGGTATGGGTTAGGGTTAGGGTTAGGGTTAGTGTTAGGGTTAGGGCTCGGTTTAGGGTATTGGTTAGAATTAGGGTACGTGTTAGAGTTAGGGTAGGGGTTAGGGTTAGGGTACGCGTTAGTGTTAGGGTAGTTATTAAACCTATCCCATTCTCTAGATACCCCTTAGCACGTAAAGGAATATTATTTGGAGGTCCAGCCATGGATAAGAGTTTAGACACTAGGATAAGATAAGGAACACACCCATTATAAAGAAATCACATTAGGATTCTCTTTTTAAGCTGTTCCTTAAAACACTAGTGCTTAGGAAATCTATTGGAGGCAGAAGCAGTCAAGGGTAGCCTAGGGTTAGGGTTAGGCTTAGGGTACGGCTTAGGGTACGGCTTAGGGTACGGGTTCGGGGAGGGCTTCGGGTACGGCGTAGGGTATGGGTTAGGGTTAGGGTTAGTGTTAGGGTGAGGGCTCGGTTTAGGGTATTGGTTAGGATTAGGGTAGGTGTTAGTGTTAGGGTAGGGGTTAGGGTTAGGGTACGCGTTAGTGTTAGGGTAGTTATTAAACCTATCCCACTCTCTAGATACCCCTTAGCACGTAAAGGAATATTATTTGGAGGTCCAGCCATGGAGAAGGGTTTAGACACTAGGATAAGATAAGGAACAAACCCATTATAAAGAAATCACATTTGGATTCTCTTTTTAAGCTGTTCCTTAAAACACTAGTGCTTAGGAAATCTATTGGAGGCAGAAGCAGTCAAGGGTAGCCTAGGGTTAGGGTTAGGCTTAGGGTACGGCTTAGGGTACGGCTTAGGGTACGGGTTCGGGGAGGGCTTCGGGTACGGCGTAGGGTATGGGTTAGGGTTAGGGTTAGGGTTAGTGTTAGGGTTAGGGCTCGGTTTAGGGTATTGGTTAGGATTAGGGTACGTGTTAGTGTTAGGGTAGGGGTTAGGGTTAGGGTACGCGTTACTGTTAGGGTAGTTATTAAACCTATCCCACTCTCTAGATACCCCTTAGCACGTAAAGGAATATTATTTGGAGGTCCAGCCATGGAGAAGGGTTTAGACACTAAGATAAGATAAGGAACACACCCATTATAAAGAAATCACATTAGGATTCTCTTTTTAAGCTGTTCCTTAAAACACTAGTGCTTAGGAAATCTATTGGAGGCAGAAGCAGTCAAGGGTAGCCTAGGGTTAGGGTTAGGCTTAGGGTACGCCTTAGGGTACGGGTTCGGGGATGGCTTCGGGTACGGCGTAGGGTATGGGTTAGGGTTCGGGTTAGGGTTAGTGTTAGGGTTAGGGCTCGGTTTAGGGTACGGGTTAGGATTAGGGTACGTGTTAGGGTTAGGGTAGGGGTTAGGGTTAGGGTACGCGTTAGGGTTAGGGTAGTTATTAAACCTATCCCAGTCTCTAGATACCCCATAGCACGTAAAGGAATATTATTTGGGGGTCCACCCATGGAGAAGAGTTTAGACATTAGGATAAGATAAGGAACACACCCATTATAAAGAAATCACATTAGGATTCTCTTTTTAAGCTGTTCCTTAAAACACTAGTGCTTAGGAAATCTATTGGAGGCAGAAGCAGTCAAGGGTAGCCTAGGGTTAGGGATAGGCTTAGGGTACGGCTTAGGGTACGGCTTAGGGTACGGGTTCGGTGAGGGCTTCGGGTACGGCGTAGGGTATGGGTTAGGGTTAGGGTTAGGGTTAGTGTTAGGGTTAGGGCTCGGTTTAGGGTATTGGTTAGGATTAGGGTACGTGTTAGTGTTAGGGTAGGGGTTAGGGTTAGGGTACGCGTTACTGTTAGGGTAGTTATTAAACCTATCCCACTCTCTAGATACCCCTTAGCACGTAAAGGAATATTATTTGGAGGTCCAGCCATGGAGAAGGGTTTAGACACTAGGATAAGATAAGGAACAAACCCATTATAAAGAAATCACATTAGGATTCTCTTTTTAAGCTGTTCCTTAAAACACTAGTGCTTAGGAAATCTATTGGAGGCAGAAGCAGTCAAGGGTAGCCTAGGGTTAGGGTTAGGCTTAGGGTACGGCTTAGGGTACAGCTTAGGGTATGGGTTCGGTGAGGGCTTCGGGTACGGCGTAGGGTATGGGTTAGGGTTAGGGTTAGTGTTAGTGTTAGGGTTAGGGCTCGGTTTAGGGTATTGGTTAGGATTAGGGTACGTGTTAGTGTTAGGGTAGGGGTTAGGGTTAGGGTACGCGTTACTGTTAGGGTAGTTATTAAACCTATCCCACTCTCTAGATACCCCTTAGCACGTAAAGGAATATTATTTGGAGGTCCAGCCATGGAGAAGGGTTTAGACACTAGGATAAGATAAGGAACACACCCATTATAAAGAAATCACATTAGGATTCTCTTTTTAAGCTGTTCCTTAAAACAGTAGTGCTTAGGAAATCTATTGGAGGCAGAAGCAGTCAAGGGTAGCCTAGGGTTAGGGTTAGGCTTAGGGTACGGCTTAGGGTATGGCTTAGGGTACGGGTTCGGGGAGGGATACGAGTACGGCGTAGGGTATGGGTTAGGGTTAGGGTTAGGGTTAGTGTTAGGGTTAGGGCTCGGTTTTGGGTATTGGGTAGGATTAGGGTACGTGTTAGGGTTAGGGTAGGGGTTCGGGTTAGGGTACGCGTTAGTGTTAGGGTAGTTATTAAACCTATCCCACTCTCTAGATACCCCTTAGCACGTAAAGGAATATTATTTGGAGGTCCAGCCATGGAGAAGAGTTTAGACACTAGGATAAAATAAGGAACACACCCATTATAAAGAAATCACATTAGGATTCTCTTTTTAAGCTGTTCCTTAAAACACTAGTGCTTAGGAAATCTATTGGAGGCAGAAGCAGTCAAGGGTAGCCTAGGGCTAGGGTTAGGCTTAGGGTACGGCTTAGGGTACGGCTTAGGGTACGGGTTCGGGGAGGGCTTCGGGTACGGCGTAGGGTATGGGTTAGGGTTAGGGTTAGGGTTAGTGTTAGGGTTAGGGCTCGGTTTAGGGTATTGGTTAGGATTAGGGTACGTGTTAGTGTTAGGGTAGGGGTTAGGGTTAGGGTACGCGTTACTGTTAGGGTAGTTATTAAACCTATCCCACCCTCTACATACCCCTTAGCACGTAAAGGAATATTATTTGGGGGTCCAGCCATGGAGAAGGGTTTAGACACTAGGATAAGATAAGGAACACACCCATTATAAAGAAATCACATTAGGATTCTCTTTTTAAGCTGTTCCTTAAAACACTAGTGCTTAGGAAATCTATTGGAGGCAGAAGCAGTGAAGGGTAGCCAAGGGTTAGGGTTAGGCTTAGGGTACGGCTTAGGGTATGGCTTAGGGTACGGGTTCGGGGAGGGCTACGAGTATGGCGTAGGGTATGGGTTAGGGTTAGGGTTAGGGTAAGTGTTAGGGTTAGGACTCGGTTTTGGGTATTGTTTAGGATTAGGGTACGTGTTAGGGTTAGGGTAGGGGTTCGGGTTAGGGTACGCGTTAGTGTTAGGGTAGTTATTAAACCTATCCGACTCTATAGATACCCCTTAGCACGTAAAGGAATATTATTTGGGGGTCCAGCCATGGAGAAGAGTTTAGACACTAGGATAAGATAAGGAACACACCCATTATAAAGAAATCACATTAGAATTCTCTTTTTAAGCTGTTCCTTAAAACACTAGTGCTTAGGAAATCTATTGGAGGCAGAAGCAGTCAAGGGTAGCCTAGGGTTAGGGTTAGGCTTAGGATTAGGCTTAGGGTACGGCTTAGGGTACGGGTTCGGGGAGGGCTTCGGGTACGGCGTAGGGTATGGGTTAGGGTTAGGGTTAGGGTTAGTGTTAAGGTTAGGGCTCGGTTTAGGATATTGGTTAGGATTAGGGTACGTGTTAGGGTTAGGGTAGGGGTTAGGGTTAGGGTACGCGTTAGTGTTAGGTTAGTTATTAAACCTCTCCCACTCTCTAGATACCCCTTAGCACGTAAAGGAATATTATTTGGAGGTCTAGCCATGGAGAAGAGTTTAGACACTAGGATAAGATAAGGAACACACCCATTATAAAGCAATCACATTAGGATCTGCTTTTTAAGCTGTTCCTTAAAACACTAGTGCTTAGGAAATCTATGGGAGGCAGAAGCAGTCAAGGGTAGCCTAGGGTTAGGGTTAGGCTTAGGGTTAGGGTTAGGGTACGGCTTAGGGTACGGGTTCGGGGAGGGGTTCGGGTACGGCGTAGGGTATGGGTTAGGGTTAGGGTTAGGGTTAGTGTTAGGGTTAGGGCTCGGTTTAGTGTACGTGTTAGGGTTAGGGTAGGGGTTAGGATTAGGGTACGCGTTAGAGTTAAGGTAGTTATTAAACCTATCCCAATCTCTAGATACACCTTAGCACGTAAAGGAATATTATTTGGGGGTCCAGCCATGGAGAAGAGTTTAGACACTAGGATAAGATAAGGAACACACCCATTATAAAGAAATCACATTAGGATTCTCTTTATAAGCTGTTCCTTAAAACACTAGTGCTTAGGAAATCTATTGGAGGCAGAAGCAGTCAAGGGTAGCCTAGGGTTAGGGTTAGGCTTGGGTTAGGCTTAGGGTACGGCTTATGGTACGGGTTCGGTGAGGGGTTCGGGTACGGCGTAGGGTATGGGTTAGGGTTAGTGTTAGGCTTAGTGTTAGGGTTAGGGCTCGGTTTAGGGTAGGGGTTAGGATTAGTGTACGTGTTAGGGTTAGGGTAGGGGTTAGGGTTAGGGTACGCGTTAGGGTTAGGGTAGTTATTAAACCTATCCCAGTCTCTAGATACCCCTTAGCACGTAAAGGAATATTATTTGGGGGTCCAGCCATGGAGAAGAGTTTAGACATTGGGATAAGATAAGGAACACACCCATTATAAAGAAATCACATTAGGATTCTCTTTTTAAGCTGTTCCTTAAAACACTAGTGCTTAGGAAATCTATTGGAGGCAGAAGGAGTCAAGGGTAGCCTAGGGCTAGGGTTAGGCTTAGGGTTACGCTTAGGGTACGGCTTAGGGTACGGGTTCGGGGAGGGTTTAGGGTACGGCGTAGGGTATGGGTTAGGGTTAGGGTTAGGGTTAGTGTTAGGGTTAGGGCTCGGTTTAGGGTACGGGTTAGGATTAGGGTACATGTTAGGGTTAGGGTAGGGATTAGGGTTAGGGTACGCGTTAGGGTTAGGGTAGTTATTAAACCTATCCCACTCTCTAGATACACCTTAGCACGTAAAGGAATATTATTTGGGGGTCCAGCCATGGAGAAGAGTTTAGACACTAGGATAAGATAAGGAACACACCCATTATAAAGAAATCACATTAGAATTCTCTTTTTAAGCTGTTCCTTAAAACATTAGTGCTTAGGAAATCTATTGGAAGCAGAAGCAGTAAAGGGTAGCCTAGGGTTAGGGTTAGGCTTAGGGTACGGCTTAGGGTACGGCTTAGGGTACGGGTTCGGGGAGGGCTTCGGGTACGGCGTAGGGTATGGGTTAGGGTTAGGTTTAGGGTTAGTGTTAGGGTTAGGGCTCGGTTTAGGGTATTGGTTAGGATTAGGGTACGTGTTAGTGTTAGGGTAGGGGTTAGGGTTAGGGTACGCGTTACTGTTAAGGTAGTTATTAAACCTATCCCACTCTCTAGATACCCCTTAGCACGTAAAGGAATATTATTTGGAGGTCCAGCCATGGAGAAGGGTTTAGACACTAGGATAAGATAAGGAACACACCCATTATAAAGAAATCACATTAGGATTCTCTTTTTAAGCTGTTCCTTAAAACACTAGTGCTTAGGAAATCTATTGGAGGCAGAAGCAGTCAAGGGTAGCCTAGGGTTAGGGTTAGGCTTAGGGTACGGCTTAGGGTACTGGTTCGGGGAGGGCTTCGGGTACGGCGTAGGGTATGGGTTAGGGTTCGGGTTAGGGTTAGTGTTAGGGTTAGGGCTCGGTTTAGGGTACGGGTTAGGATTAGGGTACGTGTTAGGGTTAGGGTAGGGGTTAGGGTTAGGGTACGCGTTAGGGTTAGGGTAGTTATTAAACCTATCCCAGTCTCTAGATACCCCATAGCACGTAAAGGAATATTATTTAGGGGTCCACCCATGGAGAAGAGTTTAGACATTAGGATAAGATAAGGAACACACCCATTATAAAGAAATCACATTAGGATTCTCTTTTTAAGCTGTTCCTTAAAACACTAGTGCTTAGGAAATCTATTGGAGGCAGAAGCAGTCAAGGGTAGCCTAGGGTTAGGGTTAGGCTTAGGGTACGGCTTAGGGTATGGCTTAGGGTACGGGTTCGGTGAGGGCTTCGGGTACGGCGTAGGGTATGGGTTAGGGTTAGGGTTAGGGTTAGTGTTAGGGTTAGGGCTCGGTTTAGGGTATTGGTTAGGATTAGGGTACGTGTTAGTGTTAGGGTAGGGGTTAGGGTTAGGGTACGCGTTACTGTTAGGGTACTTATTAAACCTATCCCACTCTCTAGATACCCCTTAGCACGTAAAGGAATATTATTTGGAGGTCCAGCCATGGAGAAGGGTTTAGACACTAGGATAAGATAAGGAACAAACCCATTATAAAGAAACCACATTAGGATTCTCTTTTTAAGCTGTTCCTTAAAACACTAGTGCTTAGGAAATCTATTGGAGGCAGAAGCAGTCAAGGGTAGCCTAGGGTTAGGGTTAGGCTTAGGGTACGGCTTAGGGTACGGCTTAGGGTACGGGTTCGGAGAGGGCTTCGGGTACGGCGTAGGGTATGGGTTAGGGTTAGGGTTAGGGTTAGTGTTAGGGTTAGGGCTCGGTTTAGGGTATTGGTTAGGATTAGGGTACGTGTTAGTGTTAGGGTAGGGGTTAGGGTTAGGGTACGCGTTACTGTTAGGGTAGTTATTAAACCTATCCCACTCTCTAGATACCCCTTAGCACGTAAAGGAATATTATTTGGAGGTCCAGCCATGGAGAAGGGTTTAGACACTAGGATAAGATAAGGAACACACCCATTATAAAGAAATCACATTAGGATTCTCTTTTTAAGCTGTTCCTTAAAACAGTAGTGCTTAGGAAATCTATTGGAGGCAGAAGCAGTCAAGGGTAGCCTAGGGTTAGGGTTAGACTTAGGGTACGGCTTAGGGTATGGCTTAGGGTACGGGTTCGGGGAGGGATACGAGTACGGCGTAGGGTATGGGTTAGGGTTAGGGTTAGGGTTAGTGTTAGGGTTAGGGCTCGGTTTTGGGTATTGGTTAGGATTAGGGTACGTGTTAGGGTTAGGGTAGGGGTTCGGGTTAGGGTACGCGTTAGTGTTAGGGTAGTTATTAAACCTATCCCACTCTCTAGATACCCCTTAGCACGTAAAGGAATATTATTTGGAGGTCCAGCCATGAAGAAGGGTTTAGACACTAGGATAAGATAAGGAACAAACCCATTATAAAGAAATCACATTAGGATTCTCTTTTTAAGCTGTTCCTTAAAACACTAGTGCTTAGGAAATCTATTGGAGGCAGAAGCAGTCAAGGGTAGCCTAGGGTTAGGGTTAGGCTTAGGGTACGGCTTAGGGTACGGCTTAGGGTACGGGTTCGGTGAGGGCTTCGGGTACGGCGTAGGGTATGGGTTAGGGTTAGGGTTAGGGTTAGTGTTAGGGTTAGGGCTCGGTTTAGGGTATTGGTTAGGATTAGGGTACGTGTTAGTGTTAGGGTAGGGGTTAGGGTTAGGGTACGCGTTACTGTTAGGGTAGTTATTAAACCTATCCCACTCTCTACATACCCCTTAGCACGTAAAGGAATATTATTTGGGGGTCCAGCCATGGAGAAGGGTTTAGACACTAGGATAAGATAAGGAACACACCCATTATAAAGAAATCACATTAGGATTCTCTTTTTAAGCTGTTCCTTAATACACTAGTGCTTAGGAAATCTATTGGAGGCAGAAGCAGGGAAGGGTAGCCAAGGGTTAGGGTTAGGCTTAGGGTACGGCTTAGGGTATGGCTTAGGGTACGGGTTCGGGGAGGGCTACGAGTACGGCGTAGGGTATGGGTTAGGGTTAGGGTTAGGGTAAGTGTTAGGGTTAGGACTCGGTTTTGGGTATTGTTTAGGATTAGGGTACGTGTTAGGGTTAGGGTAGGGGTTCGGGTTAGGGTACGCGTTAGTGTTAGGGTAGTTATTAAACCTATCCGACTCTCTAGATACCCCTTAGCACGTAAAGGAATATTATTTGGGGGTCCAGCCATGGAGAAGAGTTTAGACACTAGGATAAGATAAGGAACACACCCATTATAAAGAAATCACATTAGAATTCTCTTTTTAAGCTGTTCCTTAAAACACTAGTGCTTAGGAAATCTATTGGAGGCAGAAGCAGTCAAGGGTAGCCTAGGGTTAGGGTTAGGCTTAGGATTAGGCTTAGGGTACGGCTTAGGGTACGGGTTCGGGGAGGGCTTCGGGTACGGCGTAGGGTATGGGTTAGGGTTAGGGTTAGGGTTAGTGTTAGGGTTAGGGCTCGGTTTAGGATATTGGTTAGGATTAGGGTACGTGTTAGGGTTAGGGTAGGGGTTAGGGTTAGGGTACGCGTTAGTGTTAGGTTAGTTATTAAACCTCTCCCACTCTCTAGATACCCCTTAGCACGTAAAGGAATATTATTTGGAGGTCTAGCCATGGAGAAGAGTTTAGACACTAGGATAAGATAAAGAACACACCCATTATAAAGCAATCACATTAGGATCTGCTTTTTAAGCTGTTCCTTAAAACACTAGTGCTTAGGAAATCTATGGGAGACAGAAGCAGTCAAGGGTAGCCTAGGGTTAGGGTTAGGCTTAGGGTTAGGGTTAGGGTACGGCTTAGGGTACGGGTTCGGGGAGGGGTTCGGGTACGGCGTAGGGTATGGGTTAGGGTTAGGGTTAGGGTTAGGGCTCGGTTTAGTGTACGTGTTAGGGTTAGGGTAGGGGTTAGGTTTAGGGTACGCGTTAGAGTTAAGGTAGTTATTAAACCTATCCCAATCTCTAGATACACCTTAGCACGTAAAGGAATATTATTTGGGGGTCCAGCCATGGAGAAGAGTTTAGACACTAGGATAAGATAAGGAACACACCCATTATAAAGAAATCACATTAGGATTCTCTTTATAAGCTGTTCCTTAAAACACTAGTGCTTAGGAAATCTATTGGAGGCAGAAGCAGTCAAGGGTAGCCTAGGGTTAGGGTTAGGCTTGGGTTAGGCTTAGGGTACGGCTTAGGGTACGGGTTCGGTGAGGGGTTCGGGTACGGCGTAGGGTATGGGTTAGGGTTAGTGTTAGGCTTAGTGTTAGGGTTAGGGCTCGGTTTAGGGTAGGGGTTAGGATTAGTGTACGTGTTAGGGTTAGGGTAGGGGTTAGGGTTAGGGTACGCGTTAGGGTTAGGGTAGTTATTAAACCTATCCCAGTCTCTAGATACCCCTTAGCACGTAAAGGAATATTATTTGGGGGTCCAGCCATGGAGAAGAGTTTAAACATTGGGATAAGATAAGGAACACACCCATTATAAAGAAATCACATTAGGATTCTCTTTTTAAGCTGTTCCTTAAAACACTAGTGCTTAGGAAATCTATTGGAGGCAGAAGGAGTCAAGGGTAGCCTAGGGCTAGGGTTAGGCTTAGGGTTACGCTTAGGGTACGGCTTAGGGTACGGGTTCGGGGAGGGTTTAGGGTACGGCGTAGGGTATGGGTTAGGGTTAGGGTTAGGGTTAGTGTTAGGGTTAGGGCTCGGTTTAGGGTACGGGTTAGGATTAGGGTACATGTTAGGGTTAGGGTAGGGATTAGGGTTACGGTACGCGTTAGGGTTAGGGTAGTTATTAAACCTATCCCACTCTCTAGATACACCTTAGCACGTAAAGGAATATTATTTGGGGGTCCAGCCATGGAGAAGAGTTTAGACACTAGGATAAGATAAGGAACACACCCATTATAAAGAAATCACATTAGAATTCTCTTTTTAAGCTGTTCCTTAAAACACTAGTGCTTAGGAAATCTATTGGAAGCAGAAGCAGTCAAGGGTAGCCTAGGGTTAGGGTTAGGCTTAGGGTACGGCTTAGGGTACGGCTTAGGGTACGGGTTCGGGGAGGGCTTCGGGTACGGCGTAGGGTATGGGTTAGGGTTAGGGTTAGGGTTAGTGTTAGGGTTAGGGCTCGGTTTAGGGTATTGGTTAGAATTAGGGTACGTGTTAGGGTTAGGGTAGGGGTTAGGGTTAGGGTACGCGTTAGTGTTAGGGTAGTTATTAAACCTATCCCATTCTCTAGATACCCCTTAGCACGTAAAGGAATATTATTTGGAGGTCCAGCCATGGAGAAGAGTTTAGACACTAGGATAAGATAAGGAACACACCCATTATAAAGAAATCACATTAGGATTCTCTTTTTAAGCTGTTCCTTAAAACACTAGTGCTTCGGAAATCTATTGGAGGCAGAAGCAGTCAAGGGTAGCCTAGGGTTAGGGTTAGGCTTAGGGTACGGCTTAGGGTACGGCTTAGGGTACGGGTTCGGGGAGGGCTTCGGGTACGGCGTAGGGTATGGGTTAGGGTTAGGGTTAGTGTTAGGGTGAGGGCTCGGTTTAGGGTATTGGTTAGGATTAGGGTACGTGTTAGTGTTAGGGTAGGGGTTAGGGTTAGGGTACGCGTTAGTGTTAGGGTAGTTATTAAACCTATCCCACTCTCTAGATACCCCTTAGCACGTAAAGGAATATTATTTGGAGGTCCAGCCATGGAGAAGGGTTTAGACACTAGGATAAGATAAGGAACAAACCCATTGTAAAGAAATCACATTAGGATTCTCTTTTTAAGCTGTTCCTTAAAACACTAGTGCTTAGGAAATCTATTGGAGGCAGAAGCAGTCAAGGGTAGCCTAGGGTTAGGGTTAGGATTAGGGTACGGCTTAGGGTACGGCTTAGGGTACGGGTTCGGGGAGGGCTTCGGGTGCGGCGTAGGGTATGGGTTTGGGTTAGGGTTAGGGTTAGTGTTAGGGTTAGGGCTCGGTTTAGGGTATTGGTTAGGATTAGGGTACGTGTTAGTGTTAGGGTAGGGGTTAGGGTTAGGGTACGCGTTACTGTTAGGGTAGTTATTAAACCTATCCCACTCTCTAGATACCCCTTAGCACGTAAAGGAATATTATTTGGAGGTCCAGCCATGGAGAAGGGTTTAGACACTAGGATAAGATAAGGAACACACCCATTATAAAGAAATCACATTAGAATTCTCTTTTTAAGCTGTTCCTTAAAACACTAGTGCTTAGGAAATCTATTGGAGGCAGAAGCAGTCAAGGGTAGCCTAGGGTTAGGGTTAGGCTTAGGGTACGGCTTAGGGTACGGGTTCGGGGAGGGCTTCGTGTACGGCGTAGGGTATGTGTTAGGGTTAGGGTTAGGGTTAGTGTTAGGGTTAGGGCTCGGTTTAGGGTATTGGTTAGGATTAGGGTAAGTGTTAGTGTTAGGGTAGGGGTTAGGGTTAGGGTACGCGTTAGTGTTAGGGTAGTTATTAAACCTATCCCACTCTCTAGATACCCCTTAGCACGTAAAGGAATATTAATTGGAGGTCCAGCCATGGAGAAGGGTTTAGACACTAGGATAAGATAAGGAACACACCCATTATAAAGAAATCACATTAGGATTCTCTTTTAAAGCTGTTCCTTAAAACACTAGTGCTTAGGAAATCTATTGGAGGCAGAAGCAGTCAAGGGTAGCCTAGGGTTAGGGTTAGGCTTGGGGTTAGGCTTAGGGTACGGCATAGCGTACGGGTTCGGGGAGGGGTTCGGGTACGGCGTAGGGTATGGGTTAGGGTTAGGGTTAGGGTTAGTGTTAGGGTTAGGGCTCCGTTTAGGGTACGGGTTAGGATTAGGTTACGTGTTAGGGTTAGGGTAGGGGTTAGGGTTAGGGTACGCATTTGGGTGAGCGTAGTTATTAAACCTATCCCACTCTCTAGATACCCCTTAGCATGTAAAGGAATATTATTTGGGGGTCCAGCCATGGAGAAGAGTTTAGCCACTAGGATAAGGTAAGGAACACACCCATTATAAAGAAATCACATTAGGATTCTCTTTTTAAGCTGTTCCTTAAAACACTAGTGCTTAGGAAATCTATTGGAGTCAGAAGCAGTCAAGGGTAGCCTAGGGCTAGGGTTAGGCTTAGGGTTAGGCTTAGGGTACGGCTTAGGGTACGGGTTCGGGGAGGGGTTCGTGTACGGCGGAGGGTATGGGTTAGGGTTAGGGTTTGGGTTAGTGTTAGGGTTAGGGCTCCGTTTAGGGTACGGGATAGGATTAGGGTACGTGTTAGGGTTAGAGTAGGGGTTAGGGTAAGGGTACGCGTTAGGGTTAGGGTAGTTATTAAACCTATCCCACTCTCTAGATACCCCTTAGCACGAAAAGGAATATTATTTGGGGGTCCAGCCATGGAGAAGAGTTTAGACACTAGGATAAGTTAAGGAACACACCCATTATAAAGAAATCACATTAGGATTCTCTTTTTAAGCTGTTCCTTAAAACACTAGTGCTTAGGAAATCTATTGGAGGCAGAAGCAGTCAAGGGTAGCCTAGGGTTAGGGTTAGGCTTAGGGTTAGGCTTAGGGTACGGCTTAGGGTACGGGTTCGGTGAGGGCTTCGGGTACGGCGTAGGGTATGGGTTAGGGTTCGGGTTAGGGTTAGTGTTAGGGTTAGGGCTCGGTTTAGGGTACGGGTTAGGATTAGGGTACGTGTTAGGGTTAGGGTAGGGGTTAGGGTTAGGGTACGCGTTAGGGTTAGGGTAGTTATTAAACCTATCCCAGTCTCTAGATACCCCATAGCACGTAAAGGAATATTATTTGGGGGTCCACCCATGGAGAAGAGTTTAGACATTAGGATAAGATAAGGAACACACCCATTATAAAGAAATCACATTAGGATTCTCTTTTTAAGCTGTTCCTTAAAACACTAGTGCTTAGGAAATCTATTGGAGGCAGAAGCAGTCAAGGGTAGCCTAGGGTTAGGGTTAGGCTTAGGGTACGGCTTAGGGTACGGGTTCGGTGAGGGCTTCGGGTATGGCGTAGGGTATGGGTTAGGGTTAGGGTTAGGGTTAGTGTTAGGGATAGGGCTCGGTTTAGGGTATTGGTTAGGATTAGGGTACGTGTTAGTGTTAGGGTAGGGGTTAGGGTTAGGGTACGCGTTACTGTTAGGGTAGTTATTAAACCTATCCCACTCTCTAGATACCCCTTAGCACGTAAAGGAATATTATTTGGAGGTCCAGCCATGGAGAAGGGTTTAGACACTAGGATAAGATAAGGAACAAACCCATTATAAAGAAATCACATTAGGATTCTCTTTTTAAGCTGTTCCTTAAAACACTAGTGCTTAGGAAATCTATTGGAGGCAGAAGCAGTCAAGGGTAGCCTAGGGTTAGGGTTAGGCTTAGGGTACGGCTTAGGGTACGGCTTAGGGTACGGGTTCGGGGAGGGCTTCGGGTACGGCGTAGGGTATGGGTTAGGGTTAGGGTTAGGGTTAGTGTTAGGTTTAGGGCTCGGTTTAGGGTATTGGTTAGGATTAGGGTACGTGTTAGTGTTAGGGTAGGGGTTAGGGTTAGGGTACGCGTTACTGTTAGGGTAGTTATTAAACCTATCCCACTCTCTAGATACCCCTTAGCACGTAAAGGAATATTATTTGGAGGTCCAGCCATGGAGAAGGGTTTAGACACTAGGATAAGATAAGGAACACACCCATTATAAAGAAATCACATTAGGATTCTCTTTTTAAGCTGTTCCTTAAAACACTAGTGCTTAGGAAATCTATTGGAGGCAGAAGCAGTCAAGGGTAGCCTAGGGTTAGGGTTAGGCTTAGGTTTAGGCTTAGGGTACAGCTTAGGGTACGGGTTCGGTGAGGGCTTCGGGTACGGCGTAGGGTATCGGTTAGGGTTAGGGTTAGGGTTAGTGTTAGGGATAGGGCTCGGTTTAGGGTATGGGTTAGGATTAGGGTACGTGTTAGGGTTAGGGTAGGGGTTAGGGTTAGGGTACGCATTAGGGTTAGGGTAGTTATTAAACCTATCCCACTCTCTAGATACCCCTTAGCACGTAAAGGAATATTATTTGGGGGTCCAGCCATGGAGAAGAGTTTAGACCCTAGGATAAGATAAGTAACACACCCATTATAAAGAAATCACATTAGGATTCTCTTTTTAAGCTGTTCCTTAAAACACTAGTGCTTAGGAAATCTATTGGAGGCAGAAGCAGTCAAGGGTAGCCTAGGGTTAGGGTTAGGCTTAGGGTACGGCTTAGGGTACGGCTTAGGGTACGGGTTCGGGGAGGCGTTCTTGTATGGCGGAGGGTATGGGTTAGGGTTAGGGTTTGGGTTAGTGTTAGGGTTAGGGCTTCGTTTAGGGTACGGGATATGATTAGGGTAGTGTTAGGGTTAGAGTAGGGGTTAGGGTTAGGGTACGCGTTAGTGTTAGGGTAGTTATTAAACCTATCCCACTCTCTAGATACCCCTTAGCACGTAAAGGAATAGTATTTGGAGGTCCAGCCATGGAGAATGGTTTAGACACTAGGATAAGATAAGGAACAAACCCATTATAAAGAAATCACATTAGGATTCTCTTTTTAAGCTGTTCTTTAAAACACTAGTGCTTAGGAAATCTATTGGAGGCAGAAGCATTCAAGGGTAGCCTAGGGTTAGGGTTAGGCTTAGGTTACGGCTTAGGGTACGGGTTCGGGGAGGGCTTCGGGTACGGCGTAGGGTATGGGTTATGGTTAGGGTTAGTGTTAGGGTTAGGGCTCGGTTTAGGGTACGGGTTAGGATTAGGTTACGTGTTAGTGTTAGGGTAGGGGTTAGGGTTAGGGTACGCTTTAGTGTTAGGGTAGTTATTAAACCTATCCCACTCTCTAGATACCCCTTATCACGTAAAGGAATATTATTTGGAGGTCCAGCCATGGAGAAGGGTTTAGACACTAGGATAAGATAAGGAACACACCCATTATAAAGAAATCACATTAGGATTCTCTTTTTAAGCTGTTCCTTAAAACACTAGTGCTTAGGAAATCTATTGGAGGCAGAAGCAGTCAAGGGTAGCCTAGGGTTAGGGTTAGGCTTAGGGTACGGCTTAGGGTACGGCTTAGGGTACGGGTTCGGGGAGGGCTTCGTGTACGGCGTACGGTATGTGTTAGGGTTAGTGTTAGGGTTATTGTTAGGGTTAGGGCTCGGTTTAGGGTATTGGTTAGGATTAGGGTAAGTGTTAGTGTTAGGGTAGGGGTTAGGGTTAGGGTACGCGTTAGTGTTAGGGTAGTTATTAAACCTATCCCACTCTCTAGATACCCCTTAGCACGTAAAGGAGTATTAATTGGAGGTCCAGCCATGGAGAAGGGTTTAGACACTAGGATAAGATAAGGAACACACCCATTATAAAGAAATCACATTAGGATTCTCTTTTTAAGCTGTTCCTTAAAACACTAGTGCTTAGGAAATCTATTGGAGGCAGAAGCAGTCAAGGGTAGCCTAGGGTTAGGGTTAGGCTTAGGGTACGGCTTAGGGTACGGCTTAGGGTACGGGTTCGGGGAGGGCTTCGGGTACGGCGTAGGGTATGGGTTAGGGTTAGGGTTAGGGTTAGTGTTAGGGTTAGGGCTCGGTTTAGGGTATTGGTTAGGATTAGGGTACGTGTTAGTGTTAGGGTAGGGGTTAGGGTTAGGGTACGCGTTAGTGTTAGGGTAGTTATTAAACCTATCCCACTCTCTAGATACCCCTTAGCACGTAAAGGAGTATTAATTGGAGGTCCAGCCATGGAGAAGGGTTTAGACACTAGGATAAGATAAGGAACACACCCATTATAAAGAAATCACATTAGGATTCTCTTTTTAAGCTGTTCCTTAAAACACTAGTGCTTAGGAAATCTATTGGAGGCAGAAGCAGTCAAGGGTAGCCTAGGGTTAGGGTTAGGCTTAGGGTACGGCTTAGGGTACGGCTTAGGGTACGGGTTCGGGGAGGGCTTCGGGTACGGCGTAGGGTATGGGTTAGGGTTAGGGTTAGGGTTAGTGTTAGGGTTAGGGCTCGGTTTAGGGTATTGGTTAGGATTAGGGTACGTGTTAGGGTTAGAGTAGGGGTTAGGGTAAGGGTACGCGTTAGGGTTAGGGTAGTTATTAAACCTATCCCACTCTCTAGATACCCCTTAGCACGAAAAGGAATATTATTTGGGGGTCCAGCCATGGAGAAGAGTTTAGACACTAGGATAAGTTAAGGAACACACCCATTATAAAGAAATCACATTAGGATTCTCTTTTTAAGCTGTTCCTTAAAACACTAGTGCTTAGGAAATCTATTGGAGGCAGAAGCAGTCAAGGGTAGCCTAGGGTTAGGGTTAGGCTTGGGGTTAGGCTTAGGGTACGGCTTAGCGTACGGGTTCGGGGAGGGGTTCGGGTACGGCGTAGGGTATGGGTTAGGGTTAGGGTTAGGGTTAGTGTTAGGGTTAGGGCTCCGTTTAGGGTACGCGTTAGGATTAGGTTACGTGTTAGGGTTAGGGTAGGGGTTAGGGTTAGGGTACGCATTTGGGTGAGGGTAGTTATTAAACCTATCCCACTCTCTAGATACCCCTTAGCACGTAAAGGAATATTATTTGGGGGTCCAGCCATGGAGAAGAGTTTAGCCACTAGGATAAGGTAAGGAACACACCCATTATAAAGAAATCACATTAGGATTCTCTTTTTAAGCTGTTCCTTAAAACACTAGTGCTTAGGAAATCTATTGGAGGCAGAAGCAGTCAAGGGTAGCCTAGGGTTAGGGTTAGGCTTAGGGTACGGCTTAGGGTACGGCTTAGGGTACGGGTTCGGGTACGGCGTAGGGTATGGGTTAGGGTTAGGGTTAGGGTTAGTGTTAGGGTTAGGGCTCGGTTTAGGTTATTGGTTAGGATTAGGGTACGTGTTAGTGTTAGGGTAGGGGTTAGGGTTAGGGTACGCGTTAGTGTTAGGGTAGTTATTAAACCTATCCCACTCTCTAGATACCCCTTAGCACGTAAAGGAATATTATTTGGAGGTCCAGCCATGGAGAAGGGTTTAGACACTAGGATAAGATAAGGAACACACCCATTATAAAGAAATCACATTAGGATTCTCTTTTTAAGCTGTTCCTTAAAACACTAGTGCTTAGGAAATCTATTGGAGGCAGAAGCAGTCAAGGGTAGCCTAGGGATAGGGTTAGGCTTAGGGTACGGCTTAGGGTACGGCTTAGTGTACGGGTTCGGGGAGGGCTTCGTGTACGGCGTAGGGTATGTGTTAGGGTTAGTGTTAGGGTTATTGTTAGGGTTAGGGCTCGGTTTAGGGTATTGGTTAGGATTAGGGTAAGTGTTAGTGTTAGGGTAGGGGTTAGGGTTAGGGTACGCGTTAGTGTTAGGGTAGTTATTAAACCTATCCCACTCTCTAGATACCCCTTAGCACGTAAAGGAATATTAATTGGAGGTCCAGCCATGGAGAAGGGTTTAGACACTAGGATAAGATAAGGAACACACCCATTATAAAGAAATCACATTAGGATTCTCTTTTTAAGCTGTTCCTTAAAACACTAGTGCTTAGGAAATCTATTGGAGGCAGAAGCAGTCAAGGGTAGCCTAGGGTTAGGGTTAGGTTTAGGGTACGGCTTAGGGTACGGCTTAGGGTACGGGTTCGGGGAGGGGTTCGGGTACGGCGTAGGGTATGGGTTAGGGTTAGGGTTAGGGTTAGTGTTAGGGTTAGGGCTCGGTTTAGGGTATTGGTTAGGATTAGGGTACGTGTTAGTGTTAGGGTAGGGGTAAGGGTTAGGGTACGCGTTAGTGTTAGGGTAGTTATTAAACCTATCCCACTCTCTAGATGCCCCTTATCACGTAAAGGAATATTATTTGGAGGTCCAGCCATGGAGAAGGGTTTAGACACTAGGATAAGATAAGGAACACACCCATTATAAAGAAATCACATAAGGATTCTCTTTTAAAGCTGTTCCTTAAAACACTAGTGCTTAGGAAATCTATTGGAGGCAGAAGCAGTCAAGGGTAGCCTAGGGTTAGGGTTAGGCTTTGGGTTAGGCTTAGGGTACGGCTTAGCGTACGGGTTCGGGGAGGGGTTCGGGTACGGCGTAGGGTATGGGTTAGGGTTAGGGTTAGGGTTAGTGTTAGGGTAAGGGCTCCGTTTAGGGTACGGGTTAGGATTAGGTTACGTGTTAGGGTTAGGGTAGGGGTTAGGGTTAGGGTACGCATTTGGGTGAGGGTAGTTATTAAACCTATCCCACTCTCTAGATACCCCTTAGCACGTAAAGGAATATTATTTGGGGGTCCAGCCATGGAAAAGAGTTTAGCCACTAGGATAAGGTAAGGAACACACCCATTATAAAGAAATCACATTAGGATTCTCTTTTTAAGCTGTTCCTTAATACACTAGTGCTTAGGAAATCTATTGGAGTCAGAAGCAGTCAAGGGTAGCCTAGGGCTAGGGTTAGGCTTAGGGTTAGGCTTAGGGTACGGCTTAGGGTACGGGTTCGGGGAGGGGTTCGTGTACGGAGGAGGGTATGGGTTAGGGTTAGGGTTTGGGTTAGTGTTAGGGTTAGGGCTCCGTTTAGGGTATGGGTTAGGATTAGGGTACGTGTTAGGGTTAGGGTAGGGGTTAGGGTTAGGGTACGCATTAGGGTTAGGGTAGTTATTAAACCTATCCCACTCTCTAGATACCCCTTAGCACGTAAAGGAATATTATTTGGGGGTCCAGCCATGGAGAAGAGTTTAGACCCTAGGATAAGATAAGTAACACACCCATTATAAAGAAATCACATTAGGATTCTCTTTTTAAGCTGTTCCTTAAAACACTAGTGCTTAGGAAATCTATTGGAGGCAGAAGCAGTCAAGGGTAGCCTAGGGTTAGGGTTAGGCTTAGGGTACGGCTTAGGGTACGGCTTAGGGTACGGGTTCGGGGAGGGCTTCGGGTACGGCGTAGGGTATGGGTTAGGGTTAGGGTTAGGGTTAGTGTTAGGGTTAGGGCTCGGTTTAGGGTATTGGTTAGGATTAGGGTACGTGTTAGTGTTAGGGTAGGGGTTAGGGTTAGGGTACGCGTTACTGTTAGGGTAGTTATTAAACCTATCCCACTCTCTAGATACCCCTTAGCACGTAAAGGAATATTATTTGGAGGTCCAGCCATGGAGAAGGGTTTAGACACTAGGATAAGATAAGGAACACACCCATTATAAAGAAATCACATTAGGATTCTCTTTTTAAGCTGTTCCTTAAAACACTAGTGCTTAGAAAATCTATTGGAGGCAGAAGCAGTCAAGGGTAGCCTAGGGTTAGGGTTAGGCTTAGGTTTAGGCTTAGGGTACAGCTTAGGGTACGGGTTCGGTGAGGGCTTCGGGTACGGCGTAGGGTATCGGTTAGGGTTAGAGTTAGGGTTAGTGTTAGGGATAGGGCTCGGTTTAGGGTATGGGTTAGGATTAGGGTACGTGTTAGGGTTAGGGTAGGGGTTAGGGTTAGGATACGCATTAGGGTTAGGGTAGTTATTAAACCTATCCCACTCTCTAGATACCCCTTAGCACGTAAAGGAATATTATTTGGGGGTCCAGCCATGGAGAAGAGTTTAGACACTAGGATAAGATAAGTAACACACCCATTATAAAGAAATCACATTAGGATTCTCTTTTTAAGCTGTTCCTTAAAACACTAGTGCTTAGGAAATCTATTGGAGGCAGAAGCATTCAAGGGTAGCCTAGGGTTAGGGTTAGGCTTAGGTTACGGCTTAGGGTACGGGTTCGGGGAGGGCTTCGGGTACGGCGTAGGGTATGGGTTATGGTTAGGGTTAGTGTTAGGGTTAGGGCTCGGTTTAGGGTACGGGTTAGGATTAGGTTACGTGTTAGTGTTAGGGTAGGGGTTAGGGTTAGGGTACGCTTTAGTGTTAGGGTAGTTATTAAACCTATCCCACTCTCTAGATACCCCTTATCACGTAAAGGAATATTATTTGGAGGTCCAGCCATGGAGAAGGGTTTAGACACTAGGATAAGATAAGGAACACACCCATTATAAAGAAATCACATTAGGATTCTCTTTTTAAGCTGTTCCTTAAAACACTAGTGCTTAGGAAATCTATTGGAGGCAGAAGCAGTCAAGGGTAGCCTAGGGTTAGGGTTAGGCTTAGGGTACGGCTTAGGGTACGGCTTAGGGTACGGGTTCGGGGAGGGCTTCGTGTACGGCGTACGGTATGTGTTAGGGTTAGTGTTAGGGTTATTGTTAGGGTTAGGGCTCGGTTTAGGGTATTGGTTAGGATTAGGGTAAGTGTTAGTGTTAGGGTAGGGGTTAGGGTTAGGGTACGCGTTAGTGTTAGGGTAGTTATTAAACCTATCCCACTCTCTAGATACCCCTTAGCACGTAAAGGAGTATTAATTGGAGGTCCAGCCATGGAGAAGGGTTTAGACACTAGGATAAGATAAGGAACACACCCATTATAAAGAAATCACATTAGGATTCTCTTTTTAAGCTGTTCCTTAAAACACTAGTGCTTAGGAAATCTATTGGAGGCAGAAGCAGTCAAGGGTAGCCTAGGGTTAGGGTTAGGCTTAGGGTACGGCTTAGGGTACGGCTTAGGGTACGGGTTCGGGGAGGGCTTCGGGTACGGCGTAGGGTATGGGTTAGGGTTAGGGTTAGGGTTAGTGTTAGGGTTAGGGCTCGGTTTAGGGTATTGGTTAGGATTAGGGTACGTGTTAGGGTTAGAGTAGGGGTTAGGGTAAGGGTACGCGTTAGGGTTAGGGTAGTTATTAAACCTATCCCACTCTCTAGATACCCCTTAGCACGAAAAGGAATATTATTTGGGGGTCCAGCCATGGAGAAGAGTTTAGACACTAGGATAAGTTAAGGAACACACCCATTATAAAGAAATCACATTAGGATTCTCTTTTTAAGCTGTTCCTTAAAACACTAGTGCTTAGGAAATCTATTGGAGGCAGAAGCAGTCAAGGGTAGCCTAGGGTTAGGGTTAGGCTTGGGGTTAGGCTTAGGGTACGGCTTAGCGTACGGGTTCGGGGAGGGGTTCGGGTACGGCGTAGGGTATGGGTTAGGGTTAGGGTTAGGGTTAGTGTTAGGGTTAGGGCTCCGTTTAGGGTACGGGTTAGGATTAGGTTACGTGTTAGGGTTAGGGTAGGGGTTAGGGTTAGGGTACGCATTTGGGTGAGGGTAGTTATTAAACCTATCCCACTCTCTAGATACCCCTTAGCACGTAAAGGAATATTATTTGGGGGTCCAGCCATGGAGAAGAGTTTAGCCACTAGGATAAGGTAAGGAACACACCCATTATAAAGAAATCACATTAGGATTCTCTTTTTAAGCTGTTCCTTAATACACTAGTGCTTAGGAAATGTATTGGAGTCAGAAGCAGTCAAGGGTAGCCTAGGGCTAGGGTTAGGCTTAGGGTTAGGCTTAGGGTACGGCTTAGGGTACGGGTTCGGGGAGGGGTTCGTGTACGGCGGAGGGTATGGGTTAGGGTTAGGGTTTGGGTTAGTGTTAGGGTTAGGGCTCCGTTTAGGGTACGGGATAGGATTAGGGTACGTGTTAGGGTTAGAGTAGGGGTTAGGGTAAGGGTACGCGTTAGGGTTAGGGTAGTTATTAAACCTATCCCACTCTCTAGATACCCCTTAGCACGAAAAGGAATATTATTTGGGGGTCCAGCCATGGAGAAGAGTTTAGACACTAGGATAAGTTAAGGAACACACCCATTATAAAGAAATCACATTAGGATTCTCTTTTTAAGCTGTTCCTTAAAACACTAGTGCTTAGGAAATCTATTGGAGGCAGAAGCAGTCAAGGGTAGCCTAGGGTTAGGGTTAGGCTTAGGGTACGGCTTAGGGTACGGCTTAGGGTACGGGTTCGGTGAGGGCTTCGGGTACGGCGTAGGGTATGGGTTAGGGTTCGGGTTAGGGTTAGTGTTAGGGTTAGGGCTCGGTTTAGGGTACGGGTTAGGATTAGGGTACGTGTTAGGGTTAGGGTAGGGGTTAGGGTTAGGGTACGCGTTAGGGTTAGGGTAGTTATTAAACCTATCCCAGTCTCTAGATACCCCATAGCACGTAAAGGAATATTATTTGGGGGTCCACCCATGGAGAAGAGTTTAGACATTAGGATAAGATAAGGAACACACCCATTATAAAGAAATCACATTAGGATTCTCTTTTTAAGCTGTTCCTTAAAACACTAGTGCTTAGGAAATCTATTGGAGGCAGAAGCAGTCAAGGGTAGCCTAGGGTTAGGGTTAGGCTTAGGGTACGGCTTAGGGTACGGCTTAGGGTACGGGTTCGGGTACGGCGTAGGGTATGGGTTAGGGTTAGGGTTAGGGTTAGTGTTAGGGTTAGGGCTCGGTTTAGGTTATTGGTTAGGATTAGGGTACGTGTTAGTGTTAGGGTAGGGGTTAGGGTTAGGGTACGCGTTACTGTTAGGGTAGTTATTAAACCTATCCCACTCTCTAGATACCCCTTAGCACGTAAAGGAATATTATTTGGAGGTCCAGCCATGGAGAAGGGTTTAGACACTAGGATAAGATAAGGAACACACCCATTATAAAGAAATCACATTAGGATTCCCTTTTTAAGCTGTTCCTTAAAACACTAGTGCTTAGGAAATCTATTGGAGGCAGAAGCAGTCAAGGGTAGCCTAGGGTTAGGGTTAGGCTTAGGGTACGGCTTAGGGTACGGCTTAGGGTACGGGTTCGGGGAGGGCTTCGTGTACGGCGTACGGTATGTGTTAGGGTTAGTGTTAGGGTTATTGTTAGGGTTAGGGCTCGGTTTAGGGTATTGGTTAGGATTAGGGTAAGTGTTAGTGTTAGGGTAGGGGTTAGGGTTAGGGTACGCGTTAGTGTTAGGGTAGTTATTAAACCTATCCCACTCTCTAGATACCCCTTAGCACGTAAAGGAATATTAATTGGAGGTCCAGCCATGGAGAAGGGTTTAGACACTAGGATAAGATAAGGAACACACCCATTATAAAGAAATCACATTAGGATTCTCTTTTTAAGCTGTTCCTTAAAACACTAGTGCTTAGGAAATCTATTGGAGGCAGAAGCAGTCAAGGGTAGCCTAGGGTTAGGGTTAGGCTTAGGGTACGGCTTAGGGTACGGCTTAGGGTACGGGTTCGGGTACGGCGTGGGGTATGGGTTAGGGTTAGGGTAAGGGTTAGTGTTAGGGTTAGGGCTCGGTTTAGGGTATTGGTTAGGATTAGGGTACGTGTTAGTGTTAGGGTAGGGGTTAGGGTTAGGGTACGCGTTACTGTTAGGGTAGTTATTAAACCTATCCCACTCTCTAGATACCCCTTAGCACGTAAAGGAATATTATTTGGAGGTCCAGCCATGGAGAAGGGTTTAGACACTAGGATAAGATAAGGAACACACCCATTATAAAGAAATCACATTAGGATTCTCTTTTTAAGCTGTTCCTTAAAACACTAGTGCTTAGGAAATCTATTGGAGGCAGAAGCAGTCAAGGGTAGCCTAGGGTTAGGGTTAGGCTTAGGGTTAGGCTTAGGGTACGGCTTAGGGTACGGGTTCGGGGAGGGCTTCGTGTACGGCGTAGGGTATGTGTTAGGGTTAGTTTTAGGGTTATTGTTAGGGTTAGGGCTCGGTTTAGGGTATTGGTTAGGATTAGGGTAAGTGTTAGTGTTAGGGTAGGGGTTAGGGTTAGGGTACGCGTTAGTGTTAGGGTAGTTATTAAACCTATCCCACTCTGTAGATACCCCTTAGCACGTAAAGGAATATTAATTGGAGGTCCAGCCATGGAGAAGGGTTTAGACACTAGGATAAGATAAGGAACACACCCATTATAAAGAAATCACATTAGGATTCTCTTTTTAAGCTGTTCCTTAAAACACTAGTGCTTAGGAAATCTATTGGAGGCAGAAGCAGTCAAGGGTAGCCTAGGGTTAGGGTTAGGCTTAGGGTACGGCTTAGGGTACGGCTTAGGGTACGGGTTCGGGGAGGGCTTCGGGTACGGCGTAGGGTATGGGTTAGGGTTAGGGTTAGGGTTAGTGTTAGGGTTAGGGCTCGGTTTAGGGTATTGGTTAGGATTAGGGTACGTGTTAGTGTTAGGGTAGGGGTAAGGGTTAGGGTACGCGTTAGTGTTAGGGTAGTTATTAAACCTATCCCACTCTCTAGATACCCCTTAGCACGTAAAGGAATATTATTTGGAGGTCCAGCCATGGAGAAGGGTTTAGACACTAGGATAAGATAAGGAACACACCCATTATAAAGAAATCACATAAGGATTCTCTTTTAAAGCTGTTCCTTAAAACACTAGTGCTTAGGAAATCTATTGGAGGCAGAAGCAGTCAAGGGTAGCCTAGGGTTAGGGTTAGGCTTTGGGTTAGGCTTAGGGTACGGTTTAGCGTACGGGTTCGGGGAGGGGTTCGGGTACGGCGTAGGGTATGGGTTAGGGTTAGGGTTAGGGTTAGTGTTAGGGTTAGGGCTCCGTTTAGGGTACGGGTTAGGATTAGGTTACGTGTTAGGGTTAGGGTAGGGGTTAGGGTTAGGGTACGCATTTGGGTGAGGGTAGTTATTAAACCTATCCCACTCTCTAGATACCCCTTAGCACGTAAAGGAATATTATTTGGGGGTCCAGCCATGGAAAAGAGTTTAGCCACTAGGATAAGGTAAGGAACACACCCATTATAAAGAAATCACATTAGGATTCCCTTTTTAAGCTGTTCCTTAATACACTAGTGCTTAGGAAATCTATTGGAGTCAGAAGCAGTCAAGGGTAGCCTAGGGCTAGGGTTAGGCTTAGGGTTAGGCTTAGGGTACGGCTTAGCGTACGGGTTCGGGGAGGGGTTCGGGTACGGCGTAGGGTATGGGTTAGGGTTAGGGTTAGGGTTAGTGTTAGGGTTAGGGCTCCGTTTAGGGTACGGGTTAGGATTAGGGTACGTGTTAGGGTTAGGGTAGGGGTTAGGGTTAGGGTACGCGTTAGGGTTAGGGTAGTTATTAAACCTATCCCAGTCTCTAGATACCCCATAGCACGTAAAGGAATATTATTTGGGGGTCCACCCATGGAGAAGAGTTTAGACATTAGGATAAGATAAGGAACACACCCATTATAAAGAAATCACATTAGGATTCTCTTTTTAAGCTGTTCCTTAAAACACTAGTGCTTAGGAAATCTATTGGAGGCAGAAGCAGTCAAGGGTAGCCTAGGGTTAGGGTTAGGCTTAGGGTACGGCTTAGGGTACGGCTTAGGGTACGGGTTCGGGTACGGCGTAGGGTATGGGTTAGGGTTAGGGTTAGGGTTAGTGTTAGGGTTAGGGCTCGGTTTAGGTTATTGGTTAGGATTAGGGTACGTGTTAGTGTTAGGGTAGGGGTTAGGGTTAGGGTACGCGTTAGTGTTAGGGTAGTTATTAAACCTATCCCACTCTCTAGATACCCCTTAGCACGTAAAGGAATATTATTTGGAGGTCCAGCCATGGAGAAGGGTTTAGACACTAGGATAAGATAAGGAACACACCCATTATAAAGAAATCACATTAGGATTCTCTTTTTAAGCTGTTCCTTAAAACACTAGTGCTTAGGAAATCTATTGGAGGCAGAAGCAGTCAAGGGTAGCCTAGGGATAGGGTTAGGCTTAGGGTACGGCTTAGGGTACGGCTTAGGGTACGGGTTCGGGGAGGGCTTCGTGTACGGCGTAGGGTATGTGTTAGGGTTAGTGTTAGGGTTATTGTTAGGGTTAGGGCTCGGTTTAGGGTATTGGTTAGGATTAGGGTAAGTGTTAGTGTTAGGGTAGGGGTTAGGGTTAGGGTACGCGTTAGTGTTAGGGTAGTTATTAAACCTATCCCACTCTCTAGATACCCCTTAGCACGTAAAGGAATATTAATTGGAGGTCCAGCCATGGAGAAGGGTTTAGACACTAGGATAAGATAAGGAACACACCCATTATAAAGAAATCACATTAGGATTCTCTTTTTAAGCTGTTCCTTAAAACACTAGTGCTTAGGAAATCTATTGGAGGCAGAAGCAGTCAAGGGTAGCCTAGGGTTAGGGTTAGGTTTAGGGTACGGCTTAGGGTACGGCTTAGGGTACGGGTTCGGGGAGGGCTTCGGGTACGGCGTAGGGTATGGGTTAGGGTTAGGGTTAGGGTTAGTGTTAGGGTTAGGGCTCGGTTTAGGGTATTGGTTAGGATTAGGGTACGTGTTAGTGTTAGGGTAGGGGTAAGGGTTAGGGTACGCGTTAGTGTTAGGGTAGTTATTAAACCTATCCCACTCTCTAGATGCCCCTTATCACGTAAAGGAATATTATTTGGAGGTCCAGCCATGGAGAAGGGTTTAGACACTAGGATAAGATAAGGAACACACCCATTATAAAGAAATCACATAAGGATTCTCTTTTAAAGCTGTTCCTTAAAACACTAGTGCTTAGGAAATCTATTGGAGGCAGAAGCAGTCAAGGGTAGCCTAGGGTTAGGGTTAGGCTTTAGGTTAGGCTTAGGGTACGGCTTAGCGTACGGGTTCGGGGAGGGGTTCGGGTACGGCGTAGGGTATGGGTTAGGGTTAGGGTTAGGGTTAGTGTTAGGGTTAGGGCTCCGTTTAGGGTACGGGTTAGGATTAGGTTACGTGTTAGGGTTAGGGTAGGGGTTAGGGTTAGGGTACGCATTTGGGTGAGGGTAGTTATTAAACCTATCCCACTCTCTAGATACCCCTTAGCACGTAAAGGAATATTATTTGGGGGTCCAGCCATGGAAAAGAGTTTAGCCACTAGGATAAGGTAAGGAACACACCCATTATAAAGAAATCACATTAGGATTCTCTTTTTAAGCTGTTCCTTAAAACACTAGTGCTTAGGAAATCTATTGGAGTCAGAAGCAGTCAAGGGTAGCCTAGGGCTAGGGTTAGGCTTAGGGTTAGGCTTAGGGTACGGCTTAGGGTACGGGTTCGGGGAGGGGTTCGTGTACGGCGGAGGGTATGGGTTAGGGTTAGGGTTTGGGTTAGTGTTAGGGTTAGGGCTCCGTTTAGGGTACGGGATAGGATTAGGGTACGTGTTAGGGTTAGAGTAGGGGTTAGGGTAAGGGTACGCGTTAGGGTTAGGGTAGTTATTAAACCTATCCCACTCTCTAGATACCCCTTAGCACGAAAAGGAATATTATTTGGGGGTCCAGCCATGGAGAAGAGTTTAGACACTAGGATAAGTTAAGGAACACACCCATTATAAAGAAATCACATTAGGATTCTCTTTTTAAGCTGTTCCTTAAAACACTAGTGCTTAGGAAATCTATTGGAGGCAGAAGCAGTCAAGGGTAGCCTAGGGTTAGGGTTAGGCTTAGGGTTAGGCTTAGGGTACGGCTTAGGGTACGGGTTCGGTGAGGGCTTCGGGTACGGCGTAGGGTATGGGTTAGGGTTCGGGTTAGGGTTAGTGTTAGGGTTAGGGCTCGGTTTAGGGTACGGGTTAGGATTAGGGTACGTGTTAGGGTTAGGGTAGGGGTTAGGGTTAGGGTACGCGTTAGGGTTAGGGTAGTTATTAAACCTATCCCAGTCTCTAGATACCCCATAGCACGTAAAGGAATATTATTTGGGGGTCCACCCATGGAGAAGAGTTTAGACATTAGGATAAGATAAGGAACACACCCATTATAAAGAAATCACATTAGGATTCTCTTTTTAAGCTGTTCCTTAAAACACTAGTGCTTAGGAAATCTATTGGAGGCAGAAGCAGTCAAGGGTAGCCTAGGGTTAGGGTTAGGCTTAGGGTACGGCTTAGGGTACGGGTTCGGTGAGGGCTTCGGGTATGGCGTAGGGTATGGGTTAGGGTTAGGGTTAGGGTTAGTGTTAGGGATAGGGCTCGGTTTAGGGTATTGGTTAGGATTAGGGTACGTGTTAGTGTTAGGGTAGGGGTTAGGGTTAGGGTACGCGTTACTGTTAGGGTAGTTATTAAACCTATCCCACTCTCTAGATACCCCTTAGCACGTAAAGGAATATTATTTGGAGGTCCAGCCATGGAGAAGGGTTTAGACACTAGGATAAGATAAGGAACAAACCCATTATAAAGAAATCACATTAGGATTCTCTTTTTAAGCTGTTCCTTAAAACACTAGTGCTTAGGAAATCTATTGGAGGCAGAAGCAGTCAAGGGTAGCCTAGGGTTAGGGTTAGGCTTAGGGTACGGCTTAGGGTACGGCTTAGGGTACGGGTTCGGGGAGGGCTTCGGGTACGGCGTAGGGTATGGGTTAGGGTTAGGGTTAGGGTTAGTGTTAGGGTTAGGGCTCGGTTTAGGGTATTGGTTAGGATTAGGGTACGTGTTAGTGTTAGGGTAGGGGTTAGGGTTAGGGTACGCGTTACTGTTAGGGTAGTTATTAAACCTATCCCACTCTCTAGATACCCCTTAGCACGTAAAGGAATATTATTTGGAGGTCCAGCCATGGAGAAGGGTTTAGACACTAGGATAAGATAAGGAACACACCCATTATAAAGAAATCACATTAGGATTCTCTTTTTAAGCTGTTCCTTAAAACACTAGTGCTTAGGAAATCTATTGGAGGCAGAAGCAGTCAAGGGTAGCCTAGGGTTAGGGTTAGGCTTAGGTTTAGGCTTAGGGTACAGCTTAGGGTACGGGTTCGGTGAGGGCTTCGGGTACGGCGTAGGGTATCGGTTAGGGTTAGGGTTAGGGTTAGTGTTAGGGATAGGGCTCGGTTTAGGGTATGGGTTAGGATTAGGGTACGTGTTAGGGTTAGGGTAGGGGTTAGGGTTAGGGTACGCATTAGGGTTAGGGTAGTTATTAAACCTATCCCACTCTCTAGATACCCCTTAGCACGTAAAGGAATATTATTTGGGGGTCCAGCCATGGAGAAGAGTTTAGACCCTAGGATAAGATAAGTAACACACCCATTATAAAGAAATCACATTAGGATTCTCTTTTTAAGCTGTTCCTTAAAACACTAGTGCTTAGGAAATCTATTGGAGGCAGAAGCAGTCAAGGGTAGCCTAGGGTTAGGGTTAGGCTTAGGGTACGGCTTAGGGTACGGCTTAGGGTACGGGTTCGGGGAGGCGTTCTTGTATGGCGGAGGGTATGGGTTAGGGTTAGGGTTTGGGTTAGTGTTAGGGTTAGGGCTTCGTTTAGGGTACGGGATATGATTAGGGTAGTGTTAGGGTTAGAGTAGGGGTTAGGGTTAGGGTACGCGTTAGTGTTAGGGTAGTTATTAAACCTATCCCACTCTCTAGATACCCCTTAGCACGTAAAGGAATATTATTTGGAGGTCCAGCCATGGAGAATGGTTTAGACACTAGGATAAGATAAGGAACAAACCCATTATAAAGAAATCACATTAGGATTCTCTTTTTAAGCTGTTCTTTAAAACACTAGTGCTTAGGAAATCTATTGGAGGCAGAAGCATTCAAGGGTAGCCTAGGGTTAGGGTTAGGCTTAGGTTACGGCTTAGGGTACGGGTTCGGGGAGGGCTTCGGGTACGGCGTAGGGTATGGGTTATGGTTAGGGTTAGTGTTAGGGTTAGGGCTCGGTTTAGGGTACGGGTTAGGATTAGGTTACGTGTTAGTGTTAGGGTAGGGGTTAGGGTTAGGGTACGCTTTAGTGTTAGGGTAGTTATTAAACCTATCCCACTCTCTAGATACCCCTTATCACGTAAAGGAATATTATTTGGAGGTCCAGCCATGGAGAAGGGTTTAGACACTAGGATAAGATAAGGAACACACCCATTATAAAGAAATCACATTAGGATTCTCTTTTTAAGCTGTTCCTTAAAACACTAGTGCTTAGGAAATCTATTGGAGGCAGAAGCAGTCAAGGGTAGCCTAGGGTTAGGGTTAGGCTTAGGGTACGGCTTAGGGTACGGCTTAGGGTACGGGTTCGGGGAGGGCTTCGTGTACGGCGTACGGTATGTGTTAGGGTTAGTGTTAGGGTTATTGTTAGGGTTAGGGCTCGGTTTAGGGTATTGGTTAGGATTAGGGTAAGTGTTAGTGTTAGGGTAGGGGTTAGGGTTAGGGTACGCGTTAGTGTTAGGGTAGTTATTAAACCTATCCCACTCTCTAGATACCCCTTAGCACGTAAAGGAGTATTAATTGGAGGTCCAGCCATGGAGAAGGGTTTAGACACTAGGATAAGATAAGGAACACACCCATTATAAAGAAATCACATTAGGATTCTCTTTTTAAGCTGTTCCTTAAAACACTAGTGCTTAGGAAATCTATTGGAGGCAGAAGCAGTCAAGGGTAGCCTAGGGTTAGGGTTAGGCTTAGGGTACGGCTTAGGGTACGGCTTAGGGTACGGGTTCGGGGAGGGCTTCGGGTACGGCGTAGGGTATGGGTTAGGGTTAGGGTTAGGGTTAGTGTTAGGGTTAGGGCTCGGTTTAGGGTATTGGTTAGGATTAGGGTACGTGTTAGTGTTAGGGTAGGGGTTAGGGTTAGGGTACGCGTTAGTGTTAGGGTAGTTATTAAACCTATCCCACTCTCTAGATACCCCTTAGCACGTAAAGGAGTATTAATTGGAGGTCCAGCCATGGAGAAGGGTTTAGACACTAGGATAAGATAAGGAACACACCCATTATAAAGAAATCACATTAGGATTCTCTTTTTAAGCTGTTCCTTAAAACACTAGTGCTTAGGAAATCTATTGGAGGCAGAAGCAGTCAAGGGTAGCCTAGGGTTAGGGTTAGGCTTAGGGTACGGCTTAGGGTACGGCTTAGGGTACGGGTTCGGGGAGGGCTTCGGGTACGGCGTAGGGTATGGGTTAGGGTTAGGGTTAGGGTTAGTGTTAGGGTTAGGGCTCGGTTTAGGGTATTGGTTAGGATTAGGGTACGTGTTAGGGTTAGAGTAGGGGTTAGGGTAAGGGTACGCGTTAGGGTTAGGGTAGTTATTAAACCTATCCCACTCTCTAGATACCCCTTAGCACGAAAAGGAATATTATTTGGGGGTCCAGCCATGGATAAGAGTTTAGACACTAGGATAAGTTAAGGAACACACCCATTATAAAGAAATCACATTAGGATTCTCTTTTTAAGCTGTTCCTTAAAACACTAGTGCTTAGGAAATCTATTGGAGGCAGAAGCAGTCAAGGGTAGCCTAGGGTTAGGGTTAGGCTTGGGGTTAGGCTTAGGGTACGGCTTAGCGTACGGGTTCGGGGAGGGGTTCGGGTACGGCGTAGGGTATGGGTTAGGGTTAGGGTTAGGGTTAGTGTTAGGGTTAGGGCTCCGTTTAGGGTACGCGTTAGGATTAGGTTACGTGTTAGGGTTAGGGTAGGGGTTAGGGTTAGGGTACGCATTTGGGTGAGGGTAGTTATTAAACCTATCCCACTCTCTAGATACCCCTTAGCACGTAAAGGAATATTATTTGGGGGTCCAGCCATGGAGAAGAGTTTAGCCACTAGGATAAGGTAAGGAACACACCCATTATAAAGAAATCACATTAGGATTCTCTTTTTAAGCTGTTCCTTAAAACACTAGTGCTTAGGAAATCTATTGGAGGCAGAAGCAGTCAAGGGTAGCCTAGGGTTAGGGTTAGGCTTAGGGTACGGCTTAGGGTACGGCTTAGGGTACGGGTTCGGGTACGGCGTAGGGTATGGGTTAGGGTTAGGGTTAGGGTTAGTGTTAGGGTTAGGGCTCGGTTTAGGTTATTGGTTAGGATTAGGGTACGTGTTAGTGTTAGGGTAGGGGTTAGGGTTAGGGTACGCGTTAGTGTTAGGGTAGTTATTAAACCTATCCCACTCTCTAGATACCCCTTAGCACGTAAAGGAATATTATTTGGAGGTCCAGCCATGGAGAAGGGTTTAGACACTAGGATAAGATAAGGAACACACCCATTATAAAGAAATCACATTAGGATTCTCTTTTTAAGCTGTTCCTTAAAACACTAGTGCTTAGGAAATCTATTGGAGGCAGAAGCAGTCAAGGGTAGCCTAGGGATAGGGTTAGGCTTAGGGTACGGCTTAGGGTACGGCTTAGTGTACGGGTTCGGGGAGGGCTTCGTGTACGGCGTAGGGTATGTGTTAGGGTTAGTGTTAGGGTTATTGTTAGGGTTAGGGCTCGGTTTAGGGTATTGGTTAGGATTAGGGTAAGTGTTAGTGTTAGGGTAGGGGTTAGGGTTAGGGTACGCGTTAGTGTTAGGGTAGTTATTAAACCTATCCCACTCTCTAGATACCCCTTAGCACGTAAAGGAATATTAATTGGAGGTCCAGCCATGGAGAAGGGTTTAGACACTAGGATAAGATAAGGAACACACCCATTATAAAGAAATCACATTAGGATTCTCTTTTTAAGCTGTTCCTTAAAACACTAGTGCTTAGGAAATCTATTGGAGGCAGAAGCAGTCAAGGGTAGCCTAGGGTTAGGGTTAGGTTTAGGGTACGGCTTAGGGTACGGCTTAGGGTACGGGTTCGGGGAGGGGTTCGGGTACGGCGTAGGGTATGGGTTAGGGTTAGGGTTAGGGTTAGTGTTAGGGTTAGGGCTCGGTTTAGGGTATTGGTTAGGATTAGGGTACGTGTTAGTGTTAGGGTAGGGGTAAGGGTTAGGGTACGCGTTAGTGTTAGGGTAGTTATTAAACCTATCCCACTCTCTAGATGCCCCTTATCACGTAAAGGAATATTATTTGGAGGTCCAGCCATGGAGAAGGGTTTAGACACTAGGATAAGATAAGGAACACACCCATTATAAAGAAATCACATAAGGATTCTCTTTTAAAGCTGTTCCTTAAAACACTAGTGCTTAGGAAATCTATTGGAGGCAGAAGCAGTCAAGGGTAGCCTAGGGTTAGGGTTAGGCTTTGGGTTAGGCTTAGGGTACGGCTTAGCGTACGGGTTCGGGGAGGGGTTCGGGTACGGCGTAGGGTATGGGTTAGGGTTAGGGTTAGGGTTAGTGTTAGGGTAAGGGCTCCGTTTAGGGTACGGGTTAGGATTAGGTTACGTGTTAGGGTTAGGGTAGGGGTTAGGGTTAGGGTACGCATTTGGGTGAGGGTAGTTATTAAACCTATCCCACTCTCTAGATACCCCTTAGCACGTAAAGGAATATTATTTGGGGGTCCAGCCATGGAAAAGAGTTTAGCCACTAGGATAAGGTAAGGAACACACCCATTATAAAGAAATCACATTAGGATTCTCTTTTTAAGCTGTTCCTTAATACACTAGTGCTTAGGAAATCTATTGGAGTCAGAAGCAGTCAAGGGTAGCCTAGGGCTAGGGTTAGGCTTAGGGTTAGGCTTAGGGTACGGCTTAGGGTACGGGTTCGGGGAGGGGTTCGTGTACGGAGGAGGGTATGGGTTAGGGTTAGGGTTTGGGTTAGTGTTAGGGTTAGGGCTCCGTTTAGGGTATGGGTTAGGATTAGGGTACGTGTTAGGGTTAGGGTAGGGGTTAGGGTTAGGGTACGCATTAGGGTTAGGGTAGTTATTAAACCTATCCCACTCTCTAGATACCCCTTAGCACGTAAAGGAATATTATTTGGGGGTCCAGCCATGGAGAAGAGTTTAGACCCTAGGATAAGATAAGTAACACACCCATTATAAAGAAATCACATTAGGATTCTCTTTTTAAGCTGTTCCTTAAAACACTAGTGCTTAGGAAATCTATTGGAGGCAGAAGCAGTCAAGGGTAGCCTAGGGTTAGGGTTAGGCTTAGGGTACGGCTTAGGGTACGGCTTAGGGTACGGGTTCGGGGAGGGCTTCGGGTACGGCGTAGGGTATGGGTTAGGGTTAGGGTTAGGGTTAGTGTTAGGGTTAGGGCTCGGTTTAGGGTATTGGTTAGGATTAGGGTACGTGTTAGTGTTAGGGTAGGGGTTAGGGTTAGGGTACGCGTTACTGTTAGGGTAGTTATTAAACCTATCCCACTCTCTAGATACCCCTTAGCACGTAAAGGAATATTATTTGGAGGTCCAGCCATGGAGAAGGGTTTAGACACTAGGATAAGATAAGGAACACACCCATTATAAAGAAATCACATTAGGATTCTCTTTTTAAGCTGTTCCTTAAAACACTAGTGCTTAGAAAATCTATTGGAGGCAGAAGCAGTCAAGGGTAGCCTAGGGTTAGGGTTAGGCTTAGGTTTAGGCTTAGGGTACAGCTTAGGGTACGGGTTCGGTGAGGGCTTCGGGTACGGCGTAGGGTATCGGTTAGGGTTAGGGTTAGGGTTAGTGTTAGGGATAGGGCTCGGTTTAGGGTATGGGTTAGGATTAGGGTACGTGTTAGGGTTAGGGTAGGGGTTAGGGTTAGGATACGCATTAGGGTTAGGGTAGTTATTAAACCTATCCCACTCTCTAGATACCCCTTAGCACGTAAAGGAATATTATTTGGGGGTCCAGCCATGGAGAAGAGTTTAGACACTAGGATAAGATAAGTAACACACCCATTATAAAGAAATCACATTAGGATTCTCTTTTTAAGCTGTTCCTTAAAACACTAGTGCTTAGGAAATCTATTGGAGGCAGAAGCATTCAAGGGTAGCCTAGGGTTAGGGTTAGGCTTAGGTTACGGCTTAGGGTACGGGTTCGGGGAGGGCTTCGGGTACGGCGTAGGGTATGGGTTATGGTTAGGGTTAGTGTTAGGGTTAGGGCTCGGTTTAGGGTACGGGTTAGGATTAGGTTACGTGTTAGTGTTAGGGTAGGGGTTAGGGTTAGGGTACGCTTTAGTGTTAGGGTAGTTATTAAACCTATCCCACTCTCTAGATACCCCTTATCACGTAAAGGAATATTATTTGGAGGTCCAGCCATGGAGAAGGGTTTAGACACTAGGATAAGATAAGGAACACACCCATTATAAAGAAATCACATTAGGATTCTCTTTTTAAGCTGTTCCTTAAAACACTAGTGCTTAGGAAATCTATTGGAGGCAGAAGCAGTCAAGGGTAGCCTAGGGTTAGGGTTAGGCTTAGGGTACGGCTTAGGGTACGGCTTAGGGTACGGGTTCGGGGAGGGCTTCGTGTACGGCGTACGGTATGTGTTAGGGTTAGTGTTAGGGTTAGTGTTAGGGTTAGGGCTCGGTTTAGGGTATTGGTTAGGATTAGGGTAAGTGTTAGTGTTAGGGTAGGGGTTAGGGTTAGGGTACGCGTTAGTGTTAGGGTAGTTATTAAACCTATCCCACTCTCTAGATACCCCTTAGCACGTAAAGGAGTATTAATTGGAGGTCCAGCCATGGAGAAGGGTTTAGACACTAGGATAAGATAAGGAACACACCCATTATAAAGAAATCACATTAGGATTCTCTTTTTAAGCTGTTCCTTAAAACACTAGTGCTTAGGAAATCTATTGGAGGCAGAAGCAGTCAAGGGTAGCCTAGGGTTAGGGTTAGGCTTGGGGTTAGGCTTAGGGTACGGCTTAGCGTACGGGTTCGGGGAGGGGTTCGGGTACGGCGTAGGGTATGGGTTAGGGTTAGGGTTAGGGTTAGTGTTAGGGTTAGGGCTCCGTTTAGGGTACGGGTTAGGATTAGGTTACGTGTTAGGGTTAGGGTAGGGGTTAGGGTTAGGGTACGCATTTGGGTGAGGGTAGTTATTAAACCTATCCCACTCTCTAGATACCCCTTAGCACGTAAAGGAATATTATTTGGGGGTCCAGCCATGGAGAAGAGTTTAGCCACTAGGATAAGGTAAGGAACACACCCATTATAAAGAAATCACATTAGGATTCTCTTTTTAAGCTGTTCCTTAATACACTAGTGCTTAGGAAATGTATTGGAGTCAGAAGCAGTCAAGGGTAGCCTAGGGCTAGGGTTAGGCTTAGGGTTAGGCTTAGGGTACGGCTTAGGGTACGGGTTCGGGGAGGGGTTCGTGTACGGCGGAGGGTATGGGTTAGGGTTAGGGTTTGGGTTAGTGTTAGGGTTAGGGCTCCGTTTAGGGTACGGGATAGGATTAGGGTACGTGTTAGGGTTAGAGTAGGGGTTAGGGTAAGGGTACGCGTTAGGGTTAGGGTAGTTATTAAACCTATCCCACTCTCTAGATACCCCTTAGCACGAAAAGGAATATTATTTGGGGGTCCAGCCATGGAGAAGAGTTTAGACACTAGGATAAGTTAAGGAACACACCCATTATAAAGAAATCACATTAGGATTCTCTTTTTAAGCTGTTCCTTAAAACACTAGTGCTTAGGAAATCTATTGGAGGCAGAAGCAGTCAAGGGTAGCCTAGGGTTAGGGTTAGGCTTAGGGTACGGCTTAGGGTACGGCTTAGGGTACGGGTTCGGTGAGGGCTTCGGGTACGGCGTAGGGTATGGGTTAGGGTTCGGGTTAGGGTTAGTGTTAGGGTTAGGGCTCGGTTTAGGGTACGGGTTAGGATTAGGGTACGTGTTAGGGTTAGGGTAGGGGTTAGGGTTAGGGTACGCGTTAGGGTTAGGGTAGTTATTAAACCTATCCCAGTCTCTAGATACCCCATAGCACGTAAAGGAATATTATTTGGGGGTCCACCCATGGAGAAGAGTTTAGACATTAGGATAAGATAAGGAACACACCCATTATAAAGAAATCACATTAGGATTCTCTTTTTAAGCTGTTCCTTAAAACACTAGTGCTTAGGAAATCTATTGGAGGCAGAAGCAGTCAAGGGTAGCCTAGGGTTAGGGTTAGGCTTAGGGTACGGCTTAGGGTACGGCTTAGGGTACGGGTTCGGGTACGGCGTAGGGTATGGGTTAGGGTTAGGGTTAGGGTTAGTGTTAGGGTTAGGGCTCGGTTTAGGTTATTGGTTAGGATTAGGGTACGTGTTAGTGTTAGGGTAGGGGTTAGGGTTAGGGTACGCGTTACTGTTAGGGTAGTTATTAAACCTATCCCACTCTCTAGATACCCCTTAGCACGTAAAGGAATATTATTTGGAGGTCCAGCCATGGAGAAGGGTTTAGACACTAGGATAAGATAAGGAACACACCCATTATAAAGAAATCACATTAGGATTCCCTTTTTAAGCTGTTCCTTAAAACACTAGTGCTTAGGAAATCTATTGGAGGCAGAAGCAGTCAAGGGTAGCCTAGGGTTAGGGTTAGGCTTAGGGTACGGCTTAGGGTACGGCTTAGGGTACGGGTTCGGGGAGGGCTTCGTGTACGGCGTACGGTATGTGTTAGGGTTAGTGTTAGGGTTATTGTTAGGGTTAGGGCTCGGTTTAGGGTATTGGTTAGGATTAGGGTAAGTGTTAGTGTTAGGGTAGGGGTTAGGGTTAGGGTACGCGTTAGTGTTAGGGTAGTTATTAAACCTATCCCACTCTCTAGATACCCCTTAGCACGTAAAGGAATATTAATTGGAGGTCCAGCCATGGAGAAGGGTTTAGACACTAGGATAAGATAAGGAACACACCCATTATAAAGAAATCACATTAGGATTCTCTTTTTAAGCTGTTCCTTAAAACACTAGTGCTTAGGAAATCTATTGGAGGCAGAAGCAGTCAAGGGTAGCCTAGGGTTAGGGTTAGGCTTAGGGTACGGCTTAGGGTACGGCTTAGGGTACGGGTTCGGGTACGGCGTGGGGTATGGGTTAGGGTTAGGGTAAGGGTTAGTGTTAGGGTTAGGGCTCGGTTTAGGGTATTGGTTAGGATTAGGGTACGTGTTAGTGTTAGGGTAGGGGTTAGGGTTAGGGTACGCGTTACTGTTAGGGTAGTTATTAAACCTATCCCACTCTCTAGATACCCCTTAGCACGTAAAGGAATATTATTTGGAGGTCCAGCCATGGAGAAGGGTTTAGACACTAGGATAAGATAAGGAACACACCCATTATAAAGAAATCACATTAGGATTCTCTTTTTAAGCTGTTCCTTAAAACACTAGTGCTTAGGAAATCTATTGGAGGCAGAAGCAGTCAAGGGTAGCCTAGGGTTAGGGTTAGGCTTAGGGTTAGGCTTAGGGTACGGCTTAGGGTACGGGTTCGGGGAGGGCTTCGTGTACGGCGTAGGGTATGTGTTAGGGTTAGTTTTAGGGTTATTGTTAGGGTTAGGGCTCGGTTTAGGGTATTGGTTAGGATTAGGGTAAGTGTTAGTGTTAGGGTAGGGGTTAGGGTTAGGGTACGCGTTAGTGTTAGGGTAGTTATTAAACCTATCCCACTCTGTAGATACCCCTTAGCACGTAAAGGAATATTAATTGGAGGTCCAGCCATGGAGAAGGGTTTAGACACTAGGATAAGATAAGGAACACACCCATTATAAAGAAATCACATTAGGATTCTCTTTTTAAGCTGTTCCTTAAAACACTAGTGCTTAGGAAATCTATTGGAGGCAGAAGCAGTCAAGGGTAGCCTAGGGTTAGGGTTAGGCTTAGGGTACGGCTTAGGGTACGGCTTAGGGTACGGGTTCGGGGAGGGCTTTGGGTACGGCGTAGGGTATGGGTTAGGGTTAGGGTTAGGGTTAGTGTTAGGGTTAGGGCTCGGTTTAGGGTATTGGTTAGGATTAGGGTACGTGTTAGTGTTAGGGTAGGGGTAAGGGTTAGGGTACGCGTTAGTGTTAGGGTAGTTATTAAACCTATCCCACTCTCTAGATACCCCTTATCACGTAAAGGAATATTATTTGGAGGTCCAGCCATGGAGAAGGGTTTAGACACTAGGATAAGATAAGGAACACACCCATTATAAAGAAATCACATAAGGATTCTCTTTTAAAGCTGTTCCTTAAAACACTAGTGCTTAGGAAATCTATTGGAGGCAGAAGCAGTCAAGGGTAGCCTAGGGTTAGGGTTAGGCTTTGGGTTAGGCTTAGGGTACGGTTTAGCGTACGGGTTCGGGGAGGGGTTCGGGTACGGCGTAGGGTATGGGTTAGGGTTAGGGTTAGGGTTAGTGTTAGGGTTAGGGCTCCGTTTAGGGTACGGGTTAGGATTAGGTTACGTGTTAGGGTTAGGGTAGGGGTTAGGGTTAGGGTACGCATTTGGGTGAGGGTAGTTATTAAACCTATCCCACTCTCTAGATACCCCTTAGCACGTAAAGGAATATTATTTGGGGGTCCAGCCATGGAAAAGAGTTTAGCCACTAGGATAAGGTAAGGAACACACCCATTATAAAGAAATCACATTAGGATTCCCTTTTTAAGCTGTTCCTTAATACACTAGTGCTTAGGAAATCTATTGGAGTCAGAAGCAGTCAAGGGTAGCCTAGGGCTAGGGTTAGGCTTAGGGTTAGGCTTAGGGTACGGCTTAGCGTACGGGTTCGGGGAGGGGTTCGGGTACGGCGTAGGGTATGGGTTAGGGTTAGGGTTAGGGTTAGTGTTAGGGTTAGGGCTCCGTTTAGGGTACGGGTTAGGATTAGGGTACGTGTTAGGGTTAGGGTAGGGGTTAGGGTTAGGGTACGCGTTAGGGTTAGGGTAGTTATTAAACCTATCCCAGTCTCTAGATACCCCATAGCACGTAAAGGAATATTATTTGGGGGTCCACCCATGGAGAAGAGTTTAGACATTAGGATAAGATAAGGAACACACCCATTATAAAGAAATCACATTAGGATTCTCTTTTTAAGCTGTTCCTTAAAACACTAGTGCTTAGGAAATCTATTGGAGGCAGAAGCAGTCAAGGGTAGCCTAGGGTTAGGGTTAGGCTTAGGGTACGGCTTAGGGTACGGCTTAGGGTACGGGTTCGGGTACGGCGTAGGGTATGGGTTAGGGTTAGGGTTAGGGTTAGTGTTAGGGTTAGGGCTCGGTTTAGGTTATTGGTTAGGATTAGGGTACGTGTTAGTGTTAGGGTAGGGGTTAGGGTTAGGGTACGCGTTAGTGTTAGGGTAGTTATTAAACCTATCCCACTCTCTAGATACCCCTTAGCACGTAAAGGAATATTATTTGGAGGTCCAGCCATGGAGAAGGGTTTAGACACTAGGATAAGATAAGGAACACACCCATTATAAAGAAATCACATTAGGATTCTCTTTTTAAGCTGTTCCTTAAAACACTAGTGCTTAGGAAATCTATTGGAGGCAGAAGCAGTCAAGGGTAGCCTAGGGATAGGGTTAGGCTTAGGGTACGGCTTAGGGTACGGCTTAGGGTACGGGTTCGGGGAGGGCTTCGTGTACGGCGTAGGGTATGTGTTAGGGTTAGTGTTAGGGTTATTGTTAGGGTTAGGGCTCGGTTTAGGGTATTGGTTAGGATTAGGGTAAGTGTTAGTGTTAGGGTAGGGGTTAGGGTTAGGGTACGCGTTAGTGTTAGGGTAGTTATTAAACCTATCCCACTCTCTAGATACCCCTTAGCACGTAAAGGAATATTAATTGGAGGTCCAGCCATGGAGAAGGGTTTAGACACTAGGATAAGATAAGGAACACACCCATTATAAAGAAATCACATTAGGATTCTCTTTTTAAGCTGTTCCTTAAAACACTAGTGCTTAGGAAATCTATTGGAGGCAGAAGCAGTCAAGGGTAGCCTAGGGTTAGGGTTAGGTTTAGGGTACGGCTTAGGGTACGGCTTAGGGTACGGGTTCGGGGAGGGCTTCGGGTACGGCGTAGGGTATGGGTTAGGGTTAGGGTTAGGGTTAGTGTTAGGGTTAGGGCTCGGTTTAGGGTATTGGTTAGGATTAGGGTACGTGTTAGTGTTAGGGTAGGGGTAAGGGTTAGGGTACGCGTTAGTGTTAGGGTAGTTATTAAACCTATCCCACTCTCTAGATGCCCCTTATCACGTAAAGGAATATTATTTGGAGGTCCAGCCATGGAGAAGGGTTTAGACACTAGGATAAGATAAGGAACACACCCATTATAAAGAAATCACATAAGGATTCTCTTTTAAAGCTGTTCCTTAAAACACTAGTGCTTAGGAAATCTATTGGAGGCAGAAGCAGTCAAGGGTAGCCTAGGGTTAGGGTTAGGCTTTGGGTTAGGCTTAGGGTACGGCTTAGCGTACGGGTTCGGGGAGGGGTTCGGGTACGGCGTAGGGTATGGGTTAGGGTTAGGGTTAGGGTTAGTGTTAGGGTTAGGGCTCCGTTTAGGGTACGGGTTAGGATTAGGTTACGTGTTAGGGTTAGGGTAGGGGTTAGGGTTAGGGTACGCATTTGGGTGAGGGTAGTTATTAAACCTATCCCACTCTCTAGATACCCCTTAGCACGTAAAGGAATATTATTTGGGGGTCCAGCCATGGAAAAGAGTTTAGCCACTAGGATAAGGTAAGGAACACACCCATTATAAAGAAATCACATTAGGATTCTCTTTTTAAGCTGTTCCTTAATACACTAGTGCTTAGGAAATCTATTGGAGTCAGAAGCAGTCAAGGGTAGCCTAGGGCTAGGGTTAGGCTTAGGGTTAGGCTTAGGGTACAGCTTAGGGTACGGGTTCGGGGAGGGGTTCGTGTACGGAGGAGGGTATGGGTTAGGGTTAGGGTTTGGGTTAGTGTTAGGGTTAGGGCTCCGTTTAGGGTACGGGATAGGATTAGGGTACGTGTTAGGGTTAGAGTAGGGGTTAGGGTAAGGGTACGCGTTAGGGTTAGGGTAGTTATTAAACCTATCCCACTCTCTAGATACCCCTTAGCACGAAAAGGAATATTATTTGAGGGTCCAGCCATGGAGAAGAGTTTAGACACTAGGATAAGTTAAGGAACACACCCATTATAAAGAAATCACATTAGGATTCTCTTTTTAAGCTGTTCCTTAAAACATTAGTGCTTAGGAAATCTATTGGAGGCAGAAGCAGTCAAGGGTAGCCTAGGGTTAGGGTTAGGCTTGGGGTTAGGCTTAGGGTACGGCTTAGCGTACGGGTTCGGGGAGGGGATCGGGTACGGCGTAGGGTATGGGTAAGGGTTAGGGTTAGGGTTAGTGTTAGGGTTAGGGCTCCGTTTAGGGTACGGGTTAGGATTAGGTTACATGTTAGGGTTAGGGTAGGGGTTAGGGTTAGGGTACGCATTTGGGTGAGGGTAGTTATTAAACCTATCCCACTCTCTAGATACCCCTTAGCACGAAAAGGAATATTATTTGGGGGTCCAGCCATGGAGAAGAGTTTAGACACTAGGATAAGTTAAGGAACACACCCATTATAAAGAAATCACATTAGGATTCTCTTTATAAGCTCTTCCTTAAAACACTAGTGCTTAGGAAATCTATTGGAGGCAGAAGCAGTCAAGGGTAGCCTAGGGTTAGGGTTAGGCTTAGGGTTAGGCTTAGGGTACGGCTTAGGGTACGGGTTCGGTGAGGGCTTCGGGTACGGCGTAGGGTATGGGTTAGGGTTCGGGTTAGGGTTAGTGTTAGGGTTAGGGCTCGGTTTAGGGTACGGGTTAGGATTAGGGTACGTGTTAGGGTTAGGGTAGGGGTTAGGGTTAGGGTACGCGTTAGGGTTAGGGTAGTTATTAAACCTATCCCAGTCTCTAGATACCCCATAGCACGTAAAGGAATATTATTTGGGGGTCCACCCATGGAGAAGAGTTTAGACATTAGGATAAGATAAGGAACACACCCATTATAAAGAAATCACAATAGGATTCTCTTTTTAAGCTGTTCCTTAAAACACTAGTGCTTAGGAAATCTATTGGAGGCAGAAGCAGTCAAGGGTAGCCTAGGGTTAGGGTTAGGCTTAGGGTACGGCTTAGGGTATGGCTTAGGGTACGGGTTCGGAGAGGGCTACGATAACGGCGTAGGGTATGGGTTAGGGTTAGGGTTAGGGTTAGTGTTAGGGTTAGGGCTCGGTTTTGGGTATTGGTTAGGATTAGGGTACGTGTTAGGGTTAGGGTAGGGGTTCGGGTTAGGGTACGCGTTAGTGTTAGGGTAGTTATTAAACCTATCCCACTCTCTAGATACCCCTTAGCACATAAGGAATATTATTTGGAGGTCCAGCCATGGAGAAGAGTTTAGACACTAGGATAAAATAAGGAACACACCCATTATAAGAAATCACATTAGGATTCTCTTTTTAAGCTGTTCCTTAAAACACTAGTGCTTAGGAAATCTATTGGAGGCAGAAGCAGTCAAGGGTAGCCTAGGGTTAGGGTTAGGCTTAGGTTTAGGCTTAGGGTACGGCTTAGGGTACGGGTTCGGTGAGGGCTTCGGGTACGGCGTAGGGTATCGGTTAGGGTTAGGGTTAGTGTTAGGGTTAGGGCTCGGTTTAGGGTACGGGTTAGGATTAGGGTACGTGTTAGGGTTAGGGTAGGGGTTAGGGTTAGGGTACGTGTTAGGGTTAGGGTAGTGATTAAACCTATCCCACTCTCTAGATACCCCATAGCACGTAAAGCAATATTATTTGGGGTTCAGCCATGGAATAAAGTTTAGACACTAGGATAAGATAAGGAACATACCCATTATAAAGAAATCACATTAGGATTCTCTTTTTAAGCTGTTCCTTAAAACACTAGTGCTTAGGAAATCTATTGGAGGCAGAAGCAGTCAAGGGTAGCCTAGGGTTAGGGTTAGGCTTAGGGTTAGGGTTAGGGTACGGCTTAGGGTACGGGTTCGGTGAGGGCTTCGGGTACGGAGTAGGGTATCGGTTAGGGTTAGGGTTAGGGTTAGTGTTAGGATTAGGGCTCGGTTTAGGGTACGGGTTAGGATTAGGGTACGTGTTAGGGTTAGAGTAGGGGTTAGGGTTAGGGTACGCGTTAGGGTTAGGGTAGTTATTAAACCTATCCCACTCTCTAGATACCCCTTAGCACGTAAAGGAATATTATTTGGGGGTCCAGCCTTGGAGAAGAGTTTAGACACTAGGATAAGATAAGGAACCCACCCAGTATAAAGAAATCACATTAGGATTCTCTTTTTAAGCTGTTCCTTAAAACACTAGTGCTTAGGAAATCTATTGGAGGCAGAAGCAGTCAAGGGTAGCCTAGGGTTAGGGTTAGGCTTAGGGTTAGGCTTAGGGTTCGGGGAGGGGTTCGGCTACGGCGTAGGGTATGGGTTAGGGTTAGGCTTAGGGTTAGGCTTAGGGTACGGCTTAGGGCACGGGTTCGGGGAGGGCTTCAGGTACGGCGTAGGTTATGGGTTAGGGTTAGGGTTAGGGTTAGTGTTAGGGTTAGGGCTCGGTTTAGGGTATTGGTTAGGATTATTGTACGTGTTAGGGTTAGGGTAGGGGTTAGGGTTAGGGTACGCGTTAGAGTCAAGGTAGTTATTAAACCTATCCCACTCTCTAGATACACCTTAGAACGTAAAGGAATATTATTTGGGGGTCCAGCCATGGAGAAGAGTTTAGACACTAGGATAAGATAAGGAACACACCCATTATAAAGAAATCACATTAGAATTCTCTTTTTAAGCTGTTCCTTAAAACACTAGTGCTTAGGAAATCTATTGGAGGCAGAAGCAGTCAAGGGTAGCCTAGGGTTAGGGTTAGGCTTAGGGTACGGCTTAGGGTACGGCTTAGGGTACGGCTTAGGGTACGGGTTCGGGTACGGCGTAGGGTATGGGTTAGGGTTAGGGTTAGGGTTAGTGTTAGGGTTAGGGCTCGGTTTAGGGTATTGGTTAGGATTAGGGTACGTGTTAGTGTTAGGGTAGGGGTTAGGGTTAGGGTACGCGTTACTGTTAGGGTAGTTATTAAACCTATCCCACTCTCTAGATACCCCTTAGCACGTAAAGGAATATTATTTGGAGGTCCAGCCATGGAGAAGGGTTTAGACACTAGGATAAGATAAGGAACACACCCATTATAAAGAAATCACATTAGGATTCTCTTTTTAAGCTGTTCCTTAAAACACTAGTGCTTAGGAAATCTATTGGAGGCAGAAGCAGTCAAGGGTAGCCTAGGGTTAGGGTTAGGCTTAGGGTTAGGCTTAGGGTACGGCTTAGGGTACGGGTTCGGGGAGGGCTTCGTGTACGGCGTAGGGTATGTGTTAGGGTTAGTTGTAGGGTTATTGTTAGGGTTAGGGCTCGGTTTAGGGTATTGGTTAGGATTAGGGTAACTGTTAGTGTTAGGGTAGGGGTTAGGGTTAGGGTACGCGTTAGTGTTAGGGTAGTTATTAAACCTATCCCACTCTCTAGATACCCCTTAGCACGTAAAGGAATATTAATTGGAGGTCCAGCCATGTAGAAGGGTTTAGACACTAGGATAAGATAAGGAACACACCCATTATAAAGAAATCACATTAGGATTCTCTTTTTAAGCTGTTCCTTAAAACACTAGTGCTTAGGAAATCTATTGGAGGCAGAAGCAGTCAAGGGTAGCCTAGGGTTAGGGTTAGGCTTAGCGTACGGCTTAGGGTACGGCTTAGGGTACGGGTTCGGGGAGGGCTTCGGGTACGGCGTAGGGTATGGGTTAGGGTTAGGGTTAGGGTTAGTGTTAGGGTTAGGGCTCGGTTTAGGGTATTGGTTAGGATTAGGGTACGTGTTAGTGTTAGGGTAGGGGTAAGGGTTAGGGTACGCGTTAGTGTTAGGGTAGTTATTAAACCTATCCCACTCTCTAGATACCCCTTATCACGTAAAGGAATATTATTTGGAGGTCCAGCCATGGAGAAGGGTTTAGACACTAGGATAAGATAAGGAACACACCCATTATAAAGAAATCACATAAGGATTCTCTTTTAAAGCTGTTCCTTAAAACACTAGTGCTTAGGAAATCTATTGGAGGCAGAAGCAGTCAAGGGTAGCCTAGGGTTAGGGTTAGGCTTTGGGTTAGGCTTAGGGTACGGTTTAGCGTACGGGTTCGGGGAGGGGTTCGGGTACGGCGTAGGGTATGGGTTAGGGTTAGGGTTAGGGTTAGTGTTAGGGTTAGGGCTCCGTTTAGGGTACGGGTTAGGATTAGGTTACGTGTTAGGGTTAGGGTAGGGGTTAGGGTTAGGGTACGCATTTGGGTGAGGGTAGTTATTAAACCTATCCCACTCTCTAGATACCCCTTAGCACGTAAGGAATATTATTTGGGGGTCCAGCCATGGAAAAGAGTTTAGCCACTAGGATAAGGTAAGGAACACACCCATTATAAAGAAATCACATTAGGATTCCCTTTTTAAGCTGTTCCTTAATACACTAGTGCTTAGGAAATCTATTGGAGTCAGAAGCAGTCAAGGGTAGCCTAGGGCTAGGGTTAGGCTTAGGGTTAGGCTTAGGGTACGGCTTAGCGTACGGGTTCGGGGAGGGGTTCGGGTACCGCGTAGGGTATGGGTTAGGGTTAGGGTTAGGGTTAGTGTTAGGGTTAGGGCTCCGTTTAGGGTACGGTTTAGGATTAGGGTACGTGTTAGGGTTAGGGTAGGGGTTAGGGTTAGGGTACGCGTTAGGGTTAGGGTAGTTATTAAACCTATCCCAGTCTCTAGATACCCCATAGCACGTAAAGGAATATTATTTGGGGGTCCACCCATGGAGAAGAGTTTAGACATTAGGATAAGATAAGGAACACACCCATTATAAAGAAATCACATTAGGATTCTCTTTTTAAGCTGTTCCTTAAAACACTAGTGCTTAGGAAATCTATTGGAGGCAGAAGCAGTCAAGGGTAGCCTAGGGTTAGGGTTAGGCTTAGGGTACGGCTTAGGGTACGGCTTAGGGTACGGGTTCGGGTACGGCGTAGGGTATGGGTTAGGGTTAGGGTTAGGGTTAGTGTTAGGGTTAGGGCTCGGTTTAGGTTATTGGTTAGGATTAGGGTACGTGTTAGTGTTAGGGTAGGGGTTAGGGTTAGGGTACGCGTTAGTGTTAGGGTAGTTATTAAACCTATCCCACTCTCTAGATACCCCTTAGCACGTAAAGGAATATTATTTGGAGGTCCAGCCATGGAGAAGGGTTTAGACACTTGGATAAGATAAGGAACACACCCATTATAAAGAAATCACATTAGGATTCTCTTTTTAAGCTGTTCCTTAAAACACTAGTGCTTAGGAAATCTATTGGAGGCAGAAGCAGTCAAGGGTAGCCTAGGGTTAGGGTTAGGCTTAGGGTACGGCTTAGGGTACGGCTTAGGGTACGGGTTCGGGGAGGGCTTCGTGTACGGCGTAGGGTATGTGTTAGGGTTAGTGTTAGGGTTATTGTTAGGGTTAGGGCTCGGTTTAGGGTATTGGTTAGGATTAGGGTAAGTGTTAGTGTTAGGGTAGGGGTTAGGGTTAGGGTACGCGTTAGTGTTAGGGTAGTTATTAAACCTATCCCACTCTCTAGATACCCCTTAGCACGTAAAGGAATATTAATTGGAGGTCCAGCCATGGAGAAGGGTTTAGACACTAGGATAAGATAAGGAACACACCCATTATAAAGAAATCACATTAGGATTCTCTTTTTAAGCTGTTCCTTAAAACACTAGTGCTTAGGAAATCTATTGGAGGCAGAAGCAGTCAAGGGTAGCCTAGGGTTAGGGTTAGGTTTAGGGTACGGCTTAGGGTACGGCTTAGGGTACGGGTTCGGGGAGGGCTTCGGGTACGGCGTAGGGTATGGGTTAGGGTTAGGGTTAGGGTTAGTGTTAGGGTTAGGGCTCGGTTTAGGGTATTGGTTAGGATTAGGGTACGTGTTAGTGTTAGGGTAGGGGTAAGGGTTAGGGTACGCGTTAGTGTTAGGGTAGTTATTAAACCTATCCCACTCTCTAGATGCCCCTTATCACGTAAAGGAATATTATTTGGAGGTCCAGCCATGGAGAAGGGTTTAGACACTAGGATAAGATAAGGAACACACCCATTATAAAGAAATCACATAAGGATTCTCTTTTAAAGCTGTTCCTTAAAACACTAGTGCTTAGGAAATCTATTGGAGGCAGAAGCAGTCAAGGGTAGCCTAGGGTTAGGGTTAGGCTTTGGGTTAGGCTTAGGGTACGGCTTAGCGTACGGGTTCGGGGAGGGGTTCGGGTACGGCGTAGGGTATGGGTTAGGGTTAGGGTTAGGGTTAGTGTTAGGGTTAGGGCTCCGTTTAGGGTACGGGTTAGGATTAGGTTACGTGTTAGGGTTAGGGTAGGGGTTAGGGTTAGGGTACGCATTTGGGTGAGGGTAGTTATTAAACCTATCCCACTCTCTAGATACCCCTTAGCACGTAAAGGAATATTATTTGGGGGTCCAGCCATGGAAAAGAGTTTAGCCACTAGGATAAGGTAAGGAACACACCCATTATAAAGAAATCACATTAGGATTCTCTTTTTAAGCTGTTCCTTAATACACTAGTGCTTAGGAAATCTATTGGAGTCAGAAGCAGTCAAGGGTAGCCTAGGGCTAGGGTTAGGCTTAGGGTTAGGCTTAGGGTACAGCTTAGGGTACGGGTTCGGGGAGGGGTTCGTGTACGGAGGAGGGTATGGGTTAGGGTTAGGGTTTGGGTTAGTGTTAGGGTTAGGGCTCCGTTTAGGGTACGGGATAGGATTAGGGTACGTGTTAGGGTTAGAGTAGGGGTTAGGGTAAGGGTACGCGTTAGGGTTAGGGTAGTTATTAAACCTATCCCACTCTCTAGATACCCCTTAGCACGAAAAGGAATATTATTTGAGGGTCCAGCCATGGAGAAGAGTTTAGACACTAGGATAAGTTAAGGAACACACCCATTATAAAGAAATCACATTAGGATTCTCTTTTTAAGCTGTTCCTTAAAACATTAGTGCTTAGGAAATCTATTGGAGGCAGAAGCAGTCAAGGGTAGCCTAGGGTTAGGGTTAGGCTTGGGGTTAGGCTTAGGGTACGGCTTAGCGTACGGGTTCGGGGAGGGGATCGGGTACGGCGTAGGGTATGGGTAAGGGTTAGGGTTAGGGTTAGTGTTAGGGTTAGGGCTCCGTTTAGGGTACGGGTTAGGATTAGGTTACATGTTAGGGTTAGGGTAGGGGTTAGGGTTAGGGTACGCATTTGGGTGAGGGTAGTTATTAAACCTATCCCACTCTCTAGATACCCCTTAGCACGAAAAGGAATATTATTTGGGGGTCCAGCCATGGAGAAGAGTTTAGACACTAGGATAAGTTAAGGAACACACCCATTATAAAGAAATCACATTAGGATTCTCTTTATAAGCTCTTCCTTAAAACACTAGTGCTTAGGAAATCTATTGGAGGCAGAAGCAGTCAAGGGTAGCCTAGGGTTAGGGTTAGGCTTAGGGTTAGGCTTAGGGTACGGCTTAGGGTACGGGTTCAGTGAGGGCTTCGGGTACGGCGTAGGGTATGGGTTAGGGTTCGGGTTAGGGTTAGTGTTAGGGTTAGGGCTCGGTTTAGGGTACGGGTTAGGATTAGGGTACGTGTTAGGGTTAGGGTAGGGGTTAGGGTTAGGGTACGCGTTAGGGTTAGGGTAGTTATTAAACCTATCCCAGTCTCTAGATACCCCATAGCACGTAAAGGAATATTATTTGGGGGTCCACCCATGGAGAAGAGTTTAGACATTAGGATAAGATAAGGAACACACCCATTATAAAGAAATCACATTAGGATTCTCTTTTTAAGCTGTTCCTTAAAACACTAGTGCTTAGGAAATCTATTGGAGGCAGAAGCAGTCAAGGGTAGCCTAGGGTTAGGGTTAGGCTTAGGGTACGGCTTAGGGTACGGCTTAGGGTACGGGTTCGGTGAGGGCTTCGGGTACGGCGTAGGGTATGGGTTAGGGTTAGGGTTAGGGTTAGTGTTAGGGTTAGGGCTCGGTTTAGGGTATTGGTTAGGATTAGGGTACGTGTTAGTGTTAGGGTAGGGGTTAGGGTTAGGGTACGCGTTACTGTTAGGGTAGTTATTAAACCTATCCCACTCTCTAGATACCCCTTAGCACGTAAAGGAATATTATTTGGAGGTCCAGCCATGGAGAAGGGTTTAGACACTAGGATAAGATAAGGAACACACCCATTATAAAGAAATCACATTAGGATTCTCTTTTTAAGCTGTTCCTTAAAACACTAGTGCTTAGGAAATCTATTGGAGGCAGAAGCAGTCAAGGGTAGCCTAGGGTTAGGGTTAGGCTTAGGGTACGGCTTAGGGTATGGCTTAGGGTACGGGTTCGGAGAGGGCTACGATAACGGCGTAGGGTATGGGTTAGGGTTAGGGTTAGGGTTAGTGTTAGGGTTAGGGCTCGGTTTTGGTTATTGGTTAGGATTAGGGTACGTGTTAGGGTTAGGGTAGGGGTTCGGGTTAGGGTACGCGTTAGTGTTAGGGTAGTTATTAAACCTATCCCACTCTCTAGATACCCCTTAGCACATAAGGAATATTATTTGGAGGTCCAGCCATGGAGAAGAGTTTAGACACTAGGATAAAATAAGGAACACACCCATTATAAGAAATCACATTAGGATTCTCTTTTTAAGCTGTTCCTTAAAACACTAGTGCTTAGGAAATCTATTGGAGGCAGAAGCAGTCAAGGGTAGCCTAGGGTTAGGGTTAGGCTTAGGTTTAGGCTTAGGGTACGGCTTAGGGTACGGGTTCGGTGAGGGCTTCGGGTACGGCGTAGGGTATCGGTTAGGGTTAGGGTTAGTGTTAGGGTTAGGGCTCGGTTTAGGGTATGGGTTAGGATTAGGGTACGTGTTAGGGTTAGGGTAGGGGTTAGGGTTAGGGTACGCGTTAGGGTTAGGGTAGTTATTAAACCTATCCCACTCTCTAGATACCCCTTAGCACGTAAAGGAATATTATTTGGGGGTCCAGCCATGGAGAAGAGTTTAGACACTAGGATAAGATAAGGAACCCACCCATTATAAAGAAATCACATTAGGATTCTCTTTTTAAGCTGTTCCTTAAAACACTAGTGCTTAGGAAATCTATTGGAGGCAGAAGCAGTCAAGGGTAGCCTAGGGTTAGGGTTAGGCTTAGGGTTAGGCTTAGGGTACGGCTTAGGGTACGGGTTCGGGGAGGGGTTCGGGTACGGCGTAGGGTATAGGTTAGGGTTAGGGTTAGGGTTAGTGTTAGGGTTAGGGCTCGGTTTAGGGTACGGGTTAGGATTAGGGTACGTGTTAGGGTTAGGGTAGGGGTTAGGGTTAGGGTACGTGTTAGGGTTAGGGTAGTGATTAAACCTATCCCACTCTCTAGATACCCCATAGCACGTAAAGCAATATTATTTGGGGTTCAGCCATGGAATAAAGTTTAGACACTAGGATAAGATAAGGAACATACCCATTATAAAGAAATCACATTAGGATTCTCTTTTTAAGCTGTTCCTTAAAACACTAGTGCTTAGGAAATCTATTGGAGGCAGAAGCAGTCAAGGGTAGCCTAGGGTTAGGGTTAGGCTTAGGGTTAGGGTTAGGGTACGGCTTAGGGTACGGGTTCGGTGAGGGCTTCGGGTACGGAGTAGGGTATCGGTTAGGGTTAGGGTTAGGGTTAGTGTTAGGATTAGGGCTCGGTTTAGGGTACGGGTTAGGATTAGGGTACGTGTTAGGGTTAGAGTAGGGGTTAGGGTTAGGGTACGCGTTAGGGTTAGGGTAGTTATTAAACCTATCCCACTCTCTAGATACCCCTTAGCACGTAAAGGAATATTATTTGGGGGTCCAGCCTTGGAGAAGAGTTTAGACACTAGGATAAGATAAGGAACCCACCCAGTATAAAGAAATCACATTAGGATTCTCTTTTTAAGCTGTTCCTTAAAACACTAGTGCTTAGGAAATCTATTGGAGGCAGAAGCAGTCAAGGGTAGCCTAGGGTTAGGGTTAGGCTTAGGGTTAGGCTTAGGGTACGGCTTAGGGTTCGGGGAGGGGTTCGGCTACGGCGTAGGGTATGGGTTAGGGTTAGGCTTAGGGTTAGGCTTAGGGTACGGCTTAGGGCACGGGTTCGGGGAGGGCTTCAGGTACGGCGTAGGTTATGGGTTAGGGTTAGGGTTAGGGTTAGTGTTAGGGTTAGGGCTCGGTTTAGGGTATTGGTTAGGATTATTGTACGTGTTAGGGTTAGGGTAGGGGTTAGGGTTAGGGTACGCGTTAGAGTCAAGGTAGTTATTAAACCTATCCCACTCTCTAGATACACCTTAGAACGTAAAGGAATATTATTTGGGGGTCCAGCCATGGAGAAGAGTTTAGACACTAGGATAAGATAAGGAACACACCCATTATAAAGAAATCACATTAGAATTCTCTTTTTAAGCTGTTCCTTAAAACACTAGTGCTTAGGAAATCTATTGGAGGCAGAAGCAGTCAAGGGTAGCCTAGGGTTAGGGTTAGGCTTAGGGTACGGCTTAGGGTACGGCTTAGGGTACGGCTTAGGGTACGGGTTCGGGTACGGCGTAGGGTATGGGTTAGGGTTAGGGTTAGGGTTAGTGTTAGGGTTAGGGCTCGGTTTAGGGTATTGGTTAGGATTAGGGTACGTGTTAGTGTTAGGGTAGGGGTTAGGGTTAGGGTACGCGTTACTGTTAGGGTAGTTATTAAACCTATCCCACTCTCTAGATACCCCTTAGCACGTAAAGGAATATTATTTGGAGGTCCAGCCATGGAGAAGGGTTTAGACACTAGGATAAGATAAGGAACACACCCATTATAAAGAAATCACATTAGGATTCTCTTTTTAAGCTGTTCCTTAAAACACTAGTGCTTAGGAAATCTATTGGAGGCAGAAGCAGTCAAGGGTAGCCTAGGGTTAGGGTTAGGCTTAGGGTTAGGCTTAGGGTACGGCTTAGGGTACGGGTTCGGGGAGGGCTTCGTGTACGGCGTAGGGTATGTGTTAGGGTTAGTTGTAGGGTTATTGTTAGGGTTAGGGCTCGGTTTAGGGTATTGGTTAGGATTAGGGTAACTGTTAGTGTTAGGGTAGGGGTTAGGGTTAGGGTACGCGTTAGTGTTAGGGTAGTTATTAAACCTATCCCACTCTCTAGATACCCCTTAGCACGTAAAGGAATATTAATTGGAGGTCCAGCCATGTAGAAGGGTTTAGACACTAGGATAAGATAAGGAACACACCCATTATAAAGAAATCACATTAGGATTCTCTTTTTAAGCTGTTCCTTAAAACACTAGTGCTTAGGAAATCTATTGGAGGCAGAAGCAGTCAAGGGTAGCCTAGGGTTAGGGTTAGGCTTAGCGTACGGCTTAGGGTACGGCTTAGGGTACGGGTTCGGGGAGGGCTTCGGGTACGGCGTAGGGTATGGGTTAGGGTTAGGGTTAGGGTTAGTGTTAGGGTTAGGGCTCGGTTTAGGGTATTGGTTAGGATTAGGGTACGTGTTAGTGTTAGGGTAGGGGTAAGGGTTAGGGTACGCGTTAGTGTTAGGGTAGTTATTAAACCTATCCCACTCTCTAGATACCCCTTATCACGTAAAGGAATATTATTTGGAGGTCCAGCCATGGAGAAGGGTTTAGACACTAGGATAAGATAAGGAACACACCCATTATAAAGAAATCACATAAGGATTCTCTTTTAAAGCTGTTCCTTAAAACACTAGTGCTTAGGAAATCTATTGGAGGCAGAAGCAGTCAAGGGTAGCCTAGGGTTAGGGTTAGGCTTTGGGTTAGGCTTAGGGTACGGTTTAGCGTACGGGTTCGGGGAGGGGTTCGGGTACGGCGTAGGGTATGGGTTAGGGTTAGGGTTAGGGTTAGTGTTAGGGTTAGGGCTCCGTTTAGGGTACGGGTTAGGATTAGGTTACGTGTTAGGGTTAGGGTAGGGGTTAGGGTTAGGGTACGCATTTGGGTGAGGGTAGTTATTAAACCTATCCCACTCTCTAGATACCCCTTAGCACGTAAAGGAATATTATTTGGGGGTCCAGCCATGGAAAAGAGTTTAGCCACTAGGATAAGGTAAGGAACACACCCATTATAAAGAAATCACATTAGGATTCTCTTTTTAAGCTGTTCCTTAATACACTAGTGCTTAGGAAATCTATTGGAGTCAGAAGCAGTCAAGGGTAGCCTAGGGCTAGGGTTAGGCTTAGGGTTAGGCTTAGGGTACGGCTTAGCGTACGGGTTCGGGGAGGGGTTCGGGTACCGCGTAGGGTATGGGTTAGGGTTAGGGTTAGGGTTAGTGTTAGGGTTAGGGCTCCGTTTAGGGTACGGGTTAGGATTAGGGTACGTGTTAGGGTTAGGGTAGGGGTTAGGGTTAGGGTACGCGTTAGGGTTAGGGTAGTTATTAAACCTATCCCAGTCTCTAGATACCCCATAGCACGTAAAGGAATATTATTTGGGGGTCCACCCATGGAGAAGAGTTTAGACATTAGGATAAGATAAGGAACACACCCATTATAAAGAAATCACATTAGGATTCTCTTTTTAAGCTGTTCCTTAAAACACTAGTGCTTAGGAAATCTATTGGAGGCAGAAGCAGTCAAGGGTAGCCTAGGGTTAGGGTTAGGCTTAGGGTACGGCTTAGGGTACGGCTTAGGGTACGGGTTCGGGTACGGCGTAGGGTATGGGTTAGGGTTAGGGTTAGGGTTAGTGTTAGGGTTAGGGCTCGGTTTAGGTTATTGGTTAGGATTAGGGTACGTGTTAGTGTTAGGGTAGGGGTTAGGGTTAGGGTACGCGTTAGTGTTAGGGTAGTTATTAAACCTATCATACTCTCTAGATACCCCTTAGCACGTAAAGGAATATTATTTGGAGGTCCAGCCATGGAGAAGGGTTTAGACACTTGGATAAGATAAGGAACACACCCATTATAAAGAAATCACATTAGGATTCTCTTTTTAAGCTGTTCCTTAAAACACTAGTGCTTAGGAAATCTATTGGAGGCAGAAGCAGTCAAGGGTAGCCTAGGGTTAGGGTTAGGCTTAGGGTACGGCTTAGGGTACGGCTTAGGGTACGGGTTCGGGGAGGGCTTCGTGTACGGCGTAGGGTATGTGTTAGGGTTAGTGTTAGGGTTATTGTTAGGGTTAGGGCTCGGTTTAGGGTATTGGTTAGGATTAGGGTAAGTGTTAGTGTTAGGGTAGGGGTTAGGGTTAGGGTACGCGTTAGTGTTAGGGTAGTTATTAAACCTATCCCACTCTCTAGATACCCCTTAGCACGTAAAGGAATATTAATTGGAGGTCCAGCCATGGAGAAGGGTTTAGACACTAGGATAAGATAAGGAACACACCCATTATAAAGAAATCACATTAGGATTCTCTTTTTAAGCTGTTCCTTAAAACACTAGTGCTTAGGAAATCTATTGGAGGCAGAAGCAGTCAAGGGTAGCCTAGGGTTAGGGTTAGGTTTAGGGTACGGCTTAGGGTACGGCTTAGGGTACGGGTTCGGGGAGGGCTTCGGGTACGGCGTAGGGTATGGGTTAGGGTTAGGGTTAGGGTTAGTGTTAGGGTTAGGGCTCGGTTTAGGGTATTGGTTAGGATTAGGGTACGTGTTAGTGTTAGGGTAGGGGTAAGGGTTAGGGTACGCGTTAGTGTTAGGGTAGTTATTAAACCTATCCCACTCTCTAGATGCCCCTTATCACGTAAAGGAATATTATTTGGAGGTCCAGCCATGGAGAAGGGTTTAGACACTAGGATAAGATAAGGAACACACCCATTATAAAGAAATCACATTAGGATTCTCTTTTTAAGCTGTTCCTTAATACACTAGTGCTTAGGAAATCTATTGGAGTCAGAAGCAGTCAAGGGTAGCCTAGGGCTAGGGTTAGGCTTAGGGTTAGGCTTAGGGTACGGCTTAGGGTACGGGTTCGGGGAGGGGTTCGTGTACGGAGGAGGGTATGGGTTAGGGTTAGGGTTTGGGTTAGTGTTAGGGTTAGGGCTCCGTTTAGGGTACGGGATAGGATTAGGGTACGTGTTAGGGTTAGAGTAGGGGTTAGGGTAAGGGTACGCGTTAGGGTTAGGGTAGTTATTAAACCTATCCCACTCTCTAGATACCCCTTAGCACGAAAAGGAATATTATTTGGGGGTCCAGCCATGGAGAAGAGTTTAGACACTAGGATAAGTTAAGGAACACACCCATTATAAAGAAATCACATTAGGATTCTCTTTTTAAGCTGTTCCTTAAAACATTAGTGCTTAGGAAATCTATTGGAGGCAGAAGCAGTCAAGGGTAGCCTAGGGTTAGGGTTAGGCTTGGGGTTAGGCTTAGGGTACGGCTTAGCGTACGGGTTCGGGGAGGGGTTCGGGTACGGCGTAGGGTATGGGTTAGGGTTAGGGTTAGGGTTAGTGTTAGGGTTAGGGCTCCGTTTAGGGTACGGGTTAGGATTAGGTTACGTGTTAGGGTTAGGGTAGGGGTTAGGGTTAGGGTACGCATTTGGGTGAGGGTAGTTATTAAACCTATCCCACTCTCTAGATACCCCTTAGCACGAAAAGGAATATTATTTGGGGGTCCAGCCATGGAGAAGAGTTTAGCCACTAGGATAAGGTAAGGGACACACCCATTATAAAGAAATCACATTAGGATTCTCTTTTTAAGCTGTTCCTTAATACACTAGTGCTTAGGAAATCTATTGGAGTCAGAAGCAGTCAAGGGTAGCCTAGAGCTAGGGTTAGGCTTAGGGTTAGGCTTAGGGTACGGCTTAGGGTACGGGTTCGGGGAGGGGTTCGTGTACGGCGGAGGGTATGGGTTAGGGTTAGGGTTTGGGTTAGTGTTAGGGTGAGGGCTCCGTTTAGGGTACGGGATAGGATTAGGGTACGTGTTAGGGTTAGAGTAGGGGTTAGGGTAAGGGTACGCGTTACGGTTAGGGTAGTTATTAAACCTATCCCACTCTCTAGATACCCCTTAGCACGAAAAGGAATATTATTTGGGGGTCCACCCATGGAGAAGAGTTTAGACATTAGGATAAGATAAGGAACACACCCATTATAAAGAAATCACATTAGGATTCTCTTTTTAAGCTGTTCCTTAAAACACTAGTGCTTAGGAAATCTATTGGAGGCAGAAGCAGTCAAGGGTAGCCTAGGGTTAGGGTTAGGCTTATGGTACGGCTTAGGGTACGGCTTAGGGTACGGGTTCGGTGAGGGCTTCGGGTACGGCGTAGGGTATGGGTTAGGGTTAGGGTTAGGGTTAGTGTTAGGGTTAGGGCTCGGTTTAGGGTATTGGTTAGGATTAGGGTACGTGTTAGTGTTAGGGTAGGGGTTAGGGTTAGGGTACGCGTTACTGTTAGGGTAGTTATTAAACCTATACCACTCTCTAGATACCCCTTAGCACGTAAAGGAATATTATTTGGAGGTCCAGCCATGGAGAAGGGTTTAGACACTAGGATAAGATAAGGAACACACCCATTATAAAGAAATCACATTAGGATTCTCTTTTTAAGCTGTTCCTTAAAACACTAGTGCTTAGGAAATCTATTGGAGGCAGAAGCAGTCAAGGGTAGCCTAGGGTTAGGGTTAGGCTTAGGGTACGGCTTAGGGTATGGCTTAGGGTACGGGTTCGGAGAGGGCTACGAGAACGGCGTAGGGTATGGGTTAGGGTTAGGGTTAGGGTTAGTGTTAGGGTTAGGGCTCGGTTTTGGGTATTGGTTAGGATTAGGGTACGTGTTAGGGTTAGGGTAGGGGTTCGGGTTAGGGTACGCGTTAGTGTTAGGGTAGTTATTAAACCTATCCCACTCTCTAGATACCCCTTAGCACGTAAAGGAATATTATTTGGAGGTCCAGCCATGGAGAAGAGTTTAGACACTAGGATAAAATAAGGAACACACCCATTATAAGAAATCACATTAGGATTCTCTTTTTAAGCTGTTCCTTAAAACACTAGTGCTTAGGAAATCTATTGGAGGCAGAAGCAGTCAAGGGTAGCCTAGGGTTAGGGTTAGGCTTAGGTTTAGGCTTAGGGTACGGCTTAGGGTACGGGTTCGGTGAGGGCTTCGGGTACGGCGTAGGGTATCTGTTAGGGTTAGGGTTAGGGTTAGTGTTAGGGTTAGGGCTCGGTTTAGGGTATGGGTTAGGATTAGGGTACGTGTTAGGGTTAGGGTAGGGGTTAGGGTTAGGGTAGGCGTTAGGGTTAGGGTAGTTATTAAACCTATCCCAGTCTCTAGATACCCCATAGCACGTAAAGGAATATTATTTGGGGGTCCACCCATGGAGAAGAGTTTAGACATTAGGATAAGATAAGGAACACACCCATTATAAAGAAATCACATTAGGATTCTCTTTTTAAGCTGTTCCTTAAAACACTAGTGCTTAGGAAATCTATTGGAGGCAGAAGCAGTCAAGGGTAGCCTAGGGTTAGGGTTAGGCTTAGGGTACGGCTTAGGGTACGACTTAGGGTACGGGTTCGGTGAGGGCTTCGGGTACGGCGTAGGGTATGGGTTAGGGTTAGGGTTAGGGTTAGTGTTAGGGTTAGGGCTCGGTTTAGGGTATTGGTTAGGATTAGGGTACGTGTTAGTGTTAGGGTAGGGGTTAGGGTTAGGGTACGCGTTACTGTTAGGGTAGTTATTAAACCTATCCCACTCTCTAGATACCCCTTAGCACGTAAAGGAATATTATTTGGAGGTCCAGCCATGGAGAAGGGTTTAGACACTAGGATAAGATAAGGAACACACCCATTATAAAGAAATCACATTAGGATTCTCTTTTTAAGCTGTTCCTTAAAACACTAGTGCTTAGGAAATCTATTGGAGGCAGAAGCAGTCAAGGGTAGCCTAGGGTTAGGGTTAGGCTTAGGGTACGGCTTAGGGTATGGCTTAGGGTACGGGTTCGGAGAGGGCTACGAGAACGGCGTAGGGTATGGGTTAGGGTTAGGGTTAGGGTTAGTGTTAGGGTTAGGGCTCGGTTTTGGGTATTGGTTAGGATTAGGGTACGTGTTAGGGTTAGGGTAGGGGTTCGGGTTAGGGTACGCGTTAGTGTTAGGGTAGTTATTAAACCTATCCCACTCTCTAGATACCCCTTAGCACGTAAAGGAATATTATTTGGAGGTCCAGCCATGGAGAAGAGTTTAGACACTAGGATAAAATAAGGAACACACCCATTATAAGAAATCACATTAGGATTCTCTTTTTAAGCTGTTCCTTAAAACACTAGTGCTTAGGAAATCTATTGGAGGCAGAAGCAGTCAAGGGTAGCCTAGGGTTAGGGTTAGGCTTAGGTTTAGGCTTAGGGTACGGCTTAGGGTACGGGTTCGGTGAGGGCTTCGGGTACGGCGTAGGGTATCGGTTAGGGTTAGGGTTAGGGTTAGTGTTAGGGTTAGGGCTCGGTTTAGGGTATGGGTTAGGATTAGGGTACGTGTTAGGGTTAGGGTAGGGGTTAGGGTTAGGGTAGGCGTTAGGGTTAGGGTAGTTATTAAACCTATCCCACTCTCTAGATACCCCTTAGCACGTAAAGGAATATTATTTGGGGTCCAGCCATGGAGAAGAGTTTAGACACTAGGATAAGATAAGGAACCCACCCATTATAAGGAAATCACATTAGGATTCTCTTTTTAAGCTGTTCCTTAAAACACTAGTGCTTAGGAAATCTATTGGAGGCAGAAGCAGTCAAGGGTAGCCTAGGGTTAGGGTTAGGCTTAGGGTTAGGCTTAGGGTACGGCTTAGGGTACGGGTTCGGGGAGGGCTTCGGGTACGGCGTAGGGTATAGGTTAGGGTTAGGGTTAGGGTTAGTGTTAGGGTTAGGGCTCGGTTTAGGGTACGGGTTAGGATTAGGGTACGTGTTAGGGTTAGGGTAGGGGTTAGGGTTAGGGTACGTGTTAGGGTTAGGGTAGTGATTAAACCTATCCCACTCTCTAGATACCCCATAGCACGTAAAGCAATATTATTTGGGGTTCAGCCATGGAATAAAGTTTAGACACTAGGATAAGATAAGGAACATACCCATTATAAAGAAATCACATTAGGATTCTCTTTTTAAGCTGTTCCTTAAAACACTAGTGCTTAGGAAATCTATTGGAGGCAGAAGCAGTCAAGGGTAGCCTAGGGTTAGGGTTAGGGTTAGGGTTAGGGTTAGGGTACGGCTTAGGGTACGGGTTCGGTGAGGGCTTCGGGTACGGAGTAGGGTATCGGTTAGGGTTAGGGTTAGGGTTAGTGTTAGGATTAGGGCTCGGTTTAGGGTACGGGTTAGGATTAGGGTACGTGTTAGGGTTAGAGTAGGGGTTAGGGTTAGGGTACGCGTTAGGGTTAGGGTAGTTATTAAACCTATCCCACTCTCTAGATACCCCTTAGCACGTAAAGGAATATTATTTGGGGGTCCAGCCTTGGAGAAGAGTTTAGACACTAGGATAAGATAAGGAACCCACCCAGTATAAACAAATCACATTAGGATTCTCTTTTTAAGCTGTTCCTTAAAACACTAGTGCTTAGGAAATCTATTGGAGGCAGAAGCAGTCAAGGGTAGCCTAGGGTTAGGGTTAGGCTTAGGGTTAGGCTTAGGGTACGGCTTAGGGTACGGGTTCGGGGAGGGGTTCGGGTACGGCGTAGGGTATGGGTTAGGGTTAGGCTTAGGGTTAGGCTTAGGGTACGGCTTAGGGCACGGGTTCGGGGAGGGCTTCAGGTACGGCGTAGGTTATGGGTTAGGGTTAGGGTTAGGGTTAGTGTTAGGGTTAGGGCTCGGTTTAGGGTATTGGTTAGGATTATTGTACGTGTTAGGGTTAGGGTAGGGGTTAGGGTTAGGGTACGCGTTAGAGTCAAGGTAGTTATTAAACCTATCCCACTCTCTAGATACACCTTAGAACGTAAAGGAATATTATTTGGGGGTCCAGCCATGGAGAAGAGTTTAGACACTAGGATAAGATAAGGAACACACCCATTATAAAGAAATCACATTAGAATTCTCTTTTTAAGCTGTTCCTTAAAACACTAGTGCTTAGGAAATCTATTGGAGGCAGAAGCAGTCAAGGGTAGCCTAGGGTTAGGGTTAGGCTTAGGGTACGGCTTAGGGTACGGCTTAGGGTACGGGTTCGGTGAGGGCTTCGGGTACGGCGTAGGGTATGGGTTAGGGTTAGGGTTAGGGTTAGTGTTAGGGTTAGGGCTCGGTTTAGGGTATTGGTTAGGATTAGGGTACGTGTTAGTGTTAGGGTAGGGGTTAGAGTTAGGTTACGCGTTACTGTTAGGGTAGTTATTAAACCTATCCCACTCTCTAGATACCCCTTAGCACGTAAAGGAATATTATTTGGAGGTCTAGCCATGGAGAAGAGTTTAGACACTAGGATAAGATAAGGAACACACCCATTATAAAGCAATCACATTAGGATTCGCTTTTTAAGCTGTTCCTTAAAACACTAGTGCTTAGGAAATCTATTGGAGGCAGAAGCAGTCAAGGGTAGCCTAGGGTTAGGGTTAGGCTTAGGGTACGGCTTAGGGTACGGCTTAGGGTACGGGTTCGGGGAGGGCTTCAGGTACGGCGTAGGGTACGGGTTAGGGTTAGGGTTAGGGTTAGTGTTAGGGTTAGGGCTCGGTTTAGGGTATTGGTTAGGATTAGCGTATGTGTTAGTGTTAGGGTAGGGGTTAGGGTTAGGGTACGCGTTACTGTTAGGGTAGTTATTAAACCTATCCCACTCCCTAGATACCCCTTAGCACGTAAAGGAATATTATTTGGAGGTCCAGCCATGGAGAAGAGTTTAGACACTAGGATAAGGTAAGGAACACACCCATTATAAAGAAATCACATTAGGATTCTCTTTTTAAGCTGTTCCTTAATACACTAGTGCTTAGGAAATCTATTGGAGTCAGAAGCAGTCAAGGGTAGCCTAGGGCTAGGGTTAGGCTTAGGGTTAGGCTTAGGGTACGGCTTAGGGTACGGGTTCGGGGAGGGGTTCGTGTACGGCGGAGGGTATGGGTTAGGGTTAGGGTTTGGGTTAGTGTTAGGGTTAGGGCTCCGTTTAGGGTACGGGATAGGATTAGGGTACGTGTTAGGGTTAGAGTAGGGGTTAGGGTAAGGGTACGCGTTAGGGTTAGGGTAGTTATTAAACCTATCCCACTCTCTAGATACCCCTTAGCACGAAAAGGAATATTATTTGGGGGTCCAGCCATGGAGAAGAGTTTAGACACTAGGATAAGTTAAGGAACACACCCATTATAAAGAAATCACATTAGGATTCTCTTTTTAAGCTGTTCCTTAAAACACTAGTGCTTAGGAAATCTATTGGAGGCAGAAGCAGTCAAGGGTAGCCTAGGGTTAGGGTTAGGCTTGGGGTTAGGCTTAGGGTACGGCTTAGCGTACGGGTTCGGGGAGAGGTTCGGGTACGGCGTAGGGTATCGGTTAGGGTTAGGGTTAGGGTTAGTGTTAGGGTTAGGGCTCGGTTTAGGGTACGTGTTAGGATTAGGGTACGTGTTAGGGTTAGGGTAGGGGTTAGGTTTAGGGTACGCGTTAGGGTTAGGGTAGTTATTAAACCTATCCCACTCTCTAGATACCCCGTAGCACGTAAAGGAATATTATTTGGGGGTCCAGCCATGGAGAAGAGTTTAGACACTAGGATAAGATAAGGAACCCACCCATTATGAAGAAATCACATTAGGATTCTCTTTTTAAGCTGTTCCTTAAAACACTAGTGCTTAGGAAATCTATTGGAGGCAGAAGCAGTCAAGGGTAGCCTAGGGTTAGGGTTAGGCTTAGGGCTAGGCTTAGGGTACGGCTTAGGGTACGGGTTCGGGGAGGGGTTCGGGTACGGCGTAGGGTATAGGTTAGGGTTAGGGTTAGGGTTAGTGTTAGGGTTAGGGCTCGGTTTAGGGTACGTGTTAGGATTAGGGTACGTGTTAGGGTTAGGGTAGGGGTTAGGGTTAGGGTACGTGTTAGGGTTAGGGTAGTGATTAAACCTATCCCACTCTCTAGATACCCCATAGCACGTAAAGCAATATTATTTGGGGTTCAGCCATGGAATAAAGTTTAGACACTAGGATAAGATAAGGAACATACCCATTATAAAGAAATCACATTAGGATTCTCTTTTTAAGCTGTTCCTTAAAACACTAGTGCTTAGGAAATCTATTGGAGGCAGAAGCAGTCAAGGGTAGCCTAGGGTTAGGGTTAGGCTTAGGGTTAGGGTTAAGGTACGGCTTAGGGTACGGGTTCGGTGAGGGCTTCGGGTACGGCGTAGGGTATCGGTTAGGGTTAGGGTTAGGGTTAGTGTTAGGGTTAGGGCTCGGTTTAGGGTACGGGTTAGGATTAGGGTACGTGTTAGGGTTAGGGTAGGGGTTAGGGTTAGGGTACGGGTTAGGGTTAGGGTAGTTATTAAACCTATCCCACTCTGTAGATACCCCTTAGCACGTAAAGGAATATTATTTGGGGGTCCAGCCATGGAGAAGAGTTTAGACACTAGGATAAGATAAGGAACCCACCCATTATAAACAAATCACATTAGGATTCTCTTTTTAAGCTGTTCCTTAAAACACTAGTGCTTAGGAAATCTATTGGAGGCAGAAGCAGTCAAGGGTAGCCTAGGGTTAGGGTTAGGCTTAGGGTTAGGCTTAGGGTACGGCTTAGGGTACGGGTTCGGGGAGGGGTTCGGGTACGGCGTAGGGTATGGGTTAGGGTTAGGGTTAGGCTTAGGGTTAGGCTTAGGGTACGGCTTAGGGTACGGGTTCGGGGAGGGCTTCGGGTACGGCGTAGAGTATGGGTTAGGGTTAGGGTTAGGGTTAGTGTTAGGGTTAGGGCTCGGTTTAGGGTATTGGTTAGGATTAGTGTACGTGTTAGGGTTAGGGTAGGGGTTAGGGTTAGGGTACGCGTTAGAGTCAAGGTAGTTATTAAACCTATCCCACTCTCTAGATACACCTTAGAACGTAAAGGAATATTATTTGGGGGTCCAGCCATGGAGAAGAGTTTAGACACTAGGATAAGATAAGGAACACACCCATTATAAAGAAATCACATTAGGATTCTCTTTTTAAGCTGTTCCTTAAAACACTAGTGCTTAGGAAATCTATTGGAGGCAGAAGCAGTCAAGGGTAGCCTAGGGTTAGGGTTAGGCTTAGGATTAGGCTTAGGGTACGGCTTAGGGTACTGGTTCGGGGAGGGGTTCGGGTACGGCGTAGGGTATGGGTTAGGGTTAGGGTTAGGGTTAGTGTTAGGGTTAGGGCTCGGTTTAGGATATTGGTTAGGATTAGGGTACGTGTTAGGGTTAGGGTAGGGGTTAGGGTTAGGGTACGCGTTAGTGTTAGGTTAGTTATTAAACCTATCCCACTCTCTAGATACCCCTTAGCACGTAAAGGAATATTATTTGGAGGTCTAGCCATGGAGAAGAGTTTAGACAGTAGGATAAGATAAGGAACACACCCATTATAAAGCAATCACATTAGGATTCGCTTTTTAAGCTGTTCCTTAAAACACTAGTGCTTAGGAAATCTATTGGAGGCAGAAGCAGTCAAGGGTAGCCTAGGGATAGGGTTAGGCTTAGGGTACGGCTTAGGGTATGGCTTAGGGTACGGGTTCGGAGAGGGCTACGAGAACGGCGTAGGGTATGGGTTAGGGTTAGGGTTAGGGTTAGTGTTAGGGTTAGGGCTCGGTTTTGGGTATTGGTTAGGATTAGGGTACGTGTTAGGGTTAGGGTAGGGGTTCGGGTTAGGGTACGCGTTAGTGTTAGGGTAGTTATTAAACCTATCCCACTCTCTAGATACCCCTTAGCACGTAAAGGAATATTATTTGGAGGTCCAGCCATGGAGAAGAGTTTAGACACTAGGATAAAATAAGGAACACACCCATTATAAGAAATCACATTAGGATTCTCTTTTTAAGCTGTTCCTTAAAACACTAGTGCTTAGGAAATCTATTGGAGGCAGAAGCAGTCAAGGGTAGCCTAGGGTTAGGGTTAGGCTTAGGTTTAGGCTTAGGGTACGGCTTAGGGTACGGGTTCGGTGAGGGCTTCGGGTACGGCGTAGGGTATCGGTTAGGGTTAGGGTTAGGGTTAGTGTTAGGGTTAGGGCTCGGTTTAGGGTACGGGTTAGGATTAGGTTACGTGTTAGGGTTAGGGTAGGGGTTAGGGTTAGGGTACGCGTTAGGGTTAGGGTAGTTATTAAACCTATCCCACTCTCTAGATACCCCTTAGCACGTAAAGGAATATTATTTGGGGGTCCAGCCATGGAGAAGAGTTTAGACACTAGGATAAGATAAGGAACCCACCCATTATAAAGAAATCACATTAGGATTCTCTTTTTAAGCTGTTCCTTAAAACACTAGTGCTTAGGAAATCTATTGGAGGCAGAAGCAGTCAAGGGTAGCCTAGGGTTAGGGTTAGGCTTAGGTTTAGGCTTAGGGTACGGCTTAGGGTACGGGTTCGGGGAGGGGTTCGGGTACGGCGTAGGGTATAGGTTAGGGTTAGGGTTAGTGTTAGGGTTAGGGCTCGGTTTAGGGTACGGGTTAGGATTAGGGTACGTGTTAGGGTTAGGGTAGGGGTTAGGGTTAGGGTACGCGTTAGGGTTAGGGTAGTTATTAAACCTATCCCACTCTCTAGATACCCCTTAGCACGTAAAGTAATATTATTTGGGGGTCCAGCCTTGGAGAAGAGTTTAGACACTAGGATAAGATAAGGAACCCACCCATTATAAACAAATCACATTAGGATTCTCTTTTTAAGCAGTTCCTTAAAACACTAGTGCTTAGGAAATCTATTGGAGGCAGAAGCAGTCAAGGGTAGCCTAGGGTTAGGGTTAGGCTTAGGGTTAGGCTTAGGGTACGGCTTAGGGTACGGGTTCGGGGAGGGGTTCGGGTACTGCGTAGGGTATGGGTTAGGGTTAGGCTTAGGGTACGGCTTAGGGCACGGGTTCGGGGAGGGCTTCGGGTACGGCGTAGGTTATGGGTTAGGGTTAGGGTTAGGGTTAGTGTTAGGATTAGGGCTCGGTTTAGGGTATTGGTTAGGATTAGTGTACGTGTTAGGGTTAGGGTAGGGGTTAGGGTTAGGGTACGCGTTAGAGTCAAGGTAGTTATTAAACCTATCCCACTCTCTAGATACACCTTAGAACGTAAAGGAATATTATTTGGGGGTCCAGCCATGGAGAAGAGTTTAGACACTAGGATAAGGTAAGGAACACACCCATTATAAAGAAATCACATTAGGATTCTCTTTTTAAGCTGTTCCTTAATACACTAGTGCTTAGGAAATCTATTGGAGTCAGAAGCAGTCAAGGGTAGCCTAGGGCTAGGGTTAGGCTTAGGGTTAGGCTTAGGGTACGGCTTAGGGTACGGGTTCGGGGAGGGGTTCGTGTACGGCGGAGGGTATGGGTTAGGGTTAGGGTTTGGGTTAGTGTTAGGGTTAGGGCTCCGTTTAGGGTACGGGATAGGATTAGGGTACGTGTTAGGGTTAGAGTAGGGGTTAGGGTAAGGGTACGCGTTAGGGTTAGGGTAGTTATTAAACCTATCCCACTCTCTAGATACCCCTTAGCACGAAAAGGAATATTATTTGGGGGTCCAGCCATGGAGAAGAGTTTAGACACTAGGATAAGTTAAGGAACACACCCATTATAAAGAAATCACATTAGGATTCTCTTTTTAAGCTGTTCCTTAAAACACTAGTGCTTAGGAAATCTATTGGAGGCAGAAGCAGTCAAGGGTAGCCTAGGGTTAGGGTTAGGCTTGGGGTTAGGCTTAGGGTACGGCTTAGCGTACGGGTTCGGGGAGAGGTTCGGGTACGGCGTAGGGTATCGGTTAGGGTTAGGGTTAGGGTTAGTGTTAGGGTTAGGGCTCGGTTTAGGGTACGTGTTAGGATTAGGGTACGTGTTAGGGTTAGGGTAGGGGTTAGGTTTAGGGTACGCGTTAGGGTTAGGGTAGTTATTAAACCTATCCCACTCTCTAGATACCCCGTAGCACGTAAAGGAATATTATTTGGGGGTCCAGCCATGGAGAAGAGTTTAGACACTAGGATAAGATAAGGAACCCACCCATTATGAAGAAATCACATTAGGATTCTCTTTTTAAGCTGTTCCTTAAAACACTAGTGCTTAGGAAATCTATTGGAGGCAGAAGCAGTCAAGGGTAGCCTAGGGTTAGGGTTAGGCTTAGGGCTAGGCTTAGGGTACGGCTTAGGGTACGGGTTCGGGGAGGGGTTCGGGTACGGCGTAGGGTATAGGTTAGGGTTAGGGTTAGGGTTAGTGTTAGGGTTAGGGCTCGGTTTAGGGTACGTGTTAGGATTAGGGTACGTGTTAGGGTTAGGGTAGGGGTTAGGGTTAGGGTACGTGTTAGGGTTAGGGTAGTGATTAAACCTATCCCACTCTCTAGATACCCCATAGCACGTAAAGCAATATTATTTGGGGTTCAGCCATGGAATAAAGTTTAGACACTAGGATAAGATAAGGAACATACCCATTATAAAGAAATCACATTAGGATTCTCTTTTTAAGCTGTTCCTTAAAACACTAGTGCTTAGGAAATCTATTGGAGGCAGAAGCAGTCAAGGGTAGCCTAGGGTTAGGGTTAGGCTTAGGGTTAGGGTTAAGGTACGGCTTAGGGTACGGGTTCGGTGAGGGCTTCGTGTACGGCGTAGGGTATCGGTTAGGGTTAGGGTTAGGGTTAGTGTTAGGGTTAGGGCTCGGTTTAGGGTACGGGTTAGGATTAGGGTACGTGTTAGGGTTAGGGTAGGGGTTAGGGTTAGGGTACGGGTTAGGGTTAGGGTAGTTATTAAACCTATCCCACTCTGTAGATACCCCTTAGCACGTAAAGGAATATTATTTGGTGGTCCAGCCATGGAGAAGAGTTTAGACACTAGGATAAGATAAGGAACCCACCCATTATAAACAAATCACATTAGGATTCTCTTTTTAAGCTGTTCCTTAAAACACTAGTGCTTAGGAAATCTATTGGAGGCAGAAGCAGTCAAGGGTAGCCTAGGGTTAGGGTTAGGCTTAGGGTTAGGCTTAGGGTACGGCTTAGGGTACGGGTTCGGGGAGGGGTTCGGGTACGGCGTAGGGTATGGGTTAGGGTTAGGGTTAGGCTTAGGGTTAGGCTTAGGGTACGGCTTAGGGTACGGGTTCGGGGAGGGCTTCGGGTACGGCGTAGAGTATGGGTTAGGGTTAGGGTTAGGGTTAGTGTTAGGGTTAGGGCTCGGTTTAGGGTATTGGTTAGGATTAGTGTACGTGTTAGGGTTAGGGTAGGGGTTAGGGTTAGGGTACGCGTTAGAGTCAAGGTAGTTATTAAACCTATCCCACTCTCTAGATACACCTTAGAACGTAAAGGAATATTATTTGGGGGTCCAGCCATGGAGAAGAGTTTAGACACTAGGATAAGATAAGGAACACACCCATTATAAAGAAATCACATTAGGATTCTCTTTTTAAGCTGTTCCTTAAAACACTAGTGCTTAGGAAATCTATTGGAGGCAGAAGCAGTCAAGGGTAGCCTAGGGTTAGGGTTAGGCTTAGGATTAGGCTTAGGGTACGGCTTAGGGTACTGGTTCGGGGAGGGGTTCGGGTACGGCGTAGGGTATGGGTTAGGGTTAGGGTTAGGGTTAGTGTTAGGGTTAGGGCTCGGTTTAGGATATTGGTTAGGATTAGGGTACGTGTTAGGGTTAGGGTAGGGGTTAGGGTTAGGGTACGCGTTAGTGTTAGGTTAGTTATTAAACCTATCCCACTCTCTAGATACCCCTTAGCACGTAAAGGAATATTATTTGGAGGTCTAGCCATGGAGAAGAGTTTAGACAGTAGGATAAGATAAGGAACACACCCATTATAAAGCAATCACATTAGGATTCGCTTTTTAAGCTGTTCCTTAAAACACTAGTGCTTAGGAAATCTATTGGAGGCAGAAGCAGTCAAGGGTAGCCTAGGGATAGGGTTAGGCTTAGGGTACGGCTTAGGGTATGGCTTAGGGTACGGGTTCGGAGAGGGCTACGAGAACGGCGTAGGGTATGGGTTAGGGTTAGGGTTAGGGTTAGTGTTAGGGTTAGGGCTCGGTTTTGGGTATTGGTTAGGATTAGGGTACGTGTTAGGGTTAGGGTAGGGGTTCGGGTTAGGGTACGCGTTAGTGTTAGGGTAGTTATTAAACCTATCCCACTCTCTAGATACCCCTTAGCACGTAAAGGAATATTATTTGGAGGTCCAGCCATGGAGAAGAGTTTAGACACTAGGATAAAATAAGGAACACACCCATTATAAGAAATCACATTAGGATTCTCTTTTTAAGCTGTTCCTTAAAACACTAGTGCTTAGGAAATCTATTGGAGGCAGAAGCAGTCAAGGGTAGCCTAGGGTTAGGGTTAGGCTTAGGTTTAGGCTTAGGGTACGGCTTAGGGTACGGGTTCGGTGAGGGCTTCGGGTACGGCGTAGGGTATCGGTTAGGGTTAGGGTTAGGGTTAGTGTTAGGGTTAGGGCTCGGTTTAGGGTACGGGTTAGGATTAGGTTACGTGTTAGGGTTAGGGTAGGGGTTAGGGTTAGGGTACGCGTTAGGGTTAGGGTAGTTATTAAACCTATCCCACTCTCTAGATACCCCTTAGCACGTAAAGGAATATTATTTGGGGGTCCAGCCATGGAGAAGAGTTTAGACACTAGGATAAGATAAGGAACCCACCCATTATAAAGAAATCACATTAGGATTCTCTTTTTAAGCTGTTCCTTAAAACACTAGTGCTTAGGAAATCTATTGGAGGCAGAAGCAGTCAAGGGTAGCCTAGGGTTAGGGTTAGGCTTAGGTTTAGGCTTAGGGTACGGCTTAGGGTACGGGTTCGGGGAGGGGTTCGGGTACGGCGTAGGGTATAGGTTAGGGTTAGGGTTAGTGTTAGGGTTAGGGCTCGGTTTAGGGTACGGGTTAGGATTAGGGTACGTGTTAGGGTTAGGGTAGGGGTTAGGGTTAGGGTACGCGTTAGGGTTAGGGTAGTTATTAAACCTATCCCACTCTCTAGATACCCCTTAGCACGTAAAGTAATATTATTTGGGGGTCCAGCCTTGGAGAAGAGTTTAGACACTAGGATAAGATAAGGAACCCACCCATTATAAACAAATCACATTAGGATTCTCTTTTTAAGCAGTTCCTTAAAACACTAGTGCTTAGGAAATCTATTGGAGGCAGAAGCAGTCAAGGGTAGCCTAGGGTTAGGGTTAGGCTTAGGGTTAGGCTTAGGGTACGGCTTAGGGTACGGGTTCGGGGAGGGGTTCGGGTACTGCGTAGGGTATGGGTTAGGGTTAGGCTTAGGGTACGGCTTAGGGCACGGGTTCGGGGAGGGCTTCGGGTACGGCGTAGGTTATGGGTTAGGGTTAGGGTTAGGGTTAGTGTTAGGATTAGGGCTCGGTTTAGGGTATTGGTTAGGATTAGTGTACGTGTTAGGGTTAGGGTAGGGGTTAGGGTTAGGGTACGCGTTAGAGTCAAGGTAGTTATTAAACCTATCCCACTCTCTAGATACACCTTAGAACGTAAAGGAATATTATTTGGGGGTCCAGCCATGGAGAAGAGTTTAGACACTAGGATAAGATAAGGAACACACCCATTATAAAGAAATCACATTAGAATTCTCTTTTTAAGCTGTTCCTTAAAACACTAGTGCTTAGGAAATCTATTGGAGGCAGAAGCAGTCAAGGGTAGCCTAGGGTTAGGGTTAGGCTTAGGGTACGGCTTAGGGTACGGCTTAGGGTACGGGTTCGGTGAGGGCTTCGGGTACGGCGTAGTGTATGGGTTAGGGTTAGGGTTAGGGTTAGTGTTAGGGTTAGGGCTCGGTTTAGGGTATTGGTTAGGATTAGGGTACGTGTTAGTGTTAGGGTAGGGGTTAGGGTTAGGGTACGCGTTACTGTTAGGGTAGTTATTAAACCTATCCCACTCTCTAGATACCCCTTAGCACGTAAAGGAATATTATTTGGAGGTCCAGCCATGGAGAAGGGTTTAGACACTAGGATAAGATAAGGAACACACCCATTATAAAGAAATCACATTAGGATTCTCTTTTTAAGCTGTTCCTTAAAACACTAGTGCTTAGGAAATCTATTGGAGGCAGAAGCAGTCAAGGGTAGCCTAGGGTTAGGGTTAGGCTTAGGGTACGGCTTAGGGTATGGCTTAGGGTACGGGTTCGGAGAGGGCTACGAGTACGGCGTAGGGTATGGGTTAGGGTTAGGGTTAGGGTTAGTGTTAGGGTTAGGGCTCGGTTTTGGGTATTGGTTAGGATTAGGGTACGTGTTAGGGTTAGGGTAGGGGTTCGGGTTAGGGTACGCGTTAGTGTTAGGGTAGTTATTAAACCTATCCCACTCTCTAGATACCCCTTAGCACGTAAAGGAATATTATTTGGAGGTCCAGCCATGGAGAAGAGTTTAGACACTAGGATAAAATAAGGAACACACCCATTATAAGAAATCACATTAGGATTCTCTTTTTAAGCTGTTCCTTAAAACACTAGTGCTTAGGAAATCTATTGGAGGCAGAAGCAGTCAAGGGTAGCCTAGGGTTAGGGTTAGGCTTAGGTTTAGGCTTAGGGTACGGCTTAGGGTACGGGTTCGGTGAGGGCTTCGGGTACGGCGTAGGGTATCGGTTAGGGTTAGGGTTAGGGTTAGTGTTAGGGTTAGGGCTCGCTTTAGGGTACGGGTTAGGATTAGGGTACGTGTTAGGGTTAGGGTAGGGGTTAGGGTTAGGGTACGCGTTAGGGTTAGGGTAGTTATTAAACCTATCCCACTCTGTAGATACCCCTTAGCACGTAAAGGAATATTATTTGGGCGTCCAGCCATGGAGAAGAGTTTAGACACTAGGATAAGATAAGGAACCCACCCATTATAAACAAATCACATTAGGATTCTCTTTTTAAGCTGTTCCTTAAAACACTAGTGCTTAGGAAATCTATTGGAGGCAGAAGCAGTCAAGGGTAGCCTAGGGTTAGGGTTAGGCTTAGGGTTAGGCTTAGGGTACGGCTTAGGGTACGGGTTCGGGGAGGGGTTCGGGTACGGCGTAGGGTATGGGTTAGGGTTAGGGTTAGGCTTAGGGTTAGGCTTAGGGTACGGCTTAGGTTACGGGTTCGGGGAGGGCTTCGGGTACGGCGTAGAGTATGGGTTAGGGTTAGGGTTAGGGTTAGTGTTAGGGTTAGGGCTCGGTTTAGGGTATTGGTTAGGATTAGTGTACGTGTTAGGGTTAGGGTAGGGGTTAGGGTTAGGGTACGCGTTAGAGTCAAGGTAGTTATTAAACCTATCCCACTCTCTAGATACACCTTAGAACGTAAAGGAATATTATTTGGGGGTCCAGCCATGGAGAAGAGTTTAGACACTAGGATAAGATAAGGAACACACCCATTATAAAGAAATCACATTAGGATTCTCTTTTTAAGCTGTTCCTTAAAACACTAGTGCTTAGGAAATCTATTGGAGGCAGAAGCAGTCAAGGGTAGCCTAGGGTTAGGGTTAGGCTTAGGATTAGGCTTAGGGTACGGCTTAGGGTACTGGTTCGGGGAGGGGTTCGGGTACGGCGTAGGGTATGGGTTAGGGTTAGGGTTAGGGTTAGTGTTAGGGTTAGGGCTCGGTTTAGGATATTGGTTAGGATTAGGGTACGTGTTAGGGTTAGGGTAGGGGTTAGGGTTAGGGTACGCGTTAGTGTTAGGTTAGTTATTAAACCTATCCCACTCTCTAGATACACCTTAGAACGTAAAGGAATATTATTTGGAGGTCTAGCCATGGAGAAGAGTTTAGACAGTAGGATAAGATAAGGAACACACCCATTATAAAGCAATCACATTAGGATTCGCTTTTTAAGCTGTTCCTTAAAACACTAGTGCTTAGGAAATCTATTGGAGGCAGAAGCAGTCAAGGGTAGCCTAGGGATAGGGTTAGGCTTAGGGTACGGCTTAGGGTATGGCTTAGGGTACGGGTTCGGAGAGGGCTACGAGAACGGCGTAGGGTATGGGTTAGGGTTAGGGTTAGGGTTAGTGTTAGGGTTAGGGCTCGGTTTTGGGTATTGGTTAGGATTAGGGTACGTGTTAGGGTTAGGGTAGGGGTTCGGGTTAGGGTACGCGTTAGTGTTAGGGTAGTTATTAAACCTATTCCACTCTCTAGATACCCCTTAGCACGTAAAGGAATATTATTTGGAGGTCCAGCCATGGAGAAGAGTTTAGACACTAGGATAAAATAAGGAACACACCCATTATAAGAAATCACATTAGGATTCTCTTTTTAAGCTGTTCCTTAAAACACTAGTGCTTAGGAAATCTATTGGAGGCAGAAGCAGTCAAGGGTAGCCTAGGGTTAGGGTTAGGCTTAGGTTTAGGCTTAGGGTACGGCTTAGGGTACGGGTTCGGTGAGGGCTTCGGGTACGGCGTAGGGTATCGGTTAGGGTTAGGGTTAGGGTTAGTGTTAGGGTTAGGGCTCGGTTTAGGGTACGGGTTAGGATTAGGTTACGTGTTAGGGTTAGGGTAGGGGTTAGGGTTAGGGTACGCGTTAGGGTTAGGGTAGTTATTAAACCTATCCCACTCTCTAGATACCCCTTAGCACGTAAAGGAATATTATTTGGGGGTCCAGCCATGGAGAAGAGTTTAGACACTAGGATAAGATAAGGAACCCACCCATTATAAAGAAATCACATTAGGATTCTCTTTTTAAGCTGTTCCTTAAAACACTAGTGCTTAGGAAATCTATTGGAGGCAGAAGCAGTCAAGGGTAGCCTAGGGTTAGGGTTAGGCTTAGGTTTAGGCTTAGGGTACGGCTTAGGGTACGGGTTCGGGGAGGGGTTCGGGTACGGCGTAGGGTATAGGTTAGGGTTAGGGTTAGTGTTAGGGTTAGGGCTCGGTTTAGGGTACGGGTTAGGATTAGGGTACGTGTTAGGGTTAGGGTAGGGGTTAGGGTTAGGGTACGCGTTAGGGTTAGGGTAGTTATTAAACCTATCCCACTCTCTAGATACCCCTTAGCACGTAAAGTAATATTATTTGGGGGTCCAGCCTTGGAGAAGAGTTTAGACACTAGGATAAGATAAGGAACCCACCCATTATAAACAAATCACATTAGGATTCTCTTTTTAAGCAGTTCCTTAAAACACTAGTGCTTAGGAAATCTATTGGAGGCAGAAGCAGTCAAGGGTAGCCTAGGGTTAGGGTTAGGCTTAGGGTTAGGCTTAGGGTACGGCTTAGGGTACGGGTTCGGGGAGGGGTTCGGGTACTGCGTAGGGTATGGGTTAGGGTTAGGCTTAGGGTACGGCTTAGGGCACGGGTTCGGGGAGGGCTTCGGGTACGGCGTAGGTTATGGGTTAGGGTTAGGGTTAGGGTTAGTGTTAGGATTAGGGCTCGGTTTAGGGTATTGGTTAGGATTAGTGTACGTGTTAGGGTTAGGGTAGGGGTTAGGGTTAGGGTACGCGTTAGAGTCAAGGTAGTTATTAAACCTATCCCACTCTCTAGATACACCTTAGAACGTAAAGGAATATTATTTGGGGGTCCAGCCATGGAGAAGAGTTTAGACACTAGGATAAGATAAGGAACACACCCATTATAAAGAAATCACATTAGAATTCTCTTTTTAAGCTGTTCCTTAAAACACTAGTGCTTAGGAAATCTATTGGAGGCAGAAGCAGTCAAGGGTAGCCTAGGGTTAGGGTTAGGCTTAGGGTACGGCTTAGGGTACGGCTTAGGGTACGGGTTCGGTGAGGGCTTCGGGTACGGCGTAGTGTATGGGTTAGGGTTAGGGTTAGGGTTAGGGTTAGTGTTAGGGTTAGGGCTCGGTTTAGGTTATTGGTTAGGATTAGGGTACGTGTTAGTGTTAGGGTAGGGGTTAGGGTTAGGGTACGCGTTACTGTTAGGGTAGTTATTAAACCTATCCCACTCTCTAGATACCCCTTAGCACGTAAAGGAATATTATTTGGAGGTCCAGCCATGGAGAAGGGTTTAGACACTAGGATAAGATAAGGAACACACCCATTATAAAGAAATCACATTAGGATTCTCTTTTTAAGCTGTTCCTTAAAACACTAGTGCTTAGGAAATCTATTGGAGGCAGAAGCAGTCAAGGGTAGCCTAGGGTTAGGGTTAGGCTTAGGGTACGGCTTAGGGTATGGCTTAGGGTACGGGTTCGGAGAGGGCTACGAGTACGGCGTAGGGTATGGGTTAGGGTTAGGGTTAGGGTTAGTGTTAGGGTTAGGGCTCGGTTTTGGGTATTGGTTAGGATTAGGGTACGTGTTAGGGTTAGGGTAGGGGTTCGGGTTAGGGTACGCGTTAGTGTTAGGGTAGTTATTAAACCTATCCCACTCTCTAGATACCCCTTAGCACGTAAAGGAATATTATTTGGAGGTCCAGCCATGGAGAAGAGTTTAGACACTAGGATAAAATAAGGAACACACCCATTATAAGAAATCACATTAGGATTCTCTTTTTAAGCTGTTCCTTAAAACACTAGTGCTTAGGAAATCTATTGGAGGCAGAAGCAGTCAAGGGTAGCCTAGGGTTAGGGTTAGGCTTAGGTTTAGGCTTAGGGTACGGCTTAGGGTACGGGTTCGGTGAGGGCTTCGGGTACGGCGTAGGGTATCGGTTAGGGTTAGGGTTAGGGTTAGTGTTAGGGTTAGGGCTCGGTTTAGGGTACGGGTTAGGATTAGGGTACGTGTTAGGGTTAGGGTAGGGGTTAGGGTTAGGGTACGCGTTAGGGTTAGGGTAGTTATTAAACCTATCCCACTCTCTAGATACCCCTTAGCACGTAAAGGAATATTATTTGGGGGTCCAGCCATGGAAAAGAGTTTAGCCACTAGGATAAGGTAAGGAACACACCCATTATAAAGAAATCACATTAGGATTCCCTTTTTAAGCTGTTCCTTAATACACTAGTGCTTAGGAAATCTATTGGAGTCAGAAGCAGTCAAGGGTAGCCTAGGGCTAGGGTTAGGCTTAGGGTTAGGCTTAGGGTACGGCTTAGCGTACGGGTTCGGGGAGGGGTTCGGGTACGGCGTAGGGTATGGGTTAGGGTTAGGGTTAGGGTTAGTGTTAGGGTTAGGGCTCCGTTTAGGGTACGGGTTAGGATTAGGGTACGTGTTAGGGTTAGGGTAGGGGTTAGGGTTAGGGTACGCGTTAGGGTTAGGGTAGTTATTAAACCTATCCCAGTCTCTAGATACCCCATAGCACGTAAAGGAATATTATTTGGGGGTCCACCCATGGAGAAGAGTTTAGACATTAGGATAAGATAAGGAACACACCCATTATAAAGAAATCACATTAGGATTCTCTTTTTAAGCTGTTCCTTAAAACACTAGTGCTTAGGAAATCTATTGGAGGCAGAAGCAGTCAAGGGTAGCCTAGGGTTAGGGTTAGGCTTAGGGTACGGCTTAGGGTACGGCTTAGGGTACGGGTTCGGGTACGGCGTAGGGTATGGGTTAGGGTTAGGGTTAGGGTTAGTGTTAGGGTTAGGGCTCGGTTTAGGTTATTGGTTAGGATTAGGGTACGTGTTAGTGTTAGGGTAGGGGTTAGGGTTAGGGTACGCGTTAGTGTTAGGGTAGTTATTAAACCTATCCCACTCTCTAGATACCCCTTAGCACGTAAAGGAATATTATTTGGAGGTCCAGCCATGGAGAAGGGTTTAGACACTAGGATAAGATAAGGAACACACCCATTATAAAGAAATCACATTAGGATTCTCTTTTTAAGCTGTTCCTTAAAACACTAGTGCTTAGGAAATCTATTGGAGGCAGAAGCAGTCAAGGGTAGCCTAGGGATAGGGTTAGGCTTAGGGTACGGCTTAGGGTACGGCTTAGGGTACGGGTTCGGGGAGGGCTTCGTGTACGGCGTAGGGTATGTGTTAGGGTTAGTGTTAGGGTTATTGTTAGGGTTAGGGCTCGGTTTAGGGTATTGGTTAGGATTAGGGTAAGTGTTAGTGTTAGGGTAGGGGTAAGGGTTAGGGTACGCGTTAGTGTTAGGGTAGTTATTAAACCTATCCCACTCTCTAGATACCCCTTAGCACGTAAAGGAATATTAATTGGAGGTCCAGCCATGGAGAAGGGTTTAGACACTAGGATAAGATAAGGAACACACCCATTATAAAGAAATCACATTAGGATTCTCTTTTTAAGCTGTTCCTTAAAACACTAGTGCTTAGGAAATCTATTGGAGGCAGAAGCAGTCAAGGGTAGCCTAGGGTTAGGGTTAGGTTTAGGGTACGGCTTAGGGTACGGCTTAGGGTACGGGTTCGGGGAGGGCTTCGGGTACGGCGTAGGGTATGGGTTAGGGTTAGGGTTAGGGTTAGTGTTAGGGTTAGGGCTCGGTTTAGGGTATTGGTTAGGATTAGGGTACGTGTTAGTGTTAGGGTAGGGGTAAGGGTTAGGGTACGCGTTAGTGTTAGGGTAGTTATTAAACCTATCCCACTCTCTAGATGCCCCTTATCACGTAAAGGAATATTATTTGGAGGTCCAGCCATGGAGAAGGGTTTAGACACTAGGATAAGATAAGGAACACACCCATTATAAAGAAATCACATAAGGATTCTCTTTTAAAGCTGTTCCTTAAAACACTAGTGCTTAGGAAATCTATTGGAGGCAGAAGCAGTCAAGGGTAGCCTAGGGTTAGGGTTAGGCTTTGGGTTAGGCTTAGGGTACGGCTTAGCGTACGGGTTCGGGGAGGGGTTCGGGTACGGCGTAGGGTATGGGTTAGGGTTAGGGTTAGGGTTAGTGTTAGGGTTAGGGCTCCGTTTAGGGTACGGGTTAGGATTAGGTTACGTGTTAGGGTTAGGGTAGGGGTTAGGGTTAGGGTACGCATTTGGGTGAGGGTAGTTATTAAACCTATCCCACTCTCTAGATACCCCTTAGCACGTAAAGTAATATTATTTGGGGGTCCAGCCATGGAAAAGAGTTTAGCCACTAGGATAAGGTAAGGAACACACCCATTATAAAGAAATCACATTAGGATTCTCTTTTTAAGCTGTTCCTTAATACACTAGTGCTTAGGAAATCTATTGGAGTCAGAAGCAGTCAAGGGTAGCCTAGGGCTAGGGTTAGGCTTAGGGTTAGGCTTAGGGTACAGCTTAGGGTACGGGTTCGGGGAGGGGTTCGTGTACGGAGGAGGGTATGGGTTAGGGTTAGGGTTTGGGTTAGTGTTAGGGTTAGGGCTCCGTTTAGGGTACGGGATAGGATTAGGGTACGTGTTAGGGTTAGAGTAGGGGTTAGGGTAAGGGTACGCGTTAGGGTTAGGGTAGTTATTAAACCTATCCCACTCTCTAGATACCCCTTAGCACGAAAAGGAATATTATTTGAGGGTCCAGCCATGGAGAAGAGTTTAGACACTAGGATAAGTTAAGGAACACACCCATTATAAAGAAATCACATTAGGATTCTCTTTTTAAGCTGTTCCTTAAAACATTAGTGCTTAGGAAATCTATTGGAGGCAGAAGCAGTCAAGGGTAGCCTAGGGTTAGGGTTAGGCTTGGGGTTAGGCTTAGGGTACGGCTTAGCGTACGGGTTCGGGGAGGGGATCGGGTACGGCGTAGGGTATGGGTAAGGGTTAGGGTTAGGGTTAGTGTTAGGGTTAGGGCTCCGTTTAGGGTACGGGTTAGGATTAGGTTACATGTTAGGGTTAGGGTAGGGGTTATGGTTAGGGTACGCATTTGGGTGAGGGTAGTTATTAAACCTATCCCACTCTCTAGATACCCCTTAGCACGAAAAGGAATATTATTTGGGGGTCCAGCCATGGAGAAGAGTTTAGACACTAGGATAAGTTAAGGAACACACCCATTATAAAGAAATCACATTAGGATTCTCTTTATAAGCTCTTCCTTAAAACACTAGTGCTTAGGAAATCTATTGGAGGCAGAAGCAGTCAAGGGTAGCCTAGGGTTAGGGTTAGGCTTAGGGTTAGGCTTAGGGTACGGCTTAGGGTACGGGTTCGGTGAGGGCTTCGGGTACGGCGTAGGGTATGGGTTAGGGTTCGGGTTAGGGTTAGTGTTAGGGTTAGGGCTCGGTTTAGGGTACGGGTTAGGATTAGGGTACGTGTTAGTGTTAGGGTAGGGGTTAGGGTTAGGGTACGCATTAGGGTTAGGGTAGTTATTAAACCTATCCCAGTCTCTAGATACCCCATAGCACGTAAAGGAATATTATTTGGGGGTCCACCCATGGAGAAGAGTTTAGACATTAGGATAAGATAAGGAACACACCCATTATAAAGAAATCACATTAGGATTCTCTTTTTAAGCTGTTCCTTAAAACACTAGTGCTTAGGAAATCTATTGGAGGCAGAAGCAGTCAAGGGTAGCCTAGGGTTAGGGTTAGGCTTAGGGTACGGCTTAGGGTACGGCTTAGGGTACGGGTTCGGTGAGGGCTTCGGGTACGGCGTAGGGTATGGGTTAGGGTTAGGGTTAGGGTTAGTGTTAGGGTTAGGGCTCGGTTTAGGGTATTGGTTAGGATTAGGGTACGTGTTAGTGTTAGGGTAGGGGTTAGGGTTAGGGTACGCGTTACTGTTAGGGTAGTTATTAAACCTATCCCACTCTCTAGATACCCCTTAGCACGTAAAGGAATATTATTTGGAGGTCCAGCCATGGAGAAGGGTTTAGACACTAGGATAAGATAAGGAACACACCCATTATAAAGAAATCACATTAGGATTCTCTTTTTAAGCTGTTCCTTAAAACACTAGTGCTTAGGAAATCTATTGGAGGCAGAAGCAGTCAAGGGTAGCCTAGGGTTAGGGTTAGGCTTAGGGTACGGCTTAGGGTATGGCTTAGGGTACGGGTTCGGAGAGGGCTACGATAACGGCGTAGGGTATGGGTTAGGGTTAGGGTTAGGGTTAGTGTTAGGGTTAGGGCTCGGTTTTGGGTATTGGTTAGGATTAGGGTACGTGTTAGGGTTAGGGTAGGGGTTCGGGTTAGGGTACGCGTTAGTGTTAGGGTAGTTATTAAACCTATCCCACTCTCTAGATACCCCTTAGCACATAAGGAATATTATTTGGAGGTCCAGCCATGGAGAAGAGTTTAGACACTAGGATAAAATAAGGAACACACCCATTATAAGAAATCACATTAGGATTCTCTTTTTAAGCTGTTCCTTAAAACACTAGTGCTTAGGAAATCTATTGGAGGCAGAAGCAGTCAAGGGTAGCCTAGGGTTAGGGTTAGGCTTAGGTTTAGGCTTAGGGTACGGCTTAGGGTACGGGTTCGGTGAGGGCTTCGGGTACGGCGTAGGGTATCGGTTAGGGTTAGGGTTAGTGTTAGGGTTAGGGCTCGGTTTAGGGTATGGGTTAGGATTAGGGTACGTGTTAGGGTTAGGGTAGGGGTTAGGGTTAGGGTACGCGTTAGGGTTAGGGTAGTTATTAAACCTATCCCACTCTCTAGATACCCCTTAGCACGTAAAGGAATATTATTTGGGGGTCCAGCCATGGAGAAGAGTTTAGACACTAGGATAAGATAAGGAACCCACCCATTATAAAGAAATCACATTAGGATTCTCTTTTTAAGCTGTTCCTTAAAACACTAGTGCTTAGGAAATCTATTGGAGGCAGAAGCAGTCAAGGGTAGCCTAGGGTTAGGGTTAGGCTTAGGGTTAGGCTTAGGGTACGGCTTAGGGTACGGGTTCGGGGAGGGGTTCGGGTACGGCGTAGGGTATAGGTTAGGGTTAGGGTTAGGGTTAGTGTTAGGGTTAGGGCTCGGTTTAGGGTACGGGTTAGGATTAGGGTACGTGTTAGGGTTAGGGTAGGGGTTAGGGTTAGGGTACGTGTTAGGGTTAGGGTAGTGATTAAACCTATCCCACTCTCTAGATACCCCATAGCACGTAAAGCAATATTATTTGGGGTTCAGCCATGGAATAAAGTTTAGACACTAGGATAAGATAAGGAACATACCCATTATAAAGAAATCACATTAGGATTCTCTTTTTAAGCTGTTCCTTAAAACACTAGTGCTTAGGAAATCTATTGGAGGCAGAAGCAGTCAAGGGTAGCCTAGGGTTAGGGTTAGGCTTAGGGTTAGGGTTAGGGTACGGCTTAGGGTACGGGTTCGGTGAGGGCTTCGGGTACGGAGTAGGGTATCGGTTAGGGTTAGGGTTAGGGTTAGTGTTAGGATTAGGGCTCGGTTTAGGGTACGGGTTAGGATTAGGGTACGTGTTAGGGTTAGAGTAGGGGTTAGGGTTAGGGTACGCGTTAGGGTTAGGGTAGTTATTAAACCTATCCCACTCTCTAGATACCCCTTAGCACGTAAAGGAATATTATTTGGGGGTCCAGCCTTGGAGAAGAGTTTAGACACTAGGATAAGATAAGGAACCCACCCAGTATAAAGAAATCACATTAGGATTCTCTTTTTAAGCTGTTCCTTAAAACACTAGTGCTTAGGAAATCTATTGGAGGCAGAAGCAGTCAAGGGTAGCCTAGGGTTAGGGTTAGGCTTAGGGTTAGGCTTAGGGTACGGCTTAGGGTTCGGGGAGGGGTTCGGCTACGGCGTAGGGTATGGGTTAGGGTTAGGCTTAGGGTTAGGCTTAGGGTACGGCTTAGGGCACGGGTTCGGGGAGGGCTTCAGGTACGGCGTAGGTTATGGGTTAGGGTTAGGGTTAGGGTTAGTGTTAGGGTTAGGGCTCGGTTTAGGGTATTGGTTAGGATTATTGTACGTGTTAGGGTTAGGGTAGGGGTTAGGGTTAGGGTACGCGTTAGAGTCAAGGTAGTTATTAAACCTATCCCACTCTCTAGATACACCTTAGAACGTAAAGGAATATTATTTGGGGGTCCAGCCATGGAGAAGAGTTTAGACACTAGGATAAGATAAGGAACACACCCATTATAAAGAAATCACATTAGAATTCTCTTTTTAAGCTGTTCCTTAAAACACTAGTGCTTAGGAAATCTATTGGAGGCAGAAGCAGTCAAGGGTAGCCTAGGGTTAGGGTTAGGCTTAGGGTACGGCTTAGGGTACGGCTTAGGGTACGGCTTAGGGTACGGGTTCGGGTACGGCGTAGGGTATGGGTTAGGGTTAGGGTTAGGGTTAGTGTTAGGGTTAGGGCTCGGTTTAGGGTATTGGTTAGGATTAGGGTACGTGTTAGTGTTAGGGTAGGGGTTAGGGTTAGGGTACGCGTTACTGTTAGGGTAGTTATTAAACCTATCCCACTCTCTAGATACCCCTTAGCACGTAAAGGAATATTATTTGGAGGTCCAGCCATGGAGAAGGGTTTAGACACTAGGATAAGATAAGGAACACACCCATTATAAAGAAATCACATTAGGATTCTCTTTTTAAGCTGTTCCTTAAAACACTAGTGCTTAGGAAATCTATTGGAGGCAGAAGCAGTCAAGGGTAGCCTAGGGTTAGGGTTAGGCTTAGGGTTAGGCTTAGGGTACGGCTTAGGGTACGGGTTCGGGGAGGGCTTCGTGTACGGCGTAGGGTATGTGTTAGGGTTAGTTGTAGGGTTATTGTTAGGGTTAGGGCTCGGTTTAGGGTATTGGTTAGGATTAGGGTAACTGTTAGTGTTAGGGTAGGGGTTAGGGTTAGGGTACGCGTTAGTGTTAGGGTAGTTATTAAACCTATCCCACTCTCTAGATACCCCTTAGCACGTAAAGGAATATTAATTGGAGGTCCAGCCATGTAGAAGGGTTTAGACACTAGGATAAGATAAGGAACACACCCATTATAAAGAAATCACATTAGGATTCTCTTTTTAAGCTGTTCCTTAAAACACTAGTGCTTAGGAAATCTATTGGAGGCAGAAGCAGTCAAGGGTAGCCTAGGGTTAGGGTTAGGCTTAGCGTACGGCTTAGGGTACGGCTTAGGGTACGGGTTCGGGGAGGGCTTCGGGTACGGCGTAGGGTATGGGTTAGGGTTAGGGTTAGGGTTAGTGTTAGGGTTAGGGCTCGGTTTAGGGTATTGGTTAGGATTAGGGTACGTGTTAGTGTTAGGGTAGGGGTAAGGGTTAGGGTACGCGTTAGTGTTAGGGTAGTTATTAAACCTATCCCACTCTCTAGATACCCCTTATCACGTAAAGGAATATTATTTGGAGGTCCAGCCATGGAGAAGGGTTTAGACACTAGGATAAGATAAGGAACACACCCATTATAAAGAAATCACATAAGGATTCTCTTTTAAAGCTGTTCCTTAAAACACTAGTGCTTAGGAAATCTATTGGAGGCAGAAGCAGTCAAGGGTAGCCTAGGGTTAGGGTTAGGCTTTGGGTTAGGCTTAGGGTACGGTTTAGCGTACGGGTTCGGGGAGGGGTTCGGGTACGGCGTAGGGTATGGGTTAGGGTTAGGGTTAGGGTTAGTGTTAGGGTTAGGGCTCCGTTTAGGGTACGGGTTAGGATTAGGTTACGTGTTAGGGTTAGGGTAGGGGTTAGGGTTAGGGTACGCATTTGGGTGAGGGTAGTTATTAAACCTATCCCACTCTCTAGATACCCCTTAGCACGTAAAGGAATATTATTTGGGGGTCCAGCCATGGAAAAGAGTTTAGCCACTAGGATAAGGTAAGGAACACACCCATTATAAAGAAATCACATTAGGATTCTCTTTTTAAGCTGTTCCTTAATACACTAGTGCTTAGGAAATCTATTGGAGTCAGAAGCAGTCAAGGGTAGCCTAGGGCTAGGGTTAGGCTTAGGGTTAGGCTTAGGGTACGGCTTAGCGTACGGGTTCGGGGAGGGGTTCGGGTACCGCGTAGGGTATGGGTTAGGGTTAGGGTTAGGGTTAGTGTTAGGGTTAGGGCTCCGTTTAGGGTACGGGTTAGGATTAGGGTACGTGTTAGGGTTAGGGTAGGGGTTAGGGTTAGGGTACGCGTTAGGGTTAGGGTAGTTATTAAACCTATCCCAGTCTCTAGATACCCCATAGCACGTAAAGGAATATTATTTGGGGGTCCACCCATGGAGAAGAGTTTAGACATTAGGATAAGATAAGGAACACACCCATTATAAAGAAATCACATTAGGATTCTCTTTTTAAGCTGTTCCTTAAAACACTAGTGCTTAGGAAATCTATTGGAGGCAGAAGCAGTCAAGGGTAGCCTAGGGTTAGGGTTAGGCTTAGGGTACGGCTTAGGGTACGGCTTAGGGTACGGGTTCGGGTACGGCGTAGGGTATGGGTTAGGGTTAGGGTTAGGGTTAGTGTTAGGGTTAGGGCTCGGTTTAGGTTATTGGTTAGGATTAGGGTACGTGTTAGTGTTAGGGTAGGGGTTAGGGTTAGGGTACGCGTTAGTGTTAGGGTAGTTATTAAACCTATCATACTCTCTAGATACCCCTTAGCACGTAAAGGAATATTATTTGGAGGTCCAGCCATGGAGAAGGGTTTAGACACTTGGATAAGATAAGGAACACACCCATTATAAAGAAATCACATTAGGATTCTCTTTTTAAGCTGTTCCTTAAAACACTAGTGCTTAGGAAATCTATTGGAGGCAGAAGCAGTCAAGGGTAGCCTAGGGTTAGGGTTAGGCTTAGGGTACGGCTTAGGGTACGGCTTAGGGTACGGGTTCGGGGAGGGCTTCGTGTACGGCGTAGGGTATGTGTTAGGGTTAGTGTTAGGGTTATTGTTAGGGTTAGGGCTCGGTTTAGGGTATTGGTTAGGATTAGGGTAAGTGTTAGTGTTAGGGTAGGGGTTAGGGTTAGGGTACGCGTTAGTGTTAGGGTAGTTATTAAACCTATCCCACTCTCTAGATACCCCTTAGCACGTAAAGGAATATTAATTGGAGGTCCAGCCATGGAGAAGGGTTTAGACACTAGGATAAGATAAGGAACACACCCATTATAAAGAAATCACATTAGGATTCTCTTTTTAAGCTGTTCCTTAAAACACTAGTGCTTAGGAAATCTATTGGAGGCAGAAGCAGTCAAGGGTAGCCTAGGGTTAGGGTTAGGTTTAGGGTACGGCTTAGGGTACGGCTTAGGGTACGGGTTCGGGGAGGGCTTCGGGTACGGCGTAGGGTATGGGTTAGGGTTAGGGTTAGGGTTAGTGTTAGGGTTAGGGCTCGGTTTAGGGTATTGGTTAGGATTAGGGTACGTGTTAGTGTTAGGGTAGGGGTAAGGGTTAGGGTACGCGTTAGTGTTAGGGTAGTTATTAAACCTATCCCACTCTCTAGATGCCCCTTATCACGTAAAGGAATATTATTTGGAGGTCCAGCCATGGAGAAGGGTTTAGACACTAGGATAAGATAAGGAACACACCCATTATAAAGAAATCACATTAGGATTCTCTTTTTAAGCTGTTCCTTAATACACTAGTGCTTAGGAAATCTATTGGAGTCAGAAGCAGTCAAGGGTAGCCTAGGGCTAGGGTTAGGCTTAGGGTTAGGCTTAGGGTACGGCTTAGGGTACGGGTTCGGGGAGGGGTTCGTGTACGGAGGAGGGTATGGGTTAGGGTTAGGGTTTGGGTTAGTGTTAGGGTTAGGGCTCCGTTTAGGGTACGGGATAGGATTAGGGTACGTGTTAGGGTTAGAGTAGGGGTTAGGGTAAGGGTACGCGTTAGGGTTAGGGTAGTTATTAAACCTATCCCACTCTCTAGATACCCCTTAGCACGAAAAGGAATATTATTTGGGGGTCCAGCCATGGAGAAGAGTTTAGACACTAGGATAAGTTAAGGAACACACCCATTATAAAGAAATCACATTAGGATTCTCTTTTTAAGCTGTTCCTTAAAACATTAGTGCTTAGGAAATCTATTGGAGGCAGAAGCAGTCAAGGGTAGCCTAGGGTTAGGGTTAGGCTTGGGGTTAGGCTTAGGGTACGGCTTAGCGTACGGGTTCGGGGAGGGGTTCGGGTACGGCGTAGGGTATGGGTTAGGGTTAGGGTTAGGGTTAGTGTTAGGGTTAGGGCTCCGTTTAGGGTACGGGTTAGGATTAGGTTACGTGTTAGGGTTAGGGTAGGGGTTAGGGTTAGGGTACGCATTTGGGTGAGGGTAGTTATTAAACCTATCCCACTCTCTAGATACCCCTTAGCACGAAAAGGAATATTATTTGGGGGTCCAGCCATGGAGAAGAGTTTAGCCACTAGGATAAGGTAAGGAACACACCCATTATAAAGAAATCACATTAGGATTCTCTTTTTAAGCTGTTCCTTAATACACTAGTGCTTAGGAAATCTATTGGAGTCAGAAGCAGTCAAGGGTAGCCTAGAGCTAGGGTTAGGCTTAGGGTTAGGCTTAGGGTACGGCTTAGGGTACGGGTTCGGGGAGGGGTTCGTGTACGGCGGAGGGTATGGGTTAGGGTTAGGGTTTGGGTTAGTGTTAGGGTGAGGGCTCCGTTTAGGGTACGGGATAGGATTAGGGTACGTGTTAGGGTTAGAGTAGGGGTTAGGGTAAGGGTACGCGTTACGGTTAGGGTAGTTATTAAACCTATCCCACTCTCTAGATACCCCTTAGCACGAAAAGGAATATTATTTGGGGGTCCACCCATGGAGAAGAGTTTAGACATTAGGATAAGATAAGGAACACACCCATTATAAAGAAATCACATTAGGATTCTCTTTTTAAGCTGTTCCTTAAAACACTAGTGCTTAGGAAATCTATTGGAGGCAGAAGCAGTCAAGGGTAGCCTAGGGTTAGGGTTAGGCTTATGGTACGGCTTAGGGTACGGCTTAGGGTACGGGTTCGGTGAGGGCTTCGGGTACGGCGTAGGGTATGGGTTAGGGTTAGGGTTAGGGTTAGTGTTAGGGTTAGGGCTCGGTTTAGGGTATTGGTTAGGATTAGGGTACGTGTTAGTGTTAGGGTAGGGGTTAGGGTTAGGGTACGCGTTACTGTTAGGGTAGTTATTAAACCTATACCACTCTCTAGATACCCCTTAGCACGTAAAGGAATATTATTTGGAGGTCCAGCCATGGAGAAGGGTTTAGACACTAGGATAAGATAAGGAACACACCCATTATAAAGAAATCACATTAGGATTCTCTTTTTAAGCTGTTCCTTAAAACACTAGTGCTTAGGAAATCTATTGGAGGCAGAAGCAGTCAAGGGTAGCCTAGGGTTAGGGTTAGGCTTAGGGTACGGCTTAGGGTACGGGTTCGGGGAGGGCTTCGGGTACGGCGTAGGGTATAGGTTAGGGTTAGGGTTAGGGTTAGTGTTAGGGTTAGGGCTCGGTTTAGGGTACGGGTTAGGATTAGGGTACGTGTTAGGGTTAGGGTAGGGGTTAGGGTTAGGGTACGTGTTAGGGTTAGGGTAGTGATTAAACCTATCCCACTCTCTAGATACCCCATAGCACGTAAAGCAATATTATTTGGGGTTCAGCCATGGAATAAAGTTTAGACACTAGGATAAGATAAGGAACATACCCATTATAAAGAAATCACATTAGGATTCTCTTTTTAAGCTGTTCCTTAAAACACTAGTGCTTAGGAAATCTATTGGAGGCAGAAGCAGTCAAGGGTAGCCTAGGGTTAGGGTTAGGGTTAGGGTTAGGGTTAGGGTACGGCTTAGGGTACGGGTTCGGTGAGGGCTTCGGGTACGGAGTAGGGTATCGGTTAGGGTTAGGGTTAGGGTTAGTGTTAGGATTAGGGCTCGGTTTAGGGTACGGGTTAGGATTAGGGTACGTGTTAGGGTTAGAGTAGGGGTTAGGGTTAGGGTACGCGTTAGGGTTAGGGTAGTTATTAAACCTATCCCACTCTCTAGATACCCCTTAGCACGTAAAGGAATATTATTTGGGGGTCCAGCCTTGGAGAAGAGTTTAGACACTAGGATAAGATAAGGAACCCACCCAGTATAAACAAATCACATTAGGATTCTCTTTTTAAGCTGTTCCTTAAAACACTAGTGCTTAGGAAATCTATTGGAGGCAGAAGCAGTCAAGGGTAGCCTAGGGTTAGGGTTAGGCTTAGGGTTAGGCTTAGGGTACGGCTTAGGGTACGGGTTCGGGGAGGGGTTCGGGTACGGCGTAGGGTATGGGTTAGGGTTAGGCTTAGGGTTAGGCTTAGGGTACGGCTTAGGGCACGGGTTCGGGGAGGGCTTCAGGTACGGCGTAGGTTATGGGTTAGGGTTAGGGTTAGGGTTAGTGTTAGGGTTAGGGCTCGGTTTAGGGTATTGGTTAGGATTATTGTACGTGTTAGGGTTAGGGTAGGGGTTAGGGTTAGGGTACGCGTTAGAGTCAAGGTAGTTATTAAACCTATCCCACTCTCTAGATACACCTTAGAACGTAAAGGAATATTATTTGGGGGTCCAGCCATGGAGAAGAGTTTAGACACTAGGATAAGATAAGGAACACACCCATTATAAAGAAATCACATTAGAATTCTCTTTTTAAGCTGTTCCTTAAAACACTAGTGCTTAGGAAATCTATTGGAGGCAGAAGCAGTCAAGGGTAGCCTAGGGTTAGGGTTAGGCTTAGGGTACGGCTTAGGGTACGGCTTAGGGTACGGGTTCGGTGAGGGCTTCGGGTACGGCGTAGGGTATGGGTTAGGGTTAGGGTTAGGGTTAGTGTTAGGGTTAGGGCTCGGTTTAGGGTATTGGTTAGGATTAGGGTACGTGTTAGTGTTAGGGTAGGGGTTAGAGTTAGGTTACGCGTTACTGTTAGGGTAGTTATTAAACCTATCCCACTCTCTAGATACCCCTTAGCACGTAAAGGAATATTATTTGGAGGTCTAGCCATGGAGAAGAGTTTAGACACTAGGATAAGATAAGGAACACACCCATTATAAAGCAATCACATTAGGATTCGCTTTTTAAGCTGTTCCTTAAAACACTAGTGCTTAGGAAATCTATTGGAGGCAGAAGCAGTCAAGGGTAGCCTAGGGTTAGGGTTAGGCTTAGGGTACGGCTTAGGGTACGGCTTAGGGTACGGGTTCGGGGAGGGCTTCAGGTACGGCGTAGGGTACGGGTTAGGGTTAGGGTTAGGGTTAGTGTTAGGGTTAGGGCTCGGTTTAGGGTATTGGTTAGGATTAGCGTATGTGTTAGTGTTAGGGTAGGGGTTAGGGTTAGGGTACGCGTTACTGTTAGGGTAGTTATTAAACCTATCCCACTCCCTAGATACCCCTTAGCACGTAAAGGAATATTATTTGGAGGTCCAGCCATGGAGAAGGGTTTAGACACTAGGATAAGATAAGGAACACACCCATTATAAAGAAATCACATTAGAATTCTCTTTTTAAGCTGTTCCTTAAAACACTAGTGCTTAGGAAATCTATTGGAGGCAGAAGCAGTCAAGGGTAGCCTAGGGTTATGGTTAGGCTTAGGGTACGGCTTAGGGTACGGCTTAGGGTACGGGTTCGGGGAGGGCTTCGGGTACGGCGTAGGGTATGGGTTAGGGATAGGGTTAGGGTTAGTGTTAGGGTTAGGGCTCCGTTTAGGGTACGGGTTAGGATTAGGTTACGTGTTAGGGTTAGGGTAGGGGTTAGGGTTAGGGTACGCATTAGGGTGAGGGTAGTTATTAAACCTATCCCACTTTCTAGATATCCCTTAGCACGTAAAGGAATATTATTTGGTTGTCCAGCCATGCAGAAGAGTTTAGACTCTAGGATAAGATAAGGAACACACCCATTATAAAGAAATCACATTAGGATTCTCTTTTTAAGCTGTTCCTTAAAACACTAGTGCTTAGGAAATCTATTGGAGGCAGAAGCAGTCAAGGGTAGCCTAGGGTTAGGGTTAGGCTTAGGTTTAGGCTTAGGGTACGGCTTAGGGTACAGGTTCGGGGAGGGCTTCGGGTACGGCGTAGGGTATCGGTTAGGGTTAGGGTTAGGGTTAGTGTTAGGGTTAGGGCTCGGTTTAGGGTACGGGTTAGGATTAGGGTACGTGTTAGGGTTAGGGTAGGGGTTAGGTTTAGGGTACGCGTTAGGGTTAGGGTAGTTATTAAACCTATCCCACTCTCTAGATACCCCTTAGCACGTAAAGGAATATTATTTGGGGGTCCAGCCATGGAGAAGAGTTTAGACACTAGGATAAGATAAGGAACCCACCCATTATGAAGAAATCACATTAGGATTCTCTTTTTAAGCTGTTCCTTAAAACACTAGTGCTTAGGAAATCTATTGGAGGCAGAAGCAGTCAAGGGTAGCCTAGGGTTAGGGTTAGACTTAGGGTTAGGCTTAGGGTACGGCTTAGGGTACGGGTTCGGGGAGGGGTTCGGGTACGGCGTAGGGTATAGGTTAGGGTTAGGGTTAGGGTTAGTGTTAGGGTTAGGGCTCGGTTTAGGGTACGTGTTAGGATTAGGGTACGTGTTAGGGTTAGGGTAGGGGTTAGGGTTAGGGTAGGTGTTAGGGTTAGGGTAGTGATTAAACCTATCCCACTCTCTAGATACCCCATAGCACGTAAAGCAATATTATTTGGGGTTCAGCCATGGAATAAAGTTTAGACACTAGGATAAGATAAGGAACATACCCATTATAAAGAAATCACATTAGGATTCTCTTTTTAAGCTGTTCCTTAAAACACTAGTGCTTAGGAAATCTATTGGAGGCAGAAGCAGTCAAGGGTAGCCTAGGGTTAGGGTTAGGCTTAGGGTTAGGGTTAAGGTACGGCTTAGGGTACGGGTTCGGTGAGGGCTTCGGGTACGGCGTAGGGTATGGGTTAGGGTTAGGGTTAGGGTTAGTGTTAGGGTTAGGGCTCGGTTTAGGGTACGGGCTAGGATTAGGGTACGTGTTAGGGTTAGGGTAGGGGTTAGGGTTAGGGTACGGGTTAGGGTTAGGGTAGTTATTAAACCTATCCCACTCTCTAGATACCCCTTAGCACGTAAAGGAATATTATTTGGGGGTCCAGCCATGGAGAAGAGTTTAGACACTAGGATAAGATAAGGAACCCACCCATTATAAACAAATCACATTAGGATTCTCTTTTTAAGCTGTTCCTTAAAACACTAGTGCTTAGGAAATCTATTGGAGGCAGAAGCAGTCAAGGGTAGCCTAGGGTTAGGGTTAGGCTTAGGGTTAGGCTTAGGGTACGGCTTAGGGTACGGGTTCGGGGAGGGGTTCGGGTACGGCGTAGGGTATGGGTTAGGGTTAGGGTTAGGCTTAGGGTTAGGCTTAGGGTACGGCTTAGGGTACGGGTTCGGGGAGGGCTTCGGGTACGGCGTAGAGTATGGGTTAGGGTTAGGGTTAGGGTTAGTGTTAGGGTTAGGGCTCGGTTTAGGGTATTGGTTAGGATTAGTGTACGTGTTAGGGTTAGGGTAGGGGTTAGGGTTAGGGTACGCGTTAGAGTCAAGGTAGTTATTAAACCTATCCCACTCTCTAGATACACCTTAGAACGTAAAGGAATATTATTTGGGGGTCCAGCCATGGAGAAGAGTTTAGACACTAGGATAAGATAAGGAACACACCCATTATAAAGAAATCACATTAGGATTCTCTTTTTAAGCTGTTCCTTAAAACACTAGTGCTTAGGAAATCTATTGGAGGCAGAAGCAGTCAAGGGTAGCCTAGGGTTAGGGTTAGGCTTAGGATTAGGCTTAGGGTACGGCTTAGGGTACTGGTTCGGGGAGGGGTTCGGGTACGGCGTAGGGTATGGGTTAGGGTTAGGGTTAGGGTTAGTGTTAGGGTTAGGGCTCGGTTTAGGATATTGGTTAGGATTAGGGTACGTGTTAGGGTTAGGGTAGGGGTTAGGGTTAGGGTACGCGTTAGTGTTAGGTTAGTTATTAAACCTATCCCACTCTCTAGATACCCCTTAGCACGTAAAGGAATATTATTTGGAGGTCTAGCCATGGAGAAGAGTTTAGACACTAGGATAAGATAAGGAACACACCCATTATAAAGCAATCACATTAGGATTCGCTTTTTAAGATGTTCCTTAAAACACTAGTGCTTAGGAAATCTATTGGAGGCAGAAGCAGTCAAGGGTAGCCTAGGGTTAGGGTTAGGCTTAGGGTTAGGGTTAGGGTACGGCTTAGGGTACGGGTTCGGGGAGGGGTTCTGGTACGGCGTAGGGTATGGGTTAGGGTTAGGATTAGTGTTAGGGTTAGGGCTCGGTTTAGTGTACGTGTTAGGGTTAGGGTAGGGGTTAGGGTTAGGGTACGCGTTAGAGTTAAGGTAGTTATTAAACCTATCCCAATCTCTAGATACACCTTAGCAGGTAAAGGAATATTATTTGGGGGTCCAGCCATGGAGAAGAGTTTAGACACTAGGATAAGATAAGGAACACACCCATTATAAAGAAATCACATTAGAATTCTCTTTTTAAGCTGTTCCTTAAAACACTAGTGCTTAGGAAATCTATTGGAGGCAGAAGCAGTCAAGGGTAGCCTAGAGTTATGGTTAGGCTTAGGGTACGGCTTAGGGTATGGCTTAGGGTACGGGTTCGTGGAGGGCTTCGGGTACGGCGTAGGGTATGGGTTAGGGTTAGGGTTAGGGTTAGTGTTAGGGTTAGGGCTCAGTTTAGGGTATTGGTTAGGATTAGGGTACGTGTTAGGGTTAGGGTAGGGGTTAGGGTTAGGGTACGCATTTGGGTGAGGGTAGTTATTAAACCTATCCCACTCTCTAGATACCCCTTAGCACGTAAAGGAATATTATTTGGGGGTCCAGCCATGGAAAAGAGTTTAGCCACTAGGATAAGGTAAGGAACACACCCATTATAAAGAAATCACATTAGGATTCTCTTTTTAAGCTGTTCCTTAATACACTAGTGCTTAGGAAATCTATTGGAGTCAGAAGCAGTCAAGGGTAGCCTAGGGCTAGGGTTAGGCTTAGGGTTAGGCTTAGGGTACGGCTTAGGGTACGGGTTCGGGGAGGGGTTCGTGTACGGCGGAGGGTATGGGTTAGGGTTAGGGTTTGGGTTAGTGTTAGGGTTAGGGCTCCGTTTAGGGTACGGGATAGGATTAGGGTACGTGTTAGGGTTAGAGTAGGGGTTAGGGTAAGGGTACGCGTTAGGGTTAGGGTAGTTATTAAACCTATCCCACTCTCTAGATACCCCTTAGCACGAAAAGGAATATTATTTGGGGGTCCAGCCATGGAGAAGAGTTTAGACACTAGGATAAGTTAAGGAACACACCCATTATAAAGAAATCACATTAGGATTCTCTTTTTAAGCTGTTCCTTAAAACACTAGTGCTTAGGAAATCTATTGGAGGCAGAAGCAGTCAAGGGTAGCCTAGGGTTAGGGTTAGGCTTGGGGTTAGGCTTAGGGTACGGCTTAGCGTACGGGTTCGGGGAGAGGTTCGGGTACGGCGTAGGGTATCGGTTAGGGTTAGGGTTAGGGTTAGTGTTAGGGTTAGGGCTCGGTTTAGGGTACGTGTTAGGATTAGGGTACGTGTTAGGGTTAGGGTAGGGGTTAGGTTTAGGGTACGCGTTAGGGTTAGGGTAGTTATTAAACCTATCCCACTCTCTAGATACCCCGTAGCACGTAAAGGAATATTATTTGGGGGTCCAGCCATGGAGAAGAGTTTAGACACTAGGATAAGATAAGGAACCCACCCATTATGAAGAAATCACATTAGGATTCTCTTTTTAAGCTGTTCCTTAAAACACTAGTGCTTAGGAAATCTATTGGAGGCAGAAGCAGTCAAGGGTAGCCTAGGGTTAGGGTTAGGCTTAGGGCTAGGCTTAGGGTACGGCTTAGGGTACGGGTTCGGGGAGGGGTTCGGGTACGGCGTAGGGTATAGGTTAGGGTTAGGGTTAGGGTTAGTGTTAGGGTTAGGGCTCGGTTTAGGGTACGTGTTAGGATTAGGGTACGTGTTAGGGTTAGGGTAGGGGTTAGGGTTAGGGTACGTGTTAGGGTTAGGGTAGTGATTAAACCTATCCCACTCTCTAGATACCCCATAGCACGTAAAGCAATATTATTTGGGGTTCAGCCATGGAATAAAGTTTAGACACTAGGATAAGATAAGGAACATACCCATTATAAAGAAATCACATTAGGATTCTCTTTTTAAGCTGTTCCTTAAAACACTAGTGCTTAGGAAATCTATTGGAGGCAGAAGCAGTCAAGGGTAGCCTAGGGTTAGGGTTAGGCTTAGGGTTAGGGTTAAGGTACGGCTTAGGGTACGGGTTCGGTGAGGGCTTCGGGTACGGCGTAGGGTATCGGTTAGGGTTAGGGTTAGGGTTAGTGTTAGGGTTAGGGCTCGGTTTAGGGTACGGGTTAGGATTAGGGTACGTGTTAGGGTTAGGGTAGGGGTTAGGGTTAGGGTACGGGTTAGGGTTAGGGTAGTTATTAAACCTATCCCACTCTGTAGATACCCCTTAGCACGTAAAGGAATATTATTTGGGGGTCCAGCCATGGAGAAGAGTTTAGACACTAGGATAAGATAAGGAACCCACCCATTATAAACAAATCACATTAGGATTCTCTTTTTAAGCTGTTCCTTAAAACACTAGTGCTTAGGAAATCTATTGGAGGCAGAAGCAGTCAAGGGTAGCCTAGGGTTAGGGTTAGGCTTAGGGTTAGGCTTAGGGTACGGCTTAGGGTACGGGTTCGGGGAGGGGTTCGGGTACGGCGTAGGGTATGGGTTAGGGTTAGGGTTAGGCTTAGGGTTAGGCTTAGGGTACGGCTTAGGGTACGGGTTCGGGGAGGGCTTCGGGTACGGCGTAGAGTATGGGTTAGGGTTAGGGTTAGGGTTAGTGTTAGGGTTAGGGCTCGGTTTAGGGTATTGGTTAGGATTAGTGTACGTGTTAGGGTTAGGGTAGGGGTTAGGGTTAGGGTACGCGTTAGAGTCAAGGTAGTTATTAAACCTATCCCACTCTCTAGATACACCTTAGAACGTAAAGGAATATTATTTGGGGGTCCAGCCATGGAGAAGAGTTTAGACACTAGGATAAGATAAGGAACACACCCATTATAAAGAAATCACATTAGGATTCTCTTTTTAAGCTGTTCCTTAAAACACTAGTGCTTAGGAAATCTATTGGAGGCAGAAGCAGTCAAGGGTAGCCTAGGGTTAGGGTTAGGCTTAGGATTAGGCTTAGGGTACGGCTTAGGGTACTGGTTCGGGGAGGGGTTCGGGTACGGCGTAGGGTATGGGTTAGGGTTAGGGTTAGGGTTAGTGTTAGGGTTAGGGCTCGGTTTAGGATATTGGTTAGGATTAGGGTACGTGTTAGGGTTAGGGTAGGGGTTAGGGTTAGGGTACGCGTTAGTGTTAGGTTAGTTATTAAACCTATCCCACTCTCTAGATACCCCTTAGCACGTAAAGGAATATTATTTGGAGGTCTAGCCATGGAGAAGAGTTTAGACAGTAGGATAAGATAAGGAACACACCCATTATAAAGCAATCACATTAGGATTCGCTTTTTAAGCTGTTCCTTAAAACACTAGTGCTTAGGAAATCTATTGGAGGCAGAAGCAGTCAAGGGTAGCCTAGGGATAGGGTTAGGCTTAGGGTACGGCTTAGGGTATGGCTTAGGGTACGGGTTCGGAGAGGGCTACGAGAACGGCGTAGGGTATGGGTTAGGGTTAGGGTTAGGGTTAGTGTTAGGGTTAGGGCTCGGTTTTGGGTATTGGTTAGGATTAGGGTACGTGTTAGGGTTAGGGTAGGGGTTCGGGTTAGGGTACGCGTTAGTGTTAGGGTAGTTATTAAACCTATCCCACTCTCTAGATACCCCTTAGCACGTAAAGGAATATTATTTGGAGGTCCAGCCATGGAGAAGAGTTTAGACACTAGGATAAAATAAGGAACACACCCATTATAAGAAATCACATTAGGATTCTCTTTTTAAGCTGTTCCTTAAAACACTAGTGCTTAGGAAATCTATTGGAGGCAGAAGCAGTCAAGGGTAGCCTAGGGTTAGGGTTAGGCTTAGGTTTAGGCTTAGGGTACGGCTTAGGGTACGGGTTCGGTGAGGGCTTCGGGTACGGCGTAGGGTATCGGTTAGGGTTAGGGTTAGGGTTAGTGTTAGGGTTAGGGCTCGGTTTAGGGTACGGGTTAGGATTAGGTTACGTGTTAGGGTTAGGGTAGGGGTTAGGGTTAGGGTACGCGTTAGGGTTAGGGTAGTTATTAAACCTATCCCACTCTCTAGATACCCCTTAGCACGTAAAGGAATATTATTTGGGGGTCCAGCCATGGAGAAGAGTTTAGACACTAGGATAAGATAAGGAACCCACCCATTATAAAGAAATCACATTAGGATTCTCTTTTTAAGCTGTTCCTTAAAACACTAGTGCTTAGGAAATCTATTGGAGGCAGAAGCAGTCAAGGGTAGCCTAGGGTTAGGGTTAGGCTTAGGTTTAGGCTTAGGGTACGGCTTAGGGTACGGGTTCGGGGAGGGGTTCGGGTACGGCGTAGGGTATAGGTTAGGGTTAGGGTTAGTGTTAGGGTTAGGGCTCGGTTTAGGGTATGGGTTAGGATTAGGGTACGTGTTAGGGTTAGGGTAGGGGTTAGGGTTAGGGTACGCGTTAGGGTTAGGGTAGTTATTAAACCTATCCCACTCTCTAGATACCCCTTAGCACGTAAAGTAATATTATTTGGGGGTCCAGCCTTGGAGAAGAGTTTAGACACTAGGATAAGATAAGGAACCCACCCATTATAAACAAATCACATTAGGATTCTCTTTTTAAGCAGTTCCTTAAAACACTAGTGCTTAGGAAATCTATTGGAGGCAGAAGCAGTCAAGGGTAGCCTAGGGTTAGGGTTAGGCTTAGGGTTAGGCTTAGGGTACGGCTTAGGGTACGGGTTCGGGGAGGGGTTCGGGTACTGCGTAGGGTATGGGTTAGGGTTAGGCTTAGGGTACGGCTTAGGGCACGGGTTCGGGGAGGGCTTCGGGTACGGCGTAGGTTATGGGTTAGGGTTAGGGTTAGGGTTAGTGTTAGGATTAGGGCTCGGTTTAGGGTATTGGTTAGGATTAGTGTACGTGTTAGGGTTAGGGTAGGGGTTAGGGTTAGGGTACGCGTTAGAGTCAAGGTAGTTATTAAACCTATCCCACTCTCTAGATACACCTTAGAACGTAAAGGAATATTATTTGGGGGTCCAGCCATGGAGAAGAGTTTAGACACTAGGATAAGGTAAGGAACACACCCATTATAAAGAAATCACATTAGGATTCTCTTTTTAAGCTGTTCCTTAATACACTAGTGCTTAGGAAATCTATTGGAGTCAGAAGCAGTCAAGGGTAGCCTAGGGCTAGGGTTAGGCTTAGGGTTAGGCTTAGGGTACGGCTTAGGGTACGGGTTCGGGGAGGGGTTCGTGTACGGCGGAGGGTATGGGTTAGGGTTAGGGTTTGGGTTAGTGTTAGGGTTAGGGCTCCGTTTAGGGTACGGGATAGGATTAGGGTACGTGTTAGGGTTAGAGTAGGGGTTAGGGTAAGGGTACGCGTTAGGGTTAGGGTAGTTATTAAACCTATCCCACTCTCTAGATACCCCTTAGCACGAAAAGGAATATTATTTGGGGGTCCAGCCATGGAGAAGAGTTTAGACACTAGGATAAGTTAAGGAACACACCCATTATAAAGAAATCACATTAGGATTCTCTTTTTAAGCTGTTCCTTAAAACACTAGTGCTTAGGAAATCTATTGGAGGCAGAAGCAGTCAAGGGTAGCCTAGGGTTAGAGTTAGGCTTGGGGTTAGGCTTAGGGTACGGCTTAGCGTACGGGTTCGGGGAGAGGTTCGGGTACGGCGTAGGGTATCGGTTAGGGTTAGGGTTAGGGTTAGTGTTAGGGTTAGGGCTCGGTTTAGGGTACGTGTTAGGATTAGGGTACGTGTTAGGGTTAGGGTAGGGGTTAGGTTTAGGGTACGCGTTAGGGTTAGGGTAGTTATTAAACCTATCCCACTCTCTAGATACCCCGTAGCACGTAAAGGAATATTATTTGGGGGTCCAGCCATGGAGAAGAGTTTAGACACTAGGATAAGATAAGGAACCCACCCATTATGAAGAAATCACATTAGGATTCTCTTTTTAAGCTGTTCCTTAAAACACTAGTGCTTAGGAAATCTATTGGAGGCAGAAGCAGTCAAGGGTAGCCTAGGGTTAGGGTTAGGCTTAGGGCTAGGCTTAGGGTACGGCTTAGGGTACGGGTTCGGGGAGGGGTTCGGGTACGGCGTAGGGTATAGGTTAGGGTTAGGGTTAGGGTTAGTGTTAGGGTTAGGGCTCGGTTTAGGGTACGTGTTAGGATTAGGGTACGTGTTAGGGTTAGGGTAGGGGTTAGGGTTAGGGTACGTGTTAGGGTTAGGGTAGTGATTAAACCTATCCCACTCTCTAGATACCCCATAGCACGTAAAGCAATATTATTTGGGGTTCAGCCATGGAATAAAGTTTAGACACTAGGATAAGATAAGGAACATACCCATTATAAAGAAATCACATTAGGATTCTCTTTTTAAGCTGTTCCTTAAAACACTAGTGCTTAGGAAATCTATTGGAGGCAGAAGCAGTCAAGGGTAGCCTAGGGTTAGGGTTAGGCTTAGGGTTAGGGTTAAGGTACGGCTTAGGGTACGGGTTCGGTGAGGGCTTCGGGTACGGCGTAGGGTATCGGTTAGGGTTAGGGTTAGGGTTAGTGTTAGGGTTAGGGCTCGGTTTAGGGTACGGGTTAGGATTAGGGTACGTGTTAGGGTTAGGGTAGGGGTTAGGGTTAGGGTACGGGTTAGGGTTAGGGTAGTTATTAAACCTATCCCACTCTGTAGATACCCCTTAGCACGTAAAGGAATATTATTTGGGGGTCCAGCCATGGAGAAGAGTTTAGACACTAGGATAAGATAAGGAACCCACCCATTATAAACAAATCACATTAGGATTCTCTTTTTAAGCTGTTCCTTAAAACACTAGTGCTTAGGAAATCTATTGGAGGCAGAAGCAGTCAAGGGTAGCCTAGGGTTAGGGTTAGGCTTAGGGTTAGGCTTAGGGTACGGCTTAGGGTACGGGTTCGGGGAGGGGTTCGGGTACGGCGTAGGGTATGGGTTAGGGTTAGGGTTAGGCTTAGGGTTAGGCTTAGGGTACGGCTTAGGGTACGGGTTCGGGGAGGGCTTCGGGTACGGCGTAGAGTATGGGTTAGGGTTAGGGTTAGGGTTAGTGTTAGGGTTAGGGCTCGGTTTAGGGTATTGGTTAGGATTAGTGTACGTGTTAGGGTTAGGGTAGGGGTTAGGGTTAGGGTACGCGTTAGAGTCAAGGTAGTTATTAAACCTATCCCACTCTCTAGATACACCTTAGAACGTAAAGGAATATTATTTGGGGGTCCAGCCATGGAGAAGAGTTTAGACACTAGGATAAGATAAGGAACACACCCATTATAAAGAAATCACATTAGGATTCTCTTTTTAAGCTGTTCCTTAAAACACTAGTGCTTAGGAAATCTATTGGAGGCAGAAGCAGTCAAGGGTAGCCTAGGGTTAGGGTTAGGCTTAGGATTAGGCTTAGGGTACGGCTTAGGGTACTGGTTCGGGGAGGGGTTCGGGTACGGCGTAGGGTATGGGTTAGGGTTAGGGTTAGGGTTAGTGTTAGGGTTAGGGCTCGGTTTAGGATATTGGTTAGGATTAGGGTACGTGTTAGGGTTAGGGTAGGGGTTAGGGTTAGGGTACGCGTTAGTGTTAGGTTAGTTATTAAACCTATCCCACTCTCTAGATACCCCTTAGCACGTAAAGGAATATTATTTGGAGGTCTAGCCATGGAGAAGAGTTTAGACAGTAGGATAAGATAAGGAACACACCCATTATAAAGCAATCACATTAGGATTCGCTTTTTAAGCTGTTCCTTAAAACACTAGTGCTTAGGAAATCTATTGGAGGCAGAAGCAGTCAAGGGTAGCCTAGGGATAGGGTTAGGCTTAGGGTACGGCTTAGGGTATGGCTTAGGGTACGGGTTCGGAGAGGGCTACGAAAACGGCGTAGGGTATGGGTTAGGGTTAGGGTTAGGGTTAGTGTTAGGGTTAGGGCTCGGTTTTGGGTATTGGTTAGGATTAGGGTACGTGTTAGGGTTAGGGTAGGGGTTCGGGTTAGGGTACGCGTTAGTGTTAGGGTAGTTATTAAACCTATCCCACTCTCTAGATACCCCTTAGCACGTAAAGGAATATTATTTGGAGGTCCAGCCATGGAGAAGAGTTTAGACACTAGGATAAAATAAGGAACACACCCATTATAAGAAATCACATTAGGATTCTCTTTTTAAGCTGTTCCTTAAAACACTAGTGCTTAGGAAATCTATTGGAGGCAGAAGCAGTCAAGGGTAGCCTAGGGTTAGGGTTAGGCTTAGGTTTAGGCTTAGGGTACGGCTTAGGGTACGGGTTCGGTGAGGGCTTCGGGTACGGCGTAGGGTATCGGTTAGGGTTAGGGTTAGGGTTAGTGTTAGGGTTAGGGCTCGGTTTAGGGTACGGGTTAGGATTAGGTTACGTGTTAGGGTTAGGGTAGGGGTTAGGGTTAGGGTACGCGTTAGGGTTAGGGTAGTTATTAAACCTATCCCACTCTCTAGATACCCCTTAGCACGTAAAGGAATATTATTTGGGGGTCCAGCCATGGAGAAGAGTTTAGACACTAGGATAAGATAAGGAACCCACCCATTATAAAGAAATCACATTAGGATTCTCTTTTTAAGCTGTTCCTTAAAACACTAGTGCTTAGGAAATCTATTGGAGGCAGAAGCAGTCAAGGGTAGCCTAGGGTTAGGGTTAGGCTTAGGTTTAGGCTTAGGGTACGGCTTAGGGTACGGGTTCGGGGAGGGGTTCGGGTACGGCGTAGGGTATAGGTTAGGGTTAGGGTTAGTGTTAGGGTTAGGGCTCGGTTTAGGGTACGGGTTAGGATTAGGGTACGTGTTAGGGTTAGGGTAGGGGTTAGGGTTAGGGTACGCGTTAGGGTTAGGGTAGTTATTAAACCTATCCCACTCTCTAGATACCCCTTAGCACGTAAAGTAATATTATTTGGGGGTCCAGCCTTGGAGAAGAGTTTAGACACTAGGATAAGATAAGGAACCCACCCATTATAAACAAATCACATTAGGATTCTCTTTTTAAGCAGTTCCTTAAAACACTAGTGCTTAGGAAATCTATTGGAGGCAGAAGCAGTCAAGGGTAGCCTAGGGTTAGGGTTAGGCTTAGGGTTAGGCTTAGGGTACGGCTTAGGGTACGGGTTCGGGGAGGGGTTCGGGTACTGCGTAGGGTATGGGTTAGGGTTAGGCTTAGGGTACGGCTTAGGGCACGGGTTCGGGGAGGGCTTCGGGTACGGCGTAGGTTATGGGTTAGGGTTAGGGTTAGGGTTAGTGTTAGGATTAGGGCTCGGTTTAGGGTATTGGTTAGGATTAGTGTACGTGTTAGGGTTAGGGTAGGGGTTAGGGTTAGGGTACGCGTTAGAGTCAAGGTAGTTATTAAACCTATCCCACTCTCTAGATACACCTTAGAACGTAAAGGAATATTATTTGGGGGTCCAGCCATGGAGAAGAGTTTAGACACTAGGATAAGATAAGGAACACACCCATTATAAAGAAATCACATTAGAATTCTCTTTTTAAGCTGTTCCTTAAAACACTAGTGCTTAGGAAATCTATTGGAGGCAGAAGCAGTCAAGGGTAGCCTAGGGTTAGGGTTAGGCTTAGGGTACGGCTTAGGGTACGGCTTAGGGTACGGGTTCGGTGAGGGCTTCGGGTACGGCGTAGTGTATGGGTTAGGGTTAGGGTTAGGGTTAGTGTTAGGGTTAGGGCTCGGTTTAGGGTATTGGTTAGGATTAGGGTACGTGTTAGTGTTAGGGTAGGGGTTAGGGTTAGGGTACGCGTTACTGTTAGGGTAGTTATTAAACCTATCCCACTCTCTAGATACCCCTTAGCACGTAAAGGAATATTATTTGGAGGTCCAGCCATGGAGAAGGGTTTAGACACTAGGATAAGATAAGGAACACACCCATTATAAAGAAATCACATTAGGATTCTCTTTTTAAGCTGTTCCTTAAAACACTAGTGCTTAGGAAATCTATTGGAGGCAGAAGCAGTCAAGGGTAGCCTAGGGTTAGGGTTAGGCTTAGGGTACGGCTTAGGGTATGGCTTAGGGTACGGGTTCGGAGAGGGCTACGAGTACGGCGTAGGGTATGGGTTAGGGTTAGGGTTAGGGTTAGTGTTAGGGTTAGGGCTCGGTTTTGGGTATTGGTTAGGATTAGGGTACGTGTTAGGGTTAGGGTAGGGGTTCGGGTTAGGGTACGCGTTAGTGTTAGGGTAGTTATTAAACCTATCCCACTCTCTAGATACCCCTTAGCACGTAAAGGAATATTATTTGGAGGTCCAGCCATGGAGAAGAGTTTAGACACTAGGATAAAATAAGGAACACACCCATTATAAGAAATCACATTAGGATTCTCTTTTTAAGCTGTTCCTTAAAACACTAGTGCTTAGGAAATCTATTGGAGGCAGAAGCAGTCAAGGGTAGCCTAGGGTTAGGGTTAGGCTTAGGTTTAGGCTTAGGGTACGGCTTAGGGTACGGGTTCGGTGAGGGCTTCGGGTACGGCGTAGGGTATCGGTTAGGGTTAGGGTTAGGGTTAGTGTTAGGGTTAGGGCTCGCTTTAGGGTACGGGTTAGGATTAGGGTACGTGTTAGGGTTAGGGTAGGGGTTAGGGTTAGGGTACGCGTTAGGGTTAGGGTAGTTATTAAACCTATCCCACTCTGTAGATACCCCTTAGCACGTAAAGGAATATTATTTGGGGGTCCAGCCATGGAGAAGAGTTTAGACACTAGGATAAGATAAGGAACCCACCCATTATAAACAAATCACATTAGGATTCTCTTTTTAAGCTGTTCCTTAAAACACTAGTGCTTAGGAAATCTATTGGAGGCAGAAGCAGTCAAGGGTAGCCTAGGGTTAGGGTTAGGCTTAGGGTTAGGCTTAGGGTACGGCTTAGGGTACGGGTTCGGGGAGGGGTTCGGGTACGGCGTAGGGTATGGGTTAGGGTTAGGGTTAGGCTTAGGGTTAGGCTTAGGGTACGGCTTAGGTTACGGGTTCGGGGAGGGCTTCGGGTACGGCGTAGAGTATGGGTTAGGGTTAGGGTTAGGGTTAGTGTTAGGGTTAGGGCTCGGTTTAGGGTATTGGTTAGGATTAGTGTACGTGTTAGGGTTAGGGTAGGGGTTAGGGTTAGGGTACGCGTTAGAGTCAAGGTAGTTATTAAACCTATCCCACTCTCTAGATACACCTTAGAACGTAAAGGAATATTATTTGGGGGTCCAGCCATGGAGAAGAGTTTAGACACTAGGATAAGATAAGGAACACACCCATTATAAAGAAATCACATTAGGATTCTCTTTTTAAGCTGTTCCTTAAAACACTAGTGCTTAGGAAATCTATTGGAGGCAGAAGCAGTCAAGGGTAGCCTAGGGTTAGGGTTAGGCTTAGGATTAGGCTTAGGGTACGGCTTAGGGTACTGGTTCGGGGAGGGGTTCGGGTACGGCGTAGGGTATGGGTTAGGGTTAGGGTTAGGGTTAGTGTTAGGGTTAGGGCTCGGTTTAGGATATTGGTTAGGATTAGGGTACGTGTTAGGGTTAGGGTAGGGGTTAGGGTTAGGGTACGCGTTAGTGTTAGGTTAGTTATTAAACCTATCCCACTCTCTAGATACACCTTAGAACGTAAAGGAATATTATTTGGAGGTCTAGCCATGGAGAAGAGTTTAGACAGTAGGATAAGATAAGGAACACACCCATTATAAAGCAATCACATTAGGATTCGCTTTTTAAGCTGTTCCTTAAAACACTAGTGCTTAGGAAATCTATTGGAGGCAGAAGCAGTCAAGGGTAGCCTAGGGATAGGGTTAGGCTTAGGGTACGGCTTAGGGTATGGCTTAGGGTACGGGTTCGGAGAGGGCTACGAGAACGGCGTAGGGTATGGGTTAGGGTTAGGGTTAGGGTTAGTGTTAGGGTTAGGGCTCGGTTTTGGGTATTGGTTAGGATTAGGGTACGTGTTAGGGTTAGGGTAGGGGTTCGGGTTAGGGTACGCGTTAGTGTTAGGGTAGTTATTAAACCTATCCCACTCTCTAGATACCCCTTAGCACGTAAAGGAATATTATTTGGAGGTCCAGCCATGGAGAAGAGTTTAGACACTAGGATAAAATAAGGAACACACCCATTATAAGAAATCACATTAGGATTCTCTTTTTAAGCTGTTCCTTAAAACACTAGTGCTTAGGAAATCTATTGGAGGCAGAAGCAGTCAAGGGTAGCCTAGGGTTAGGGTTAGGCTTAGGTTTAGGCTTAGGGTACGGCTTAGGGTACGGGTTCGGTGAGGGCTTCGGGTACGGCGTAGGGTATCGGTTAGGGTTAGGGTTAGGGTTAGTGTTAGGGTTAGGGCTCGGTTTAGGGTACGGGTTAGGATTAGGTTACGTGTTAGGGTTAGGGTAGGGGTTAGGGTTAGGGTACGCGTTAGGGTTAGGGTAGTTATTAAACCTATCCCACTCTCTAGATACCCCTTAGCACGTAAAGGAATATTATTTGGGGGTCCAGCCATGGAGAAGAGTTTAGACACTAGGATAAGATAAGGAACCCACCCATTATAAAGAAATCACATTAGGATTCTCTTTTTAAGCTGTTCCTTAAAACACTAGTGCTTAGGAAATCTATTGGAGGCAGAAGCAGTCAAGGGTAGCCTAGGGTTAGGGTTAGGCTTAGGTTTAGGCTTAGGGTACGGCTTAGGGTACGGGTTCGGGGAGGGGTTCGGGTACGGCGTAGGGTATAGGTTAGGGTTAGGGTTAGTGTTAGGGTTAGGGCTCGGTTTAGGGTACGGGTTAGGATTAGGGTACGTGTTAGGGTTAGGGTAGGGGTTAGGGTTAGGGTACGCGTTAGGGTTAGGGTAGTTATTAAACCTATCCCACTCTCTAGATACCCCTTAGCACGTAAAGTAATATTATTTGGGGGTCCAGCCTTGGAGAAGAGTTTAGACACTAGGATAAGATAAGGAACCCACCCATTATAAACAAATCACATTAGGATTCTCTTTTTAAGCAGTTCCTTAAAACACTAGTGCTTAGGAAATCTATTGGAGGCAGAAGCAGTCAAGGGTAGCCTAGGGTTAGGGTTAGGCTTAGGGTTAGGCTTAGGGTACGGCTTAGGGTACGGGTTCGGGGAGGGGTTCGGGTACTGCGTAGGGTATGGGTTAGGGTTAGGCTTAGGGTACGGCTTAGGGCACGGGTTCGGGGAGGGCTTCGGGTACGGCGTAGGTTATGGGTTAGGGTTAGGGTTAGGGTTAGTGTTAGGATTAGGGCTCGGTTTAGGGTATTGGATAGGATTAGTGTACGTGTTAGGGTTAGGGTAGGGGTTAGGGTTAGGGTACGCGTTAGAGTCAAGGTAGTTATTAAACCTATCCCACTCTCTAGATACACCTTAGAACGTAAAGGAATATTATTTGGGGGTCCAGCCATGGAGAAGAGTTTAGACACTAGGATAAGATAAGGAACACACCCATTATAAAGAAATCACATTAGAATTCTCTTTTTAAGCTGTTCCTTAAAACACTAGTGCTTAGGAAATCTATTGGAGGCAGAAGCAGTCAAGGGTAGCCTAGGGTTAGGGTTAGGCTTAGGGTACGGCTTAGGGTACGGCTTAGGGTACGGGTTCGGTGAGGGCTTCGGGTACGGCGTAGTGTATGGGTTAGGGTTAGGGTTAGGGTTAGGGTTAGTGTTAGGGTTAGGGCTCGGTTTAGGTTATTGGTTAGGATTAGGGTACGTGTTAGTGTTAGGGTAGGGGTTAGGGTTAGGGTACGCGTTACTGTTAGGGTAGTTATTAAACCTATCCCACTCTCTAGATACCCCTTAGCACGTAAAGGAATATTATTTGGAGGTCCAGCCATGGAGAAGGGTTTAGACACTAGGATAAGATAAGGAACACACCCATTATAAAGAAATCACATTAGGATTCTCTTTTTAAGCTGTTCCTTAAAACACTAGTGCTTAGGAAATCTATTGGAGGCAGAAGCAGTCAAGGGTAGCCTAGGGTTAGGGTTAGGCTTAGGGTACGGCTTAGGGTATGGCTTAGGGTACGGGTTCGGAGAGGGCTACGAGTACGGCGTAGGGTATGGGTTAGGGTTAGGGTTAGGGTTAGTGTTAGGGTTAGGGCTCGGTTTTGGGTATTGGTTAGGATTAGGGTACGTGTTAGGGTTAGGGTAGGGGTTCGGGTTAGGGTACGCGTTAGTGTTAGGGTAGTTATTAAACCTATCCCACTCTCTAGATACCCCTTAGCACGTAAAGGAATATTATTTGGAGGTCCAGCCATGGAGAAGAGTTTAGACACTAGGATAAAATAAGGAACACACCCATTATAAGAAATCACATTAGGATTCTCTTTTTAAGCTGTTCCTTAAAACACTAGTGCTTAGGAAATCTATTGGAGGCAGAAGCAGTCAAGGGTAGCCTAGGGTTAGGGTTAGGCTTAGGTTTAGGCTTAGGGTACGGCTTAGGGTACGGGTTCGGTGAGGGCTTCGGGTACGGCGTAGGGTATCGGTTAGGGTTAGGGTTAGGGTTAGTGTTAGGGTTAGGGCTCGGTTTAGGGTACGGGTTAGGATTAGGGTACGTGTTAGGGTTAGGGTAGGGGTTAGGGTTAGGGTACGCGTTAGGGTTAGGGTAGTTATTAAACCTATCCCACTCTCTAGATACCCCTTAGCACGTAAAGGAATATTATTTGGGGGTCCAGCCATGGAGAAGAGTTTAGACACTAGGATAAGATAAGGAACCCACCCATTATAAAGAAATCACATTAGTATTCTCTTTTTAAGCTGTTCCTTAAAACACTAGTGCTTAGGAAATCTATTGGAGGCAGAAGCAGTCAAGGGTAGCCTAGGGTTAGGGTTAGGCTTAGGGTTAGGCTTAGGGTACGGCTTAGGGTACGGGTTCGGGGAGGGGTTCGGGTACGGCGTAGGGTATAGGTTAGGGTTAGGGTTAGGGTTAGTGTTAGGGTTAGGGCTCGGTTTAGGGTACGGGTTAGGATTAGGGTACGTGTTAGGGTTAGGGTAGGGGTTAGGGTTAGGGTACGCGTTAGGGTTAGGGTAGTTATTAAACCTATCCCACTCTCTAGATACCCCTTAGCACGTAAAGTAATATTATTTGGGGGTCCAGCCTTGGAGAAGAGTTTAGACACTACGATAAGATAAGGAACCCACCCATTATAAACAAATCACATTAGGATTCTCTTTTTAAGCTGTTCCTTAAAACACTAGTGCTTAGGAAATCTATTGGAGGCAGAAGCAGTCAAGGGTAGCCTAGGGTTAGGGTTAGGCTTAGGGTTAGGCTTAGGGTACGGCTTAGGGTACGGGTTCGGGGAGGGGTTCGGTTACTGCGTAGGGTATGGGTTAGGGTTAGGCTTAGGGTACGGCTTAGGGCACGGGTTCGGGGAGGGCTTCGGGTACGGCGTAGGTTATGGGTTAGGGTTAGGGTTAGGGTTAGTGTTAGGATTAGGGCTCGGTTTAGGGTATTGGTTAGGATTAGTGTACGTGTTAGGGTTAGGGTAGGGGTTAGGGTTAGGGTACGCGTTAGAGTCAAGGTAGTTATTAAACCTATCCCACTCTCTAGATACACCTTAGAACGTAAAGGAATATTATTTGGGGGTCCAGCCATGGAGAAGAGTTTAGACACTAGGATAAGATAAGGAACACACCCATTATAAAGAAATCACATTAGAATTCTCTTTTTAAGCTGTTCCTTAAAACACTAGTGCTTAGGAAATCTATTGGAGGCAGAAGCAGTCAAGGGTAGCCTAGGGTTAGGGTTAGGCTTAGGGTACGGCTTAGGGTACGGCTTAGGGTACGGGTTCGGTGAGGGCTTCGGGTACGGCGTAGGGTATGGGTTAGGGTTAGGGTTAGGGTTAGTGTTAGGGTTAGGGCTCGGTTTAGGGTATTGGTTAGGATTAGGGTACGTGTTAGTGTTAGGGTAGGGGTTAGGGTTAGGGTACGCGTTACTGTTAGGGTAGTTATTAAACCTATCCCACTCTCTAGATACCCCTTAGCACGTAAAGGAATATTATTTGGAGGTCCAGCCATGGAGAAGGGTTTAGACACTAGGATAAGATAAGGAACACACCCATTATAAAGAAATCACATTAGGATTCTCTTTTTAAGCTGTTCCTTAAAACACTAGTGCTTAGGAAATCTATTGGAGGCAGAAGCAGTCAAGGGTAGCCTAGGGTTAGGGTTAGGCTTAGGGTACGGCTTAGGGTATGGCTTAGGGTACGGGTTCGGAGAGGGCTACGAGTACGGCGTAGGGTATGGGTTAGGGTTAGGGTTAGGGTTAGTGTTAGGGTTAGGGCTCGGTTTTGGGTATTGGTTAGGATTAGGGTACGTGTTAGGGTTAGGGTAGGGGTTCGGGTTAGGGTACGCGTTAGTGTTAGGGTAGTTATTAAACCTATCCCACTCTCTAGATACCCCTTAGCACGTAAAGGAATATTATTTGGAGGTCCAGCCATGGAGAAGAGTTTAGACACTAGGATAAAATAAGGAACACACCCATTATAAGAAATCACATTAGGATTCTCTTTTTAAGCTGTTCCTTAAAACACTAGTGCTTAGGAAATCTATTGGAGGCAGAAGCAGTCAAGGGTAGCCTAGGGTTAGGGTTAGGCTTAGGTTTAGGCTTAGGGTACGGCTTAGGGTACGGGTTCGGTGAGGGCTTCGGGTACGGCGTAGGGTATCGGTTAGGGTTAGGGTTAGGGTTAGTGTTAGGGTTAGGGCTCGGTTTAGGGTACGGGTTAGGATTAGGGTACGTGTTAGGGTTAGGGTAGGGGTTAGGGTTAGGGTACGCGTTAGGGTTAGGGTAGTTATTAAACCTATCCCACTCTCTAGATACCCCTTAGCACGCAAAGGAATATTATTTGGAGGTCCAGCTATGGAGAAGAGTTTAGACACTAGGATAAGATAAGGAACCCACCCATTATAAAGAAATCACATTAGGATTCTCTTTTTAAGCTGTTCCTTAAAACACTAGTGCTTAGGAAATCTATTGGAGGCAGAAGCAGTCAAGGGTAGCCTAGGGTTAGGGTTAGGCTTAGGGTTAGGCTTAGGTTACGGCTTAGGGTACGGGTTCGGGGAGGGGTTCGGGTACGGCGTAGGGTATAGGTTAGGGTTAGCGTTAGGGTTAGTGTTAGGGTTAGGGCTCGGTTTAGGGTACGGGTTAGGATTAGGGTACGTGTTAGGGTTAGGGTAGGGGTTAGGGTTAGGGTACGTGTTAGGGTTCGGGTAGTGATTAAAACTATCCCACTCTCTAGATACCCCATAGCACGTAAAGGAATATTATTTGGAGGTCCAGCCATGGAGAAGAGTTTAGACACTAGGATAAAATAAGGAACACACCCATTATAAGAAATCACATTAGGATTCTCTTTTTAAGCTGTTCCTTAAAACACTAGTGCTTAGGAAATCTATTGGAGGCAGAAGCAGTCAAGGGTAGCCTAGGGTTAGGGTTAGGCTTACGGATAGGCTTAGGGTACGGCTTAGGGTACGGGTTCGGGGAGGGGTTCGGGTACGGCGTAGGGTATGGGTTAGGGTTAGGGTTAGGCTTAGGGTTAGGCTTAGGGTACGGGTTCGGGGAGGGCTTCGGGTACGGCGTAGGGTATGGGTTAGGGTTAGGGTTAGGGTTAGTGTTAGGGTTAGGGCTCCGTTTAGGGTACGGGTTAGGATTAGGTTACGTGTTAGGGTTAGGGTAGGGGTTAGGGTTAGGGTACGCATTAGGGTGAGGGTAGTTATTAAACCTATCCCACTCTCTAGATATCCCTTAGCACGTAAAGGAATATTATTTGGGGGTCCAGCCATGGAGAAGAGTTTAGACTCTAGGATAAGATAAGGAACACACCCATTATAAAGAAATCACATTAGGATTCTCTTTTTAAGCTGTTCCTTAAAACACTAGTGCTTAGGAAATCTATTGGAGGCAGAAGCAGTCAAGGGTAGCCTAGGGTTAGGTTTAGGCTTAGGGTACGGCTTAGGGTACGGGTTCGGGGAGGGGTTCGGGTACGGCGTAGGGTATAGGTTAGGGTTAGGGTTAGTGTTAGGGTTAGGGCTCGGTTTAGGGTACGGGTTAGGATTAGGGTACGTGTTAGGGTTAGGGTAGGGGTTAGGGTTAGGGTACGCGTTAGGGTTAGGGTAGTTATTAAACCTATCCCACTCTCTAGATACCCCTTAGCACGTAAAGTAATATTATTTGGGGGTCCAGCCTTGGAGAAGAGTTTAGACACTAGGATAAGATAAGGAACCCACCCATTATAAACAAATCACATTAGGATTCTCTTTTTAAGCAGTTCCTTAAAACACTAGTGCTTAGGAAATCTATTGGAGGCAGAAGCAGTCAAGGGTAGCCTAGGGTTAGGGTTAGGCTTAGGGTTAGGCTTAGGGTACGGCTTAGGGTACGGGTTCGGGGAGGGGTTCGGGTACTGCGTAGGGTATGGGTTAGGGTTAGGCTTAGGGTACGGCTTAGGGCACGGGTTCGGGGAGGGCTTCGGGTACGGCGTAGGTTATGGGTTAGGGTTAGGGTTAGGGTTAGTGTTAGGATTAGGGCTCGGTTTAGGGTATTGGTTAGGATTAGTGTACGTGTTAGGGTTAGGGTAGGGGTTAGGGTTAGGGTACGCGTTAGAGTCAAGGTAGTTATTAAACCTATCCCACTCTCTAGATACACCTTAGAACGTAAAGGAATATTATTTGGGGGTCCAGCCATGGAGAAGAGTTTAGACACTAGGATAAGATAAGGAACACACCCATTATAAAGAAATCACATTAGAATTCTCTTTTTAAGCTGTTCCTTAAAACACTAGTGCTTAGGAAATCTATTGGAGGCAGAAGCAGTCAAGGGTAGCCTAGGGTTAGGGTTAGGCTTAGGGTACGGCTTAGGGTACGGCTTAGGGTACGGGTTCGGTGAGGGCTTCGGGTACGGCGTAGTGTATGGGTTAGGGTTAGGGTTAGGGTTAGGGTTAGTGTTAGGGTTAGGGCTCGGTTTAGGTTATTGGTTAGGATTAGGGTACGTGTTAGTGTTAGGGTAGGGGTTAGGGTTAGGGTACGCGTTACTGTTAGGGTAGTTATTAAACCTATCCCACTCTCTAGATACCCCTTAGCACGTAAAGGAATATTATTTGGAGGTCCAGCCATGGAGAAGGGTTTAGACACTAGGATAAGATAAGGAACACACCCATTATAAAGAAATCACATTAGGATTCTCTTTTTAAGCTGTTCCTTAAAACACTAGTGCTTAGGAAATCTATTGGAGGCAGAAGCAGTCAAGGGTAGCCTAGGGTTAGGGTTAGGCTTAGGGTACGGCTTAGGGTATGGCTTAGGGTACGGGTTCGGAGAGGGCTACGAGTACGGCGTAGGGTATGGGTTAGGGTTAGGGTTAGGGTTAGTGTTAGGGTTAGGGCTCGGTTTTGGGTATTGGTTAGGATTAGGGTACGTGTTAGGGTTAGGGTAGGGGTTCGGGTTAGGGTACGCGTTAGTGTTAGGGTAGTTATTAAACCTATCCCACTCTCTAGATACCCCTTAGCACGTAAAGGAATATTATTTGGAGGTCCAGCCATGGAGAAGAGTTTAGACACTAGGATAAAATAAGGAACACACCCATTATAAGAAATCACATTAGGATTCTCTTTTTAAGCTGTTCCTTAAAACACTAGTGCTTAGGAAATCTATTGGAGGCAGAAGCAGTCAAGGGTAGCCTAGGGTTAGGGTTAGGCTTAGGTTTAGGCTTAGGGTACGGCTTAGGGTACGGGTTCGGTGAGGGCTTCGGGTACGGCGTAGGGTATCGGTTAGGGTTAGGGTTAGGGTTAGTGTTAGGGTTAGGGCTCGGTTTAGGGTACGGGTTAGGATTAGGGTACGTGTTAGGGTTAGGGTAGGGGTTAGGGTTAGGGTACGCGTTAGGGTTAGGGTAGTTATTAAACCTATCCCACTCTCTAGATACCCCTTAGCACGTAAAGGAATATTATTTGGGGGTCCAGCCATGGAGAAGAGTTTAGACACTAGGATAAGATAAGGAACCCACCCATTATAAAGAAATCACATTAGTATTCTCTTTTTAAGCTGTTCCTTAAAACACTAGTGCTTAGGAAATCTATTGGAGGCAGAAGCAGTCAAGGGTAGCCTAGGGTTAGGGTTAGGCTTAGGGTTAGGCTTAGGGTACGGCTTAGGGTACGGGTTCGGGGAGGGGTTCGGGTACGGCGTAGGGTATAGGTTAGGGTTAGGGTTAGGGTTAGTGTTAGGGTTAGGGCTCGGTTTAGGGTACGGGTTAGGATTAGGGTACGTGTTAGGGTTAGGGTAGGGGTTAGGGTTAGGGTACGCGTTAGGGTTAGGGTAGTTATTAAACCTATCCCACTCTCTAGATACCCCTTAGCACGTAAAGTAATATTATTTGGGGGTCCAGCCTTGGAGAAGAGTTTAGACACTAGGATAAGATAAGGAACCCACCCATTATAAACAAATCACATTAGGATTCTCTTTTTAAGCTGTTCCTTAAAACACTAGTGCTTAGGAAATCTATTGGAGGCAGAAGCAGTCAAGGGTAGCCTAGGGTTAGGGTTAGGCTTAGGGTTAGGCTTAGGGTACGGCTTAGGGTACGGGTTCGGGGAGGGGTTCGGGTACTGCGTAGGGTATGGGTTAGGGTTAGGCTTAGGGTACGGCTTAGGGCACGGGTTCGGGGAGGGCTTCGGGTACGGCGTAGGTTATGGGTTAGGGTTAGGGTTAGGGTTAGTGTTAGGATTAGGGCTCGGTTTAGGGTATTGGTTAGGATTAGTGTACGTGTTAGGGTTAGGGTAGGGGTTAGGGTTAGGGTACGCGTTAGAGTCAAGGTAGTTATTAAACCTATCCCACTCTCTAGATACACCTTAGAACGTAAAGGAATATTATTTGGGGGTCCAGCCATGGAGAAGAGTTTAGACACTAGGATAAGATAAGGAACACACCCATTATAAAGAAATCACATTAGAATTCTCTTTTTAAGCTGTTCCTTAAAACACTAGTGCTTAGGAAATCTATTGGAGGCAGAAGCAGTCAAGGGTAGCCTAGGGTTAGGGTTAGGCTTAGGGTACGGCTTAGGGTACGGCTTAGGGTACGGGTTCGGTGAGGGCTTCGGGTACGGCGTAGGGTATGGGTTAGGGTTAGGGTTAGGGTTAGTGTTAGGGTTAGGGCTCGGTTTAGGGTATTGGTTAGGATTAGGGTACGTGTTAGTGTTAGGGTAGGGGTTAGGGTTAGGGTACGCGTTACTGTTAGGGTAGTTATTAAACCTATCCCACTCTCTAGATACCCCTTAGCACGTAAAGGAATATTATTTGGAGGTCCAGCCATGGAGAAGGGTTTAGACACTAGGATAAGATAAGGAACACACCCATTATAAAGAAATCACATTAGGATTCTCTTTTTAAGCTGTTCCTTAAAACACTAGTGCTTAGGAAATCTATTGGAGGCAGAAGCAGTCAAGGGTAGCCTAGGGTTAGGGTTAGGCTTAGGGTACGGCTTAGGGTATGGCTTAGGGTACGGGTTCGGAGAGGGCTACGAGTACGGCGTAGGGTATGGGTTAGGGTTAGGGTTAGGGTTAGTGTTAGGGTTAGGGCTCGGTTTTGGGTATTGGTTAGGATTAGGGTACGTGTTAGGGTTAGGGTAGGGGTTCGGGTTAGGGTACGCGTTAGTGTTAGGGTAGTTATTAAACCTATCCCACTCTCTAGATACCCCTTAGCACGTAAAGGAATATTATTTGGAGGTCCAGCCATGGAGAAGAGTTTAGACACTAGGATAAAATAAGGAACACACCCATTATAAGAAATCACATTAGGATTCTCTTTTTAAGCTGTTCCTTAAAACACTAGTGCTTAGGAAATCTATTGGAGGCAGAAGCAGTCAAGGGTAGCCTAGGGTTAGGGTTAGGCTTAGGTTTAGGCTTAGGGTACGGCTTAGGGTACGGGTTCGGTGAGGGCTTCGGGTACGGCGTAGGGTATCGGTTAGGGTTAGGGTTAGGGTTAGTGTTAGGGTTAGGGCTCGGTTTAGGGTACGGGTTAGGATTAGGGTACGTGTTAGGGTTAGGGTAGGGGTTAGGGTTAGGGTACGCGTTAGGGTTAGGGTAGTTATTAAACCTATCCCACTCTCTAGATACCCCTTAGCATGTAAAGGAATATTATTTGGAGGTCCAGCCATGGAGAAGAGTTTAGACACTAGGATAAGATAAGGAACCCACCCATTATAAAGAAATCACATTAGGATTCTCTTTTTAAGCTGTTCCTTAAAACACTAGTGCTTAGGAAATCTATTGGAGGCAGAAGCAGTCAAGGGTAGCCTAGGGTTAGGGTTAGGCTTAGGGTTAGGCTTAGGTTACGGCTTAGGGTACGGGTTCGGGGAGGGGTTCGGGTACGGCGTAGGGTATAGGTTAGGTTTAGGGTTAGGGTTAGTGTTAGGGTTAGGGCTCGGTTTAGGGTACGGGTTAGGATTAGGGTACGTGTTAGGGTTAGGGTAGGGGTTAGGGTTAGGGTACGTGTTAGGGTTCGGGTAGTGATTAAAACTATCCCACTCTCTAGATACCCCATAGCACGTAAAGGAATATTATTTGGAGGTCCAGCCATGGAGAAGAGTTTAGACACTAGGATAAAATAAGGAACACACCCATTATAAGAAATCACATTAGGATTCTCTTTTTAAGCTGTTCCTTAAAACACTAGTGCTTAGGAAATCTATTGGAGGCAGAAGCAGTCAAGGGTAGCCTAGGGTTAGGGTTAGGCTTACGGATAGGCTTAGGGTACGGCTTAGGGTACGGGTTCGGGGAGGGGTTCGGGTACGGCGTAGGGTATGGGTTAGGGTTAGGGTTAGGCTTAGGGTTAGGCTTAGGGTACGGCTTAGGGCACGGGTTCGGGGAGGGCTTCGGGTACGGCGTAGGGTATGGGTTAGGGTTAGGGTTAGGGTTAGTGTTAGGGTTAGGGCTCGGTTTAGGGTATTGGTTAGGATTAGTGTACGTGTTAGGGTTAGGGTAGGGGTTAGGGTTAGGGTACGCGTTAGAGTCAAGGTAGTTATTAAACCTATCCCACGCTCTAGATACACCTTAGAACGTAAAGGAATATTATTTGGGGGTCCAGCCATGGAGAAGAGTTTAGACACTAGGATAAGATAAGGAACACACCCATTATAAAGAAATCACATTAGGATTCTCTTTTTAAGCTGTTCCTTAAAACACTAGTGCTTAGGAAATCTATTGGAAGCAGAAGCAATCAAGGGTAGCCTAGGGTTAGGGTTAGGCTTAGGATTAGGCTTAGGGTACAGCTTAGGGTACTGGTTCGGGGAGGGGTTCGGGTACGGCGTAGGGTATGGGTTAGGGTTAGGGTTAGGGTTAGTGTTAGGGTTAGGGCTCGGTTTAGGATATTGGTTAGGATTAGGGTACGTGTTAGGGTTAGGGTACGCGTTAGTGTTAGGTTAGTTATTAAACCTATCCCACTCTCTAGATACCCCTTAGCACGTAAAGGAATATTATTTGGAGGTCTAGCCATGGAGAAGAGTTTAGACACTAGGATAAGATAAGGAACACACCCATTATAAAGCAATCACATTAGGATTCGTTTTTTAAGCTGTTCCTTAAAACACTAGTGCTTAGGAAATCTATTGGAGGCAGAAGCAGTCAAGGGTAGCCTAGGGTTAGGGTTAGGCTTAGGGTACGGCTTAGGGTATGGCTTAGGGTACGGGTTCGGAGAGGGCTACGAGTACGGCGTAGGGTATGGGTTAGGGTTAGGGTTAGGGTTAGTGTTAGGGTTAGGGCTCGGTTTTGGGTATTGGTTAGGATTAGGGTACGTGTTAGGGTTAGGGTAGGGGTTCGGGTTAGGGTACGCGTTAGTGTTAGGGTAGTTATTAAACCTATCCCACTCTCTAGATACCCCTTAGCACGTAAAGGAATATTATTTGGAGGTCCAGCCATGGAGAAGAGTTTAGACACTAGGATAAAATAAGGAACACACCCATTATAAGAAATCACATTAGGATTCTCTTTTTAAGCTGTTCCTTAAAACACTAGTGCTTAGGAAATCTATTGGAGGCAGAAGCAGTCAAGGGTAGCCTAGGGTTAGGGTTAGGCTTAGGTTTAGGCTTAGGGTACGGCTTAGGGTACGGGTTCGGTGAGGGCTTCGGGTACGGCGTAGGGTATCGGTTAGGGTTAGGGTTAGGGTTAGTGTTAGGGTTAGGGCTCGGTTTAGGGTACGGGTTAGGATTAGGGTACGTGTTAGGGTTAGGGTAGGGGTTAGGGTTAGGGTACGCGTTAGGGTTAGGGTAGTTATTAAACCTATCCCACTCTCTAGATACCCCTTAGCACGTAAAGGAATATTATTTGGGGGTCCAGCCATGGAGAAGAGTTTAGACACTAGGATAAGATAAGGAACCCACCCATTATAAAGAAATCACATTAGTATTCTCTTTTTAAGCTGTTCCTTAAAACACTAGTGCTTAGGAAATCTATTGGAGGCAGAAGCAGTCAAGGGTAGCCTAGGGTTAGGGTTAGGCTTAGGGTTAGGCTTAGGGTACGGCTTAGGGTACGGGTTCGGGGAGGGGTTCGGGTACGGCGTAGGGTATAGGTTAGGGTTAGGGTTAGGGTTAGTGTTAGGGTTAGGGCTCGGTTTAGGGTACGGGTTAGGATTAGGGTACGTGTTAGGGTTAGGGTAGGGGTTAGGGTTAGGGTACGCGTTAGGGTTAGGGTAGTTATTAAACCTATCCCACTCTCTAGATACCCCTTAGCACGTAAAGTAATATTATTTGGGGGTCCAGCCTTGGAGAAGAGTTTAGACACTAGGATAAGATAAGGAACCCACCCATTATAAACAAATCACATTAGGATTCTCTTTTTAAGCTGTTCCTTAAAACACTAGTGCTTAGGAAATCTATTGGAGGCAGAAGCAGTCAAGGGTAGCCTAGGGTTAGGGTTAGGCTTAGGGTTAGGCTTAGGGTACGGCTTAGGGTACGGGTTCGGGGAGGGGTTCGGGTACTGCGTAGGGTATGGGTTAGGGTTAGGCTTAGGGTACGGCTTAGGGCACGGGTTCGGGGAGGGCTTCGGGTACGGCGTAGGTTATGGGTTAGGGTTAGGGTTAGGGTTAGTGTTAGGATTAGGGCTCGGTTTAGGGTATTGGTTAGGATTAGTGTACGTGTTAGGGTTAGGGTAGGGGTTAGGGTTAGGGTACGCGTTAGAGTCAAGGTAGTTATTAAACCTATCCCACTCTCTAGATACACCTTAGAACGTAAAGGAATATTATTTGGGGGTCCAGCCATGGAGAAGAGTTTAGACACTAGGATAAGATAAGGAACACACCCATTATAAAGAAATCACATTAGAATTCTCTTTTTAAGCTGTTCCTTAAAACACTAGTGCTTAGGAAATCTATTGGAGGCAGAAGCAGTCAAGGGTAGCCTAGGGTTAGGGTTAGGCTTAGGGTACGGCTTAGGGTACGGCTTAGGGTACGGGTTCGGTGAGGGCTTCGGGTACGGCGTAGGGTATGGGTTAGGGTTAGGGTTAGGGTTAGTGTTAGGGTTAGGGCTCGGTTTAGGGTATTGGTTAGGATTAGGGTACGTGTTAGTGTTAGGGTAGGGGTTAGGGTTAGGGTACGCGTTACTGTTAGGGTAGTTATTAAACCTATCCCACTCTCTAGATACCCCTTAGCACGTAAAGGAATATTATTTGGAGGTCCAGCCATGGAGAAGGGTTTAGACACTAGGATAAGATAAGGAACACACCCATTATAAAGAAATCACATTAGGATTCTCTTTTTAAGCTGTTCCTTAAAACACTAGTGCTTAGGAAATCTATTGGAGGCAGAAGCAGTCAAGGGTAGCCTAGGGTTAGGGTTAGGCTTAGGGTACGGCTTAGGGTATGGCTTAGGGTACGGGTTCGGAGAGGGCTACGAGTACGGCGTAGGGTATGGGTTAGGGTTAGGGTTAGGGTTAGTGTTAGGGTTAGGGCTCGGTTTTGGGTATTGGTTAGGATTAGGGTACGTGTTAGGGTTAGGGTAGGGGTTCGGGTTAGGGTACGCGTTAGTGTTAGGGTAGTTATTAAACCTATCCCACTCTCTAGATACCCCTTAGCACGTAAAGGAATATTATTTGGAGGTCCAGCCATGGAGAAGAGTTTAGACACTAGGATAAAATAAGGAACACACCCATTATAAGAAATCACATTAGGATTCTCTTTTTAAGCTGTTCCTTAAAACACTAGTGCTTAGGAAATCTATTGGAGGCAGAAGCAGTCAAGGGTAGCCTAGGGTTAGGGTTAGGCTTAGGTTTAGGCTTAGGGTACGGCTTAGGGTACGGGTTCGGTGAGGGCTTCGGGTACGGCGTAGGGTATCGGTTAGGGTTAGGGTTAGGGTTAGTGTTAGGGTTAGGGCTCGGTTTAGGGTACGGGTTAGGATTAGGGTACGTGTTAGGGTTAGGGTAGGGGTTAGGGTTAGGGTACGCGTTAGGGTTAGGGTAGTTATTAAACCTATCCCACTCTCTAGATACCCCTTAGCATGTAAAGGAATATTATTTGGAGGTCCAGCCATGGAGAAGAGTTTAGACACTAGGATAAGATAAGGAACCCACCCATTATAAAGAAATCACATTAGGATTCTCTTTTTAAGCTGTTCCTTAAAACACTAGTGCTTAGGAAATCTATTGGAGGCAGAAGCAGTCAAGGGTAGCCTAGGGTTAGGGTTAGGCTTAGGGTTAGGCTTAGGTTACGGCTTAGGGTACGGGTTCGGGGAGGGGTTCGGGTACGGCGTAGGGTATAGGTTAGGTTTAGGGTTAGGGTTAGTGTTAGGGTTAGGGCTCGGTTTAGGGTACGGGTTAGGATTAGGGTACGTGTTAGGGTTAGGGTAGGGGTTAGGGTTAGGGTACGTGTTAGGGTTCGGGTAGTGATTAAAACTATCCCACTCTCTAGATACCCCATAGCACGTAAAGGAATATTATTTGGAGGTCCAGCCATGGAGAAGAGTTTAGACACTAGGATAAAATAAGGAACACACCCATTATAAGAAATCACATTAGGATTCTCTTTTTAAGCTGTTCCTTAAAACACTAGTGCTTAGGAAATCTATTGGAGGCAGAAGCAGTCAAGGGTAGCCTAGGGTTAGGGTTAGGCTTACGGATAGGCTTAGGGTACGGCTTAGGGTACGGGTTCGGGGAGGGGTTCGGGTACGGCGTAGGGTATGGGTTAGGGTTAGGGTTAGGCTTAGGGTTAGGCTTAGGGTACGGCTTAGGGCACGGGTTCGGGGAGGGCTTCGGGTACGGCGTAGGGTATGGGTTAGGGTTAGGGTTAGGGTTAGTGTTAGGGTTAGGGCTCGGTTTAGGGTATTGGTTAGGATTAGTGTACGTGTTAGGGTTAGGGTAGGGGTTAGGGTTAGGGTACGCGTTAGAGTCAAGGTAGTTATTAAACCTATCCCACGCTCTAGATACACCTTAGAACGTAAAGGAATATTATTTGGGGGTCCAGCCATGGAGAAGAGTTTAGACACTAGGATAAGATAAGGAACACACCCATTATAAAGAAATCACATTAGGATTCTCTTTTTAAGCTGTTCCTTAAAACACTAGTGCTTAGGAAATCTATTGGAAGCAGAAGCAATCAAGGGTAGCCTAGGGTTAGGGTTAGGCTTAGGATTAGGCTTAGGGTACAGCTTAGGGTACTGGTTCGGGGAGGGGTTCGGGTACGGCGTAGGGTATGGGTTAGGGTTAGGGTTAGGGTTAGTGTTAGGGTTAGGGCTCGGTTTAGGATATTGGTTAGGATTAGGGTACGTGTTAGGGTTAGGGTACGCGTTAGTGTTAGGTTAGTTATTAAACCTATCGCACTCTCTAGATACCCCTTAGCACGTAAAGGAATATTATTTGGAGGTCTAGCCATGGAGAAGAGTTTAGACACTAGGATAAGATAAGGAACACACCCATTATAAAGCAATCACATTAGGATTCGTTTTTTAAGCTGTTCCTTAAAACACTAGTGCTTAGGAAATCTATTGGAGGCAGAAGCAGTCAAGGGTAGCCTAGGGTTAGGGTTAGGCTTAGGGTACGGCTTAGGGTACGGCTTAGGGTACGGGTTCGGGGAGGGCTTCAGGTACGGCGTAGGGTATGGGTTAGGGTTAGGGTTAGGGTTAGTGTTAGGGTTAGGGCTCGGATTAGGATACGGGTTAGGATTAGGGTACGTGTTAGGGTTAGGGTAGGGGTTAGGTTTAGGGTACGCGTTAGGGTTAGGGTAGTTATTAAACCTATCCCACTCTCTAGATACCCCTTAGCACGTAAAGGAATATTATTTGGGGGTCCAGCCATGGAGAAGAGTTTAGACACTAGGATAAGATAAGGAACCCACCCATTATAAAGAAATCACATTAGGATTCTCTTTTTAAGCTGTTCCTTAAAACACTAGTGCTTAGGAAATCTATTGGAGGCAGAAGCAGTCAAGGGTAGCCTAGGGTTAGGGTTAGGCTTAGGTTTAGGCTTAGGGTACGGCTTAGGGTACGGGTTCGGGGAGGGGTTCGGGTACGGCGTAGGGTATAGGTTAGGGTTAGGGTTAGTGTTAGGGTTAGGGCTCGGTTTAGGGTACGGGTTAGGATTAGGGTACGTGTTAGGGTTAGGGTAGGGGTTAGGGTTAGGGTACGCGTTAGGGTTAGGGTAGTTATTAAACCTATCCCACTCTCTAGATACCCCTTAGCACGTAAAGTAATATTATTTGGGGGTCCAGCCTTGGAGAAGAGTTTAGACACTAGGATAAGATAAGGAACCCACCCATTATAAACAAATCACATTAGGATTCTCTTTTTAAGCAGTTCCTTAAAACACTAGTGCTTAGGAAATCTATTGGAGGCAGAAGCAGTCAAGGGTAGCCTAGGGTTAGGGTTAGGCTTAGGGTTAGGCTTAGGGTACGGCTTAGGGTACGGGTTCGGGGAGGGGTTCGGGTACTGCGTAGGGTATGGGTTAGGGTTAGGCTTAGGGTACGGCTTAGGGCACGGGTTCGGGGAGGGCTTCGGGTACGGCGTAGGTTATGGGTTAGGGTTAGGGTTAGGGTTAGTGTTAGGATTAGGGCTCGGTTTAGGGTATTGGTTAGGATTAGTGTACGTGTTAGGGTTAGGGTAGGGGTTAGGGTTAGGGTACGCGTTAGAATCAAGGTAGTTATTAAACCTATCCCACTCTCTAGATACACCTTAGAACGTAAAGGAATATTATTTGGGGGTCCAGCCATGGAGAAGAGTTTAGACACTAGGATAAGATAAGGAACACACCCATTATAAAGAAATCACATTAGAATTCTCTTTTTAAGCTGTTCCTTAAAACACTAGTGCTTAGGAAATCTATTGGAGGCAGAAGCAGTCAAGGGTAGCCTAGGGTTAGGGTTAGGCTTAGGGTACGGCTTAGGGTACGGCTTAGGGTACGGGTTCGGTGAGGGCTTCGGGTACGGCGTAGTGTATGGGTTAGGGATAGGGTTAGGGTTAGTGTTAGGGTTAGGGCTCGGTTTAGGGTATTGGTTAGGATTAGGGTACGTGTTAGTGTTAGGGTAGGGGTTAGGGTTAGGGTACGCGTTACTGTTAGGGTAGTTATTAAACCTATCCCACTCTCTAGATACCCCTTAGCACGTAAAGGAATATTATTTGGAGGTCCAGCCATGGAGAAGGGTTTAGACACTAGGATAAGATAAGGAACACACCCATTATAAAGAAATCACATTAGGATTCTCTTTTTAAGCTGTTCCTTAAAACACTAGTGCTTAGGAAATCTATTGGAGGCAGAAGCAGTCAAGGGTAGCCTAGGGTTAGGGTTAGGCTTAGGGTACGGCTTAGGGTATGGCTTAGGGTACGGGTTCGGAGAGGGCTACGAGTACGGCGTAGGGTATGGGTTAGGGTTAGGGTTAGGGTTAGTGTTAGGGTTAGGGCTCGGTTTTGGGTATTGGTTAGGATTAGGGTACGTGTTAGGGTTAGGGTAGGGGTTCGGGTTAGGGTACGCGTTAGTGTTAGGGTAGTTATTAAACCTATCCCACTCTCTAGATACCCCTTAGCACGTAAAGGAATATTATTTGGAGGTCCAGCCATGGAGAAGAGTTTAGACACTAGGATAAAATAAGGAACACACCCATTATAAGAAATCACATTAGGATTCTCTTTTTAAGCTGTTCCTTAAAACACTAGTGCTTAGGAAATCTATTGGAGGCAGAAGCAGTCAAGGGTAGCCTAGGGTTAGGGTTAGGCTTAGGTTTAGGCTTAGGGTACGGCTTAGGGTACGGGTTCGGTGAGGGCTTCGGGTACGGCGTAGGGTATCGGTTAGGGTTAGGGTTAGGGTTAGTGTTAGGGTTAGGGCTCGCTTTAGGGTACGGGTTAGGATTAGGGTACGTGTTAGGGTTAGGGTAGGGGTTAGGGTTAGGGTACGCGTTAGGGTTAGGGTAGTTATTAAACCTATCCCACTCTGTAGATACCCCTTAGCACGTAAAGGAATATTATTTGGGGGTCCAGCCATGGAGAAGAGTTTAGACACTAGGATAAGATAAGGAACCCACCCATTATAAACAAATCACATTAGGATTCTCTTTTTAAGCTGTTCCTTAAAACACTAGTGCTTAGGAAATCTATTGGAGGCAGAAGCAGTCAAGGGTAGCCTAGGGTTAGGGTTAGGCTTAGGGTTAGGCTTAGGGTACGGCTTAGGGTACGGGTTCGGGGAGGGGTTCGGGTACGGCGTAGGGTATGGGTTAGGGTTAGGGTTAGGCTTAGGGTTAGGCTTAGGGTACGGCTTAGGTTACGGGTTCGGGGAGGGCTTCGGGTACGGCGTAGAGTATGGGTTAGGGTTAGGGTTAGGGTTAGTGTTAGGGTTAGGGCTCGGTTTAGGGTATTGGTTAGGATTAGTGTACGTGTTAGGGTTAGGGTAGGGGTTAGGGTTAGGGTACGCGTTAGAGTCAAGGTAGTTATTAAACCTATCCCACTCTCTAGATACACCTTAGAACGTAAAGGAATATTATTTGGGGGTCCAGCCATGGAGAAGAGTTTAGACACTAGGATAAGATAAGGAACACACCCATTATAAAGAAATCACATTAGGATTCTCTTTTTAAGCTGTTCCTTAAAACACTAGTGCTTAGGAAATCTATTGGAGGCAGAAGCAGTCAAGGGTAGCCTAGGGTTAGGGTTAGGCTTAGGATTAGGCTTAGGGTACGGCTTAGGGTACTGGTTCGGGGAGGGGTTCGGGTACGGCGTAGGGTATGGGTTAGGGTTAGGGTTAGGGTTAGTGTTAGGGTTAGGGCTCGGTTTAGGATATTGGTTAGGATTAGGGTACGTGTTAGGGTTAGGGTAGGGGTTAGGGTTAGGGTACGCGTTAGTGTTAGGTTAGTTATTAAACCTATCCCACTCTCTAGATACCCCTTAGCACGTAAAGGAATATTATTTGGAGGTCTAGCCATGGAGAAGAGTTTAGACAGTAGGATAAGATAAGGAACACACCCATTATAAAGCAATCACATTAGGATTCGCTTTTTAAGCTGTTCCTGAAAACACTAGTGCTTAGGAAATCTATTGGAGGCAGAAGCAGTCAAGGGTAGCCTAGGGATAGGGTTAGGCTTAGGGTACGGCTTAGGGTATGGCTTAGGGTACGGGTTCGGAGAGGGCTACGAGAACGGCGTAGGGTATGGGTTAGGGTTAGGGTTAGGGTTAGTGTTAGGGTTAGGGCTCGGTTTTGGGTATTGGTTAGGATTAGGGTACGTGTTAGGGTTAGGGTAGGGGTTCGGGTTAGGGTACGCGTTAGTGTTAGGGTAGTTATTAAACCTATCCCACTCTCTAGATACCCCTTAGCACGTAAAGGAATATTATTTGGAGGTCCAGCCATGGAGAAGAGTTTAGACACTAGGATAAAATAAGGAACACACCCATTATAAGAAATCACATTAGGATTCTCTTTTTAAGCTGTTCCTTAAAACACTAGTGCTTAGGAAATCTATTGGAGGCAGAAGCAGTCAAGGGTAGCCTAGGGTTAGGGTTAGGCTTAGGTTTAGGCTTAGGGTACGGCTTAGGGTACGGGTTCGGTGAGGGCTTCGGGTACGGCGTAGGGTATCGGTTAGGGTTAGGGTTAGGGTTAGTGTTAGGGTTAGGGCTCGGTTTAGGGTACGGGTTAGGATTAGGTTACGTGTTAGGGTTAGGGTAGGGGTTAGGGTTAGGGTACGCGTTAGGGTTAGGGTAGTTATTAAACCTATCCCACTCTCTAGATACCCCTTAGCACGTAAAGGAATATTATTTGGGGGTCCAGCCATGGAGAAGAGTTTAGACACTAGGATAAGATAAGGAACCCACCCATTATAAAGAAATCACATTAGGATTCTCTTTTTAAGCTGTTCCTTAAAACACTAGTGCTTAGGAAATCTATTGGAGGCAGAAGCAGTCAAGGGTAGCCTAGGGTTAGGGTTAGGCTTAGGTTTAGGCTTAGGGTACGGCTTAGGGTACGGGTTCGGGGAGGGGTTCGGGTACGGCGTAGGGTATAGGTTAGGGTTAGGGTTAGTGTTAGGGTTAGGGCTCGGTTTAGGGTATGGGTTAGGATTAGGGTACGTGTTAGGGTTAGGGTAGGGGTTAGGGTTAGGGTACGCGTTAGGGTTAGGGTAGTTATTAAACCTATCCCACTCTCTAGATACCCCTTAGCACGTAAAGTAATATTATTTGGGGGTCCAGCCTTGGAGAAGAGTTTAGACACTAGGATAAGATAAGGAACCCACCCATTATAAACAAATCACATTAGGATTCTCTTTTTAAGCAGTTCCTTAAAACACTAGTGCTTAGGAAATCTATTGGAGGCAGAAGCAGTCAAGGGTAGCCTAGGGTTAGGGTTAGGCTTAGGGTTAGGCTTAGGGTACGGCTTAGGGTACGGGTTCGGGGAGGGGTTCGGGTACTGCGTAGGGTATGGGTTAGGGTTAGGCTTAGGGTACGGCTTAGGGCACGGGTTCGGGGAGGGCTTCGGGTACGGCGTAGGTTATGGGTTAGGGTTAGGGTTAGGGTTAGTGTTAGGATTAGGGCTCGGTTTAGGGTATTGGTTAGGATTAGTGTACGTGTTAGGGTTAGGGTAGGGGTTAGGGTTAGGGTACGCGTTAGAGTCAAGGTAGTTATTAAACCTATCCCACTCTCTAGATACACCTTAGAACGTAAAGGAATATTATTTGGGGGTCCAGCCATGGAGAAGAGTTTAGACACTAGGATAAGATAAGGAACACACCCATTATAAAGAAATCACATTAGAATTCTCTTTTTAAGCTGTTCCTTAAAACACTAGTGCTTAGGAAATCTATTGGAGGCAGAAGCAGTCAAGGGTAGCCTAGGGTTAGGGTTAGGCTTAGGGTACGGCTTAGGGTACGGCTTAGGGTACGGGTTCGGTGAGGGCTTCGGGTACGGCGTAGGGTATGGGTTAGGGTTAGGGTTAGGGTTAGTGTTAGGGTTAGGGCTCGGTTTAGGGTATTGGTTAGGATTAGGGTACGTGTTAGTGTTAGGGTAGGGGTTAGGGTTAGGGTACGCGTTACTGTTAGGGTAGTTATTAAACCTATCCCACTCTCTAGATACCCCTTAGCACGTAAAGGAATATTATTTGGAGGTCCAGCCATGGAGAAGGGTTTAGACACTAGGATAAGATAAGGAACACACCCATTATAAAGAAATCACATTAGGATTCTCTTTTTAAGCTGTTCCTTAAAACACTAGTGCTTAGGAAATCTATTGGAGGCAGAAGCAGTCAAGGGTAGCCTAGGGTTAGGGTTAGGCTTAGGGTACGGCTTAGGGTATGGCTTAGGGTACGGGTTCGGAGAGGGCTACGAGTACGGCGTAGGGTATGGGTTAGGGTTAGGGTTAGGGTTAGTGTTAGGGTTAGGGCTCGGTTTTGGGTATTGGTTAGGATTAGGGTACGTGTTAGGGTTAGGGTAGGGGTTCGGGTTAGGGTACGCGTTAGTGTTAGGGTAGTTATTAAACCTATCCCACTCTCTAGATACCCCTTAGCACGTAAAGGAATATTATTTGGAGGTCCAGCCATGGAGAAGAGTTTAGACACTAGGATAAAATAAGGAACACACCCATTATAAGAAATCACATTAGGATTCTCTTTTTAAGCTGTTCCTTAAAACACTAGTGCTTAGGAAATCTATTGGAGGCAGAAGCAGTCAAGGGTAGCCTAGGGTTAGGGTTAGGCTTAGGTTTAGGCTTAGGGTACGGCTTAGGGTACGGGTTCGGTGAGGGCTTCGGGTACGGCGTAGGGTATCGGTTAGGGTTAGGGTTAGGGTTAGTGTTAGGGTTAGGGCTCGGTTTAGGGTACGGGTTAGGATTAGGGTACGTGTTAGGGTTAGGGTAGGGGTTAGGGTTAGGGTACGCGTTAGGGTTAGGGTAGTTATTAAACCTATCCCACTCTCTAGATACCCCTTAGCACGTAAAGGAATATTATTTGGAGGTCCAGCCATGGAGAAGAGTTTAGACACTAGGATAAGATAAGGAACCCACCCATTATAAAGAAATCACATTAGGATTCTCTTTTTAAGCTGTTCCTTAAAACACTAGTGCTTAGGAAATCTATTGGAGGCAGAAGCAGTCAAGGGTAGCCTAGGGTTAGGGTTAGGCTTAGGGTTAGGCTTAGGTTACGGCTTAGGGTACGGGTTCGGGGAGGGGTTCGGGTACGGCGTAGGGTATAGGTTAGGGTTAGGGTTAGGGTTAGTGTTAGGGTTAGGGCTCGGTTTAGGGTACGGGTTAGGATTAGGGTACGTGTTAGGGTTAGGGTAGGGGTTAGGGTTAGGGTACGTGTTAGGGTTCGGGTAGTGATTAAAACTATCCCACTCTCTAGATACCCCATAGCACGTAAAGGAATATTATTTGGAGGTCCAGCCATGGAGAAGAGTTTAGACACTAGGATAAAATAAGGAACACACCCATTATAAGAAATCACATTAGGATTCTCTTTTTAAGCTGTTCCTTAAAACACTAGTGCTTAGGAAATCTATTGGAGGCAGAAGCAGTCAAGGGTAGCCTAGGGTTAGGGTTAGGCTTACGGATAGGCTTAGGGTACGGCTTAGGGTACGGGTTCGGGGAGGGGTTCGGGTACGGCGTAGGGTATGGGTTAGGGTTAGGGTTAGGCTTAGGGTTAGGCTTAGGGTACGGCTTAGGGCACGGGTTCGGGGAGGGCTTCGGGTACGGCGTAGGGTATGGGTTAGGGTTAGGGTTAGGGTTAGTGTTAGGGTTAGGGCTCGGTTTAGGGTATTGGTTAGGATTAGTGTACGTGTTAGGGTTAGGGTAGGGGTTAGGGTTAGGGTACGCGTTAGAGTCAAGGTAGTTATTAAACCTATCCCACGCTCTAGATACACCTTAGAACGTAAAGGAATATTATTTGGGGGTCCAGCCATGGAGAAGAGTTTAGACACTAGGATAAGATAAGGAACACACCCATTATAAAGAAATCACATTAGGATTCTCTTTTTAAGCTGTTCCTTAAAACACTAGTGCTTAGGAAATCTATTGGAAGCAGAAGCAGTCAAGGGTAGCCTAGGGTTAGGGTTAGGCTTAGGATTAGGCTTAGGGTACAGCTTAGGGTACTGGTTCGGGGAGGGGTTCGGGTACGGCGTAGGGTATGGGTTAGGGTTAGGGTTAGGGTTAGTGTTAGGGTTAGGGCTCGGTTTAGGATATTGGTTAGGATTAGGGTACGTGTTAGGGTTAGGGTACGCGTTAGTGTTAGGTTAGTTATTAAACCTATCCCACTCTCTAGATACCCCTTAGCACGTAAAGGAATATTATTTGGAGGTCTAGCCATGGAGAAGAGTTTAGACACTAGGATAAGATAAGGAACACACCCATTATAAAGCAATCACATTAGGATTCGTTTTTTAAGCTGTTCCTTAAAACACTAGTGCTTAGGAAATCTATTGGAGGCAGAAGCAGTCAAGGGTAGCCTAGGGTTAGGGTTAGGCTTAGGGTACGGCTTAGGGTACGGCTTAGGGTACGGGTTCGGGGAGGGCTTCAGGTACGGCGTAGGGTATGGGTTAGGGTTAGGTTTAGGGTTAGTGTTAGGGTTAGGGCTCGGTTTAGGGTATTGTTTAGGATTAGCGTATGTGTTAGTGTTAGGGTAGGGGTTAGGGTTAGGGTACGCGTTACTGTTAGGGTAGTTATTAAACCTATCGCACTCCCTAGATACCCCTTAGCACGTAAAGGAATATTATTTGGAGGTCCAGCCATGGAGAAGGGTTTAGACACTAGGATAAGATAAGGAACACACCCATTATAAAGAAATCACATTAGAATTCTCTTTTTAAGCTGTTCCTTAAAACACTAGTGCTTAGGAAATCTATTGGAGGCAGAAGCAATCAAGGGTAGCCTAGGGTTATGGTTAGGCTTAGGGTACGGCTTAGGGTACGGCTTAGGGTACGGGTTCGGGGAGGGCTTCGGGTACGGCGTAGGGTATGGGTTAGGGTTAGGGTTAGGGTTAGTGTTAGGGTTAGGGCTCCGTTTAGGGTACGGGTTAGGATTAGGTTACGTGTTAGGGTTAGGGTAGGGGTTAGGGTTAGGGTACGCATTAGGGTGAGGGTAGTTATTAAACCTATCCCACTCTCTAGATATCCCTTAGCACGTAAAGGAATATTATTTGGGGGTCCAGCCATGGAGAAGAGTTTAGACTCTAGGATAAGATAAGGAACACACCCATTATAAAGAAATCACATTAGGATTCTCTTTTTAAGCTGTTCCTTAAAACACTAGTGCTTAGGAAATCTATTGGAGGCAGAAGCAGTCAAGGGTAGCCTAGGGTTAGGGTTAGGCTTAGGTTTAGGCTTAGGGTACGGCTTAGGGTACGGGTTCGGTGAGGGCTTCGGGTACGGCGTAGGGTATCGGTTAGGGTTAGGGTTAGGGTTAGTGTTAGGGTTAGGGCTCGGATTAGGATACGGGTTAGGATTAGGGTACGTGTTAGGGTTAGGGTAGGGGTTAGGTTTAGGGTACGCGTTAGGGTTAGGGTAGTTATTAAACCTATCCCACTCTCTAGATACCCCTTAGCACGTAAAGGAATATTATTTGGGGGTCCAGCCATGGAGAAGAGTTTAGACACTAGGATAAGATAAGGAACCCACCCATTATGAAGAAATCACATTAGGATTCTCTTTTTAAGCTGTTCCTTAAAACACTAGTGCTTAGGAAATCTATTGGAGGCAGAAGCAGTCAAGGGTAGCCTAGGGTTAGGGTTAGGCTTAGGGTTAGGCTTAGGGTACGGCTTAGGGTACGGGTTCGGGGAGGGGTTCGGGTACGGCGTAGGGTATGGGTTAGGGTTAGGGTTAGGCTTAGGGTTAGGCTTAGGGTACGGCTTAGGGTACGGGTTCGGGGAGGTCTTCGGGTACGGCGTAGAGTATGGGTTAGGGTTAGGGTTAGGGTTAGTGTTAGGGTTAGGGCTCGGTTTAGGGTATTGGTTAGGATTAGTGTACGTGTTAGGGTTAGGGTAGGGGTTAGGGTTAGGGTACGCGTTAGAGTCAAGGTAGTTATTAAACCTATCCCACTCTCTAGATACACCTTAGAACGTAAAGGAATATTATTTGGGAGTCCAGCCATGGAGAAGAGTTTAGACACTAGGATAAGATAAGGAACACACCCATTATAAAGAAATCGCATTAGGATTCTCTTTTTAAGCTGTTCCTGAAAACACTAGTGCTTAGGAAATCTATTGGAGGCAGAAGCAGTCAAGGGTAGCCTAGGGTTAGGGTTAGGCTTAGGATTAGGCTTAGGGTACGGCTTAGGGTACTGGTTCGGGGAGGGGTTCGGGTACGGCGTAGGGTATGGGTTAGGGTTAGGGTTAGGGTTAGTGTTAGGGTTAGGGCTCGGTTTAGTGTACGTGTTAGGGTTAGGGTAGGGGTTAGGGTTAGGGTACGCGTTAGAGTTAAGGTAGTTATTAAACCTATCCCAATCTCTAGATACACCTTAGCAGGTAAAGGAATATTATTTGGGGGTCCAGCCATGGAGAAGAGTTTAGACACTAGGATAAGATAAGGAACACACCCATTATAAAGAAATCACATTAGAATTCTCTTTTAAAGCTGTTCCTTAAAACACTAGTGCTTAGGAAATCTATTGGAGGCAGAAGCAGTCAAGGGTAGCCTAGAGTTATGGTTAGGCTTAGGGTACGGCTTAGGGTACGGCTTAGGGTACGGCTTAGGGTACGGGTTCGTGGAGGGCTTCGGGTACGGCGTAGGGTATGGGTTAGGGTTAGGGTTAGGGTTAGTGTTAGGGTTAGGGCTCAGTTTAGGGTATTGGTTAGGATTAGGGTACGTGTTAGGGTTAGGGTAGGGGTTAGGGTTAGGGTACGCGTTACTGTTAGGGTAGTTATTAAACCTATCCCACTCTCTAGATACCCCTTAGCACGTAAAGGAATATTATTTGGAGGTCCAGCCATGGAGAAGAGTTTAGACACTAGGATAAGATAAGGAAAACACCCATTATAAAGAAATCACATTAGGATTCTCTTTTTAAGCTGTTCTTTAAAACACTAGTGCTTAGGAAATCTATTGGAGGCAGAAGCAGTCAAGGGTAGCCTAGGGCTAGGGTTAGGCTTAGGGTTAGGCTTAGGGTACGGCTTAGGGTACGGGTTCGGGGAGGGGTTCGTGTATGGCGGAGGGTATGCTTTAGGGTTAGGGTTTGGGTTATTGTTAGGGTTAGGGCTTCGTTTAGGGTACGGGATAGGATTAGGGTACGTGTTAGGGTTAGAGTAGGGGTTAGGGTTAGGGTACGCATTAGGGTTAGGGTAGTTATTAAACCTATCCCACTCTCTAGATACCCCTTAGCACGTAAAGGAATATTATTTGGGGGTCCAGCCATGTAGAAGAGTTTAGACACTAGGATAAGATAAGGAACACACCCATTATAAAGAAATCACATTAGGATTCTCTTTTTAAGCTGTTCCTTAAAACACTAGTGCTTAGGAAATCTACTGGAGGCAGAAGCAGTCAAGGGTAGCCTAGGGTTAGGGTTAGGCTTAGGGTTAGGGTTAGGGTACGGCTTAGGGTACGGGTTCGGGGAGGGGTTCGGGTATGGCATAGGGTATGGGTTAGGGTTAGGGTTAGGGTTAGTGTTAGGGTTAGGGCTCGGTTTAGGGTACGGGTTAGGATTAGTGTACGTCTTAGGGTTAGGGTAGGGGTTAGGGTTAGGGTACGCGTTAGGGTTAGGGTAGTTATTAAACCTATCCCACTCTCTAGATACCCCGTAGCACGTAAAGCCATATTATTTGGGGGTCCATCCATGGAGAAGATCTTAGACACTAAGATACTATAAGGAACACACCCATTATAAAGAAATCACATTAGGATTCTCTTTTTAAGCTGTTCCTTAAAACACTAGTGCTTAGGAAATCTATTGGAGGCAGAAGCAGTCAAGGGTAGCCTAGGGCTAGGGTTAGGCTTAGGGTTAGGCTTAGGGTACGGCTTAGGGTACTGATTCGGGAAAGGGTTCGGGTACGGCGTAGGGTATGGGTTAGGGTTAGGGTTAGGGATAGTGTTAGGGTTAGGGCTCGGTTTAGGTTACGGGTTAGGATTAGGGTACGTGTTAGGGTTAGAGTAGGGGTTAGGGTTAGGGTACGCGTTAGGGTTAGGGTAGTTATTAAACCTATCCGACTCTCTAGATACCCCTTAGCACGAAAAGGAATATTATTTGGGGGTCCAGCCATGGAGAAGAGTTTAGACACTAGGATAAGATAAGGAACACACCCATTATAAAGAAATCACATTAGGATTCTCTTTTTAAGCTGTTCCTTAAAACACTAGTGCTTAGGAAATCTATTGGAGGCAGAAGCAGTCAAGGGTAGCCTAGGGTTAGGGTTAGGCTTAGGGTACGGCTTAGGGTACGGCTTAGGGTACGGGTTCGGGGAGGGTTTCGGGTGCGGCGTAGGGTATGGGTTAGGATTAGGGTTAGGGTTAGTGTTAGGGTTAGGGCTCGGTTTAGTGTACGTGATAGGGTTAGGGTAGGGGTTAGGGTTAGGGTACGCGTTAGAGTTAAGGTAGTTATTAAACCTATCCCAATCTCTAGATACACCTTAGCAGGTAAAGGAATATTATTTGGAGGTCCAGCCAAGGAGAAGAGTTTAGACACTAGGATAAGATAAGGAACACACCCATTATAAAGAAATCACATTAGGATTCTCTTTTTAAGCTGTTCCTTAAAACACTAGTGCTTAGGAAATCTATTGGAGGCAGAAGCAGTCAAGGGTAGCCTAGGGTTAGGGTTAGGCTTAGGATTAGGCTTAGGGTACGGCTTAGGGTACTGGTTCGGGGAGGGGTTCGGGTACGGCGTAGGGTATGGGTTAGGGTTAGGGTTAGGGTTAGTGTTAGGGTTAGGGCTCGGTTTAGGATATTGGTTAGGATTAGGGTACGTGTTAGGGTTAGGGTAGGGGTTAGGGTTAGGGTACGCGTTAGTGTTAGGTTAGTTATTAAACCTATCCCACTCTCTATATACCCCTTAGCACGTAAAGGAATATTATTTGGAGGTCTAGCCATGGAGAAGAGTTTAGACACTAGGATAAGATAAGGAACACACCCATTATAAAGCAATCACATTAGGATTCGCTTTTTAAGCTGTTCCTTAAAACACTAGTGCTTAGGAAATCTATTGGAGGCAGAAGCAGTCAAGGGTAGCCTAGGGTTAGGGTTAGGCTTAGGGTTAGGGTTAGGGTACGGCTTAGGGTACGGGTTCGGGGAGGGGTTCGGGTACGGCGTAGGGTATGGGTTAGTGTTAGGGTTAGTGTTAGGGTTAGGGCTCGGTTTAGTGTACGGGTTAGGGTTAGGGTAGGGGCTAGGGTTAGGGTACGCGTTAGAGTTAAGGTAGTTATTAAACCTATCCCAATCTCTAGATACACCTTAGCAGGTAAAGGAATATTATTTGGGGGTCCAGCCATGGAGAAGAGTTTAGACACTAGGATAAGATAAGGAACACACCCATTATAAAGAAATCACATTAGAATTCTCTTTTTAAGCTGTTCCTTAAAACACTAGTGCTTAGGAAATCTATTGGAGGCAGAAGCAGTCAAGGGTAGCCTAGGGTTATGGTTAGGCTTAGGGTACGGCTTAGGGTACGGCTTAGGGTACGGGTTCGTGGAGGGCTTCGGGTACGGCGTAGGGTATGGGTTAGGGTTAGGGTTAGGGTTAGTGTTAGGGTTAGGGCTCAGTTTAGGGTATTGGTTAGGATTAGGGTACGTGTTAGGGTTAGGGTAGGGGTTAGGGTTAGGGTACGCGTTACTGTTAGGGTAGTTATTAAACCTATCCCACTCTCTAGATACCCCTTAGCACGTAAAGGAATATTATTTGGAGGTCCAGCCATGGAGAAGAGTTTAGACACTAGGATAAGATAAGGAACACACCCATTATAAAGAAATCACATTAGGATTCTCTTTTTAAGCTGTTCTTTAAAACACTAGTGCTTAGGAAATCTATTGGAGGCAGAAGCAGTCAAGGGTAGCCTAGGGTTAGGGTTAGGCTTGGGGTTAGGCTTAGGGTACAGATTAGGGTACGGGTTCGGTGAGGGGTTCGGGTACGGCGTAGGGTATGGGTTAGGGTTAGTGTTAGGGTTAGTGTTAGGTTTAGGGCTCCGTTTAGTGTACGGGTTAGGATTAGGTTACGTATTAGGGTTAGGGTAGGGGTTAGGGTTAGGGTACGCATTAGGGTTAGGGTAGTTATTAAACCTATCCCAATCTCTAGATACCCCTTAGCACGTAAAGGAATATTATTTGGGAGTCCAGCCATGGAGAAGAGTTTAGACACTAGGATAAGATAAGGAACACACCCATTATAAAGAAATCACATTAGGATTCTCTTTTTAAGCTGTTCCTTAAAACACTAGTGCTTAGGAAATCTATTGGAGGCAGAAGCAGTCAAGGGTAGCCTAGGGCTAGGGTTAGGCTTAGGGTTAGGCTTAGGGTACGGCTTAGGGTACGGGTTCGGGGAGGGGTTTGGGTACGGCGTAGGGTATGGGTTAGGGTTAGGGTTAGGGTTAGTGTTAGGGTTAGGGCTCGGTTTAGGGTACGGGTTAGGATTAGGGTACATTTTAGGGTTAGGGTAGGGGTTAGGGTTAGGGTACGCGTTAGAGTTAAGGTAGTTATTAAACCTATCCCAATCTCTAGATACACCTTAGCAGGTAAAGGAATATTATTTGGGGGTCCAGCCATGGAGAAGAGTTTAGACACTAGGATAAGATAAGGAACACACCCATTATAAAGAAATCACATTAGGATTCTCTTTTTAATCTGTTCCTTAAAACACTAGTGCTTAGGAAATCTATTGGAGGGAGAAGCAGTCAAGGGTAGCCTAGGGTTAGGGTTAGGGTTAGGGTACGGCTTAGGGTACGGGTTCGGGGAGGGGTTCGGGTATGGCATAGGGTATGGGTTAGGGTTAGGGTTAGGGTTAGTGTTAGGGTTAGGGCTCGGTTTAGGGTACGGGTTAGGATTAGTGTACGTCTTAGGGTTAGGGTAGGGGTTAGGGTTAGGGTACGCGTTAGGGTTAGGGTAGTTATTAAACCTATCCCACTCTCTAGATACCCCGTAGCACGTAAAGCCATATTATTTGGGGGTCCATCCATGGAGAAGATCTTAGACACTAAGATAAAATAAGGAACACACCCATTATAAAGAAATCACATTAGGATTCTCTTTTTAAGCTGTTCCTTAAAACACTAGTGCTTAGGAAATCTATTGGAGGCAGAAGCAGTCAAGGGTAGCCTAGGGCTAGGGTTAGGCTTAGGGTTAGGCTTAGGGTACGGCTTAGGGTACGGGTTCGGGAAAGGGTTCGGGTACGGCGTAGGGTATGGGTTAGGGTTAGGGTTAGGGATAGTGTTAGGGTTAGGGCTCGGTTTAGGGTACGGGTTAGGATTAGGGTACGTGTTAGGGTTAGAGTAGGGGTTAGGGTTAGGGTACACGTTAGGGTTAGGGTAGTTATTAAACCTATCCGACTCTCTAGATACCCCTTAGCACGAAAAGGAATATTATTTGGGGGTCCAGCCATGGAGAAGAGTTTAGACACTAGGATAAGATAAGGAACACACCCATTATAAAGAAATCACATTAGGATTCTCTTTTTAAGCTGTTCCTTAAAACACTAGTGCTTAGGAAATCTATTGGAGGCAGAAGCAGTCAAGGGTAGCCTAGGGTTAGGGTTAGGCTTAGGATTAGGCTTAGGGTACAGCTTAGGGTACTGGTTCGGGGAGGGGTTCGGGTACGGCGTAGGGTATGGGTTAGGGTTAGGGTTAGGGTTAGTGTTAGGGTTAGGGCTCGGTTTAGGATATTGGTTAGGATTAGGGTACGTGTTAGGGTTAGGGTAGGGGTTAGGGTTAGGGTACGCGTTAGTGTTAGGTTAGTTATTAAACCTATCCCACTCTCTAGATACCCCTTAGCACGTAAAGGAATATTATTTGGAGGTCTAGCCATGGAGAAGAGTTTAGACACTAGGATAAGATAAGGAACACACCCATTATAAAGCAATCACATTAGGATTCGTTTTTTAAGCTGTTCCTTAAAACACTAGTGCTTAGGAAATCTATTGGAGGCAGAAGCAGTCAAGGGTAGCCTAGGGTTAGGGTTAGGCTTAGGGTACGGCTTAGGGTACGGCTTAGGGTACGGGTTCGGGGAGGGCTTCAGGTACGGCGTAGGGTATGGGTTAGGGTTAGGGTTAGGGTTAGTGTTAGGGTTAGGGCTCGGTTTAGGGTATTGTTTAGGATTAGCGTATGTGTTAGTGTTAGGGTAGGGGTTAGGGTTAGGGTACGCGTTACTGTTAGGGTAGTTATTAAACCTATCCCACTCCCTAGATAACCCTTAGCACGTAAAGGAATATTATTTGGAGGTCCAGCCATGGAGAAGGGTTTAGACACTAGGATAAGATAAGGAACACACCCATTATAAAGAAATCACATTAGAATTCTCTTTTTAAGCTGTTCCTTAAAACACTAGTGCTTAGGAAATCTATTGGAGGCAGAAGCAATCAAGGGTAGCCTAGGGTTATGGTTAGGCTTAGGGTACGGCTTAGGGTACGGCTTAGGGTACGGGTTCGGGGAGGGCTTCGGGTACGGCGTAGGGTATGGGTTAGGGTTAGGGTTAGGGTTAGTGTTAGGGTTAGGGCTCCGTTTAGGGTACGGGTTAGGGTTAGGGTAGGGGCTAGGGTTAGGGTACGCGTTAGAGTTAAGGTAGTTATTAAACCTATCCCAATCTCTAGATACACCTTAGCAGGTAAAGGAATATTATTTGGGGGTCCAGCCATGGAGAAGAGTTTAGACACTAGGATAAGATAAGGAACACACCCATTATAAAGAAATCACATTAGAATTCTCTTTTTAAGCTGTTCCTTAAAACACTAGTGCTTAGGAAATCTATTGGAGGCAGAAGCAGTCAAGGGTAGCCTAGGGTTATGGTTAGGCTTAGGGTACGGCTTAGGGTACGGCTTAGGGTACGGGTTCGTGGAGGGCTTCGGGTACGGCGTAGGGTATGGGTTAGGGTTAGGGTTAGGGTTAGTGTTAGGGTTAGGGCTCAGTTTAGGGTATTGGTTAGGATTAGGGTACGTGTTAGGGTTAGGGTAGGGGTTAGGGTTAGGGTACGCGTTACTGTTAGGGTAGTTATTAAACCTATCCCACTCTCTAGATACCCCTTAGCACGTAAAGGAATATTATTTGGAGGTCCAGCCATGGAGAAGAGTTTAGACACTAGGATAAGATAAGGAACACACCCATTATAAAGAAATCACATTAGGATTCTCTTTTTAAGCTGTTCTTTAAAACACTAGTGCTTAGGAAATCTATTGGAGGCAGAAGCAGTCAAGGGTAGCCTAGGGTTAGGGTTAGGCTTGGGGTTAGGCTTAGGGTACAGATTAGGGTACGGGTTCGGTGAGGGGTTCGGGTACGGCGTAGGGTATGGGTTAGGGTTAGTGTTAGGGTTAGTGTTAGGTTTAGGGCTCCGTTTAGTGTACGGGTTAGGATTAGGTTACGTATTAGGGTTAGGGTAGGGGTTAGGGTTAGGGTACGCATTAGGGTTAGGGTAGTTATTAAACCTATCCCAATCTCTAGATACCCCTTAGCACGTAAAGGAATATTATTTGGGAGTCCAGCCATGGAGAAGAGTTTAGACACTAGGATAAGATAAGGAACACACCCATTATAAAGAAATCACATTAGGATTCTCTTTTTAAGCTGTTCCTTAAAACACTAGTGCTTAGGAAATCTATTGGAGGCAGAAGCAGTCAAGGGTAGCCTAGGGCTAGGGTTAGGCTTAGGGTTAGGCTTAGGGTACGGCTTAGGGTACGGGTTCGGGGAGGGGTTTGGGTACGGCGTAGGGTATGGGTTAGGGTTAGGGTTAGGGTTAGTGTTAGGGTTAGGGCTCGGTTTAGGGTACGGGTTAGGATTAGGGTACATTTTAGGGTTAGGGTAGGGGTTAGGGTTAGGGTACGCGTTAGAGTTAAGGTAGTTATTAAACCTATCCCAATCTCTAGATACACCTTAGCAGGTAAAGGAATATTATTTGGGGGTCCAGCCATGGAGAAGAGTTTAGACACTAGGATAAGATAAGGAACACACCCATTATAAAGAAATCACATTAGGATTCTCTTTTTAATCTGTTCCTTAAAACACTAGTGCTTAGGAAATCTATTGGAGGGAGAAGCAGTCAAGGGTAGCCTAGGGTTAGGGTTAGGGTTAGGGTACGGCTTAGGGTACGGGTTCGGGGAGGGGTTCGGGTATGGCATAGGGTATGGGTTAGGGTTAGGGTTAGGGTTAGTGTTAGGGTTAGGGCTCGGTTTAGGGTACGGGTTAGGATTAGTGTACGTCTTAGGGTTAGGGTAGGGGTTAGGGTTAGGGTACGCGTTAGGGTTAGGGTAGTTATTAAACCTATCCCACTCTCTAGATACCCCGTAGCACGTAAAGCCATATTATTTGGGGGTCCATCCATGGAGAAGATCTTAGACACTAAGATAAAATAAGGAACACACCCATTATAAAGAAATCACATTAGGATTCTCTTTTTAAGCTGTTCCTTAAAACACTAGTGCTTAGGAAATCTATTGGAGGCAGAAGCAGTCAAGGGTAGCCTAGGGCTAGGGTTAGGCTTAGGGTTAGGCTTAGGGTACGGCTTAGGGTACGGGTTCGGGAAAGGGTTCGGGTACGGCGTAGGGTATGGGTTAGGGTTAGGGTTAGGGATAGTGTTAGGGTTAGGGCTCGGTTTAGGGTACGGGTTAGGATTAGGGTACGTGTTAGGGTTAGAGTAGGGGTTAGGGTTAGGGTACACGTTAGGGTTAGGGTAGTTATTAAACCTATCCGACTCTCTAGATACCCCTTAGCACGAAAAGGAATATTATTTGGGGGTCCAGCCATGGAGAAGAGTTTAGACACTAGGATAAGATAAGGAACACACCCATTATAAAGAAATCACATTAGGATTCTCTTTTTAAGCTGTTCCTTAAAACACTAGTGCTTAGGAAATCTATTGGAGGCAGAAGCAGTCAAGGGTAGCCTAGGGTTAGGGTTAGGCTTAGGATTAGGCTTAGGGTACAGCTTAGGGTACTGGTTCGGGGAGGGGTTCGGGTACGGCGTAGGGTATGGGTTAGGGTTAGGGTTAGGGTTAGTGTTAGGGTTAGGGCTCGGTTTAGGATATTGGTTAGGATTAGGGTACGTGTTAGGGTTAGGGTAGGGGTTAGGGTTAGGGTACGCGTTAGTGTTAGGTTAGTTATTAAACCTATCCCACTCTCTAGATACCCCTTAGCACGTAAAGGAATATTATTTGGAGGTCTAGCCATGGAGAAGAGTTTAGACACTAGGATAAGATAAGGAACACACCCATTATAAAGCAATCACATTAGGATTCGTTTTTTAAGCTGTTCCTTAAAACACTAGTGCTTAGGAAATCTATTGGAGGCAGAAGCAGTCAAGGGTAGCCTAGGGTTAGGGTTAGGCTTAGGGTACGGCTTAGGGTACGGCTTAGGGTACGGGTTCGGGGAGGGCTTCAGGTACGGCGTAGGGTATGGGTTAGGGTTAGGGTTAGGGTTAGTGTTAGGGTTAGGGCTCGGTTTAGGGTATTGTTTAGGATTAGCGTATGTGTTAGTGTTAGGGTAGGGGTTAGGGTTAGGGTACGCGTTACTGTTAGGGTAGTTATTAAACCTATCCCACTCCCTAGATAACCCTTAGCACGTAAAGGAATATTATTTGGAGGTCCAGCCATGGAGAAGGGTTTAGACACTAGGATAAGATAAGGAACACACCCATTATAAAGAAATCACATTAGAATTCTCTTTTTAAGCTGTTCCTTAAAACACTAGTGCTTAGGAAATCTATTGGAGGCAGAAGCAATCAAGGGTAGCCTAGGGTTATGGTTAGGCTTAGGGTACGGCTTAGGGTACGGCTTAGGGTACGGGTTCGGGGAGGGCTTCGGGTACGGCGTAGGGTATGGGTTAGGGTTAGGGTTAGGGTTAGTGTTAGGGTTAGGGCTCCGTTTAGGGTACGGGTTAGGATTAGGTTACGTGTTAGGGTTAGGGTAGGGGTTAGGGTTAGGGTACGCATTAGGGTGAGGGTAGTTATTAAACCTATTCCACTCTCTAGATATCCCTTAGCACGTAAAGGAATATTATTTGGGGGTCCAGCCATGGAGAAGAGTTTAGACTCTAGGATAAGATAAGGAACACACCCATTATAAAGAAATCACATTAGGATTCTCTTTTTAAGCTGTTCCTTAAAACACTAGTGCTTAGGAAATCTATTGGAGGCAGAAGCAGTCAAGGGTAGCCTAGGGTTAGGGTTAGGCTTAGGTTTAGGCTTAGGGTACGGCTTAGGGTACGGGTTCGGTGAGGGCTTCGGGTACGGCGTAGGGTATCGGTTAGGGTTAGGGTTAGGGTTAGTGTTAGGGTTAGGGCTCGGTTTAGGGTACGGGTTAGGATTACGGTACGTGTTAGGGTTAGGGTAGGGGTTAGGTTTAGGGTACGCGTTAGGGTTAGGGTAGTTATTAAACCTATCCCACTCTCTAGATACCCCTTAGCACGTAAAGGAATATTATTTGGGGGTCCAGCCATGGAGAAGAGTTTAGACACTAGGATAAGATAAGGAACCCACCCATTATGAAGAAATCACATTAGGATTCTCTTTTTAAGCTGTTCCTTAAAACACTAGTGCTTAGGAAATCTATTGGAGGCAGAAGCAGTCAAGGGTAGCCTAGGGTTAGGGTTAGGCTTAGGGTTAGGCTTAGGGTACGGCTTAGGGTACGGGTTCGGGGAGGGGTTCGGGTACGGCGTAGGGTATGGGTTAGGGTTAGGGTTAGGCTTAGGGTTAGGCTTAGGGTACGGCTTAGGGTACGGGTTCGGGGAGGGCTTCGGGTACGGCGTAGAGTATGGGTTAGGGTTAGGTTTAGGGTTAGTGTTAGGGTTAGGGCTCGGTTTAGGGTATTGGTTAGGATTAGTGTACGTGTTAGGGTTAGGGTAGGGGTTAGGGTTAGGGTACGCGTTAGAGTCAAGGTAGTTATTAAACCTATCCCACTCTCTAGATACACCTTAGAACGTAAAGGAATATTATTTGGGGGTCCAGCCATGGAGAAGAGTTTAGACACTAGGATAAGATAAGGAACACACCCATTATAAAGAAATCGCATTAGGATTCTCTTTTTAAGCTGTTCCTTAAAACACTAGTGCTTAGGAAATCTATTGGAGGCAGAAGCAGTCAAGGGTAGCCTAGGGTTAGGGTTAGGCTTAGGATTAGGCTTAGGGTACGGCTTAGGGTACTGGTTCGGGGAGGGGTTCGGGTACGGCGTAGGGTATGGGTTAGGGTTAGGGTTAGGGTTAGTGTTAGGGTTAGGGCTCGGTTTAGGATATTGGTTAGGATTAGGGTACGTGTTAGGGTTAGGGTAGGGGTTAGGGTTAGGGTACGCGTTAGTGTTAGGTTAGTTATTAAACCTATCCCACTCTCTAGATACCCCTTAGCACGTAAAGGAATATTATTTGGAGGTCTAGCCATGGAGAAGAGTTTAGACACTAGGATAAGATAAGGAACACACCCATTATAAAGCAATCACATTAGGATTCGCTTTTTAAGCTGTTCCTGAAAACACTAGTGCTTAGGAAATCTATTGGAGGCAGAAGCAGTCAAGGGTAGCCTAGGGTTAGGGTTAGGCTTAGGGTTAGGGTTAGGGTACGGCTTAGGGTACGGGTTCGGGGAGGGGTTCGGGTACGGCGTAGGGTATGGGTTAGGGTTAGGGTTAGTGTTAGGGTTAGGGCTCGGTTTAGTGTACGTGTTAGGGTTAGGGTAGTGGTTAGGGTTAGGGTACGCGTTAGAGTTAAGGTAGTTATTAAACCTATCCCAATCTCTAGATACACCTTAGCAGGTAAAGGAATATTATTTGGGGGTCCAGCCATGGAGAAGAGTTTAGACACTAGGATAAGATAAGGAACACACCCATTATAAAGAAATCACATTAGAATTCTCTTTTTAAGCTGTTCCTTAAAACACTAGTGCTTAGGAAATCTATTGGAGGCAGAAGCAGTCAAGGGTAGCCTAGAGTTATGGTTAGGCTTAGGGTACGGCTTAGGGTACGGCTTAGGGTACGGCTTAGGGTACGGGTTCGTGGAGGGCTTCGGGTACGGCGTAGGGTATGGGTTAGGGTTAGGGTTAGGGTTAGTGTTAGGGTTAGGGCTCAGTTTAGGGTATTGGTTAGGATTAGGGTACGTGTTAGGGTTAGGGTAGGGGTTAGGGTTAGGGTACGCGTTACTGTTAGGGTAGTTATTAAACCTATCCCACTCTCTAGATACCCCTTAGCACGTAAAGGAATATTATTTGGAGGTCCAGCCATGGAGAAGAGTTTACACACTAGGATAAGATAAGGAAAACACCCATTATAAAGAAATCACATTAGGATTCTCTTTTTAAGCTGTTCTTTAAAACACTAGTGCTTAGGAAATCTATTGGAGGCAGAAGCAGTCAAGGGTAGCCTAGGGCTAGGGTTAGGCTTAGGGTTAGGCTTAGGGTACGGCTTAGGGTACGGGTTCGGGGAGGGGTTCGTGTATGGCGGAGGGTATGCTTTAGGGTTAGGGTTTGGGTTATTGTTAGGGTTAGGGCTTCGTTTAGGGTACGGGATAGGATTAGGGTACGTGTTAGGGTTAGAGTAGGGGTTAGGGTTAGGGTACGCATTAGGGTTAGGGTAGTTATTAAACCTATCCCACTCTCTAGATACCCCTTAGCACGTAAAGGAATATTATTTGGGGGTCCAGCCATGTAGAAGAGTTTAGACACTAGGATAAGATAAGGAACACACTCATTATAAAGAAATCACATTAGGATTCTCTTTTTAAGCTGTTCCTTAAAACACTAGTGCTTAGGAAATCTATTGGAGGGAGAAGTAGTCAAGGGAAGCCTAGGGTTAGGGTTAGGCTTAGGGTACGGCTTAGGGTACGGCTTAGGGTATGGGTTCGGGGAGGGCTTCGGGTATGGCGTAGGGTATGGATTAGGGTTAGGGTTAGGGTTAGTGTTAGGGTTAGGGCTCGGTTTAGGGTATTGGTTAGGATTAGTGTACGTGTTAGGGTTAGGGTAGGGGTTAGGGTTAGGGTACGCGTTAGTGTTAGGTTAGTTATTAAACCTATCCAACTCTCTAGATACCCCTTAGCACGTAAAGGAATATTATTTGGAGGTCTACCATGGAGAAGAGTTTAGACACTAGGATAAGGTAAGGAACACACCCATTATAAAGCAATCACATTAGGATTCGCTTTTTAAGCTGTTCCTTAAAACACTAGTGCTTAGGAAATCTACTGGAGGCAGAAGCAGTCAAGGGTAGCCTAGGGTTAGGGTTAGGCTTAGGGTTAGGGTTAGGGTACGGCTTAGGGTACGGGTTCGGGGAGGGGTTCGGGTATGGCATAGGGTATGGGTTAGGGTTAGGGTTAGGGTTAGTGTTAGGGTTAGGGCTCGGTTTAGGGTACGGGTTAGGATTAGTGTACGTCTTAGGGTTAGGGTAGGGGTTAGGGTTAGGGTACGCGTTAGGGTTAGGGTAGTTATTAAACCTATCCCACTCTCTAGATACCCCGTAGCACGTAAAGCCATATTATTTGGGGGTCCATCCATGGAGAAGATCTTAGACACTAAGATACTATAAGGAACACACCCATTATAAAGAAATCACATTAGGATTCTCTTTTTAAGCTGTTCCTTAAAACACTAGTGCTTAGGAAATCTATTGGAGGCAGAAGCAGTCAAGGGTAGCCTAGGGCTAGGGTTAGGCTTAGGGTTAGGCTTAGGGTACGGCTTAGGGTACTGGTTCGGGAAAGGGTTCGGGTACGGCGTAGGGTATGGGTTAGGGTTAGGGTTAGGGATAGTGTTAGGGTTAGGGCTCGGTTTAGGTTACGGGTTAGGATTAGGGTACGTGTTAGGGTTAGAGTAGGGGTTAGGGTTAGGGTACGCGTTAGGGTTAGGGTAGTTATTAAACCTATCCGACTCTCTAGATACCCCTTAGCACGAAAAGGAATATTATTTGGGGGTCCAGCCATGGAGAAGAGTTTAGACACTAGGATAAGATAAGGAACACACCCATTATAAAGAAATCACATTAGGATTCTCTTTTTAAGCTGTTCCTTAAAACACTAGTGCTTAGGAAATCTATTGGAGGCAGAAGCAGTCAAGGGTAGCCTAGGGTTAGGGTTAGGCTTAGGGTACGGCTTAGGGTACGGCTTAGGGTACGGGTTCGGGGAGGGTTTCGGGTACGGCGTAGGGTATGGGTTAGGGTTAGGGTTAGGGTTAGTGTTAGGGTTAGGGCTCGGTTTAGTGTACGTGATAGGGTTAGGGTAGGGGTTAGGGTTAGGGTACGCGTTAGAGTTAAGGTAGTTATTAAACCTATCCCAATCTCTAGATACACCTTAGCAGGTAAAGGAATATTATTTGGAGGTCCAGCCAAGGAGAAGAGTTTAGACACTAGGATAAGATAAGGAACACACCCATTATAAAGAAATCACATTAGGATTCTCTTTTTAAGCTGTTCCTTAAAACACTAGTGCTTAGGAAATCTATTGGAGGCAGAAGCAGTCAAGGGTAGCCTAGGGTTAGGGTTAGGCTTAGGATTAGGCTTAGGGTACGGCTTAGGGTACTGGTTCGGGGAGGGGTTCGGGTACGGCGTAGGGTATGGGTTAGGGTTAGGGTTAGGGTTAGTGTTAGGGTTAGGGCTCGGTTTAGGATATTGGTTAGGATTAGGGTACGTGTTAGGGTTAGGGTAGGGGTTAGGGTTAGGGTACGCGTTAGTGTTAGGTTAGTTATTAAACCTATCCCACTCTCTAGATACCCCTTAGCACGTAAAGGAATATTATTTGGAGGTCTAGCCATGGAGAAGAGTTTAGACACTAGGATAAGATAAGGAACACACCCATTATAAAGCAATCACATTAGGATTCGCTTTTTAAGCTGTTCCTTAAAACACTAGTGCTTAGGAAATCTATTGGAGGCAGAAGCAGTCAAGGGTAGCCTAGGGTTAGGGTTAGGCTTAGGGTTAGGCTTAGGGTACGGCTTAGGGTACGGGTTCGGGGAGGGGTTCGGGTACGGCGTAGGGTATGGGTTAGGGTTAGGGTTAGTGTTAGGGTTAGGGCTCGGTTTAGTGTACGTGTTAGGGTTAGGGTAGGGGCTAGGGTTAGGGTACGCGTTAGAGTTAAGGTAGTTATTAAACCTATCCCAATCTCTAGATACACCTTAGCAGGTAAAGGAATATTATTTGGGGGTCCAGCCATGGAGAAGAGTTTAGACACTAGGATAAGATAAGGAACACACCCATTATAAAGAAATCACATTAGAATTCTCTTTTTAAGCTGTTCCTTAAAACACTAGTGCTTAGGAAATCTATTGGAGGCAGAAGCAGTCAAGGGTAGCCTAGGGTTATGGTTAGGCTTAGGGTACGGCTTAGGGTACGGCTTAGGGTACGGGTTCGTGGAGGGCTTCGGGTACGGCGTAGGGTATGGGTTAGGGTTAGGGTTAGGGTTAGTGTTAGGGTTAGGGCTCAGTTTAGGGTATTTGTTAGGATTAGGGTACGTGTTAGGGTTAGGGTAGGGGTTAGGGTTAGGGTACGCGTTACTGTTAGGGTAGTTATTAAACCTATCCCACTCTCTAGATACCCCTTAGCACGTAAAGGAATATTATTTGGAGGTCCAGCCATGGAGAAGAGTTTAGACACTAGGATAAGATAAGGAACACACCCATTATAAAGAAATCACATTAGGATTCTCTTTTTAAGCTGTTCTTTAAAACACTAGTGCTTAGGAAATCTATTGGAGGCAGAAGCAGTCAAGGGTAGCCTAGGGTTAGGGTTAGGCTTGGGGTTAGGCTTAGGGTACAGATTAGGGTACGGGTTCGGTGAGGGGTTCGGGTACGGCGTAGGGTATGGGTTAGGGTTAGTGTTAGGGTTAGTGTTAGGGTTAGGGCTCCGTTTAGGGTACGGGTTAGGATTAGGTTACGTTTTAGGGTTAGGGTAGGGGTTAGGGTTAGGGTACGCATTAGGGTTAGGGTAGTTATTAAACCTATCCCAATCTCTAGATACCCCTTAGCACGTAAAGGAATATTATTTGGGAGTCCAGCCATGGAGAAGAGTTTAGACACTAGGATAAGATAAGGAACACACCCATTATAAAGAAATCACATTAGGATTCTCTTTTTAAGCTGTTCCTTAAAACACTAGTGCTTAGGAAATCTATTGGAGGCAGAAGCAGTCAAGGGTAGCCTAGGGCTAGGGTTAGGCTTAGGGTTAGGCTTAGGGTACGGCTTAGGGTACGGGTTCGGGGAGGGGTTTGGGTACGGCGTAGGGTATGGGTTAGGGTTAGGGTTAGGGTTAGTGTTAGGGTTAGGGCTCGGTTTAGGGTACGGGTGAGGATTAGGGTACATTTTAGGGTTAGGGTAGGGGTTAGGGTTAGGGTACGCGTTAGAGTTAAGGTAGTTATTAAACCTATCCCAATCTCTAGATACACCTTAGCAGGTAAAGGAATATTATTTGGGGGTCCAGCCATGGAGAAGAGTTTAGACACTAGGATAAGATAAGGAACACACCCATTATAAAGAAATCACATTAGGATTCTCTTTTTAAGCTGTTCCTTAAAACACTAGTGCTTAGGAAATCTATTGGAGGGAGAAGCAGTCAAGGGTAGCCTAGGGTTAGGGTTAGGCTTAGGGTACGGCTTAGGGTACGGGTTCGGGGAGGGGTTCGTGTATGGCGGAGGGTATGCTTTAGGGTTAGGGTTTGGGTTATTGTTAGGGTTAGGGCTTCGTTTAGGGTACGGGATAGGATTAGGGTACGTGTTAGGGTTAGAGTAGGGGTTAGGGTTAGGGTACGCATTAGGGTTAGGGTAGTTATTAAACCTATCCCACTCTCTAGATACCCCTTAGCACGTAAAGGAATATTATTTGGGGGTCCAGCCATGTAGAAGAATTTAGACACTAGGATAAGATAAGGAACACACCTATTATAAAGAAATCACATTAGGATTCTCTTTATAAGCTGTTCCTTAAAACACTAGTGCTTAGGAAATCTATTGGAGGCAGAAGCATTCAAGGGTAGCCTAGGGTTAGGGTTAGGCTTAGGGTACGGCTTAGGGTACGGGTTCGGGGAGAGCTTCGGGTACGGCGTAGGGTATGGGTTAGGGTTAGGGTTAGGGTTAGTGTTAGGGTTAGGGCTCGGTTTAGGGTACGGGTTAGGATTAGGGTACGTGTTAGGGTTAGGGTAGGGGTTAGGGTTAGGGTACGCGTTAGTGTTAGGTTAGTTATTAAACCTATCCCACTCTCTAGATACCCCTTAGCACGTAAAGGAATATTATTTGGAGGTCCAGCCCTGGAGAAGAGTTTAGACACTAGGATAAGATAAGGAACACACCCATTATAAAGAAATCACATTAGGATTCTCTTTTTAAGCTGTTCCTTAAAACACTAGTGCTTAGGAAATCTATTGGAGGGAGAAGCAGTCAAGGGAAGCCTAGGGTTAGGGTTAGGCTTAGGGTACGGCTTAGGGTACGGATTAGGGTATGGGTTCGGGGAGGGCTTCGGGTACGGCGTAGGGTATGGATTAGGGTTAGTGTTAGGGTTAGTGTTAGGGTTAGGGCTCGGTTTAGGGTATTGGTTAGGATTAGTGTACATGTTAGGGTTAGGGTAGGGGTTAGGGTTAGGGTACGCGTTAGTGTTAGGTTAGTTATTAAACCTATCCCACTCTCTAGATACCCCTTAGCACGTAAAGGAATATTATTTGGAGGTCTAGCCATGGAGAAGAGTTTAGACACTAGGATAAGATAAGGAACACAACCATTATAAAGCAATCACATTAGGATTCGCTTTTTAAGCTGTTCCTTAAAACACTAGTGCTTAGGAAATCTACTGGAGGCAGAAGCAGTCAAGGGTAGCCTAGGGTTAGGGTTAGGCTTAGGGTTAGGGTTAGGGTACGGCTTAGGGTACGGGTTCGGGGAGGGGTTCGGGTATGGCATAGGGTATGGGTTAGGGTTAGGGTTAGGGTTAGTGTTAGGGTTAGGGCTCGGTTTAGGGTACGGGTTAGGATTAGTGTACGTCTTAGGGTTAGGGTAGGGGTTAGGGTTAGGGTACGCGTTAGGGTTAGGGTAGTTATTAAACCTATCCCACTCTCTAGATACCCCGTAGCACGTAAAGCCATATTATTTGGGGGTCCATCCATGGAGAAGATCTTAGACACTAAGATAATATAAGGAACACACCCATTATAAAGAAATCACATTAGGATTCTCTTTTTAAGCTGTTCCTTAAAACACTAGTGCTTAGGAAATCTATTGGAGGCAGAAGCAGTCAAGGGTAGCCTATGGTTAGGGTTAGGCTTAGGGTACGGCTTAGGGTACGGCTTAGGGTACGGGTTCGGGGAGGGTTTCGGGTACGGCGTAGGGTATGGGTTAGGGTTAGGGTTAGGGTTAGTGTTAGGGTTAGGGCTCGGTTTAGTGTACGTGATAGGGTTAGGGTAGGGGTTAGGGTTAGGGTACGCGTTAGAGTTAAGGTAGTTATTAAACCTATCCCAATCTCTAGATACACCTTAGCAGGTAAAGGAATATTATTTGGGGGTCCAGCCATGGAGAAGAGTTTAGACACTAGGATAAGATAAGGAACACACCCATTATAAAGAAATCACATTAGGATTCTCTTTTTAAGCTGTTCCTGAAAACACTAGTGCTTAGGAAATCTATTGGAGGCAGAAGCAGTCAAGGTTAGCCTAGGGTTATGGTTAGGCTTAGGGTACGGCTTAGGGTACGGCTTAGGGTACGGGTTCGTGGAGGGCTTCGGGTACGGCGTAGGGTATGGGTTAGGGTTAGGTTTAGGGTTAGTTTTAGGGTTAGGGCTCAGTTTAGGGTATTGGTTAGGATTAGGGTAGGGGTTAGGGTTAGGGTACGCATTAGTGTTAGGGTAGTCATTAAACCTATCCCACTCTCTAGATACCCCTTAGCACGTAAGGGAATATTATTTGGAGGTCCAGCCATGGAGAAGAGTTTAGACACTAGGATAAGGTAAGGAACACACCCATTATAAAGAAATCACATTAGGATTCTATTTTTAAGCTGTTCCTTATAACACTAGTGCTTAGGAAATCTATTGGAGGCAGAATCAGTCAAGGGTAGCCTAGGGTTAGGGTTAGGCTTGGGGTTAGGCTTAGGGTACAGATTAGGGTACGGGTTCGGTGAGCGGTTCGGGTACGGCGTAGGGTATGGGTTAGGGTTAGTGTTAGGGTTAGGGCTCCGTTTAGGGTACGGGTTAGGATTAGGTTACGTATTAGGGTTAGGGTAGGGGTTAGGGTTAGGGTACGCATTGGGGTTAGGGTAGTTATTAAACCTATCCCAATCTCTAGATACCCCTTAGCACGTAAAGGAATATTATTTGGGAGTCCAGCCATGGAGAAGAGTTTAGACACTAGGATAAGATAAGGAACACACCCATTATAAAGAAAATACATTAGGATTCTCTTTTTAAGCTGTTCCTTAAAACAATAGTGCTTAGGAAATCTATTGGAGGCAGAAGCAGTCAAGGGTAGCCTAGGGCTAGGGTTAGGCTTAGGGTTAGGCTTAGGGTACGGCTTAGGGTACGGGTTCGGGGAGTGGTTCGGGTACGGCGTAGGGTATGGGTTAGGGTTAGGGTTAGGGTTAGTGTTAGGGTTAGGGCTCGGTTTAGGGTACGGGTTAGGATTAGGGTACATGTTAGGGTTAGGGTAGGGGTTATGGTTAGGGTATGCGTTAGTGTTAGGGTAGTTATTAAACCTATCCCACTCTCTAGATACTCCTTAGCACGTAAAGGAATATTATTTGGGGGTCCAGCCATGGAGAAGAGTTTAGACACTAGGATAAGATAAGGAACACACCCATTATAAAGAAATCACATTAGGATTCTCTTTTTAAGCTGTTCCTTAAAACACTAGTGCTTAGGAAATCTATTGGAGGCAGAAGGAGTCAAGGGTAGCCTAGGGTTAGGGTTAGGCTTAGGGTACGGCTTAGGGTACGGCTTAGGGTACGGGTTCGGGGAGGCGTTCGTGTATGGCGGAGGGTATGGGTTAGGGTTAGGGTTTGGGTTAGTGTTAGGTTTAGGGTTTCGTTTAGGGTACGGGATAGGATTAGGGTACGTGTTAGGGTTAGAGTAGGGGTTATGGTTAGGGTACGCGTTAGGGTTAGGGTAGTTATTAAACCTATCCGACTCTCTAGATACCCCTTAGCACGAAAAGGAATATTATTTGGGGGTCCAGCCATGGAGAAGAGTTTAGACACTAGGATAAGATAAGGAACACACCCATTATAAAGAAATCACATTAGGATTCACTTTTTAAGCTGTTCCTTAAAACACTAGTGCTTAGGAAATCTATTGGAGGCAGAAGCAGTCAAGGGTAGCCTAGGGTTAGGGTTAGGCTTAGGGTACGGCTTAGGGTACGGCTTAGGGTACGGGTTCGGGGAAGGTTTCGGGTACGGCGTAGGGTATGGGTTAGGGTTAGGGTTAGGGTTAGTGTTAGGGTTAGGGCTCGGTTTAGTGTACGTGATAGGGTTAGGGTAGGGGTTAGGGTTAGGGTACGCGTTAGAGTTAAGGTAGTTATTAAACCTATCCCAATCTCTAGATACACCTTAGCAGGTAAAGGAATATTATTTGGGGGTCCAGCCATGGAGAAGAGTTTAGATACTAGGATAAGATAAGGAACACACCCATTATAAAGAAATCACATTAGGATTCTCTTTTTAAGCTGTTCCTTAAAACACTAGTGCTTAGGAAATCTATTGGAGGAAGAAGCAGTCAAGGTTAGCCTAGGGTTATGGTTAGGCTTAGGGTACGGCTTAGGGTACGGCTTAGGGTACGGGTTCGTGGAGGGCTTCGGGTACGGCGTAGGGTATGGGTTAGGGTTAGGTTTAGGGTTAGTTTTAGGGTTAGGGCTCAGTTTAGGGTATTGGTTAGGATTAGGGTAGGGGTTAGGGTTAGGGTACGCATTAGTTTTAGGGTAGTCATTAAACCTATCCCACTCTCTAGATACCCCTTAGCACGTAAAGGAATATTATTTGGAGGTCCAGCCATGGAGAAGAGTTTAGACACTAGGATAAGGTAAGGAACACACCCATTATAAAGAAATCACATTAGGATTCTCTTTTTAAGCTGTTCCTTAAAACACTAGTGCTTAGGAAATCTATTGGAGGCAGAAGCAGTCAAGGGTAGCCTAGGGCTAGGGTTAGGCTTAGGGTTAGGCTTAGGGTACGGCTTAGGGTACGGGTTCGGGGAGTGGTTCGGGTACGGCGTAGGGTATGGGTTAGGGTTAGGGTTAGGGTTAGTGTTAGGGTTAGGGCTCGGTTTAGGGTACGGGTTAGGATTAGGGTACATGTTAGGGTTAGGGTAGGGGTTATGGTTAGGGTACGCGTTAGTGTTAGGGTAGTTATTAAACCTATCCCACTCTCTAGATACTCCTTAGCACGTAAAGGAATATTATTTGGGGGTCCAGCCATGGAGAAGAGTTTAGACACTAGGATAAGATAAGGAACACACCCATTATAAAGATATCACATTAGGATTCTCTTTTTAAGCTGTTCCTTAAAACACTAGTGCTTAGGAAATCTATTGGAGGCAGAAGGAGTCAAGGGTAGCCTAGGGTTAGGGTTAGGCTTAGGGTACGGCTTAGGGTACGGCTTAGGGTACGGGTTCGGGGAGGCGTTCGTGTATGGCGGAGGGTATGGGTTAGGGTTAGGGTTTGGGTTAGTGTTAGGTTTAGGGCTTCGTTTAGGGTACGGGATAGGATTAGGGTACGTGTTAGGGTTAGGGTAGGGGTTAGGGATAGGGTACGCGTTAGAGTTAAGGTAGTTATTAAACCTATCCCACTCTCTAGATACACCTTAGAACGTAAAGGAATATTATTTGGGGGTCCAGCCATGCAGAAGAGTTTAGACACTAGGATAAGATAAGGAACACACCCATTATAAAGAAATTCCATTAGGATTCTCTTTTTAAGCTGTTCCTTAAAACACTAGTGCTTAGGAAATCTATTGGAGGCAGAAGCAGTCAAGGGTAGCCTAGGGTTAAGGTTAGGCTTAGGGTTAGGCTTAGGGTACGGGTTCGGTGAGTGTTTCGGGTACGGCGTAGGGTATGGGTTAGGGTTAGGGTTAGGGTTAGTGTTAGGGTTAGGGCTCGGTTTAGGGTACGGGTTAGGATTAGGGTACGTGTTAGGGTTACGGTAGGGGTTAGGGTTAGGGTACGCCTTAGGGTTAGGGTAGTTATTAAACCTATCCCACTCTCTAGATACCCCTTAGCACGTAAAGGAATATTATTTGGGGTCCAGCCATGGAGAAGAGTTTAGACATTAGGATAAGATAAGGAACACACCCATTATAAAGAAATCACATTAGGATTCCCTTTTTAAGCTGTTCCTTAAAACACTAGTGCTTAGGAAATCTATTGGAGGCAGAAGCAGTCAAGGGTAGCCTAGGGTTAGGGTTAGGCTTAGTATTAGGCTTAGGGTACGGCTTAGGGTTCGGGTTCGGGGAGGGGTTCGGGTACGGCGTAGGGTATGGGTTAGGGTTAAGGTTAGGGTTAGTGTTAGGGTTTGGGCTCGGTATAGGATATTGTTTAGGATTAGGGTACGTGTTAGGGTTAGGGTAGGGGCTAGGGTTAGGGTACGCGTTAGAGTTAAGGTAGTTATTAAACCTATCCCAATCTCTAGATACACCTTAGCAGGTAAAGGAATATTATTTGGGGGTCCAGCCATGGAGAAGAGTTTAGACACTAGGATAAGATAAGGAACACACCCATTATAAATAAATCACATTAGGATTCTCTTTTTAAGCTGTTCTTTAAAACACTAGTGCTTAGGAAATCTATTGGAGGCAGAAGCAGTCAAGGGTAGCCTAGGGTTAGGGTTAGGCTTGGGGTTAGGCTTAGGGTACAGATTAGGGTACGGGTTCGGTGAGGGGTTCGGGTACGGCGTAGGGTATGGGTTAGGGTTAGTGTTAGGGTTAGTGTTAGGGTTAGGGCTCCGTTTAGGGTACGGGTTAGGATTAGGTTACGTATTAGGGTTAGGGTAGGGGTTAGGGTTAGGGTACGCATTAGGGTTAGGGTAGTTATTAAACCTATCCCAATCTCTAGATACCCCTTAGCACGTAAAGGAATATTATTTGGGAGTCCAGCCATGGAGAAGAGTTTAGACACTAGGATAAGATAAGGAACACACCCATTATAAAGAAATCACATTAGGATTCTCTTTTTAAGCTGTTCCTTAAAACACTAGTGCTTAGGAAATCTATTGGAGGCAGAAGCAGTCAAGGGTAGCCTAGGGCTAGGGTTAGGCTTAGGGTTAGGCTTAGGGTACGGCTTAGGGTACGGGTTCGGGGAGGGGTTTGGGTACGGCGTAGGGTATGGGTTAGGGTTAGGGTTAGGGTTAGTGTTAGGGTTAGGGCTCGGTTTAGGGTACGGGTTAGGATTAGGGTACATTTTAGGGTTAGGGTAGGGGTTAGGGTTAGGGTACGCGTTAGTGTTAGGGTAGTTATTAAACCTATCCCACTCTCTAGATACACCTTACAACGTAAAGGAATATTATTTGGGGGTCCAGCCATGGAGAAGAGTTTAGACACTAGGATAAGATAAGGAACACACCCATTATAAAGAAATCACATTAGGATTCTCTTTTTAAGCTGTTCCTTAAAACGCTAGTGCTTAGGAAATCTATTGAAGGGAGAAGCAGTCAAGGGTAGCCTAGGGTTAGGTTTAGGCTTAGGGTATGGCTTAGGGTACGGGTTCGGGGAGGGGTTCGTGTATGGCGGAGGGTTTGCTTTAGGGTTAGGGTTTGGGTTATTGTTAGGGTTAGGGCTTCGTTTAGGGTACGGGATAGGATTAGGGTACGTGTTAGGGTTAGAGTAGGGGTTAGGGTTAGGGTACGCATTAGGGTTAGGGTAGTTATTAAACCTATCCCACTCTCTAGATACCCCTTAGCACGTAAAGGAATATTATTTGGGGGTCCAGCCATGTAGAAGAGTTTAGACACTAGGATAAGATAAGGAACACACCTATTATAAAGAAATCACATTAGGATTCTCTTTATAAGCTGTTCCTTAAAACACTAGTGCTTAGGAAATCTATTGGAGGCAGAAGCATTCAAGGGTAGCCTAGGGTTAGGGTTAGGCTTAGGGTACGGCTTAGGGTACGGCTTAGGGTATGGGTTCGGGGAGGGCTTCGGGTACGGCGTAGGGTATGGATTAGGGTTAGGGTTAGGGTTAGTGTTAGGGTTAGGGCTCGGTTTAGGGTATTGGTTAGGATTAGTGTACGTGTTAGGGTTAGGGTAGGGGTTAGGGTTAGGGTACGCGTTAGTGTTAGGTTAGTTATTAAACCTATCCCACTCTCTAGATACCCCTTAGCACGTAAAGGAATATTATTTGGAGGTCTAGCCATGGAGAAGAGTTTAGACACTAGGATAAGATAAGGAACACACCCATTATAAAGCAATCACATTAGGATTCGCTTTTTAAGCTGTTCCTAAAAACACTAGTGCTTAGGAAATCTACTGGAGGCAGAAGCAGTCAAGGGTAGCCTAGGGTTAGGGTTAGGATTAGGGTTAGGGTTAGGGTACGGCTTAGGGTACGGGTTCGGGGAGGGGTTCGGGTATGGCATAGGGTATGGGTTAGGGTTAGGGTTAGGGTTAGTGTTAGGGTTAGGGCTCGGTTTAGGGTACGGGTTAGGATTAGTGTACGTCTTAGGGTTAGGGTAGGGGTTAGGGTTAGGGTACGCGTTAGGTTTAGGGTAGTTATTAAACCTATCCCACTCTCTAGATACCCCGTAGCACGTAAAGCCATATTATTTGGGGGTCCATCCATGGAGAAGATCTTAGACACTAAGATAATATAAGGAACACACCCATTATAAAGAAATCACATTAGGATTCTCTTTTTAAGCTGTTCCTTAAAACACTAGTGCTTAGGAAATCTATTGGAGGCAGAAGCAGTCAAGGGTAGCCTAGGGCTAGGGTTAGGCTTAGGGTTAGGCTTAGGGTACGGCTTAGGGTACGGGTTCGGGAAAGGGTTCGGGTACGGCGTAGGGTATGGGTTAGGGTTAGGGTTAGGGATAGTGTTAGGGTTAGGGCTCGGTTTAGGGTACGGGTTAGGATTAGGGTACGTGTTAGGGTTAGAGTAGGGGTTAGGGTTAGGGTACGCGTTAGGGTTAGGGTAGTTATTAAACCTATCCGACTCTCTAGATACCCCTTAGCACGAAAAGAAATATTATTTGGGGGTCCAGCCATGGAGAAGAGTTTAGACACTAGGATAAGATAAGGAACACACCCATTATAAAGAAATCACATTAGGATTCTCTTTTTAACCTGTTCCTTAAAACACTAGTGCTTAGGAAATCTATTGGAGGCAGAAGCAGTCAAGGGTAGCCTAGGGTTAGGGTTAGGCTTAGGGTACTGCTTAGGGTACGGCTTAGGGTACGGGTTCGGGAAGGCGTTCGTGTATGGCGGAGGGTATGGGTTATGGTTAGGGTTTGGGTTAGTGTTAGGTTTAGGGCTTCGTTTAGGGTACGGGATAGGATTAGGGTACGTGTTAGGGTTAGAGTAGGGGTTATGGTTAGGGTACGCGTTAGGGTTAGGGTAGTTATTAAACCTATCCGACTCTCTAGATACCCCTTAGCACGAAAAGGAATATTATTTGGGGGTCCAGCCATGGAGAAGAGTTTAGACACTAGGATAAGATAAGGAACACACCCATTATAAAGAAATCACATTAGGATTCTCTTTTTAAGCTGTTCCTTAAAACACTAGTGCTTAGGAAATCTATTGGAGGCAGAAGCAGTCAAGGGTAGCCTAGGGTTAGGGTTAGGCTTAGGGTACGGCTTAGGGTACGGCTTAGGGTACGGGTTCGGTGAAGGTTTCGGGTACGGCGTAGGGTATGGGTTAGGGTTAGGGTTAGGGTTAGTGTTAGGGTTAGGGCTCGGTTTAGTGTACGTGATAGGGTTAGGGTAGGGGTTAGGGTTAGGGTACGCGTTAGAGTTAAGGTAGTTATTAAACCTATCCCAATCTCTAGACACACCTTAGCAGGTAAAGGAATATTATTTGGGGGTCCAGCCATGGAGAAGAGTTTAGACACTAGGATAAGATAAGGAACACACCCATTATAAAGAAATCACATTAGGATTCTCTTTTTAAGCTGTTCCTTAAAACACTAGTGCTTAGGAAATCTATTGGAGGCAGAAGCAGTCAAGGTTAGCCTAGGGTTATGGTTAGGCTTAGGGTACGGCTTAGGGTACGGCTTAGGGTACGGGTTCGTGGAGGGCTTCGGGTACGGCGTAGGGTATGGGTTAGGGTTAGGTTTAGGGTTAGTTTTAGGGTTAGGGCTCAGTTTAGGGTATTGGTTAGGATTAGGGTAGGGGTTAGGGTTAGGGTACGCATTAGTTTTAGGGTAGTCATTAAACCTATCCCACTCTCTAGATACCCCTTAGCACCTAAAGGAATATTATTTGGAGGTCCAGCCATGGAGAAGAGTTTAGACACTAGGATAAGGTAAGGAACACACCCATTATAAAGAAATCACATTAGGATTCTCTTTTTAAGCTGTTCCTTAAAACACTAGTGCTTAGGAAATCTATTGGAGGCAGAAGCAGTCAAGGGTAGCCTAGGGTTAGGGTTAGGCTTGGGGTTAGGCTTAGGGTACAGATTAGGGTACGGGTTCGGTGAGCGGTTCGGGTACGGCGTAGGGTATGGGTTAGGGTTAGTGTTAGGGTTAGTGTTAGGGTTAGGGCTCCGTTTAGGGTACGGGTTAGGATTAGGTTACGTATTAGGGTTAGGTTAGGGGTTAGGGTTAGGGTACGCATTAGGGTTAGGGTAGTTATTAAACCTATCCCAATCTCTAGATACCCCTTAGCACGTAAAGGAATATTATTTGGGAGTCCAGCCATGGAGAAGAGTTTAGACACTAGGATAAGATAAGGAACACACCCATTATAAAGAAAATACATTAGGATTCTCTTTTTAAGCTGTTCCTTAAAACACTAGTGCTTAGGAAATCTATTGGAGGCAGAAGCAGTCAAGGGTAGCCTAGGGCTAGGGTTAGGCTTAGGGTTAGGCTTAGGGTACGGCTTAGGGTACGGGTTCGGGGAGTGGTTCGGGTACGGCGTAGGGTATGGGTTAGGGTTAGGGTTAGGGTTAGTGTTAGGGTTAGGGCTCGGTTTAGGGTACGGGTTAGGATTAGGGTACATGTTAGGGTTAGGGTAGGGGTTATGGTTAGGGTACGCGTTAGTGTTAGGGTAGTTATTAAACCTATCCCACTCTCTAGATACTCCTTAGCACGTAAAGGAATATTATTTGGGGGTCCAGCCATGGAGAAGAGTTTAGACACTAGGATAAGATAAGGAACACACCCATTATAAAGAAATCACATTAGGATTCTCTTTTTAAGCTGTTCCTTAAAACACTAGTGCTTAGGAAATCTATTGGAGGCAGAAGGAGTCAAGGGTAGCCTAGGGTTAGGGTTAGGCTTAGGGTACGGCTTAGGGTACGGCTTAGGGTACGGGTTCGGGGAGGTGTTCGTGTATGGCGGAGGGTATGGGTTAGGGTTAGGGTTTGGGTTAGTGTTAGGTTTAGGGCTTCGTTTATGGTATGGGATAGGATTAGGGTACGTGTTAGGGTTAGGGTAGGGGTTAGGGTTAGGGTACGCGTTAGAGTTAAGGTAGTTATTAAACCTATCCCACTCTCTAGATACACCTTAGAACGTAAAGGAATATTATTTGGGGGTCCAGCCATGGAGAAGAGTTTAGACACTAGGATAAGATAAGGAACACACCCATTATAAAGAAATCACATTAGGATTCTCTTTTTAAGCTGTTCCTTAAAACACTAGTGCTTAGGAAATCTATTGGAGGCAGAAGCAGTCAAGGGTAGCCTAGGGATAGGGTTAGGCTTGGGGTTAGGCTTAGGGTACGGCTTAGGGTACGGGTTCGGGGAGGGGTTTTTGTATGGCCTAGGGTATGGGTTAGGGTTAGGGTTAGGGTTAGTGTTAGGGTTAGGGCTCGGTTTAGGGTACGGGTTAGGATTAGGGTACATGTTAGGGTTAGGGTAGGGGTTAGGGTTAGGGTACGCATTAGTGTTAGGGTAGTTATTAAACGTATCCCACTCTCTAGATACACCTTAGCACGTAAAGGAATATTATTTGGGGGTCCAGCCATGGAGAAGAGTTTAGACACTAGGATAAGATAAGGAACACACCCATTATAAAGAAATCACATTAGGATTCTCTTTTTAAGCTGTTCCTTAAAACACTAGTGCTTAGGAAATCTATTGGAGGCAGAAGGAGTCAAGGGTAGCCTAGGGTTAGGGTTAGGCTTAGGGTGCGGCTTAGGGTACGGCTTAGGGTACGGGTTCGGGGAGGCGTTCTTGTATGGCGGAGGGTATGGTTTAGGGTTAGGGTTTGGGTTAGTGTTAGGTTTAGGGCTTCGTTTAGGGTACGGGATAGGATTAGGGTACGTGTTAGGGTTAGGGTAGGGGTTAGGGTTAGGGTACGCGTTAGAGTTAAGGTAGTTATTAAACCTATCCCACTCTCTAGATACACCTTAGAACGTAAAGGAATATTATTTGGGGGTCCAGCCATGGAGAAGAGTTTAGACACTAGGATAAGATAAGGAACACACCCATTATAAAGAAATCACATTAGGATTCTCTTTTTAAGCTGTTCCTTAAAACACTAGTGCTTAGGAAATCTATTGGAGGCAGAAGCAGTCAAGGGTAGCCTAGGGTTAGGGTTAGGCTTGGGGTTAGGCTTAGGGTACGGGTTCGGTGAGGGGTTCGGGTACGGCGTAGGGTATGGGTTAGTGTTAGTGTTAGGGTTAGTGTTAGGGTTAGGGCTCCGTTTAGGGTACGGGTTAGGATTAGGTTACGTATTAGGGTTAGGGTAGGGGTTAGGGTTAGGGTACGCATTAGGGTTAGGGTAGTTATTAAACCTATCCCACTCTCTAGATACCCCTTAGCACGTAAAGGAATATTATTTGGGAGTCCAGCCATGGAGAAGAGTTTAGACACTAGGATAAGATAAGGAACACACCCATTATAAAGAAATCACATTAGGATTCTCTTTTTAAGCTGTTCCTTAAAACACTAGTGCTTAGGAAATCTATTGGAGGCAGAAGCAGTCAAGGGTAGCCTAGGGCTAGGGTTAGGCTTAGGGTTAGGCTTAGGGTACGGCTTAGGGTACGGGTTCGGGGAGGGGTTCGGGTACGGCGTAGGGTATGGGTTAGGGTTAGGGTTAGGGTTAGTGTTAGGGTTAGGGCTCGGTTTAGGATACGGGTTAGGATTAGGGTACATGTTAGGGTTAGGGTAGGTGTTAGGGTTAGGGTACGCATTAGTGTTAGGGTAGTTATTAAACGTATCCCACTCTCTAGATACACCTTAGCACGTAAAGGAATGTTATTTGGGGGTCCAGCCATGGAGAAGAGTTTAGACACTAGGATAAGATAAGGAACACACCCATTATAAAGAAATCACATTAGGATTCTCTTTTTAAGCTGTTCCTTAAAACACTAGTGCTTAGGAAATCTTTTGGAGGCAGAAGGAGTCAAGGGTAGCCTAGGGTTAGGGTTAGGCTTAGGGTACGGCTTAGGGTACGGCTTAGGGTACGGGTTCAGGGAGGGGTTCGTGTATGGCGGAGGGTATGGGTTAGGGTTAGGGTTTGGGTTAGTGTTAGGGTTAGGGCTTCGTTTAGGGTACGGGATAGGATTAGGGTACGTGTTACGGTTAGAGTAGGGGTTAGGGTTAGGGTACGCGTTAGGGTTAGGGTAGTTATTAAACCTATCCCACTCTCTAGATACCCCTTAGCACGTAAAGGAATATTATTTGGGGGTCCAGCCATGGAAAAGAGTTTAGACACTAGGATAAGGTAAGGAACACACCTATTATAAAGAAATCACATTAGGATTCTCTTTATAAGCTGTTCCTTAAAACACTAGTGCTTAGGAAATCTATTGGAGGCAGAAGCAGTCAAGGGTAGCCTAGGGTTAGGGTTAGGCTTAGGGTTAGGCTTAGGGTACGGCTTAGGGTACGGGTTCGGGGAGGGCTTCGGGTACGGCGTAGGGTATGGGTTAGGGTTAGGTTTAGGGTTAGTGTTAGGGTTAGGGCTCGGTTTAGGGTACGGGTTAGGATTAGGGTACGTGTTAGGGTTAGGGTAGGGGTTAAGGTTAGGGTACGCGTTAGTGTTAGGGTGGTTATTAAACCTATCCCACTCTCTAGATACCCCTTAGCACGTAAAGGAATATTATTTGGAGGTCCAGCCATGGAGAAGAGTTTAGACACTAGGATAAGATAAGGAACACACCCATTATAAAGAAATCCCATTAGGATTCTCTTTTTAAGCTGTTCCTTAAAACACTAGTGCTTAGGAAATCTATTGGAGGGAGAAGCAGTCAAGGGTAGCCTAGGGTTAGGGTTAGGCTTAGGGTTAGGGTTAGGGTACGGCTTAGGGTACGGGTTCGGGGAGGGGTTCGGGTACGGCGTAGGGTATGGGTTAGGGTTAGGGTGAGGGTTAGTGTTAGGGTTAGGGCTCGGTTTAGGGTACGGGTAAGGATTAGTGTACGTCTTAGGGTTAGGGTAGGGGTTAGGGTTAGGGTACACGTTAGGGTTAGGGTAGTTATTAATCCTATCCCACTCTCTAGATACCCCGTAGCACGTAAAGCCATATTATTTGGGGGTCCATCCATGGAGAAGATCTTAGACACTAACATAATATAAGGAACAAACCCATTATAAAGAAATCACATTAGGATTCTCTTTTTAAGCTGTTCCTTAAAACACTAGTGCTTAGGAAATCTATTGGAGGCAGAAGCAGTCAAGGGTAGCCTAGGGTTAGGGTTAGGCTTGGGGTTAGGCTTAGGGTACGGTTTAGGGTACGGGTTCGGTGAGGGGTTCGGGTACGGCGTAGGGTATGGGTTAGTGTTAGTGTTAGGGTTAGTGTTAGGGTTAGGGCTCCGTTTAGGGTACGGGTTAGGATTAGGTTACGTATTAGGGTTAGGGTAGGGGTTAGGGTTAGGGTACGCATTAGGGTTAGGGTAGTTATTAAACCTATCCCACTCTCTAGATACCCCTTAGCACGTAAAGGAATATTATTTGGGAGTCCAGCCATGGAGAAGAGTTTAGACACTAGGATAAGATAAGGAACACACCCATTATAAAGAAATCACATTAGGATTCTCTTTTTAAGCTGTTCCTTAAAACACTAGTGCTTAGGAAATCTATTGGAGGCAGAAGCAGTCAAGGGTAGCCTAGGGCTAGGGTTAGGCTTAGGGTTAGGCTTAGGGTACGGCTTAGGGTACGGGTTCGGGGAGGGGTTCGGGTACGGCGTAGGGTATGGGTTAGGGTTAGGGTTAGGATTAGTGTTAGGGTTAGGGCTCGGTTTAGGATACGGGTTAGGATTAGGGTACATGTTAGGGTTAGGGTAGGTGTTAGGGTTAGGGTACGCATTAGTGTTAGGGTAGTTATTAAACGTATCCCACTCTCTAGATACACCTTAGCACGTAAAGGAATATTATTTGGGGGTCCAGCCATGGAGAAGAGTTTAGACACTAGGATAAGATAAGGAACACACCCATTATAAAGAAATCACATTAGGATTCTCTTTTTAAGCTGTTCCTTAAAACACTAGTGCTTAGGAAATCTATTGGAGGCAGAAGGAGTCAAGGGTAGCCTAGGGTTAGGGTTAGGCTTAGGGTACGGCTTAGGGTACGGCTTAGGGTACGGGTTCGGGGAGGCGTTCGTGTATGGCGGAGGGTATGGGTTAGGGTTAGGGTTTGGGTTAGTGTTAGGTTTAGGGCTTCGTTTAGGGTACGGGATAGGATTAGGGTACGTGTTAGGGTTAGGGTAGGGGTTAGGGTTAGGGTACGCGTTAGAGTTAAGGTAGTTATTAAACCTATCCCACTCTCTAGATACACCTTAGAACGTAAAGGAATATTATTTGTGGGTCCAGCCATGGAGAAGAGTTTAGACACTAGGATAAGATAAGGAACACACCCATTATAAAGAAATCACATTAGGATTCTCTTTTTAAGCTGTTCCTTAAAACACTAGTGCTTAGGAAATCTATTGGAGGCAGAAGCAGTCAAGGGTAGCCTAGGGTTAGGGTTAGGCTTGGGGTTAGGCTTAGGGTACGGTTTAGGGTACGGGTTCGGTGAGGGGTTCGGGTACGGCGTAGGGTATGGGTTAGTGATAGTGTTAGGGTTAGTGTTAGGGTTAGGGCTCCGTTTAGGGTACGGGTTAGGATTAGGTTACGTATTAGGGTTAGGGTAGGGGTTAGGGTTAGGGTACGCATTAGGGTTAGGGTAGTTATTAAACCTATCCCACTCTCTAGATACCCCTTAGCACGTAAAGGAATATTATTTGGGAGTCCAGCCATGGAGAAGAGTTTAGACACTAGGATAAGATAAGGAACACACCCATTATAAAGAAATCACATTAGGATTCTCTTTTTAAGCTGTTCCTTAAAACACTAGTGCTTAGGAAATCTATTGGAGGCAGAAGCAGTCAAGGGTAGCCTAGGGCTAGGGTTAGGCTTAGGGTTAGGCTTAGGGTACGGCTTAGCGTACGGGTTCGGGGAGGGGTTTGGGTACGGCCTAGGGTATGGGTTAGGGTTAGGGTTAGGGTTAGTGTTAGGGTTAGGGCTCGGTTTAGGGTACGGGTTAGGATTAGGGTACATGTTAGGGTTAGGGTAGGGGTTAGGGTTAGGGTACGCATTAGTGTTAGGGTAGTTATTAAACGTATCCCACTCTCTAGATACACCTTAGCACGTAAAGGAATATTATTTGGGGGTCCAGCCATGGAGAAGAGTTTAGACACTAGGATAAGATAAGGAACACACCCATTATAAAGAAATCACATTAGGATTCTCTTTTTAAGCTGTTCCTTAAAACACTAGTGCTTAGGAAATCTATTGGAGGCAGAAGGAGTCAAGGGTAGCCTAGGGTTAGGGTTAGGCTTAGGGTGCGGCTTAGGGTATGGTTTAGGGTACGGGTTCGGGGAGGCGTTCTTGTATGGCGGAGGGTATGGGTTAGGGTTAGGGTTTGGGTTAGTGTTAGGGTTAGGGCTTCGTTTAGGGTACGGGATAGGATTAGGGTACGTGTTAGGGTTAGAGTAGGGGTTAGGGTTAGGGTACGCGTTAGGGTTAGGGTAGTTATTAAACCTATCCCACTCTCTAGATATCCCTTAGCACGTAAAGGAATATTATTTGGGGGTCCAGCCATGGAGAAGAGTTTAGACACTAGGATAAGATAAGGAACACACCCATTATAAAGAAATCACATTAGGATTCTCTTTTTAAGCTGTTCCTTAAAACACTAGTGCTTAGGAAATCTTTTGGAGGCAGAAGGAGTCAAGGGTAGCCTAGGGTTAGGGTTAGGCTTAGGGTACGGCTTAGGGTACGGGTTCAGGGAGGGGTTCGTGTATGGCGGAGGGTATGGGTTAGGGTTAGGGTTTGGGTTAGTGTTAGGGTTAGGGCTTCGTTTAGGGTACGGGATAGGATTAGGGTACGTGTTACGGTTAGAGTAGGGGTTAGGGTTAGGGTACGCGTTAGGGTTAGGGTAGTTATTAAACCTATCCCACTCTCTAGATACCCCTTAGCACGTAAAGGAATATTATTTGGGGGTCCAGCCATGGAGAAGAGTTTAGACACTAGGATAAGGTAAGGAACACACCTATTATAAAGAAATCACATTAGGATTCTCTTTATAAGCTGTTCCTTAAAACACTAGTGCTTAGGAAATCTATTGGAGGCAGAAGCAGCCAAGGGTAGCCTAGGGTTAGGGTTAGGCTTAGGGTTAGGCTTAGGGTACGGCTTAGGGTACGGGTTCGGGGAGGGCTTCGGGTACGGCGTAGGGTATGGGTTAGGGTTAGGTTTAGGGTTAGTGTTAGGGTTAGGGCTCGGTTTAGGGTACGGGTTAGGATTAGGGTACGTGTTAGGGTTAGGGTAGGGGTTAAGGTTAGGGTACGCGTTAGTGTTAGGGTGGTTATTAAACCTATCCCACTCTCTAGATACCCCTTAGCACGTAAAGGAATATTATTTGGAGGTCCAGCCATGGAGAAGAGTTTAGACACTAGGATAAGATAAGGAACACACCCATTATAAAGAAATCCCATTAGGATTCTCTTTTTAAGCTGTTCCTTAAAACACTAGTGCTTAGGAAATCTATTGGAGGGAGAAGCAGTCAAGGGTAGCCTAGGGTTAGGGTTAGGCTTAGGGTTAGGGTTAGGGTACGGCTTAGGGTACGGGTTCGGGGAGGGGTTCGGGTACGGCGTAGGGTATGGGTTAGGGTTAGGGTTAGGGTTAGTGTTAGGGTTAGGGCTCGGTTTAGGGTACGGGTTAGGATTAGTGTACGTCTTAGGGTTAGGGTAGGGGTTAGGGTTAGGGTACACGTTAGGGTTAGGGTAGTTATTAATCCTATCCCACTCTCTAGATACCCCGTAGCACGTAAAGCCATATTATTTGGGGGTCCATCCATGGAGAAGATCTTAGACACTAAGATAATATAAGGAACACACCCATTATAAAGAAATCACATTAGGATTCTCTTTTTAAGCTGTTCCTTAAAACACTAGTGCTTAGGAAATCTATTGGAGGCAGAAGCAGTCAAGGGTAGCCTAGGGTTAGGGTTAGGCTTGGGGTTAGGCTTAGGGTACGGTTTAGGGTACGGGTTCAGTGAGGGGTTCGGGTACGGCGTAGGGTATGGGTTAGTGTTAGTGTTAGGGTTAGTGTTAGGGTTAGGGCTCCGTTTAGGGTACGGGTTAGGATTAGGTTACGTATTAGGGTTAGGGTAGGGGTTAGGGTTAGGGTACGCATTAGGGTTAGGGTAGTTATTAAACCTATCCCACTCTCTAGATACCCCTTAGCACGTAAAGGAATATTATTTGGGAGTCCAGCCATGGAGAAGAGTTTAGACACTAGGATAAGATAAGGAACACACCCATTATAAAGAAATCACATTAGGATTCTCTTTTTAAGCTGTTCCTTAAAACACTAGTGCTTAGGAAATCTATTGGAGGCAGAAGCAGTCAAGGGTAGCCTAGGGCTAGGGTTAGGCTTAGGGTTAGGCTTAGGGTACGGCTTAGGGTACGGGTTCGGGGAGGGGTTCGGGTACGGCGTAGGGTATGGGTTAGGGTTAGGGTTAGGGTTAGTGTTAGGGTTAGGGCTCGGTTTAGGATACGGGTTAGGATTAGGGTACATGTTAGGGTTAGGGTAGGTGTTAGGGTTAGGGTACGCATTAGTGTTAGGGTAGTTATTAAACGTATCCCACTCTCTAGATACACCTTAGCACGTAAAGGAATATTATTTGGGGGTCCAGCCATGGAGAAGAGTTTAGACACTAGGATAAGATAAGGAACACACCCATTATAAAGAAATCACATTAGGATTCTCTTTTTAAGCTGTTCCTTAAAACACTAGTGCTTAGGAAATCTATTGGAGGCAGAAGGAGTCAAGGGTAGCCTAGGGTTAGGGTTAGGCTTAGGGTACGGCTTAGGGTACGGCTTAGGGTATGGGTTCGGGGAGGCGTTCTTGTATGGCGGAGGGTATGGGTTAGGGTTTGGGTTTGGGTTAGTGTTAGGGTTAGGGCTTCGTTTAGGGTACGGGATAGGATTAGGGTACGTGTTAGGGTTAGAGTAGGGGTTAGGGTTAGGGTACGCGTTAGGGTTAGGGTAGTTATTAAACCTATCCCACTCTCTAGATACCCCTTAGCACGTAAAGGAATATTATTTGGGGGTCTAGCCATGGAGAAGAGTTTAGACACTAGGATAAGATAAGGAACACACCCATTATAAAGAAATCACATTAGGATTCTCTTTATAAGCTCTTCCTTAAAACACTAGTGCTTAGGAAATCTATTGGAGGCAGAAGCAGTCAAGGGTAGCCTAGGGTTAGGGGTAGGCTTAGGGTTAGGCTTAGGGTACGGCCTAGGGTACGGGTTCGGGGAGGGCTTCGGGTACGGCGTAAGGTATGGGTTAGGGTTAGGTTTAGGGTTAGTGTTAGGGTTAGGGCTCGGTTTAGGGTACGGGTTAGGATTAGGGTACGTGTTAGGGTTAGGGTAGGGGTTAGGGTTAGGGTACGCGGTAGTGTTAGGGTAGTTATTAATCCTATCCCACTCTCTAGATACCCCGTAGCACGTAAAGCCATATTATTTGGGGGTCCATCCATGGAGAAGATCTTAGACACTAAGATAATATAAGGAACACACCTATTATAAAGAAATCACATTAGGATTCTCTTTTTAAGCTGTTCCTTAAAACACTAGTGCTTAGGAAATCTATTGGAGGCAGAAGCAGTCAAGGGTAGCCTAGGGTTAGGGTTAGGCTTGGGGTTAGGCTTAGGGTACGGCTTAGGGTACGGGTTCGGTGAGGGGTTCGGGTACGGCGTAGGGTATGGGTTAGGGTTAGTGTTAGGGTTAGTGTTAGGGTTAGGGCTCCGTTTAGGGTACGGGTTAGGATTAGGTTACGTATTAGGGTTAGGGTAGGGGTTAGGGTTAGGGTACGCATTAGGGTTAGGGTAGTTATTAAACCTATCCCACTCTCTAGATACCCCTTAGCACGTAAAGGAATATTATTTTGGAGTCCAGCCATGGAGAAGAGTTTAGACACTAGGATAAGGTAAGGAACATACGCATTATAAAGAAATCACATTAGGATTCTCTTTTTAAGCTGTTCCTTAAAACACTAGTGCTTAGGAAATCTATTGGAGGCAGAAGCAGTCAAGGGTAGCCTAGGGCTAGGGTTAGGCTTAGGATTAGGCTTAGGGTACGGCTTAGGGTTCGGGATCGGGGAGGGGTTCGGGTACGGCGTAGGGTATGGGTAAGGGTTAGGGTTAGGGTTAGTGGTAGGGTTAGGGCTCGGTTTAGGATATTGGTTAGGATTAGGGTACGTGTTAGGGTTAGGGTAGGGGTTAGGGTTAGGGTACGCGTTAGTGTTAGGTTAGTTATTAAACCTATCCCACTCTCTAGATACCCCTTAGCACGTAAAGGAATATTATTTGGAGGTCTAGCCATGGAGAAGAGTTTAGACACTAGGATAAGATAAGGAACACACCCATTATAAAGCAATCACATTAGGATTCGCTTTTTAAGCTGTTCCTTAAAACACTAGTTCTTAGGAAATTTACTGGAGGCAGAAGCAGTCAAGGGTAGCCTAGGGTTAGGGTTAGGCTTAGGGTTAGGGTTAGGGTACGGCTTAGGGTACGGGTTCGGGGAGGGGTTCGGGTACGGCGTAGGGTATGGTTTAGGGTTAGGGTTAGGGTTAGTGTTAGGGTTAGGGCTCGGTTTAGGGTACGGGTTAGGATTAGTGTACGTCTTAGGGTTAGGGTAGGGGTTAGGGTTAGGGTACGCGTTAGGGTTAGGGTAGTTATTAAACCTATCCCACTCTCTAGATACCCCGTAGCACGTAAAGCCATATTATTTGGGGGTCCATCCATGGAGAAGATCTTAGACACTAAGATAATATAAGGAACACACCCATTATAAAGAAATCACATTAGGATTCTCTTTTTAAGCTGTTCCTTAAAACACTAGTGCTTAGGAAATCTATTGGAGGCAGAAGCAGTCAAGGGTAGCCTAGGGTTAGGGTTAGGCTTAGGGTACGGCTTAGGGTACGGCTTAGGGTACGGGTTCGGGGAGGGTTTCGGGTACGGCGTAGGGTATGGGTTAGGGTTAGGGTTAGGGTTAGTGTTAGGGTTAGGGCTCGGTTTAGTGTACGTGATAGGGTTAGGGTAGGGGTTAGGGTTAGGGTACGCGTTAGAGTTAAGGTAGTTATTAAACCTATCCCAATCTCTAGATACACCTTAGCAGGTAAAGGAATATTATTTGGGGGTCCAGCCATGGAGAAGAGTTTAGACACTAGGATAAGATAAGGAACACACCCATTATAAAGAAATCACATTAGGATTCTCTTTTTAAGCTGTTCCTTAAAACACTAGTGCTTAGGAAATCTATTGGAGGCAGAAGCAGTCAAGGTTAGCCTAGGGTTATGGTTAGGCTTAGGGTACAGCTTAGGGTACGGCTTAGGGTACGGGTTCGTGGAGGGCTTCGGGTACGGCGTAGGGTGTGGGTTAGGGTTAGGTTTAGGGTTAGTTTTAGGGTTAGGGCTCAGTTTAGGGTATTGGTTAGGATTAGGGTAGGGGTTAGGGTTAGGGTACGCATTAGTGTTAGGGTAGTCATTAAACCTATCCCACTCTCTAGATACCCCTTAGCACGTAAAGGAATATTATTTGGAGGTCCAGCCATGGAGAAGAGTTTAGACACTAGGATAAGGTAAGGAACACACCCATTATAAAGAAATCACATTAGGATTCTCTTTTTAAGCTGTTCCTTAAAACACTAGTGCTTAGGAAATCTATTGGAGGCAGAAGCAGTCAAGGGTAGCCTAGGGTTAGGGTTAGGCTTGGGGTTAGGCTTAGGGTACGGCTTAGGGTACAGGTTCGGTGAGGGGTTCGGGTACGGCGTAGGGTATGGGTTAGGGTTAGTGTTAGGGTTAGTGTTAGGGTTAGGGCTCCGTTTAGGGTACGGGTTAGGATTAGGTTACGTATTAGGGTTAGGGTAGGGGTTAGGGTTAGGGTACGCATTAGGGTTAGGGTAGTTATTAAACCTATCCCACTCTCTAGATACCCCTTAGCACGTAAAGGAATATTATTTGGGAGTCCAGCCATGGAGAAGAGTTTAGACACTAGGATAAGATAAGGAACACACCCATTATAAAGAAATCACATTAGGATTCTCTTTTTAAGCTGTTCCTTAAAACACTAGTGCTTAGGAAATCTATTGGAGGCAGAAGCAGTCAAGGGTAGCCTAGGGCTAGGGTTAGCCTTAGGATTAGGCTTAGGGTACGGCTTAGGGTTCGGGATCGGGGAGGGGTTCGGGTACGGCGTAGGGTATGGGTAAGGGTTAGGGTTAGGGTTAGTGGTAGGGTTAGGGCTCGGTTTAGGATATTGGTTAGGATTAGGGTACGTGTTAGGGTTAGGGTAGGGGTTAGGGTTAGGGTACGCATTAGTGTTAGGTTAGTTATTAAACCTATCCCACTCTCTAGATACCCCTTAGCACGTAAAGGAATATTATTTGGAGGTCTAGCCATGGAGAAGAGTTTAGACACTAGGATAAGATAAGGAACACACCCATTATAAAGCAATCACATTAGGATTCGCTTTTTAAGCTGTTCCTTAAAACACTAGTTCTTAGGAAATCTACTGGAGGCAGAAGCAGTCAAGGGTAGCCGAGGGTTAGGGTTAGGCTTAGGGTTAGGCTTAGGGTACGGCTTAGGGTACGGGTTCGGGGAGGGGTTCGGGTACGGCGTAGGGTATGGTTTAATGTTAGGGTCAGGGTTAGTGTTAGGGTTAGGGCTCGGTTTAGGGTACGGGTTAGGATTAGTGTACGTCTTAGGGTTAGGGTAGGGGTTAGGGTTAGGGTACGCGTTAGGGTTAGGGTAGTTATTAAACCTATCCCACTCTCTAGATACCCCGTAGCACGTAAAGCCATATTATTTGGGGGTCCATCCATGGAGAAGATCTTAGACACTAAGATAATATAAGGAACACACCCATTATAAAGAAATCACATTAGGATTCTCTTTTTAAGCTGTTCCTTAAAACACTAGTGCTTAGGAAATCTATTGGAGGCAGAAGCAGTCAAGGGTAGCCTAGGGTTAGGGTTAGGCTTAGGGTACGGCTTAGGGTATGGCTTAGGGTACGGGTTCGGGGAGGGTTTCGGGTACGGCGTAGGGTATGGGTTAGGGTTAGGGTTAGGGTTAGTGTTAGGGTTAGGGCTCGGTTTAGTGTACGTGATAGGGTTAGGGTAGGGGTTAGGGTTAGGGTACGCATTAGAGTTAAGGTAGTTATTAAACCTATCCCAATCTCTAGATACACCTTAGCAGGTAAAGGAATATTATTTGGGGGTCAGCCATGGAGAAGAGTTTAGACACTAGGATAAGATAAGGAACACACCCATTATAAAGAAATCACATTAGGATTCTCTTTTTAAGCTGTTCCTTAAAACACTAGTGCTTAGGAAATCTATTGGAGGCAGAAGCAGTCAAGGTTAGCCTAGGGTTATGGTTAGGCTTAGGGTACGGCTTAGGGTACGGGTTCGTGGAGGGCTTCGGGTACGGCGTAGGGTATGGGTTAGGGTTAGGTTTAGGGTTAGTTTTAGGGTTAGGGCTCAGTTTAGGGTATTGGTTAGGATTAGGGTAGGGGTTAGGGTTAGGGTACGCATTAGTGTTAGGGTAGTCATTAAACCTATCCCACTCTCTAGATACCCCTTAGCACGTAAAGGAATATTATTTGGAGGTCCAGCCATGGAGAAGAGTTTAGACACTAGGATAAGGTAAGGAACACACCCATTATAAAGAAATCACATTAGGATTCTCTTTTTAAGCTTTCCTTAAAACACTAGTTCTTAGGAAATCTACTGGAGGCAGAAGCAGTCAAGGGTAGCCTAGGGTTAGGGTTAGGCTTAGGGTTAGGGTTAGGGTACGGCTTAGGGTACGGGTTCGGGGAGGGGTTCGGGTACGGCGTAGGGTATGGTTTAGGGTTAGGGTTAGGGTTAGTGTTAGGGTTAGGGCTCGGTTTAGGGTACGGGTTAGGATTAGTTTACGTCTTAGGGTTAGGGTAGGGGTTAGGGTTAGGGTACGCGTTAGGGTTAGGGTAGTTATTAAACCTATCCCACTCTCTAGATACCCCGTAGCACGTAAAGCCATATTATTTGGGGGTCCATCTATGGAGAAGATCTTAGACACTAAGATAATATAAGGAACACACCCATTATAAAGAAATCACATTAGGATTCTCTTTTTAAGCTGTTCCTTAAAACACTAGTGCTTAGGAAATCTATTGGAGGCAGAAGCAGTCAAGGGTAGCCTAGGGTTAGGGTTAGGCTTAGGGTACGGCCTAGGGTACGGCTTAGGGTACGGGTTCGGGGAGGGTTTCTGGTACGGCGTAGGGTATGGGTTAGGGTTAGGGTTAGGGTTAGTGTTAGGGTTAGGGCTCGGTTTAGTGTACGTGATAGGGTTAGGGTAGGGGTTAGGGTTAGGGTACGCGTTAGAGTTAAGGTAGTTATTAAACCTATCCCAATCTCTAGATACACCTTAGCAGGTAAAGGAATACTATTTGGGGGTCCAGCCATGGAGAAGAGTTTAGTCACTAGGATAAGATAAGGAACACACCCATTATAAAGAAATCACATTAGGATTCTCTTTTTAAGCTGTTCCTTAAAACACTAGTCCTTAGGAAATCTATTGGAGGCAGAAGCAGTCAAGGTTAGCCTAGGGTTATGGTTAGGCTTAGGGTACGGCTTAGGGTACGGCTTAGGGTACGGGTTCGTGGAGGGCTTCGGGTACGGCGTAGGGTATGGGTTAGGGTTAGGTTTAGGGTTAGTTTTAGGGTTAGGGCTCAGTTTAGGGTATTGGTTAGGATTACGGTAGGGGTTAGGGTTAGGGTACGCATTAGTGTTAGGGTAGTCATTAAACCTATCCCACTCTCTAGATACCCCTTAGCACGTAAAGGAATATTATTTGGAGGTCCACCCATGGAGAAGAGTTTAGACACTAGGATAAGGTAAGGAACACACCCATTATAAAGAAATCACATTAGGATTCTCTTTTTAAGCTGTTCCTTAAAACACTAGTGCTTAGGAAATCTATTGGAGGCAGAAGCAGTCAAGGGTAGCCTAGGGTTAGGGTTAGGCTTGGGGTTAGGCTTAGGGTACAGATTAGGGTACGGGTTCGGTGAGCGGTTCGGATACGGCGTAGGGTATGGGTTAGGGTTAGTGTTAGGGTTAGTGTTAGGGTTAGGGCTCCGTTTAGGGTACGGGTTAGGATTAGGTTACGTATTAGGGTTAGGGTAGGAGTTAGGGTTAGGGTACGCATTAGGGTTAGGGTAGTTATTAAACCTATCCCAATCTCTAGATACCCCTTAGCACGTAAAGGAATATTATTTGGGAGTCCAGCCATGGAGAAGAGTTTAGACACTAGGATAAGATAAGGAACACACCCATTATAAAGAAATCACATTAGGATTCTCTTTTTAAGCTGTTCCTTAAAACACTAGTGCTTAGGAAATCTATTGGAGGCAGAAGGAGTCAAGGGTAGCCTAGGGTTAGGGTTAGGCTTAGGGTACGGCTTAGGGTACGGCTTAGGGTACGGGTTCGGGGAGGCGTTCGTGTATGGCGGAGGGTATGGGTTAGGGTTAGGGTTTGGGTTAGTGTTAGGGTTAGGGCTTCGTTTAGGGTACGGGATAGGATTAGGGTACGTGTTAGGGTTAGAGTAGGGGTTAGGGTTAGGGTACGCGTTAGGGTTAGGGTAGTTATTAAACCTATCCCACTCTCTAGATACCCCTTAGCACTTAAAGGAATATTATTTGGGGGTCCAGCCATGGAGAAGAGTTTAGACACTAGGATAAGATAAGGAACACACCTATTATATAGAAATCACATTAGGATTCTCTTTATAAGCTGTTCCTTAAAACACTAGTGCTTAGGAAATCTATTGGAGGCAGAAGCAGTCAAGGGTAGCCTAGGGTTAGGGTTAGGCTTAGGGTTAGGCTTAGGGTACGGCTTAGGGTACGGGTTCGGGGAGGGCTTCGGGTACGGCGTAGGGTATGGGTTAGGGTTAGGTTTAGGGTTAGTGTTAGGGTTAGGGCTCGGTTTAGGGTACGGGTTAGGATTAGGGTACGTGTTAGGGTTAGGGTAGGGGTTAGGGTTAGGGTACGCGGTAGTGTTAGGGAAGTTATTAAACCTATCCCACTCTCTAGATACCCCTTAGCACGTAAAGGAATATTATTTGGAGGTCCAGCCATGGAGAAGAGTTTAGACACTAGGATAAGATAAGGAACACACCCATTATAAAGAAATCCCATTAGGATTCTCTTTTTAAGCTGTTCCTTAAAACACTAGTGCTTAGGAAATCTATTGGAGGGAGAAGCAGTCAAGGGTAGCCTAGGTTTAGGGTTAGGCTTAGGGTACGGCTTAGGGTACGGCTTAGGGTACGGGTTCGGGGAGGGCTTCGGGTACGGCGTAGGGTATGGGTTAGGGTTAGGGTTAGGGTTAGTGTTAGGGTTAGGGCTCGGTTTAGGGTATTTGTTAGGATTAGTGTACGTGTTAGGGTTAGGGTAGGGGTTAGGGTTAGGGTACGCGTTAGAGTTAAGGTAGTTATTAAACCTATCCCACTCTCTAGATACACCTTAGAACGTAAAGGAATATTATTTGGGGGTCCAGCCATGGAGAAGAGTTTAGACACTAGGATAAGATAAGGAACACACCCATTATAAAGAAATCACATTAGGATTCTCTTTTTAAGCTGTTCCTTAAAACACTAGTGCTTAGGAAATCTATTGGAGGCAGAAGCAGTCAAGGGTAGCCTAGGGTTAGGGTACGGCTTAGGGTACGGCTTAGGGTACGGCTTAGGGTACGGGTTCGGGGAGGGGTTCGTGTACGGCGGAGGGTATGGGTTAGGGTTAGGGTTTGTTTTAGTGTTAGGGTTAGGGCTTTGTTTAGGGTACGGGATAGGTTTAGGGTACGTGTTAGGGTTAGAGTAGGGGTTAGGGTTAGGGTACGCGTTAGGGTTAGGGTAGTTATTAAACCTATCCCTCTCTCTAGATACCCCTTAGCACGTAAAGGAATATTATTTGGGGGACCAGCCATGGAGAAGAGTTTAGACACTAGGATAAGATAAGGAACACACCTATTATAAAGAAATCACATTAGGATACTCTTTATAAGCTGTTCCTTAAAACACTAGTGCTTAGGAAATCTATTGGAGGCAGAAGCAGTCAAGGGTAGCCTAGGGTTAAGGTTAGGCTTACGGATAGGCTTAGGGTACGGCTTAGGGTACGGGTACGGGGAGGGTTTCGGGTACGGCGTAGGGTATGGGCTAGGGTTAGGGTTAGGGTTAGTGTTAGGGTTAGGGCTCGGTTTCGGGTACGGATTAGGATTAGTGTACGTCTGAGGGTTAGGGTAGGGGTTAGGGTTAGGGTACGCGTTAGGGTTAGGGTAGTTATTAAACCTATCCCACTCTCTAGATACCCCGTAGCACGTAAAGCCATATTATTTGGGGGTCCATCCATGGAGAAGATCTTAGACACTAAGATAATATAAGGAACACACCCATTATAAAGAAATCACATTAGGATTCTCTTTTTAAGCTGTTCCTTAAAACACTAGTGCTAAGGAAATCTATTGGTGGCAGAAGCAGTCAAGGGTAGCCTAGGGTTAGGGTTAGGCTTGGGGTTAGGCTTAGGGTACGGCATAGGGTACGGGTTCGGGGAGGGGTTCGTGTACGGCGGAGGGTATGGGTTATGTTTAGGGTTTGGGTTAGTGTTAGGGTTAGGGCTCCGTTTAGGGTACGGGTTAGGATTAGGTTACGTATTAGGGTTAGGGTAGGGGTTAGGGTTAGGGTACGCATTAGGGTTAGGGTAGTTATTAAACCTATCCCAATCTCTAGATACCCCTTAGCACATAAAGGAATATTATTTGGGAGTCCAGCCATGGAGAAGAGTTTAGACACTAGGATAAGATAAGGAACACACCCATTATAAAGAAATCACATTAGGATTCTCTTTTTAAGCTGTTCCTTAAAACACTAGTGCTTAGGAAATCTATTGGAGGCAGAAGGAGTCAAGGGTAGCCTAGGGCTAGGGTTAGGCTTAGGGTTAGGCTTAGGGTACGGCTTAGGGTACGGGTTCGGGGAGGGGTTCGGGTACGGCGTAGGGTATGGGTTAGGGTTAGGTTTAGGGTTAGTGTTAGGGTTAGGGCTCGGTTTAGGGTACGGGTTAGGATTAGGGTATGTGTTAGTGTTAGGGTAGGGGTTAGGGTTAGGGTACGCGTTAGTGTTAGGGTAGTTATTAAACCTATCCCACTCTCTAGATACCCCTTAGCACGTTAAGGAATATTATTTGGAGGTCCAGCCATGGAGAAGAGTTTAGACACTAGGATAAGATAAGGAACACACCCATTATAAAGAAATCCCTTTACGATTCTCTTTTTAAGCTGTTCCTTAAAACACTAGTGCTTAGGAAATCTATTGGAGGGAGAAGCAGTCAAGGGTAGCCTAGGGTTAGGGTTAGGCTTAGGGTACGGCTTAGGGTACGGCTTAGGGTACGGGTTCAGGGAGGGCTTCGGGTACGGCGTAGGGTATGGGTTAGGGTTAGGGTTAGGGTTAGTGTTAGGGTTAGGGCTCGGTTTAGGGTATTGGTTAGGATTACTGTACGTGTTAGGGTTAGGGTAGGGGTTAGGGTTAGGGTACGCGTTAGAGTTAAGGTAGTTATTAAACCTATCCCACTCTCTAGATACACCTTAGAACGTAAAGGAATATTATTTGGGGGTCCAGCCATGGAGAAGAGTTTAGACACTAGGATAAGATAAGGAACACACCCATTATAAAGAAATCACATTAGGATTCTCTTTTTAAGCTGTTCCTTAAAACACTAGTGCTTAGGAAATCTATTGGAGGCAGAAGCAGTCAAGGGTAGCCTAGGGTTAAGGTTAGGCTTAGGCTTAGGCTTAGGGTACGGCTTAGGGTACGGGTTCGGTGAGGTTTTCGGGTACGGCGTAGGGTATGTGTTAGGGTTAGGGTTAGGGTTAGTGTTAGGGTTAGGGCTCGGTTTAGGGTACGGGTTAGAATTAGGGTACGTGTTAGGGTTAAGGTAGGGGTTAGGGTTAGGGTACGCCTTAGGGTTAGGGTAGTTATTAAATCTATCCCACTCTCTAGATACCCCTTAGCACGTAAAGGAATATTATTTGGGGGTCCAGCCATGGAGAAGAGTTTAGACATTAGGATAAGATAAGGAACACACCCATTATAAAGAAATCACATTAGGATTCTCTTTTTAAGCTGTTCCTTAAAACACTAGTGCTTAGGAAATCTATTGGAGGCAGAAGCAGTCAAGGGTAGCCTAGGGTTAGGGTTAGGCTTAGGATTAGGCTTAGGGTACGGCTTAGGGTTCGGGTTCGGGGAGGGGTTCGGGTACGGCGTAGGGTATGGGTTAGGGTTAGGGTTAGGGTTAGTGTTAGGGTTAGGGCTCGGTTTAGGATATTGGTTAGGATTAGGGTACGTGTTAGGGTTAGGGTAGGGGTTAGGGTTAGGGTACGCGTTAGTGTTAGGTTAGTTATTAAACCTATCCCACTCTCTAGATACCCCTTAGCACGTAAAGGAATATTATTTGGAGGTCTAGCCATGGAGAAGAGTTTAGACACTAGAATAAGATAAGGAACACACCCATTATAAAGCAATCACATTAGGATTCGCTTTTTAAGCTGTTCCTTAAAACACTAGTGCTTAGGAAATCTACTGGAGGCAGAAGCAGTCAAGGGTAGCCTAGGGTTAGGGTTAGGCTTAGGGTTAGGGTTAGGGTACGGCTTAGGGTATGGGTTCGGGGAGGGGTTCGGGTACGGCATAGGGTATGGGTTAGGGTTAGGGTTAGGGTTAGTGTTAGGGTTAGGGCTCGGTTTAGGGTACGGGTTAGGATTAGTGTACGTCTTAGGGTTAGGGGAGGGGTTAGGGTTAGGGTACGCGTTAGGGTTAGGGTAGTTATTAAACCTATCCCACTCTCTAGATACCCCGTAGCACGTAAAGCCATATTATTTGGGGGTCCATCCATGGAGAAGATCTTAGACACTAAGATAATATAAGGAACACACCCATTATAAAGAAATCACATTAGGATTCTCTTTTTAAGCTGTTCCTTAAAACACTAGTGCTTAGGAAATCTATTGGAGGCAGAAGCAGTCAAGGGTAGCCTAGGGTTAGGGTTAGGCTTGGGGTTAGGCTTAGGGTACGGCTTAGGGTACGGGTTCGGTGAGGGGTTCGGGTACGGCGTAGGGTATGGGTTAGTGTTAGTGTTAGGGTTAGTGTTAGGGTTAGGGCTCCGTTTAGGGTACGGGTTAGGATTAGGTTACGTATTAGGGTTAGGGTAGGGGTTAGGGTTAGGGTACGCATTAGGGTTAGGGTAGTTATTAAACCTATCCCACTCTCTAGATACCCCTTAGCACGTAAAGGAATATTATTTGGGAGTCCAGCCATGGAGAAGAGTTTAGACACTAGGATAAGATAAGGAACACACCCATTATAAAGAAATCACATTAGGATTCTCTTTTTAAGCTGTTCCTTAAAACACTAGTGCTTAGGAAATCTATTGGAGGCAGAAGCAGTCAAGGGTAGCCTAGGGCTAGGGTTAGGCTTAGGGTTAGGCTTAGGGTACGGGTTCGGGGAGGGGTTCGGGTACGGCGTAGGGTATGGGTTAGGGTTAGGGTTAGGGTTAGTGTTAGGGTTAGGGCTCGGTTTAGGGTACGGGTTAGGATTAGGGTACATGTTAGGGTTACGGTAGGGGTTAGGGTTAGGGTACGCATTAGTGTTAGGGTAGTTATTAAACGTATCCCACTCTCTAGATACACCTTAGCACGTAAAGGAATATTATTTGGGGGTCCAGCCATGGAGAAGAGTTTAGACACTAGGATAAGATAAGGAACACACCCATTATAAAGAAATCACATTAGGATTCTCTTTTTAAGCTGTTCCTTAAAACACTAGTGCTTAGGAAATCTTTTGGAGGCAGAAGGAGTCAAGGGTAGCCTAGGGTTATGGTTAGGCTTAGGGTACGGCTTAGGGTACGGCTTAGGGTACGGGTTCGTGGAGGGCTTCGGGTATGGCGTAGGGTATGGGTTAGGGTTAGGTTTAGGGTTAGTTTTAGGGTTAGGGCTCAGTTTAGGGTATTGGTTAGGATTAGGGTAGGGGTTAGGGTTAGGGTACGCATTAGTGTTAGGGTAGTCATTAAACCTATCCCACTCTCTAGATACCCCTTAGCACGTAAAGGAATATTATTTGGAGGTCCAGCCATGGAGAAGAGTTTAGACACTAGGATAAGGTAAGGAACACACCCATTATAAAGAAATCACATTAGGATTCTCTTTTTAAGCTGTTCCTTAAAACACTAGTTCTTAGGAAATCTACTGGAGGCAGAAGCAGTCAAGGGTAGCCTAGGGTTAGGGTTAGGCTTAGGGTTAGGGTTAGGGTACGGCTTAGGGTACGGGTTCGGGGAGGGGTTCGGGTACGGCGTAGGGTATGGTTTAGGGTTAGGGTTAGGGTTAGTGTTAGGGTTAGGGCTCGGTTTAGGGTACGGGTTAGGATTAGTGTACGTCTTAGGGTTAGGGTAGGGGTTAGGGTTAGGGTACGCGTTAGGGTTAGGGTAGTTATTAAACCTATCCCACTCTCTAGATACCCCGTAGCACGTAAAGCCATATTATTTGGGGGTCCATCCATGGAGAAGATCTTAGACACTAAGATAATATAAGGAACACACCCATTATAAAGAAATCACATTAGGATTCTCTTTTTAAGCTGTTCCTTAAAACACTAGTGCTTAGGAAATCTATTGGAGGCAGAAGCAGTCAAGGGTAGCCTAGGGATAGGGTTAGGCTTAGGGTACGGCCTAGGGTACGGCTTAGGGTAAGGGTTCGGGGCGGGTTTCGGGTACGGCGTAGGGTATGGGTTAGGGTTAGGGTTAGGGTTAGTGTTAGGGTTAGGGCTCGGTTTAGTGTACGTGATAGGGTTAGGGTAGGGGTTAGGGTTAGGGTACGCGTTAGAGTTAAGGTAGTTATTAAACCTATCCCAATCTCTAGATACACCTTAGCAGGTAAAGGAATATTATTTGGGGGTCCAGCCATGGAGAAGAGTTTAGACACTAGGATAAGATAAGGAACACACCCATTATAAAGAAATCACATTAGGATTCTCTTTTTAAGCTGTTCCTTAAAACACTAGTGCTTAGGAAATCTATTGGAGGCAGAAGCAGTCAAGGTTAGCCTAGGGTTATGGTTAGGCTTAGGGTACGGCTTAGGGTACGGCTTAGGGTACGGGTTCGTGGAGGGCTTCGGGTACGGCGTAGGGTATGGGTTAGGGTTAGGTTTAGGGTTAGTTTTAGGGTTAGGGCTCAGTTTAGGGTATTGGTTAGGATTACGGTAGGGGTTAGGGTTAGGGTACGCATTAGTGTTAGGGTAGTCATTAAACCTATCCCACTCTCTAGATACCCCTTAGCACGTAAAGGAATATTATTTGGAGGTCCAGCCATGGAGAAGAGTTTAGACACTAGGATAAGGTAAGGAACACACCCATTATAAAGAAATCACATTAGGATTCTCTTCTTAAGCTGTTCCTTAAAACACTAGTGCTTAGGAAATCTATTGGAGGCAGAAGCAGTCAAGGGTAGCCTAGGGTTAGGGTTAGGCTTGGGGTTAGGCTTAGGGTACAGATTAGGGTACGGGTTCGGTGAGCGGTTCGGATACGGCGTAGGGTATGGGTTAGGGTTAGTGTTAGGGTTAGTGTTAGGGTTAGGGCTCCGTTTAGGGTACGGGTTGGGATTAGGTTACGTATTAGGGATAGGGTAGGAGTTAGGGTTAGGGTACGCATTAGGGTTAGGGTAGTTATTAAACCTATCCCAATCTCTAGATACCCCTTAGCACGTAAAGGAATATTATTTGGGAGTCCAGCCATGGAGAAGAGTTTAGACACTAGGATAAGATAAGGAACACACCCATTATAAAGAAATCACATTAGGATTCTCTTTTTAAGCTGTTCCTTAAAACACTAGTGCTTAGGAAATCTATTGGAGGCAGAAAGAGTCAAGGGTAGCCTAGGGTTAGGTTTAGGCTTAGGGTACGGCTTAGGGTACGGCTTAGGGTACGGGTTCGGGGAGGCGTTCGTGTATGGCGGAGGGTATGGGTTAGGGTTAGGGTTTGGGTTAGTGTTAGGGTTAGGGCTTCGTTTAGGGTACGGGATAGGATTAGGGTACGTGTTAGGGTTAGAGTAGGGGTTAGGGTTAGGGTACGCGTTAGGGTTAGGGTAGTTATTAAACCTATCCCACTCTCTAGATACCCCTTAGCACTTAAAGGAATATTATTTGGGAGTCCAGCCATGGAGAAGAGTTTAGACACTAGGATAAGATAAGGAACACACCTATTATATAGAAATCACATTAGGATTCTCTTTATAAGCTGTTCCTTAAAACACTAGTGCTTAGGAAATCTATTGGAGGCAGAAGCAGTCAAGGGTAGCCTAGGGTTAGGGTTAGGCTTAGGGTTAGGCTTAGGGTACGGCTTAGGGTACGGGTTCGGGGAGGGCTTCGGGTACGGCGTAGGGTATGGGTTAGGGTTAGGTTTAGGGTTAGTGTTAGGGTTAGGGCTCGGTTTAGGGTACGGGTTAGGATTAGTGTACGTCTTAGGGTTAGGGTAGGGGTTAGGGTTAGGGTACGCGTTAGGGTTAGGGTAGTTATTAAACCTATCCCACTCTCTAGATACCCCGTAGCACGTAAAGCCATATTATTTGGGGGTCCATCCATGGAGAAGATCTTAGACACTAAGATAATATAAGGAACACACCCATTATAAAGAAATCACATTAGGATTCTCTTTTTAAGCTGTTCCTTAAAACACTAGTGCTTAGGAAATCTATTGGTGGCAGAAGCAGTCAAGGGTAGCCTAGGGTTAGGGTTAGGCTTGGGGTTAGGCTTAGGGTACGGCATAGGGTACGGGTTCGGGGAGGGGTTCGTGTACGGCGGAGGGTATGGGTTATGTTTAGGGTTTGGGTTAGTGTTAGGGTTAGGGCTCCGTTTAGGGTACGGGTTAGGATTAGGTTACGTATTAGGGTTAGGGTAGGGGTTAGGGTTAGGGTACGCATTAGGGTTAGGGTAGTTATTAAACCTATCCCAATCTCTAGATACCCCTTAGCACATAAAGGAATATTATTTGGGAGTCCAGCCATGGAGAAGAGTTTAGACACTAGGATAAGATAAGGAACACACCCATTATAAAGAAATCACATTAGGATTCTCTTTTTAAGCTGTTCCTTAAAACACTAGTGCTTAGGAAATCTACTGGAGGCAGAAGCAGTCAAGGGTAGCCTAGGGTTAGGGTTAGGCTTAGGGTTAGGGTTAGGGTACGGCTTAGGGTACGGGTTCGGGGAGGGGTTCGGGTACGGCGTAGGGTATGGGTTAGGGTTAGGGTTAGGGTTAGTGTTAGGGTTAGGGCTCGGTTTAGGGTACGGGTTAGGATTAGTGTACGTCTTAGGGTTAGGGTAGGGGTTAGGGTTAGGGTACGCGTTAGGGTTAGGGTAGTTATTAAACCTATCCCACTCTCTAGATACCCCGTAGCACGTAAAGCCATATTATTTGGGGGTCCATCCATGGAGAAGATCTTAGACACTAAGATAATATAAGGAACACACCCATTATAAAGAAATCACATTAGGATTCTCTTTTTAAGCTGTTCCTTAAAACACTAGTGCTTAGGAAATCTATTGGAGGCAGAAGCAGTCAAGGGTAGCCTAGGGTTAGGGTAAGGCTTGGGGTTAGGCTTAGGGTACGGCTTAGGGTACGGGTTCGGTGAGGGGTTCGGGTACGGCGTAGGGTATGGGTTAGGGTTAGTGTTAGGGTTAGGGCTCCGTTTAGGGTACGGGTTAGGATTAGGTTACGTATTAGGGTTAGGGTAGGGGTTAGGGTTAGGGTACGCATTAGGGTTAGGGTAGTTATTAAACCTATCCCACTCTCTAGATACCCCTTAGCACGTAAAGGAATATTATTTGGGAGTCCAGCCATGGAGAAGAGATTAGACACTAGGATAAGATAAGGAACACACACATTATAAAGAAATCACATTAGGATTCTCTTTTTAAGATGTTCCTTAAAACACTAGTGCTTAGGAAATCTATTGGAGGCAGAAGCAGTCAAGGGTAGCCTAGGGCTAGTGTTAGGCTTAGGGTTAGGCTTAGGGTACGGCTTAGGGTACGTGTTCGGGGAGGGGTTTGGGTACGGCGTAGGGTATGGGTTAGGGTTAGGGTTAGGGATAGTGTTAGGGTTAGGGCTCTGTTTAGGGTACGGGTTAGGATTAGGGTACATGTTAGGGTTAGGGTAGGGGTTAGGGTTAGGGTACGCGTTAGTGTTAGGGTAGTTATTAAACCTGTCCCACTCTCTAGATACACCTTAGCACGTAAAGGAATATTATTTGGGGGTCCAGCCATGGAGAAGAGTTTAGACACTAGGATAAGATAAGGAACACACCCATTATAAAGAAATCACATTAGGATTCTCTTTTTAAGCTGTTCCTTAAAACACTAGTGCTTAGGAAATCTATTGGAGGCAGAAGCAGTCAAGGGTAGCCTAGGGTTAGGGTACGGCTTAGGGTACGGCTTAGGGTACGGCTTAGGGTACGGGTTCGGGGAGGGGTTTGTGTACGGCGGAGGGTATGGGTTAGGGTTAGGGTTTGTTTTAGTGTTAGGGTTAGGGCTTTGTTTAGGGTACGGGATAGGATTAGGGTACGTGTTAGGGTTAGAGTAGGGGTTAGGGTTAGGGTACGCGTTAGGGTTAGGGTAGTTATTAAACCTATCCCTCTCTCTAGATACCCCTTAGCACGTAAAGGAATATTATTTGGGGGTCCAGCCATGGAGAAGAGTTTAGACACTAGGATAAGATAAGGAACACACCTATTATAAAGAAATCACATTAGGATACTCTTTATAAGCTGTTCCTTAAAACACTAGTGCTTAGGAAATCTATTGGAGGCAGAAGCAGTCAAGGGTAGCCTAGGGTTAAGGTTAGGCTTACGGATAGGCTTAGGGTACGGCTTAGGGTACGGGTACGGGGAGGGTTTCTGGTACGGCGTAGGGTATGGGCTAGGGTTAGGGTTAGGGTTAGTGTTAGGGTTAGGGCTCGGTTTCGGGTACGGATTAGGATTAGTGTACGTCTGAGGGTTAGGGTAGGGGTTAGGGTTAGGGTACGCGTTAGGGTTAGGGTAGTTATTAAACCTATCCCACTCTCTAGATACCCCGTAGTATGTAAAGCCATATTATTTGGGGGTCCATCCATGGAGAAGATCTTAGACACTAAGATAATATAAGGAACACACCCATTATAAAGAAATCACATTAGGATTTTCTTTTTAAGCTGTTCCTTAAAACACTAGTGCTTAGGAAATCTATTGGTGGCAGAAGCAGTCAAGGGTAGCCTAGGGTTAGGGTTAGGCTTGGGGTTAGGCTTAGGGTACGGCATAGGGTACGGGTTCGGGGAGGGGTTCGTGTACGGCGGAGGGTATGGGTTATGTTTAGGGTTTGGATTAGTGTTAGGGTTAGGGCTCCGTTTAGGGTACGGGTTAGGATTAGGTTACGTATTAGGGTTAGGGTAGGGGTTAGGGTTAGGGTACGCATTAGGGTTAGGGTAGTTATTAAACCTATCCCAATCTCTAGATACCCCTTAGCACATAAAGGAATATTATTTGGGAGTCCAGCCATGGAGAAGAGTTTAGACACTAGGATAAGATAAGGAACACACCCATTATAAAGAAATCACATTAGGATTCTCTTTTTAAGCTGTTCCTTAAAACACTAGTGCTTAGGAAATCTATTGGAGGCAGAAGGAGTCAAGGGTAGCCTAGGGTTAGGGTTAGGCTTAGGGTTAGGCTTAGGGTACGGCTTAGGGTACGGGTTCGGGGAGGGGTTCGGGTACGGCGTAGGGTATGGGTTAGGGTTAGGTTTAGGGTTAGTGTTAGGGTTAGGGCTCGGTTTAGGGTACGGGTTAGGATTAGGGTACGTGTTAGTGTTAGGGTAGGGGTTAGGGTTAGGGTACGCGTTAGTGTTAGGGTAGTTATTAAACCTATCCCACTCTCTAGATACCCCTTAGCACGTTAAGGAATATTATTTGGAGGTCCAGCCATGGAGAAGAGTTTAGACACTAGGATAAGATAAGGAACACACCCATTATAAAGAAATCCCATTAGGATTCTCTTTTTAAGCTGTTCCTTAAAACACTAGTGCTTAGGAAATCTATTGGAGGGAGAAGCAGTCAAGGGTAGCCTAGGGTTAGGGTTAGGCTTAGGGTACGGCTTAGGGTACGGCTTAGGGTACGGGTTCAGGGAGGGCTTCGGGTACGGCGTAGGGTATGGGTTAGGGTTAGGGTTAGGGTTAGTGTTAGGGTTAGGGCTCGGTTTAGGGTATTGGTTAGGATTACTGTACGTGTTAGGGTTAGGGTAGGGGTTAGGGTTAGGGTACGCGTTAGAGTTAAGGTAGTTATTAAACCTATCCCACTCTCTAGATACACCTTAGAACGTAAAGGAATATTATTTGGGGGTCCAGCCATGGAGAAGAGTTTAGACACTAGGATAAGATAAGGAACACACCCATTATAAAGAAATCACATTAGGATTCTCTTTTTAAGCTGTTCCTTAAAACACTAGTGCTTAGGAAATCTATTGGAGGCAGAAGCAGTCAAGGGTAGCCTAGGGTTAAGGTTAGGCTTAGGCTTAGGCTTAGGGTACGGCTTAGGGTACGGGTTCGGTGAGGTTTTCGGGTACGGCGTAGGGTATGGGTTAGGGTTAGGGTTAGGGTTAGTGTTAGGGTTAGGGCTCGGTTTAGGGTTCGGGTTAGGATTAGGGTACGTGTTAGGGTTAAGGTAGGGGTTAGGGCTAGGGTACGCCTTAGGGTTAGGGTAGTTATTAAATCTATCCCACTCTCTAGATACCCCTTAGCACGTAAAGGAATATTATTTGGGGGTCCAGACATGGAGAAGAGTTTAGACATTAGGATAAGATAAGGAACACACCCATTATAAAGAAATCACATTAGGATTCTCTTTTTAAGCTGTTCCTTAAAACACTAGTGCTTAGGAAATCTATTGGAGGCAGAAGCAGTCAAGGGTAGCCTAGGGTTAGGGTTAGGCTTAGGATTAGGCTTAGGGTACGGCTTAGGGTTCGGGTTCGGGGAGGGGTTCGGGTACGGCGTAGGGTATGGGTTAGGGTTAGGGTTAGGGTTAGTGTTAGGTTTAGGGCTCGGTTTAGGATATTGGTTAGGATTAGGGTACGTGTTAGGGTTAGGGTAGGGGTTAGGGTTAGGTTAGTTATTAAACCTATCCCACTCTCTAGATACCCCTTAGCACGTAAAGGAATATTATTTGGAGGTCTAGCCATGGAGAAGAGTTTAGACACTAGAATAAGATAAGGAACACACCCATTATAAAGCAATCACATTAGGATTCGCTTTTTAAGCTGTTCCTTAAAACACTAGTGCTTAGGAAATCTACTGGAGGCAGAAGCAGTCAAGGGTAGCCTAGGGTTAGGGTTAGGCTTAGGGTTAGGGTTAGGGTACGGCTTAGGGTATGGGTTCGGGGAGGGGTTCGGGTACGGCATAGGGTATGGGTTAGGGTTAGGGTTAGGGTTAGTGTTAGGGTTAGGGCTCGGTTTAGGGTACGGGTTAGGATTAGTGTACGTCTTAGGGTTAGGGGAGGGGTTAGGGTTAGGGTACGCGTTAGGGTTAGGGTAGTTATTAAACCTATCCCACTCTCTAGATACCCCGTAGCACGTAAAGCCATATTATTTGGGGGTCCATCCATGGAGAAGATCTTAGACACTAAGATAATATAAGGAACACACCCATTATAAAGAAATCACATTAGGATTCTCTTTTTAAGCTGTTCCTTAAAACACTAGTGCTTAGGAAATCTATTGGAGGCAGAAGCAGTCAAGGGTAGCCTAGGGTTAGGGTTAGGCTTGGGGTTAGGCTTAGGGTACGGGTTCGGGGAGGGGTTCGGGTACGGCGTAGGGTATGGGTTAGGGTTAGGGTTAGGGTTAGTGTTAGGGTTAGGGCTCGGTTTAGGGTACGGGTTAGGATTAGGGTACATGTTAGGGTTACGGTAGGGGTTAGGGTTAGGGTACGCATTAGTGTTAGGGTAGTTATTAAACGTATCCCACTCTCTAGATACACCTTAGCACGTAAAGGAATATTATTTGGGGGTCCAGCCATGGAGAAGAGTTTAGACACTAGGATAAGATAAGGAACACACCCATTATAAAGAAATCACATTAGGATTCTCTTTTTAAGCTGTTCCTTAAAACACTAGTGCTTAGGAAATCTATTGGAGGCAGAAGGAGTCAAGGGTAGCCTAGGGTTAGGGTTAGGCTTAGGGTACGGCTTAGGGTACGGCTTAGGGTACGGGTTCGGGGAGGCGTTCTTGTATGGCGGAGGGTATGGGTTAGGGTTAGGGTTTGGGTTAGTGTTAGGGTTAGGGCTTCGTTTAGGGTACGGGATAAGATTAGGGTACGTGTTAGGGTTAGAGTAGGGGTTAGGGTTAGGGTACGCGTTAGGGTTAGGGTAGTTATTAAACCTATCCCACTCTCTAGATACCCCTTAGCACGTAAAGGAATATTATTTGGGGGTCCAGCCATGGAGAAGAGTTTAGACACTAGGATAAGATAAGGAACACACCCATTATAAAGAAATCACATTAGGATTCTCTTTTTAAGCTGTTCCTTAAAACACTAGTGCTTAGGAAATCTTTTGGAGGCAGAAGGAGTCAAGGGTAGCCTAGGGTTATGGTTAGGCTTAGGGTACGGCTTAGGGTACGGCTTAGGGTACGGGTTCGTGGAGGGCTTCGGGTACGGCGTAGGGTATGGGTTAGGGTTAGGTTTAGGGTTAGTTTTAGGGTTAGGGCTCAGTTTAGGGTATTGGTTAGGATTTGGGTAGGGGTTAGGGTTAGGGTACGCATTAGTGTTAGGGTAGTCATTAAACCTATCCCACTCTCTAGATACCCCTTAGCACGTAAAGGAATATTATTTGGAGGTCCAGCCATGGAGAAGAGTTTAGACACTAGGATAAGGTAAGGAACACACCCATTATAAAGAAATCACATTAGGATTCTCTTTTTAAGCTGTTCCTTAAAACACTAGTGCTTAGGAAATCTACTGGAGGCAGAAGCAGTCAAGGGTAGCCTAGGGTTAGGGTTAGGCTTAGGGTTAGGGTTAGGGTACGGCTTAGGGTACGGGTTCGGGGAGGGGTTCGGGTACGGCGTAGGGTATGGGTTAGGGTTAGGGTTAGGGTTAGTGTTAGGGTTAGGGCTCGGTTTAGGGTACGGGTTAGGATTAGTGTACGTCTTAGGGTTAGGGTAGGGGTTAGGGTTAGGGTACGCGTTAGGGTTAGGGTAGTTATTAAACCTATCCCACTCTCTAGATACCCCGTAGCACGTAAAGCCATATTATTTGGGGGTCCATCCATGGAGAAGATCTTAGACACTAAGATAATATAAGGAACACACCCATTATAAAGAAATCACATTAGGATTCTCTTTTTAAGCTGTTCCTTAAAACACTAGTGCTTAGGAAATCTATTGGAGGCAGAAGCAGTCAAGGGTAGCCTAGGGTTAGGGTTAGGCTTGGGGTTAGGCTTAGGGTACGGCTTAGGGTACGGGTTCGGTGAGGGGTTCGGGTACGGCGTAGGGTATGGGTTAGGGTTAGTGTTAGGGTTAGGGCTCCGTTTAGGGTACGGGTTAGGATTAGGTTACGTATTAGGGTTAGGGTAGGGGTTAGGGTTAGGGTACGCATTAGGGTTAGGGTAGTTATTAAACCTATCCCACTCTCTAGATACCCCTTAGCACGTAAAGGAATATTATTTGGGAGTCCAGCCATGGAGAAGAGTTTAGACACTAGGATAAGATAAGGAACACACACATTATAAAGAAATCACATTAGGATTCTCTTTTTAAGATGTTCCTTAAAACACTAGTGCTTAGGAAATCTATTGGAGGCAGAAGCAGTCAAGGGTAGCCTAGGGCTAGGGTTAGGCTTAGGGTTAGGCTTAGGGTACGGCTTAGGGTACGTGTTCGGGGAGGGGTTTGGGTACGGCGTAGGGTATGGGTTAGGGTTAGGGTTAGGGATAGTGTTAGGGTTAGGGCTCTGTTTAGGGTACGGGTTAGGATTAGGGTACATGTTAGGGTTAGGGTAGGGGTTAGGGTTAGGGTACGCGTTAGTGTTAGGGTAGTTATTAAACCTGTCCCACTCTCTAGATACACCTTAGCACGTAAAGGAATATTATTTGGGGGTCCAGCCATGGAGAAGAGTTTAGACACTAGGATAAGATAAGGAACACACCCATTATAAAGAAATCACATTAGGATTCTCTTTTTAAGCTGTTCCTTAAAACACTAGTGCTTAGGAAATCTATTGGAGGCAGAAGCAGTCAAGGGTAGCCTAGGGTTAGGGTACGGCTTAGGGTACGGCTTAGGGTACGGCTTAGGGTACGGGTTCGGGGAGGGGTTCGTGTACGGCGGAGGGTATGGGTTAGGGTTAGGGTTTGTTTTAGTGTTAGGGTTAGGGCTTTGTTTAGGGTACGGGATAGGATTAGGGTACGTGTTAGGGTTAGAGTAGGGGTTAGGGTTAGGGTACGCGTTAGGGTTAGGGTAGTTATTAAACCTATCCCTCTCTCTAGATACCCCTTAGCACGTAAAGGAATATTATTTGGGGGTCCAGCCATGGAGAAGAGTTTAGACACTAGGATAAGATAAGGAACACACCTATTATAAAGAAATCACATTAGGATACTCTTTATAAGCTGTTCCTTAAAACACTAGTGCTTAGGAAATCTATTGGAGGCAGAAGCAGTCAAGGGTAGCCTAGGGTTAAGGTTAGGCTTACGGATAGGCTTAGGGTACGGCTTAGGGTACGGGTACGGGGAGGGTTTCGGGTACGGCGTAGGGTATGGGCTAGGGTTAGGGTTAGGGTTAGTGTTAGGGTTAGGGCTCGGTTTCGGGTACGGATTAGGATTAGTGTACGTCTGAGGGTTAGGGTAGGGGTTAGGGTTAGGGTACGCGTTAGGGTTAGGGTAGTTATTAAACCTATCCCACTCTCTAGATACCCCGTAGCACGTAAAGCCATATTATTTGGGGGTCCATCCATGGAGAAGATCTTAGACACTAAGATAATATAAGGAACACACCCATTATAAAGAAATCACATTAGGATTCTCTTTTTAAGCTGTTCCTTAAAACACTATTGCTTAGGAAATCTATTGGTGGCAGAAGCAGTCAAGGGTAGCCTAGGGTTAGGGTTAGGCTTGGGGTTAGGCTTAGGGTACGGCATAGGGTACGGGTTCGGGGAGGGGTTCGTGTACGGCGGAGGGTATGGGTTATGTTTAGGGTTTGGGTTAGTGTTAGGGTTAGGGCTCCGTTTAGGGTACGGGTTAGGATTAGGTTACGTATTAGGGTTAGGGTAGGGGTTAGGGTTAGGGTACGCATTAGGGTTAGGGTAGTTATTAAACCTATCCCAATCTCTAGATACCCCTTAGCACATAAAGGAATATTATTTGGGAGTCCAGCCATGGAGAAGAGTTTAGACACTAGGATAAGATAAGGAACACACCCATTATAAAGAAATCCCATTAGGATTCTCTTTTTAAGCTGTTCCTTAAAACACTAGTGCTTAGGAAATCTATTGGAGGGAGAAGCAGTCAAGGGTAGCCTAGGGTTAGGGTTAGGCTTAGGGTACGGCTTAGGGTACGGCTTAGGGTACGGGTTCAGGGAGGGCTTCGGGTACGGCGTAGGGTATGGGTTAGGGTTAGGGTTAGGGTTAGTGTTAGGGTTAGGGCTCGGTTTAGGGTATTGGTTAGGATTACTGTACGTGTTAGGGTTAGGGTAGGGGTTAGGGTTAGGGTACGCGTTAGAGTTAAGGTAGTTATTAAACCTATCCCACTCTCTAGATACACCTTAGAACGTAAAGGAATATTATTTGGGGGTCCAGCCATGGAGAAGAGTTTAGACACTAGGATAAGATAAGGAACACACCCATTATAAAGAAATCACATTAGGATTCTCTTTTTAAGCTGTTCCTTAAAACACTAGTGCTTAGGAAATCTATTGGAGGCAGAAGCAGTCAAGGGTAGCCTAGGGTTAAGGTTAGGCTTAGGCTTAGGCTTAGGGTACGGCTTAGGGTACGGGTTCGGTGAGGTTTTCGGGTACGGCGTAGGGTATGGGTTAGGGTTAGGGTTAGGGTTAGTGTTAGGGTTAGGGCTCGGTTTAGGGTTCGGGTTAGGATTAGGGTACGTGTTTGGGTTAAGGTAGGGGTTAGGGTTAGGGTACGCCTTAGGGTTAGGGTAGTTATTAAATCTATCCCACTCTCTAGATACCCCTTAGCACGTAAAGGAATATTATTTGGGGGTCCAGCCATGGAGAAGAGTTTAGACATTAGGATAAGATAAGGAACACACCCATTATAAAGAAATCACATTAGGATTCTCTTTTTAAGCTGTTCCTTAAAACACTAGTGCTTAGGAAATCTATTGGAGGCAGAAGCAGTCAAGGGTAGCCTAGGGTTAGGGTTAGGCTTAGGATTAGGCTTAGGGTACGGCTTAGGGTTCGGGTTCGGGGAGGGGTTCGGGTACGGCGTAGGGTATGGGTTAGGGTTAGGGTTAGGGTTAGTGTTAGGGTTAGGGCTCGGTTTAGGATATTGGTTAGGATTAGGGTACGTGTTAGGGTTAGGGTAGGGGTTAGGGTTAGGGTACACGTTAGTGTTAGGTTAGTTATTAAACCTATCCCACTCTCTAGATACCCCTTAGCACGTAAAGGAATATTATTTGGAGGTCTAGCCATGGAGAAGAGTTTAGACACTAGAATAAGATAAGGAACACACCCATTATAAAGCAATCACATTAGGATTCGCTTTTTAAGCTGTTCCTTAAAACACTAGTGCTTAGGAAATCTACTGGAGGCAGAAGCAGTCAAGGGTAGCCTAGGGTTAGGGTTAGGCTTAGGGTTAGGGTTAGGGTACGGCTTAGGGTATGGGTTCGGGGAGGGGTTCGGGTACGGCATAGGGTATGGGTTAGGGTTAGGGTTAGGGTTAGTGTTAGGGTTAGGGCTCGGTTTAGGGTACGGGTTAGGATTAGTGTACGTCTTAGGGTTAGGGGAGGGGTTAGGGTTAGGGTACGCGTTAGGGTTAGGGTAGTTATTAAACCTATCCCACTCTCTAGATACCCCGTAGCACGTAAAGCCATATTATTTGGGGGTCCATCCATGGAGAAGATCTTAGACACTAAGATAATATAAGGAACACACCCATTATAAAGAAATCACATTAGGATTCTCTTTTTAAGCTGTTCCTTAAAACACTAGTGCTTAGGAAATCTATTGGAGGCAGAAGCAGTCAAGGGTAGCCTAGGGTTAGGGTTAGGCTTGGGGTTAGGCTTAGGGTACGGGTTCGGGGAGGGGTTCGGGTATGGCGTAGGGTATGGGTTAGGGTTAGGGTTAGGGTTAGTGTTAGGGTTAGGGCTCGGTTTAGGGTACGGGTTAGGATTAGGGTACATGTTAGGGTTACGGTAGGGGTTAGGGTTAGGGTACGCATTAGTGTTAGGGTAGTTATTAAACGTATCCCACTCTCTAGATACACCTTAGCACGTAAAGGAATATTATTTGGGGGTCCAGCCATGGAGAAGAGTTTAGACACTAGGATAAGATAAGGAACACACCCATTATAAAGAAATCACATTAGGATTCTCTTTTTAAGCTGTTCCTTAAAACACTAGTGCTTAGGAAATCTATTGGAGGCAGAAGGAATCAAGGGTAGACTAGGGTTAGGGTTAGGCTTAGGGTACGGCTTAGGGTACGGCTTAGGGTACGGGTTCGGGGAGGCGTTCTTGTATGGCGGAGGGTATGGGTTAGGGTTAGGGTTTGGGTTAGTGTTAGGGTTAGGGCTTCGTTTAGGGTACGGGATAGGATTAGGGTACGTGTTAGGGTTAGAGTAGGGGTTAGGGTTAGGGTACGCGTTAGGGTTAGGGTAGTTATTAAACCTATCCCACTCTCTAGATACCCCTTAGCACGTAAAGGAATATTATTTGGGGGTCCAGCCATGGAGAAGAGTTTAGACACTAGGATAAGATAAGGAACACACCCATTATAAAGAAATCACATTAGGATTCTCTTTTTAAGCTGTTCCTTAAAACACTAGTGCTTAGGAAATCTTTTGGAGGCAGAAGGAGTCAAGGGTAGCCTAGGGTTATGGTTAGGCTTAGGGTACGGCTTAGTGTACGGCTTAGGGTACGGGTTCGTGGAGGGCTTCGGGTACGGCGTAGGGTATGGGTTAGGGTTAGGTTTAGGGTTAGTTTTAGGGTTAGGGCTCAGTTTAGGGTATTGGTTAGGATTAGGGTAGGGGTTAGGGTTAGGGTACGCATTAGTGTTAGGGTAGTCATTAAACCTATACCACTCTCTAGATACCCCTTAGCACGTAAAGGAATATTATTTGGAGGTCCAGCCATGGAGAAGAGTTTAGACACTAGGATAAGGTAAGGAACACACCCATTATAAAGAAATCACATTAGGATTCTCTTTTTAAGCTGTTCCTTAAAACACTAGTGCTTAGGAAATCTATTGGAGGCAGAAGCAGTCAAGGGTAGCCTAGGGTTAGGGTTAGGCTTAGGGTTAGGGTTAGGGTACGGCTTAGGGTACGGGTTCGGGGAGGGGTTCGGGTACGGCGTAGGGTATGGGTTAGGGTTAGGGTTAGGGTTAGTGTTAGGGTTAGGGCTCGGTTTAGGGTACGGGTTAGGATTAGTGTACGTCTTAGGGTTAGGGTAGGGGTTAGGGTTAGGGTACGCGTTAGGGTTAGGGTAGTTATTAAACCTATCCCACTCTCTAGATACCCCGTAGCACGTAAAGCCATATTATTTGGGGGTCCATCCATGGAGAAGATCTTAGACACTAAGATAATATAAGGAACACACCCATTATAAAGAAATCACATTAGGATTCTCTTTTTAAGCTGTTCCTTAAAACACTAGTGCTTAGGAAATCTATTGGAGGCAGAAGCAGTCAAGGGTAGCCTAGGGTTAGGGTTAGGCTTGGGGTTAGGCTTAGGGTACGGCTTAGGGTACGGGTTCGGTGAGGGGTTCGGGTACGGCGTAGGGTATGGGTTAGGGTTAGTGTTAGGGTTAGGGCTCCGTTTAGGGTACGGGTTAGGATTAGGTTACGTATTAGGGTTAGGGTAGGGGTTAGGGTTAGGGTACGCATTAGGGTTAGGGTAGTTATTAAACCTATCCCACTCTCTAGATACCCCTTAGCACGTAAAGGAATATTATTTGGGAGTCCAGCCATGGAGAAGAGTTTAGACACTAGGATAAGATAAGGAACACACCCATTATAAAGAAATCACATTAGGATTCTCTTTTTAAGCTGTTCCTTAAAACACTAGTGCTTAGGAAATCTATTGGAGGCAGAAGCAGTCAAGGGTAGCCTAGGGTTAAGGTTAGGCTTAGGCTTAGGCTTAGGGTACGGCTTAGGGTACGGGTTCGGTGAGGTTTTCGGGTACGGCGTAGGGTATGGGTTAGGGTTAGGGTTAGGGTTAGTGTTAGGGTTAGGGCTCGGTTTAGGGTACGGGTTAGGATTAGGGTACGTGTTAGGGTTAAGGTAGGGGTTAGGGTTAGGGTATGCCTTAGGGTTAGGGTAGTTATTAAATCTATCCCTCTCTCTAGATACCCCTTAGCACGTAAAGGAATATTATTTGGGGGTCCAGCCATGGAGAAGAGTTTAGACATTAGGATAAGATAAGGAACACACCCATTATAAAGAAATCACATTAGGATTCTCTTTTTAAGCTGTTCCTTAAAACACTAGTGCTTAGGAAATCTATTGGAGGCCGAAGCAGTCAAGGGTAGCCTAGGGTTAGGGTTAGGCTTAGGATTAGGCTTAGGGTACGGCCTAGGGTTCGGGTTCGGGGAGGGGTTCGGGTACGGCGTAGGGTATGGGTTAGGGTTAGGGTTAGGGTTAGTGTTAGGGTTAGGGCTCGGTTTAGGATATTGGTTAGGATTAGGGTACGTGTTAGGGTTAGGGTAGGGGTTAGGGTTAGGGTACGCGTTAGTGTTAGGTTAGTTATTAAACCTATCCCACTCTCTAGATACCCCTTAGCACGTAAAGGAATATTATTTGGAGGTCTAGCCATGGAGAAGAGTTTAGACACTAGAATAAGATAAGGAACACACCCATTATAAAGCAATCACATTAGGATTCGCTTTTTAAGCTGTTCCTTAAAACACTAGTGCTTAGGAAATCTATTGGAGGCAGAAGGAGTCAAGGGTAGCCTAGGGTTAGGGTTAGGCTTAGGGTACGGCTTAGGGTACGGCTTAGGGTACGGGTTCGGGGAGGCGTTCGTGTATGGCGGAGGGTATGGGTTAGGGTTAGTGTTTGGGTTAGTGTTAGGTTTAGGGCTTCGTTTAGGGTACGGAATAGGATTAGGGTATGTGTTAGGGTTAGGGTAGGGGTTAGGGTTAGGGTACGCGTTAGAGTTAAGGTAGTTATTAAACCTATCCCACTCTCTAGATACACCTTAGAACGTAAAGGAATATTATTTGGGGGTCCAGCCATGCAGAAGAGTTTAGACACTAGGATAAGATAAGGAACACACCCATTATAAAGAAATCCCATTAGGATTCTCTTTTTAAGCTGTTCCTTAAAACACTAGTGCTTAGGAAATCTATTGGAGGCAGAAGCAGTCAAGGGTAGCCTAGGGTTAAGGTTAGGCTTAGGGTTAGGCTTAGGGTACGGGTTCGGTGAGTGTTTCGGGTACGGCGTAGGGTATGGGTTAGGGTTAGGGTTAGGGTTAGTGTTAGGGTTAGGGCTCGGTTTAGGGTACGGGTTAGGATTAGGGTACGTGTTAGGGTTAGGGTAGGGGTTAGGGTTAGGGTACGCCTTAGGGTTAGGGTAGTTATTAAACCTATCCCACTCTCTAGATACCCCTTAGCACGTAAAGGAATATTATTTGGGGTCCAGCCATGGAGAAGAGTTTAGACATTAGGATAAGATAAGGAACACACCCATTATAAAGAAATCACATTAGGATTCCCTTTTTAAGCTGTTCCTTAAAACACTAGTGCTTAGGAAATCTATTGGAGGCAGAAGCAGTCAAGGGTAGCCTAGGGTTAGGGTTAGGCTTAGGATTAGGCTTAGGGTACGGCTTAGGGTTCGGGTTCGGGGAGGGGTTCGGGTACGGCGTAGGGTATGGGTTAGGGTTAAGGTTAGGGTTAGTGTTAGGGTTAGGGCTCGGTATAGGATATTGTTTAGGATTAGGGTACGTGTTAGGGTTAGGGTAGGGGTTAGGGTTAGGGTACGCGTTAGTGTTAGGTTAGTTATTAAACCTATCCCACGCTCTAGATACCCCTTAGCACGTAAAGGAATATTATTTGGAGGTCTAGCCATGGAGCAGAGTTTAGACACTAGGATAAGATAAGGAACACACCCATTATAAAGCAATCACATTAGGATTCGCTTTTTAAGCTGTTCCTTAAAACACTAGTGCTTAGGAAATCTACTGGAGGCAGAAGCAGTCAAGGGTAGCGTAGGGTTAGGTTTAGGCTTAGGGTTAGGGTTAGGGTATGGCTTAGGGTATGGGTTCGGGGAGGGGTTCGGGTACGGCGTAGGGTATGGGTTAGGGTTAGGGTTAGGGTTAGTGTTAGGGTTAGGGCTCGGTTTAGGGTACGGGTTAGGATTAGTGTACGTCTTAGGGTTAGGGTAGGGGTTAGGGTTAGGGTACGCGTTAGGGTTAGGGTAGTTATTAAACCTATCCCACTCTCTAGATACCCCGTAGCACGTAAAGCCATATTATTTGGGGGTCCATACATGGAGAAGATCTTAGACACTAAGATAATATAAGGAACACACCCATTATAAAGAAATCACATTAGGATTCTCTTTTTAAGCTGTTCCTTAAAACACTAGTGCTTAGGAAATCTATTGGAGGCAGAAGCAGTCAAGGGTAGCCTAGGGTTAGGGTTAGGCTTAGGATTAGGCTTAGGGTACGGCTTAGGGTACTGGTTCGGGGAGGGGTTCGGGTACGGCGTAGGGTATGGGTTAGGGTTAGGGTTAGGGTTAGTGTTAGGGTTAGGGCTCGGTTTAGGATATTGGTTAGGATTAGGGTACGTGTTAGGGTTAGGGTAGGGGTTAGGGTTAGGGTACGCGTTAGTGTTAGGTTAGTTATTAAACCTATCCCACTCTCTAGATACCCCTTAGCACGTAAAGGAATATTATTTGGAGGTCTAGCCATGGAGAAGAGTTTAGACACTAGGATAAGATAAGGAACACACCCATTATAAAGCAATCACATTAGGATTCGCTTTTTAAGCTGTTCCTTAAAACACTAGTGCTTAGGAAATCTATTGGATGCAGAAGCAGTCAAGGGTAGCCTAGGGTTAGGGTTAGGCTTAGGGTTAGGGTTAGGGTACGGCTTAGGGTACGGGTTCGGGGAGGGGTTCGGGTACGGCGTAGGGTATGGGTTAGGGTTAGGGTTAGTGTTAGGGTTAGGGCTCGGTTTAGTGTACGTGTTAGGGTTAGGGTAGGGGCTAGGGTTAGGGTACGCGTTAGAGTTAAGGTAGTTATTAAACCTATCCCAATCTCTAGATACACCTTAGCAGGTAAAGGAATATTATTTGGGGGTCCAGCCATGGAGAAGAGTTTAGACACTAGGATAAGATAAGGAACACACCCATTATAAATAAATCACATTAGGATTCTCTTTTTAAGCTGTTCTTTAAAACACTAGTGCTTAGGAAATCTATTGGAGGCAGAAGCAGTCAAGGGTAGCCTAGGGTTAGGGTTAGGCTTGGGGTTAGGCTTAGGGTACAGATTAGGGTACGGGTTCGGTGAGGGGTTCGGGTACGGCGTAGGGTATGGGTTAGGGTTAGTGTTAGGGTTACTGTTAGGGTTAGGGCTCCGTTTAGGGTACGGGTTAGGATTAGGTTACGTATTAGGGTTAGGGTAGGGGTTAGGGTTAGGGTACGCATTAGGGTTAGGGTAGTTATTAAACCTATCCCAATCTCTAGATACCCCTTAGCACGTAAAGGAATATTATTTGGGAGTCCAGCCATGGAGAAGAGTTTAGACACTAGGATAAGATAAGGAACACACCCATTATAAAGAAATCACATTAGGATTCTCTTTTTAAGCTGTTCCTTAAAACACTAGTGCTTAGGAAATCTATTGGAGGCAGAAGCAGTCAAGGGTAGCCTAGGGCTAGGGTTAGGCTTAGGGTTAGGCTTAGGGTACGGCTTAGGGTACGGGTTCGGGGAGGGGTTCGGGTACGGCGTAGGGTATGGGTTAGGGTTAGGGTTAGGGTTAGTGTTAGGGTTAGGGCTCGGTTTAGGGTACGGGTTAGGATTAGGGTACATGTTAGGGTTAGGGTAGGTGTTAGGGTTAGGGTACGCATTAGTGTTAGGGTAGTTATTAAACGTATCCCACTCTCTAGATACACCTTAGCACGTAAAGGAATATTATTTGGGGGTCCAGCCATGGAGAAGAGTTTAGACACTAGGATAAGATAAGGAACACACCTATTATAAAGAAATCACATTAGGATTCTCTTTTTAAGCTGTTCCTTAAAACACTAGTGCTTAGGAAATCTATTGGAGGCAGAAGGAGTCAAGGGTAGCCTAGGGTTAGGGTTAGGCTTAGGGTACGGCTTAGGGTACGGCTTAGGGTGCGGGTTCGGTGAGGCGTTCTTGTATGGCGGAGGGTATGGGTTAGGGTTTGGGTTTGGGTTAGTGTTAGGGTTAGGGCTTCGTTTAGGGTACGGGATAGGATTAGGGTACGTGTTAGGGTTAGAGTAGGGGTTAGGGTTAGGGTACGCGTTAGGGTTAGGGTAGTTATTAAACCTATCCCACTCTCTGGATACCCCTTAGCACGTAAAGGAATATTATTTGGGGGTCTAGCCATGGAGAAGAGTTTAGACACTAGGATAAGATAAGGAACACACCCATTATAAAGAAATCACATTAGGATTCTCTTTATAAGCTCTTCCTTAAAACACTAGTGCTTAGGAAATCTATTGGAGGCAGAAGCAGTCAAGGGTAGCCTAGGGTTAGGGGTAGGCTTAGGGTTAGGCTTAGGGTACGGCCTAGGGTACGGGTTCGGGGAGGGCTTCGGATACGGCGTAAGGTATGGGTTAGGGTTAGGTTTAGGGTTAGTGTTAGGGTTAGGGCTCGGTTTAGGGTACGGGTTAGGATTAGGGTACGTGTTAGGGTTAGGGTAGGGGTTAGGGTTAGGTACGCGGTAGTGTTAGGGTAGTTATTAAACCTATCCCACTCTCTAGATACCCCTTAGCACGTAAAGGAATATTATTTGGAGGTCCAGCCATGGAGAAGAGTTTAGACACTAGGATAAGATAAGGAACACACCCATTATAAAGAAATCCCATTAGGATTCTCTTTTTAAGCTGTTCCTTAAAACACTAGTGCTTAGGAAATCTATTGGAGGGAGAAGCAGTCAAGGGTAGCCTAGGGCTAGGGTTAGGCTTAGGGTTAGGCTTAGGGTACGGCTTAGGGTACGGGTTCGGGGAGGGGTTCGGGTACGGCGTAGGGTATGGGTTAGGGTTAGGGTTAGGGTTAGTGTTAGGGTTAGGGCTCGGTTTAGGGTACGGGTTAGGATTAGTGTACATCTTAGGGTTAGGGTACGGGTTAGGGTTAGGGTACACGTTAGGGTTAGGGTAGTTATTAATCCTATCCCACTCTCTAGATACCCCGTAGCACGTAAAGCCATATTATTTGGGGGTCCATCCATGGAGAAGATCTTAGACACTAAGATAATATAAGGAACACACCCATTATAAAGAAATCACATTAGGATTCTCTTTTTAAGCTGTTCCTTAAAACACTAGTGCTTAGGAAATCTATTGGAGGCAGAAGCAGTCAAGGGTAGCCTAGGGTTAGGGTTAGGCTTGGGGTTAGGCTTAGGGTACGGCTTAGGGTACGGGTTCGGTGAGGGGTTCGGGTACGGCGTAGGGTATGGGTTAGGGTTAGTGTTAGGGTTAGGGCTCCGTTTAGGGTACGGGTTAGGATTAGGTTACGTATTAGGGTTAGGGTAGGGGTTAGGGTTAGGGTACGCATTAGGGTTAGGGTAGTTATTAAACCTATCCCACTCTCTAGATACCCCTTAGCACGTAAAGGAATATTATTTGGGAGTCCAGCCATGGAGAAGAGTTTAGACACTAGGATAAGATAAGGAACACACACATTATAAAGAAATCACATTAGGATTCTCTTTTTAAGATGTTCCTTAAAACACTAGTGCTTAGGAAATCTATTGGAGGCAGAAGCAGTCAAGGGTAGCCTAGGGCTAGGGTTAGGCTTAGGGTTAGGCTTAGGGTACGGCTTAGGGTACGTGTTCGGGGAGGGGTTTGGGTACGGCGTAGGGTATGGGTTAGGGTTAGGGTTAGGGATAGTGTTAGGGTTAGGGCTCTGTTTAGGGTACGGGTTAGGATTAGGGTACATGTTAGGGTTAGGGTAGGGGTTAGGGTTAGGGTACGCGTTAGTGTTAGGGTAGTTATTAAACCTGTCCCACTCTCTAGATACACCTTAGCACGTAAAGGAATATTATTTGGGGGTCCAGCCATGGAGAAGAGTTTAGACACTAGGATAAGATAAGGAACACACCCATTATAAAGAAATCACATTAGGATTCTCTTTTTAAGCTGTTCCTTAAAACACTAGTGCTTAGGAAATCTATTGGAGGCAGAAGCAGTCAAGGGTAGCCTAGGGTTAGGGTACGGCTTAGGGTACGGCTTAGGGTACGGCTTAGGGTACGGGTTCGGGGAGGGGTTCGTGTACGGCGGAGGGTATGGGTTAGGGTTAGGGTTTGTTTTAGTGTTAGGGTTAGGGCTTTGTTTAGGGTACGGGATAGGATTAGGGTACGTGTTAGGGTTAGAGTAGGGGTTAGGGTTAGGGTACGCGTTAGGGTTAGGGTAGTTATTAAACCTATCCTTCTCTCTAGATACCCCTTAGCACGTAAAGGAATATTATTTGGGGGTCCAGCCATGGAGAAGAGTTTAGACACTAGGATAAGATAAGGAACACACCTATTATAAAGAAATCACATTAGGATACTCTTTATAAGCTGTTCCTTAAAACACTAGTGCTTAGGAAATCTATTGGAGGCAGAAGCAGTCAAGGGTAGCCTAGGGTTAAGGTTAGGCTTACGGATAGGCTTAGGGTACGGCTTAGGGTACGGGTACGGGGAGGGTTTCGGGTACGGCGTAGGGTATGGGCTAGGGTTAGGGTTAGGGTTAGTGTTAGGGTTAGGGCTCGGTTTCGGGTACGGATTAGGATTAGTGTACGTCTGAGGTTTAGGGTAGGGGTTAGGGTTAGGGTACGCGTTAGGGTTAGGGTAGTTATTAAACCTATCCCACTCTCTAGATACCCCGTAGCACGTAAAGCCATATTATTTGGGGGTCCATCCATGGAGAAGATCTTAGACACTAAGATAATATAAGGAACACACCCATTATAAAGAAATCACATTAGGATTCTCTTTTTAAGCTGTTCCTTAAAACACTAGTGCTTAGGAAATCTATTGGTGGCAGAAGCAGTCAAGGGTAGCCTAGGGTTAGGGTTAGGCTTGGGGTTAGGCTTAGGGTACGGCATAGGGTACGGGTTCGGGGAGGGGTTCGTGTACGGCGGAGGGTATGGGTTATGTTTAGGGTTTGGGTTAGTGTTAGGGTTAGGGCTTTGTTTAGGGTACGGGATAGGTTTAGGGTACGTGTTAGGGTTAGAGTAGGGGTTAGGGTTAGGGTACGCGTTAGGGTTAGGGTAGTTATTAAACCTATCCCTCTCTCTAGATACCCCTTAGCACGTAAAGGAATATTATTTGGGGGACCAGCCATGGAGAAGAGTTTAGACACTAGGATAAGATAAGGAACACACCTATTATAAAGAAATCACATTAGGATACTCTTTATAAGCTGTTCCTTAAAACACTAGTGCTTAGGAAATCTATTGGAGGCAGAAGCAGTCAAGGGTAGCCTAGGGTTAAGGTTAGGCTTACGGATAGGCTTAGGGTACGGCTTAGGGTACGGGTACGGGGAGGGTTTCGGGTACGGCGTAGGGTATGGGCTAGGGTTAGGGTTAGGGTTAGTGTTAGGGTTAGGGCTCGGTTTCGGGTACGGATTAGGATTAGTGTACGTCTGAGGGTTAGGGTAGGGGTTAGGGTTAGGGTACGCGTTAGGGTTAGGGTAGTTATTAAACCTATCCCACTCTCTAGATACCCCGTAGCACGTAAAGCCATATTATTTGGGGGTCCATCCATGGAGAAGATCTTAGACACTAAGATAATATAAGGAACACACCCATTATAAAGAAATCACATTAGGATTCTCTTTTTAAGCTGTTCCTTAAAACACTAGTGCTAAGGAAATCTATTGGTGGCAGAAGCAGTCAAGGGTAGCCTAGGGTTAGGGTTAGGCTTGGGGTTAGGCTTAGGGTACGGCATAGGGTACGGGTTCGGGGAGGGGTTCGTGTACGGCGGAGGGTATGGGTTATGTTTAGGGTTTGGGTTAGTGTTAGGGTTAGGGCTCCGTTTAGGGTACGGGTTAGGATTAGGTTACGTATTAGGGTTAGGGTAGGGGTTAGGGTTAGGGTACGCATTAGGGTTAGGGTAGTTATTAAACCTATCCCAATCTCTAGATACCCCTTAGCACATAAAGGAATATTATTTGGGAGTCCAGCCATGGAGAAGAGTTTAGACACTAGGATAAGATAAGGAACACACCCATTATAAAGAAATCACATTAGGATTCTCTTTTTAAGCTGTTCCTTAAAACACTAGTGCTTAGGAAATCTATTGGAGGCAGAAGGAGTCAAGGGTAGCCTAGGGCTAGGGTTAGGCTTAGGGTTAGGCTTAGGGTACGGCTTAGGGTACGGGTTCGGGGAGGGGTTCGGGTACGGCGTAGGGTATGGGTTAGGGTTAGGTTTAGGGTTAGTGTTAGGGTTAGGGCTCGGTTTAGGGTACGGGTTAGGATTAGGGTACGTGTTAGTGTTAGGGTAGGGGTTAGGGTTAGGGTACGCGTTAGTGTTAGGGTAGTTATTAAACCTATCCCACTCTCTAGATACCCCTTAGCACGTTAAGGAATATTATTTGGAGGTCCAGCCATGGAGAAGAGTTTAGACACTAGGATAAGATAAGGAACACACCCATTATAAAGAAATCCCTTTACGATTCTCTTTTTAAGCTGTTCCTTAAAACACTAGTGCTTAGGAAATCTATTGGAGGGAGAAGCAGTCAAGGGTAGCCTAGGGTTAGGGTTAGGCTTAGGGTACGGCTTAGGGTACGGCTTAGGGTACGGGTTCAGGGAGGGCTTCGGGTACGGCGTAGGGTATGGGTTAGGGTTAGGGTTAGGGTTAGTGTTAGGGTTAGGGCTCGGTTTAGGGTATTGGTTAGGATTACTGTACGTGTTAGGGTTAGGGTAGGGGTTAGGGTTAGGGTACGCGTTAGAGTTAAGGTAGTTATTAAACCTATCCCACTCTCTAGATACACCTTAGAACGTAAAGGAATATTATTTGGGGGTCCAGCCATGGAGAAGAGTTTAGACACTAGGATAAGATAAGGAACACACCCATTATAAAGAAATCACATTAGGATTCTCTTTTTAAGCTGTTCCTTAAAACACTAGTGCTTAGGAAATCTATTGGAGGCAGAAGCAGTCAAGGGTAGCCTAGGGTTAAGGTTAGGCTTAGGCTTAGGCTTAGGGTACGGCTTAGGGTACGGGTTCGGTGAGGTTTTCGGGTACGGCGTAGGGTATGTGTTAGGGTTAGGGTTAGGGTTAGTGTTAGGGTTAGGGCTCGGTTTAGGGTACGGGTTAGGATTAGGGTACGTGTTAGGGTTAAGGTAGGGGTTAGGGTTAGGGTACGCCTTAGGGTTAGGGTAGTTATTAAATCTATCCCACTCTCTAGATACCCCTTAGCACGTAAAGGAATATTATTTGGGGGTCCAGCCATGGAGAAGAGTTTAGACATTAGGATAAGATAAGGAACACACCCATTATAAAGAAATCACATTAGGATTCTCTTTTTAAGCTGTTCCTTAAAACACTAGTGCTTAGGAAATCTATTGGAGGCAGAAGCAGTCAAGGGTAGCCTAGGGTTAGGGTTAGGCTTAGGATTAGGCTTAGGGTACGGCTTAGGGTTCGGGTTCGGGGAGGGGTTCGGGTACGGCGTAGGGTATGGGTTAGGGTTAGGGTTAGGGTTAGTGTTAGGGTTAGGGCTCGGTTTAGGATATTGGTTAGGATTAGGGTACGTGTTAGGGTTAGGGTAGGGGTTAGGGTTAGGGTACGCGTTAGTGTTAGGTTAGTTATTAAACCTATCCCACTCTCTAGATACCCCTTAGCACGTAAAGGAATATTATTTGGAGGTCTAGCCATGGAGAAGAGTTTAGACACTAGAATAAGATAAGGAACACACCCATTATAAAGCAATCACATTAGGATTCGCTTTTTAAGCTGTTCCTTAAAACACTAGTGCTTAGGAAATCTACTGGAGGCAGAAGCAGTCAAGGGTAGCCTAGGGTTAGGGTTAGGCTTAGGGTTAGGGTTAGGGTACGGCTTAGGGTATGGGTTCGGGGAGGGGTTCGGGTACGGCATAGGGTATGGGTTAGGGTTAGGGTTAGGGTTAGTGTTAGGGTTAGGGCTCGGTTTAGGGTACGGGTTAGGATTAGTGTACGTCTTAGGGTTAGGGGAGGGGTTAGGGTTAGGGTACGCGTTAGGGTTAGGGTAGTTATTAAACCTATCCCACTCTCTAGATACCCCGTAGCACGTAAAGCCATATTATTTGGGGGTCCATCCATGGAGAAGATCTTAGACACTAAGATAATATAAGGAACACACCCATTATAAAGAAATCACATTAGGATTCTCTTTTTAAGCTGTTCCTTAAAACACTAGTGCTTAGGAAATCTATTGGAGGCAGAAGCAGTCAAGGGTAGCCTAGGGTTAGGGTTAGGCTTGGGGTTAGGCTTAGGGTACGGCTTAGGGTACGGGTTCGGTGAGGGGTTCGGGTACGGCGTAGGGTATGGGTTAGTGTTAGTGTTAGGGTTAGTGTTAGGGTTAGGGCTCCGTTTAGGGTACGGGTTAGGATTAGGTTACGTATTAGGGTTAGGGTAGGGGTTAGGGTTAGGGTACGCATTAGGGTTAGGGTAGTTATTAAACCTATCCCACTCTCTAGATACCCCTTAGCACGTAAAGGAATATTATTTGGGAGTCCAGCCATGGAGAAGAGTTTAGACACTAGGATAAGATAAGGAACACACCCATTATAAAGAAATCACATTAGGATTCTCTTTTTAAGCTGTTCCTTAAAACACTAGTGCTTAGGAAATCTATTGGAGGCAGAAGCAGTCAAGGGTAGCCTAGGGCTAGGGTTAGGCTTAGGGTTAGGCTTAGGGTACGGGTTCGGGGAGGGGTTCGGGTACGGCGTAGGGTATGGGTTAGGGTTAGGGTTAGGGTTAGTGTTAGGGTTAGGGCTCGGTTTAGGGTACGGGTTAGGATTAGGGTACATGTTAGGGTTACGGTAGGGGTTAGGGTTAGGGTACGCATTAGTGTTAGGGTAGTTATTAAACGTATCCCACTCTCTAGATACACCTTAGCACGTAAAGGAATATTATTTGGGGGTCCAGCCATGGAGAAGAGTTTAGACACTAGGATAAGATAAGGAACACACCCATTATAAAGAAATCACATTAGGATTCTCTTTTTAAGCTGTTCCTTAAAACACTAGTGCTTAGGAAATCTTTTGGAGGCAGAAGGAGTCAAGGGTAGCCTAGGGTTATGGTTAGGCTTAGGGTACGGCTTAGGGTACGGCTTAGGGTACGGGTTCGTGGAGGGCTTCGGGTATGGCGTAGGGTATGGGTTAGGGTTAGGTTTAGGGTTAGTTTTAGGGTTAGGGCTCAGTTTAGGGTATTGGTTAGGATTAGGGTAGGGGTTAGGGTTAGGGTACGCATTAGTGTTAGGGTAGTCATTAAACCTATCCCACTCTCTAGATACCCCTTAGCACGTAAAGGAATATTATTTGGAGGTCCAGCCATGGAGAAGAGTTTAGACACTAGGATAAGGTAAGGAACACACCCATTATAAAGAAATCACATTAGGATTCTCTTTTTAAGCTGTTCCTTAAAACACTAGTTCTTAGGAAATCTACTGGAGGCAGAAGCAGTCAAGGGTAGCCTAGGGTTAGGGTTAGGCTTAGGGTTAGGGTTAGGGTACGGCTTAGGGTACGGGTTCGGGGAGGGGTTCGGGTACGGCGTAGGGTATGGTTTAGGGTTAGGGTTAGGGTTAGTGTTAGGGTTAGGGCTCGGTTTAGGGTACGGGTTAGGATTAGTGTACGTCTTAGGGTTAGGGTAGGGGTTAGGGTTAGGGTACGCGTTAGGGTTAGGGTAGTTATTAAACCTATCCCACTCTCTAGATACCCCGTAGCACGTAAAGCCATATTATTTGGGGGTCCATCCATGGAGAAGATCTTAGACACTAAGATAATATAAGGAACACACCCATTATAAAGAAATCACATTAGGATTCTCTTTTTAAGCTGTTCCTTAAAACACTAGTGCTTAGGAAATCTATTGGAGGCAGAAGCAGTCAAGGGTAGCCTAGGGATAGGGTTAGGCTTAGGGTACGGCCTAGGGTACGGCTTAGGGTAAGGGTTCGGGGCGGGTTTCGGGTACGGCGTAGGGTATGGGTTAGGGTTAGGGTTAGGGTTAGTGTTAGGGTTAGGGCTCGGTTTAGTGTACGTGATAGGGTTAGGGTAGGGGTTAGGGTTAGGGTACGCGTTAGAGTTAAGGTAGTTATTAAACCTATCCCAATCTCTAGATACACCTTAGCAGGTAAAGGAATATTATTTGGGGGTCCAGCCATGGAGAAGAGTTTAGACACTAGGATAAGATAAGGAACACACCCATTATAAAGAAATCACATTAGGATTCTCTTTTTAAGCTGTTCCTTAAAACACTAGTGCTTAGGAAATCTATTGGAGGCAGAAGCAGTCAAGGTTAGCCTAGGGTTATGGTTAGGCTTAGGGTACGGCTTAGGGTACGGCTTAGGGTACGGGTTCGTGGAGGGCTTCGGGTACGGCGTAGGGTATGGGTTAGGGTTAGGTTTAGGGTTAGTTTTAGGGTTAGGGCTCAGTTTAGGGTATTGGTTAGGATTACGGTAGGGGTTAGGGTTAGGGTACGCATTAGTGTTAGGGTAGTCATTAAACCTATCCCACTCTCTAGATACCCCTTAGCACGTAAAGGAATATTATTTGGAGGTCCAGCCATGGAGAAGAGTTTAGACACTAGGATAAGGTAAGGAACACACCCATTATAAAGAAATCACATTAGGATTCTCTTCTTAAGCTGTTCCTTAAAACACTAGTGCTTAGGAAATCTATTGGAGGCAGAAGCAGTCAAGGGTAGCCTAGGGTTAGGGTTAGGCTTGGGGTTAGGCTTAGGGTACGGCATAGGGTACGGGTTCGGGGAGGGGTTCGTGTACGGCGGAGGGTATGGGTTATGTTTAGGGTTTGGGTTAGTGTTAGGGTTAGGGCTCCGTTTAGGGTACGGGTTAGGATTAGGTTACGTATTAGGGTTAGGGTAGGGGTTAGGGTTAGGGTACGCATTAGGGTTAGGGTAGTTATTAAACCTATCCCAATCTCTAGATACCCCTTAGCACATAAAGGAATATTATTTGGGAGTCCAGCCATGGAGAAGAGTTTAGACACTAGGATAAGATAAGGAACACACCCATTATAAAGAAATCACATTAGGATTCTCTTTTTAAGCTGTTCCTTAAAACACTAGTGCTTAGGAAATCTACTGGAGGCAGAAGCAGTCAAGGGTAGCCTAGGGTTAGGGTTAGGCTTAGGGTTAGGGTTAGGGTACGGCTTAGGGTACGGGTTCGGGGAGGGGTTCGGGTACGGCGTAGGGTATGGGTTAGGGTTAGGGTTAGGGTTAGTGTTAGGGTTAGGGCTCGGTTTAGGGTACGGGTTAGGATTAGTGTACGTCTTAGGGTTAGGGTAGGGGTTAGGGTTAGGGTACGCGTTAGGGTTAGGGTAGTTATTAAACCTATCCCACTCTCTAGATACCCCGTAGCACGTAAAGCCATATTATTTGGGGGTCCATCCATGGAGAAGATCTTAGACACTAAGATAATATAAGGAACACACCCATTATAAAGAAATCACATTAGGATTCTCTTTTTAAGCTGTTCCTTAAAACACTAGTGCTTAGGAAATCTATTGGAGGCAGAAGCAGTCAAGGGTAGCCTAGGGTTAGGGTAAGGCTTGGGGTTAGGCTTAGGGTACGGCTTAGGGTACGGGTTCGGTGAGGGGTTCGGGTACGGCGTAGGGTATAGGTTAGGGTTAGTGTTAGGGTTAGGGCTCCGTTTAGGGTACGGGTTAGGATTAGGTTACGTATTAGGGTTAGGGTAGGGGTTAGGGTTAGGGTACGCATTAGGGTTAGGGTAGTTATTAAACCTATCCCACTCTCTAGATACCCCTTAGCACGTAAAGGAATATTATTTGGGAGTCCAGCCATGGAGAAGAGATTAGACACTAGGATAAGATAAGGAACACACACATTATAAAGAAATCACATTAGGATTCTCTTTTTAAGATGTTCCTTAAAACACTAGTGCTTAGGAAATCTATTGGAGGCAGAAGCAGTCAAGGGTAGCCTAGGGCTAGTGTTAGGCTTAGGGTTAGGCTTAGGGTACGGCTTAGGGTACGTGTTCGGGGAGGGGTTTGGGTACGGCGTAGGGTATGGGTTAGGGTTAGGGTTAGGGATAGTGTTAGGGTTAGGGCTCTGTTTAGGGTACGGGTTAGGATTAGGGTACATGTTAGGGTTAGGGTAGGGGTTAGGGTTAGGGTACGCGTTAGTGTTAGGGTAGTTATTAAACCTGTCCCACTCTCTAGATACACCTTAGCACGTAAAGGAATATTATTTGGGGGTCCAGCCATGGAGAAGAGTTTAGACACTAGGATAAGATAAGGAACACACCCATTATAAAGAAATCACATTAGGATTCTCTTTTTAAGCTGTTCCTTAAAACACTAGTGCTTAGGAAATCTATTGGAGGCAGAAGCAGTCAAGGGTAGCCTAGGGTTAGGGTACGGCTTAGGGTACGGCTTAGGGTACGGCTTAGGGTACGGGTTCGGGGAGGGGTTTGTGTACGGCGGAGGGTATGGGTTAGGGTTAGGGTTTGTTTTAGTGTTAGGGTTAGGGCTTTGTTTAGGGTACGGGATAGGATTAGGGTACGTGTTAGGGTTAGAGTAGGGGTTAGGGTTAGGGTACGCGTTAGGGTTAGGGTAGTTATTAAACCTATCCCTCTCTCTAGATACCCCTTAGCACGTAAAGGAATATTATTTGGGGGTCCAGCCATGGAGAAGAGTTTAGACACTAGGATAAGATAAGGAACACACCTATTATAAAGAAATCACATTAGGATACTCTTTATAAGCTGTTCCTTAAAACACTAGTGCTTAGGAAATCTATTGGAGGCAGAAGCAGTCAAGGGTAGCCTAGGGTTAAGGTTAGGCTTACGGATAGGCTTAGGGTACGGCTTAGGGTACGGGTACGGGGAGGGTTTCTGGTACGGCGTAGGGTATGGGCTAGGGTTAGGGTTAGGGTTAGTGTTAGGGTTAGGGCTCGGTTTCGGGTACGGATTAGGATTAGTGTACGTCTGAGGGTTAGGGTAGGGGTTAGGGTTAGGGTACGCGTTAGGGTTAGGGTAGTTATTAAACCTATCCCACTCTCTAGATACCCCGTAGTATGTAAAGCCATATTATTTGGGGGTCCATCCATGGAGAAGATCTTAGACACTAAGATAATATAAGGAACACACCCATTATAAAGAAATCACATTAGGATTTTCTTTTTAAGCTGTTCCTTAAAACACTAGTGCTTAGGAAATCTATTGGTGGCAGAAGCAGTCAAGGGTAGCCTAGGGTTAGGGTTAGGCTTGGGGTTAGGCTTAGGGTACGGCATAGGGTACGGGTTCGGGGAGGGGTTCGTGTACGGCGGAGGGTATGGGTTATGTTTAGGGTTTGGATTAGTGTTAGGGTTAGGGCTCCGTTTAGGGTACGGGTTAGGATTAGGTTACGTATTAGGGTTAGGGTAGGGGTTAGGGTTAGGGTACGCATTAGGGTTAGGGTAGTTATTAAACCTATCCCAATCTCTAGATACCCCTTAGCACATAAAGGAATATTATTTGGGAGTCCAGCCATGGAGAAGAGTTTAGACACTAGGATAAGATAAGGAACACACCCATTATAAAGAAATCACATTAGGATTCTCTTTTTAAGCTGTTCCTTAAAACACTAGTGCTTAGGAAATCTATTGGAGGCAGAAGGAGTCAAGGGTAGCCTAGGGTTAGGGTTAGGCTTAGGGTTAGGCTTAGGGTACGGCTTAGGGTACGGGTTCGGGGAGGGGTTCGGGTACGGCGTAGGGTATGGGTTAGGGTTAGGTTTAGGGTTAGTGTTAGGGTTAGGGCTCGGTTTAGGGTACGGGTTAGGATTAGGGTACGTGTTAGTGTTAGGGTAGGGGTTAGGGTTAGGGTACGCGTTAGTGTTAGGGTAGTTATTAAACCTATCCCACTCTCTAGATACCCCTTAGCACGTTAAGGAATATTATTTGGAGGTCCAGCCATGGAGAAGAGTTTAGACACTAGGATAAGATAAGGAACACACCCATTATAAAGAAATCCCATTAGGATTCTCTTTTTAAGCTGTTCCTTAAAACACTAGTGCTTAGGAAATCTATTGGAGGGAGAAGCAGTCAAGGGTAGCCTAGGGTTAGGGTTAGGCTTAGGGTACGGCTTAGGGTACGGCTTAGGGTACGGGTTCAGGGAGGGCTTCGGGTACGGCGTAGGGTATGGGTTAGGGTTAGGGTTAGGGTTAGTGTTAGGGTTAGGGCTCGGTTTAGGGTATTGGTTAGGATTACTGTACGTGTTAGGGTTAGGGTAGGGGTTAGGGTTAGGGTACGCGTTAGAGTTAAGGTAGTTATTAAACCTATCCCACTCTCTAGATACACCTTAGAACGTAAAGGAATATTATTTGGGGGTCCAGCCATGGAGAAGAGTTTAGACACTAGGATAAGATAAGGAACACACCCATTATAAAGAAATCACATTAGGATTCTCTTTTTAAGCTGTTCCTTAAAACACTAGTGCTTAGGAAATCTATTGGAGGCAGAAGCAGTCAAGGGTAGCCTAGGGTTAAGGTTAGGCTTAGGCTTAGGCTTAGGGTACGGCTTAGGGTACGGGTTCGGTGAGGTTTTCGGGTACGGCGTAGGGTATGGGTTAGGGTTAGGGTTAGGGTTAGTGTTAGGGTTAGGGCTCGGTTTAGGGTTCGGGTTAGGATTAGGGTACGTGTTAGGGTTAAGGTAGGGGTTAGGGCTAGGGTACGCCTTAGGGTTAGGGTAGTTATTAAATCTATCCCACTCTCTAGATACCCCTTAGCACGTAAAGGAATATTATTTGGGGGTCCAGACATGGAGAAGAGTTTAGACATTAGGATAAGATAAGGAACACACCCATTATAAAGAAATCACATTAGGATTCTCTTTTTAAGCTGTTCCTTAAAACACTAGTGCTTAGGAAATCTATTGGAGGCAGAAGCAGTCAAGGGTAGCCTAGGGTTAGGGTTAGGCTTAGGATTAGGCTTAGGGTACGGCTTAGGGTTCGGGTTCGGGGAGGGGTTCGGGTACGGCGTAGGGTATGGGTTAGGGTTAGGGTTAGGGTTAGTGTTAGGTTTAGGGCTCGGTTTAGGATATTGGTTAGGATTAGGGTACGTGTTAGGGTTAGGGTAGGGGTTAGGGTTAGGTTAGTTATTAAACCTATCCCACTCTCTAGATACCCCTTAGCACGTAAAGGAATATTATTTGGAGGTCTAGCCATGGAGAAGAGTTTAGACACTAGAATAAGATAAGGAACACACCCATTATAAAGCAATCACATTAGGATTCGCTTTTTAAGCTGTTCCTTAAAACACTAGTGCTTAGGAAATCTACTGGAGGCAGAAGCAGTCAAGGGTAGCCTAGGGTTAGGGTTAGGCTTAGGGTTAGGGTTAGGGTACGGCTTAGGGTATGGGTTCGGGGAGGGGTTCGGGTACGGCATAGGGTATGGGTTAGGGTTAGGGTTAGGGTTAGTGTTAGGGTTAGGGCTCGGTTTAGGGTACGGGTTAGGATTAGTGTACGTCTTAGGGTTAGGGGAGGGGTTAGGGTTAGGGTACGCGTTAGGGTTAGGGTAGTTATTAAACCTATCCCACTCTCTAGATACCCCGTAGCACGTAAAGCCATATTATTTGGGGGTCCATCCATGGAGAAGATCTTAGACACTAAGATAATATAAGGAACACACCCATTATAAAGAAATCACATTAGGATTCTCTTTTTAAGCTGTTCCTTAAAACACTAGTGCTTAGGAAATCTATTGGAGGCAGAAGCAGTCAAGGGTAGCCTAGGGTTAGGGTTAGGCTTGGGGTTAGGCTTAGGGTACGGGTTCGGGGAGGGGTTCGGGTACGGCGTAGGGTATGGGTTAGGGTTAGGGTTAGGGTTAGTGTTAGGGTTAGGGCTCGGTTTAGGGTACGGGTTAGGATTAGGGTACATGTTAGGGTTACGGTAGGGGTTAGGGTTAGGGTACGCATTAGTGTTAGGGTAGTTATTAAACGTATCCCACTCTCTAGATACACCTTAGCACGTAAAGGAATATTATTTGGGGGTGCAGCCATGGAGAAGAGTTTAGACACTAGGATAAGATAAGGAACACACCCATTATAAAGAAATCACATTAGGATTCTCTTTTTAAGCTGTTCCTTAAAACACTAGTGCTTAGGAAATCTATTGGAGGCAGAAGGAGTCAAGGGTAGCCTAGGGTTAGGGTTAGGCTTAGGGTACGGCTTAGGGTACGGCTTAGGGTACGGGTTCGGGGAGGCGTTCTTGTATGGCGGAGGGTATGGGTTAGGGTTAGGGTTTGGGTTAGTGTTAGGGTTAGGGCTTCGTTTAGGGTACGGGATAAGATTAGGGTACGTGTTAGGGTTAGAGTAGGGGTTAGGGTTAGGGTACGCGTTAGGGTTAGGGTAGTTATTAAACCTATCCCACTCTCTAGATACCCCTTAGCACGTAAAGGAATATTATTTGGGGGTCCAGCCATGGAGAAGAGTTTAGACACTAGGATAAGATAAGGAACACACCCATTATAAAGAAATCACATTAGGATTCTCTTTTTAAGCTGTTCCTTAAAACACTAGTGCTTAGGAAATCTTTTGGAGGCAGAAGGAGTCAAGGGTAGCCTAGGGTTATGGTTAGGCTTAGGGTACGGCTTAGGGTACGGCTTAGGGTACGGGTTCGTGGAGGGCTTCGGGTACGGCGTAGGGTATGGGTTAGGGTTAGGTTTAGGGTTAGTTTTAGGGTTAGGGCTCAGTTTAGGGTATTGGTTAGGATTTGGGTAGGGGTTAGGGTTAGGGTACGCATTAGTGTTAGGGTAGTCATTAAACCTATCCCACTCTCTAGATACCCCTTAGCACGTAAAGGAATATTATTTGGAGGTCCAGCCATGGAGAAGAGTTTAGACACTAGGATAAGGTAAGGAACACACCCATTATAAAGAAATCACATTAGGATTCTCTTTTTAAGCTGTTCCTTAAAACACTAGTGCTTAGGAAATCTACTGGAGGCAGAAGCAGTCAAGGGTAGCCTAGGGTTAGGGTTAGGCTTAGGGTTAGGGTTAGGGTACGGCTTAGGGTACGGGTTCGGGGAGGGGTTCGGGTACGGCGTAGGGTATGGGTTAGGGTTAGGGTTAGGGTTAGTGTTAGGGTTAGGGCTCGGTTTAGGGTACGGGTTAGGATTAGTGTACGTCTTAGGGTTAGGGTAGGGGTTAGGGTTAGGGTACGCGTTAGGGTTAGGGTAGTTATTAAACCTATCCCACTCTCTAGATACCCCGTAGCACGTAAAGCCATATTATTTGGGGGTCCATCCATGGAGAAGATCTTAGACACTAAGATAATATAAGGAACACACCCATTATAAAGAAATCACATTAGGATTCTCTTTTTAAGCTGTTCCTTAAAACACTAGTGCTTAGGAAATCTATTGGAGGCAGAAGCAGTCAAGGGTAGCCTAGGGTTAGGGTTAGGCTTGGGGTTAGGCTTAGGGTACGGCTTAGGGTACGGGTTCGGTGAGGGGTTCGGGTACGGCGTAGGGTATGGGTTAGGGTTAGTGTTAGGGTTAGGGCTCCGTTTAGGGTACGGGTTAGGATTAGGTTACGTATTAGGGTTAGGGTAGGGGTTAGGGTTAGGGTACGCATTAGGGTTAGGGTAGTTATTAAACCTATCCCACTCTCTAGATACCCCTTAGCACGTAAAGGAATATTATTTGGGAGTCCAGCCATGGAGAAGAGTTTAGACACTAGGATAAGATAAGGAACACACCCATTATAAAGAAATCACATTAGGATTCTCTTTTTAAGCTGTTCCTTAAAACACTAGTGCTTAGGAAATCTATTGGAGGCAGAAGCAGTCAAGGGTAGCCTAGGGTTAAGGTTAGGCTTAGGCTTAGGCTTAGGGTACGGCTTAGGGTACGGGTTCGGTGAGGTTTTCGGGTACGGCGTAGGGTATGGGTTAGGGTTAGGGTTAGGGTTAGTGTTAGGGTTAGGGCTCGGTTTAGGGTACGGGTTAGGATTAGGGTACGTGTTAGGGTTAAGGTAGGGGTTAGGGTTAGGGTATGCCTTAGGGTTAGGGTAGTTATTAAATCTATCCCTCTCTCTAGATACCCCTTAGCACGTAAAGGAATATTATTTGGGGGTCCAGCCATGGAGAAGAGTTTAGACATTAGGATAAGATAAGGAACACACCCATTATAAAGAAATCACATTAGGATTCTCTTTTTAAGCTGTTCCTTAAAACACTAGTGCTTAGGAAATCTATTGGAGGCCGAAGCAGTCAAGGGTAGCCTAGGGTTAGGGTTAGGCTTAGGATTAGGCTTAGGGTACGGCCTAGGGTTCGGGTTCGGGGAGGGGTTCGGGTACGGCGTAGGGTATGGGTTAGGGTTAGGGTTAGGGTTAGTGTTAGGGTTAGGGCTCGGTTTAGGATATTGGTTAGGATTAGGGTACGTGTTAGGGTTAGGGTAGGGGTTAGGGTTAGGGTACGCGTTAGTGTTAGGTTAGTTATTAAACCTATCCCACTCTCTAGATACCCCTTAGCACGTAAAGGAATATTATTTGGAGGTCTAGCCATGGAGAAGAGTTTAGACACTAGAATAAGATAAGGAACACACCCATTATAAAGCAATCACATTAGGATTCGCTTTTTAAGCTGTTCCTTAAAACACTAGTGCTTAGGAAATCTATTGGAGGCAGAAGGAGTCAAGGGTAGCCTAGGGTTAGGGTTAGGCTTAGGGTACGGCTTAGGGTACGGCTTAGGGTACGGGTTCGGGGAGGCGTTCGTGTATGGCGGAGGGTATGGGTTAGGGTTAGTGTTTGGGTTAGTGTTAGGTTTAGGGCTTCGTTTAGGGTACGGGATAGGATTAGGGTATGTGTTAGGGTTAGGGTAGGGGTTAGGGTTAGGGTACGCGTTAGAGTTAAGGTAGTTATTAAACCTATCCCACTCTCTAGATACACCTTAGAACGTAAAGGAATATTATTTGGGGGTCCAGCCATGCAGAAGAGTTTAGACACTAGGATAAGATAAGGAACACACCCATTATAAAGAAATCCCATTAGGATTCTCTTTTTAAGCTGTTCCTTAAAACACTAGTGCTTAGGAAATCTATTGGAGGCAGAAGCAGTCAAGGGTAGCCTAGGGTTAAGGTTAGGCTTAGGGTTAGGCTTAGGGTTCGGGTTCGGTGAGTGTTTCGGGTACGGCGTAGGGTATGGGTTAGGGTTAGGGTTAGGGTTAGTGTTAGGGTTAGGGCTCGGTTTAGGGTACGGGTTAGGATTAGGGTACGTGTTAGGGTTAGGGTAGGGGTTAGGGTTAGGGTACGCCTTAGGGTTAGGGTAGTTATTAAACCTATCCCACTCTCTAGATACCCCTTAGCACGTAAAGGAATATTATTTGGGGTCCAGCCATGGAGAAGAGTTTAGACATTAGGATAAGATAAGGAACACACCCATTATAAAGAAATCACATTAGGATTCCCTTTTTAAGCTGTTCCTTAAAACACTAGTGCTTAGGAAATCTATTGGAGGCAGAAGCAGTCAAGGGTAGCCTAGGGTTAGGGTTAGGCTTAGGATTAGGCTTAGGGTACGGCTTAGGGTTCGGGTTCGGGGAGGGGTTCGGGTACGGCGTAGGGTATGGGTTAGGGTTAAGGTTAGGGTTAGTGTTAGGGTTAGGGCTCGGTATAGGATATTGTTTAGGATTAGGGTACGTGTTAGGGTTAGGGTAGGGGTTAGGGTTAGGGTACGCGTTAGTGTTAGGTTAGTTATTAAACCTATCCCACGCTCTAGATACCCCTTAGCACGTAAAGGAATATTATTTGGAGGTCTAGCCATGGAGCAGAGTTTAGACACTAGGATAAGATAAGGAACACACCCATTATAAAGCAATCACATTAGGATTCGCTTTTTAAGCTGTTCCTTAAAACACTAGTGCTTAGGAAATCTACTGGAGGCAGAAGCAGTCAAGGGTAGCGTAGGGTTAGGTTTAGGCTTAGGGTTAGGGTTAGGGTATGGCTTAGGGTATGGGTTCGGGGAGGGGTTCGGGTACGGCGTAGGGTATGGGTTAGGGTTAGGGTTAGGGTTAGTGTTAGGGTTAGGGCTCGGTTTAGGGTACGGGTTAGGATTAGTGTACGTCTTAGGGTTAGGGTAGGGGTTAGGGTTAGGGTACGCGTTAGGGTTAGGGTAGTTATTAAACCTATCCCACTCTCTAGATACCCCGTAGCACGTAAAGCCATATTATTTGGGGGTCCATACATGGAGAAGATCTTAGACACTAAGATAATATAAGGAACACACCCATTATAAAGAAATCACATTAGGATTCTCTTTTTAAGCTGTTCCTTAAAACACTAGTGCTTAGGAAATCTATTGGAGGCAGAAGCAGTCAAGGGTAGCCTAGGGTTAGGGTTAGGCTTAGGATTAGGCTTAGGGTACGGCTTAGGGTACTGGTTCGGGGAGGGGTTCGGGTACGGCGTAGGGTATGGGTTAGGGTTAGGGTTAGGGTTAGTGTTAGGGTTAGGGCTCGGTTTAGGATATTGGTTAGGATTAGGGTACGTGTTAGGGTTAGGGTAGGGGTTAGGGTTAGGGTACGCGTTAGTGTTAGGTTAGTTATTAAACCTATCCCACTCTCTAGATACCCCTTAGCACGTAAAGGAATATTATTTGGAGGTCTAGCCATGGAGAAGAGTTTAGACACTAGGATAAGATAAGGAACACACCCATTATAAAGCAATCACATTAGGATTCGCTTTTTAAGCTGTTCCTTAAAACACTAGTGCTTAGGAAATCTATTGGATGCAGAAGCAGTCAAGGGTAGCCTAGGGTTAGGGTTAGGCTTAGGGTTAGGGTTAGGGTACGGCTTAGGGTACGGGTTCGGGGAGGGGTTCGGGTACGGCGTAGGGTATGGGTTAGGGTTAGGGTTAGTGTTAGGGTTAGGGCTCGGTTTAGTGTACGTGTTAGGGTTAGGGTAGGGGCTAGGGTTAGGGTACGCGTTAGAGTTAAGGTAGTTATTAAACCTATCCCAATCTCTAGATACACCTTAGCAGGTAAAGGAATATTATTTGGGGGTCCAGCCATGGAGAAGAGTTTAGACACTAGGATAAGATAAGGAACACACCCATTATAAATAAATCACATTAGGATTCTCTTTTTAAGCTGTTCTTTAAAACACTAGTGCTTAGGAAATCTATTGGAGGCAGAAGCAGTCAAGGGTAGCCTAGGGTTAGGGTTAGGCTTGGGGTTAGGCTTAGGGTACAGATTAGGGTACGGGTTCGGTGAGGGGTTCGGGTACGGCGTAGGGTATGGGTTAGGGTTAGTGTTAGGGTTACTGTTAGGGTTAGGGCTCCGTTTAGGGTACGGGTTAGGATTAGGTTACGTATTAGGGTTAGGGTAGGGGTTAGGGTTAGGGTACGCATTAGGGTTAGGGTAGTTATTAAACCTATCCCAATCTCTAGATACCCCTTAGCACGTAAAGGAATATTATTTGGGAGTCCAGCCATGGAGAAGAGTTTAGACACTAGGATAAGATAAGGAACACACCCATTATAAAGAAATCACATTAGGATTCTCTTTTTAAGCTGTTCCTTAAAACACTAGTGCTTAGGAAATCTATTGGAGGCAGAAGCAGTCAAGGGTAGCCTAGGGCTAGGGTTAGGCTTAGGGTTAGGCTTAGGGTACGGCTTAGGGTACGGGTTCGGGGAGGGGTTCGGGTACGGCGTAGGGTATGGGTTAGGGTTAGGGTTAGGGTTAGTGTTAGGGTTAGGGCTCGGTTTAGGGTACGGGTTAGGATTAGGGTACATGTTAGGGTTAGGGTAGGTGTTAGGGTTAGGGTACGCATTAGTGTTAGGGTAGTTATTAAACGTATCCCACTCTCTAGATACACCTTAGCACGTAAAGGAATATTATTTGGGGGTCCAGCCATGGAGAAGAGTTTAGACACTAGGATAAGATAAGGAACACACCTATTATAAAGAAATCACATTAGGATTCTCTTTTTAAGCTGTTCCTTAAAACACTAGTGCTTAGGAAATCTATTGGAGGCAGAAGGAGTCAAGGGTAGCCTAGGGTTAGGGTTAGGCTTAGGGTACGGCTTAGGGTACGGCTTAGGGTGCGGGTTCGGTGAGGCGTTCTTGTATGGCGGAGGGTATGGGTTAGGGTTTGGGTTTGGGTTAGTGTTAGGGTTAGGGCTTCGTTTAGGGTACGGGATAGGATTAGGGTACGTGTTAGGGTTAGAGTAGGGGTTAGGGTTAGGGTACGCGTTAGGGTTAGGGTAGTTATTAAACCTATCCCACTCTCTGGATACCCCTTAGCACGTAAAGGAATATTATTTGGGGGTCTAGCCATGGAGAAGAGTTTAGACACTAGGATAAGATAAGGAACACACCCATTATAAAGAAATCACATTAGGATTCTCTTTATAAGCTCTTCCTTAAAACACTAGTGCTTAGGAAATCTATTGGAGGCAGAAGCAGTCAAGGGTAGCCTAGGGTTAGGGGTAGGCTTAGGGTTAGGCTTAGGGTACGGCCTAGGGTACGGGTTCGGGGAGGGCTTCGGATACGGCGTAAGGTATGGGTTAGGGTTAGGTTTAGGGTTAGTGTTAGGGTTAGGGCTCGGTTTAGGGTACGGGTTAGGATTAGGGTACGTGTTAGGGTTAGGGTAGGGGTTAGGGTTAGGTACGCGGTAGTGTTAGGGTAGTTATTAAACCTATCCCACTCTCTAGATACCCCTTAGCACGTAAAGGAATATTATTTGGAGGTCCAGCCATGGAGAAGAGTTTAGACACTAGGATAAGATAAGGAACACACCCATTATAAAGAAATCCCATTAGGATTCTCTTTTTAAGCTGTTCCTTAAAACACTAGTGCTTAGGAAATCTATTGGAGGGAGAAGCAGTCAAGGGTAGCCTAGGGCTAGGGTTAGGCTTAGGGTTAGGCTTAGGGTACGGCTTAGGGTACGGGTTCGGGGAGGGGTTCGGGTACGGCGTAGGGTATGGGTTAGGGTTAGGGTTAGGGTTAGTGTTAGGGTTAGGGCTCGGTTTAGGGTACGGGTTAGGATTAGTGTACATCTTAGGGTTAGGGTACGGGTTAGGGTTAGGGTACACGTTAGGGTTAGGGTAGTTATTAATCCTATCCCACTCTCTAGATACCCCGTAGCACGTAAAGCCATATTATTTGGGGGTCCATCCATGGAGAAGATCTTAGACACTAAGATAATATAAGGAACACACCCATTATAAAGAAATCACATTAGGATTCTCTTTTTAAGCTGTTCCTTAAAACACTAGTGCTTAGGAAATCTATTGGAGGCAGAAGCAGTCAAGGGTAGCCTAGGGTTAGGGTTAGGCTTGGGGTTAGGCTTAGGGTACGGCTTAGGGTACGGGTTCGGTGAGGGGTTCGGGTACGGCGTAGGGTATGGGTTAGGGTTAGTGTTAGGGTTAGGGCTCCGTTTAGGGTACGGGTTAGGATTAGGTTACGTATTAGGGTTAGGGTAGGGGTTAGGGTTAGGGTACGCATTAGGGTTAGGGTAGTTATTAAACCTATCCCACTCTCTAGATACCCCTTAGCACGTAAAGGAATATTATTTGGGAGTCCAGCCATGGAGAAGAGTTTAGACACTAGGATAAGATAAGGAACACACACATTATAAAGAAATCACATTAGGATTCTCTTTTTAAGATGTTCCTTAAAACACTAGTGCTTAGGAAATCTATTGGAGGCAGAAGCAGTCAAGGGTAGCCTAGGGCTAGGGTTAGGCTTAGGGTTAGGCTTAGGGTACGGCTTAGGGTACGTGTTCGGGGAGGGGTTTGGGTACGGCGTAGGGTATGGGTTAGGGTTAGGGTTAGGGATAGTGTTAGGGTTAGGGCTCTGTTTAGGGTACGGGTTAGGATTAGGGTACATGTTAGGGTTAGGGTAGGGGTTAGGGTTAGGGTACGCGTAAGTGTTAGGGTAGTTATTAAACCTGTCCCACTCTCTAGATACACCTTAGCACGTAAAGGAATATTATTTGGGGGTCCAGCCATGGAGAAGAGTTTAGACACTAGGATAAGATAAGGAACACACCCATTATAAAGAAATCACATTAGGATTCTCTTTTTAAGCTGTTCCTTAAAACACTAGTGCTTAGGAAATCTATTGGAGGCAGAAGCAGTCAAGGGTAGCCTAGGGTTAGGGTACGGCTTAGGGTACGGCTTAGGGTACGGCTTATGGTACGGGTTCGGGGAGGGGTTCGTGTACGGCGGAGGGTATGGGTTAGGGTTAGGGTTTGTTTTAGTGTTAGGGTTAGGGCTTTGTTTAGGGTACGGGATAGGATTAGGGTACGTGTTAGGGTTAGAGTAGGGGTTAGGGTTAGGGTACGCGTTAGGGTTAGGGTAGTTATTAAACCTATCCTTCTCTCTAGATACCCCTTAGCACGTAAAGGAATATTATTTGGGGGTCCAGCCATGGAGAAGAGTTTAGACACTAGGATAAGATAAGGAACACACCTATTATAAAGAAATCACATTAGGATACTCTTTATAAGCTGTTCCTTAAAACACTAGTGCTTAGGAAATCTATTGGAGGCAGAAGCAGTCAAGGTTAGCCTAGGGTTAAGGTTAGGCTTACGGATAGGCTTAGGGTACGGCTTAGGGTACGGGTACGGGGAGGGTTTCGGGTACGGCGTAGGGTATGGGCTAGGGTTAGGGTTAGGGTTAGTGTTAGGGTTAGGGCTCGGTTTCGGGTACGGATTAGGATTAGTGTACGTCTGAGGTTTAGGGTAGGGGTTAGGGTTAGGGTACGCGTTAGGGTTAGGGTAGTTATTAAACCTATCCCACTCTCTAGATACCCCGTAGCACGTAAAGCCATATTATTTGGGGGTCCATCCATGGAGAAGATCTTAGACACTAAGATAATATAAGGAACACACCCATTATAAAGAAATCACATTAGGATTCTCTTTTTAAGCTGTTCCTTAAAACACTAGTGCTTAGGAAATCTATTGGTGGCAGAAGCAGTCAAGGGTAGCCTAGGGTTAGGGTTAGGCTTGGGGTTAGGCTTAGGGTACGGCATAGGGTACGGGTTCGGGGAGGGGTTCGTGTACGGCGGAGGGTATGGGTTATGTTTAGGGTTTGGGTTAGTGTTAGGGTTAGGGCTCCGTTTAGGGTACGGGTTAGGATTAGGTTACGTATTAGGGTTAGGGTAGGGGTTAGGGTTAGGGTACGCATTAGGGTTAGGGTAGTTATTAAACCTATCCCAATCTCTAGATACCCCTTAGCACATAAAGGAATATTATTTGGGAGTCCAGCCATGGAGAAGAGTTTAGACACTAGGATAAGATAAGGAACACACCCATTATAAAGAAATCCCATTAGGATTCTCTTTTTAAGCTGTTCCTTAAAACACTAGTGCTTAGGAAATCTATTGGAGGGAGAAGCAGTCAAGGGTAGCCTAGGGTTAGGGTTAGGCTTAGGGTACGGCTTAGGGTACGGCTTAGGGTACGGGTTCAGGGAGGGCTTCGGGTACGGCGTAGGGTATGGGTTAGGGTTAGGGTTAGGGTTAGTGTTAGGGTTAGGGCTCGGTTTAGGGTATTGGTTAGGATTACTGTACGTGTTAGGGTTAGGGTAGGGGTTAGGGTTAGGGTACGCGTTAGAGTTAAGGTAGTTATTAAACCTATCCCACTCTCTAGATACACCTTAGAACGTAAAGGAATATTATTTGGGGGTCCAGCCATGGAGAAGAGTTTAGACACTAGGATAAGATAAGGAACACACCCATTATAAAGAAATCACATTAGGATTCTCTTTTTAAGCTGTTCCTTAAAACACTAGTGCTTAGGAAATCTATTGGAGGCAGAAGCAGTCAAGGGTAGCCTAGGGTTAAGGTTAGGCTTAGGCTTAGGCTTAGGGTACGGCTTAGGGTACGGGTTCGGTGAGGTTTTCGGGTACGGCGTAGTATATGGGTTAGGGTTAGGGTTAGGGTTAGTGTTAGGGTTAGGGCTCGGTTTAGGGTTCGGGTTAGGATTAGGGTACGTGTTTGGGTTAAGGTAGGGGTTAGGGTTAGGGTACGCCTTAGGGTTAGGGTAGTTATTAAATCTATCCCACTCTCTAGATACCCCTTAGCACGTAAAGGAATATTATTTGGGGGTCCAGCCATGGAGAAGAGTTTAGACATTAGGATAAGATAAGGAACACACCCATTATAAAGAAATCACATTAGGATTCTCTTTTTAAGCTGTTCCTTAAAACACTAGTGCTTAGGAAATCTATTGGAGGCAGAAGCAGTCAAGGGTAGCCTAGGGTTAGGGTTAGGCTTAGGATTAGGCTTAGGGTACGGCTTAGGGTTCGGGTTCGGGGAGGGGTTCGGGTACGGCGTAGGGTATGGGTTAGGGTTAGGGTTAGGGTTAGTGTTAGGGTTAGGGCTCGGTTTAGGATATTGGTTAGGATTAGGGTACGTGTTAGGGTTAGGGTAGGGGTTAGGGTTAGGGTACGCGTTAGTGTTAGGTTAGTTATTAAACCTATCCCACTCTCTAGATACCCCTTAGCACGTAAAGGAATATTATTTGGAGGTCTAGCCATGGAGAAGAGTTTAGACACTAGAATAAGATAAGGAACACACCCATTATAAAGCAATCACATTAGGATTCGCTTTTTAAGCTGTTCCTTAAAACACTAGTGCTTAGGAATTCTACTGGAGGCAGAAGCAGTCAAGGGTAGCCTAGGGTTAGGGTTAGGCTTAGGGTTAGGGTTAGGGTACGGCTTAGGGTATGGGTTCGGGGAGGGGTTCGGGTACGGCATAGGGTATGGGTTAGGGTTAGGGTTAGGGTTAGTGTTAGGGTTAGGGCTCGGTTTAGGGTACGGGTTAGGATTAGTGTACGTCTTAGGGTTAGGGGAGGGGTTAGGGTTAGGGTACGCGTTAGGGTTAGGGTAGTTATTAAACCTATCCCACTCTCTAGATACCCCGTAGCACGTAAAGCCATATTATTTGGGGGTCCATCCATGGAGAAGATCTTAGACACTAAGATAATATAAGGAACACACCCATTATAAAGAAATCACATTAGGATTCTCTTTTTAAGCTGTTCCTTAAAACACTAGTGCTTAGGAAATCTATTGGAGGCAGAAGCAGTCAAGGGTAGCCTAGGGTTAGGGTTAGGCTTGGGGTTAGGCTTAGGGTACGGGTTCGGGGAGGGGTTCGGGTACGGCGTAGGGTATGGGTTAGGGTTAGGGTTAGGGTTAGTGTTAGGGTTAGGGCTCGGTTTAGGGTACGGGTTAGGATTAGGGTACATGTTAGGGTTACGGTAGGGGTTAGGGTTAGGGTACGCATTAGTGTTAGGGTAGTTATTAAACGTATCCCACTCTCTAGATACACCTTAGCACGTAAAGGAATATTATTTGGGGGTCCAGCCGTGGAGAAGAGTTTAGACACTAGGATAAGATAAGGAACACACCCATTATAAAGAAATCACATTAGGATTCTCTTTTTAAGCTGTTCCTTAAAACACTAGTGCTTAGGAAATCTATTGGAGGCAGAAGGAATCAAGGGTAGACTAGGGTTAGGGTTAGGCTTAGGGTACGGCTTAGGGTACGGCTTAGGGTACGGGTTCGGGGAGGCGTTCTTGTATGGCGGAGGGTATGGGTTAGGGTTAGGGTTTGGGTTAGTGTTAGGGTTAGGGCTTCGTTTAGGGTACGGGATAGGATTAGGGTACGTGTTAGGGTTAGAGTAGGGGTTAGGGTTAGGGTACGCGTTAGGGTTAGGGTAGTTATTAAACCTATCCCACTCTCTAGATACCCCTTAGCACGTAAAGGAATATTATTTGGGGGTCCAGCCATGGAGAAGAGTTTAGACACTAGGATAAGATAAGGAACACACCCATTATAAAGAAATCACATTAGGATTCTCTTTTTAAGCTGTTCCTTAAAACACTAGTGCTTAGGAAATCTTTTGGAGGCAGAAGGAGTCAAGGGTAGCCTAGGGTTATGGTTAGGCTTAGGGTACGGCTTAGTGTACGGCTTAGGGTACGGGTTCGTGGAGGGCTTCGGGTACGGCGTAGGGTATGGGTTAGGGTTAGGTTTAGGGTTAGTTTTAGGGTTAGGGCTCAGTTTAGGGTATTGGTTAGGATTAGGGTAGGGGTTAGGGTTAGGGTACGCATTAGTGTTAGGGTAGTCATTAAACCTATACCACTCTCTAGATACCCCTTAGCACGTAAAGGAATATTATTTGGAGGTCCAGCCATGGAGAAGAGTTTAGACACTAGGATAAGGTAAGGAACACACCCATTATAAAGAAATCACATTAGGATTCTCTTTTTAAGCTGTTCCTTAAAACACTAGTGCTTAGGAAATCTATTGGAGGCAGAAGCAGTCAAGGGTAGCCTAGGGTTAGGGTTAGGCTTAGGGTTAGGGTTAGGGTACGGCTTAGGGTACGGGTTCGGGGAGGGGTTCGGGTACGGCGTAGGGTATGGGTTAGGGTTAGGGTTAGGGTTAGTGTTAGGGTTAGGGCTCGGTTTAGGGTACGGGTTAGGATTAGTGTACGTCTTAGGGTTAGGGTAGGGGTTAGGGTTAGGGTACGCGTTAGGGTTAGGGTAGTTATTAAACCTATCCCACTCTCTAGATACCCCGTAGCACGTAAAGCCATATTATTTGGGGGTCCATCCATGGAGAAGATCTTAGACACTAAGATAATATAAGGAACACACCCATTATAAAGAAATCACATTAGGATTCTCTTTTTAAGCTGTTCCTTAAAACACTAGTGCTTAGGAAATCTATTGGAGGCAGAAGCAGTCAAGGGTAGCCTAGGGTTAGGGTTAGGCTTGGGGTTAGGCTTAGGGTACGGCTTAGGGTACGGGTTCGGTGAGGGGTTCGGGTACGGCGTAGGGTATGGGTTAGGGTTAGTGTTAGGGTTAGGGCTCCGTTTAGGGTACGGGTTAGGATTAGGTTACGTATTAGGGTTAGGGTAGGGGTTAGGGTTAGGGTACGCATTAGGGTTAGGGTAGTTATTAAACCTATCCCACTCTCTAGATACCCCTTAGCACGTAAAGGAATATTATTTGGGAGTCCAGCCATGGAGAAGAGTTTAGACACTAGGATAAGATAAGGAACACACCCATTATAAAGAAATCACATTAGGATTCTCTTTTTAAGCTGTTCCTTAAAACACTAGTGCTTAGGAAATCTATTGGAGGCAGAAGCAGTCAAGGGTAGCCTAGGGTTAAGGTTAGGCTTAGGCTTAGGCTTAGGGTACGGCTTAGGGTACGGGTTCGGTGAGGTTTTCGGGTACGGCGTAGGGTATGGGTTAGGGTTAGGGTTAGGGTTAGTGTTAGGGTTAGGGCTCGGTTTAGGGTACGGGTTAGGATTAGGGTACGTGTTAGGGTTAAGGTAGGGGTTAGGGTTAGGGTATGCCTTAGGGTTAGGGTAGTTATTAAATCTATCCCTCTCTCTAGATACCCCTTAGCACGTAAAGGAATATTATTTGGGGGTCCAGCCATGGAGAAGAGTTTAGACATTAGGATAAGATAAGGAACACACCCATTATAAAGAAATCACATTAGGATTCTCTTTTTAAGCTGTTCCTTAAAACACTAGTGCTTAGGAAATCTATTGGAGGCCGAAGCAGTCAAGGGTAGCCTAGGGTTAGGGTTAGGCTTAGGATTAGGCTTAGGGTACGGCCTAGGGTTCGGGTTCGGGGAGGGGTTCGGGTACGGCGTAGGGTATGGGTTAGGGTTAGGGTTAGGGTTAGTGTTAGGGTTAGGGCTCGGTTTAGGATATTGGTTAGGATTAGGGTACGTGTTAGGGTTAGGGTAGGGGTTAGGGTTAGGGTACGCGTTAGTGTTAGGTTAGTTATTAAACCTATCCCACTCTCTAGATACCCCTTAGCACGTAAAGGAATATTATTTGGAGGTCTAGCCATGGAGAAGAGTTTAGACACTAGAATAAGATAAGGAACACACCCATTATAAAGCAATCACATTAGGATTCGCTTTTTAAGCTGTTCCTTAAAACACTAGTGCTTAGGAAATCTATTGGAGGCAGAAGGAGTCAAGGGTAGCCTAGGGTTAGGGTTAGGCTTAGGGTACGGCTTAGGGTACGGCTTAGGGTACGGGTTCGGGGAGGCGTTCGTGTATGGCGGAGGGTATGGGTTAGGGTTAGGGTTTGGGTTAGTGTTAGGTTTAGGGCTTCGTTTAGGGTACGGGATAGGATTAGGGTATGTGTTAGGGTTAGGGTAGGGGTTAGGGTTAGGGTACGCGTTAGAGTTAAGGTAGTTATTAAACCTATCCCACTCTCTAGATACACCTTAGAACGTAAAGGAATATTATTTGGGGGTCCAGCCATGCAGAAGAGTTTAGACACTAGGATAAGATAAGGAACACACCCATTATAAAGAAATCCCATTAGGATTCTCTTTTTAAGCTGTTCCTTAAAACACTAGTGCTTAGGAAATCTATTGGAGGCAGAAGCAGTCAAGGGTAGCCTAGGGTTAAGGTTAGGCTTAGGGTTAGGCTTAGGGTACGGGTTCGGTGAGTGTTTCGGGTACGGCGTAGGGTATGGGTTAGGGTTAGGGTTAGGGTTAGTGTTAGGGTTAGGGCTCGGTTTAGGGTACGGGTTAGGATTAGGGTACGTGTTAGGGTTAGGGTAGGGGTTAGGGTTAGGGTACGCCTTAGGGTTAGGGTAGTTATTAAACCTATCCCACTCTCTAGATACCCCTTAGCACGTAAAGGAATATTATTTGGGGTCCAGCCATGGAGAAGAGTTTAGACATTAGGATAAGATAAGGAACACACCCATTATAAAGAAATCACATTAGGATTCCCTTTTTAAGCTGTTCCTTAAAACACTAGTGCTTAGGAAATCTATTGGAGGCAGAAGCAGTCAAGGGTAGCCTAGGGTTAGGGTTAGGCTTAGGATTAGGCTTAGGGTACGGCTTAGGGTTCGGGTTCGGGGAGGGGTTCGGGTACGGCGTAGGGTATGGGTTAGGGTTAAGGTTAGGGTTAGTGTTAGGGTTAGGGCTCGGTATAGGATATTGTTTAGGATTAGGGTACGTGTTAGGGTTAGGGTAGGGGTTAGGGTTAGGGTACGCGTTAGTGTTAGGTTAGTTATTAAACCTATCCCACTCTCTAGATACCCCTTAGCACGTAAAGGAATATTATTTGGAGGTCTAGCCATGGAGCAGAGTTTAGACACTAGGATAAGATAAGGAACACACCCATTATAAAGCAATCACATTAGGATTCGCTTTTTAAGCTGTTCCTTAAAACACTAGTGCTTAGGAAATCTACTGGAGGCAGAAGCAGTCAAGGGTAGCGTAGGGTTAGGTTTAGGCTTAGGGTTAGGGTTAGGGTATGGCTTAGGGTATGGGTTCGGGGAGGGGTTCGGGTACGGCGTAGGGTATGGGTTAGGGTTAGGGTTAGGGTTAGTGTTAGGGTTAGGGCTCGGTTTAGGGTACGGGTTAGGATTAGTGTACGTCTTAGGGTTAGGGTAGGGGTTAGGGTTAGGGTACGCGTTAGGGTTAGGGTAGTTATTAAACCTATCCCACTCTCTAGATACCCCGTAGCACGTAAAGCCATATTATTTGGGGGTCCATACATGGAGAAGATCTTAGACACTAAGATAATATAAGGAACACACCCATTATAAAGAAATCACATTAGGATTCTCTTTTTAAGCTGTTCCTTAAAACACTAGTGCTTAGGAAATCTATTGGAGGCAGAAGCAGTCAAGGGTAGCCTAGGGTTAGGGTTAGGCTTAGGATTAGGCTTAGGGTACGGCTTAGGGTACTGGTTCGGGGAGGGGTTCGGGTACGGCGTAGGGTATGGGTTAGGGTTAGGGTTAGGGTTAGTGTTAGGGTTAGGGCTCGGTTTAGGATATTGGTTAGGATTAGGGTACGTGTTAGGGTTAGGGTAGGGGTTAGGGTTAGGGTACGCGTTAGTGTTAGGTTAGTTATTAAACCTATCCCACTCTCTAGATACCCCTTAGCACGTAAAGGAATATTATTTGGAGGTCTAGCCATGGAGAAGAGTTTAGACACTAGGATAAGATAAGGAACACACCCATTATAAAGCAATCACATTAGGATTCGCTTTTTAAGCTGTTCCTTAAAACACTAGTGCTTAGGAAATCTATTGGATGCAGAAGCAGTCAAGGGTAGCCTAGGGTTAGGGTTAGGCTTAGGGTTAGGGTTAGGGTACGGCTTAGGGTACGGGTTCGGGGAGGGGTTCGGGTACGGCGTAGGGTATGGGTTAGGGTTAGGGTTAGTGTTAGGGTTAGGGCTCGGTTTAGTGTACGTGTTAGGGTTAGGGTAGGGGCTAGGGTTAGGGTACGCGTTAGAGTTAAGGTAGTTATTAAACCTATCCCAATCTCTAGATACACCTTAGCAGGTAAAGGAATATTATTTGGGGGTCCAGCCATGGAGAAGAGTTTAGACACTAGGATAAGATAAGGAACACACCCATTATAAATAAATCACATTAGGATTCTCTTTTTAAGCTGTTCTTTAAAACACTAGTGCTTAGGAAATCTATTGGAGGCAGAAGCAGTCAAGGGTAGCCTAGGGTTAGGGTTAGGCTTGGGGTTAGGCTTAGGGTACAGATTAGGGTACGGGTTCGGTGAGGGGTTCGGGTACGGCGTAGGGTATGGGTTAGGGTTAGTGTTAGGGTTAGTGTTAGGGTTAGGGCTCCGTTTAGGGTACGGGTTAGGATTAGGTTACGTATTAGGGTTAGGGTAGGGGTTAGGGTTAGGGTACGCATTAGGGTTAGGGTAGTTATTAAACCTATCCCAATCTCTAGATACCCCTTAGCACGTAAAGGAATATTATTTGGGAGTCCAGCCATGGAGAAGAGTTTAGACACTAGGATAAGATAAGGAACACACCCATTATAAAGAAATCACATTAGGATTCTCTTTTTAAGCTGTTCCTTAAAACACTAGTGCTTAGGAAATCTATTGGAGGCAGAAGCAGTCAAGGGTAGCCTAGGGCTAGGGTTAGGCTTAGGGTTAGGCTTAGGGTACGGCTTAGGGTACGGGTTCGGGGAGGGGTTCGGGTACGGCGTAGGGTATGGGTTAGGGTTAGGGTTAGGGTTAGTGTTAGGGTTAGGGCTCGGTTTAGGGTACGGGTTAGGATTAGGGTACATGTTAGGGTTAGGGTAGGTGTTAGGGTTAGGGTACGCATTAGTGTTAGGGTAGTTATTAAACGTATCCCACTCTCTAGATACACCTTAGCACGTAAAGGAATATTATTTGGGGGTCCAGCCATGGAGAAGAGTTTAGACACTAGGATAAGATAAGGAACACACCTATTATAAAGAAATCACATTAGGATTCTCTTTTTAAGCTGTTCCTTAAAACACTAGTGCTTAGGAAATCTATTGGAGGCAGAAGGAGTCAAGGGTAGCCTAGGGTTAGGGTTAGGCTTAGGGTACGGCTTAGGGTACGGCTTAGGGTGCGGGTTCGGGGAGGCGTTCTTGTATGGCGGAGGGTATGGGTTAGGGTTTGGGTTTGGGTTAGTGTTAGGGTTAGGGCTTCGTTTAGGGTACGGGATAGGATTAGGGTACGTGTTAGGGTTAGAGTAGGGGTTAGGGTTAGGGTACGCGTTAGGGTTAGGGTAGTTATTAAACCTATCCCACTCTCTGGATACCCCTTAGCACGTAAAGGAATATTATTTGGGGGTCTAGCCATGGAGAAGAGTTTAGACACTAGGATAAGATAAGGAACACACCCATTATAAAGAAATCACATTAGGATTCTCTTTATAAGCTCTTCCTTAAAACACTAGTGCTTAGGAAATCTATTGGAGGCAGAAGCAGTCAAGGGTAGCCTAGGGTTAGGGGTAGGCTTAGGGTTAGGCTTAGGGTACGGCCTAGGGTACGGGTTCGGGGAGGGCTTCGGATACGGCGTAAGGTATGGGTTAGGGTTAGGTTTAGGGTTAGTGTTAGGGTTAGGGCTCGGTTTAGGGTACGGGTTAGGATTAGGGTACGTGTTAGGGTTAGGGTAGGGGTTAGGGTTAGGGTACGCGGTAGTGTTAGGGTAGTTATTAAACCTATCCCACTCTCTAGATACCCCTTAGCACGTAAAGGAATATTATTTGGAGGTCCAGCCATGGAGAAGAGTTTAGACACTAGGATAAGATAAGGAACACACCCATTATAAAGAAATCCCATTAGGATTCTCTTTTTAAGCTGTTCCTTAAAACACTAGTGCTTAGGAAATCTATTGGAGGGAGAAGCAGTCAAGGGTAGCCTAGGGCTAGGGTTAGGCTTAGGGTTAGGCTTAGGGTACGGCTTAGGGTACGGGTTCGGGGAGGGGTTCGGGTACGGCGCAGGGTATGGGTTAGGGTTAGGGTTAGGGTTAGTGTTAGGGTTAGGGCTCGGTTTAGGGTACGGGTTAGGATTAGTGTACATCTTAGGGTTAGGGTACGGGTTAGGGTTAGGGTACACGTTAGGGTTAGGGTAGTTATTAATCCTATCCCACTCTCTAGATACCCCGTAGCACGTAAAGCCATATTATTTGGGGGTCCATCCATGGAGAAGATCTTAGACACTAAGATAATATAAGGAACACACCTATTATAAAGAAATCACATTAGGATTCTCTTTTTAAGCTGTTCCTTAAAACACTAGTGCTTAGGAAATCTATTGGAGGCAGAAGCAGTCAAGGGTAGCCTAGGGTTAGGGTTAGGCTTGGGGTTAGGCTTAGGGTACGGCTTAGGGTACGGGTTCGGTGAGGGGTTCGGGTACGGCGTAGGGTATGGGTTAGGGTTAGTGTTAGGGTTAGTGTTAGGGTTAGGGCTCCATTTAGGGTACGGGTTAGGATTAGGTTACGTATTAGGGTTAGGGTAGGGGTTAGGGTTAGGGTACGCATTAGGGTTAGGGTAGTTATTAAACCTATCCCACTCTCTAGATACCCCTTAGCACGTAAAGCCATATTATTTGGGGGTCCAGCCATGGAGAAGAGTTTAGACACTAGGATAAGATAAGGAACACACCCATTATAAAGAAATCACATTAGGATTCTCTTTTTAAGCTGTTCCTTAAAACACTAGTGCTTAGGAAATCTATTGGAGGCAGAAGCAGTCAAGGGTAGCCTAGGGTTAGGGTTAGGCTTAGGGTACGGCTTAGGGTACGGCTTAGGGTACGGGTTCGGGGAGGGTTTCGGGTACGGCGTAGGGTATGGGTTAGGGTTAGGGTTAGGGTTAGTGTTAGGGTTAGGGCTCGGTTTAGTGTACGTGATAGGGTTAGGGTAGGGGTTAGGGTTAGGGTACGCATTAGAGTTAAGGTAGTTATTAAACCTATCCCAATCTCTAGATACACCTTAGCAGGTAAAGGAATATTATTTGGGGGTCCAGCCATGGAGAAGAGTTTAGACACTAGGATAAGATAAGGAACACACCCATTATAAAGAAATCACATTAGGATTCTCTTTTTAAGCTGTTCCTTAAAACACTAGTGCTTAGGAAATCTATTGGAGGCAGAAGCAGTCAAGGTTAGCCTAGGGTTATGGTTAGGCTTAGGGTACGGCTTAGGGTACGGCTTAGGGTACGGGTTCGTGGAGGGCTTCGGGTACGGCGTAGGGTATGGGTTAGGGTTAGGTTTAGGGTTAGTTTTAGGGTTAGGGCTCAGTTTAGGGTATTGGTTAGGATTAGGGTAGGGGTTAGGGTTAGGGTACGCATTAGTGTTAGGGTAGTCATTAAACCTATCCCACTCTCTAGATACCCCTTAGCACGTAAAGGAATATTATTTGGAGGTCCAGCCATGGAGAAGAGTTTAGACACTAGGATAAGGTAAGGAACACACCCATTATAAAGAAATCACATTAGGATTCTCTTTTTAAGCTGTTCCTTAAAACACTAGTGCTTAGGAAATCTATTGGAGGCAGAAGCAGTCAAGGGTAGCCTAGGGTTAGGGTTAGGCTTGGGGTTAGGCTTAGGGTACGGCTTAGGGTACAGGTTCGGTGAGGGGTTCGGGTACGGCGTAGGGTATGGGTTAGGGTTAGTGTTAGGGTTAGTGTTAGGGTTAGGGCTCCGTTTAGGGTACGGGTTAGGATTAGGTTACGTATTAGGGTTAGGGTAGGGGTTAGGGTTAGGGTACGCATTAGGGTTAGGGTAGTTATTAAACCTATCCCACTCTCTAGATACCCCTTAGCACGTAAAGGAATATTATTTGGGAGTCCAGCTATGGAGAAGAGTTTAGACACTAGGATAAGATAAGGAACACACCCATTATAAAGAAATCACATTAGGATTCTCTTTTTAAGCTGTTCCTTAAAACACTAGTGCTTAGGAAATCTATTGGAGGCAGAAGCAGTCAAGGGTAGCCTAGGGCTAGGGTTAGTCTTAGGATTAGGCTTAGGGTACGGCTTAGGGTTCGGGATCGGGGAGGGGTTCGGGTACGGCGTAGGGTATGGGTAAGGGTTAGGGTTAGGGTTAGTGGTAGGGTTAGGGCTCGGTTTAGGATATTGGTTAGGATTAGGGTACGTGTTAGGGTTAGGGTAGGTGTTAGGGTTAGGGTACGCGTTAGTGTTAGGTTAGTTATTAAACCTATCCCACTCTCTAGATACCCCTTAGCACGTAAAGGAATATTATTTGGAGGTCTAGCCATGGAGAAGAGTTTAGACACTAGGATAAGATAAGGAACACACCCATTATAAAGCAATCACATTAGGATTCGCTTTTTAAGCTGTTCCTTAAAACACTAGTTCTTAGGAAATCTACTGGAGGCAGAAGCAGTCAAGGGTAGCCTAGGGTTAGGGTTAGGCTTAGGGTTAGGCTTAGGGTACGGCTTAGGGTACGGGTTCGGGGAGGGGTTCGGGTACGGCGTAAGGTATGGTTTAATGTTAGGGTCAGGGTTAGTGTTAGGGTTAGGGCTCGGTTTAGGGTACGGGTTAGGATTAGTGTACGTCTTAGGGTTAGGGTAGGGGTTAGGGTTAGGGTACGCGTTAGGGTTAGGGTAGTTATTAAACCTATCCCACTCTCTAGATACCCCGTAGCACGTAAAGCCATATTATTTGGGGGTCCATCCATGGAGAAGATCTTAGACACTAAGATAATATAAGGAACACACCCATTATAAAGAAATCACATTAGGATTCTCTTTTTAAGCTGTTCCTTAAAACACTAGTGCTTAGGAAATCTATTGGAGGCAGAAGCAGTCAAGGGTAGCCTAGGGTTAGGGTTAGGCTTAGGGTACGGCTTAGGGTACGGCTTAGGGTACGGGTTCGGGGAGGGTTTCGGGTACAGCGTAGGGTATGGGTTAGGGTTAGGGTTAGGGTTAGTGTTAGGGTTAGGGCTCGGTTTAGTGTACGTGATAGGGTTAGGGTAGGGGTTAGGGTTAGGGTACGCATTAGAGTTAAGGTAGTTATTAAACCTATCCCAATCTCTAGATACACCTTAGCAGGTAAAGGAATATTATTTGGGGGTCCAGCCATGGAGAAGAGTTTAGACACTAGGATAAGATAAGGAACACACCCATTATAAAGAAATCACATTAGGATTCTCTTTTTAAGCTGTTCCTTAAAACACTAGTGCTTAGGAAATCTATTGGAGGCAGAAGCAGTCAAGGTTAGCCTAGGGTTATGGTTAGGCTTAGGGTACGGCTTAGGGTACGGCTTAGGGTACGGGTTCGTGGAGGGCTTCGGGTACGGCGTAGGGTATGGGTTAGGGTTAGGTTTAGGGTTAGTTTTAGGGTTAGGGCTCAGTTTAGGGTATTGGTTAGGATTAGGGTAGGGGTTAGGGTTAGGGTACGCATTAGTGTTAGGGTAGTCATTAAACCTATCCCACTCTCTAGATACCCCTTAGCACGTAAAGGAATATTATTTGGAGGTCCAGCCATGGAGAAGAGTTTAGACACTAGGATAAGGTAAGGAACACACCCATTATAAAGAAATCACATTAGGATTCTCTTTTTAAGCTTTCCTTAAAACACTAGTTCTTAGGAAATCTACTGGAGGCTGAAGCAGTCAAGGGTAGCCTAGGGTTAGGGTTAGGCTTAGGGTTAGGGTTAGGGTACGGCTTAGGGTACGGGTTCGGGGAGGGATTCGGGTACGGCGTAGGGTATGGTTTAGGGTTAGGGTTAGGGTTAGTGTTAGGGTTAGGGCTCGGTTTAGGGTACGGGTTAGGATTAGTTTACGTCTTAGGGTTAGGGTAGGGGTTAGGGTTAGGGTACGCGTTAGGGTTAGGGTAGTTATTAAACCTATCCCACTCTCTAGATACCCCGTAGCACGTAAAGCCATATTATTTGGGGGTCCATCCATGGAGAAGATCTTAGACACTAAGATAATATAAGGAACACACCCATTATAAAGAAATCACATTAGGATTCTCTTTTTAAGCTGTTCCTTAAAACACTAGTGCTTAGGAAATCTATTGGAGGCAGAAGCAGTCAAGGGTAGCCTAGGGTTAGGGTTAGGCTTGGGGTTAGGCTTAGGGTACGGCTTAGGGTACGGGTTCGGTGAGGGGTTCGGGTACGGCGTAGGGTATGGGTTAGGGTTAGTGTTAGGGTTAGGGCTCCGTTTAGGGTACGGGTTAGGATTAGGTTACGTATTAGGGTTAGGGTAGGGGTTAGGGTTAGGGTACGCATTAGGGTTAGGGTAGTTATTAAACCTATCCCACTCTCTAGATACCCCTTAGCACGTAAAGGAATATTATTTGGGAGTCCAGCCATGGAGAAGAGTTTAGACACTAGGATAAGATAAGGAACACACCCATTATAAAGAAATCACATTAGGATTCTCTTTTTAAGCTGTTCCTTAAAACACTAGTGCTTAGGAAATCTATTGGAGGCAGAAGCAGTCAAGGGTAGCCTAGGGTTAAGGTTAGGCTTAGGCTTAGGCTTAGGGTACGGCTTAGGGTACGGGTTCGGTGAGGTTTTCGGGTACGGCGTAGGGTATGGGTTAGGGTTAGGGTTAGGGTTAGTGTTAGGGTTAGGGCTCGGTTTAGGGTACGGGTTAGGATTAGGGTACGTGTTAGGGTTAAGGTAGGGGTTAGGGTTAGGGTATGCCTTAGGGTTAGGGTAGTTATTAAATCTATCCCTCTCTCTAGATACCCCTTAGCACGTAAAGGAATATTATTTGGGGGTCCAGCCATGGAGAAGAGTTTAGACATTAGGATAAGATAAGGAACACACCCATTATAAAGAAATCACATTAGGATTCTCTTTTTAAGCTGTTCCTTAAAACACTAGTGCTTAGGAAATCTATTGGAGGCCGAAGCAGTCAAGGGTAGCCTAGGGTTAGGGTTAGGCTTAGGATTAGGCTTAGGGTACGGCCTAGGGTTCGGGTTCGGGGAGGGGTTCGGGTACGGCGTAGGGTATGGGTTAGGGTTAGGGTTAGGGTTAGTGTTAGGGTTAGGGCTCGGTTTAGGATATTGGTTAGGATTAGGGTACGTGTTAGGGTTAGGGTAGGGGTTAGGGTTAGGGTACGCGTTAGTGTTAGGTTAGTTATTAAACCTATCCCACTCTCTAGATACCCCTTAGCACGTAAAGGAATATTATTTGGAGGTCTAGCCATGGAGAAGAGTTTAGACACTAGAATAAGATAAGGAACACACCCATTATAAAGCAATCACATTAGGATTCGCTTTTTAAGCTGTTCCTTAAAACACTAGTGCTTAGGAAATCTATTGGAGGCAGAAGGAGTCAAGGGTAGCCTAGGGTTAGGGTTAGGCTTAGGGTACGGCTTAGGGTACGGCTTAGGGTACGGGTTCGGGGAGGCGTTCGTGTATGGCGGAGGGTATGGGTTAGGGTTAGGGTTTGGGTTAGTGTTAGGTTTAGGGCTTCGTTTAGGGTACGGGATAGGATTAGGGTATGTGTTAGGGTTAGGGTAGGGGTTAGGGTTAGGGTACGCGTTAGAGTTAAGGTAGTTATTAAACCTATCCCACTCTCTAGATACACCTTAGAACGTAAAGGAATATTATTTGGGGGTCCAGCCATGCAGAAGAGTTTAGACACTAGGATAAGATAAGGAACACACCCATTATAAAGAAATCCCATTAGGATTCTCTTTTTAAGCTGTTCCTTAAAACACTAGTGCTTAGGAAATCTATTGGAGGCAGAAGCAGTCAAGGGTAGCCTAGGGTTAAGGTTAGGCTTAGGGTTAGGCTTAGGGTACGGGTTCGGTGAGTGTTTCGGGTACGGCGTAGGGTATGGGTTAGGGTTAGGGTTAGGGTTAGTGTTAGGGTTAGGGCTCGGTTTAGGGTACGGGTTAGGATTAGGGTACGTGTTAGGGTTAGGGTAGGGGTTAGGGTTAGGGTACGCCTTAGGGTTAGGGTAGTTATTAAACCTATCCCACTCTCTAGATACCCCTTAGCACGTAAAGGAATATTATTTGGGGTCCAGCCATGGAGAAGAGTTTAGACATTAGGATAAGATAAGGAACACACCCATTATAAAGAAATCACATTAGGATTCCCTTTTTAAGCTGTTCCTTAAAACACTAGTGCTTAGGAAATCTATTGGAGGCAGAAGCAGTCAAGGGTAGCCTAGGGTTAGGGTTAGGCTTAGGATTAGGCTTAGGGTACGGCTTAGGGTTCGGGTTCGGGGAGGGGTTCGGGTACGGCGTAGGGTATGGGTTAGGGTTAAGGTTAGGGTTAGTGTTAGGGTTAGGGCTCGGTATAGGATATTGTTTAGGATTAGGGTACGTGTTAGGGTTAGGGTAGGGGTTAGGGTTAGGGTACGCGTTAGTGTTAGGTTAGTTATTAAACCTATCCCACTCTCTAGATACCCCTTAGCACGTAAAGGAATATTATTTGGAGGTCTAGCCATGGAGCAGAGTTTAGACACTAGGATAAGATAAGGAACACACCCATTATAAAGCAATCACATTAGGATTCGCTTTTTAAGCTGTTCCTTAAAACACTAGTGCTTAGGAAATCTACTGGAGGCAGAAGCAGTCAAGGGTAGCGTAGGGTTAGGTTTAGGCTTAGGGTTAGGGTTAGGGTATGGCTTAGGGTATGGGTTCGGGGAGGGGTTCGGGTACGGCGTAGGGTATGGGTTAGGGTTAGGGTTAGGGTTAGTGTTAGGGTTAGGGCTCGGTTTAGGGTACGGGTTAGGATTAGTGTACGTCTTAGGGTTAGGGTAGGGGTTAGGGTTAGGGTACGCGTTAGGGTTAGGGTAGTTATTAAACCTATCCCACTCTCTAGATACCCCGTAGCACGTAAAGCCATATTATTTGGGGGTCCATACATGGAGAAGATCTTAGACACTAAGATAATATAAGGAACACACCCATTATAAAGAAATCACATTAGGATTCTCTTTTTAAGCTGTTCCTTAAAACACTAGTGCTTAGGAAATCTATTGGAGGCAGAAGCAGTCAAGGGTAGCCTAGGGTTAGGGTTAGGCTTAGGATTAGGCTTAGGGTACGGCTTAGGGTACTGGTTCGGGGAGGGGTTCGGGTACGGCGTAGGGTATGGGTTAGGGTTAGGGTTAGGGTTAGTGTTAGGGTTAGGGCTCGGTTTAGGATATTGGTTAGGATTAGGGTACGTGTTAGGGTTAGGGTAGGGGTTAGGGTTAGGGTACGCGTTAGTGTTAGGTTAGTTATTAAACCTATCCCACTCTCTAGATACCCCTTAGCACGTAAAGGAATATTATTTGGAGGTCTAGCCATGGAGAAGAGTTTAGACACTAGGATAAGATAAGGAACACACCCATTATAAAGCAATCACATTAGGATTCGCTTTTTAAGCTGTTCCTTAAAACACTAGTGCTTAGGAAATCTATTGGATGCAGAAGCAGTCAAGGGTAGCCTAGGGTTAGGGTTAGGCTTAGGGTTAGGGTTAGGGTACGGCTTAGGGTACGGGTTCGGGGAGGGGTTCGGGTACGGCGTAGGGTATGGGTTAGGGTTAGGGTTAGTGTTAGGGTTAGGGCTCGGTTTAGTGTACGTGTTAGGGTTAGGGTAGGGGCTAGGGTTAGGGTACGCGTTAGAGTTAAGGTAGTTATTAAACCTATCCCAATCTCTAGATACACCTTAGCAGGTAAAGGAATATTATTTGGGGGTCCAGCCATGGAGAAGAGTTTAGACACTAGGATAAGATAAGGAACACACCCATTATAAATAAATCACATTAGGATTCTCTTTTTAAGCTGTTCTTTAAAACACTAGTGCTTAGGAAATCTATTGGAGGCAGAAGCAGTCAAGGGTAGCCTAGGGTTAGGGTTAGGCTTGGGGTTAGGCTTAGGGTACAGATTAGGGTACGGGTTCGGTGAGGGGTTCGGGTACGGCGTAGGGTATGGGTTAGGGTTAGTGTTAGGGTTAGTGTTAGGGTTAGGGCTCCGTTTAGGGTACGGGTTAGGATTAGGTTACGTATTAGGGTTAGGGTAGGGGTTAGGGTTAGGGTACGCATTAGGGTTAGGGTAGTTATTAAACCTATCCCAATCTCTAGATACCCCTTAGCACGTAAAGGAATATTATTTGGGAGTCCAGCCATGGAGAAGAGTTTAGACACTAGGATAAGATAAGGAACACACCCATTATAAAGAAATCACATTAGGATTCTCTTTTTAAGCTGTTCCTTAAAACACTAGTGCTTAGGAAATCTATTGGAGGCAGAAGCAGTCAAGGGTAGCCTAGGGCTAGGGTTAGGCTTAGGGTTAGGCTTAGGGTACGGCTTAGGGTACGGGTTCGGGGAGGGGTTCGGGTACGGCGTAGGGTATGGGTTAGGGTTAGGGTTAGGGTTAGTGTTAGGGTTAGGGCTCGGTTTAGGGTACGGGTTAGGATTAGGGTACATGTTAGGGTTAGGGTAGGTGTTAGGGTTAGGGTACGCATTAGTGTTAGGGTAGTTATTAAACGTATCCCACTCTCTAGATACACCTTAGCACGTAAAGGAATATTATTTGGGGGTCCAGCCATGGAGAAGAGTTTAGACACTAGGATAAGATAAGGAACACACCTATTATAAAGAAATCACATTAGGATTCTCTTTTTAAGCTGTTCCTTAAAACACTAGTGCTTAGGAAATCTATTGGAGGCAGAAGGAGTCAAGGGTAGCCTAGGGTTAGGGTTAGGCTTAGGGTACGGCTTAGGGTACGGCTTAGGGTGCGGGTTCGGGGAGGCGTTCTTGTATGGCGGAGGGTATGGGTTAGGGTTTGGGTTTGGGTTAGTGTTAGGGTTAGGGCTTCGTTTAGGGTACGGGATAGGATTAGGGTACGTGTTAGGGTTAGAGTAGGGGTTAGGGTTAGGGTACGCGTTAGGGTTAGGGTAGTTATTAAACCTATCCCACTCTCTGGATACCCCTTAGCACGTAAAGGAATATTATTTGGGGGTCTAGCCATGGAGAAGAGTTTAGACACTAGGATAAGATAAGGAACACACCCATTATAAAGAAATCACATTAGGATTCTCTTTATAAGCTCTTCCTTAAAACACTAGTGCTTAGGAAATCTATTGGAGGCAGAAGCAGTCAAGGGTAGCCTAGGGTTAGGGGTAGGCTTAGGGTTAGGCTTAGGGTACGGCCTAGGGTACGGGTTCGGGGAGGGCTTCGGATACGGCGTAAGGTATGGGTTAGGGTTAGGTTTAGGGTTAGTGTTAGGGTTAGGGCTCGGTTTAGGGTACGGGTTAGGATTAGGGTACGTGTTAGGGTTAGGGTAGGGGTTAGGGTTAGGGTACGCGGTAGTGTTAGGGTAGTTATTAAACCTATCCCACTCTCTAGATACCCCTTAGCACGTAAAGGAATATTATTTGGAGGTCCAGCCATGGAGAAGAGTTTAGACACTAGGATAAGATAAGGAACACACCCATTATAAAGAAATCCCATTAGGATTCTCTTTTTAAGCTGTTCCTTAAAACACTAGTGCTTAGGAAATCTATTGGAGGGAGAAGCAGTCAAGGGTAGCCTAGGGCTAGGGTTAGGCTTAGGGTTAGGCTTAGGGTACGGCTTAGGGTACGGGTTCGGGGAGGGGTTCGGGTACGGCGCAGGGTATGGGTTAGGGTTAGGGTTAGGGTTAGTGTTAGGGTTAGGGCTCGGTTTAGGGTACGGGTTAGGATTAGTGTACATCTTAGGGTTAGGGTACGGGTTAGGGTTAGGGTACACGTTAGGGTTAGGGTAGTTATTAATCCTATCCCACTCTCTAGATACCCCGTAGCACGTAAAGCCATATTATTTGGGGGTCCATCCATGGAGAAGATCTTAGACACTAAGATAATATAAGGAACACACCTATTATAAAGAAATCACATTAGGATTCTCTTTTTAAGCTGTTCCTTAAAACACTAGTGCTTAGGAAATCTATTGGAGGCAGAAGCAGTCAAGGGTAGCCTAGGGTTAGGGTTAGGCTTGGGGTTAGGCTTAGGGTACGGCTTAGGGTACGGGTTCGGTGAGGGGTTCGGGTACGGCGTAGGGTATGGGTTAGGGTTAGTGTTAGGGTTAGTGTTAGGGTTAGGGCTCCATTTAGGGTACGGGTTAGGATTAGGTTACGTATTAGGGTTAGGGTAGGGGTTAGGGTTAGGGTACGCATTAGGGTTAGGGTAGTTATTAAACCTATCCCACTCTCTAGATACCCCTTAGCACGTAAAGCCATATTATTTGGGGGTCCAGCCATGGAGAAGAGTTTAGACACTAGGATAAGATAAGGAACACACCCATTATAAAGAAATCACATTAGGATTCTCTTTTTAAGCTGTTCCTTAAAACACTAGTGCTTAGGAAATCTATTGGAGGCAGAAGCAGTCAAGGGTAGCCTAGGGTTAGGGTTAGGCTTAGGGTACGGCTTAGGGTACGGCTTAGGGTACGGGTTCGGGGAGGGTTTCGGGTACGGCGTAGGGTATGGGTTAGGGTTAGGGTTAGGGTTAGTGTTAGGGTTAGGGCTCGGTTTAGTGTACGTGATAGGGTTAGGGTAGGGGTTAGGGTTAGGGTACGCATTAGAGTTAAGGTAGTTATTAAACCTATCCCAATCTCTAGATACACCTTAGCAGGTAAAGGAATATTATTTGGGGGTCCAGCCATGGAGAAGAGTTTAGACACTAGGATAAGATAAGGAACACACCCATTATAAAGAAATCACATTAGGATTCTCTTTTTAAGCTGTTCCTTAAAACACTAGTGCTTAGGAAATCTATTGGAGGCAGAAGCAGTCAAGGTTAGCCTAGGGTTATGGTTAGGCTTAGGGTACGGCTTAGGGTACGGCTTAGGGTACGGGTTCGTGGAGGGCTTCGGGTACGGCGTAGGGTATGGGTTAGGGTTAGGTTTAGGGTTAGTTTTAGGGTTAGGGCTCAGTTTAGGGTATTGGTTAGGATTAGGGTAGGGGTTAGGGTTAGGGTACGCATTAGTGTTAGGGTAGTCATTAAACCTATCCCACTCTCTAGATACCCCTTAGCACGTAAAGGAATATTATTTGGAGGTCCAGCCATGGAGAAGAGTTTAGACACTAGGATAAGGTAAGGAACACACCCATTATAAAGAAATCACATTAGGATTCTCTTTTTAAGCTGTTCCTTAAAACACTAGTGCTTAGGAAATCTATTGGAGGCAGAAGCAGTCAAGGGTAGCCTAGGGTTAGGGTTAGGCTTGGGGTTAGGCTTAGGGTACGGCTTAGGGTACAGGTTCGGTGAGGGGTTCGGGTACGGCGTAGGGTATGGGTTAGGGTTAGTGTTAGGGTTAGTGTTAGGGTTAGGGCTCCGTTTAGGGTACGGGTTAGGATTAGGTTACGTATTAGGGTTAGGGTAGGGGTTAGGGTTAGGGTACGCATTAGGGTTAGGGTAGTTATTAAACCTATCCCACTCTCTAGATACCCCTTAGCACGTAAAGGAATATTATTTGGGAGTCCAGCTATGGAGAAGAGTTTAGACACTAGGATAAGATAAGGAACACACCCATTATAAAGAAATCACATTAGGATTCTCTTTTTAAGCTGTTCCTTAAAACACTAGTGCTTAGGAAATCTATTGGAGGCAGAAGCAGTCAAGGGTAGCCTAGGGCTAGGGTTAGTCTTAGGATTAGGCTTAGGGTACGGCTTAGGGTTCGGGATCGGGGAGGGGTTCGGGTACGGCGTAGGGTATGGGTAAGGGTTAGGGTTAGGGTTAGTGGTAGGGTTAGGGCTCGGTTTAGGATATTGGTTAGGATTAGGGTACGTGTTAGGGTTAGGGTAGGTGTTAGGGTTAGGGTACGCGTTAGTGTTAGGTTAGTTATTAAACCTATCCCACTCTCTAGATACCCCTTAGCACGTAAAGGAATATTATTTGGAGGTCTAGCCATGGAGAAGAGTTTAGACACTAGGATAAGATAAGGAACACACCCATTATAAAGCAATCACATTAGGATTCGCTTTTTAAGCTGTTCCTTAAAACACTAGTTCTTAGGAAATCTACTGGAGGCAGAAGCAGTCAAGGGTAGCCTAGGGTTAGGGTTAGGCTTAGGGTTAGGCTTAGGGTACGGCTTAGGGTACGGGTTCGGGGAGGGGTTCGGGTACGGCGTAAGGTATGGTTTAATGTTAGGGTCAGGGTTAGTGTTAGGGTTAGGGCTCGGTTTAGGGTACGGGTTAGGATTAGTGTACGTCTTAGGGTTAGGGTAGGGGTTAGGGTTAGGGTACGCGTTAGGGTTAGGGTAGTTATTAAACCTATCCCACTCTCTAGATACCCCGTAGCACGTAAAGCCATATTATTTGGGGGTCCATCCATGGAGAAGATCTTAGACACTAAGATAATATAAGGAACACACCCATTATAAAGAAATCACATTAGGATTCTCTTTTTAAGCTGTTCCTTAAAACACTAGTGCTTAGGAAATCTATTGGAGGCAGAAGCAGTCAAGGGTAGCCTAGGGTTAGGGTTAGGCTTAGGGTACGGCTTAGGGTACGGCTTAGGGTACGGGTTCGGGGAGGGTTTCGGGTACAGCGTAGGGTATGGGTTAGGGTTAGGGTTAGGGTTAGTGTTAGGGTTAGGGCTCGGTTTAGTGTACGTGATAGGGTTAGGGTAGGGTTTAGGGTTAGGGTACGCATTAGAGTTAAGGTAGTTATTAAACCTATCCCAATCTCTAGATACACCTTAGCAGGTAAAGGAATATTATTTGGGGGTCCAGCCATGGAGAAGAGTTTAGACACTAGGATAAGATAAGGAACACACCCATTATAAAGAAATCACATTAGGATTCTCTTTTTAAGCTGTTCCTTAAAACACTAGTGCTTAGGAAATCTATTGGAGGCAGAAGCAGTCAAGGTTAGCCTAGGGTTATGGTTAGGCTTAGGGTACGGCTTAGGGTACGGCTTAGGGTACGGGTTCGTGGAGGGCTTCGGGTACGGCGTAGGGTATGGGTTAGGGTTAGGTTTAGGGTTAGTTTTAGGGTTAGGGCTCAGTTTAGGGTATTGGTTAGGATTAGGGTAGGGGTTAGGGTTAGGGTACGCATTAGTGTTAGGGTAGTCATTAAACCTATCCCACTCTCTAGATACCCCTTAGCACGTAAAGGAATATTATTTGGAGGTCCAGCCATGGAGAAGAGTTTAGACACTAGGATAAGGTAAGGAACACACCCATTATAAAGAAATCACATTAGGATTCTCTTTTTAAGCTTTCCTTAAAACACTAGTTCTTAGGAAATCTACTGGAGGCTGAAGCAGTCAAGGGTAGCCTAGGGTTAGGGTTAGGCTTAGGGTTAGGGTTAGGGTACGGCTTAGGGTACGGGTTCGGGGAGGGATTCGGGTACGGCGTAGGGTATGGTTTAGGGTTAGGGTTAGGGTTAGTGTTAGGGTTAGGGCTCGGTTTAGGGTACGGGTTAGGATTAGTTTACGTCTTAGGGTTAGGGTAGGGGTTAGGGTTAGGGTACGCGTTAGGGTTAGGGTAGTTATTAAACCTATCCCACTCTCTAGATACCCCGTAGCACGTAAAGCCATATTATTTGGGGGTCCATCCATGGAGAAGATCTTAGACACTAAGATAATATAAGGAACACACCCATTATAAAGAAATCACATTAGGATTCTCTTTTTAAGCTGTTCCTTAAAACACTAGTGCTTAGGAAATCTATTGGAGGCAGAAGCAGTCAAGGGTAGCCTAGGGTTAGGGTTAGGCTTAGGGTACGGCCTAGGGTACGGCTTAGGGTACGGGTTCGGGGAGGGTTTCGGGTACGGCGTAGGGTATGGGTTAGGGTTAGGGTTAGGGTTAGTGTTAGGGTTAGGGCTCGGTTTAGTGTACGTGATAGGGTTAGGGTACGTGTTAGGGTTAGGGTAGGGGTTAGGGTTAGGGTACGCGTTAGAGTTAAGGTAGTTATTAAACCTATCCCACTCTCTAGATACACCTTAGAACGTAAAGGAATATTATTTGGGGGTCCAGCCATGGAGAAGAGTTTAGACACTAGGATAAGATAAGGAACACACCCATTATAAAGAAATCACATTAGGATTCTCTTTTTAAGCTGTTCCTTAAAACACTAGTGCTTAGGAAATCTATTGGAGGCAGAAGCAGTCAAGGGTAGCCTCGGGTTAAGTTTAGGCTTAGGGTTAGGCTTAGGGTACGGGTTCGGTGAGTGTTTCGGGTACGGCGTAGGGTATGGGTTAGGGTTAGGGTTAGGGTTAGTGTTAGGGTTAGGGCTCGGTTTAGGGTACGGGTTAGGATTAGGGTACGTGTTAGGGTTAGGGTAGGGGTTAGGGTTAGGGTACACCTTAGGGTTAGGGTAGTTATTAAACCTATCCCACTCTCTAGATACCCCTTAGAACGTAAAGGAATATTATTTGGGGTCCAGCCATGGAGAAGAGTTTAGACATTAGGATAAGATAAGGAACACACCCATTATAAAGAAATCACATTAGGATTCCCTTTTTAAGCTGTTCCTTAAAACACTAGTGCTTAGGAAATCTATTGGAGGCAGAAGCAGTCAAGGGTAGCCTAGGGTTAGGGTTAGGCTGAGGATTAGGCTTAGGGTACGGCTTAGGGTTCGGGTTCGGGGAGGGGTTCGGGTACGGCGTAGGGTATGGGTTAGGGTTAGGGTTAGGGTTAGTGTTAGGGTTAGGGCTCGGTTTAGGATATTGTTTAGGATTAGGGTACGTGTTAGGGTTAGGGTAGGGGTTAGTGTTAGGGTACGCGTTAGTGTTAGGTTAGTTATTAAACCTATCCCACTCTCTAGATACCCCTTAGCACGTAAAGGAATATTATTTGGAGGTCTAGCCATGGAGAAGAGTTTAGACACTAGGATAAGATAAGGAACAGACCCATTATAAAGCAATCACATTAGGATTCGCTTTTTAAGCTGTTCCTTAAAACACTATTGCTTAGGAAATCTACTGGAGGCAGAAGCAGTCAAGGGTAGCCTAGGGTTAGTGTTAGGCTTAGGGTTAGGGTTAGGGTACGGCTTAGGGTACGGGTTCGGGGAGGGGTTCGGTTACGGCATAGGGTATGGGTTAGGGTTAGGGTTAGGGTTAGTGTTAGGGTTAGGGCTCGGTTTAGGGTACGGGTTAGGATTAGTGTACGTCTTAGGGTTAGGGTAGGGGTTAGGGTTAGGGTACGCGTTAGGGTTAGGGTAGTTATTAAACCTATCCCACTCTCTAGATACCCCGTAGCACGTAAAGCCATATTATTTGGGGGTCCATCCATGGAGAAGATCTTAGACACTAAGATAATACAAGGAACACACCCATTATAAAGAAATCACATTAGGATTCTCTTTTTAAGCTGTTCCTTAAAACACTAGTGCTTAGGAAATCTATTGGAGGCAGAAGCAGTCAAGGGTAGCCTAGGGTTAGGGTTAGGCTTGGGGTTAGGCTTAGGGTACGGCTTAGGGTACGGGTTCCGTGAGGGGTTCGGGTACGGCGTAGGGTATGGGTTAGGGTTAGTGTTAGGGTTAGGGCTCCGTTTAGGGTACGGTTTAGGATTAGGTTACGTATTAGGGTTAGGGTAGGGGTTAGGGTTAGGGTACGCATTAGGGTTAGGGTAGTTATTAAACCTATCCCACTCTCTAGATACCCCTTAGCACGTAAAGGAATATTATTTGGGAGTCCAGCCATGGAGAAGAGTTTAGACACTAGGATAAGATAAGGAACACACACATTATAAAGAAATCACATTAGGATTCTCTTGTTAAGATGTTCCTTAAAACACTAGTGCTTAGGAAATCTATTGGAGGCAGAAGCAGTCAAGGGTAGCCTAGGGCTAGGGTTAGGCTTAGGGTTAGGCTTAGGGTACGGCTTAGGGTACGTGTTCGGGGAGGGGTTCGGGTACGGCGTAGGGTATGGGTTAGGGTTAGGGTTAGGGATAGTGTTAGGGTTAGGGCTCTGTTTAGGGTACGGGTTAGGATTAGGGTACATGTTAGGGTTAGGGTAGGGGTTAGGGTTAGGGTACGCGTTAGTGTTAGGGTAGTTATTAAACCTGTCCCACTCTCTAGATACACCTTAGCACGTAAAGGAATATTATTTGGGGGTCCAGCCATGGAGAAGAGTTTAGACACTAGGATAAGATAAGGAAGACACCCATTATAAAGAAATCACATTAGGATTCTCTTTTTAAGCTGTTCCTTAAAACACTAGTGCTTAGGAAATCTATTGGAGGCAGAAGCAGTCAAGGGTAGCCTAGGGTTAAGGTTAGGCTTACGGATAGGCTTAGGGTACGGCTTAGGGTACGGGTACGGGGAGGGTTTCGGGTACGGCGTAGGGTATGGGCTAGGGTTAGGGTTAGGGTTAGTGTTAGGGTTAGGGCTCGGTTTCGGGTACGGATTAGGATTAGTGTACGTCTGAGGGTTAGGTTAGGGGTTAGGGTTAGGGTACGCGTTAGGGTTAGGGTAGTTATTAAACCTATCCCACTCTCTAGATACCCCGTAGCACGTAAAGCCATATTATTTGGGGGCCCATCCATGGAGAAGATCTTAGACACTAAGATAATATAAGGAACACACCCATTATAAAGAAATCACATTAGGATTCTCTTTTTAAGCTGTTCCTTAAAACACTAGTGCTTAGGAAATCTATTGGTGGCAGAAGCAGTCAAGGGTAGCCTAGGGTTAGGGTTAGGCTTGGGGTTAGGCTTAGGGTACGGCATAGGGTACGGGTTCGGGGAGGGGTTCGTGTACGGCGGAGGGTATGGGTTATGTTTAGGGTTTGGGTTAGTGTTAGGGTTAGGGCTCCGTTTAGGGTACGGGTTAGGATTAGGTTACGTATTAGGGTTAGGGTAGGGGTTAGGGTTAGGGTACGCATTAGGGTTAGGGTAGTTATTAAACCTATCCCAATCTCTAGATACCCCTTAGCACATAAAGGAATATTATTTGGGAGTCCAGCCATGGAGAAGAGTTTAGACACTAGGATAAGATAAGGAACACACCCATTATAAAGAAATCACATTAGGATTCTCTTTTTAAGCTGTTCCTTAAAACACTAGTGCTTAGGAAATCTACTGGAGGCAGAAGCAGTCAAGGGTAGCCTAGGGTTAGGGTTAGGCTTAGGGTTAGGGTTAGGGTACGGCTTAGGGTACGGGTTCGGGGAGGGGTTCGGGTACGGCGTAGGGTATGGGTTAGGGTTAGGGTTAGGGTTAGTGTTAGGGTTAGGGCTCGGTTTAGGGTACGGGTTAGGATTAGTGTACGTCTTAGGGTTAGGGTAGGGGTTAGGGTTAGGGTACGCATTAGGGTTAGGGTAGTTATTAAACCTATCCCACTCTCTAGATACCCCGTAGCACGTAAAGCCATATTATTTGGGGGTCCATCCATGGAGAAGATCTTAGACACTAAGATAATATAAGGAACACACCCATTATAAAGAAATCACATTAGGATTCTCTTTTTAAGCTGTTCCTTAAAACACTAGTGCTTAGGAAATCTATTGGAGGCAGAAGCAGTCAAGGGTAGCCTAGGGTTAGGGTTAGGCTTGGGGTTAGGCTTAGGGTACGGCTTAGGGTACGGGTTCGGTGAGGGGTTCGGGTACGGCGTAGGGTATGGGTTAGGGTTAGTGTTAGGGTTAGGGCTCCGTTTAGGGTACGGGTTAGGATTAGGTTACGTATTAGGGTTAGGGTAGGGGTTAGGGTTAGGGTACGCATTAGTGTTAGGGTAGTCATTAAACCTATCCCACTCTCTAGATACCCCTTAGCACGTAAAGGAATATTATTTGGAGGTCCAGCCATGGAGAAGAGTTTAGACACTAGGATAAGGTAAGGAACACACCCATTATAAAGAAATCACATTAGGATTCTCTTTTTAAGCTGTTCCTTAAAACACTAGTTCTTAGGAAATCTACTGGAGGCAGAAGCAGTCAAGGGTAGCCTAGGGTTAGGGTTAGGCTTAGGGTTAGGGTTAGGGTACGGCTTAGGGTACGGGTTCGGGGAGGGGTTCGGGTACGGCGTAGGGTATGGTTTAGGGTTAGGGTTAGGGTTAGTGTTAGGGTTAGGGCTCGGTTTAGGATACGGGTTAGGATTAGTGTACGTCTTAGGGTTAGGGTAGGGGTTAGGGTTAGGGTACGCGTTAGGGTTAGGGTAGTTATTAAACCTATCCCACTCTCTAGATACCCCGTAGCACGTAAAGCCATATTATTTGGGGGTCCATCCATGGAGAAGATCTTAGACACTAAGATAATATAAGGAACACACCCATTATAAAGAAATCACATTAGGATTCTCTTTTTAAGCTGTTCCTTAAAACACTAGTGCTTAGGAAATCTATTGGAGGCAGAAGCAGTCAAGGGTAGCCTAGGGTTAGGGTTAGGCTTAGGGTACGGCCTAGGGTACGGCTTAGGGTACGGGTTCGGGGAGGGTTTCGGGTACGGCGTAGGGTATGGGTTAGGGTTAGGGTTAGGGTTAGTGTTAGGGTTAGGGCTCGGTTTAGTGTACGTGATAGGGTTAGGGTAGGGGTTAGGGTTAGGGTACGCGTTAGAGTTAAGGTAGTTATTAAACCTATCCCAATCTCTAGATACACCTTAGCAGGTAAAGGAATATTATTTGGGGGTCCAGCCATGGAGAAGAGTTTAGACACTAGGATAAGATAAGGAACACACCCATTATAAAGAAATCACATTAGGATTCTCTTTTTAAGCTGTTCCTTAAAACACTAGTGCTTAGGAAATCTATTGGAGGCAGAAGCAGTCAAGGTTAGCCTAGGGTTATGGTTAGGCTTAGGGTACGGCTTAGGGTACGGCTTAGGGTACGGGTTCGTGGAGGGCTTCGGGTACGGCGTAGGGTATGGGTTAGGGTTAGGTTTAGGGTTAGTTTTAGGGTTAGGGCTCAGTTTAGGGTATTGGTTAGGATTACGGTAGGGGTTAGGGTTAGGGTACGCATTAGTGTTAGGGTAGTCATTAAACCTATCCCACTCTCTAGATACCCCTTAGCACGTAAAGGAATATTATTTGGAGGTCCAGCCATGGAGAAGAGTTTAGACACTAGGATAAGGTAAGGAACACACCCATTATAAAGAAATCACATTAGGATTCTCTTCTTAAGCTGTTCCTTAAAACACTAGTGCTTAGGAAATCTATTGAAGGCAGAAGCAGTCAAGGGTAGCCTAGGGTTAGGGTTAGGCTTGGGGTTAGGCTTAGGGTACAGATTAGGGTACGGGTTCGGTGAGCGGTTCGGATACGGCGTAGGGTATGGGTTAGGGTTAGGGTTAGGGTTAGTGTTAGGGTTAGGGCTCGGTTTAGGGTACGGGTTAGGATTAGTGTACGTCTTAGGGTTAGGGTAGGGGTTAGGGTTAGGGTACGCGTTAGGGTTAGGGTAGTTATTAAACCTATCCCAATCTCTAGATACCCCTTAGCACGTAAAGGAATATTATTTGGGAGTCCAGCCATGGAGAAGAGTTTAGACACTAGGATAAGATAAGGAACACACCCATTATAAAGAAATCACATTAGGATTCTCTTTTTAAGCTGTTCCTTAAAACACTAGTGCTTAGGAAATCTATTGGAGGCAGAAGGAGTCAAGGGTAGCCTAGGGTTAGGGTTAGGCTTAGGGTACGGCTTAGGGTACGGCTTAGGGTACGGGTTCGGGGAGGCGTTCGTGTATAGCGGAGGGTATGGGTTAGGGTTAGGGTTTGGGTTAGTGTTAGGGTTAGGGCTTCGTTTAGGGTACGGGATAGGATTAGGGTACGTGTTAGGGTTAGAGTAGGGGTTAGGGTTAGGGTACGCGTTAGGGTTAGGGTAGTTATTAAACCTATCCCACTCTCTAGATACCCCTTAGCACTTAAAGGAATATTATTTGGGGGTCCAGCCATGGAGAAGAGTTTAGACACTAGGATAAGATAAGGAACACACCTATTATATAGAAATCACATTAGGATTCTCTTTATAAGCTGTTCCTTAAAACACTAGTGCTTAGGAAATCTATTAGAGGCAGAAGCAGTCAAGGGTAGCCTAGGGTTAGGGTTAGGCTTAGGGTACGGCTTAGGGTACGGGTTCGGGGAGGGCTTCGGGTACGGCGTAGGGTATGGGTTAGGGTTAGGGTTAGGGTTAGTGTTAGGGTTAGGGCTCGGTTTAGGGTACGGGTTAGGATTAGTGTACGTCTTAGGGTTAGGGTAGGGGTTAGGGTTAGGGTACGCGTTAGGGTTAGGGTAGTTATTAAACCTATCCCACTCTCTAGATACCCCGTAGCACGTAAAGCCATATTATTTGGGGGTCCATCCATGGAGAAGATCTTAGACACTAAGATAATATAAGGAACACACCCATTATAAAGAAATCACATTAGGATTCTCTTTTTAAGCTGTTCCTTAAAACACTAGTGCTTAGGAAATCTATTGGAGGCAGAAGCAGTCAAGGGTAGCCTAGGGTTAGGGTTAGGCTTGGGGTTAGGCTTAGGGTACGGCTTAGGGTACGGGTTCGGTGAGGGGTTCGGGTACGGCGTAGGGTATGGGTTAGGGTTAGTGTTAGGGTTAGGGCTCCGTTTAGGGTACGGGTTAGGATTAGGTTACGTATTAGGGTTAGGGTAGGGGTTAGGGTTAGGGTACGCATTAGGGTTAGGGTAGTTATTAAACCTATCCCAATCTCTAGATACCCCTTAGCACATAAAGGAATATTATTTGGGAGTCCAGCCATGGAGAAGAGTTTAGACACTAGGATAAGATAAGGAACACACCCATTATAAAGAAATCACATTAGGATTCTCTTTTTAAGCTGTTCCTTAAAACACTAGTGCTTAGGAAATCTATTGGAGGCAGAAGGAGTCAAGGGTAGCCTAGGGTTAGGGTTAGGCTTAGGGTTAGGCTTAGGGTACGGCTTAGGGTACGGGTTCGGGGAGGGGTTCAGGTACGGCGTAGGGTATGGGTTAGGGTTAGGTTTAGGGTTAGTGTTAGGGTTAGGGCTCGGTTTAGGGTACGGGTTAGGATTAGGGTACGTGTTAGTGTTAGGGTAGGGGTTAGGGTTAGGGTACGCGTTAGTGTTAGGGTAGTTATTAAACCTATCCCACTCTCTAGATACCCCTTAGCACGTTAAGGAATATTATTTGGAGGTCCAGCCATGGAGAAGAGTTTAGACACTAGGATAAGATAAGGAACACACCCATTATAAAGAAATCCCATTAGGATTCTCTTTTTAAGCTGTTACTTAAAACACTAGTGCTTAGGAAATCTATTGGAGGGAGAAGCAGTCAAGGGTAGCCTAGGGTTAGGGTTAGGCTTAGGGTACGGCTTAGGGTACGGCTTAGGGTACGGGTTCAGGGAGGGCTTCGGGTACGGCGTAGGGTATGGGTTAGGGTTAGGGTTAGGGTTAGTGTTAGGGTTAGGGCTCGGTTTAGGGTATTGGTTAGGATTACTGTACGTGTTAGGGTTAGGGTAGGGGTTAGGGTTAGGGTACGCGTTAGAGTTAAGGTAGTTATTAAACCTATCCCACTCTCTAGATACACCTTAGAACGTAAAGGAATATTATTTGGGGGTCCAGCCATGGAGAAGAGTTTAGACACTAGGATAAGATAAGGAACACACCCATTATAAAGAAATCACATTAGGATTCTCTTTTTAAGCTGTTCCTTAAAACACTAGTGCTTAGGAAATCTACTGGAGGCAGAAGCAGTCAAGGGTAGCCTAGGGTTAGGGTTAGGCTTAGGGTTAGGGTTAGGGTACGGCTTAGGTTACGGGTTCGGGGAGGGGTTCGGGTACGGCATAGGGTATGGGTTAGGGTTAGGGTTAGGGTTAGTGTTAGGGTTAGGGCTCGGTTTAGGGTACGGGTTAGGATTAGTGTACGTCTTAGGGTTAGGGTAGGGGTTAGGGTTAGGGTACGCGTTAGGGTTAGGGTAGTTATTAAACCTATCCCACTCTCTAGATACCCCGTAGCACGTAAAGCCATATTATTTGGGGGTCCATCCATGGAGAAGATCTTAGACACTAAGATAATATAAGGAACACACCCATTATAAAGAAATCACATTAGGATTCTCTTTTTAAGCTGTTCCTTAAAACACTAGTGCTTAGGAAATCTATTGGAGGCAGAAGCAGTCAAGGGTAGCCTAGGGTTAGGGTTAGGCTTGGGGTTAGGCTTAGGGTACGGCTTAGGGTACGGGTTCGGTGAGGGGTTCGGGTACGGCGTAGGGTATGGGTTAGGGTTAGTGTTAGGGTTAGGGCTCCGTTTAGGGTACGGGTTAGGATTAGGTTACGTATTAGGGTTAGGGTAGGGGTTAGGGTTAGGGTACGCATTAGGGTTAGGGTAGTTATTAAACCTATCCCAATCTCTAGATACCCCTTAGCACATAAAGGAATATTATTTGGGAGTCCAGCCATGGAGAAGAGTTTAGACACTAGGATAAGATAAGGAACACACCCATTATAAAGAAATCACATTAGGATTCTCTTTTTAAGCTGTTCCTTAAAACACTAGTGCTTAGGAAATCTATTGGAGGCAGAAGGAGTCAAGGGTAGCCTAGGGTTAGGGTTAGGCTTAGGGTTAGGCTTAGGGTACGGCTTAGGGTACGGGTTCGGGGAGGGGTTCAGGTACGGCGTAGGGTATGGGTTAGGGTTAGGTTTAGGGTTAGTGTTAGGGTTAGGGCTCGGTTTAGGGTACGGGTTAGGATTAGGGTACGTGTTAGTGTTAGGGTAGGGGTTAGGGTTAGGGTACGCGTTAGTGTTAGGGTAGTTATTAAACCTATCCCACTCTCTAGATACCCCTTAGCACGTTAAGGAATATTATTTGGAGGTCCAGCCATGGAGAAGAGTTTAGACACTAGGATAAGATAAGGAACACACCCATTATAAAGAAATCCCATTAGGATTCTCTTTTTAAGCTGTTACTTAAAACACTAGTGCTTAGGAAATCTATTGGAGGGAGAAGCAGTCAAGGGTAGCCTAGGGTTAGGGTTAGGCTTAGGGTACGGCTTAGGGTACGGCTTAGGGTACGGGTTCAGGGAGGGCTTCGGGTACGGCGTAGGGTATGGGTTAGGGTTAGGGTTAGGGTTAGTGTTAGGGTTAGGGCTCGGTTTAGGGTATTGGTTAGGATTACTGTACGTGTTAGGGTTAGGGTAGGGGTTAGGGTTAGGGTACGCGTTAGAGTTAAGGTAGTTATTAAACCTATCCCACTCTCTAGATACACCTTAGAACGTAAAGGAATATTATTTGGGGGTCCAGCCATGGAGAAGAGTTTAGACACTAGGATAAGATAAGGAACACACCCATTATAAAGAAATCACATTAGGATTCTCTTTTTAAGCTGTTCCTTAAAACACTAGTGCTTAGGAAATCTACTGGAGGCAGAAGCAGTCAAGGGTAGCCTAGGGTTAGGGTTAGGCTTAGGGTTAGGGTTAGGGTACGGCTTAGGTTACGGGTTCGGGGAGGGGTTCGGGTACGGCATAGGGTATGGGTTAGGGTTAGGGTTAGGGTTAGTGTTAGGGTTAGGGCTCGGTTTAGGGTACGGGTTAGGATTAGTGTACGTCTTAGGGTTAGGGTAGGGGTTAGGGTTAGGGTACGCGTTAGGGTTAGGGTAGTTATTAAACCTATCCCACTCTCTAGATACCCCGTAGCACGTAAAGCCATATTATTTGGGGGTCCATCCATGGAGAAGATCTTAGACACTAAGATAATATAAGGAACACACCCATTATAAAGAAATCACATTAGGATTCTCTTTTTAAGCTGTTCCTTAAAACACTAGTGCTTAGGAAATCTATTGGAGGCAGAAGCAGTCAAGGGTAGCCTAGGGTTAGGGTTAGGCTTGGGGTTAGGCTTAGGGTACGGCTTAGGGTACGGGTTCGGTGAGGGGTTCGGGTACGGCGTAGGGTATGGGTTAGGGTTAGTGTTAGGGTTAGGGCTCCGTTTAGGGTACGGGTTAGGATTAGGTTACGTATTAGGGTTAGGGTAGGGGTTAGGGTTAGGGTACGCATTAGGGTTAGGGTAGTTATTAAACCTGTCCCACTCTCTAGATACACCTTAGCACGTAAAGGAATATTATTTGGGGGTCCAGCCATGGAGAAGAGTTTAGACACTAGGATAAGATAAGGAACACACCCATTATGAAGAAATCACATTAGGATTGTCTTTTTAAGCTGTTCCTTAAAACACTAGTGCTTAGGAAATCTATTGGAGGCAGAAGCGGTCAAGGGTAGCCTAGGGTTAGGGTACGGCTTAGGGTACGGCTTAGGGTACGGCTTAGGGTACGGGTTCGGGGAGGGGTTCGTGTACGGCGGAGGGTATGGGTTAGGGTTAGGGTTTGTTTTAGTGTTAGGGATAGGGCTTTGTTTAGGGTACGGGATAGGATTAGGGTACGTGTTAGGGTTAGAGTAGGGGTTAGGGTTAGGGTACGCGTTAGGGTTAGGGTAGTTATTAAACCTATCCCTCTCTGTAGATACCCCTTAGCACGTAAAGGAATATTTTTTGGGGGTCCAGCCATGGAGAAGAGTTTAGACACTAGGATAAGATAAGGAACACACCTATTATAAAGAAATCACATTAGGATACTCTTTATAAGCTGTTCCTTAAAACACTAGTGCTTAGGAAATCTATTGGAGGGAGAAGCAGTCAAGGGTAGCCTAGGGTTAGGGTTAGGCTTAGGGTACGGCTTAGGGTACGGCTTAGGGTACGGGTTCAGGGAGGGCTTCGGGTACGGCGTAGGGTATGGGTTAGGGTTAGGGTTAGGGTTAGTGTTAGGGTTAGGGCTCGGTTTAGGGTATTGGTTAGGATTACTGTACGTGTTAGGGTTAGGGTAGGGGTTAGGGTTAGGGTACGCGTTAGAGTTAAGGTAGTTATTAAACCTATCCCACTCTCTAGATACACCTTAGAACGTAAAGGAATATTATTTGGGGGTCCAGCCATGGAGAAGAGTTTAGACACTAGGATAAGATAAGGAACACACCCATTATAAAGAAATCACATTAGGATTCTCTTTTTAAGCTGTTCCTTAAAACACTAGTGCTTAGGAAATCTATTGGAGGCAGAAGCAGTCAAGGGTAGCCTAGGGTTAAGGTTAGGCTTAGGCTTAGGCTTAGGGTACGGCTTAGGGTACGGGTTCGGTGAGGTTTTCGGGTACGGCGTAGGGTATGGGTTAGGGTTAGGGTTAGGGTTAGTGTTAGGGTTAGGGCTCGGTTTAGGGTACGGGTTAGGATTAGGGTACGTGTTAGGGTTAAGGTAGGGGTTAGGGTTAGGGTACGCCTTAGGGTTAGGGTAGTTATTAAATCTATCCCACTCTCTAGATACCCCTTAGCACGTAAAGGAATATTATTTGGGGGTCCAGCCATGGAGAAGAGTTTAGACATTAGGATAAGATAAGGAACACACCCATTATAAAGAAATCACATTAGGATTCTCTTTTTAAGCTGTTCCTTAAAACACTAGTGCTTAGGAAATCTATTGGAGGCAGAAGCAGTCAAGGGTAGCCTAGGGTTAGGGTTAGGCTTAGGATTAGGCTTAGGGCACGGCTTAGGGTTCGGGTTCGGGGAGGGGTTCGGGTACGGCGTTGTGTATGGGTTAGGGTTAGGGTTAGGGTTAGTGTTAGGGTTAGGGCTCGGTTTAGGATATTGGTTAGGATTAGGGTACGTGTTAGGGTTAGGGTAGGGGTTAGGGTTAGGGTACGCGTTAGTGTTAGGTTAGTTATTAAACCTATCCCACTCTCTAGATACCCCTTAGCACGTAAAGGAATATTATTTGGAGGTCTAGCCATGGAGAAGAGTTTAGACACTAGAATAAGATAAGGAACACACCCATTATAAAGCAATCACATTAGGATTCTCTTTTTAAGCTGTTCCTTAAAACACTAGTGCTTAGGAAATCTACTGGAGGCAGAAGCAGTCAAGGGTAGCCTAGGGTTAGGGTTAGGCTTAGGGTTAGGGTTAGGGTACGGCTTAGGGTATGGGTTCGGGGAGGGGTTCGGGTACGGCATAGGGTATGGGTTAGGGTTAGGGTTAGGGTTAGTGTTAGGGTTAGGGCTCGGTTTAGGGTACGGGTTAGGATTAGTGTACGTCTTAGGGTTAGGGGAGGGGTTAGGGTTAGGGTACGCGTTAGGGTTAGGGTAGTTATTAAACCTATCCCACTCTCTAGATACCCCGTAGCACGTAAAGCCATATTATTTGGGGGTCCATCCATGGAGAAGATCTTAGACACTAAGATAATATAAGGAACACACCCATTATAAAGAAATCACATTAGGATTCTCTTTTTAAGCTGTTCCTTAAAACACTAGTGCTTAGGAAATCTATTGGAGGCAGAAGCAGTCAAGGGTAGCCTAGGGTTAGGGTTAGGCTTGGGGTACGGCTTAGGGTACGGCTTAGGATACGGTTTCGGGGAGGGGTTCGTGTACGGCGGAGGGTATGGGTTAGGGTTAGGGTTTGTTTTAGTGTTAGGGTTAGGGCTTTGTTTAGGGTACGGGATAGGATTAGGGTACGTGTTAGGGTTAGAGTAGGGGTTAGGGTTAGGGTACGCGTTAGGGTTAGGGTAGTTATTAAACCTATCCCTCTCTCTAGATACCCCTTAGCACGTAAAGGAATATTATTTGGGGGTCCAGCCATGGAGAAGAGTTTAGACACTAGGATAAGATAAGGAACACACCTATTATAAAGAAATCACATTAGGATACTCTTTATAAGCTGTTCCTTAAAACACTAGTGCTTAGGAAATCTATTGGAGGGAGAAGCAGTCAAGGGTAGCCTAGGGTTAGGGTTAGGCTTAGGGTACGGCTTAGGGTACGGCTTAGGGTACGGGTTCAGGGAGGGCTTCGGGTACGGCGTAGGGTATGGGTTAGGGTTAGGGTTAGGGTTAGTGTTAGGGTTAGGGCTCGGTTTAGGGTATTGGTTAGGATTACTGTACGTGTTAGGGTTAGGGTAGGGGTTAGGGTTAGGGTACGCGTTAGAGTTAAGGTAGTTATTAAACCTATCCCACTCTCTAGATACACCTTAGAACGTAAAGGAATATTATTTGGAGGTCCAGCCATGGAGAAGAGTTTAGACACTAGGATAAGATAAGGAACACACCCATTATAAAGAAATCCCATTAGGATTCTCTTTTTAAGCTGTTCCTTAAAACACTAGTGCTTAGGAAATCTATTGGAGGCAGAAGGAGTCAAGGGTAGCCTAGGGTTAGGGTTAGGCTTAGGGTTAGGCTTAGGGTACGGCTTAGGGTACGGGTTCGGGGAGGGGTTCGGGTACGGCGTAGGGTATGGGTTAGGGTTAGGGTTAGGGTTAGTGTTAGGGTTAGGGCTCGGTTTAGGGTACGGGTTAGGATTAGTGTACGTCTTAGGGTTAGGGTAGGGGTTAGGGTTAGGGTACACGTTAGGGTTAGGGTAGTTATTAATCCTATCCCACTCTCTAGATACCCCGTAGCACGTAAAGCCATATTATTTGGGGGTCCATCCATGGAGAAGATCTTAGACACTAAGATAATATAAGGAACACACCCATTATAAAGAAATCACATTAGGATTCTCTTTTTAAGCTGTTCCTTAAAACACTAGTGCTTAGGAAATCTATTGGAGGCAGAAGCAGTCAAGGGTAGCCTAGGGCTAGGGTTAGGCTTAGGGTTAGGCTTAGGGTACGGCTTAGGGTACGGGTTCGGGGAGGGGTTCGGGTACGGCGTAGGGTATGGGTTAGGGTTAGGGTTAGGGTTAGTGTTAGGGTTAGGGCTCGGTTTAGGATACGGGTTAGGATTAGGGTACATGTTAGGGTTAGGGTAGGGGTTAGGGTTAGGGTACGCATTAGTGTTAGGGTAGTTATTAAACGTATCCCACTCTCTAGATACACCTTAGCACGTAAAGGAATATTATTTGGGGGTCCAGCCATGGAGAAGAGTTTAGACACTAGGATAAGATAAGGAACACACCCATTATAAAGAAATCACATTAGGATTCTCTTTTTAAGCTGTTCCTTAAAACACTAGTGCTTAGGAAATCTATTGGAGGCAGAAGGAGTCAAGGGTAGCCTAGGGTTAGGGTTAGGCTTAGGGTACGGCTTAGGGTACGGCTTAGGGTACGGGTTCGGGGAGGCGTTCTTGTATGGCGGAGGTATGGGTTAGGGTTAGGGTTTGGGTTAGTGTTAGGGTTAGGGCTTCGTTTAGGGTACGGGATAGGATTAGGGTACGTGTTAGGGTTAGAGTAGGGGTTAGGGTTAGGGTACGCGTTAGGGTTAGGGTAGTTATTAAACCTATCCCACTCTCTAGATACCCCTTAGCATGTAAAGGAATATTATTTGGGGGTCTAGCCATGGAGAAGAGTTTAGACACTAGGATAAGATAAGGAACACACCCATTATAAAGAAATCACATTAGGATTCTCTTTATAAGCTCTTCCTTAAAACACTAGTGCTTAGGAAATCTATTGGAGGCAGAAGCAGTCAAGGGTAGCCTAGGGTTAGGGGTAGGCTTAGGGTTAGGCTTAGGGTACGGCCTAGGGTATGGGTTAGGGGAGGGCTTCGGGTACGGCGTAGGGTATGGGTTAGGGTTAGGGTTAGGGTTAGTGTTAGGGTTAGGGCTCGGTTTCGGGTACGGATTAGGATTAGTGTACGTCTGAGGGTTAGGGTAGGGGTTAGGGTTAGGGTACGCGTTAGGGTTAGGGTAGTTATTAAACCTATCCCACTCTCTAGATACCCCGTAGCACGTAAAGCCATATTATTTGGGGGTCCATCCATGGAGAAGATCTTAGACACTAAGATAATATAAGGAACACACCCATTATAAAGAAATCACATTAGGATTCTCTTTTTAAGCTGTTCCTTAAAACACTAGTGCTTAGGAAATCTATTGGTGGCAGAAGCAGTCAAGGGTAGCCTAGGGTTAGGGTTAGGCTTGGGGTTAGGCTTAGGGTACGGCATAGGGTACGGGTTCGGGGAGGGGTTCGTGTACGGCGGAGGGTATGGGTTATGTTTAGGGTTTGGGTTAGTGTTAGGGTTAGGGCTCCGTTTAGGGTACGGGTTAGGATTAGGTTACGTATTAGGGTTAGGGTAGGGGTTAGGGTTAGGGTACGCATTAGGGTTAGGGTAGTTATTAAACCTATCCCAATCTCTAGATACCCCTTAGCACATAAAGGAATATTATTTGGGAGTCCAGCCATGGAGAAGAGTTTAGACACTAGGATAAGATAAGGAACACACCCATTATAAAGAAATCACATTAGGATTCTCTTTTTAAGCTGTTCCTTAAAACACTAGTGCTTAGGAAATCTTTTGGAGGCAGAAGGAGTCAAGGGTAGCCTAGGGTTAGGGTTAGGCTTAGGGTACGGCTTAGGGTACGGCTTAGGGTACGGGTTCAGGGAGGGGTTCGTGTATGGCGGAGGGTATGGGTTAGGGTTAGGGTTTGGGTTAGTGTTAGGGTTAGGGCTTCGTTTAGGGTACGGGATAGGATTAGGGTACGTGTTAGGGTTAGAGTAGGGGTTAGGGTTAGGGTACGCGTTAGGGTTAGGGTAGTTATTAAACCTATCCCACTCTCTAGCTACCCCTTAGCACGTAAAGGAATATTATTTGGGGGTCCAGCCATGGAGAAGAGTTTAGACACTCGGATAAGATAAGGAACACACCTATTATAGAGAAATCACATTAGGATTCTCTTTATAAGCTGTTCCTTAAAACACTAGTGCTTAGGAAATCTATTGGAGGCAGAAGCAGTCAAGGGTAGCCTAGGGTTAGGGTTAGGCTTAGGGTTAGGCTTAGGGTACGGCTTAGGGTACGGGTTCGGGGAGGGCTTCGGGTACGGCGTAGGGTATGGGTTAGGGTTAGGTTTAGGGTTAGTGTTAGGGTTAGGGCTCGGTTTAGGGTACGGGTTAGGATTAGGGTACGTGTTAGGGTTAGGGTAGGGGTTAGGGTTAGGGTACGCGTTAGTGTTAGGGTAGTTATTAAACCTATCCCACTCTCTAGATACCCCTTAGCACGTAAAGGAATATTATTTGGAGGTCCAGCCATGGAGAAGAGTTTAGACACTAGGATAAGATAAGGAACACACCCATTATAAAGAAATCACATTAGGATTCTCTTTTTAAGCTGTTCCTTAAAACACTAGTGCTTAGGAAATCTATTGGAGGGAGAAGCAGTCAAGGGTAGCCTAGGGTTAGGGTTAGGCTTAGGGTACGGCTTAGGGTACGGCTTAGGGTACGGGTTCAGGGAGGGCTTCGGGTACGGCATAGGGTATGGGTTAGGGTTAGGGTTAGGGTTAGTGTTAGGGTTAGGGCTCGGTTTAGGGCATTGGTTAGGATTAATGTACGTGTTAGGGTTAGGGTAGGGGTTAGGGTTAGGTTACGCGTTAGAGTTAAGGTTGTTATTAAACCTATCCCACTCTCTAGATACACCTTAGAACGTAAAGGAATATTATTTGGGGGTCCAGCCATGGAGAAGAGTTTAGACACTAGGATAAGATAAGGAACACACCCATTATAAAGAAATCACATTAGGATTCTCTTTTTAAGCTGTTCCTTAAAACACTAGTGCTTAGGAAATCTAATGGAGGCAGAAGCAGTCAAGGGTAGCCTAGGGTTAAGGTTAGGCTTAGGCTTAGGCTTAGGGTACGGCTTAGGGTACGGGTTCGGTGAGGTTTTCGGGTATGGCGTAGGGTATGGGTTAGGGTTAGGGTTAGGGTTAGTGTTAGGGTTAGGGCTCGGTTTAGGGTACGGGTTAGGATTAGGGTACGTGTTAGGGTTAAGGTAGGGGTTAGGGTTAGGGTACGCCTTAGGGTTAGGGTAGTTATTAAATCTATCCCACTCTCTAGATACCCCTTAGCACGTAAAGGAATATTATTTGGGGGTCCAGCCATGGAGAAGAGTTTAGACATTAGGATAAGATAAGGAACACACCCATTATAAAGAAATCACATTAGGATTCTCTTTTTAAGCTGTTCCTTAAAACACTAGTGCTTAGGAAATCTATTGGAGGCAGAAGCAGTCAAGGGTAGCCTAGGGTTAGGGTTAGGCTTAGGATTAGGCTTAGGGTACGGCTTAGGGTTCGGGTTCGGGGAGGGGTTCGGGTACGCCGTAGGGTATGGGTTAGGGTTCGGGTTAGGGTTAGTGTTAGGGTTAGGGCTCGGTTTAGGATATTGGTTAGGATTAGGGTACGTGTTAGGGTTAAGGTAGGGGTTAGGGTTAGGGTACGCGTTAGTGTTAGGTTAGTTATTAAACCTATCCCACTCTCTAGATACCCCGTAGCACGTAAAGCCATATTATTTGGGGGTCCATCCATGGAGAAGATCTTAGACACTAAGATAATATAAGGAACACACCCATTATAAAGAAATCACATTAGGATTCTCTTTTTAAGCTGTTCCTTAAAACACTAGTGCTTAGGAAATCTATTGGAGGCAGAAGCAGTCAAGGGTAGCCTAGGGTTAGGGTTAGGCTTGGGGTACGGCTTAGGGTACGGCTTAGGATACGGTTTCGGGGAGGGGTTCGTGTACGGCGGAGGGTATGGGTTAGGGTTAGGGTTTGTTTTAGTGTTAGGGTTAGGGCTTTGTTTAGGGTACGGGATAGGATTAGGGTACGTGTTAGGGTTAGAGTAGGGGTTAGGGTTAGGGTACGCGTTAGGGTTAGGGTAGTTATTAAACCTATCCCTCTCTCTAGATACCCCTTAGCACGTAAAGGAATATTATTTGGGGGTCCAGCCATGGAGAAGAGTTTAGACACTAGGATAAGATAAGGAACACACCTATTATAAAGAAATCACATTAGGATACTCTTTATAAGCTGTTCCTTAAAACACTAGTGCTTAGGAAATCTATTGGAGGGAGAAGCAGTCAAGGGTAGCCTAGGGTTAGGGTTAGGCTTAGGGTACGGCTTAGGGTACGGCTTAGGGTACGGGTTCAGGGAGGGCTTCGGGTACGGCGTAGGGTATGGGTTAGGGTTAGGGTTAGGGTTAGTGTTAGGGTTAGGGCTCGGTTTAGGGTATTGGTTAGGATTACTGTACGTGTTAGGGTTAGGGTAGGGGTTAGGGTTAGGGTACGCGTTAGAGTTAAGGTAGTTATTAAACCTATCCCACTCTCTAGATACACCTTAGAACGTAAAGGAATATTATTTGGAGGTCCAGCCATGGAGAAGAGTTTAGACACTAGGATAAGATAAGGAACACACCCATTATAAAGAAATCCCATTAGGATTCTCTTTTTAAGCTGTTCCTTAAAACACTAGTGCTTAGGAAATCTATTGGAGGCAGAAGGAGTCAAGGGTAGCCTAGGGTTAGGGTTAGGCTTAGGGTTAGGCTTAGGGTACGGCTTAGGGTACGGGTTCGGGGAGGGGTTCGGGTACGGCGTAGGGTATGGGTTAGGGTTAGGGTTAGGGTTAGTGTTAGGGTTAGGGCTCGGTTTAGGGTACGGGTTAGGATTAGTGTACGTGTTAGGGTTAGGGTAGGGGTTAGGGTTAGGGTACGCCTTAGGGTTAGGGTAGTTATTAAATCTATCCCACTCTCTAGATACCCCTTAGCACGTAAAGGAATATTATTTGGGGGTCCAGCCATGGAGAAGAGTTTAGACATTAGGATAAGATAAGGAACACACCCATTATAAAGAAATCACATTAGGATTCTCTTTTTAAGCTGTTCCTTAAAACACTAGTGCCTAGGAAATCTATTGGAGGCAGAAGCAGTCAAGGGTAGCCTAGGGTTAGGGTTAGGCTTAGGATTAGGCTTAGGGTACGGCTTAGGGTTCGGGTTCGGGGAGGGGTTCGGGTACGGCGTAGGGTATGGGTTAGGGTTAGGGTTAGGGTTAGTGTTAGGGTTAGGGCTCGGTTTAGGATATTGGTTAGGATTAGGGTACGTGTTAGGGTTAGGGTAGGGGTTAGGGTTAGGGTACGCGTTAGTGTTAGGTTAGTTATTAAACCTATCCCACTCTCTAGATACCCCTTAGCACGTAAAGGAATATTATTTGGAGGTCTAGCCATGGAGAAGAGTTTAGACACTAGAATAAGATAAGGAACACACCCATTATAAAGCAATCACATTAGGATTCGCTTTTTAAGCTGTTCCTTAAAACACTAGTGCTTAGGAAATCTACTGGAGGCAGAAGCAGTCAAGGGTAGCCTAGGGTTAGGGTTAGGCTTAGGGTTAGGGTTAGGGTACGGCTTAGGGTATGGGTTCGGGGAGGGGTTCGGGTACGGCATAGGGTATGGGTTAGGGTTAGGGTTAGGGTTAGTGTTAGGGTTAGGGCTCGGTGTAGGGTACGGGTTAGGATTAGTGTACGTCTTAGGGTTAGGGGAGGGGTTAGGGTTAGGGTACGCGTTAGGGTTAGGGTAGTTATTAAACCTATCCCACTCTCTAGATACCCCGTAGCACGTAAAGCCATATTATTTGGGGGTCCATCCATGGAGAAGATCTTAGACACTAAGATAATATAAGGAATACACCCATTATAAAGAAATCACATTAGTATTCTCTTTTTAAGCTGTTCCTTAAAACACTAGTGCTTAGGAAATCTATTGGAGGCAGAAGGAGTCAAGGGTAGCCTAGGGTTAGGGTTAGGCTTAGGGTTAGGGTTAGGGTACGGCTTAGGGTACGGGTTCGGGGAGGGGTTCGGGTACGGCGTAGGGTATGGGTTAGGGTTAGGGTTAGGGTTAGTGTTAGGGTTAGGGCTCGGTTTAGGGTACGGGTTAGGATTAGTGTACGTCTTAGGGTTAGGGTAGGGGTTAGGGTTAGGGTACACGTTAGGGTTAGGGTAGTTATTAATCCTATCCCACTCTCTAGATACCCCGTAGCACGTAAAGCCATATTATTTGGGGGTCCATCCATGGAGAAGATCTTAGACACTAAGATAATATAAGGAACACACCCATTATAAAGAAATCACATTAGGATTCTCTTTTTAAGCTGTTCCTTAAAACACTAGTGCTTAGGAAATCTATTGGAGGCAGAAGCAGTCAAGGGTAGCCTAGGGCTAGGGTTAGGCTTAGGGTTAGGCTTAGGGTACGGCTTAGGGTACGGGTTCGGGGAGGGGTTCGGGTACGGCGTAGGGTATGGGTTAGGGTTAGGGTTAGGGTTAGTGTTAGGGTTAGGGCTCGGTTTAGGATACGGGTTAGGATTAGGGTACATGTTAGGGTTAGGGTAGGGGTTAGGGTTAGGGTACGCATTAGTGTTAGGGTAGTTATTAAACGTATCCCACTCTCTAGGTACACCTTAGCACGTAAAGGAATATTATTTGGGGGTCCAGCCATGGAGAAGAGTTTAGACACTAGGATAAGATAAGGAACACACCCATTATAAAGAAATCACATTAGGATTCTCTTTTTAAGCTGTTCCTTAAAACACTAGTGCTTAGGAAATCTATTGGAGGCAGAAGGAGTCAAGGGTAGCCTAGGGTTAGGGTTAGGCTTAGGGTACGGCTTAGGGTACGGCTTAGGGTACGGGTTCGGGGAGGCGTTCTTGTATGGCGGAGGTATGGGTTAGGGTTAGGGTTTGGGTTAGTGTTAGGGTTAGGGCTTCGTTTAGGGTACGGGATAGGATTAGGGTACGTGTTAGGGTTAGAGTAGGGGTTAGGGTTAGGGTACGCGTTAGGGTTAGGGTAGTTATTAAACCTATCCCACTCTCTAGATACCCCTTAGCACGTAAAGGAATATTATTTGGGGGTCTAGCCATGGAGAAGAGTTTAGACACTAGGATAAGATAAGGAACACACCCATTATAAAGAAATCACTTTAGGATTCTCTTTATAAGCTCTTCCTTAAAACACTAGTGCTTAGGAAATCTATTGGAGGCAGAAGCAGTCAAGGGTAGCCTAGGGTTAGGGGTAGGCTTAGGGTTAGGCTTAGGGTACGGCCTAGGGTATGGGTTAGGGGAGGGCTTCGGGTACGGCGTAGGGTATGGGTTAGGGTTAGGGTTAGGGTTAGTGTTAGGGTTAGGGCTCGGTTTCGGGTACGGATTAGGATTAGTGTACGTCTGAGGGTTAGGGTAGGGGTTAGGGTTAGGGTACGCGTTAGGGTTAGGGTAGTTATTAAACCTATCCCACTCTCTAGATACCCCGTAGCACGTAAAGCCATATTATTTGGGGGTCCATCCATGGAGAAGATCTTAGACACTAAGATAATATAAGGAACACACCCATTATAAAGAAATCACATTAGGATTCTCTTTTTAAGCTGTTCCTTAAAACACTAGTGCTTAGGAAATCTATTGGTGGCAGAAGCAGTCAAGGGTAGCCTAGGGTTAGGGTTAGGCTTGGGGTTAGGCTTAGGGTACGGCATAGGGTACGGGTTCGGGGAGGGGTTCGTGTACGGCGGAGGGTATGGGTTATGTTTAGGGTTTGGGTTAGTGTTAGGGTTAGGGCTCCGTTTAGGGTACGGGTTAGGATTAGGTTACGTATTAGGGTTAGGGTAGGGGTTAGGGTTAGGGTACGCATTAGGGTTAGGGTAGTTATTAAACCTATCCCAATCTCTAGATACCCCTTAGCACATAAAGGAATATTATTTGGGAGTCCAGCCATGGAGAAGAGTTTAGACACTAGGATAAGATAAGGAACACACCCATTATAAAGAAATCACATTAGGATTCTCTTTTTAAGCTGTTCCTTAAAACACTAGTGCTTAGGAAATCTATTGGAGGCAGAAGGAGTCAAGGGTAGACTAGGGCTAGGGTTAGGCTTAGGGTTATGCTTAGGGTACGGCTTAGGGTACGGGTTCGGGGAAGGGTTCGGGTACGGCGTAGGGTATGGGTTAGGGTTAGGTTTAGGGTTAGTGTTAGGGTTAGGGCTCGGTTTAGGGTACGGGTTAGGATTAGGGTACGTGTTAGTGTTAGGGTAGGGGTTAGGGTTAGGGTACGCGTTAGTGTTAGGGTAGTTATTAAACCTATCCCACTCTCTAGATACCCCTTAGCACGTTAAGGAATATTATTTGGAGGTCCAGCCATGGAGAAGAGTTTAGACACTAGGATAAGATAAGGAACACTTCCATTATAAAGAAATCCCATTAGGATTCTCTTTTTAAGCTGTTCCTTAAAACACTAGTGCTTAGGAAATCTATTGGAGGGAGAAGCAGTCAAGGGTAGCCTAGGGTTAGGGTTAGGCTTAGGGTACGGCTTAGGGTACGGCTTAGGGTACGGGTTCAGGGAGGGCTTCGGGTACGGCGTAGGGTATGGGTTAGGGTTAGGGTTAGGGTTAGTGTTAGGGTTAGGGCTCGGTTTAGGGTATTGGTTAGGATTACTGTACGTGTTAGGGTTAGGGTAGGGGTTAGTGTTAGGGTACGCGTTAGAGTTAAGGTAGTTATTAAACCTATCCCACTCTCTAGATACACCTTAGAACGTAAAGGAATATTATTTGGGGGTCCAGCCATGGAGAAGAGTTTAGACACTAGGATAAGATAAGGAACACACCCATTATAAAGAAATCACATTAGGATTCTCTTTTTAAGCTGTTCCTTAAAACACTAGTGCTTAGGAAATCTATTGGAGGCAGAAGCAGTCAAGGGTAGCCTAGGGTTAAGGTTAGGCTTAGGCTTAGGCTTAGGGTACGGCTTAGGGTACGGGTTCGGTGAGGTTTTCGGGTACGGCGTAGGGTATGGGTTAGGGTTAGGGTTAGGGTTAGTGTTAGGTTTAGGGCTCGGTTTAGGGTACGGGTTAGGATTAGGGTACGTGTTAGGGTTAGGGTAGGGGTTAGGGTTAGGGTACGCCTTAGGGTTAGGGTAGTTATTAAACCTATCCCACTCTCTAGATACACCTTAGAACGTAAAGGAATATTATTTGGGGGTCCAGCCATGGAGAAGAGTTTAGACACTAGGATAAGATAAGGAACACACCCATTATAAAGAAATCACATTAGGATTCTCTTTTTAAGCTGTTCCTTAAAACACTAGTGCTTAGGAAATCTATTGGAGGCAGAAGGAGTCAAGGGTAGACTAGGGCTAGGGTTAGGCTTAGGGTTATGCTTAGGGTACGGCTTAGGGTACGGGTTCGGGGAAGGGTTCGGGTACGGCGTAGGGTATGGGTTAGGGTTAGGTTTAGGGTTAGTGTTAGGGTTAGGGCTCGGTTTAGGGTACGGGTTAGGATTAGGGTACGTGTTAGTGTTAGGGTAGGGGTTAGGGTTAGGGTACGCGTTAGTGTTAGGGTAGTTATTAAACCTATCCCACTCTCTAGATACCCCTTAGCACGTTAAGGAATATTATTTGGAGGTCCAGCCATGGAGAAGAGTTTAGACACTAGGATAAGATAAGGAACACTTCCATTATAAAGAAATCCCATTAGGATTCTCTTTTTAAGCTGTTCCTTAAAACACTAGTGCTTAGGAAATCTATTGGAGGGAGAAGCAGTCAAGGGTAGCCTAGGGTTAGGGTTAGGCTTAGGGTACGGCTTAGGGTACGGCTTAGGGTACGGGTTCAGGGAGGGCTTCGGGTACGGCGTAGGGTATGGGTTAGGGTTAGGGTTAGGGTTAGTGTTAGGGTTAGGGCTCGGTTTAGGGTATTGGTTAGGATTACTGTACGTGTTAGGGTTAGGGTAGGGGTTAGTGTTAGGGTACGCGTTAGAGTTAAGGTAGTTATTAAACCTATCCCACTCTCTAGATACACCTTAGAACGTAAAGGAATATTATTTGGGGGTCCAGCCATGGAGAAGAGTTTAGACACTAGGATAAGATAAGGAACACACCCATTATAAAGAAATCACATTAGGATTCTCTTTTTAAGCTGTTCCTTAAAACACTAGTGCTTAGGAAATCTATTGGAGGCAGAAGCAGTCAAGGGTAGCCTAGGGTTAAGGTTAGGCTTAGGCTTAGGCTTAGGGTACGGCTTAGGGTACGGGTTCGGTGAGGTTTTCGGGTACGGCGTAGGGTATGGGTTAGGGTTAGGGTTAGGGTTAGTGTTAGGGTTAGGGCTCGGTTTAGGGTACGGGTTAGGATTAGGGTACGTGTTAGGGTTAGGGTAGGGGTTAGGGTTAGGGTACGCCTTAGGGTTAGGGTAGTTATTAAACCTATCCCACTCTCTAGATACACCTTAGAACGTAAAGGAATATTATTTGGGGGTCCAGCCATGGAGAAGAGTTTAGACACTAGGATAAGATAAGGAACACACCCATTATAAAGAAATCACATTAGGATTCTCTTTTTAAGCTGTTCCTTAAAACACTAGTGCTTAGGAAATCTATTGGAGGCAGAAGCAGTCAAGGGTAGCCTAGGGTTAAGGTTAGGCTTAGGCTTAGGCTTAGGGTACGGCTTAGGGTACGGGTTCGGTGAGGTTTTCGGGTACGGCGTAGGGTATGGGTTAGGGTTAGGGTTAGGGTTAGTGTTAGGGTTAGGGCTCGGTTTAGGATACGGGTTAGGATTAGGGTACGTGTTAGGGTTAGGGTAGGTGTTAGGGTTAGGGTACGCCTTAGGGTTAGGGTAGTTATTAAATCTATCCCACTCTCTAGATACCCCTTAGCACGTAAAGGAATATTATTTGGGGGTCCAGCCATGGAGAAGAGTTTAGACATTAGGATAAGATAAGGAACACACCCATTATAAAGAAATCACATTAGGATTCTCTTTTTAAGCTGTTCCTTAAAACACTAGTGCCTAGGAAATCTATTGGAGGCAGAAGCAGTCAAGGGTAGCCTAGGGTTAGGGTTAGGCTTAGGATTAGGCTTAGGGTACGGCTTAGGGTTCGGGTTCGGGGAGGGGTTCGGGTACGGCGTAGGGTATGGGTTAGGGTTAGGGTTAGGGTTAGTGTGAGGGTTAGGGCTCGGTTTAGGATATTGGTTAGGATTAGGGTACGTGTTAGGGTTAGGGTAGGGGTTAGGGTTAGGGTACGCGTTAGTGTTAGGTTAGTTATTAAACCTATCCCACTCTCTAGATACCCCTTAGCACGTAAAGGAATATTATTTGGAGGTCTAGCCATGGAGAAGTGTTTAGACACTAGAATAAGATAAGGAACACACCCATTATAAAGCAATCACATTAGGATTCGCTTTTTAAGCTGTTCCTTAAAACACTAGTGCTTAGGAAATCTACTGGAGGCAGAAGCAGTCAAGGGTAGCCTAGGGTTAGGGTTAGGCTTAGGGTTAGGGTTAGGGTACGGCTTAGGGTATGGGTTCGGGGAGGGGTTCGAGTACGGCATAGGGTATGGGTTAGGGTTAGGGTTAGGGTTAGTGTTAGGGTTAGGGCTCGGTGTAGGGTACGGGTTAGGATTAGTGTACGTCTTAGGGTTAGGGGAGGGGTTAGGGTTAGGGTACGCGTTAGGGTTAGGGTAGTTATTAAACCTATCCCACTCTCTAGATACCCCGTAGCACGTAAAGCCATATTATTTGGGGGTCCATCCATGGAGAAGATCTTAGACACTAAGATAATATAAGGAACACACCCATTATAAAGAAATCACATTAGGATTCTCTTTTTAAGCTGTTCCTTAAAACACTAGTGCTTAGGAAATCTATTGGAGGCAGAAGCAGTCAAGGGTAGCCTAGGGTTAGGGTTAGGCTTGGGGTTAGGCTTAGGGTACGGCTTAGGGTACGGGTTCGGTGAGGGGTTCGGGTACGGCGTAGGGTATGGGTTAGTGTTAGTGTTAGGGTTAGTGTTAGGTTTAGGGCTCCGTTTAGGGTACGGGTTAGGTTTAGGTTACGTATTAGGGTTAGGGTAGGGGTTAGGGTTAGGGTACGCATTAGGGTTAAGGTAGTTATTAAACCTATCCCACTCTCTAGATACCCATTAGCACGTAAAGGAATATTATTTGGGAGTCCAGCCATGGAGAAGAGTTTAGACACTAGGATAAGATAAGGAACACACCCATTATAAAGAAATCACATTAGGATTCTCTTTTTAAGCTGTTCCTTAAAACACTAGTGCTTAGGAAATCTATTGGAGGCAGAAGCAGTCAAGGGTAGCCTAGGGCTAGGGTTAGGCTTAGGGTTAGGCTTAGGGTACGGCTTAGGGTACGGGTTCGGGGAGGGGTTCGGGTACGGCGTAGGGTATGGGTTAGGGTTAGGGTTAGGGTTAGTGTTAGGGTTAGGGCTCGGTTTAGGGTACGGGTTAGGATTAGGGTACATGTTAGGGTTAGGGTAGGGGTTAGGGTTAGGGTACGCATTAGTGTTAGGGTAGTTATTAAACGTATCCCACTCTCTAGATACACCTTAGCACGTAAAGGAATATTATTTGGGGGTCCAGCCATGGAGAAGAGTTTAGACACTAGGATAAAATAAGGAACACACCCATTATAAAGAAATCACATTAGGATTCTCTTTTTAAGCTGTTCCTTAAAACACTAGTGCTTAGGAAATCTATTGGAGGCAGAAGGAGTCAAGGGTAGCCTAGGGTTAGGGTTAGGCTTAGGGTACGGCTTAGGGTACGGCTTAGGGTACGGGTTCGGGGAGGCGTTCTTGTATGGCGGAGGGTATGGGTTAGGGTTAGGGTTTGGGTTAGTGTTAGGGTTAGGGCTTCGTTTAGGGTACGGGATAGGATTAGGGTACGTGTTAGGGTTAGAGTAGGGGTTAGGGTTAGGGTACGCGTTAGGGTTAGGGTAGTTATTAAACCTATCCCACTCTCTAGATACCCCTTAGCACGTAAAGGAATATTATTTGGGGGTCCAGCCATGGAGAAGAGTTTAGACACTAGGATAAGATAAGGAACACACCCATTATAAAGAAATCACATTAGGATTCTCTTTTTAAGCTGTTCCTTAAAACACTAGTGCTTAGGAAATCTTTTGGAGGCAGAAGCAGTCAAGGGTAGCCTAGGGTTAGGGTTAGGCTTAGGGTTAGGCTTAGGGTACGGCTTAGGGTACGGGTTCGGGGAGGGCTTCTGGTACGGCGTAGGGTATGGGTTAGGGTTAGGTTTAGGGTTAGTGTTAGGGTTAGGGCTCGGTTTAGGGTACGGGTTAGGATTAGGGTACGTGTTAGGGTTAAGGTAGGGGTTAGGGTTAGGGTACGCGTTAGTGTTAGGGTAGTTATTAAACCTATCCCACTCTCTAGATACCCCTTAGCACGTAAAGGAATATTATTTGGAGGTCCAGCCATGGAGAAGAGTTTAGACACTAGGATAAGATAAGGAACACACCCATTATAAAGAAATCACATTAGGATTCTCTTTTTAAGCTGTTCCTTAAAACACTAGTGCTTAGGAAATCTATTGGAGGGAGAAGCAGTCAAGGGTAGCCTAGGGTTAGGGTTAGGCTTAGGGTACGGCTTAGGGTACGGCTTAGGGTACGGGTTCAGGGAGGGCTTCGGGTACGGCATAGGGTATGGGTTAGGGTTAGGGTTAGGGTTAGTGTTAGGGTTAGGGCTCGGTTTAGGGTATTGGTTAGGATTAATGTACGTGTTAGGGTTAGGGTAGGGGTTAGGGTTAGGGTACGCGTTAGAGTTAAGGTAGTTATTAAACCTATCCCACTCTCTAGATACACCTTAGAACGTAAAGGAATATTATTTGGGGGTCCAGCCATGGAGAAGAGTTTAGACACTAGGATAAGATAAGGAACACACCCATTATAAAGAAATCACATTAGGATTCTCTTTTTAAGCTGTTCCTTAAAACACTAGTGCTTAGGAAATCTATTGGAGGCAGAAGCAGTCAAGGGTAGACTAGGGTTAAGTTTAGGTTTAGGCTTAGGCTTAGGGTACGGCTTAGGGTACGGGTTCGGTGAGGTTTTCGGGTACGGCGTAGGGTATGGGTTAGGGTTAGGGTTAGGGTTAGTGTTAGGGTTAGGGCTCGGTTTAGGGTACGGGTTAGGATTAGGGTACGTGTTAGGGTTAGGGTAGGGGTTAGGGTTAGGGTACGCCTTAGGGTTAGGGTAGTTATTAAATCTATCCCACTCTCTAGATACCCCTTAGCACGTAAAGGAATATTATTTGGGGGTCCAGCCATGGAGAAGAGTTTAGACATTAGGATAAGATAAGGAACACACCCATTATAAAGAAATCACATTAGGATTCTCTTTTTAAGCTGTTCCTTAAAACACTAGTGCTTAGGAAATCTATTGGAGGCAGAAGCAGTCAAGGGTAGCCTAGGGTTAGGGTTAGGCTTAGGATTAGGCTTAGGGTACGGCTTAGGGTTCGGGTTCGGGGAGGGGTTCGGGTACGGCGTAGGGTATGGGTTAGGGTTAGGGTTAGGGTTAGTGTTAGGGTTAGGGCTCGGTGTAGGATATTGGTTAGGATTAGGGTACGTGTTAGGGTTAGGGTAGGGGTTAGGGTTAGGGTACGCGTTAGTGTTAGGTTAGTTATTAAACCTATCCCACTCTCTAGATACCCCTTAGCACGTAAAGGAATATTATTTGGAGGTCTAGCCATGGAGAAGAGTTTAGACACTAGGATAAGATAAGGAACACACCCATTATAAAGCAATCACATTAGGATTCGCTTTTTAAGCTGTTCCTTAAAACACTAGTGCTTAGGAAATCTACTGGAGGCAGAAGCAGTCAAGGGTAGCCTAGGGTTAGGGTTAGGCTTAGGGTTAGGGTTAGGGTACGGCTTAGGGTATGGGTTCGGGGAGGGGTTCGGGTACGGCATAGGGTATGGGTTAGGGTTAGGGTTAGGGTTAGTGTTAGGGTTAGGGCTCGGTTTAGGGTACGGGTTAGGATTAGTGTACGTCTTAGGGTTAGGGGAGGGGTTAGGGTTAGGGTAGGCGTTAGGGTTAGGGTAGTTATTAAACCTATCCCACTCTCTAGATACCCCGTAGCACGTAAAGCCATATTATTTGGGGGTCCATCCATGGAGAAGATCTTAGACACTAAGATAATATAAGGAACACACCCATTATAAAGAAATCACATTAGGATTCTCTTTTTAAGCTGTTCCTTAAAACACTAGTGCTTAGGAAATCTATTGGAGGCAGAAGCAGTGAAGGGTAGCCTAGGGCTAGGGTTAGGCTTAGGGTTAGGATTAGGGTACGGCTTAAGGTATGGGTTCGGGGAGGGGTTCGTGTACGGCGGAGGGTATGGGTTAGGGTTAGCGTTTGGGTTAGTGTTAGGGTTAGGGCTCCGTTTAGGGTACGGGATAGGATTAGGGTACGTGTTAGGGTTAGAGTAGGGGTTAGGGTTAGGGTACGCGTTAGGGTTAGGGTAGTTATTAAACCTATCCCACTCTCTAGATACCCCTTAGCACGTAAAGGAATATTATTTGGGGGTCCAGCCATGGAGAAGAGTTTAGACACTAGGATAAGATAAGGAACACACCCATTATAAAGAAATCACATTAGGATTCTCTTTATAAGCTATTCCTTAAAACACTAGTGCTTAGGAAATCTATTGGAGGCAGAAGCAGTCAAGGGTAGCCTAGGGTTAGGGGTAGGCTTAGGGTTAGGCTTAGGGTACGGCCTAGGGTACGGGTTCGGGGAGGGCTTCGGGTACGGCGTAGGGTATGGGTTAGGGTTAGGTTTAGGGTTAGTGTTAGGGTTAGGGCTCGGTTTAGGGTACGGGTTAGGATTAGGGTACGTGTTAGGGTTAGGGTAGGGGTTAGGGTTAGGGTACGCGGTAGTGTTAGGGTAGTTATTAAACCTATCCCACTCTCTAGATACCCCTTAGCACGTAAAGGAATATTATTTGGAGGTCCAGCCATGGAGAAGAGTTTAGACACTAGGATAAGATAAGGAACACACCCATTATAAAGAAATCCCATTAGGATTCTCTTTTTAAGCTGTTCCTTAAAACACTAGTGATTAGGAAATCTATTGGAGGGAGAAGCAGTCAAGGGTAGCCTAGGGTTAGGGTTAGGCTTAGGGTTAGGGTTAGGGTACGGCTTAGGGTACGTGTTCGGGGAGGGGTTCGGGTACGGCGTAGGGTATGGGTTAGGGTTAGGGTTAGGGTTAGGGTTAGGGCTCGGTTTAGGGTACGGGTTAGGATTAGTGTACGTCTTAGGGTTAGGGTAGGGGTTAGGGTTAGGGTACACGTTAGGGTTAGGGTAGTTATTAATCCTATCCCACTCTCTAGATACCCCGTAGCAAGTAAAGCCCTATTATTTGGGGGTCCATCCATGGAGAAGATCTTAGACACTAAGATAATATAAGGAACATACCCATTATAAAGAAATCACATTAGGATTCTCTTTTTAAGCTGTTCCTTAAAACACTAGTGCTTAGGAAATCTATTGGAGGCAGAAGCAGTCAAGGGTAGCCTAGGGCTAGGGTTAGGCTTAGGGTTAGGCTTAGGGTACGGCTTAGGGTACGGGTTCGGGGAGGGGTTCGGGTACGGCGTAGGGTATGGGTTAGGGTTAGGGTTAGGGTTAGTGTTAGGGTTAGGGCTCGGTTTAGGATACGGGTTAGGATTAGGGTACATGTTAGGGTTAGGGTAGGGGTTAGGGTTAGGGTACGCATTAGTGTTAGGGTAGTTATTAAACGTATCCCACTCTCTAGATACACCTTAGCACGTAAAGGAATATTATTTGGGGGTCCAGCCATGGAGAAGAGTTTAGACACTAGGATAAGATAAGGAACACACCCATTATAAAGAAATCACATTAGGATTCTCTTTTTAAGCTGTTCCTTAAAACACTAGTGCTTAGGAAATCTATTGGAGGCAGAAGGAGTCAAGGGTAGCCTAGGGTTAGGGTTAGGCTTAGGGTACGGCTTAGGGTACGGCTTAGGGTACGGGTTCGGGGAGGCGTTCTTGTATGGCGGAGGGTATGGGTTAGGGTTAGGGTTTGGGTTAGTGTTAGGGTTAGGGCTTCGTTTAGGGTACGGGATAGGATTAGGGTACGTGTTAGGGTTAGAGTAGGGGTTAGGGTTAGGGTACGCGTTAGGGTTAGGGTAGTTATTAAACCTATCCCACTCTCTAGATACCCCTTAGCACGTAAAGGAATATTATTTGGGGGTCTAGCCATGGAGAAGAGTTTAGACACTAGGATAAGATAAGGAACACACCCATTATAAAGAAATCACATTAGGATTCTCTTTATAAGCTCTTCCTTAAAACACTAGTGCTTAGGAAATCTATTGGAGGCAGAAGCAGTCAAGGGTAGCCTAGGGTTAGGGGTAGGCTTAGGGTTAGCCTTAGGGTACGGCCTAGGGTACGGGTTAGAGGAGGGCTTCGGGTACGGCGTAGGGTATGGGTTAGGGTTAGGTTTAGGGTTAGTGTTAGGGTTAGGGCTCGGTTTAGGGTACGGGTTAGGATTAGGGTACGTGTTAGGGTTAGGGTAGGGGTTAGGGTTAGGGTACGCGGTAGTGTTAGGGTAGTTATTAAACCTATCCCACTCTCTAGATACCCCTTAGCACGTAAAGGAATATTATTTGGAGGTCCAGCCATGGAGAAGAGTTTAGACACTAGGATAAGATAAGGAACACACCCATTATAAAGAAATCCCATTAGGATTCTCTTTTTAAGCTGTTCCTTAAAACACTAGTGCTTAGGAAATCTATTGGAGGGAGAAGCAGTCAAGGGTAGCCTAGGGTTAGGGTTAGGCTTAGGGTTAGGGTTAGGGTACGGCTTAGGGTACGGGTTTGGGGAGGGGTTCGGGTACGGCGTAGGGTATGGGTTAGGGTTAGGGTTAGGGTTAGTGTTAGGTTTAGGGCTCGGTTTAGGGTACGGGTTAGGATTAGTGTACGTCTTAGGGTTAGGGTAGGGGTTAGGGTTAGGGTACACGTTAGGGTTAGGGTAGTTATTAATCCTATCCCACTCTCTAGATACCCCGTAGCACGTAAAGCCATATTATTTGGGGGTCCATCCATGGAGAAGAGCTTAGACACTAAGATAATATAAGGAACACACCCATTATAAAGAAATCACATTAGGATTCTCTTTTTAAGCTGTTCCTTAAAACACTAGTGCTTAGGAAATCTATTGGAGGCAGAAGCAGTCAAGGGTAGCCTAGGGTTAGGGTTAGGCTTGGGGTTAGGCTTAGGGTACGGCTTAGGGTACGGGTTCGGTGAGGGGTTCGGGTACGGCGTAGGGTATGGGTTAGGGTTAGTGTAAGGGTTAGTGTTAGGGTTAGGGCTCCGTTTAGGGTACGGGTTAGGATTAGGTTACGTATTAGGGTTAGGGTAGGGGTTAGGGTTAGGGTACGCATTAGGGTTAGGGTAGTTATTAAACCTATCCCACTCTCTAGATACCCCTTAGCACGTAAAGGAATATTGTTTTGGAGTCCAGCCATGGAGAAGAGTTTAGACACTAGGATAAGATAAGGAACACACGCATTATAAAGAAATCACATTAGGATTCTCTTTTTAAGCTGTTCCTTAAAACACTAGTGCTTAGGAAATCTATTGGAGGCAGAAGCAGTCAAGGGTAGCCTAGGGCTAGGGTTAGGCTTAGGATTAGGCTTAGGGTACGGCTTAGGTTTCGGGATCGGGGAGGGGTTCGGGTACGGCGTAGCGTATGGGTAAGGGTTAGGGTTAGGGTTAGTGGTAGGGTTAGGGCTCGGTTTAGGATATTGGTTAGGATTAGGGTACGTGTTAGGGTTAGGGTAGGGGTTAGGGTTAGGGTACGCGTTAGTGTTAGGTTAGTTATTAAACCTATCCCACTCTCTAGATACCCCTTAGCACGTAAAGGAATATTATTTGGAGGTCTAGCCATGGAGAAGAGTTTAGACACTAGGATAAGATAAGGAACACACCCATTATAAAGCAATCACATTAGGATTCGCTTTTTAAGCTGTTCCTTAAAACACTAGTTCTTAGGAAATTTACTGGAGGCAGAAGCAGTCAAGGGTAGCCTAGGGTTAGGGTTAGGCTTAGGGTTAGGGTTAGGGTACGGCTTAGGGTACGGGTTCGGGGAGGGGTTCGGGTACGGCGTAGGGTATGGTTTAGGGTTAGGGTTAGGGTTAGTGTTAGGGTTAGGGCTCGGTTTAGGGTACGGGTTAGGATTAGTGTACGTCTTAGGGTTAGGGTAGGGGTTAGGGTTAGGGTACGCGTTAGCGTTAGGGTAGTTATTAAACCTATCCCACTCTCTAGATACCCCGTAGCACGTAAAGCCATATTATTTGGAGGTCCATCCATGGAGAAGATCTTAGACACTAAGATAATATAAGGAACACACCCATTATAAAGAAATCACATTAGGATTCTCTTTTTAAGCTGTTCCTTAAAACACTAGTGCTTAGGAAATCTATTGGAGGCAGAAGCAGTCAAGGGTAGCCTAGGGTTAGGGTTAGGCTTAGGGTACGGCTTAGGGTACGGCTTAGGGTACGGGTTCGGGGAGGGTTTCGGGTACGGCGTAGGGTATGGGTTAGGGTTAGGGTTAGGGTTAGTGTTAGGGTTAGGGCTCGGTTTAGTGTACGTGATAGGGTTAGGGTAGGGGTTAGGGTTAGGGTACGCGTTAGAGTTAAGGTAGTTATTAAACCTATCCCAATCTCTAGATACACCTTAGCAGGTAAAGGAATATTATTTGGGGGTCCAGCCATGGAGAAGAGTTTAGACACTAGGATAAGATAAGGAACACACCCATTATAAAGAAATCACATTAGGATTCTCTTTTTAAGCTGTTCCTTAAAACACTAGTGCTTAGGAAATCTATTGGAGGCAGAAGCAGTCAAGGTTAGCCTAGGGTTATGGTTAGGCTTAGGGTACGGCTTAGGGTACGGCTTAGGGTACGGGTTCGTGGAGGGCTTCGGGTACGGCGTAGGGTATGGGTTAGGGTTAGGTTTAGGGTTAGTGTTAGGGTTAGGGCTCGGTTTAGGGTACGGGTTAGGATTAGGGTACATGTTAGGGTTAGGGTAGGGGTTAGGGTTAGGGTACGCATTAGTGTTAGGGTAGTTATTAAACGTATCCCACTCTCTAGATACACCTTAGCACGTAAAGGAATATTATTTGTGGGTCCAGCCATGGAGAAGAGTTTAGACACTAGGATAAGATAAGGAACACACACATTATAAAGAAATCACATTAGGATTCTCTTTTTAAGCTGTTCCTTAAAACACTAGTGCTTAGGAAATCTATTGGAGGCAGAAGGAGTCAAGGGTAGCCTAGGGTTAGGGTTAGGCTTAGGGTACGGCTTAGGGTACGGCTTAGGCTACGGGTTCGGGGAGGCGTTCTTGTATGGCGGAGGGTATGGGTTAGGGTTAGGGTTTGAGTTAGTGTTAGGGTTAGGGCTTCGTTTAGGGTACGGGATAGGATTAGGGTACGTGTTAGGGTTAGAGT